>NC_064621.1:3792500-5042500 GCF_023898315.1 Schistocerca nitens
CAAGAAAACTGAGTCTTCTTACGGTCTATGTTTTGAGCGTTTCCTGTGTCGCCAGTTTTACATTCCGATGCACCTATGCCGGTTTACTGTATCCATTGCCCCTTCCCATTGTCGATGAAACACAGAAATCGTATCGGAATTAAATATAAGAGACACAATGCCGACTTAAGTACAGGAAGACTGAGTCTTCCTACTGTCTATGTTTTGAGCATTCCTGTGTCATCAGTTTTACATTCCGATGCACGTCTGCAGGTTTACTGTATCCCTTGGACCTTCCAATTGACAATGAAAAACAGAAATTGCATCGGATTTAAATATAAGAGACACAATGCCGACTTAAGTACAGGAAGACCAAGTCTTCCTACTGTCTATGTTTTGAGCGTTTCCTGTGTCATCAGTTTTACTTTCCGATGCACCTCTGCCGGATTACTATATCCCTTGGACCTTCCCATTCACGATGAAACACAGAAATTGCATCGGAATTAAATATAAGAGACACAATGCAGACTTAACTACAGGAAGACTAAGTCTTCCTACTGTCTATGTGTGAGCGTTTCCTGTGTCATCAGTTTTACTTTCCGATGCACCTCTGCAGGTTTACTATATCCCTTGGACCTTCCCATTCACGATGGAACACAGAAATTTCATCGGAAATAAATATAAGAGACACAATGCCGACTTAAGTACAGCAAGACTGAGTCTTTCTACTGTCTATGTTTGAGCTTTTCCTGTGTCATCAGTTTTACTTTCCGATGCACCTCTGCAGGTTTACTATATCCCTTGGACCTTGCCATTGACGATGAAACACAGAAATTGCATCGGAATTAAATATAAGAGACACAATGCCGACTTAAGTACAGGAAGAATGAGTCTTCCTACTGTCTATGTGTTGAGCGTTTCCTGTATCACCAGTTTTACATTCTGATGCACCTCTGCAGGATTACTGTATCCCTTGGACCTTCCCATTGACGATGAAAAACAGAAATTGCATCGGAATTAAATATAAGAGACACAATGCCGACTTAATTACAAGAAGACTGAGTCTTCCTACTGTCTATGTTTTGAGCGTTTCCTGTGTCATCAGTTTTACTTTCCGATGCACCTCTGCAGGTTTACTATATCCCTTGGACCTTCCCATTCACGATGAAACACAGAAATTTCATCGGAAATAAGTATAAGAGACACAATGCCGACTTAAGTACAGCAAGACTGAGTCTTTCTACTGTCTATGTTTGAGCGTTTCCTGTGTCACCAGTTTTACATTCCGATGCACCTCTGCAGGTTTACTGTATCCCTTGGACCTGCCCATTGACGATGAAACACAGAAATTGCATCGGAATTAAATATAAGAGACACAATGCCGACTTAAGTACAAGAAAACTGAGTCTTCTTACGGTCTATGTTTTGAGCGTTTCCTGTGTCGCCAGTTTTACATTCCGATGCACCTATGCCGGCTTACTGTATCCATTGCCCCTTCCCATTGTCGATGAAACACAGAAATCGTATCGGAATTAAATACAAGAGACACAATGCCGACTTAAGTACAGGAAGACTGAGTCTTCCTACTGTCTAAGTTTTTAGCATTCCTGTGTCATCAGTTTTACATTCCGATGCACGTCTGCAGGTTTACTGTATCCCTTGGACCTTCCAATTGACAATGAAAAACAGAAATTGCATCGGATTTAAATATAAGAGACACAATGCCGACTTAAGTACAGGAAGACCAAGTCTTCCTACTGTCTATGTTTTGAGCTTTTCCTGTGTCATCAGTTTTACTTTCCGATGCACCTCTGCAGGTTTACTATATCCCTTGGACCTTGCCATTGACGATGAAACACAGAAATTGCATCGGAATTAAATATAAGAGACACAATGCCGACTTAAGTACAGGAAGAATGAGTCTTCCTACTGTCTATGTGTTGAGCGTTTCCTGTGTCACCAGTTTTACATTCTGATGCACCTCTGCAGGATTACTGTATCCCTTGGACCTTCCCATTGACGATGAAAAACAGAAATTGCATCGGAATTAAATATAAGAGACACAATGCCGACTTAATTACAAGAAGACTGAGTCTTCCTACTGTCTATGTTTTGAGCGTTTCCTGTGTCATCAGTTTTACTTTCCGATGCACCTCTGCAGGTTTACTATATCCCTTGGACCTTCCCATTCACGATGAAACACAGAAATTTTAAACGGAAATAAATATAAGAGACACAATGCCGACTTAAGTACAGGGAGACTGAGTCTTCCTACTGTCTATGTTTTGATCATTTCCTGTGTCACCATTTTTACATTCCGATGCACCTCTGCAGGTTTACTGTATCCCTTGGACCTTCCCATTGACGATGAAACACAGAAATTGCATCGGAATTAAATAGAAGAGACACAATACCGACTTAAGTACAGGAACACAGAGTCTTCCTACTATGCTTTGAGCGTTTCCTGTGTCACTAGCTTTACATTCCGATGCAAATCTGCAGGTTTACTATATCCCTTGGACCTTCCCATTGACGATGAAACACAGAAATTGCATCGGAATTAAATATAAGAGACACAATGCAGACTTCAGTACAGGAAGACTGAGTCTTCCTACAGTCTATGTTTTGAGCGTTTCCTGTGTCACCAGTTTTACATTCTGATGCACGTCTGCAGGTTTACTGTATCCCTAGTACCTTCCCATTGACGATGAAACACAGAAATTGTATCGGAATTAAATATAAGAAACACAATGCCGACTTAAGTACAGGAAGACTGCGTCTTCCTACTGTCTATAATTTGAGCGTTTCCTGTGCCACAAGTTTTATTTTTCGATGCACCTCTACACGTTTACTGTATCCCTTGGACCTTCACAGTGACGATGAAACACAGAAATTGCATCGGAATTAAATATAAGAGACACAATGCCGACTTAAGTATAGGAAGACTGAGTCTTCCTACTGTCTATGTTTTGAGCGTTTCCTGTGTCACCAGTTTTACATTCCGATGCACCTCTGCGGATTTACTGTATCCCTTGGACCTTCCCATTCACGATGTAACACAGAAATTTCATCGGAATTAAATACAAGAGACACAATGCCGACATAAGTACAGGAAGACTGAGTCTTCCTACTGTCTATGTTTGAGCGTTTCCTGTGTCACTTGTTTTACATTCCGATGCACCTCTGCAGGTTTAGTGTATTCCTTGGACCATTCCATTGACGATGAAACACCGAAATTGCATCGGAATTGAATATAAGAGACACAATGCTGACTTAAGTACAGGAAGACTGAGTCTTCCTACTGTCTATGTTTTGTGCGCTTCCTGTGTCACCAGTTTTACTTTCTGATGCACCTCTGCACGTTTACTGTAGCCCTTGGACCTTCACAGTGACGATGAAGCACAGAAATTGCATCGGAGTTAGATTTAAGAGACACAATGCCTACTTAAGCTCAGGAAGACTGAATCTTCCTTCTGTCTATAATTTGAGCGTTTCCTGTGTCACCAGTTTTGCATTCCGATGCATCTCTACAGGCTTACTGTATCCCTTGGACCTTCACAGTGACGATGAAACACAGAAATTACATCGGAATTTAAAAAATAAGAGACACATCGCCGACTTAAGTACAAGAAAACTGAGTCTTCTTACGGTCTATGTTTTGAGCGTTTCCTGTGTCGCCAGTTTTACATTCCGATGCACCTATGCCGGTTAACTGTAGCCCTTGCCCCTTCCCATTGTCGATGAAACACAGAAATCGTATCGGAATTAAATATAAGAGACACAATGCCGACATAAGTACAGGAAGAATGAGTCTTCCTACTGTCTATGTTTTGAGCATTCCTGTGTCATCAGTTTTACATTCCGATGCACGTCTGCAGGTTAACTGTATCCCTTGGACCTTCCCATTGACGATGAAAAAAAGAAATTGCATCGGATTTAAATATAAGAGACACAATGCCGACTTAAGTACAAGAAAACAGTCTTCGTACGGTCAATGCCTTGAGCGTTTGCTGTGTCACCAGTTTTACATTCCGATGCACCTCTGCCGGTTTACTATATCCCTTGGACCTTCCCATTGTCGATGAAACACAGAAATCGCATCGGAATTAAATATAAGAGACACAATGCCGACATCAGTACAGGAAGATTGAGTCTTCCTACTGTCTATGTTTTGAGCGTTTCCTGTGTCACCAGTTTTACATTCTGATGCACCTCCGCAGGTTTACAGTATCCAATGGACCTTCCCATTGACGATGAAACTCAGAAATTGCATTGGAGTTAAATATAAGAGACACAATGCCGACTTAAGTACAGGAAGTCTGAGTCTTCCTACTGTCTATGTTTTGAGCGTTTCCTGTGTCACTAGTTTTACTTTCCGATGCACCTCTGCAGATTTACTATATCCCTTGGACCTTCCCATTCACGATGAAACACAGAAATTTCATCGGAATTATATATAAGAGACACAATGCCGACTTAAGTACAGGAAGACTGAGTCTTCCTACTGTCTATGTTTTGAGCGTTTCCTGTGTCACCAGTTTTACATTCCGATGCACCTCTGCAGGTTTACTGTATTCCTTGGACCTTCCCATTGACGATGAAACACAGAAATTGCATCGGAATTAAATATAAGAGACACAATGCCGACTTAAGTACAGGAAGACTAAGGCTTCCTACTGTCTATGTTTTGAACGATACCTGTGTCATCAGTTTTACTTTCCGATGCACCTCTGCAGGTTTACTATACCCCTTGGACCTTCCCATTCACGATGAAACACAGAAATTTCATCGGAATTAAATATAAGAGACACAATGCTGACTTAAGTACAGGAAACTGAGTCTTCCAACTGTCTATGTTTTGAGCGTTTCCTGGGTCACTAGTTTTACATTCCGATGAAAATCTGCAGGTTTACTATATCCCTTGGACCTTCCCATTGACGATGAAACACAGAAATTGCATCGGAATTAAATATAAGAGACACAAGGCCGACATAAGTACAGGAAGACTGAGTCTTCCTACAGTCTATGATTTGAGCGTTTCCTGTGTCACCAGTTTTCATTCTGATGCACCTCTGCAGGTTTACTGTATCCCTTGGACCTTCCCATTGACGATGAAACACAGAAATTGCATCGGAATTAAATATAAGAGACACAATGCCGACTTAAGTACAGGAAGACTGAGTCTTCCTACTGTCTATGTTTTGAGAGTTTACTGTGTCATCAGTTTTGCATTCCGATGCATCTCTACAGGTTTACTGTATCCCTTGGACCTTCACAGTGACGATGATACACAGAAATTGCATCGGAATTTAAACATAAGAGACACATCGCCGACTTAAGTACAAGAAAACTGAGTCTTCTTACGGTCTATGCTTTGAGCGTTTCCTGTGTCGCCAGTTTTACATTACGATGCACCTATGCCGGTTTACTGTATCCCTTGCCCCTTCCCATTGTCGATGATATACAGAAATCGTATCGGAATTAAATATAAGAGACACAATGCCGACTTAAGTACAGGAAGACTGAGTCTTCCTACTGTCTATGTTTTGAGCATTCCTGTGTCATCAGTTTTACATTCCGATGCACGTCTGCAGGTTAACTGTATCGTTTGGACCTTCCCATTGACGATGAAAAACAGAATTTGCATCGGATTTAAATATAAGAGACACAATGCCGACTTAAGTACAGGAAGACTAAGTCTTCCTACTGTAAATGTTTTGAGCTTTTCCTGTGTCATCAGTTTTACCTTCCGAAGCACCTCTGCAGGTTTACTGTATTCCTTGGACCTTCCCATTGACGATGAAACACAGAAATTGCATCGGAATTAAATATAAGAGACACAATGCCGACTTAAGTACATGAAACTAAGTCTTCCTACCGTCTATGTTTAGAACGATTCCTGTGTCATCAGTTTTACTTTCCGATGCACCTCTGCAGGTTTGCTATATCCCTTGGACCTTCCCATTGACGATGAAACACAGAAATTTCATCGGAATTAAATATAAGAGACACAATGCCGACTTAAGTACAGGAAGACTGAGTCTTCCTACTGTCTATGATTTGAGCGTTTCGTGTGTCACTAGTTTTACATTCCGATGCAAATCTGCAGGTTTACTGTATCCCTTGGACCTTCCCATAGACGATGAAACACAGAAATTGCATCGGAATTAAATATAATAGACACAATGCCGACTTAAGTACAGGAAGACTGAGTCTTCCTACACTCTATGTTTTGAGCGCTTCCTGTGTCACCAGTTTTACATTCCGATGCACCTCTGCAGGTTTAGTGTATCCGTTGGACCTTCCCATTGACGATGAAACACAGAAATTGCATCGGAATTAAATATAAGAGACACAATGCCGACTTAAGTACAGGAAGACTGAGTCTTCCTACAGTCTATGCTTTGAGCGTTTCCTGTGTCATCACTTTTACTTTCCGATGCACCTCTGCAGGTTTACTATATCCCTTGGACCTTCCCATTCACGATGAAACACAGAAATTTCATCGGAAATAAATATAAGAGACACAATGCCGACTTAAGTACAAGAAGACTGAGTCTTCCTACTGTCTATGTTTTGATCGTTTCCTGGGTCACCAGTTTTTCATTCCGATGCACCTCTGCAGGTTTACTGTATCCCTTGGACCTTCCCATTGACGATGAAACACAGAAATTGCATCGGAATTAAATATAAGAGACACAATGCCGACTTAAGTACAGGAAGACTGAGTCTACCTACTGTCTATGTTTTGAGCGTTTCCTGTGTCACTAGTTTTACATTCCCATGCAAATCTGCAGGTTTACTATATCCCTTGGACCTTCCCATTGACGATGAAACACAGAAATTGCATCGGAATTAAATATAAGAGACACAATGCCGACTTAAGTACAGGAAGACTGAGTCATCCTACAGTCTATGCTTTGAGCGTTTCCTGTGTCACCAGTTTTACCTTCCGATGCACCTCTGCAGGTTTACTATATCCCTTGGACCTTCCCATTCACGATGAAACACAGAAATTTCATCGGAAATAAATATAAGAGACACAATGCCGACTTAAGTATAGGAAGACTGAGTCTTCCTACTGTCTATGTTTTGAGCGTTTCCTGTGTCACCAGTTTTACATTCTGATGCACCTCTGCAGGTTTACTGTATCCATTGGACCTTCCCATTGACGATGAAACACAGAAATTGCATTGGAGTAAAATATAAGAGACACAATGCCGACTTAAGTACAGGAAGACTGAGTCTTCCTACTGTCTATGTTTTGAGCGTTTCCTGTGTCACCAGTTTTACATTCCGATGCACCTCTGCAGGTTTACTATATCCCTTGGACCTTCCCATTGACGATGAAACACAGAAATTTCATCGGAAGTAAATATAAGAGACACAATGCCGACATAAGTACAGGAAGACTGAGTCTTCCTACTGTCTATGCTTTGATCGTTTCCTGGGTCACCAGTTTTACATTCCGATGCACCTCTGCAGGTTTACTGTATCCATTGGACCTTCCCATTGACGATGAAACACAGAAATTGCATCGGAATTAAATATAAGAGACACAATGCCGACTTAAGTACAGGAAGACTGAGTCTTCCTACTGTCTATGACTTGAGCGGTTCCTGTGTCACTAGTTTTACATTCCGATGCAAATCTGCAGGTTTACCATATCCCTTGGACCTTCCCATTGACGATGAAACACAGAAATTGCATCGGAATTAAATATAAGAGACACAATGCCGACTTAAGTACAGGAAGACTGAGTCTTCCTACAGTCTATGCTTTGAGCGTTTCCTGTGTCACCAGTTTTACATTCTGATGCACCTCTGCAGGTTTACTGTATCCCTTGTACGTTCCCATTGACGATGAAACACAGAAATTGCGTCGGAATTAAATATAAGAGACACAATGCCGACTTAAGTACAGGAAGCCTGAGTCTTCCTACTGTCTATAATTTGAGCGTTTCCTGTGTCACCAGTTTTATTTTCCGATGCACCTCTACAGGTTTACTGTATCCCTTGGACCTTCACAGTGACGATGAAACACAGAAATAGCATCGGAATTAAATATAAGAGACACATTGCCGACTTAAAGACAGGAAGACTAAGTCTTCCTACTGTCTATGTTTTGAGCGTTTCCTGTGTCATCAATTTTACTTTCCGATGCACCTCTGCAGGTTTACTATATCCCTTGGAGCTTCCCATTCACGATGAATCACAGAAATTCCATCGGAAATAAATATAAGAGACACAATGCCGACTTAAGTACAGGATGACTGAGTCTTCCTACTGTCTATGTTTTGAGCGTTTCCTGTGTCACTAGTTTTACATTCCGATGCACCTCTGCAGGTTTACTGTATCCCTTGGACCTTCCCATTGACGATGAAACACCAAAATTGCATCGGGATTGAATATAAGAGACACAATGCCGACTTAAGTACAGGAAGACTGAGTCTTCCTACTGTCTATGTTTTGAGCGTTTCCTGTGTCACTAGTTTTACATTCCGATGCAAATCTGCAGGTTTACTGTATCCCTTGGACCTTCCCATAGACGATGAAACACAGAAATGGCATCGGAATTAAATATAAGAGACACAATGCTGACTTAAGTACAGGAAGACTGAGTCTTCCTACAGTCTATGTTTTGAGCGTTTCCTGTGTCACCAGTTTTACATTCTGATGCACCACTGCAGGTTTACTGTATCCCTTGGACTTTCCCATTGACGATGAAACACAGAAATTGCATCGAAATTAAATATAAGAGACACATCGCCGACTTAGGTACAAGAAAACTGAGTCTTCTTACGGTCTATGTTTTGAGCGTTTCCTGTGTCGCCAGTTTTACATTCCGATGCACCTATGCCGGTTTACTGTATCCCTTGCCCCTTCCCATTGTCGATGAAACACAGAAATCGTATCGGAATTAAATATAAGAGACACAATGCCGACTTAAGTACAGGAAGACTGAGTCTTCCTACTGTCTATGTTTTGAGCATTCCTGTGTCATCAGTTTTACATTCCGATGCACGTCTGCAGGTTAACTGTATCGTTTGGACCATCCCAATGACGATGAAAAACAGAAATTGCATCGGATTTAAATATAAGAGACACAATGCTGACTTAAGTACAGGAAACTGAGTCTTCCAACTGTCTATGTTTTGAGCGTTTCCTGGGTCACTAGTTTTACATTCCGATGAAAATCTGCAGGTTTACTATATCCCTTGGACCTTCCCATTGACGATGAAACACAGAAGTTGCATCGGAATTAAATATAAGAGACACAAGGCCGACATAAGTACAGGAAGACTGAGTCTTCCTACAGTCTATGATTTGAGCGTTTCCTTTGTCACCAGTTTTACATTCTGATGCACCTCTGCAGGTTTACTGTATCCCTTGGACCTTCCCATTGACGATGAAACACAGAAATTGCATCGGAATTAAATATAAGAGACACAATGCCGACTTAAGTACAGGAAGACTGAGTCTTCCTACTGTCTATGTTTTGAGAGTTTACTGTGTCATCAGTTTTGCATTCCGATGCATCTCTACAGGTTTACTGTATCCCTTGGACCTTCACAGTGACGATGAAACACAGAAATTGCATCGTAATTTAAATATAAGAGACACATCGCCGACTTAAGTACTAGAAAACTGAGTCTTCTTACGGTCTATGTTTTGAGCGTTTCCTGTGTCGCCAGTTTTACATTAAGATGCACCTATGCCGGTTTACTGTATCCCTTGCCCCTTCCCATTGTCGATGAAACACAGAAATCGTATCGGAATTAAATATAAGAGACACAATGCCGACTTAAGTACAGGAAGACTGAGTCTTCCTACTGTCTATGTTTTGAGCATTCCTGTGTCATCAGTTTTACATTCCGATGCACGTCTGCAGGTTAACTGTATCCCTTGGACCTTCCCATTGACGATGAAACTCAGAAATTTCATTGGAGTTAAATATAAGAGACACAATGCCGACTTAAGTACAGGAGGACTGAGTCTTCCTACTGTCTATGTTTTGAGCGTTTCCTGTGTCACCAGTTTTCAATTCCGATGCACCTCTGCAGGTTTACTGTATTCCTTGGACCTTCCCATTGACGATGAAACACAGAAATTGCATCGGAATTAGATATAAGAGACACAATGCCGACTTAAGTACAGGAAGACTGAGTCTTCCTACTGTCTATGTTTTGAACGATTCCTGTGTCATCAGTTTTACTTTCCGATGCACCTCTGCAGGTTTACTATATCCCTTGGACCTTCCCATTCACGATGAAACACAGAAATTTCATCGGAATTAAATATAAGAGACACAATGCCGACTTAAGTACAGGAAGACTGAGTCTTCCTACTGTCTATGTTTTGAACGTTTCCTGTGTCATCAGTTTTACTTTCCGATGCACCTCTGCAGGTTTACTATATCCCTTGGACCTTCCCATTGTCGATGATACACAGAAATCGCATCGGAATTAAATATAAGAGACACAATGCCGACTTAAGTACAGGAAGACTGAGTCTTCCTACTGTCTATGCTTTGCACGATTCCTGTGTCATCCGTTTTACTTTCCGATGCACCTCTGCAGGTTTACTATATCCCTTGGACCTTCCCATTCACGATGAAACACAGAAATTTCATCGGAAATAAATATAAGAGACACAATGCCGACTTAAGTATAGGAAGACTGAATCTTCCTACTGTCTATGTTTTGAGCGTTTCCTGTGTCACCAGTTTTACATTCTGGTGCACCTCTGCAGGTTTACTGTATCCATTGGACCTTTCCATTGACGATGAAACACAGAAATTGCATTGGAGTTAAATATAAGAGACAAAATGCCGACTTAAGTACAGGAAGACTGAGTCTTCCTACTGTCTATGTTTTGAGCGTTTCCTGTGTCACCAGTTTTACATTCCGATGCAAATCTGCAGGTTTACTATATCTCTTGGTTCTTCCCATTGACGATGAAAAACAGAAATTGCATCGGAATTCTATATAAGAGACACAATGCCGACTTAAGTACAGGAAGACTGAGTCGTCCTACAGTCTATGCTTTGAGCGTTTCCTGTGTCACCAGTTTTACATTCTGATGCACCTCTGCAGGTTTACTGTATCCCTTGTACCTTCCCAATGTCGATGAAACACAGAAATTGCATCAGAATTAAATATAAGAGACACAATGCCGACTTAGGTACAGGAAGCCTGAGTCTTCCTACTGTCTATAATTTGAGCGTTTCCTGTGTCACCAATTTTATTTTCCGATGCACCTCTACAGGTTTACTGTATCCCTTGGACCTTCACAGTGACGATGAAACACAGAAATAGCATCGGAATTAAATATAAGAGACACATTGCCGACTTAAGTACAGGAAGACTAAGTCTTCCTACTGTCTATGTTTGAGCGTTTCCTGTGTCATCAGTTTTACTTTCCGATGCACCTCTGCAGGTTTACTATATCCCTTGGACCTTACAATTCACGATGAATCACAGAAATTTCATCGGAAATAAGTATAAGAGACACAATGCCGACTTAAGTATAGGAAGACTGAGTCTTCCTACTGTCTATGTTTTGAGCGTTTCCTGTGTCACCAGTTTTACATTCCGATGCACCTCTGCAGGTTTACTGTATCCCTTGGACCTTCCCATTGACGATGAAACACAGAAATTGCATCGGAATTAAATACAAGAGACACAATGCCGAATTAAGTACAGGAAGACTGAGTCTTCCTACTGTCTATGTTTTGAGCGTTTCCTGTGTCACTAGTTTTACATTCCGATGCACCTCTGCAGGTTTACTGTATCCCTTGGACCTTCCCATTGACGATGAAACACCGAAATTGCATCGGGATTGAATATAAGAGACACAATGCCGACTTAAGTACAGGAAGACTGAGTCTTCCTACTGTCTATGTTTTGAGCGCTTCCTGTGGCACCAGTTTTACTTTCTGATGCACCTTTGCAGGTTTACTGTATCCCTTGGACCTTCACAGTGACGATGAAACACAGAAATTGCATCGGAGTTAGATTTAAGAGACACAATGCCTACTTAAGCACAGGAAGACTGAGTCTTCCTACTGTCTATAATTTCATCGTTTCCTGTGTCACCAGTTTTGCATTCCGATGCATCTCTAAAGGTTTACTGTATCCCTTGGACCTTCACAGTGACGATGAAACACAGAAATTCCATCGGAATTTAAATATAAGTGACACATCGCCGACTTAAGTACAAGAAAACTGAGTCTTCTTACAGTCTATGTTTTGAGCGTTTCCTGTGTCGCCAGTTTTACATTCCGATGCACCTATGCCGGTTTACTGTATCCCTTGCCCCTTCCCATTGTCGATGATACACAGAAATCGTATCGGAATTAAATATAAGAGACACAATGCCGACTTAAGTACAGGAAGACTGAGTCTTCCTACTGTCTATGTTTTGAGCATTCCTGTGTCATCAGTTTTACATTCCGATGCACGTCTGCAGGTTAACTGTATCGTTTGGACCTTCCCATTGACGATGAAAAACAGAAATTGCATCGGATTTAAATATACGAGACACAATGCCGACTTAAGTACAGGAAGACTAAGTCTTCCTACTGTAAATGTTTTGAGCTTTTCCTGTGTCATCAGTTTTACATTCCGATGCACCTCTGCAGGTTTACTGTATTCCTTGGACCTTCCCATTGACGATGAAACACAGAAATTGCATCGGAATTAAATATAAGAGACACAATGCCGACTTAAGTACATGAAGACTAAGTCTTCCTACTGTCTATGTTTAGAACGATTCCTGTGTCATCAGTTTTACTTTCCGATGCACCTCTGCAGGTTTGCTATATCCCTTGGACCTTCCCATTGACGATGAAAAACAGAAATTGCATCGGAATTCTATATAAGAGACACAATGCCGACTTAAGTACAGGAAGACTGAGTCTTCCTACAGTCTATGCTTTGAGCGTTTCCTGTGTCATCACTTTTACTTTCCGATGCACATCTGCAGGTTTACTATATCCCTTGGACCTTCCCATTCACGATGAAACACAGAAATTTCATCGGAAATAAATATAAGAGACACAATGCCGACTTAAGTACAGGAAGACTGAGTCTTCCTACTGTCTATGTTTTGATCGTTTCCTGGGTCACCAGTTTTTCATTCCGATGCACCTCTGCAGGTTTACTGTATCCCTTGGACCTTCCCATTGACGATGAAACACAGAAATTGCATCGGAATTAAATATAAGAGACACAATGCCGACTTAAGTACAGGAAGACTGAGTCTTCCTACTGTCTATGTTTTGAGCGTTTCCTGTGTCACTAGTTTTACATTCCCATGCAAATCTGCAGGTTTACTATATCCCTTGGACCTTCCCATTGACGATGAAACACAGAAATTGCATCGGAATTAAATATAAGAGACACAATGCCGACTTAAGTACAGGAAGACTGAGTCTTCCTACAGTCTATGCTTTGAGCGTTTCCTGTGTCACCAGTTTTACATTCCGATGCACCTCTGCAGGTTAACTATATCCCTTGGACCTTCCAATTCACGATGAAACACAGAAATTTCATCGGAAATAAATATAAGAGACACAATGCCGACTTAAGTATAGGAAGACTGAGTCTTCCTACTGTCTATGTTTTGAGCATTTCCTGTGTCACCAGTTTTACTTTCTGATGCACCTCTGCAGGTTTACTGTATCCATTGGACCTTCCCATTGACGATGAAACACAGAAATTGCATTGGAGTTAAATATAAGAGACACAATGCCGACTTAAGTACAGGAAGACTGAGTCTTCCTACTGTCTATGTTTTGAGCGTTTCCTGTGTCTCCAGTTTTACATTCCGATGCACCTCTGCAGGTTTACTGTATTCCTTGGACCTTCCCAATTACGATGAAACACAGAAATTGCATCGGAATTAAATATAAGTGACACAATGCCGACTTAAGTACAGGAAGACTAAGTCTTCCTACTGTCTATGCTTTGAACGATTCCTGTGTCATCAGTTTTACTTTCCGATGCACCTCTGCAGGGTAACTATATCCCTTGGACCTTCCCATTGACGATGAAACACAGAAATATCATCGGAAGTAAATATAAGAGACACAATGCCGACATAAGTACAGGAAGACTGAGTCTTCCTACTGTCTATGCTTTGATCGTTTCCTGGGTCACCAGTTTTACATTCCGATGCACCTCTGCAGGTTTACTGTATCCCTTGGACCTTCCCATTGCGATGAAACACAGAAATTGCATCGGAATTAAATATAAGAGACACAATGCCGACTTAAGTACAGGAAGACTGAGTCTTCCTACTGTCTATGATTTGAGCGGTTCCTGTGTCACTAGTTTTACATTCCGATGCAAATCTGCAGGTTTACGATATCCCTTGGACCTTCCCATTGACGATGAAACACAGAAATTGCATCGGAATTAAATATAAGAGACACAATGCCGACTTAAGTACAGGAAGACTGGGTCTTCCTACAGTCTATGCTTTGAGCGTTCCCTGTGTCACCAGTTTTACATTCTGATGCACCTCTGCAGGTTTACTGTATCCCTTGTACGTTCCCATTGACGATGAAACACAGAAATTGCGTCGGAATTAAATATAAGAGACACAATGCCGACTTAAGTACAGGAAGCCTGAGTCTTCCTACTGTCTATAATTTGAGCGTTTCCTGTGTCACCAGTATTATTTTCCGATGCACCTCTACAGGTTTACTGTATCCCTTGGACCTTCACAGTGACGATGAAACACAGAAATAGCATCGGAATTAAATATAAGAGACACATTGCCGACTTAAGTACAGGAAGACTAAGTCTTCCTACTGTCTATGTTTTGAGCGTTTCCTGTGTCATCAATTTTACTTTCCGATGCACCTCTGCAGGTTTACTATATCCCTTGGAGCTTCCCATTCACGATGAATCACAGAAATTTCATCGGAACTAAATATAAGAGACACAATGCCGACTTAAGTACAGGATGACTGAGTCTTCCTACTGTCTATGTTTTGAGCGTTTCCTGTGTCACTAGTTTTACATTCCGATGCACCTCTGCAGGTTTACTGTATCCCTTGGACCTTCCCATTGACGATGAAACACCGAAATTGCATCGGGATTGAATATAAGAGACACAATGCCGACTTAAGAACAGGAAGACTGAGTCTTCCTACTGTCTATGTTTTGAGCGCTTCCTGTGTCACCAGTTTTACTTTCTGATGCACCTCTGCAGGTTTACTGTATCTCTTGGACCTTCACAGTGACGATGAAACACAGAAATTGCATCGGAGTTAGATTTAAGGACACAATGCCTACTTAAGCACAGGAAAACTGAGTCTTCCTACTGTCTATAATTTGAGCGTTTCCTGTGTCACCAGTTTTGCATTCCGATGCATCTCTACAGGTTTACTGTATCCCTTGGACCTTCACAGTGACGTTGAAACACAGAAATTCCATCGGAATTTAAATATAAGAGACACATCGCCGACTTAGGTACAAGAAAACTGAGTCTTCTTACGGTCTGTGTTTTGAGCGTTTCCTGTGTCGCCAGTTTTACATTCCGATGCACCTATGCCGGTTTACTGTATCCCTTGCCCCTTCCCATTGTCTATGAAACACAGAAATCGTATCGGAATTAAATATAAGAGACACAATGCCGACTTAAGTACAGGAAGACTGAGTCTTCCTACTGTCTATGTTTTGATCATTCCTGTGTTATCAGTTTTACATTCCGATGCACGTCTGCAGGTTAACTGTATCGTTTGGACCATCCCAATGACGATGAAAAACAGAAATTGCATCGGATTTAAATATAAGAGACACAATGCCGACTTAAGTACAGGGAGACTAAGTCTTCCTACTGTAAATGTTTTGAGCTTTTCCTGTGTCATCAGTTTTACATTCTGATGCACCTCTGCAGGTTTACTGTATTCCTTGGACCTTCCCATTGACGATGAAACACAGAAATTGCATCGGAATTAATTATAAGAGACACAATGCCGACTTAAGTACAGGAAGACTGAGTCTTCCTACTGTCTATGTTTTGAGCGTTTCCTGTGTCACTAGTTTTACATTCCGATGCAAATCTGCAGGTTTACTGTATCCCTTGGACCTTCCCATAGACGATGAAAAACAGAAATTGCATCGGAATTAAATATAAGAGACACAATGCCGACTTAAGTACAGGAAGACTGAGTCTTCCTACAGTCTATGTTTTGAGCGTTTCCTGTGTCATCACTTTTACTTTCCGATGCACCTCTGCAGGTTTACTATATCCCTTGGACCTTCCCATTCACGATGAAACACAGAAATTTCATCGGAAATAAATATAAGAGACACAATGCCGACTTAAGTACAGGAAGACTGAGTCTTCCTACAGTCTATGTTTTGATCGTTTCCTGGGTCGCCAGTTTTACATTCCGATGCACCTATGCCGGTTTACTGTATCCCTTGCCCCTTCCCATTGTCTATGAAACACAGAAATCGTATCGGAATTAAATATAAGAGACACAATGCCGACTTAAGTACAGGAAGACTGAGTCTTCCTACTGTCTATGTTTTGAGCATTCCTGTGTTATCAGTTTTACATTCCGATGCACGTCTGCAGGTTAACTGTATCGTTTGGACCATCCCAATGACGATGAAAAACAGAAATTGCATCGGATTTAAATATAAGAGACACAATGCCGACTTAAGTACAGGGAGACTAAGTCTTCCTACTGTAAATGTTTTGAGCTTTTCCTGTGTCATCAGTTTTACATTCTGATGCACCTCTGCAGGTTTACTGTATTCCTTGGACCTTCCCATTGACGATGAAACACAGAAATTGCATCGGAATTAATTATAAGAGACACAATGCCGACTTAAGTACAGGAAGACTGAGTCTTCCTACTGTCTATGTTTTGAGCGTTTCCTGTGTCACTAGTTTTACATTCCGATGCAAATCTGCAGGTTTACTGTATCCCCTGGACCTTCCCATAGACGATGAAAAACAGAAATTGCATCGGAATTAAATATAAGAGACACAATGCCGACTTAAGTACAGGAAGACTGAGTCTTCCTACAGTCTATGTTTTGAGCGTTTCCTGTGTCATCACTTTTACTTTCCGATGCACCTCTGCAGGTTTACTATATCCCTTGGACCTTCCCATTCACGATGAAACACAGAAATTTCATCGGAAATAAATATAAGAGACACAATGCCGACTTAAGTACAGGAAGACTGAGTCTTCCTACAGTCTATGTTTTGATCGTTTCCTGGGTCACCAGTTTTTCATTCCGATGCACCTCTGCAGGTTTACTGTATCCCTTGGACCTTCCCATTGACGATGAAACACAGAAATTGCATCGGAATTAAATATAAGAGACACAATGCCGACTTAAGTACAGGAAGACTGAGTCTTCCTACTGTCTATGTTTTGAGCGATTCCTGTGTCACCAGTTTTACATTCCGATGCACCTCTGCAGGTTTACTGTATTCCTTGGACCTTCCCATTGACGATGAAACACAGAAATTGCATCGGAATTAATTATAAGAGACACAATGCCGACTTAAGTACAGGAAGACTGAGTCTTCCTACTGTCTATGTTTTGAGCGTTTCCTGTGTCACTAGTTTTACATTCCCATGCTAATCTGCAGGTTTACTATATCCCTTGGACCTTCCCATTGACGATGAAACACAGAAATTGCATCGGAATTAAATATAAGAGACACAATGCCGACTTAAGTACAGGAAGACTGAGTCTTCCTACAGTCTATGCTTTGAGCGTTTCCTGTGTCACCAGTTTTAATTTCCGATGCACCTCTGCAGGTTTACTATATCCCTTGGACCTTACAATTCACGATGAATCACAGAAATTTCATCGGAAATAGGTATAAGAGACACAATGCCGACTTAAGTATAGGAAGACTGAGTCTTCCTACTGTCTATGTTTTGAGCGTTTCCTGTGTCATCAGTTTTACATTCCGATGCACCTCTGCAGGTTTACTGTATCCCTTGGACCTTCCCATTGACGATGAAACACAGAAATTGCATCGGAATTAAATACAAGAGACACAATGCCGAATTAAGTACAGGAAGACTGAGTCTTCCTACTGTCTATGTTTTGAGCGTTTCCTGTGTCACTAGTTTTACATTCCGATGCACCTCTGCAGGTTTACTGTATCCCTTGGACCTTCCCATTGACGATGAAACACCGAAATTGCATCGGGATTGAATATAAGAGACACAATGCCGACTTAAGTACAGGAAGACTGAGTCTTCCTACTGTCTATGTTTGAGCGCTTCCTGTGGCACCAGTTTTACTTTCTGATGCACCTTTGCAGGTTTACTGTATCCCTTGGACCTTCACAGTGACGATGAAACACAGAAATTGCATCGGAGTTAGATTTAAGAGACACAATGCCTACTTAAGGACAGGAAGACTGAGTCTTCCTACTGTCTATAATTTCAGCGTTTCCTGTGTCACCAGTTTTGCATTCCGATGCATCTCTAAAGGTTTACTGTATCCCTTGGAGCTTCACAGTGACGATGAAACACAGAAATTCCATCGGAATTTAAATATAAGTGACACATCGCCGACTTAAGTACAAGAAAACTGAGTCTTCTTACAGTCTATGTTTTGAGCGTTTCCTGTGTCGCCAGTTTTACATTCCGATGCACCTATGCCGGTTTACTGTATCCCTTGCCCCTTCCCATTGTCGATGATACACAGAAATCGTATCGGAATTAAATATAAGAGACACAATGCCGACTTAAGTACAGGAAGACTGAGTCTTCCTACTGTCTATGTTTTGAGCATTCCTGTGTCATCAGTTTTACATTCCGATGCACGTCTGCGGGTTAACTGTATCGTTTGGACCTTCCCATTGACGATGAAAAACAGAAATTGCATCGGATTTAAATATAAGAGACACAATGCCGACTTAAGTACAGGAAGACTAAGTCTTCCTACAGTAAATGTTTTGAGCTTTTCCTGTGTCATCAGTTTTACATTCCGATGCACCTCTGCAGGTTTACTGTATTCCTTGGACCTTCCCATTGACGATGAAACACAGAAATTGCATCGGAATTAAATATAAGAGACACAATGCCGACTTAAGTACATGAAGACTAAGTCTTCCTACTGTCTATGTTTAGAACGATTCCTGTGTCATCAGTTTTACTTTCCGATGCACTTCTGCAGGTTTGCTATATCCCTTGGACCTTCCCATTGACGATGAAACACAGAAATTTCATCGGAATTAAATATAAGAGACACAAAGCCGACTTAAGTACAGGAAGACTGAGTCTTCCTACTGTCTATGTTTTGAGCGTTTCGTGTGTCACTAGTTTTACATTCCGATGCAAATCTGCAGGTTTACTGTATCCCTTGGACCTTCCCATAGACGATGAAACACAGAAATTGCATCGGCATTAAATATAATAGACACAATGCCGACTTAAGTACAGGAAGACTGAGTCTTCCTACACTCTATGTTTTGAGCGTTTCCTGTGTCACCAGTTTTACATTCCGATGCACCTCTGCAGGTTTAGTGTATCCGTTGGCCCTTCCCATTGACGATGAAACACAGAAATTGCATCGGAATTAAATATAAGAGACACAATGCCGACTTAAGTACAGGAAGACTGAGTCTTCCTACAGTCTATGCTTTGAGCGTTTCCTGTGTCATCACTTTTACTTTCCGATGCACCTCTGCAGGTTTACTATATCCCTTGGACCTTCCAATTCACGATGAAACACAGAAATTTCATCGGAAATAAATATAAGAGACAGAATGCCGACTTAAGTATAGGAAGACTGAGACTTCCTACTGTCTATGTTTTGAGCGTTTCCTGTGTCACCAGTTTCACTTTCTGATGCACCTCTGCAGGTTTACTGTATCCATTGGACCTTCCCATTGACAATGAAACACAGAAATTGCATTGGAGTTAAATATAAGAGACACAATGCCGACTTAAGTACAGGAAGACTGAGTCTTCCTACTGTCTATGTTTTGAGCGTTTCCTGTGTCACCAGTTTTACATTCCGATGCACCTCTGCAGGTTTACTGTATTCCTTGGACCTTCCCATTTACGATGAAACACAGAAATTGCATCGGAATTAAATATAAGTGACACAATGCCGACTTAAGTACAGGAAGACTAAGTCTTCCTACTGTCTATGCTTTGAACGATTCCTGTGTCATCAGTTTTACTTTCCGATGCACCTCTGCAGGTTTACTATATCCCTTGGACCTTCCCATTGACGATGAAACACAGAAATTTCATCGGAAGTAAATATAAGAGACACAATGCCGACATAAGTACAGGAAGACTGAGTCTTCCTACTGTCTATGCTTTGATCGTTTCCTGGGTCACCAGTTTTACATTCCGATGCACCTCTGCAGGTTTACTGTATCCCTTGGACCTTCCCATCGACGATGAAACACAGAAATTGCATCGGAATTAAATATAAGAGACACAATGCCGACTTAAGTACAGGAAGACTGAGTCTTCCTACTGTCTATGATTTGAGCGGTTCCTGTGTCACTAGTTTTACATTCCGTTGCAAATCTGCAGGTTTACGATATCCCTTGGACCTTCCCATTGACGATGAAACACAGAAATTGCATCGGAATTAAATATAAGAGACACAATGCCGACTTAAGTACAGGAAGACTGAGTCTTCCTACAGTCTATGCTTTGAGCGTTCCCTGTGTCACCAGTTTTACATTCTGATGCACCTCTGCAGGTTTACTGTATCCCTTGTACGTTCCCATTGACGATGAAACACAGAAATTGCGTCGGAAGTAAATATAAGAGACACAATGCCGACTTAAGTACAGGAAGCCTGAGTCTTCCTACTGTCTATAATTTGAGCGTTTCCTGTGTCACCAGTTTTATTTTCCGATGCACCTCTACAGGTTTACTGTATCCCTTGGACCTTCACAGTGACGATGAAACACAGAAATAGCATCGGAATTAAATATAAGAGACACATTGCCGACTTAAGTACAGGAAGACTAAGTCTTCCTACTGTCTATGTTTGAGCGTTTCCTGTGTCATCAATTTTACTTTCCGATGCACCTCTGCAGGTTTACTATATCCCTTGGAGCTTCCCATTCACGATGAATCACAGAAATTTCATCGGAAATAGATATAAGAGACACAATGCCGACTTAAGTACAGGATGACTGAGTCTTCCTACTGTCTATGTTTTGAGCGTTTCCTGTGTCACTAGTTTTACATTCCGATGCACCTCTGCAGGTTTACTGTATCCCTTGGACCTTCCCATTGACGATGAAACACCGAAATTGCATCGGGATTGAATATAAGAGACACAATGCCGACTTAAGTACAGGAAGACTGAGTCTTACTACTGTCTATGTTTTGAGCGCTTCCTGTGTCACCAGTTTTACTTTCTGATGCACCTCTGCAGGTTTACTGTATCCCTTGGACCTTCACAGTGACGATGAAACACAGAAATTGCATCGGAGTTAGATTTAAGGACACAATGCCTACTTAAGCACAGGAAGACTGAGTCTTCCTACTGTCTATAATTTGAGCGTTTCCTGTGTCACCAGTTTTGCATTCCGATGCATCTCTACAGGTTTACTGTATCCCTTGGACCTTCACAGTGACGTTGAAACACAGAAATTCCATCGGAATTTAAATATAAGAGACACATCGCCGACTTAGGTACAAGAAAACTGAGTCTTCTTACGGTCTATGTTTTGAGCGTTTCCTGTGTCGCCAGTTTTACATTCCGATGCACCTATGCCGGTTTACTGTATCCCTTTCCCCTTCCCATTGTCGATGAAACACAGAAATCGTATCGGAATTAAATATAAGAGACACAATGCCGACTTAAGTACAGGAAGACTGAGTCTTCCTACTGTCTATGTTTTGAGCATTCCTGTGTCATCAGTTTTACATTCCGATGCACGTCTGCAGGTTAACTGTATCGTTTGGACCATCCCAATGACGATGAAAAACAGAAATTGCATCGGATTTAAATATAAGAGACACAATGCCGACTTAAGTACAGGAAGACTAAGTCTTCCTACTGTAAATGTTTTGAGCTTTTCCTGTGTCATCAGTTTTACATTCCGATGCACCTCTGCAGGTTTACTGTATTCCTTGGACCTTCCCATTGACGATGAAACACAGAAATTGCATCGGAATTAATTATAAGAGACACAATGCCGACTTAAGTACAGGAAGACTGAGTCTTCCTACTGTCTATGTTTTGAGCGTTTCCTGTGTCACTAGTTTTACATTCCGATGCAAATCTGCAGGTTTACTGTATCCCTTGGACCTTCCCATAGACGATGAAACACAGAAATTGCATCGGAATTAAATATAAGAGACACAATGCCGACTTAAGTACAGGAAGACTGAGTCTTCCTACAGTCTATGTTTTGAGCGTTTCCTGTGTCATCACTTTTACTTCCCGATGCACCTCTGCAGGTTTACTTTATCCCTTGGACCTTCCCATTCACGATGAAACACAGAAATTTCATCGGAAATAAATATAAGAGACACAATGCCGACTTAAGTACAGGAAGACTGAGTCTTCCTACTGTCTATGTTTTGATCGTTTCCAGGATCACCAGTTTTTCATTCCGATGCACCTCTGCAGGTTTACTGTATCCCTTGGATCTTCCCATTGACGATGAAACACAGAAATTGCATCGGAATTAAATATAAGAGACACAATGCCGACTTAAGTACAGGAAGACTGAGTCTTCCTACTGTCTATGTTTTGAGCGTTTCCTGTGTCACCAGTTTTACATTCCGATGCACCTCTGCAGGTTTACTGTATTCCTTGGACCTTCCCATTGACGATGAAACACAGAAATTGCATCGGAATTAATTATAAGAGACACAATGCCGACTTAAGTACAGGAAGACTGAGTCTTCCTACTGTCTATGTTTTGAGCGTTTCCTGTGTCACTAGTTTTACATTCCCATGCAAATCTGCAGGTTTACTATATCCCTTGGACCTTCCCATTGACGATGAAACACAGAAATTGCATCGGAATTAAATATAAGAGACACAATGCCGACTTAAGTACAGGAAGACTGAGTCTTCCTACAGTCTATGCTTTGAGCGATTCCTGTGTCACCAGTTTTACTTTCCGATGCACCTCTGCAGGTTTACTATATCCCTTGGACCTTACAATTCACGATGAATCACAGAAATTTCATCGGAAATAAGTATAAGAGACACAATGCCGACTTAAGTATAGGAAGACTGAGTCTTCCTACTGTCTATGTTTTGAGCGTTTCCTGTGTCACCAGTTTTACATTCCGATGCACCTCTGCAGGTTTACTGTATCCCTTGGACCTTCCCATTGACGATGAAACACAGAAATTGCATCGGAATTAAATACAAGAGATACAATGCCGAATTAAGTACAGGAAGACTGAGTCTTCCTACTGTCTATGTTTTGAGCGTTTCCTGTGTCACTAGTTTTACATTCCGATGCACCTCTGCAGGTTTACTGTATCCCTTGGACCTTCCCATTGACGATGAAACACCGAAATTGCATCGGGATTGAATATAAGAGACACAATGCCGACTTAAGTACAGGAAGACTGAGTCTTCCAACTGTCTATGTTTTGAGCGCTTCCTGTGGCACCAGTTTTACTTTCTGATGCACCTTTGCAGGTTTACTGTATCCCTTGGACCTTCACAGTGACGATGAAACACAGAAATTGCATCGGAGTTAGATTTAAGAGACACAATGCCTACTTAAGCACAGGAAGACTGAGTCTTCCTACAGTCTATAATTTCAGCGTTTCCTGTGTCACCAGTTTTGCATTCCGATGCATCTCTAAAGGTTTACTGTATCCCTTGGACCTTCACAGTGACGATGAAACACAGAAATTCCATCGGAATTTAAATATAAGTGACACATCGCCGACTTAAGTACAAGAAAACTGAGTCTTCTTACAGTCTATGCTTTGAGCGTTTCCTGTGTCGCCAGTTTTACATTCCGATGCACCTATGCCGGTTTACTGTATCCCTTTCCCCTTCCCATTGTCGATGAAACACAGAAATCGTATCGGAATTAAATATAAGAGAGACAATGCCGACTTAAGTACAGGAAGACTGAGTCTTCCTACTGTCTATGTTTTGAGCATTCCTGTGTCATCAGTTTTACATTCCGATGCACGTCTGCAGGTTAACTGTATCGTTTGGACCATCCCAATGACGATGAAAAACAGAAATTGCATCGGATTTAAATATAAGAGACACAATGCCGACTTAAGTACAGGAAGACTAAGTCTTCCTACTGTAAATGTTTTGAGCTTTTCCTGTGTCATCAGTTTTACATTCCGATGCACCTCTGCAGGTTTACTGTATTCCTTGGACCTTCCCATTGACGATGAAACACAGAAATTGCATCGGAATTAATTATAAGAGACACAATGCCGACATAAGTACAGGAAGACTGAGTCTTCCTACTGTCTATGTTTTGAGCGTTTCCTGTGTCACTAGTTTTACATTCCGATGCAAATCTGCAGGTTTACTGTATCCCTTGGACCTTCCCATAGACGTTGAAACACAGAAATTGCATCGGAATTAAATATAAGAGACACAATGCCGACTTAAGTACAGGAAGACTGAGTCTTCCTACAGTCTATGTTTTGAGCGTTTCCTGTGTCATCACTTTTACTTTCCGATGCACCTCTGCAGGTTTACTTTATCCCTTGGACCTTCCCATTCACGATGAAACACAGAAATTTCATCGGAAATAAATATAAGAGACACAATGCCGACTTAAGTACAGGAAGACTGAGTCTTCCTACTGTCTATGTTTTGATCGTTTCCAGGGTCACCAGTTTTTCATTCCGATGCACCTCTGCAGGTTTACTGTATCCCTTGGATCTTCCCATTGACGATGAAACACAGAAATTGCATCGGAATTAAATATAAGAGACACAATGCCGACTTAAGTACAGGAAGACTGAGTCTTCCTACTGTCTATGTTTTGAGCGTTTCCTGTGTCACCAGTTTTACATTCCGATGCACCTCTGCAGGTTTACTGTATTCCTTGGACCTTCCCATTGACGATGAAACACAGAAATTGCATCGGAATTAATTATAAGAGACACAATGCCGACTTAAGTACAGGAAGACTGAGTCTTCCTACTGTCTATGTTTTGAGCGTTTCCTGTGTCACTAGTTTTACATTCCCATGCAAATCTGCAGGTTCACTATATCCCTTGGACCTTCCCATTGACGATGAAACACAGAAATTGCATCGGAATTAAATATAAGAGACACAATGCCGACTTAAGTACAGGAAGACTGAGTCTTCCTACAGTCTATGCTTTGAGCGATTCCTGTGTCACCAGTTTTACTTTCCGATGCACCTCTGCAGGTTTACTATATCCCTTGGACCTTACAATTCACGATGAATCACAGAAATTTCATCGGAAATAAGTATAAGAGACACAATGCCGACTTAAGTATAGGAAGACTGAGTCTTCCTACTGTCTATGTTTTGAGCGTTTCCTGTGTCACCAGTTTTACATTCCGATGCACCTCTGCAGGTTTACTGTATCCCTTGGACCTTCCCATTGACGATGAAACACAGAAATTGCATCGGAATTAAATACAAGAGATACAATGCCGAATTAAGTACAGGAAGACTGAGTCTTCCTACTGTCTATGTTTTGAGCGTTTCCTGTGTCACTAGTTTTACATTCCGATGCACCTCTGCAGGTTTACTGTATCCCTTGGATCTTCCCATTGACGATGAAACACAGAAATTGCATCGGAATTAAATATAAGAGACACAATGCCGACTTAAGTACAGGAAGACTGAGTCTTCCTACTGTCTATGTTTTGAGCGTTTCCTGTGTCACCAGTTTTACATTCCGATGCACCTCTGCAGGTTTACTGTATTCCTTGGACCTTCCCATTGACGATGAAACACAGAAATTGCATCGGAATTAATTATAAGAGACACAATGCCGACTTAAGTACAGGAAGACTGAGTCTTCCTACAGTCTATAATTTCAGCGTTTCCTGTGTCACCAGTTTTGCATTCCGATGCATCTCTAAAGGTTTACTGTATCCCTTGGACCTTCACAGTGACGATGAAACACAGAAATTCCATCGGAATTTAAATATAAGTGACACATCGCCGACTTAAGTACAAGAAAACTGAGTCTTCTTACAGTCTATGTTTTGAGCGTTTCCTGTGTCGCCAGTTTTACATTCCGATGCACCTATGCCGGTTTACTGTATCCCTTGCCCCTTCCCATTGTCGATGATACACAGAAATCGTATCGGAATTAAATATAAGAGACACAATGCCGACTTAAGTACAGGAAGACTGAGTCTTCTTACTGTCTATGTTTTGAGCATTCCTGTGTCATCAGTTTTACATTCCGATGCACGTCTGCAGGTTAACTGTATCGTTTGGACCTTCCCATTGACGATGAAAAACAGAAATTGCATCGGATTTAAATATAAGAGACACAATGCCGACATAAGTACAGGAAGACTAAGTCTTCCTACTGTAAATGTTTTGAGCTTTTCCTGTGTCATCAGTTTTACATTCCGATGCACCTCTGCAGGTTTACTGTATTCCTTGGACCTTCCCATTGACGATGAAACATAGAAATTGCATCGGAATTAAATATAAGAGACACAATGCCGACTTAAGTACATGAAGACTAAGTCTTCCTACTGTCTATGTTTAGAACGATTCCTGTGTCATCAGTTTTACTTTCCGATGCACCTCTGCAGGTTTGCTATATCCCTTGGACCTTCCCATTGACGATGAAACACAGAAATTTCATCGGTATTAAATATAAGAGACACAATGCCGACTTAAGTACAGGAAGACTGAGTCTTCCTACTCTCTATGTTTTGAGCGTTTCGTGTGTCACTAGTTTTACATTCCGATGCAAATCTGCAGGTTTACTGTATCCCTTGGACCTTCCCATAGACGATGAAACACAGAAATTGCATCGGCATTAAATATAATAGACACAATGCCGACTTAAGTACAGGAAGACTGAGTCTTCCTACACTCTATGTTTCGAGCGTTTCCTGTGTCACCAGTTTTACATTCCGATGCACCTCTGCAGGTTTAGTGTATCCGTTGGACTTTCCATTGACGATGAAACACAGAAATTGCATCGGAATTAAATATAAGAGACAAAATGCCGACTTAAGTACAGGAAGACTGAGTCTTCCTACAGTCTATGCTTTGAGCGTTTCCTGTGTCATTACTTTTACTTTCCGATGCACCTCTGCAGGTTTACTATATCCCTTGGACCTTCACATTCACGATGAAACACAGAAATTTCATCGGAAATAAATATAAGAGACACAATGCCGACTTAAGTACAGGAAGACTGAGTCTTCCTACTGTCTATGTTTTGATCGTTTCCTGGGTCACCAGTTTTTCATTCCGATGCACCTCTACAGGTTTACTGTATCCCTTGGACCTTCCCATTGACGATGAAACACAGAAATTGCATCGGAATTAAATATAAGAGACACAATGCCGACTTAAGTACAGGAAGACTGAGTCTTCCTACTGTCTATGTTTTGAGCGTTTCCTGTGTCACCAGTTTTACATTCCGATGCACCTCTGCAGGTTTACTGTATTCCTTGGACCTTCCCATTGACGATGAAACACAGAAATTGCATCGGAATTAATTATAAGAGACACAATGCCGACTTAAGTACAGGAAGACTGAGTCTTCCTACTGTCTATGTTTTGAGCGTTTCCTGTGTCACTAGTTTTACATTCCCATGCAAATCTGCAGGTTTACTATATCCCTTGGACCTTCCCATTGACGATGAAACACAGAAATTGCATCGGAATTAAATATAAGAGACACAATGCCGACTTAAGTACAGGAAGACAGAGTCTTCCTACAGTCTATGCTTTGAGCGATTCCTGTGTCACCAGTTTTACTTTCCGATGCACCTCTGCAGGTTTACTATATCCCTTGGACCTTACAATTCACGATGAATCACAGAAATTTCATCGGAAATAAGTATAAGAGACACAATGCCGACTTAAGTATAGGAAGACTGAGTCTTCCTACTGTCTATGTTTTGAGCGTTTCCTGTGTCACCAGTTTTACATTCCGATGCACCTCTGCAGGTTTACTGTATCCCTTGGACCTTCCCATTGACGATGAAACACAGAAATTGCATCGGAATTAAATACAAGAGATACAATGCCGAATTAAGTACAGGAAGACTGAGTCTTCCTACTGTCTATGTTTTGAGCGTTTCCTGTGTCATTAGTTTTACATTCCGATGCACCTCTGCAGGTTTACTGTATCCCTTGGACCTTCCCATTGACGATGAAACACCGAAATTGCATCGGGATTGAATATAAGAGACACAATGCCGACTTAAGTACAGGAAGACTGAGTCTTCCTACTGTCTAATTTTTGAGCGCTTCCTGTGGCACCAGTTTTACTTTCTGATGCACCTTTGCAGGTTTACTGTATCCCTTGGACCTTCACAGTGACGATGAAACACAGAAATTGCATCGGAGTTAGATTTAAGAGACACAATGCCTACTTAAGCACAGGAAGACTGAGTCTTCCTACTGTCTATAATTTCAGCGTTTCCTGTGTCACCAGTTTTGCATTCCGATGCATCTCTAAAGGTTTACTGTATCCCTTGGACCTTCCCATTGACGATGAAACACAGAAATTGCATCGGAATTAAATATAAGAGACACAATGCCGACTTAAGTACAGGAAGACTGAGTCTTCCTACAGTCTATGCTTTGAGCGTTTCCTGTGTCATCACTTTTACTTTCCGATGCACCTCTGCAGGTTTACTATATCCCTTGGACCTTCACATTCACGATGAAACACAGAAATTTCATCGGAAATAAATATAAGAGACACAATGCCGACTTAAGTACAGGAAGACTGAGTCTTCCTACTGTCTATGTTTTGATCGTTTCCTGGGTCACCAGTTTTTCATTCCGATGCACCTCTGCAGGTTTACTGTATCCCTTGGACCTTCCCATTGACGATGAAACACAGAAATTGCATCGGAATTAAATATAAGAGACACAATGCCGACTTAAGTACAGGAAGACTGAGTCTTCCTACTGTCTATGTTTTGAGCGTTTCCTGTGTCACTAGTTTTACATTCCCATGCAAATCTGCAGGTTTACTATATCCCATGGACCTTCCCATTGACGATGAAACACAGAAATTGCATCGGAATTAAATATAAGAGACACAATGCCGACTTAAGTACAGGAAGACTGAGTCTTCCTACAGTCTATGCTTTGAGCGTTTCCTGTGTCACCAGTTTTACTTTCCGATGCACCTCTGCAGGTTTACTATATCCATTGGACCTTCCACTTCACGATGAAACACAGAAATTTCATCGGAAATAAATATAAGAGACACAATGCCGACTTAAGTATAGGAAGACTGAGTCTTCCTACTGTCTATGTTTTGAGCGTTTCCTGTGTCACCAGTTTTACTTTCTGATGCACCTCTGCAGGTTTACTGTATCCATTGGACCTTCCCATTGACGATGAAACACAGAAATTGCATAGGAGTTAAATATAAGAGACACAATGCCGACTTAAGTACAGGAAGACTGAGTCTTCCTACTGTCTATGTTTTGAGCGTTTCCTGTGTCGGCAGTTTTACATTCCGATGCACCTCTGCAGGTTTACTGTATTCCTTGGACCTTCCCATTTACGATGAAACACAGAAATTGCATCGGAATTAAATATAAGTGACACAATGCCGACTTAAGTACAGGAAGACTAAGTCTTCCTACTGTCTATGCTTTGAACGATTCCTGCGTCATCAGTTTTACTTTCCGATGCACCTCTGCAGGTTTACTATATCCCTTGGACCTTCCCATTGACGATGAAACACAGAAATTTCATCGGAAGTAAATATAAGAGACACAATGCCGACTTAAGTACAGGAAGACTGAGTCTTCCTACTGTCTATGCTTTGATTGTTTCCTGGGTCACCAGTTTTACATTCCGATGCACCTCTGCAGGTTTACTGTATCCCTTGGACCTTCCCATTGACGATGAAACACAGAAATTGCATCGGAATTAAATATAAGAGACACAATGCCGACTTAAGTACAGGAAGACTGAGTCTTCCTACTGTCTATGATTTGAGCGGTTCCTGTGTCACTAGTTTTACATTCCGATGCAAATCTGCAGGTTTACGATATCCCTTGGACCTTCCCATTGACGTTGAAACACAGAAATTACATCGGAATTAAATATAAGAGACACAATGCCGACTTAAGTACAGGAAGACTGAGTCTTCCTACAGTCTATGCTTTGAGCGTTCCCTGTGTCACCAGTTTTACATTCTGATGCACCTCTGCAGGTTTACTGTATCCCTTGTACGTTCCCATTGACGATGAAACACAGAAATTGCGTCGGAATTAAATATAAGAGACACAATGCCGACTTAAGTACAGGAAGCCTGAGTCTTCCTACTGTCTATAATTTGAGCGTTTCCTGTGTCACCAGTTTTATTTTCCGATGCACCTCTACAGGTTTACTGTATCCCTTGGACCATCCCAATGACGATGAAAAACAGAAATTGCATCGGATTTAAATATAAGAGACACAATGCCGACTTAAGTACAGGAAGACTAAGTCTTCCTACCGTAAATGTTTTGAGCTTTTCCTGTGTCATCAGTTTTACATTCCGATGCACCTCTGCAGGTTTACTGTATTCCTTGGACCTTCCCATTGACGATGAAACACAGAAATTGCATCGGAATTAATTATAAGAGACACAATGCCGACTTAAGTACAGGAAGACTGAGTCTTCCTACTGTCTATGATTTGAGCGTTTCCTGTGTCACTAGTTTTACATTCCGATGCAAATCTGCAGGTTTACTGTATCCCTTGGACCTTCCCATAGACGATGAAACACAGAAATTGCATCGGAATTAAATATAAGAGACACAATGCCGACTTAAGTACAGGAAGACTGAGTCTTCCTACAGTCTATGTTTTGAGCGTTTCCTGTGTCATCACTTTTACTTTCCGATGCACCTCTGCAGGTTTACTATATCCCTTGGACCTTCCCATTCACGATGAAACACAGAAATTTCATCGGAAATAAATATAAGAGACACAATGCCGACTTAAGTACAGGAAGACTGAGTCTTCCTACTGTCTATGTTTTGATCGTTTCCTGGGTCACCAGATTTTCATTCCGATGCACCTCTGCAGTTTTACTGTATCCCTTGGACCTTCCCATTGACGATGAAACACAGAAATTGCATCGGAATTAAATATAAGAGACACAATGCCGACTTAAGTACAGGAAGACTGAGTCTACCTAGTGTCTATGTTTTGAGCGTTTCCTGTGTCACCAGTTTTACCTTCCGATGCACCTCTGCAGGTTTACTGTATTCCTTGGACCTTCCCATTGACGATGAAACACAGAAATTGCATCGGAATTAATTATAAGAGACACAATGTCGACTTAAGTACAGTAAGACTGAGTCTTCCTACTGTCTATGTTTTGAGCGTTTCCTGTGTCACTAGTTTTACATTCCCATGCAAATCTGCAGGTTTACTATATCCCTTGGACCTTCCCATTGACGATGAAACACAGAAATTGCATCGGAATTAAATATAAGAGACACAATGCCGACTTAAGTACAGGAAGACTGAGTCTTCCTACAGTCTATGCTTTGAGCGTTTCCTGTGTCACCAGTTTTACTTTCCGATGCACCTCTGCAGGTTTACTATATCCCTTGGACCCTCCCATTCACGATGAAACACAGAAATTTCATCGGAAATAAATATAAGAGACACAATGCCGACTTAAGTATAGGAAGACTGAGTCTTCCTACTGTCTATGTTTTGAGCGTTTCCTGTGTCACCAGTTTTACTTTCTGATGCACCTCTGCAGGTTTACTGTATCCATTGGACCTTCCCATTGACGATGAAACACAGAAATTGCATTGGAGTTAAATATAAGAGACACAATGCCGACTTAAGTACAGGAAGACTGAGTCTTCCTACTGTCTATGTTTTGAGCGTTTCCTGTGTCACCAGTTTTACATTCCGATGCACCTCTGCAGGTTTACTGTATTCCTTGGACCTTCCCATTTACGATGAAACACAGAAATTGCATCGGAATTAAATATAAGTGACACAATGCCGACTTAAGTACAGGAAGACTAAGTCTTCCTACTGTCTATGCTTTGAACGATTCCTGTGTCATCAGTTTTACTTTCCGATGCACCTCTGCAGGTTTACTATATCCCTTGGACCTTCCCATTGACGATGAAACACAGAAATTTCATCGAAAGTAAATATAAGACACACAATGCCGACATAAGTACAGGAAGACTGAGTCTTCTTACTGTCTATGCTTTGATCGTTTCCTGGGTCACCAGTTTTACATTCCGATGCACCTCTGCAGGTTTACTGTATCCCTTGGACCTTCCCATTGACGATGAAACACAGAAATTGCATCGGAATTAAATATAAGAGACACATTGCCGACTTAAGTACAGGAAGACTGAGTCTTCCTACTGTCTATGATTTGAGCGGTTCCTGTGTCACTAGTTTTACATTCCGATGCAAATCTGCACGTTTACGATATCCCTTGGACCTTCCCATTGACGATGAAACACAGAAATTGCATCGGAATTAAATATAAGAGACACATTGCCGACATAAGTACAGGAAGACTGAGTCTTCCTACAGTCTATGCTTTGAGCGTTTCCTGTGTCACCAGTTTTACATTCTGATGCACCTCTGCAGGTTTACTGTATCCCTTGTACGTTCCCATTGACGATGAAACACAGAAATTGCGTCGGAATTAAATATAAGAGACACAATGCCGACTTAAGTACAGGAAGCCTGAGTCTTCCTACTGTCTATAATTTGAGCGTTTCCTGTGTCACCAGTTTTATTTTCCGATGCACCTCTACAGGTTTACTGTATCCCTTGGACCTTCACAGTGACGATGAAACAGAGAAATAGCATCGGAATTAAATATAAGAGACACAATGCCGACTTAAGTACAGGAAGACTAAGTCTTCCTACTGTCTATGTTTTGAGCGTTTCCTGTGTCATCAATTTTACTTTCCGATGCACCTCTGCAGGTTTACTATATCCCTTGGAGCTTCCCATTCACGATGAAACACAGAAATTTCATCGGAAATAAATATAAGAGACACAATGCCGACTTAAGTATAGGAAGACTGAGTCTTCCTACTGTCTATGTTTTGAGCGTTTCCTGTGTCACCAGTTTTACTTTCCGATGCACCTCTGCAGGTTTACTATATCCCTTGGAGCTTCCCATTCACGATGAATCACAGAAATTTCATCGGAAATAAATATAAGAGACACAATGCCGACTTAAGTACAGGAAGACTGAGTCTTCCTACTGTCTATGTTTTGAGCGTTTCCTGTGTCACTAGTTTTACATTCCGATGCACCTCTGCAGGTTTACTGTATCCCTTGGACCTTCCCATTGACGATGAAACACCGAAATTGCATCGGGATTGAATATAAGAGACACAATGCCGACTTAAGTACAGGAAGACTGAGTCTTCCTACTGTCTATGTTTTGAGCGCTTCCTGTGTCACCAGTTTTACTTTCTGATGCACCTCTGCAGGTTTACTGTATCCCTTGGACCTTCACAGTGACGATGAAACACAGAAATTGCATCGGAGTTAGATTTAAGGACACAATGCCTACTTAAGCACAGGAAGACTGAGTCTTCCTACTGTCTATAATTTGAGCGTTTCCTGTGTCACCAGTTTTGCATTCCGATGCATCTCTACAGGTTTACTGTATCCCTTGGACCTTCACAGTGACGTTGAAACACAGAAATTCCATCGGAATTTAAATATAAGAGACACATCGCCGACTTAGTTACAAGAAAACTGAGTCTTCTTACGGTCTATGTTTTGAGCGTTTCCTGTGTCGCCAGTTTTACATTCCGATGCACCTATGCCGGTTTATTGTATCCCTTGCCCCTTCCCATTGTCGATGAAACACAGAAATCGTATCGGAATTAAATATAAGAGACATAATGCCGACTTAAGTACAGGAAGACTGAGTCTTCCTACTGTCTATGTTTTGAGCATTCCTGTGTCATCAGTTTTACATTCCGATGCACGTCTGCAGGTTAACTGTATCGTTTGGACCATCCCAATGACGATGAAAAACAGAAATTGCATCGGATTTAAATATAAGAGACACAATGCCGACTTAAGAACAGGAAGACTAAGTCTTCCTACTGTAAATGTTTTGAGCTTTTCCTGTGTCATCAGTTTTACATTCCGATGCACCTCTGCAGGTTTACTGTATTCCTTGGACCTTCCCATTGACGATGAAACACAGAAATTGCATCGGAATTAATTATAAGAGACACAATGCCGACTTAAGTACAGGAAGACTGAGTCTTCCTACTGTCTATGTTTTGAGCATTTCCTGTGTCACTAGTTTTACATTCCGATGCAAATCTGCAGGTTTACTGTATCCCTTGGACCTTCCCATAGACGATGAAACACAGAAATTGCATCGGAATTAAATATAAGAGACACAATGCCGACTTAAGTACAGGAAGACTGAGTCTTCCTACAGTCTATGTTTTGAGCGTTTCCTGTGTCACCAGTTTTACATTCTGATGTACCTCTGCAGGTTTAGTGTATCCGTTGGACCTTCCCATTGACGATGAAACACAGAAATTGCATCGGAATTAAATATAAGAGACACAATGCCGACTTAAGTACAGGAAGACAGAGTCTTCCTACTGTCTATGTTTTGAGCGTTTCCTGTGTCACTAGTTTTACATTCCCATGCAAATCTGTAGGTTTACTATATCCCTTGGACCTTCCCATTGACGATGAAACACAGAAATTGCATCAGAATTAAATATAAGAGACACAATGCCGACTTAAGTACAGGACGACTGAGTCTTCCTACAGTCTATGTTTTGAGCGTTTCCTGTGTCATCACTTTTACTTTCCGATGCACCTCTGCAGGTTTCCTATATCCCTTGGACCTTCCCATTCACGATGAAACACAGAAATTTCATCGGAAATAAATATAAGAGACACAATGCCGACTTAAGTACAGGAAGACTGAGTCTTCCTACTGTCTATGTTTTGAGCGTTTCCTGTGTCACTAGTTTTACATTCCCATGCAAATCTGCAGGTTTACTATATCCCTTGGACCTTCCCATTGACGATGAAACACAGAAATTTCATCGGAATTAAATATAAGAGACACAATGCCGACTTAAGTACAGGAAGACAGAGTCTTCCTACAGTCTATGTTTTGAGCGTTTCCTGTGTCACCAGTTTTACATTCCGATGCACCTCTGCAGGTTTACTGTATCCCTTGGACCTTCCCATTGACGATGAAACACAGAAATTGCATCGGAATTAAATATAAGAGACACAATGCCGACTTAAGTACAGGAAGAGTGAGTCTTCCTACTGTCTATGTTTTGAGCATTCCTGTGTCATCAGTTTTACATTCCGATGCACGTCTGCAGGTTTACTGTATCCCTTGGACCTTCCCATTGACGATGAAAAACAGAAATTGCATCGGATTTAAATATACGAGACACAATGCCGACTTAAGTACAGGAAGCCAGAGTCTTCCTACTGTCTATGTTTTGAGCGTTTCCTGAGTCACCAGTTTTACATTCCGATGCACCTCTGCAGGTTTCCTGTTTCCCTTGGACCTTCCCATTGACGATGAAACACAGAAATTGCATAGAAATTAAATATAAGAGACACAATGCCGACTTAAGTACAAGAAAACACTCTTCGTACCGTCAATGTTTTGAGCGTTTCCTGTGTCACCAGTTTTACATTCCGATGCACCTCTGCCGGTTTACTATATCCCTTGGACTTATCATTGTCGATGAAACACAGAAATAGCATCGGAATTAAATATAAGAGACACATTGCCGACTTAAGTACAGGAAGACTAAGTCTTCCTACTGTCTATGTTTGAGCGTTTCCTGTGTCATCAGTTTTACTTTCCGATGCACCTCTGCAGGTTTACTATATCCCTTGGACCTTACCATTCACGATGAATCACAGAAATTTCATCGGAAATAAATATAAGAGACACAATGCCGACTTAAGTATAGGAAGACTGAGTCTTCCCACTGTCTATGTTTTGAGCGTTTCCTGTGTCACCAGTTTTACATTCCGATGCACCTCTGCAGGTTTACTGTATCCCTTGGACGTTCCCATTGACGATGAAACACAGAAATTGCATCAGAATTAAATACAAGAGACACAATGCCGAATTAAGTACAGGAAGACTGAGTCTTCCTACTGTCTATGTTTTGAGCGTTTCCTGTGTCACTAGTTTTACATTCCGATGCACCTCTGCAGGTTTACTGTAACCCTTGGACCTTCCCACTGACGATGAAACACCGAAATTACATCGGGATTGAATATAAGAGACACAATGCCGACTTAAGTACAGGAAGACTGAGTCTTCCTACTGTCTATGTTTTGAGCGCTTCCTGTGTCACCAGTTTTACTTTCTGATGCACCTTTGCAGGTTTACTGTATCCCTTGGACCTTCACAGTGACGATGAAACACAGAAATTGCATCGGAGTTAGATTTAAGAGACACAATGCCTACTTAAGCACAGGAAGACTGAGTCTTCCTACTGTCTATAATTTCAGCGTTTCCTGTGTCACCAGTTTTGCATTCCAATGCATCTCTAAAGGTTTACTGTATCCCTTGGACCTTCACAGTGACGATGAAACACAGAAATTCCATCGGAATTTAAATATAAGTGACACATCGCCGACTTAAGTACAAGAAAACTGAGTCTTCTTACAGTCTATGTTTTGAGCGTTTCCTGTGTCGCCAGTTTTACATTCCGATGCACCTATGCCGGTTTACTGTATCCCTTGCCCATTCCCATTGTCGATGATACACAGAAATCGTATCGGAATTAAATATAAGAGACACAATGCCGACTTAAGTACAGGAAGACTGAGTCTTCCTACTGTCTATGTTTTGAGCATTCCTGTGTCATCAGTTTTAAATTCCGATGCACGTCTGCAGGTTAACTGTATCGTTTGGACCTTCCCATTGACGATGAAAAACAGAAATTGCATCGGATTTAAATATAAGAGACACAATGCCGACTTAAGTACAGGAAGACTAAGTCTTCCTACTGTAAATGTTTTGAGCTTTTCCTGTGTCATCAGTTTTACATTCCGATGCACCTCTGCAGGTTTACTGTATTCCTTGGACCTTCCCATTGACGATGAAACACAGAAATTGCATCGGAATTAAATATAAGAGACACAATGCCGACTTAAGTACATGAAGACTAAGTCTTCCTACTGTCTATGTTTAGAACGATTCCTGTGTCATCAGTTTTACTTTCCGATGCACCTCTGCAGGTTTGCTATATCCCTTGGACCTTCCCATTGACGATGAAACACAGAAATTTCATCGGAATTAAATATAAGAGACACAATGCCGACTTAAGTACAGGAAGACTGAGTCTTCCTACTGTCTATGTTTTGAGCGTTTCGTGTGTCACTAGTTTTACATTCCGATGCAAATCTGCAGGTTTACTGTATCCCTTGGACCTTCCCATAGACGATGAAACACAGAAATTGCATCGGAATTAAATATAATAGACACAATGCCGACTTAAGTACAGGAAGACTGAGTCTTCCTACACTCTATGTTTTGAGCGTTTCCTGTGTCACCATTTTACATTCCGATGCACCTCTGCAGGTTTAGTGTATCCGTTGGACCTTCCCATTGACGATGAAACACAGAAATTGCATCGGAATTAATTATAAGAGACACAATGCCGACTTAAGTACAGGAAGACTGAGTCTTCCTACAGTCTATGCTTTGAGCGTTTCCTGTGTCATCACTTTTACTTTCCGATGCACCTCTGCAGGTTTACTCTATCCCTTGGACCTTCTCATTCACGATGAAACACAGAAATTTCATCGGAAATAAATATAAGAGACACAATGCCGACTTAAATACAGGAAGACTGAATCTTCCTACTGTCTATGTTTTGATCGTTTCCTGTGTCACTAGTTTTACATTCCCACGCAAATCTGCAGGTTTACTATATCCCTTGGACCTTCCCATTGACGATGAAACACAGAAATTGCATCGGAATTAAATATAAGAGACACAATGCCGACTTAAGTACAGGAAGACTGAGTCTTCCTACAGTCTATGCTTTGAGCGTTTCCTGTGTCACCAGTTTTACTTTCCGATGCACCTCTGGAGGTTTACTATATCCCTTGGACCTTCCCATTCACGATGAAACACAGAAATTTCATCGGAAATAAATATAAGAGACACAATGCCGACATAAGTATAGGAAGACTGAGTCTTCCTACTGTCTATGTTTTGAGCGTTTCCTGTGTCACCAGTTATACATTCTGATGCACCTCTGCAGGTTTACTGTATCCATTGGACCTTCCCATTGACGATGAAACACAGAAATTGCATTGGAGTTAAATATAAGAGACACAATGCCGACTTAAGTACAGGAAGACTGAGTCTTCCTACTGTCTATGTTTTGAGCGTTTCCTGTGTCACCAGTTTTACATTCCGATGCACCTCTGCAGGTTTACTGTATTCCTTGGACCTTCCCATTTACGATGAAACACAGAAATTGCATCGGAATTAAATATAAGTGACACAATGCCGACTTAAGTACAGGAAGGATAAGTCTTCCTACTGTCTATGCTTTGAACGATTCCTGTGTCATCAGTTTTACTTTCAGATGCACCTCTGCAGGTTTACTATATCCCTTGGACCTTCCCATTGACGATGAAACACAGAAATTTCATCGGAAGTAAATATAAGAGACACAATGCCGACATAAGTACAGGAAGACTGAGTCTTCCTACTGTCTATGCTTTGATCGTTTCCTGGGTCACCAGTTTTACATTCCGATGCACCTCTGCAGGTTTACTGTATTCCTTGGACCTTCCCATTGACGATGAAACACAGAAATTGCATTGGAATTAAATATAAGAGACACAATGCCGACTTAAGTACAGGAAGACTGAGTCTTCCTACTGTCTATGTTTTGAGCGTTTCCTGTGTCACTAGTTTTACATTCCCACGCAAATCTGCAGGTTTACTATATCCCTTGGACCTTCCCATTGACGATGAAACACAGAAATTGCATCGGAATTAAATATAAGAGACACAATGCCGACTTAAGTACAGGAAGACTGAGTCTTCCTACAGTCTATGCTTTGAGCGTTTCCTGTGTCACCAGTTTTACTTTCCGAAGCACCTCTGCAGGTTTACTGTATTCCTTGGACCTTCCCATTGACGATGAAACACAGAAATTGCATCGGAATTAAATATAAGAGACACAATGCCGACTTAAGTACAGGAAGACTGAGTCTTCCTACTGTCTATGATTTGAGCGGTTCCTGTGTCACTAGTTTTACATTCCGATGCAAATCTGCAGGTTTACGATATCCCTTGGACCGTCCCATTGACGATGAAACACAGAAATTGCATCGGAATTAAATATAAGAGACACAATGCCGACTTAAGTACAGGAAGACTGAGTCTTCCTACAGTCTATGTTTTGAGCGTTTCCTGTGTCATCACTTTTACTTTCCGATGCACCTCTGCAGGTTTACTATATCCCTTGGACCTTCCCATTCACGATGAAACACAGAAATTGCATCGGAATTAAATATAACAGACACAATGCCGACTTAAGTACAAGAAGCCTGAGTCTTCCTACTGTCTATAATTTGAGCGTTTCCTGTGTCACCAGTTTTATTTTCCGATGCACCTCTACAGGTTTACTGTATCCCTTGGACCATCACAGTGACGATGAAACACAGAAATAGCATCGGAATTAAATATAAGAGACACATTGCCGACTTAAGTACAGGAAGACTAAGTCTTCCTACTGTCTATGTTTTGAGCGTTTCCTGTGTCATCAGTTTTACTTTCCGATGCACCTCTGCAGGTTTACTATATCCCTTGGAGCTTCCAATTCACGATGAATCACAGAAATTGCATCGGAATTAAATATAAGAGACACAATGCCGACTTAAGTACAGGAAGACAGAGTCTTCCTACAGTCTATGTTTTGAGCGTTTCCTGTGTCACCAGTTTTACATTCCGATGCACCTCTGCAGGTTTACTGTATCCCTTGGACCTTCCCATTGACGATGAAACACAGAAATTGCATCGGAATTAAATATAAGAGACACAATGCCGACTTAAGTACAGGAAGACTGAGTCTTCCTACTGTCTATGTTTTGAGCATTCCTGTGTCATCAGTTTTACATTCCGATGCACGTCTGCAGGTTTACTGTATCCCTTGGACCTTCCCATTGACGATGAAAAACAGAAATTGCATCGGATTTAAATATACGAGACACAATGCCGACTTAAGTACAGGAAGCCTGAGTCTTCCTACTGTCTATGTTTTGAGCGTTTCCTGAGTCACCAGTTTTACATTCCGATGCACCTCTGCAGGTTTCCTGTTTCCCTTGGACCTTCCCATTGACGATGAAACACAGAAATTGCATAGAAATTAAATATAAGAGACACAATGCCGACTTAAGTACAAGAAAACACTCTTCGTACCGTCAATGTTTTGAGCGTTTCCTGTGTCACCAGTTTTACATTCCGATGCACCTCTGCCGGTTTACTATATCCCTTGGACTTATCATTGTCGATGAAACACAGAAATAGCATCGGAATTAAATATAAGAGACACATTGCCGACTTAAGTACAGGAAGACTAAGTCTTCCTACTGTCTATGTTTGAGCGTTTCCTGTGTCATCAGTTTTACTTTCCGATGCACCTCTGCAGGTTTACTATATCCCTTGGACCTTACCATTCACGATGAATCACAGAAATTTCATCGGAAATAAATATAAGAGACACAATGCCGACTTAAGTATAGGAAGACTGAGTCTTCCTACTGTCTATGTTTTGAGCGTTTCCTGTGTCACTAGTTTTACATTCCGATGCACCTCTGCAGGTTTACTGTAGCCCTTGGACCTTCCCACTGACGATGAAACACCGAAATTACATCGGGATTGAATATAAGAGACACAATGCCGACTTAAGTACAGGAAGACTGAGTCTTCCTACTGTCTATGTTTTGAGCGCTTCCTGTGTCACCAGTTTTACTTTCTGATGCACCTTTGCAGGTTTACTGTATCCCTTGGACCTTCACAGTGACGATGAAACACAGAAATTGCATCGGAGTTAGATTTAAGAGACACAATGCCTACTTAAGCACAGGAAGACTGAGTCTTCCTACTGTCTATAATTTCAGCGTTTCCTGTGTCACCAGTTTTGCATTCCAATGCATCTCTAAAGGTTTACTGTATCCCTTGGACCTTCACAGTGACGATGAAACACAGAAATTCCATCGGAATTTAAATATAAGTGACACATCGCCGACTTAAGTACAAGAAAACTGAGTCTTCTTACAGTCTATGTTTTGAGCGTTTCCTGTGTCGCCAGTTTTACATTCCGATGCACCTATGCCGGTTTACTGTATCCCTTGCCCATTCCCATTGTCGATGATACACAGAAATCGTATCGGAATTAAATATAAGAGACACAATGCCGACTTAAGTACAGGAAGACTGAGTCTTCCTACTGTCTATGTTTTGAGCATTCCTGTGTCATCAGTTTTAATTTCCGATGCACGTCTGCAGGTTAACAGTATCGTTTGGACCTTCCCATTGACGATGAAAAACAGAAATTGCATCGGATTTAAATATAAGAGACACAATGCCGACTTAAGTACAGGAAGACTAAGTCTTCCTACTGTAAATGTTTTGAGCTTTTCCTGTGTCATCAGTTTTACATTCCGATGCACCTCTGCAGGTTTACTGTATTCCTTGGACCTTCCCATTGACGATGAAACACAGAAATTGCATCGGAATTAAATATAAGAGACACAATGCCGACTTAAGTACATGAAGACTAAGTCTTCCTACTGTCTATGTTTAGAACGATTCCTGTGTCATCAGTTTTACTTTCCGATGCACCTCTGCAGGTTTGCTATATCCCTTGGACCTTCCCATTGACGATGAAACACAGAAATTTCATCGGAATTAAATATAAGAGACACAATGCCGACTTAAGTACAGGAAGACTGAGTCTTCCTACTGTCTATGTTTTGAGCGTTTCGTGTGTCACTAGTTTTACATTCCGATGCAAATCTGCAGGTTTACTGTATCCCTTGGACCTTCCCATAGACGATGAAACACAGAAATTGCATCGGAATTAAATATAATAGACACAATGCCGACTTAAGTACAGGAAGACTGAGTCTTCCTACACTCTATGTTTTGAGCGTTTCCTGTGTCACCATTTTACATTCCGATGCACCTCTGCAGGTTTAGTGTATCCGTTGGACCTTCCCATTGACGATGAAACACAGAAATTGCATCGGAATTAAATATAAGAGACACAATGCCGACTTAAGTACAGGAAGACTGAGTCTTCCTACAGTCTATGCTTTGAGCGTTTCCTGTGTCATCACTTTTACTTTCCGATGCACCTCTGCAGGTTTACTATATCCCTTGGACCTTCTCATTCACGATGAAACACAGAAATTTCATCGGAAATAAATATAAGAGACACAATGCCGACTTAAATACAGGAAGACTGAATCTTCCTACTGTCTATGTTTTGATCGTTTCCTGGGTCACCGGTTTTTCATTCCGATGCACCTCTGCAGGTTTACTGTATCCCTTGGACCTTCCCATTGACGATGAAACACAGAAATTGCATCGGAATTAAATATAAGGGACACAATGCCGACTTAAGTACAGGAAGACTGAGTCTTCCTACTGTCTATGTTTTGAGCCTTTCCTGTGTCACTAGTTTTACATTCCCACGCAAATCTGCAGGTTTACTATATCCCTTGGACCTTCCCATTGACGATGAAACACAGAAATTGCATCGGAATTAAATATAAGAGACACAATGCCGACTTAAGTACAGGAAGACTGAGTCTTCCTACAGTCTATGCTTTGAGCGTTTCCTGTGTCACCAGTTTAACTTTCCGATGCACCTCTGCAGGTTTACTATATCCCTTTGACCTTCCCATTCACGATGAAACACAGAAATTTCATCGGAAATAAATATAAGAGACACAATGCCGACTTAAGTATAGGAAGACTGAGTCTTCCTACTGTCTATGTTTTGAGCGTTTCCTGTGTCACCAGTTATACATTCTGATGCACCTCTGCAGGTTTACTGTATCCATTGGACCTTCCCATTGACGATGAAACACAGAAATTGCATTGGAGTTAAATATAAGAGACACAATGCCGACTTAAGTACAGGAAGACTGAGTCTTCCTACTGTCTATGTTTTGAGCGTTTCCTGTGTCACCAGTTTTACATTCCGATGCACCTCTGCAGGTTTACTGTATTCCTTGGACCTTCCCATTTACGATGAAACACAGAAATTGCATCGGAATTAAATATAAGTGACACAATGCCGACTTAAGTACAGGAAGGATAAGTCTTCCTACTGTCTATGCTTTGAACGATTCCTGTGTCATCAGTTTTACTTTCCGATGCACCTCTGCAGGTTTACTATATCCCTTGGACCTTCCCATTGACGATGAAACACAGAAATTGCATCGGAATTAAATATAAGAGACACAATGCCGACATAAGTACAGGAAGACTGAGTCTTCCTACTGTCTATGCTTTGATCGTTTCCTGGGTCACCAGTTTTACATTCCGATGCACCTCTGCAGGTTTTCTGTATTCCTTGGACCTTCCCATTGACGATGAAACACAGAAATTGCATCGGAATTAAATATAAGAGACACAATGCCGACTTAAGTACAGGAAGACTGAGTCTTCCTACTGTCTATGTTTTGAGCGTTTCCTGTGTCACTAGTTTTACATTCCCACGCAAATCTGCAGGTTTACTATATCCCTTGGACCTTCCCATTGACGATGAAACACAGAAATTGCATCGGAATTAAATATAAGAGACACAATGCCGACTTAAGTACAGGAAGACTGAGTCTTCCTACAGTCTATGCTTTGAGCGTTTCCTGTGTCACCAGTTTTACTTTCCGATGCACCTCTGCAGGTTTACTGTATTCCTTGGACCTTCCCATTGACGATGAAACACAGAAATTGCATCGGAATTAAATATAAGAGACACAATGCCGACTTAAGTACAGGAAGACTGAGTCTTCCTACTGTCTATGATTTGAGCGGTTCCTGTGTCACTAGTTTTACATTCCGATGCAAATCTGCAGGTTTACGATATCCCTTGGACCGTCCCATTGACGATGAAACACAGAAATTGCATCGGAATTAAATATAAGAGACACAATGCCGACTTAAGTACAGGAAGACTGAGTCTTCCTACAGTCTATGTTTTGAGCGTTTCCTGTGTCATCACTTTTACTTTCCGATGCACCTCTGCAGGTTTACTATATCCCTTGGACCTTCCCATTCACGATGAAACACAGAAATTGCATCGGAATTAAATATAAGAGACACAATGCCGACTTAAGTACAGGAAGCCTGAGTCTTCCTACTGTCTATAATTTGAGCGTTTCCTGTGTCACCAGTTTTATTTTCCGATGCACCTCTACAGGTTTACTGTATCCCTTGGACCATCACAGTGACGATGAAACACAGAAAGAGCATCGGAATTAAATATAAGAGACACATTGCCGACTTAAGTACAGGAAGACTAAGTCTTCCTACTGTCTATGTTTTGAGCGTTTCCTGTGTCATCAGTTTTACTTTCCGATGAACCTCTGCAGGTTTACTATATCCCTTGGAGCTTCCCATTCACGATGAATCACAGAAATTTCATCGGAAATAAATATAAGAGACACAATGCCGACTTAAGTACAGGAAGACTGAGTCTTCCTACTGTCTATGTTTTGAGCGCATCCTGTGTCACCAGTTTTACTTTCTGATGCACCTCTGCAGGTTTACTGTATCCCTTGGACCTTCACAGTGACGATGAAACACAGAAATTGCATCGGAGTTAGATTTAAGGACACAATGCCTACTTAAGCACAGGAAGACTGAGTCTTCCTACTGTCTATAATTTGAGCGTTTCCTGTGTCACCAGTTTTGCATTCCGATGCATCTCTACAGGTTTACTGTATCCCTTGGACCTTCACAGTGACGTTGAAACACAGAAATTCCATCGGAATTTAAATATAAGAGACACATCGCCGACTTAGGTACAAGAAAACTGAGTCTTCTTACGGTCTATGTTTTGAGCGTTTCCTGTGTCGCCAGTTTTACATTCCGATGCACCTATGCCGGTTTACTGTATCCCTTGCCCCTTCCCATTGTCGATGAAACACAGAAATCGTATCGGAATTAAATATAAGAGACACAATGCCGACTTAAGTACAGGAAGACTGAGTCTTCCTACTGTCTATGTTTTGAGCATTGCTGTGTCATCAGTTTTACATTCCGATGCACGTCTACAGGTTAACTGTATCGTTTCGACCATCCCATTGACGATGAAAAACAGAAATTGCATCGGATTTAAATATAAGAGACACAATGCCGACTTAAGTACAGGAAGACTAAGTCTTCCTACTGTAAGTGTTTTGAGCTTTTCCTGTGTCATCAGTTTTACATTCCGATGCACCTCTGCAGGTTTACTGTATTCCTTGGACCTTCCCATTGACGATGAAACACAGAAATTGCATCGGAATTAATTATAAGAGACACAATGCCGACTTAAGTACAGGAAGACTGAGTCTTCCTACTGTCTATGTTTTGAGCGTTTCCTGTGTCACTAGTTTTATATTCCGATGCAAATCTGCAGGTTTTCTATATCCCTTGGACCTTCCCATTGACGATGAAACACAGAAATTGCATCGGAATTAAATATAAGAGACACAATGCCGACTTAAGTACAGGAAGACTGAGTCTTCCTACAGTCTATGTTTTGAGCGTTTCCTGTGTTATCACTTTTACTTTCCGATGCTCCTCTGCAGGTTTACTATATCCCTTGGACCTTCCCATTCACGATGAAACACAGAAATTTCATCGGAAATAAATATAAGAGACACAATGCCGACTTAAGTACAGGAAGACTGAGTCTTCCTACTGTCTATGTTTTGATCGTTTCCTGGGTCACCAGTTTTTCATTCCGATGCACCTCTGCAGGTTTACGGTATCCCTTGGACCTTCCCATTGACGATGAAACACAGAAATTGCATCGGAATTAAATATAAGAGACACAATGCCGACTTAAGTACAGGAAGACAGAGTCTTCCTACTCTCTATGTTTTGAGCGTTCCCTGTGTCACTAGTTTTACATTCCCATGCAGATCTGTAGGTTTACTATATCCCTTGGACCTTCCCATTGACGATGAAACACAGAAATTGCATCGGAATTAAATATAAGGGACACAATGCCGACTTAGGTACAGGACGGCTGAGTCTTCCTACAGTCTATGTTTTGAGCGTTTCCTGTGTCATCACTTTTACTTTCCGATGCACCTCTGCAGGTTTACTATATCCCTTGGACCTTCCCATTCACGATGAAACACATAAATTTCATCGGAAATAAATATAAGAGACACAATGCCGACTTAAGTACAGGAAGACTGAGTCTTCCTACTGTCTATGTTTTGATCGTTTCCTGGGTCACCAGTTTTTCATTCCGATGCACCTCTGCAGGTTTACTGTATCCCTTGGACCTTCCCATTGACGATGAAACACAGAAATTGCATCGGAATTAAATATAAGAGACACAATGCCCACTTAAGTACAGGAAGACAGAGTCTTCCTACTGTCTATGTTTTGAGCGTTTCCTGTGTCACTAGTTTTACATTCCCATGCAAATCTGCAGGTTTACTATATCCCTTGGACCTTCCCATTGACGATGAAACACAGAAATTGCATCGGAATTAAATATAAGAGACACAATGCCGACTTAAGTACAGGAAGACAGAGTCTTCCTACAGTCTATGTTTTGAGCGTTTCCTGTGTCACCAGTTTTACATTCCGATGCACCTCTGCAGGTTTACTGTATCCCTTGGACCTTCCCATTGACGATGAAACACAGAATTTGCATCGGAATTAAATATAAGAGACACAATGCCGACTTAAGTACAGGAAGAGTGAGTCTTCCTACTGTCTATGTTTTGAGCATTCCTGTGTCATCAGTTTTACATTCCGATGCACGTCTGCAGGTTTACTGTATTCCTTGGACCTTCCCATTGACGATGAAAAACAGAAATTGCATCGGATTTAAACATAAGAGACACAATGCCGACTTAAGTACAGGAAGACTGAGTCTTCCTACTGTCTATGTTTTGAGCGTTTCCTGAGTCACCAGTTTTACATTCCGATGCACCTCTGCAGGTTTCCTGTTTCCCTTGGACCTTCCCATTGACGATGAAACACAGAAATTGCATAGAAATTAAATATAAGAGACACAATGCCGACTTAAGTACAAGAAAACACTCTTCGTACCGTCAATGTTTTGAGCGTTTCCTGTGTCACCAGTTTTACATTCCGATGCACCTCTGCCGGTTTACTATATCCCTTGGACTTATCATTGTCGATGAAACACAGAAATCGCATCGGAATTAAATATAAGAGACACAATGCCGACATAAGTACAGGAAGACTGAGTCTTCCTACTGTCTTTGTTTTGAGCGTTTCCTGTGTCACCAGTTTTACATTCTGATGAACCTCTGCAGGTTTACTGCATCCATTGGACCTTCCCATTGACGATGAAACACAGAAATTGCATTGGAGTTAAATATAAGAGACACAATGCCGACTTAAGTACAGGAAGACTGAGTCTTCCTACTGTCTATGTTTTGAGCGTTTCCTGTGTCACCAGTTCTACATTCCGATGCACCTCTGAAGGTTTACTGTATTCTTTGGACCTTCCCATTGACGATGAAACACAGAAATTGCATCGGAATTAAATATAAGAGACACAATGCCGACTTAAGTACAGGAAGACTAAGTCTTCCTACTGTCTATATTTTGAACGATTCCTGTGTCATCAGTTTTACTTTGCGATGCACCTCTGCAGGTTTACTATATCCCTTGGACCTTCCCATTCACGATGAAACACAGAAATTTCATCGGAATTAAATATAAGAGACACAATGCCGACTTAAGTACAGGAAGACTGAGTCTTCCTACTGTCTATGTTTTGAGCGTTTCCTGTGTCACTAGTTTTACATTCCGATGCAAATCTGCAGGTTTACTGTATGCCTTGGACCTTCCCATAGACGATGAAACAAAGAAATTGCATCGGAATTAAATATAAGAGACTCAATGCTGACTTAAGTACAGGAAGACTGAGTCTTCCTACAGTCTATGTTCTGAGCGTTTCCTGTGTCACCAGTTTTACATTCTGATGCACCTCTGCAGGTTTACTGTATCCCTTGGACCTTCCCATTGTCGATGAAACACAGAAATTGCATCGAAATTAAATATAAGAGACACAATGCCGACTTAAGTACAAGAAAACAGTCTTCGTACGGTCAATGTTTTGAGCGTTTCCCGTGTCACCAGTTTTACATTCCGATGCACCTCTGCCGGTTTACTGTATCGCTTGGACCTTCCCATTGTCGGTGAAATACAGAAATCGCATCGGAATTAAATATAAGAAACACAATGCCGACTTAAGTACAGGAAGACTGAGTCTTCCTACTGTCTATGTTTTGAGCGTTTTCTGTGTCATCAGTTTTCATTCAGATGCACTTCTGCAAGTTTACTGTATCCCTTGGACCTTCCCATTGACGATGAAAAACAGAAATTGCATCGGAATTAAATATAAGAGACACAATGCCGACTTAAATACAGGAAGACTAAGTCTTCCTACTGTCTATGTTTTGAGCGTTTCCTGTGTCATCATTTTTAGTTTCCGATGCACTTCTGCAGGATTACTATATGCCTTGGACCTTCCCATTCACGATGAAACACAGAAATTTCATCGGAAATAAATATAAGAGACACAATGCCGACTTAAGTACAGGAAGACTGAGTCTTCCTACTGTCTATGTTTTGATCGTTTCCTGGGTCACCAGTTTTTCATTCCGATGCACCTCTGCAGGTTTACTGTATCCCTTGGACCTTCCCATTGACGATGAAACACAGAAATTGCATCGGAATTAAATATAAGAGACACAATGCCGACTTAAGTACAGGAAGACAGAGTCTTCCTACTGTCTATGTTTTGAGCGTTTCCTGTGTCACTAGTTTAACATTCCCATGCAAATCTGCAGGTTTACTATATCCCTTGGACCTTCCCATTGACGATGAAACACAGATATTGCATCGGAATTAAATATAAGAGACACAATGCCGACTTAAGTACAGGAAGACTGAGTCTTCCTACTGTCTATGTTTTGAGCATTCCTGTGTCATCACTTTTACATTCCGATGCACCTCTGCAGGTTTGCTGTATCCCTTGGACCTTCCCATTGACGATGAAAAACAGATATTGCATCGGATTTAAATATAAGAGACACAATGCCGACTTAAGTACAGGAAGACTGAGTCTTCCTACTGTCTATGTTTTGAGCATTCCTGTGTCATCAGTTTTACATTCCGATGCACGTCTGCAGGTTTACTGTATCCCTTGGACCTTCCCATTGACGATGAAAAACAGAAATTGCATCGGATTTAAATATAAGAGACACAATGCCGACTTAAGTACAGGAAGACTAAGCCTTCCTACTGTCTATGTTTTGAGCTTTTCCTGTGTCATCAGTTTTACTTTCCGATGCACCTCTGCAGGTTTACTATATCCCTTGGAGCTTCCCATTCACGATGAAACACAGAAATTTCATCGGAAATAAATATAAGAGACACAATGCCGACTTAAGTACAGGAAGACTGAGTCTTCTTACTGTCTATGTTTTGAGCGTTTCCTGAGTCACCAGTTTTACATTCCGATGCACCTCTGCAGGTTTCCTGTTTCCCTTGGACCTTCCCATTGACGATGAAACACAGAAATTGCATCGAAATTAAATATAAGAGACACAATGCCGACTTAAGTACAAGAAAACAGTCTTCGTACCGTCAATGTTTTGAGCGTTTCCTGTGTGACCAGTTTTACATTCCGATGCACCTCTGCCGGTTTACTATATCCCTTGGACCTTCCCATTGTCGATGAAACACAGAAATCGCATCGGAATTAAATATAAGAGTCACAATGCCGACTTAAGTACAGGAAGACTAAGCCTTCCTACTGTCTATGTTTTGAGCTTTTCCTGTGTCATCAGTTTTACTTTCCGATGCACCTCTGCAGGTTTACTACATCCCTTGGACCTTCCCATTCACGATGAAACACAGAAATTTCATCGGAAATAAATATAAGAGACACAATGCCGACTTAAGTACAGGAAGACTGAGTCTTCCTACTGTCTATGTTTTGATCGTTTCCTGGGTCACCAGTTTTTCATTCCGATGCACCTCTGCAGGTTTACTGTATCCCTTGGATCTTCCCATTGACGATGAGACACAGAAATTGCATCGGAATTAAATATAAGAGACACAATGCCCATTTAAGTACAGGAAGACAGAGTCTTCCTACTGTCTATGTTTTGAGCGTTTCCTGTGTCACTAGTTTTACATTCCCATGCAAATCTGCAGGTTTACTATATCCCTTGGACCTTCCCATTGACGATGAAAGACAGAAATTGCATCGGAATTAAATATAAGAGACACAATGCTGACTTAAGTACAGGAAGACAGAGTCTTCCTACAGTCTATGTTTTGAGCGTTTCCTGTGTCACCAGTTTTACATTCCGATGCACCTCTGCAGGTTTACTGTATCCCTTGGACCTTCCCATTGACGATGAAACACAGAAATTGCATCGGAATTAAATATAAGAGACACAATGCCGACTTAAGTACAGGAAGAGTGAGTCTTCCTACTGTCTATGTTTTGAGCATTCCTGTGTCATCAGTTTTACATTCCGATGCACGTCTGCAGGTTTACTGTATCCCTTGGACCTTCCCATTGACGATGAAAAACAGAAATTGCATCGGATTTAAATATAAGAGACACAATGCCGACTTAAGTACAGGAAGACTGAGTCTTCCTACTGTCTATGTTTTGAGCGTTTCCTGAGTCACCAGTTTTACATTCCGATGCAACTCTGCAGGTTTCCTGTTTCCCTTGGACCTTCCCATTGACGATGAAACACAGAAATTGCATCGGAATTAAATATAAGAGACACAATGCCGACTTAAGTACAGGACGACTGAGTCTTCCTACAGTCTATGTTTTGAGCGTTTCCTGTGTCATCACTTTTACTTTCCGATGCACCTCTGCAGGTTTACTATATCCCTTGGACCTTCCCATTCACGAAAAAACACAGAAATTTCATCGGAAATAAATATAAGAGACACAATGCCGACTTAAGTACAGGAAGACTGAGTCTTCCTACTGTCTATGTTTTGATCGTTTCCTCGGTCACCAGTTTTTCATTCCGATTCACCTCTGCAGGTTTACTGTATCCCTTGGACCTTCCCATTGACGATGAAACACAGAAATTGCATCGGAATTAAATATAAGAGACACAATGCCCACTTAAGTACAGGAAGACAGAGTCTTCCTACTGTCTATGTTTTGAGCATTTCCTGTGTCACTAGTTTTACATTCCCATGCAAATCTGCAGGTTTACTATATCCCTTGGACCTTCCCATTGACGATGAAACACAGAAATTGCATCGGAATTAAATATAAGAGACACAATGCCGACTTAAGTACAGGAAGACAGAGTCTTCCTACAGTCTATGTTTTGAGCGTTTCCTGTGTCACCAGTTTTACATTCCGATGCACCTCTGCAGGTTTACTGTATCCCTTGGACCTTCCCATTGACGATGAAACATAGAAATTGCATCGGAATTAAATATAAGAGACACAATGCCGACTTAAAAACAGGAAGAGTGAGTCTTCCTACTGTCTATGTTTTGAGCATTCCTGTGTCATCAGTTTTACATTCCGATGCACGTCTGCAGGTTTACTATATCCCTTGGACCTTCCCATTGACGATGAAACACAGAAATTGCATCGGAATTAAATATAAGAGACACAATGCCGACTTAAGTACAGGAAGACAGAGTCTTCCTACAGTCTATGTTTTGAGCGTTTCCTGTGTCACCAGTTTTACATTCCGATGCACCTCTGCAGGTTTACTGTATCCCTTGGACCTTCCCATTGACGATGAAACATAGAAATTGCATCGGAATTAAATATAAGAGACACAATGCCGACTTAAAAACAGGAAGAGTGAGTCTTCCTACTGTCTATGTTTTGAGCATTCCTGTGTCATCAGTTTTACATTCCGATGCACGTCTGCAGGTTTACTTTATCCCTTGGACCTTCCCATTGACGATGAAACACAGAAATTGCATAGAAATTAAATATAAGAGACACAATGCCGACTTAAGTACAAGAAAACACTCTTCGTACCGTCAATGTTTTGAGCGTTTCCTGTGTCACGAGTTTTACATTCCGATGCACCTCTGCCGGTTTACTATATCCCTTGGACTTCCCATTGTCGATGAAACACAGAAATCGCATCGGAATTAAATATAAGAGACACAATGCCGACTTAAGTACAGGAAGACTGAGTCTTCCTACTGTCTTTGTTTTGAGCGTTTCCTGTGTCACCAGTTTTACATTCTGATGCACCTCTGCAGGTTTACTGTATCCATTGGACCTTCCCATTGACGATGAAACACAGAAATTGCATTGGAGTTAAATATAAGAGACACAATGCCGACTTAAGTACAGGAAGAATGAGTCTTCCTACTGTCTATGTTTTGAGCGTTTCCTGTGTCACCAGTTCTACATTCCGATGCACCTCTGCAGGTTTACTGTATTCCTTGGACCTTCCCATTGACGATGAAACACAGAAATTTTATCGGAATTAAATATAAGAGACACAATGCCGACTTAAGTACAGGAAGACTAAGTCTTCCTACTGTCTATATTTTGAACGATTCCTGTGTCATCAGTTTTACTTTGCGATGCACCTCTGCCGGTTTACTATATCCCTTGGACCTTCCCATTCACGATGAAACACAGAAATTTCATCGGAATTAAATATAAGAGACACAATGCCGACTTAAGTACAGGAAGACTGAGTCTTCCTACTGTCTATGTTTTGAGCGTTTCCTGTGTCACTAGTTTTACATTCCGATGCAAATCTGCAGGTTTACTGTATGCCTTGGACCTTCCCATAGACGATGAAACACAGAAATTGCATCGGAATTAAATATAAGAGACACAATGCTGACTTAAGTACAGGAAGACTGAGTCTTCCTACAGTCTATGTTTTGAGCGTTTCCTGTGTCACCAGTTTTACATTCTGATGCACCTCTGCTGGTTTACTGTATCCCTTGGACCTTCCCATTGTCGATGAAACACAGAAATTGCATCGAAATTAAATATAAGAGACACAATGCCGACTTAAGTACAAGAAAACAGTCTTCGTACGGTCAATGTTTTGAGCGTTTCCCGTGTCACCAGTTTTACATTGCGATGCACCTCTGCCGGTTTACTGTATCGCTAGGACCTTCCCATTGTCGGTGAAATACAGAAATCACATCGGAATTAAATATAAGAAACACAATGCCGACATAAGTACACGAAGACTGAGTCTTCCTACTGGCTATGTTTTGAGCGTTTTCTGTGTCATCAGTTTTCATTCAGATGCACTTCTGCAAGTTTACTGTATCCCTTGGACCTTCCCATTGACGATGAAAAACAGAAATTGCATCGGAATTAAATATAAGAGACACAATGCCGACTTAAGTACAGGAAGACTAAGTCTTCCTACTGTCTATGTTTTGAGCGTATCCTGTGTCATCATTTTTACTTTCCGATGCACCTCTGCAGGATTACTATATCCCTTGGACCTTCCCATTCACGATGAAACACAGAAATTTCATCGGAAATAAATATAAGAGACACAATGCCGACTTAAGTACAGGAAGACTGAGTCTTCCTACTATCTATGATTTGAGCATTCCTTTGTCATCAGTTTTACATTCCGATGCACGTCTGCAGCTTTACTGTATCCCTTGGACCTTCCCATTGACGATGAAACACAGAAATTGCATCGAAAATAAATATAAGAGACACAATGCCGACCTAAGTACAAGAAAACAGTCTTCGTACCGTCAATGTTTTGAGAGTTTCCTGTGTCACCAGTTTTACATTACGATGCACCTCTGCCGGTTTACTATATCCCTTAGACCTGCCCATTGTCGATGAAACACAGAAATCGCATCGGAATTAAATATAAGAGACACAATGCCGACTTAAGTACAGGAAGACTGAGTCTTCCTACTGTCTATGTTTTGAGCGTTTCCTGTGTCACCAGTTTTACATTCTGATGCACCTCTGCAGGTTTACTGTATCCATTGGACCTTCCCATAGACGATGAAACACAGAAATTGCATCGGAATTAAATATAAGAGACACAAAGCTGACTTAAGTACAAGAAAACAGTCTTCGTACCGTCAATGTTTTGAGCGTTTCCTGTGTCACCAGTTTTACATTCCGATGCACCTCTGCCGGTCTACTATATCCCTTGGACCTTCCCATTGTCGATGAAACACAGAAATCGCATCGGAATTAAATATAAGAGTCACAATGCCGACTTAAGTACAGGAAGACTGAGTCTTCCTACTGTCTATGTTTTGAGCGTTTCGTGTGTCACCAGTTTTACATTCTGATGCACCTCTGCAGGTTTACTGTATCCATTGGACCTTCCCATTGACGATGAAGCACAGAAATTGCATTGGAGTTAAATATAAGAGACACAATGCCGACTTAAGTACAGGAAGACTGAGTCTTCCTACTGTCTATGTTTTGAGCGTTTCCTGTGTCACCAGTTCTACATTCCGATGCACCTCTGCAGGTTTACTGTATTCCTTGGACCTTCCCATTGACGATGAAACACACAAATTGCATCGGAATTAAATATAAGAGACACAATGCCGACTTAAGTACAGGAAGACTAAGTCTTCCTACTGTCTATGTTTTGAACGATTCCTGTGTCATCAGTTTTACTTTGCGATGCACCTCTGCAGGTTTACTATATCCCTTGGACCTTCCCATTCACGATGAAACACAGAAATTTCATCGGAATTAAATATAAGAGACACAATGCCGACTTAAGTACAGGAAGACTGAGTCTTCCTACTGTCTATGTTTTGAGCGTTTCCTGTGTCACTAGTTTTACATTCCGATGCAAATCTGCAGGTTTACTGTATCCCTTGGACCTTCCCATAGACGATGAAACACAGAAATTGCATCGGAATTAAATATAGGAGACACAATGCTGCCTTAAGTACAGGAAGACTGAGTCTTCCTACAGTCTATGTTTTGAGCGTTTCCTGTGTCACCAGTTTTACATTCTGATGCACCTCTGCAGGTTTACTGTATCCCTTGGACTTTCCCATTGACGATGAAACACAGAAATTGCATCGAAATTAAATATAAGAGACACAATGCCGACTTAAGTACAAGAAAACAGTCTTCGTACGGTCAATGTTTTGAGCGTTTCCTGTGTCACCAGTTTTACATTCCGATGCACCTCTGCCGGTTTACTATATCCCTTGGACCTTCCCATTGTCGATGAAACACAGATATCGCATCGGAATTAAATATAAGAGACACAATGCCGACTTAAGTACAAGAAAACAGTCTTCGTACCGTCAATGTTTTGAGCGTTTCCTGTGTCACCAGTTTTACATTCCGATGCACCTTTGCCGCTTTACTATATCCCTTGGACCTTCCCATTGTCGATGAAACACAGAAATCGCATCGGAATTAAATAAAAGAGACACAATGCCGACTTTAGTACAGGAAGACTGAGTCTTCCTACTGTCTATGTTTTGAGCGTTTTCTGTGTCATCAGTTTTCATTCAGATGCACTTCTGCAAGTTTACTGTATCCCTTGGACCTTCCGATTGACGATTAAAAACAGAAATTGCATCGGAATTAAATATAAGAGACACAATGCCGACTTAAGTACAGGAAGACTAAGTCTTCCTACTGTCTATGTTTTGAACGATTCCTGTGTCATCAGTTTTACTTTCCGATGCACCTCTGCAGGTTTCATATATCCCTTGGACCTTCCCATTCACGATGAAACACAGAAATTTCATCGGAATTAAATATAAGAGACACTATGCCGACTTAAGTACAGGAAGACTGAGTCTTCCTACTGTCTATGTTTTGAGCGTTTCCTGTGTCACTAGTTTAACATTCCCATGCAAATCTGCAGGTTTACTATATTCCTTGGACCTTCCCATTGATGATGAAACACAGAAATTGCATCGGAATTAAATATAAGAGACACAATGCCGACTTAAGTACAAGAAGACTGAGTCTTCCTACTGTCTATGTTTTGAGCATTCCTGTGTCATCAGTTTTACATTCCGATGCACGTCTGCAGGTTTACTGTATCCCTTGGACCTTCCCATTGACGATGAAAAACAGAAATTGCATCGGATTTAAATATAAGAGACACAATGCCGACTTAAGTACAGGAAGACTGAGTCTTCCTACTATCTATGATTTGAGCAATCCTGTGTCATCAGTTTTACATTCCGATGCACGTCTGCAGGTTTACTGTATCCCTTGGACCTTCCCATTGACGATGAAAAACAGAAAGTGCATCGGATTTAAATATAAGAGACACAATGCCGACTTAAGTACAGGAAGACTAAGCCTTCTACTGTCTATGTTTTGAGCTTTTCCTGTGTCATCAGTTTTACTTTCCGATGCACCTCTGCAGGTTTACTATATCCCTTGGAGCTTCCCATTCACGATGAAACACAGAAATTTCATCGGAAATAAATATAAGAGACACAATGCCGACTTAAGTACAGGAAGACTGAGTCTTCCTACTCTCTATGTTTTGAGCGTTTCCTGAGTCACCAGTTTTACATTCCGATGCACCTCTGCAGGTTTCCTGTTTCCCTTGGACCTTCCCATTGACGATGAAACACAGAAATTGCATCGAAATTAAATATAAGAGACACAATGCCGACTTAAGTACAAGAAAACAGTCTTCGTACCGTCAATGTTTTGAGCGTTTCCTGTGTCACCAGTTTTACATTCCGATGCACCTCTGCCGGTTTACTATATCCCTTGGACCTTCCCATTGTCGATGAAACACAGAAATCGCATCGGAATTAAATATAAGAGTCACAATGCCGACTTAAGTACAGGAAGAATGAGTCTTCCTACTGTCTATGTTTTGAGCGTTTCCTGTGTCACCAGTTTTACATTCTGATGCACCTCTGCAGGTTTACTGTATGCATTGGACCTTCCCATTGACGATGAAACACAGAAATTGCATTGGAGTTAAATATAAGAGACACAATGCCGACTTAAGTACAGGAAGACTGAGTCTTCCTACTGTCTATGTTTTGAGCGTTTCCTGTGTCACCAGTTCTACACTCCGATGCACCTCTGCAGGTTTACTGTATTCCTTGGACCTTCCCATTGACGATGAAACACACAAATTGCATCGGAATTAAATATAAGAGACACAATGCCGACTTAAGTACAGGAAGACTAAGTCTTCCTACTGTCTATGTTTTGAAGGATTCCTGTGTCATCAGTTTTACTTTGCGATGCACCTCTGCAGGATTACTATATCCCTTGGACCTTCCCATTCACGATGAAACACAGAAATTTCATCGGAATTAAATATAAGAGACACAATGCCGACTTAAGTACAGGAAGACTGAGTCTTCCTACTGTCTATGTTTTGAGCGTTTCCTGTGTCACTAGTTTTACATTCCGATGCACGTCTGCAGGTTTACTGTATCCCTTGGACCTTCCCATTGACGATGAAAAACAGAAATTGCATCGGATTTAAATATAAGAGACACAATACCGACTTAAGTACAGGAAGACTGAGTCTTCCTACTATCTATGATTTGAGCATTCCTGTGTCATCAGTTTTACATTCCGATGCACGTCTGCAGGTTTACTGTATCCCTTGGACCTTCCCATTGACGATGAAAAACAGAAAGTGCATCGGATTTAAATATAAGAGACACAATGCCGACTTAAGTACAGGAAGACTAAGCCTTCTACTGTCTATGTTTTGAGCTTTTCCTGTGTCATCAGTTTTACTTTCCGATGCACCTCTGCAGGTTTACTATATCCCTTGGAGCTTCCCATTCACGATGAAACACAGAAATTTCATCGGAAATAAATATAAGAGACACAATGCCGATTTAAGTACAGGAAGACTGAGTCTTCCTACTGTCTATGTTTTGAGCGTTTCCTGAGTCACCAGTTTTACATTCCGATGCACCTCTGCAGGTTTCCTGTTTCCCTTGGACCTTCCCATTGACGATGAAACACAGAAATTGCATCGAAATTAAATATAAGAGACACAATGCCGACTTAAGTACAAGAAAACAGTCTTCGTACCGTCAATGTTTTGAGCGTTTCCTGTGTCACCAGTTTTACATTCCGATGCACCTCTGCCGGTTTACTATATCCCTTGGACCTTCCCATTGTCGATGAAACACAGAAATCGCATCGGAATTAAATATAAGAGTCACAATGCCGACTTAAGTACAGGAAGACTGAGTCTTCCTACTGTCTATGTTTTGAGCGTTTCCTGTGTCACCAGTTTTACATTTTGATGCACCTCTGCAGGTTTACTGTATGCAATGGACCTTCCCATTGACGATGAAACACAGAAATTGCATTGGAGTTAAATATAAGAGACACAATGCCGACTTAAGTACAGGAAGACTGAGTCTTCCTACTGTCTATGTTTTGAGCGTTTCCTGTGTCACCAGTTCTACACTCCGATGCACCTCTGCAGGTTTACTGTATTCCTTGGACCTTCCCATTGACGATGAAACACACAAATTGCATCGGAATTAAATATAAGAGACACAATGCCGACTTAAGTACAGGAAGACTAAGTCTTCCTACTGTCTATGTTTTGAACGATTCCTGTGTCATCAGTTTTACTTTGCGATGCACCTCTGCAGGATTACTATATCCCTTGGACCTTCCCATTCACGATGAAACACAGAAATTTCATCGGAATTAAATATAAGAGACACAATGCCGACTTAAGTACAGGAAGACTGAGTCTTCCTACTGTCTATGTTTTGAGCGTTTCCTGTGTCACTAGTTTTACGTTCCGATGCACGTCTGCAGGTTTACTGTATCCCTTGGACCTTCCCATTGACGATGAAAAACAGAAATTGCATCGGATTTAAATATAAGAGACACAATGCCGACTTAAGTACAGGAAGACTGAGTCTTCCTACTATCTATGATTTGAGCATTCCTGTGTCATCAGTTTTACATTCCGATGCACGTCTGCAGGTTTACTGTATCCCTTGGACCTTCCCATTGACGATGAAAAACAGAAAGTGCATCGGATTTAAATATAAGAGACACAATGCCGACTTAAGTACAGGAAGACTAAGCCTTCTACTGTCTATGTTTTGAGCTTTTCCTGTGTCATCAGTTTTACTTTCCGATGCACCTCTGCAGGTTTACTATATCCCTTGGAGCTTCCCATTCACGATGAAACACAGAAATTTCATCGGAAATAAATATAAGAGACACAATGCCGACTTAAGTACAGGAAGACTGAGTCTTCCTACTGTCTATGTTTTGAGCGTTTCCTGAGTCACCAGTTTTACATTCCGATGCACCTCTGCAGGTTTCCTGTTTCCCTTGGACCTTCCCATTGACGATGAAACACAGAAATTGCATCGAAATTAAATATAAGAGACACAATGCCGACTTAAGTACAAGAAAACAGTCTTCGTACCGTCAATGTTTTGAGCGTTTCCTGTGTCACCAGTTTTACATTCCGATGCACCTCTGCCGGTTTACTATATCCCTTGGACCTTCCCATTGTCGATGAAACACAGAAATCGCATCGGAATTAAATATAAGAGTCACAATGCCGACTTAAGTACAGGAAGACTGAGTCTTCCTACTGTCTATGTTTTGAGCGTTTCCTGTGTCACCAGTTTTACATTCTGATGCACCTCTGCAGGTTTACTGTATGCATTGGACCTTCCCATTGACGATGAAACACAGAAATTGCATTGGAGTTAAATATAAGAGACACAATGCCGACTTAAGTACAGGAAGACTGAGTCTTCCTACTGTCTATGTTTTGAGCGTTTCCTGTGTCACCAGTTCTACACTCCGATGCACCTCTGCAGGTTTACTGTATTCCTTGGACCTTCCCATTGACGATGAAACACACAAATTGCATCGGAATTAAATATAAGAGACACAATGCCGACTTAAGTACAGGAAGACTAAGTCTTCCTACTGTCTATGTTTTGAACGATTCCTGTGTCATCAGTTTTACTTTGCGATGCACCTCTGCAGGATTACTATATCCCTTGGACCTTCCCATTCACGATGAAACACAGAAATTTCATCGGAATTAAATATAAGAGACACAATGCCGACTTAAGTACAGGAAGACTGAGTCTTCCTACTGTCTATGTTTTGAGCGTTTCCTGTGTCACTAGTTTTACATTCCGATGCACGTCTGCAGGTTTACTGTATCCCTTGGACCTTCCCATTGACGATGAAAAACAGAAATTGCATCGGATTTAAATATAAGAGACACAATGCCGACTTAAGTACAGGAAGACTGAGTCTTCCTACTATCTATGATTTGAGCATTCCTGTGTCATCAGTTTTACATTCCGATGCACGTCTGCAGGTTTACTGTATCCCTTGGACCTTCCCATTGACGATGAAAAACAGAAAGTGCATCGGATTTAAATATAAGAGACACAATGCCGACTTAAGTACAGGAAGACTAAGCCTTCTACTGTCTATGTTTTGAGCTTTTCCTGTGTCATCAGTTTTACTTTCCGATGCACCTCTGCAGGTTTACTATATCCCTTGGAGCTTCCCATTCACGATGAAACACAGAAATTTCATCGGAAATAAATATAAGAGACACAATGCCGACTTAAGTACAGGAAGACTGAGTCTTCCTACTGTCTATGTTTTGAGCGTTTCCTGAGTCACCAGTTTTACATTCCGATGCTCCTCTGCAGGTTTCCTGTTTCCCTTGGACCTTCCCATTGACGATGAAACACAGAAATTGCATCGAAATTAAATATAAGAGACACAATGCCGACTTAAGTACAAGAAAACAGTCTTCGTACCGTCAATGTTTTGAGCGTTTCCTGTGTCACCAGTTTTACATTCCGATGCACCTCTGCCGGTTTACTATATCCCTTGGACCTTCCCATTGTCGATGAAACACAGAAATCGCATCGGAATTAAATATAAGAGTCACAATGCCGACTTAAGTACAGGAAGACTGAGTCTTCCTACTGCCTATGTTTTGAGCGTTTCCTGTGTCACCAGTTTTACATTTTGATGCACCTCTGCAGGTTTACTGTATGCAATGGACCTTCCCATTGACGATGAAACACAGAAATTGCATTGGAGTTAAATATAAGAGACACAATGCCGACTTAAGTACAGGAAGACTGAGTCTTCCTACTGTCTATGTTTTGAGCGTTTCCTGTGTCACCAGTTCTACACTCCGATGCACCTCTGCAGGTTTACTGTATTCGTTGGACCTTCCCATTGACGATGAAACACACAAATTGCATCGGAATTAAATATAAGAGACACAATGCCGACTTGAGTACAGGAAGACTAAGTCTTCCTACTGTCTATGTTTTGAACGATTCCTGTGTCATCAGTTTTACTTTGCGATGCACCTCTGCAGGATTACTATATCCCTTGGACCTTCCCATTCTCGATGAAACACAGAAATTTCATCGGAATTAAATATAAGAGACACAATGCCGACTTAAGTACAGGAAGACTGAGTCTTCCTACTGTCTATGTTTTGAGCGTTTCCTGTGTCACTAGTTTTACGTTCCGATGCACGTCTGCAGGTTTACTGTATCCCTTGGACCTTCCCATTGACGATGAAAAACAGAAATTGCATCGGATTTAAATATAAGAGACACAATGCCGACTTAAGTACAGGAAGACTGAGTCTTCCTACTATCTATGATTTGAGCATTCCTGTGTCATCAGTTTTACATTCCGATGCACGTCTGCAGGTTTACTGTATCCCTTGGACCTTCCCATTGACGATGAAAAACAGAAAGTGCATCGGATTTAAATATAAGAGACACAATGCCGACTTAAGTACAGGAAGACTAAGCCTTCTACTGTCGATGTTTTGAGCTTTTCCTGTGTCATCAGTTTTACTTTCCGATGCACCTCTGCAGGTTTACTATATCCCTTGGAGCTTCCCATTCACGATGAAACACAGAAATTTCATCGGAAATAAATATAAAGGACACAATGCCGACTTAAGTACAGGAAGACTGAGTCTTCCTACTGTCTATGTTTTGAGCGTTTCCTGAGTCACCAGTTTTACATTCCGATGCACCTCTGCAGGTTTCCTGTTTCCCTTGGACCTTCCCATTGACGATGAAACACAGAAATTGCATCGAAATTAAATATAAGAGACACAATGCCGACTTAAGTACAAGAAAACAGTCTTCGTACCGTCAATGTTTTGAGCGTTTCCTGTGTCACCAGTTTTACATTCCGATGCACCTCTGCCGGTTTATTATATCCCTTGGACCTTCCCATTGACGATGAAACACAGAAATTGCATTGGAGTTAAATATAAGAGACACAATGCCGACTTAAGTACAGGAAGACTGAGTCTTCCTACTGTCTATGTTTTGAGCGTTTCCTGTGTCACCAGTTCTACACTCCGATGCACCTCTGCAGGTTTACTGTATTCCTTGGACCTTCCCATTGACGATGAAACACACAAATTGCATCGGAATTAAATATAAGAGACACAATGCCGACTTAAGTACAGGAAGACTAAGTCTTCCTACTGTCTATGTTTTGAACGATTCCTGTGTCATCAGTTTTACTTTGCGATGCACCTCTGCAGGATTACTATATCCCTTGGACCTTCCCATTCACGATGAAACACAGAAATTTCATCGGAATTAAATATAAGAGACACAATGCCGACTTAAGTACAGGAAGACTGAGTCTTCCTACTGTCTATCTTTTGAGCGTTTCCTGTGTCACTAGTTTTACATTCCGATGCAAATCTGCAGGTTTACTGTATCCCTTGGACCTTCCCATTGACGATGAAACACAGAAATTGCATCGGAATTAAATATAAGAGACACAATGCTGACTTAAGTACAGGAAGACTGAGTCTTCCTACAGTCTATGTTTTGAGCGTTTCCTGTGTCACCAGTTTTACATTCTGATGCACCTCTGCAGGTTTACTGTATCCCTGGGACTTTCCCATTGACGATGAAACACAGAAATTGCATCGAAATTAAATATAAGAGACACAATGCCGACTTAAGTACAGGAAGACTAAGTCTTCCTACTGTCTATGTTTTGAACGATTCCTGTGTCATCAGTTTTACTTTCCGATGCACCTCTGCAGGTTTCATATATCCCTTGGACCTTCCCATTGACGATGAAACACAGAAATTTCATCGGAATTAAATATAAGAGACACAATGCCGACTTAAGTACAGGAAGACTGAGTCTTCCTACTGTCTATGTTTTGAGCGTTTCCTGTGTCACTAGTTTTACATTCCGATGCAAATCTGCAGGTTTACTGTATCCCTTGGACCTTCCCATAGACGATGAAACACAGAAATTGCATCGGAATTAAATATAAGAGACACAATGCCGACTTAAGTACAGGAAGACTGAGTCTTCCTACTGTCTATGTTTTGAGCGTTTCCTGAGTCACCAGTTTTATATTCCGATGCACCTCTGCAGGTTTCCTGTTTCCCTTGGACCTTCCCATTGACGATGAAACACAGAAATTGCATCGAAATTAAATATATGAGACACTATGCCGACTTACGTACAAGAAAACAGTCTTCGTACCGTCAATGTTTTGAGCGTTTCCTGTGTCACCAGTTTTACATTCCGATGCACCTCTGCCGGTTTACTATATCCCTTGGACCTTACCATTGTCGATGAAACACAGAAATCGCATCGGAATTAAATATAAGAGACACAATGCCGACTTAAGTACAGGAAGACTGAGTCTTCCTACTGTCCATGTTTTGAGCGTTTCCTGTGTCACCAGTTTTACATTCTGATGCACCTCTGCAGGTTTACTGTATCCATTGGACCTTCCCATTGACGATGAAACACAGAAATTGCATTGGAGTTAAATATAAGAGACACAATGCCGACTTAAGTACAGGAAGACTGAGTCTTCCTACTGTCTATGTTTTGAGCGTTTCCAGTGTCACCAGTATTACATTCCGATGCACCTCTGCAGGTTTACTGTATTCCTTGGACCTTCCCATTGACGATGAAACACAGAAATTGCATCGGAATTAAATATAAGAGACACAATGCCGACTTAAGTATAGGAAGACTAAGTCTTCCTACTGTCTATGTTTTGAACGATTCCTGTGTCATCAGTTTTACTTTGCGATGCACCTCTGCAGGTTTACTATATCCCTTGGACCTTCCCATTCACGATGAAACACAGAAATTTCATCGGAAATAAATATAAGAGACACAATGCCGACTTAAGTACAGGAAGACTGAGTCTTCCTACTGTCTATGTTTTGATCGTTTCCTGGGTCACCAGTTTTTCATTCCGATGCACCTGTGCAGGTTTACTGTATCCCTTGGACCTTCCCATTGACGATGAAACACAGAAATTGCACCGGAATTAAATATAAGAGACACAATGACGACTTAAGTACAGGAAGACAGAGTCTCCCTACTGTCTATGTTTTGAGCGTTTCCTGTGTCACTAGTTTTACATTCCCATGCAAATCTGCAGGGTTACTATATCCCTTGGACCTTCCCATTGACGATGAAACACAGAAATTGCATCGGAATTAAATATAAGAGACACAATGCCGACTTAAGTACAGGAAGACTGAGTCTTCCTACAGTCTATGTTTTGAGTGTTTCCTGTGTCACCAGTTTTCCATTCCGATGCACCTCTGCAGGTTTACTGTATCCCTTGGACCTTCCCATTGACGATGAAACATAGAAATTGCATCGGAATTAAATATAAGAGACACAATGCCGACTTAAGTACAGGAAGACTGAGTCTTCCTACTGTCTATGTTTTGAGCATTCCTGTGTCATCAGTTTTACATTCCGATGCACGTCTGCAGGTTTACCGTATCCCTTGGACCTTCCCATTGACGATGAAAAACAGAAATTGCATCGGATTTAAATATAAGAGACACAATGCCGACTTAAGTACAGGAAGACTGAGTCTTCCTACTGTCTATGTTTTGAGCGTTTCCTGAGTCACCAGATTTACATTCCGATGCACCTCTGCAGGTTTCCTGTTTCCCTTGGACCTTCCCATTGACGATGAAACACAGAAATTGCATAGAAATTAAGTATAAGAGACAAAATGCCGACTTAAGTACAAGAAAACACTCTTCGTACCGTCAATGTTTTGAGCGTTTCCTGTGTCACCAGTTTTACATTCCGATGCACCTCTGCCGGGTTACTATATCCTTTGGACTTCCCATTGTCGATGAAACACAGAAATCGAATCGGAATTAAATATAAGAGACACAATGCCGACTTAAGTACAGGAAGACTGAGTCTTCCTACTGTCTATTTTTTGAGCGTTTCCTGTGTCACCAGTTTTACATTCTGATGCACCTCTGCAGGTTTACTGTATCCATTGGACCTTCCCATTGACGATGAAACACAGAAATTGCATTGGAGTTAAATATAAGAGACACAATGCCGACTTAAGTACAGGAAGACTGAGTCTTCCTACTGTCTATGTTTTGAGCGTTTCCTGTGTCACCAGTTCTACATTCCGATGCACCTCTGCAGGTTTACTGTATTCCATGGACCTTCCCAATGACGATGAAACACAGAAATTGCATCGGAATTAAATATAAGAGACACAATGCCGACTTAAGTACAGGAAGACTGAGTCTTCCTACTGTCTATGTTTTGAGCGTCTCCTGTGTCACTAGTTTTACATTCCGATGCAAATCTGCAGGTTTACTGTATCCCTTGGACCTTCCCATAGACGATGAAACACAGAAATTGCATCGGAATTAAATATAAGAGACACAATGCCGACTTAAGTACAGGAAGACTGAGTCTTCCTACTGTCTATGTTTTGAGCGTTTCCTGAGTCACCAGTTTTATATTCCGATGCACCTCTGCAGGTTTCCTGTTTCCCTTGGACCTTCCCATTGACGATGAAACACAGAAATTGCATCGAAATTAAATATATGAGACACTATGCCGACTTACGTACAAGAAAACAGTCTTCGTACCGTCAATGTTTTGAGCGTTTCCTGTGTCACCAGTTTTACATTCCGATGCACCTCTGCCGGTTTACTATATCCCTTGGACCTTACCATTGTCGATGAAACACAGAAATCGCATCGGAATTAAATATAAGAGACACAATGCCGACTTAAGTACAGGAAGACTGAGTCTTCCTACTGTCTATGTTTTGAGCGTTTCCTGTGTCACCAGTTTTACATTCTGATGCACCTCTGCAGGTTTACTGTATCCATTGGACCTTCCCATTGACGATGAAACACAGAAATTGCATTGGAGTTAAATATAAGAGACACAATGCCGACTTAAGTACAGGAAGACTGAGTCTTCCTACTGTCTATGTTTTGAGCGTTTCCAGTGTCACCAGTATTACATTCCGATGCACCTCTGCAGGTTTACTGTATTCCTTGGACCTTCCCATTGACGATGAAACACAGAAATTGCATCGGAATTAAATATAAGAGACACAATGCCGACTTAAGTATAGGAAGACTAAGTCTTCCTACTGTCTATGTTTTGAACGATTCCTGTGTCATCAGTTTTACTTTGCGATGCACCTCTGCAGGTTTACTATATCCCTTGGACCTTCCCATTCACGATGAAACACAGAAATTTCATCGGAAATAAATATAAGAGACACAATGCCGACTTAAGTACAGGAAGACTGAGTCTTCCTACTGTCTATGTTTTGATCGTTTCCTGGGTCACCAGTTTTTCATTCCGATGCACCTCTGCAGGTTTACTGTATCCCTTGGACCTTCCCATTGACGATGAAACACAGAAATTGCATCGGAATTAAATATAAGAGACACAATGACGACTTAAGTAGAGGAAGACAGAGTCTCCCTACTGTCTATGTTTTGAGCGTTTCCTGTGTCACTAGTTTTACATTCCCATGCAAATCTGCAGGGTTACTATATCCCTTGGACCTTCCCATTGACGATGAAACACAGAAATTGCATCGGAATTAAATATAAGAGACACAATGCCGACTTAAGTACAGGAAGACTGAGTCTTCCTACAGTCTATGTTTTGAGTGTTTCCTGTGTCACCAGTTTTCCATTCCGATGCACCTCTGCAGGTTTACTGTATCCCTTGGAGCTTCACAGTGACGATGAAACACAGAAATTCCATCGGAATTTAAATATAAGTGACACATCGCCGACTTAAGTACAAGAAAACTGAGTCTTCTTACAGTCTATGTTTTGAGCGTTTCCTGTGTCGCCAGTTTTACATTCCGATGCACCTATGCCGGTTTACTGTATCCCTTGCCCCTTCCCATTGTCGATGATACACAGAAATCGTATCGGAATTAAATATAAGAGACACAATGCCGACTTAAGTACAGGAAGACTGAGTCTTCCTACTGTCTATGTTTTGAGCGTTTCCTGTGTCACTAGTTTTACATTCCGATGCAAATCTGCAGGTTTACTGTATCCCTTGGACCTTCCCATAGACGATGAAACACAGAAATTGCATCGGAATTAAATATACGAGACACAATGCTGACTTAAGTACAGGAAGACTGAGTCTTCCTACAGTCTATGTTTTGAGCGTTTCCTGTGTCACCAGTTTTACATTCTGATGCACCTCTGCAGGTTTACTGTATCCCTTGGACTTTCCCATTGACGATGAAACACAGAAATTGCATCGAAATTAAATATAAGAGACGCAATGCCGACTTAAGTACAAGAAAACAGTCTTCGTACGGTCAATGATTTGAGCGTTTCCTGTGTCACCAGTTTTACATTCCGATGCACCTCTGCCGGTTTACTATATCCCTTGGACCTTCCCATTGTCGATGAAACACAGAAATCGCATCGGAGTTAAATATAAGAGACACAATGCCGACTTAAGTACAAGAAAATAGTCTTCGTACCGTCAATGTTTTGAGCGTTTCCTGTGTCACCAGTTTTACATTCCGATGCACCTCTGCCGGTTTACTATATCCCTTGGACCTTCCCATTGTCGATGAAACACAGAAATCGCATCGGAATTAAATAAAAGAGACACAATGCCGAATCAAGTACAGGAAGACTGAGTCTTCCTACTGTCTATGTTTTGAGCGTTTTCTGTGTCATCAGTTTTCATTCAGATGCACTTCTGCAAGTTTACTGTATCCCTTGGACCTTCCCATTGACGATTAAAAACAGAATTTGCATCGGAATTAAATATAAGAGACACAATGCCGACTTAAGTACAGGAAGACTAAGTCTTCCTACTGTCTATGTTTTGAGCGTTTCCTGTGTCATCATTTTTACTTTGCGATGGCACCTCTGCAGGATTACTATATCCCTTGGACCTTCCCATTCACGATGAAACACAGAAATTTCATCGGCAATAAATATAAGAGACACAATGCCGACTTAAGTACAGGAAGACTGAGTCTTCCTACTGTCTATGTTTTGAACGATTCCTGTGTCATCAGTTTTACTTTCCGATGCACTTCTGCAGGTTTCATATATCCCTTGGACCTTCCCATTCACGATGAACCACAGAATTTTCATCGGAATTAAATATAAGAGACACAATGCCCACTTAAGTACAGGAAGACTGTCTCCCTACTGTCTATGTTTTGAGGGTTTCCTGAGTCACCAGTTTTATATTCCGATGCACCTCTGCAGGTTTCCTGTTTCCCTTGGACCTTCCCATTGACGATGAAACACAGAAATTGCATCGAAATTAAATATATGAGACACAATGCCGACTTAAGTACAAGAAAACAGTCTTCGTACCGTCAATGTTTTGAGCGTTTCCTGTGTCACCAGTTTTACATTCCGAAGCACCTCTGCCGGTTTACTATATCCCTTGGACCTTCCCATTGTCGATGAAACACAGAAATCGCATCGGAATTAAATATAAGAGACTCAATGCCGACTTAAGTACAGGAAGACTGAGTCTTCCTACTGTCTATGTTTTGAGCGTTTCCTGTGTCACCAGTTTTACATTCTTATGCACCTCTGCAGGTTTACTGTATCCATTGGACCTTCCCATTGTCGATGAAACACAGAAATTGCATCGGAATTAAATATAAGAGACACAATGACGACTTAAGTACAGGAAGACTGTCTATGTTTTGAGTGTTTCCTGTGTCATCATTTTTACTTTCCGATGAACCTCTGCAGGATTACTATATCCCTTGGACCTTCCCATTCACGATGAAACACAGAAATTTCATCGGAAATAAATATAAGAGACACAATGCCGACTTAAGTACAGGAAGACTGAGTCTTCCTACTGTCTATGTTTTGATCGTTTCCTGGGTCACCAGTTTTTCATTCCGATGCACCTCTGCAGGTTTATTGTATCCCTTGGACATTCCCATTGACGATGAAACACAGAAATTGCATCGGAATTAAATATAAGAGACACAATGCCGACTTAAGTACAGGAAGACTAATTTTCCTACTGTCTATGTTTTGAGCGTTTCCTGTGTCATCAGTTTTACTTTCCGATGCACCTCCGCAGGATTACTATATCCCTTGGACCTTCCCATTCACGATGAAACACAGAAATTTCATCGGAAATAAATATAAGAGACACAATGCCGACTTAAGTACAGGAAGACTGAGTCTTCCTACTGTCTATGTTTTGAGCATTCCTGTGTCATCAGTTTTACATTCCGATGCACGTCTGCAGGTTTACTGTATCCCTTGGACCTTCCCATTGTCGATGAAAAACAGAAATTGCATCGGATTTAAATATAAGAGACACAATGCCGACTTAAGTACAGGAAGACTGACTCTTCCTACTGTCTATGTTTTGAGCATTCCTGTGTCATCAGTTTTACATTCCGATGCACGTCTGCAGGTTTACTGTATCCCTTGGACCTTCCCATTGACGATGAAAAACAGAAATTGCATCGGATTTAAATATAAGAGACACAATGCCGACTTAAGTACAGGAAGACTGAGTCTTCCTACTGTCTATGTTTTGAGCGTTTTCTGTGTCACCAGTTTTACATTCCGATGCACCTCTGCAGGTTTCCTGTTTCCCTTGGACCTTCCCATTGTCGATGAAACACAGAAATCGCATCGGAATTAAATATAAGAGACACAATGCCGACTTAAGTACAGGAAGACTGAGTCTTCCTACTGTCTATGTTTTGAGCGTTTCCTGTGTCACCAGTTCTACATTCCGATGCACCTCTGCAGGTTTACTGTATTCCTTGGACCTTCCCATTGACGATGAAACACAGAAATTTCATCGGAATTAAATATAAGAGACACAATGCCGACTTAAGTACAGGAAGACTGAGTCTTCCTACTGTCTATGTTTTGAGCGTTTCCTGAGTCACCAGTTTTACATTCCGATGCACCTCTGCAGGTTTCCTGTTTCCCTTGGACCTTCCCATTGACGATGAAACACAGAAATTGCATCGAAATTAAATATAAGGGACACAATGCCGACCTATGTACAAGAAAACAGTCTTCGTACCGTCAATGTTTTGAGCGTTTCCTGTGTCACCAGTTTTACATTACGATGCACCTCTGCCGGTTTACTATATCCCTTGGACCTTCCCATTGTCGATGAAACACAGAAATCGCATCGGAATTAAATAAAAGAGACACAATGCCGACTCAAGTACAGGAAGACTGAGTCTTCCTACTGTCTATGTTTTGAGCGTTTCCTGAGTCACCAGTTTTACATTCCGATGCACCTCTGCAGGTTTCCTGTTTCCCTTGGACCTTCCCATTGTCGATGAAACACAGAAATCGCATCGGAATGAAATATAAGAGACACAATGCCGACTTAAGTACAGGAAGACTGAGTCTTCCTACTGTCTATGTTTTGAGCGTTTCCTGTGTCACCAGTTCTACATTCCGATGCACCTCTGCAGGTTTACTGTATTCCTTGGACCTTCCCATTGACGATGAAACACAGAAATTTCATCGGAATTAAATATAAGAGACACAATGCCGACTTAAGTACAGGAAGACTGAGTCTTCCTACTGTCTATGTTTTGAGCGTTTCCTGTGTCACTAGTTTTACATTCCGATGCAAATCTGCAGGTTTACTGTATCCCTTGGACCTTCCCATAGACGATGAAACACAGAAATTGCATCGGAATTAAATATAAGAGACACAATGCTGACTTAAGTACAGGAAGACTGAGTCTTCCTACAGTCTATGTTTTGAGCGTTTCCTGTGTCACCAGTTTTACATTCTGATGCACCTCTGCAGGTTTACTGTATCCCTTGGACTTTCCCATTGACGATGAAACACAGAAATTGCATCGAAATTAAATATAAGGGACACAATGCCGACCTAAGTACAAGAAAACAGTCTTCGTACCGTCAATGTTTTGAGCGTTTCCTGTGTCACCAGTTTTACATTCCGATGCACCTCTGCCGGTTTACTATATCCCTTGGACCTTCCCATTGTCGATGAAACACAGAAATCGCATCGGAATTAAATATAAGAGACTCAATGCCGACTTAAGTACAGGAAGACTGAGTCTTCCTACTGTCTATGTTTTGAGCGTTTCCTGTGTCACCAGTTTTACATTCTTATGCACCTCTGCAGGTTTACTGTATCCATTGGACCTTCCCATTGTCGATGAAACACAGAAATCGCATCGGAATTAAATATAAGAAACACAATGCCGACTTAACTACAGGAAGACTGAGTCTTCCTACTGTCTATGTTTTGAGCGTTTTCTGTGTCATCAGTTTTCATTCAGATGCAATTCTGCAAGTTTACTGTATCCCTTGGACCTTCCCATTGACGATGAAAAACAGAAATTGCATCGGAATTAAATATAAGAGACACAATGACGACTTAAGTACAGGAAGACTGTCTATGTTTTGAGTGTTTCCTGTGTCATCATTTTTACTTTCCGATGAACCTCTGCAGGATTACTATATCCCTTGGACCTTCCCATTCACGATGAAACACAGAAATTTCATCGGAAATAAATATAAGAGACACAATGCCGACTTAAGTACAGGAAGACTGAGTCTTCCTACTGTCTATGTTTTGATCGTTTCCTGGGTCACCAGTTTTTCATTCCGATGCACCTCTGCAGGTTTATTGTATCCCTTGGACATTCCCATTGACGATGAAACACAGAAATTGCATCGGAATTAAATATAAGAGACACAATGCCGACTTAAGTACAGGAAGACTAATTTTCCTACTGTCTATGTTTTGAGCGTTTCCTGTGTCATCAGTTTTACTTTCCGATGCACCTCCGCAGGATTACTATATCCCTTGGACCTTCCCATTCACGATGAAACACAGAAATTTCATCGGAAATAAATATAAGAGACACAATGCCGACTTAAGTACAGGAAGACTGAGTCTTCCTACTGTCTATGTTTTGAGCATTCCTGTGTCATCAGTTTTACATTCCGATGCACGTCTGCAGGTTTACTGTATCCCTTGGACCTTCCCATTGTCGATGAAAAACAGAAATTGCATCGGATTTAAATATAAGAGACACAATGCCGACTTAAGTACAGGAAGACTGACTCTTCCTACTGTCTATGTTTTGAGCATTCCTGTGTCATCAGTTTTACATTCCGATGCACGTCTGCAGGTTTACTGTATCCCTTGGACCTTCCCATTGACGATGAAAAACAGAAATTGCATCGGATTTAAATATAGGGGACACAATGCCGACTTAAGTACAGGAAGACTGAGTCTTCCTACTGTCTATGTTTTGAGCGTTTTCTGTGTCACCAGTTTTACATTCCGATGCACCTCTGCAGGTTTCCTGTTTCCCTTGGACCTTCCCATTGTCGATGAAACACAGAAATCGCATCGGAATTAAATATAAGAGACACAATGCCGACTTAAGTACAGGAAGACTGAGTCTTCCTACTGTCTATGTTTTGAGCGTTTCCTGTGTCACCAGTTCTACATTCCGATGCACCTCTGCAGGTTTACTGTATTCCTTGGACCTTCCCATTGACGATGAAACACAGAAATTTCATCGGAATTAAATATAAGAGACACAATGCCGACTTAAGTACAGGAAGACTGAGTCTTCCTACTGTCTATGTTTTGAGCGTTTCCTGAGTCACCAGTTTTACATTCCGATGCACCTCTGCAGGTTTCCTGTTTCCCTTGGACCTTCCCATTGACGATGAAACACAGAAATTGCATCGAAATTAAATATAAGGGACACAATGCCGACCTATGTACAAGACAACAGTCTTCGTACCGTCAATGTTTTGAGCGTTTCCTGTGTCACCAGTTTTACATTACGATGCACCTCTGCCGGTTTACTATATCCCTTGGACCTTCCCATTGTCGATGAAACACAGAAATCGCATCGGAATTAAATAAAAGAGACACAATGCCGACTCAAGTACAGGAAGACTGAGTCTTCCTACTGTCTATGTTTTGAGCGTTTCCTGAGTCACCAGTTTTACATTCCGATGCACCTCTGCAGGTTTCCTGTTTCCCTTGGACCTTCCCATTGTCGATGAAACACAGAAATCGCATCGGAATGAAATATAAGAGACACAATGCCGACTTAAGTACAGGAAGACTGAGTCTTCCTACTGTCTATGTTTTGAGCGTTTCCTGTGTCACCAGTTCTACATTCCGATGCACCTCTGCAGGTTTACTGTATTCCTTGGACCTTCCCATTGACGATGAAACACAGAAATTTCATCGGAATTAAATATAAGAGACACAATGCCGACTTAAGTACAGGAAGACTGAGTCTTCCTACTGTCTATGTTTTGAGCGTTTCCTGTGTCACTAGTTTTACATTCCGATGCAAATCTGCAGGTTTACTGTATCCCTTGGACCTTCCCATAGACGATGAAACACAGAAATTGCATCGGAATTAAATATAAGAGACACAATGCTGACTTAAGTACAGGAAGACTGAGTCTTCCTACAGTCTATGTTTTGAGCGTTTCCTGTGTCACCAGTTTTACATTCTGATGCACCTCTGCAGGTTTACTGTATCCCTTGGACTTTCCCATTGACGATGAAACACAGAAATTGCATCGAAATTAAATATAAGGGACACAATGCCGACCTAAGTACAAGAAAACAGTCTTCGTACCGTCAATGTTTTGAGCGTTTCCTGTGTCACCAGTTTTACATTCCGATGCACCTCTGCCGGTTTACTATATCCCTTGGACCTTCCCATTGTCGATGAAACACAGAAATCGCATCGGAATTAAATAAAAGAGACACAATGCCGACTCAAGTACAGGAAGACTGAGTCTTCCTACTGTCTATGTTTTGAGCGTTTTCTGTGCCATCAGTTTTCATTCAGATGCACTTCTGCAAGTTTACTGTATCCCTTGGACTTTCCCATTGACGATTAAAAACGGAAATTGCATCGGAATTAAATATAAGAGACACCATGCCGACTTAAGTACAGGAAGACTAAGTCTTCCTACTGTCTATGTTTTGAGCGTTTCCTGTGTCATCATTTTTACTTTGCGATGCACCTCTGCAGGATTACTATATCCCTTGGACCTTCCCATTCACGATGAAACACAGAAATTCCATCGGAAATAAATATAAGAGACACAATGCCGACCTAAGTACAGGAAGACTGAGTCTTCCTACTGTCTATGTTTTGACCGTTTCCTGTGTCACCAGTTTTACATTCCGATGCACCTCTGCAGGTTTACTATATTCCTTGGACCTTCCCATTGACGAAGAAACACAGAAATTGCATCGGAATTAAATATAAGAGACACAATGCCGACTTAAGTACAGGAAGACTAAGTCTTCCTACTGTCTATGTTTTGAACGATTCCTGTGTCATAAGTTTTACTTTGCGATGCACCTCTGCAGGTTTACTATATCCCTTGGACCTTCCCATTCTCGATGAAACACAGAAATTTCATCGGAATTATATATAAGAGACACAATGGCGACTTAAGTACAGGAAGGCTGAGTCTTCCTACTGTCTATGTTTTGAGCGTTTCCTGTGTCACTAGTTTTACATTCCGATGCACCTCTGCAGGTTTACTATATCCCTTGGAGCTTCCCATTCACGATGAAACACAGAAATTTCATCGGATATAAATATAAGAGACACAATGCCGACTTAAGTACAGGAAGACTAAGTCTTCCTACTGTCTATGTTTTGAGCGTTTCCTGAGTCACCAGTTTTACATTCCGATGCACCTCTGCAGGTTTCCTGTTTCCCTTGGACCTTCCCATTGACGATGAAACACAGAAATTGCATCGAAATTAAATATAAGAGACACAATGCCGACTTAAGTACAAGAAAACAGTCTTCGTACCGTCAATGTTTTGAGCGTTTCCTGTGTAACCAGTTTTACATTCCCATGCACCTCTGCCGGTTTACTATATCCCTTGGACCTTCCCATTGTCGATGAAAAACAGAAATCGCATCGGAATTAAATATAAGAGACACAATGCCGACTTAAGTACAGGAAGACTATGTCTTCCTACTGTCTATGTTTTGAGCGTTTCCTGAGTCACCAGTTTTATATTCCGATGCACCTCTGCAGGTTTCCTGTTTCCCTTGGACCTTCCCATTGACGATGAGACACAGAAATTGCATCGAAATTAAATATATGAGACACAATGCCGACTTAAGTACAAGAAAACAGTCTTCGTACCGTCAATGTTTTGAGCGTTTCCTGTGTCACCAGTTTTACATTCCGATGCACCTCTGCCGGTTTACTATATCCCTTGGACCTTCCCATTGTCGATGAAACACAGAAATCGCATCGGAATTAAATATAAGAGACACAATGCCGACTTAAGTACAGGACGACTGAGTCTTCCTACTGTCTATGTTTTGAGCGTTTCCTGTGTCACCAGTTTTACATTCTGATGCACCTCTGCAGGTTTACTGTATCCATTGGACCTTCCCATTGACGATGAAACACAGAAATTGCATTGGAGTTAAATATAAGAGACACAATGCCGGCTTAAGTACAGGAAGACTGAGTTTTCCTACTGTCTATGATTTGAGCGTTTCCTGTGTCACCAGTTTTACATTCCGATGCACCTCTGCCGGTTTAATATATCCCTTGGACCTTCCCATTGTCGATGAAACACAGAAATCGCATCGGAATTAAATAAAAGAGACACAATGCCGACTCAAGTACAGGAAGACTGAGTCTTCCTACTGTCTATAATTTGAGCGTTTTCTGTGTCATCAGTTTTCATTCAGATGCACTTCTGCAAGTCTACTGTATAACTTGGACCTTCCCATTGACGATTAAAAACAGAAATTGCATCGGAATTAAATATAAGAGACACAATGCCGACTTAAGTACAGGAAGACTAAGTCTTCCTACTGTCTATGTTTTGAGCGTTTCCTGTGTCATCATTTTTACTTTGCGATGCACCTCTGCAGGATTACTATATCCCTTGGACCTTCCCATTCACGATGAAACACAGAAATTTCATCGGAAATAAATATAAGAGACACAATGCCGACTTAAGTACAGGAAGACTGAGTCTTCCTACTGTCTATGTTTTGAGCGTTTCCTGTGTCACCAGTTTTACATTCCGATGCACCTCTGCAGGATTACTATATCCCTTGGACCTTCCCATTCACGATGAAACACAGAAATTTCATCGGAAATAAATATAAGAGATACAATGCCGACTTAAGTACAGGAAGACTGAGTCTTCCTACTGTCTATGTTTTGAGCATTCCTGTGTCATCAGTTTTACATTCGGATGCACGTCTGCAGGTTTACTGTATCCCTTGGACCTTCCCATTGACGATGAAAAACAGAAATTGCATCGGATTTAAATATAAGAGACACAATGCCGACTTAAGTACAGGAAGACTGAGTCTTCCTACTGTCTATGTTTTGAGCATTCCTGTGTCATCAGTTTTACATTCCGATGCACGTCTGCAGGTTTACTGTATCCCTTGGACCTTCCCATTGACGATGAAAAACAGAAATTGCATCGGATTTAAATATAAGAGACACAATGCCGACTTAAGTACAGGAAGACTAAGCCTTCCTACTGTCTATGTTTTGAGCTTTTCCTGTGTCATCAGTTTTACTTTCCGATGCACTTCTGCAGGTTTACTATATCCCTTGGAGCTTCCCATTCACGATGAAACACAGAAATTTCATCGGAAATAAATATAAGAGACACAATGCCGACTTAAGTACAGGAAGACTGAGTCTTCCTACTGTCTATGTTTTGAGCGTTTCCTGAGTCACCAGTTTTACATTCCGATGCACCTCTGCAGGTTTCCTGTTTCCCTTGGACCTTCCCATTGACGATGAAACACAGAAATTGCATCGAAAATAAATATAAGAGACACAATGCCGACCTAAGTACAAGAAAACAGTCTTCGTACCGTCAATGTTTTGAGCGTTTCCTGTGTCACCAGTTTTACATTACGATGCACCTCTGCCGGTTTACTATATCCCTTGGACCTTCCCATTGTCGATGAAACACAGAAATCGCATCGGAGTTAAATATAAGAGACACAATGCCGACTTAAGTACAAGAAAACAGAATTCGTACCGTCAATGTTTTGAGCGTTTCCTGTGTCACCAGTTTTACATTCCGATGCACCTCTGCCGGTTTACTATATCCCTTGGACCTTCCCATTGTCGATGAAACACAGAAATCGCATCGGAATTAAATATAAGAGACACAATGCCGACTTAAGTACAGGACGACTGAGTCTTCCTACTGTCTATGTTTTGAGCGTTTCCTGTGTCACCAGTTTTACATTCTGATGCACCTCTGCAGGTTTACTGTATCCATTGGACCTTCCCATTGACGATGAAACACAGAAATTGCATTGGAGTTAAATATAAGAGACACAATGCCGACTTAAGTACAAGAAAACAGTCTTCGTACGTTCAATGTTTTGAGCGTTTCCTGTGTCACCAGTTTTACATTCCGATGCACCTCTGCCGGTTTAATATATCCCTTGGACCTTCCCATTGTCGATGAAACACAGAAATCGCATCGGAATTAAATAAAAGAGACACAATGCCGACTCAAGTACAGGAAGACTGAGTCTTCCTACTGTCTATAATTTGAGCGTTTTCTGTGTCATCAGTTTTCATTCAGATGCACTTCTGCAAGTCTACTGTATCCCTTGGACCCTCCCATTGACGATTAAAAACAGAAATTGCATCGGAATTAAATATAAGAGACACAATGCCGACTTAAGTACAGGAAGACTAAGTCTTCCTACTGCCTATGTTTTGAGCGTTTCCTGTGTCATCATTTTTACTTTGCGATGCACCTCTGCAGGATTACTATATCCCTTGGACCTTCCCATTCACGATGAAACACAGAAATTTCATCGGAAATAAATATAAGAGACACAATGCCGACTTAAGTACAGGAAGACTGAGTCTTCCTACTGTCTATGTTTTGAGCGTTTCCTGTGTCACCAGTTTTACATTCCGATGCACCTCTGCAGGATTACTATATCCCTTGGACCTTCCCATTCAAGATGAATCACAGAAATTTCATCGGAAATAAATATAAGAGACACAATGCCGACTTAAGTACAGGAAGACTGAGTCTTCCTACTGTCTATGTTTTGAGCATTCCTGTGTCATCAGTTTTACAATCCGATGCACGTCTGCAGGTTTACTGTATCCCTTGGACCTTCCCATTGACGATGAAAAACAGAAATTGCATCGGATTTAAATATAAGAGACACAATGCCGACTTAAGTACAGGAAGACTAAGTCTTCCTACTGTCTATGTTTTGAGCTTTTCCTGTGTCATCAGTTTTACTTTCCGATGCACCTCTGCAGGTTTACTATATCTTTTGGAGCTTCCCATTCACGATGAAACACAGAAATTTCATCGGAAATAAATATAAGAGACACAATGCCGACTTAAGTACAGGAAGACTGAGTCTTCCTACTGTCTATGTTTTGAGCGTTTCCTGAGTCACCAGTTTTACATTCCGATGCACCTCTGCAGGTTTCCTGTTTCCCTTGGACCTTCCCATTGACGATGAAACACAGAAATTGCATCGAAATTAAATATAAGAGACACAATGCCGACCTAAGTACAAGAAAACAGTCTTCGTACCGTCAATGTTTTGAGCGTTTCCTGTGTCACCAGTTTTACATTACGATGCACCTCTGCCGGTTTACTATATCCCTTGGACCTTCCCATTGTCGATGAAACACAGAAATCGCATCGGAATTAAATATAAGAGACACAATGCCGACTTAAGTACAGGAAGACTGAGTCTTCCTACTGTCTATGTTTTGAGCGTTTCCTGTGTCACCAGTTTTACATTCTGATGCACCTCTGCAGGTTTACTGTATCCATTGGACCTTCCCATAGACGATGAAACACAGAAATTGCATCGGAATTAAATATAAGAGACACAAAGCTGACTTAAGTACAGGAAGACTGAGTCTTCCTACAGTCTATGTTTTGAGCGTTTCCTGTGTCACCAGTTTTACATTCTGATGCACCTCTGCAGGTTTACTGTATCCGTTGGACTTTCCCATTGACGATGAAACTCAGAAATTGCTTCGAAATTAAATATAAGAGACACAATGCCGACTTAAGTACAAGAAAACAGTCTTCGTACCGTCAATGTTTTGAGCGTTTCCTGTGTCACCAGTTTTACATTCCGATGCACCTCTGCCGGTTTACTATATCCCTTGGACCTTCCCATTGTCGATGAAACACAGAAATCGCATCGGAGTTAAATATAAGAGACACAATGCCGACTTAAGTACAAGAAAACAGTCTTCGTACCGTCAATGTTTTGAGCGTTTCCTGTGTCACCAGTTTTACATTCCGATGCACCTCTGCCGGTTTTCTATATCCCTTGGACCTTCCCATTGTCGATGAAACACAGAAATCGCATCGGAATAAATAAAAGAGACACAATGCCGACTCAAGTACAGGAAGACTGAGTCTTCCTACTGTCTATGTTTTGAGCGTTTCTGTGTCATCAGTTTTCATTCAGATGCACTTCTGCAAGTTTACTGTATCCCTTGGACCTTCCCATTGACGATTAAAAACCGAAATTGCATCGGAATTAAATATAAGAGACACAATGCCGACTTAAGTACAGGAAGACTAAGTCTTCCTACTGTCTATGTTTTGAGCGTTTCCTGTGTCATCATTTTTACTTTGCGATGCACCTCTGCAGGATTACTATATCCCTTGGACCTTCCCATTCACGATGAAACACAGAAATTTCATCGGAAATAAATATAAGAGACACAATGCCGACTTAAGTACAGGAAGACTGAGTCTTCCTACTGTCTATGTTTTGAGCGTTTCCTGTGTCACCAGTTTTACATTCCGATGCACCTCTGCAGGTTTACTATATTCCTTGGACCTTCCCATTGACGAAGAAACACAGAAATTGCATCGGAATTAAATATAAGAGACACAATGCCGACTTAAGTACAGGAAGACTAAGTCTTCCTACTGTCTATGGTTTGAACGATTCCTGTGTCATCAGTTTTACTTTCCGATGCACTTCTGCAGGTTTCATATATCCCTTGGACCTTCCCATTCACGATGAAACACAGAAATTTCATCGGAATTAAATATAAGAGACACAATGCCGACTTAAGTACAGGAAGACTGAGTCTCCCTACTGTCTATGTTTTGAGCGTTTCCTGAGTCACCAGTTTTATATTCCGATGCACCTCTGCAGGTTTCCTGTTTCCCTTGGACCTTCCCATTGACGATGAAACACAGAAATTGCATTGGAGTTAAATATAAGAGACACAATGCCGGCTTAAGTACAGGAAGACTGAGTCTTCCTACTGTCTATGTTTGAGCGTTTCCTGTGTCACCAGTTTTATATTCCGATGCACCTCTGCAGGTTTACTGTATTCCTTGGACCTTCCCATTGACGATGAAACACAGAAATTGCATCGGAATTAAATATAAGAGACAGAATGCCGACTTAAGTACAGGAAGACTAAGTCTTCCTACTGTCTATGTTTTGAACGATTCCTGTGTCATAAGTTTTACTTTGCGATGCACCTCTGCAGGTTTACTATATCCCTTGGACCTTCCCATTCACGATGAAACACAGAAATTTCATCGGAATTAAATATAAGAGACACAATGCCGACTTAAGTACAGGAAGGCTGAGTCTTCCTACTGTCTATGTTTTGAGCGTTTCCTGTGTCACTAGTTTTACATTCCGATGCACCTCTGCAGGTTTACTATATCCCTTGGAGCTTCCCATTCACGATGAAACACAGAAATTTCATCGGATATAAATATAAGAGACACAATGCCGACTTAAGTACAGGAAGACTAAGTCTTCCTACTGTCTATGTTTTGAGCGTTTCCTGAGTCACCAGTTTTACATTCCGATGCACCTCTGCAGGTTTCCTGTTTCCCTTGGACCTTCCCATTGACGATGAAACACAGAAATTGCATCGAAATTAAATATAAGAGACACAATGCCGACTTAAGTACAAGAAAACAGTCTTCGTACCGTCAATGTTTTGAGCGTTTCCTGTGTAACCAGTTTTACATTCCGATGCACCTCTGCCGGTTTACTATATCCCTTGGACCTTCCCATTGTCGATGAAACACAGAAATCGCATCGGAATTAAATATAAGAGACACAATGCCGACTTAAGTACAGGAAGACTGAGTCTTCCTACTGTCTATGTTTTGAGCGTTTCCTGAGTCACCAGTTTTATATTCCGATGCACCACTGCAGGTTTCCTGTTTCCCTTGGACCTTCCCATTGACGATGAGACACAGAAATTGCATCGAAATTAAATATATGAGACACAATGCCGACTTAAGTACAAGAAAACAGTCTTCGTACCGTCAATGTTTTGAGCGTTTCCTGTGTCACCAGTTTTACATTCCGATGCACCTCTGCCGGTTTACTATATCCCTTGGACCTTCCCATTGTCGATGATACACAGAAATCGCATCGGAATTAAATATAAGAGACACAATGCCGACTTAAGTACAGGACGACTGAGTCTTCCTACTGTCTATGTTTTGAGCGTTTCCTGTGTCACCAGTTTTACATTCTGATGCACCTCTGCAGGTTTACTGTATCCATTGGACCTTCCCATTGACGATGAAACACAGAAATTGCATTGGAGTTAAATATAAGAGACACAATGCCGACTTAAGTACAAGAAAACAGTCTTCGTACGTTCAATGTTTTGAGCGTTTCCTGTGTCACCAGTTTTACATTCCGATGCACCTCTGCCGGTTTACTATATCCCTTGGACCTTCCCATTGTCGATGAAACACAGAAATCGCATCGGAATTAAATAAAAGAGACACAATGCCGACTCAAGTACAGGAAGACTGAGTCTTCCTACTGTCTATAATTTGAGCGTTTTCTGTGTCATCAGTTTTCATTCAGATGCACTTCTGCAAGTTTACTGTATCCCTTGGACCTTCCCATTGACGATTAAAAACAGAAATTGCATCGGAATTAAATATAAGAGACACAATGCCGACTTAAGTACAGGAAGACTAAGTCTTCCTACTGTCTATGTTTTGAGCGTTTCCTGTGTCATCATTTTTACTTTGCGATGCACCTCTGCAGGATTACTATATCCCTTGGACCTTCCCATTCACGATGAAACACAGAAATTTCATCGGAAATAAATATAAGAGACACAATGCCGACTTAAGTACAGGAAGACTAAGTCTTCCTACTGTCTATGTTTTGAACGATTCCTCTGTCATCAGTTTTACTTTCCGATGCACTTCTGCAGGTTTCATATATCCCTTGGACCTTCCCATTCACGATGAAACACAGAAATTTCATCGGAATTAAATATAAGAGACACAATGCCGACTTAAGTACAGGAAGGCTGAGTCTCCCTACTGTCTATGTTTTGAGCGTTTCCTGAGTCACCAGTTTTATATTCCGATGCACCTCTGCAGGTTTCCTGTTTCCCTTGGACCTTCCCATTGACGATGAAACACAGAAATTGCATCGAAATTAAATATATGAGACACAATGCCGACTTAAGTACAAGAAAACAGTCTTCGTACCGTCAATGTTTTGAGCGTTTCCTGTGTCACCAGTTTTACATTCCGAAGCACCTCTGCCGGTTTACTATATCCCTTGGACCTTCCCATTATCGATGAAACACAGAAATCGCATCGGAATTAAATATAAGAGACACAATGCCGACTTAAGTACAGGAAGACTGAGTCTTCCTACTGTCTATGTTTTGAGCGTTTCCTGTGTCACCAGTATTACATTCTGATGCACCTCTGCAGGTTTACTGTATCCATTGGACCTTCCCATTGACGATGAAACACAGAAATTGCATTGGAGTTAAATATAAGAGACGCAATGCCGGCTTAAGTACAGGAAGACTGAGTCTTCCTACTGTCTATGTTTTGAGCGTTTCCTGTGTCACCAGTTTTACATTCCGATGCACCTCTGCAGGTTTACTGTATTCCTTGGACCTTCCCATTGACGATGAAACACAGAAATTGCATCGGAATTAAATATAAGAGACACAATGCCGACTTAAGTACAGGAAGACTAAGTCTTCCTACTGTCTATGTTTCGAACGATTCCTGTGTCATAAGTTTTACTTTGCGATGCACCTCTGCAGGTTTACTATATCCCTTGGACCTTCCCATTCACGATGAAACACAGAAATTTCATCGGAATTAAGTATAAGAGACACAATGCCGACTTAAGTACAGGAAGGCTGAGTCTTCCTACTGTCTATGTTTTGAGCGTTTCCTGTGTCACTAGTTTTACATTCCGATGCACCTCTGCAGGTTTACTATATCCCTTGGAGCTTCCCATTCACGATGAAACACAGAAATTTCATCGGATATAAATATAAGCCCCCCCATGAACCATGGACCTTGCCGTTGGTGGGGAGGCTTGCGTGCCTCAGCGATACAGATGGCCGTACCGTAGGTGCAATTACAACGGAGGGGTATCTGTTGAGAGGCCAGACAAACATGTGGTTCCTGAAGAGGGGCAGCAGCCTTTTCAGTAGTTGCAGGGGCAACAGTCTGGATGATTGACTGATCTGGCCTTGTAACATTAACCAAAACGGCCTTGCTGTGCTGGTACTGCGAACGGCTGAAAGCAAGGGGAAACTACAGCCGTAATTTTTCCCGAGGACATGCAGCTCTACTGTATGATTAAATGATGATGGCGTCCTCTTGGGTAAAATATTCCGGAGGTAAAATAGTCCCCCATTCGGATCTCCGGGCGGGGACTACTCAAGAGGACGTCGTTATCATGAGAAAGAAAACTGGCGTTCTACGGATCGGAGCGTGGAATGTCAGATCACTTAATCGGGCAGGTAGGTTAGAAAATTTGAAAAGGGAAATGGATAGGTTAAAGTTAGATATAGTGGGAATTAGTGAGGTTCGGTGGCAGGAGGAACAAGACTTTTGGTCAGGTGATTACAGGGTTATAAATACAAAATCAAATAGGGGTAATGCAGGAGTAGGTTTAATAATGAATAAAAAAATAGGAGTGCGGGTTAGCTACTACAAACAGCATAGTGAACGCATTATTGTGGCCAAGATAGACACAAAGCCCATGCCTACTACGGTAGTACAAGTTTATATGCCAACTAGCTCTGCAGATGATGAAGAAATAGATGAAATGTATGACGAGATAAAAGAAATTATTCAGGTAGTGAAGGGAGACGAAAATTTAATAGTCATGGGTGACTGGAATTCGTCAGTAGGAAAAGGGAGAGAAGGAAACATAGTAGGTGAATATGGATTGGGGGGAAGGAATGAAAGAGGAAGCCGCCTTGTAGAATTTTGCACAGAGCATAACTTAATCATAGCTAACACTTGGTTCAAGAATCATGAAAGGAGGCTGTATACATGGAAGAAGCCAGGAGATACTGACAGGTTTCAGATAGATTATATAATGGTAAGACAGAGATTTAGGAACCAGGTTTTAAATTGTAAGACATTTCCTGGGGCAGATGTGGATTCTGACCACAATCTATTGGTTATGAACTGCAGATTGAAACTGAAGAAACTGCAAAAAGGTGGGAATTTAAGGAGATGGGACCTGGATAAACTGAAAGAACCTGAGGTTGTAGAGAGTTTCAGGGAGAGCATAAGGGGACAACTGACAGGAATGGGGGAAAGAAATACAGTAGAAGAAGAATGGGTAGCTCTGAGGGATGAGGTGGTGAAGGCAGCAGACGATCAAGTAGGTAAAAAGACGAGGGCTAATAGAAATCCTTGGGTAACAGAAGAAATATTGAATTTAATTGATGAAAGGAGAAAATATAAAAATGCAGTAAATGAAGCAGGCAAAAAGGAATACAAACGTCTCAAAAATGAAATCGACAGGAAGTGCAAAATGGCTAAGCAGGGATGGCTAGAGGACAAATGTACGGATGTAGAGGCTTGTCTCACTAGAGGTAAGATAGATACTGCCTACAGGAAAATTAAAGAGACCTTTGGAGAGAAGAGAACCACTTGTATGAATATCAAGAGCTCAGATGGCAACCCAGTTCTAAGCAAAGAAGGGAAGGCAGAAAGGTGGAAGGAGTATATAGAGGGTTTATACAAGGGAGATGTACTCGAGGACAATATTATGGAAATGGAAGAGGATGTAGATGAAGACGAAATGGGAGATAAGATACTGCGTGAAGAGTTTGACAGAGCACTGAAAGACCTGAGTCGAAACAAGGCCCCGGGAGTAGACAACATTCCACTAGAACTACTGATGGCCTCGGGAGAGCCAGTCATGACAAAACTCTACCATCTAGTGAGCACGATGTATGAGACAGGTGAAATACCCTCAGACTTCAAGAAGAATATAATAATTCCAATCCCAAAGAAAGCAGGTGTTGACAGATGTGAAAATTACCGAACTATCAGTTTAATAAGTCACAGCTGCAAAATACTAACGCGAATTCTTTACAGACGAATGGAAAAACTGGTAGAAGCCGACCTCGGGGAAGATCAGTTTGGATTCCGTAGAAATGTTGGAACACGTGAGGCAATACTGACCTTACGACTTATCTTGGAAGAAAGATTAAGAAAAGGCAAACCTACGTTTCTAGCATTTGTAGACTTAGAGAAAGCTTTTGACAATGTTGACTGGAATACTCTCTTTCAAATTCTGAAGGTGGCAGGGGTAAAATACAGGGAGCGAAAGGCTATTTACAATTTGTACAGAAACCAGATGGCAGTTATAAGAGTTGAGGGGCATGAAAGGGAAGCAGTGGTTGGGAAAGGAGTGAGACAGGGTTGTAGCCTCTCCCCGATGTTGTTCAATCTGTATATTGAGCAAGCAGTAAAGGAAACAAAAGAAAAGTTCGGAGTAGGTATTAAAATTCATGGAGAAGAAGTAAAAACTTTGAGGTTCGCCGATGACATTGTAATTCTGTCAGAGACAGCAAAGGACTTGGAAGAGCAGTTGAACGGAATGGACAATGTCTTGAAAGGAGGATATAAGATGAACATCAACAAAAGCAAAACGAGGATAATGGAATGTAGTCAAATTAAGTCGGGTGATGCTGAGGGAATTAGATTAGGAAATGAGACACTTAAAGTAGTAAAGGAGTTTTGCTATTTAGGGAGTAAAATAACCGATGATGGTCGAAGTAGAGAGGATATAAAATGTAGACTGGCAATGGCAAGGAAAGCGTTTCTCAAGAAGAGGAATTTGTTAACATCGAGTATAGATTTAGGTGTCAGGAAGTCGTTTCTGAAAGTATTTGTATGGAGTGTAGCCATGTATGGAAGTGAGACATGGACGATAACTAGTTTGGACAAGAAGAGAATAGAAGCTTTCGAAATGTGGTGCTACAGAAGAATGCTGAAGATAAGGTGGGTAGATCACGTAACTAATGAGGAGGTATTGAATAGGATTGGGGAGAAGAGAAGTTTGTGGCACAACTTGACTAAAAGAAGGGATCGGTTGGTAGGACATGTTTTGAGGCATCAAGGGATCACAACTTTAGCATTGGAGGGCAGCGTGGAGGGTAAAAATCGTAGAGGGAGACCAAGAGACCAATACACTAAGCAGATTCAGAAGGATGTAGGTTGCAGTAGGTACTGGGAGATGAAGAAGCTTGCACAGGATAGAGTAGCATGGAGAGCTGCATCAAACCAGTCTCAGGACTGAAGACCACAACAACAACAACATAAATATAAGAGACACAATGCCGACTTAAGTACAGGATGACTAAGTCTTCCTACTGTCTATGTTTTGAGCGTTTCCTGAGTCACCAGTTTTACATTCCGATGCACCTCTGCAGGTTTCCTGTTTCCCTTGGACCTTCCCATTGACGATGAAACACAGAAATTGCATCGAAATTAAATATAAGAGACACAATGCCGACTTAAGTACAAGAAAACAGTCTTCGTACCGTCAATGTTTTGAGCGTTTCCTGTGTAACCAGTTTTACATTCCGATGCACCTCTGCCGGTTTACTATATCCCTTGGACCTTCCCATTGTCGATGAAACACAGAAATCGCATCGGAATTAAATATAAGAGACACAATGCCGACTTAAGTACAGGAAGACTGAGTCTTCCTACTGTCTATGTTTTGAGCGTTTCCTGAGTCACCAGTTTTATATTCCGATGCACCTCTGCAGGTTTCCTGTTTCCCTTGGACCTTCCCATTGACGATGAGACACAGAAATTGCATCGAAATTAAATATATGAGACACAATGCCGACTTAAGTACAAGAAAACAGTCTTCGTACCGTCAATGTTTTGAGCGTTTCCTGTGTCACCAGTTTTACATTCCGATGCACCTCTGCCGGGTTACTACATCCCTTGGACCTTCCCATTGTCGATGAAACACAGAAATCGCATCGGAATTAAATAAAAGAGACACAATGCCGACTCAAGTACAGGAAGACTGAGTCTTCCGTCTATAATTTGAGCGTTTTCTGTGTCATCAGTTTTCATTCAGATGCACTTCTGCAAGTTTACTGTATCCCTTGGACCTTCCCATTGACGATTAAAAACAGAAATTGCATCGGAATTAAATATAAGAGACACAATGCCGACTTAAGTACAGGACGACTGAGTCTTCCTACTGTCTATGTTTTGAGCGTTTCCTGTGTCACCAGTTTTACATTCTGATGCACCTCTGCAGGATTACTATATCCCTTGGACCTTCCCATTCACGATGAAACACAGAAATTTCATCGGAAATAAATATAAGAGACACAATGCCGACTTAAGTACAGGAAGACTGAGTCTTCCTACTGTCTATGTTTTGAGCGTTTCCTGTGTCACCAGTTTTACATTCCGATGCACCTCTGCAGGTTTACTATATTCCTTGGACCTTCCCATTGACGAAGAAACACAGAAATTGCATCGGAATTAAATATAAGAGTCACAATGCCGACGTAAGTACAGGAAGACTAACTCTTCCTACTGTCTATGTTTTGAACGATTCCTGTGTCATCAGTTTTACTTTCCGATGCACTTCTGCAGGTTTCATATATCCCTTGGACCTTCCCATTCACGATGAAACACAGAAATTTCATCGGAATTAAATATAAGAGACACAATGCCGACTTAAGTACAGGAAGACTGAGTCTCCCTACAGTCTATGTTTTGAGCGTTTCCTGAGTCACCAGTTTTATATTCCGATGCACCTCTGCAGGTTTCCTGTTTCCCTTGGACCTTCCCATTGACGATGAAACACAGAAATTGCATCGAAATTAAATATATGAGACACAATGCCGACTTAAGTACAAGAAAACAGTCTTCGTACCGTCAATGTTTTGAGCGTTTCCTGTGTCACCAGTTTCACATTCCGATGCACCTCTGCCGGTTTACTATATCCCTTGGACCTTCCCATTGTCGATGAAACACAGAAATCGCATCGGAATTAAATATAAGAGACACAATGCCGACTTAAGTACAGGAAGACTGAGTCTTCCTACTGTCTATGTTTTGAGCGTTTCCTGTGTCACCAGTTTTACATTCTGATGCACCTCTGCAGGTTTGCTGTATCCATTGGAACTTCCCATTGACGATGAAACACAGAAATTGCATTGGAGTTAAATATAAGAGACACAATGCCGACTTAAGTACAGGAAGACTGAGTCTTCCTACTGTCTATGTTTTGAGCGTTTCCTGTGTCACCAGTTTTACATTCCGATGCACCTCTGCAGGTTTACTGTATTCCTTGGACCTTCCCATTGACGATGAAACACAGAAATTGCATCGGAATTAAATATAAGAGACACAATGCCGACTTAAGTACAGGAAGACTAAGTCTACCTACTGTCTATGTTTTGAACGATTCCTGTGTCATCAGTTTTACTTTGCGATGCACCTCTGCAGGTTTACTATATCCCTTGGACCTTCCCATTCACGATGAAACACAGAAATTTCATCGGAATTAAATATAAGAGACACAATGCCGACTTAAGTACAGGAAGGCTGAGTCTTCCTACTGTCTATGTTTTGAGCGTTTCCTGTGTCACTAGTTTTACATTCCGATGCACCTCTGCAGGTTTACTATATCCCTTGGAGCTTCCCATTCACGATGAAACACAGAAATTTCATCGGAAATAAATATAAGAGACACAATGCCGACTTAAGTACAGGAGGACTGAGTCTTCCTACTGTCTATGATTTGAGCGTTTCCTGAGTCACCAGTTTTACATTCCGATGCACCTCTGCAGGTTTCCTGTTTCCCTTGGACCTTCCCATTGACGATGAAACACAGAAATTGCATCGAAATTAAATATAAGAGACACAATGCCGACTTAAGTCCAAGAAAACAGTCTTCGTACCGTCAATGTTTTGAGCGTTTCCTGTGTCACCAGTTTTACATTCCGATGCACCTCTGCCGGTTTACTATATCCCTTGGACCTTCCCATTGTCGATGAAACACAGAAATCGCATCGGAATTAAATATAAGAGACACAATGCCGACTTAAGTACAGGAAGACTGAGTCTTCCTACTGTCTATGTTTTGAGCGTTTCCTGAGTCACCAGTTTTATATTCCGATGCACCTCTGCAGGTTTCCTGTTTCCCTTGGACCTTCCCATTGACGATGAGACACAGAAATTGCATCGAAATTAAATATATGAGACACAATGCCGACTTAAGTACAAGAAAACAGTCTTCGTACCGTCAATGTTTTGAGCGTTTCCTGTGTCACCAGTTTTACATTCCGATGCACCTCTGCCGGTTTACTATATCCCTTGGACCATCCCATTGTCGATGAAACACAGAAATCGCATCGGAATTAAATATAAGAGACACAATGCCGACTTAAGTACAGGACGACTGAGTCTTCCTACTGTCTATGTTTTGAGCGTTTCCTGTGTCACCAGTTTTACATTCTGATGCACCTCTGCCGGTTTACTGTATCCATTGGACCTTCCCATTTACGATGAAACACAGAAATTGCATTGGAGTTAAATATAAGAGACACAATGCCGACTTAAGTACAAGAAAACAGTCTTCGTACCGTCAATGTTTTGAGCGTTTCCTGTGTCACCAGTTTTACATTCCGATGCACCTCTCCGGTTTACTATATCCCTTGGATCTTCCCATTGTCGATGAAACACAGAAATCGCATCGGAATTAAATAAAAGAGACACAATGCCGACTCAAGTACAGGAAGACTGAGTCTTCCTACTGTCTATGTTTTGAGCGTTTTCTGTGTCATCAGTTTTCATTCAGATGCACTTCTGCAAGTTTACTGCATCCCTTGGACCTTCGCATTGACGATTAAAAACAGAAATTGCATCGGAATTAAATATAAGAGACACAATGCCGACTTAAGTACAGGAAGACTGAGTCTTCCTACTGTCTATGTTTTGAGCGTTTCCTGAGTCACCAGTTTTACATTCCGATGCACCTCTGCAGGTTTCCTGTTTCCCTTGGACCTTCCCATTGACGATGAAACACAGAAATTGCATCGAAATTAAATATAAGAGACACAATGCCGACTTAAGTCCAAGAAAACAGTCTTCGTACCGTCAATGTTTTGAGCGTTTCCTGTGTCACCAGTTTTACATTCCGATGCACCTCTGCCGGTTTACTATATCCCTTGGACCTTCCCATTGTCGATGAAACACAGAAATCGCATCGGAATTAAATATAAGAGACACAATGCCGACTTAAGTACAGGAAGACTGAGTCTTCCTACTGTCTATGTTTTGAGCGTTTCCTGAGTCACCAGTTTTATATTCCGATGCACCTCTGCAGGTTTCCTGTTTCCCTTGGACCTTCCCATTGACGATGAGACACAGAAATTGCATCGAAATTAAATATATGAGACACAATGCCGACTTAAGTACAAGAAAACAGTCTTCGTACCGTCAATGTTTTGAGCGTTTCCTGTGTCACCAGTTTTACATTCCGATGCACCTCTGCCGGTTTACTATATCCCTTGGACCTTCCCATTGTCGATGAAACACAGAAATCGCATCGGAATTAAATAAAAGAGACACAATGCCGACTCAAGTACAGGAAGACTGAGTCTTCCGTCTATAATTTGAGCGTTTTCTGTGTCATCAGTTTTCATTCAGATGCACTTCTGCAAGTTTACTGTATCCCTTGGACCTTCCCATTGACGATTAAAAACAGAAATTGCATCGGAATTAAATATAAGAGACACAATGCCGACTTAAGTACAGGACGACTGAGTCTTCCTACTGTCTATGTTTTGAGCGTTTCCTGTGTCACCAGTTTTACATTCTGATGCACCTCTGCAGGATTACTATATCCCTTGGACCTTCCCATTCACGATGAAACACAGAAATTTCATCGGAAATAAATATAAGAGACACAATGCCGACTTAAGTACAGGAAGACTGAGTCTTCCTACTGTCTATGTTTTGAGCGTTTCCTGTGTCACCAGTTTTACATTCCGATGCACCTCTGCAGGTTTACTATATTCCTTGGACCTTCCCATTGACGAAGAAACACAGAAATTGTATCGGAATTAAATATAAGAGACACAATGCCGACGTAAGTACAGGAAGACTAACTCTTCCTACTGTCTATGTTTCGAACGATTCCTGTGTCATCAGTTTTACTTTCCGATGCACATCTGCAGGTTTCATATATCCCTTGGACCTTCCCATTCACGATGAAACACAGAAATTTCATCGGAATTAAATATAAGAGACACAATGCCGACTTAAGTACAGGAAGACTGAGTCTCCCTACAGTCTATGTTTTGAGCGTTTCCTGAGTCACCAGTTTTATATTCCGATGCACCTCTGCAGGTTTCCTGTTTCCCTTGGACCTTCCCATTGACGATGAAACACAGAAATTGCATCGAAATTAAATATATGAGACACAATGCCGACTTAAGTACAAGAAAACAGTCTTCGTACCGTCAATGTTTTGAGCGTTTCCTGTGTCACCAGTTTCACATTCCGATGCACCTCTGCCGGTTTACTATATCCCTTGGACCTTCCCATTGTCGATGAATTACAGAAATCGCATCGGAATTAAATATAAGAGACACAATGCCGACTTAAGTACAGGAAGACTGAGTCTTCCTACTGTCTATGTTTTGAGCGTTTCCTGTGTCACCAGTTTTACATTCTGATGCACCTCTGCAGGTTTGCTGTATCCATTGGAACTTCCCATTGACGATGAAACACAGAAATTGCATTGGAGTTAAATATAAGAGACACAATGCCGACTTAAGTACAGGAAGACTGAGTCTTCCTACTGTCTATGTTTTGAGCGTTTCCTGTGTCACCAGTTTTACATTCCGATGCACCTCTGCAGGTTTACTGTATTCCTTGGACCTTCCCATTGACGATGAAACACAGAAATTGCATCGGAATTAAATATAAGAGACACAATGCCGACTTAAGTACAGGAAGACTAAGTCTTCCTACTGTCTATGTTTTGAACGATTCCTGTGTCATCAGTTTTACTTTGCGATGCACCTCTGCAGGTTTACTATATCCCTTGGACCTTCCCATTCACGATGAAACACAGAAATTTCATCGGAATTAAATATAAGAGACACAATGCCGACTTAAGTACAGGAAGGCTGAGTCTTCCTACTGTCTATGTTTTGAGCGTTTCCTGTGTCACTAGTTTTACATTCCGATGCACCTCTGCAGGTTTACTATATCCCTTGGAGCTTCCCATTCACGATGAAACACAGAAATTTCATCGGAAATAAATATAAGAGACACAATGCCGACTTAAGTACAGGAGGACTGAGTCTTCCTACTGTCTATGATTTGAGCGTTTCCTGAGTCACCAGTTTTACATTCCGATGCACCTCTGCAGGTTTCCTGTTTCCCTTGGACCTTACCATTGACGATGAAACACAGAAATTGCATCGAAATTAAATATAAGAGACACAATGCCGACTTAAGTCCAAGAAAACAGTCTTCGTACCGTCAATGTTTTGAGCGTTTCCTGTGTCACCAGTTTTACATTCCGATGCACCTCTGCCGGTTTACTATATCCCTTGGACCTTCCCATTGTCGATGAAACACAGAAATCGCATCGGAATTAAATATAAGAGACACAATGCCGACTTAAGTACAGGAAGACTGAGTCTTCCTACTGTCTATGTTTTGAGCGTTTCCTGAGTCACCAGTTTTATATTCCGATGCACCTCTGCAGGTTTCCTGTTTCCCTTGGACCTTCCCATTGACGATGAGACACAGAAATTGCATCGAAATTAAATATATGAGACACAATGCCGACTTAAGTACAAGAAAACAGTCTTCGTACCGTCAATGTTTTGAGCGTTTCCTGTGTCACCAGTTTTACATTCTGATGCACCTCTGCCGGTTTACTGTATCCATTGGACCTTCCCATTTACGATGAAACACAGAAATTGCATTGGAGTTAAATATAAGAGACACAATGCCGACTTAAGTACAAGAAAACCGTCTTCGTACCGTCAATGTTTTGAGCGTTTCCTGTGTCACCAGTTTTACATTCCGATGCACCTCTGCCGGTTTACTATATCCCTTGGGTCTTCCCATTGTCGATGAAACACAGAAATCGCATCGGAATTAAATAAAAGAGACACAATGCCGACTCAAGTACAGGAAGACTGAGTCTTCCTACTGTCTATGTTTTGAGCGTTTTCTGTGTCATCAGTTTTCATTCAGATGCACTTCTGCAAGTTTACTGCATCCCTTGGACCTTCGCATTGACGATTAAAAACAGAAATTGCATCGGAATTAAATATAAGAGACACAATGCCGACTTAAGTACAGGAAGACTGAGTCTTCCTACTGTCTATGTTTTGAGCGTTTCCTGAGTCACCAGTTTTACATTCCGATGCACCTCTGCAGGTTTCCTGTTTCCCTTGGACCTTCCCATTGACGATGAAACACAGAAATTGCATCGAAATTTAATATAAGAGACACAATGTCGACCTAAGTACAAGAAAACTGTCTTCGTACCGTCAATGTTTTGAGCGTTTCCTGTGTCACCAGTTTTACATTCCGATGCACCTCTGCCGGTTTACTATATCCCTTGGACCTTCCCATTCACGATGAAACACAGAAATTTCATCGGAATTAAATATAAGAGACACAATGCCGACTTAAGTACAGGAAGACTGAGTCTTCCTACTGTCTATGTTTTGAGCGTTTCCTGTGTCACTAGTTTTACATTCCGATGCAAATCTGCAGGTTTACTGTATCCCTTGGACCTTCCCATAGACGATGAAACACAGAAATTGCATCGGAATTAAATATAAGAGACACAATGCCGACTTAAGTACAGGAAGACTAAGTCTTCCTACTGTCTATGTTTTGAACGATTCCTGTGTCATCAGTTTTACTTTGCGATGCACCTCTGCAGGTTTACTATATCCCTTGGACCTTCCCATTCACGATGAAACACAGAAATTTCATCGGAATTAAATATAAGAGACACAATGCCGACTTAAGTACAGGAAGGCTGAGTCTTCCTACTGTCTATGTTTTGAGCGTTTCCTGTGTCACTAGTTTTACATTCCGATGCACCTCTGCAGGTTCACTATATCCCTTGGAGCTTCCCATTCACGATGAAACACAGAATTTTCATCGGAAATAAATATAAGAGACACAATGCCGACTTAAGTACAGGAGGACTGAGTCTTCCTACTGTCTATGTTTTGAGCGTTTCCTGAGTCACCAGTTTTACATTCCGATGCACCTCTGCAGGTTTCCTGTTTCCCTTGGACCTTCCCATTGACGATGAAACACAGAAATTGCATCGAAATTAAATATAAGAGACACAATGCCGACTTAAGTCCAAGAAAACAGTCTTCGTACCGTCAATGTTTTGAGCGTTTCCTGTGTCACCAGTTTTACATTCCGATGCACCTCTGCCGGTTTACTATATCCCTTGGACCTTCCCATTGTCGATGAAACACAGAAATCGCATCGGAATTAAATATAAGAGACACAATGCCGACTTAAGTACAGGACGACTGAGTCTTCCTACTGTCTATGTTTTGAGCGTTTCCTGTGTCACCAGTTTTACATTCTGATGCACCTCTGCCGGTTTACTGTATCCATTGGACCTTCCCATTTACGATGAAACACAGAAATTGCATTGGAGTTAAATATAAGAGACACAATGCCGACTTAAGTACAAGAAAACAGTCTTCGTACCGTCAATGTTTTGAGCGTTTCCTGTGTCACCAGTTTTACATTCCGATGCTCCTCTGCCGGTTTACTATATCCCTTGGATCTTCCCATTGTCGATGAAACACAGAAATCGCATCGGAATTAAATAAAAGGGACACAATGCCGACTCAAGTACAGGAAGACTGAGTCTTCCTACTGTCTATGTTTTGAGCGTTTTCTGTGTCATCAGTTTTCATTCAGATGCACTCCTGCAAGTTTACTGCATCCCTTGGACCTTCGCATTGACGATTAAAAACAGAAATTGCATCGGAATTAAATATAAGAGACACAATGCCGACTTAAGTACAGGAAGACTGAGTCTTCCTACTGTCTATGTTTTGAGCGTTTCCTGAGTCACCAGTTTTACATTCCGATGCACCTCTGCAGGTTTCCTGTTTCCCTTGGACCTTCCCATTGACGATGAAACACAGAAATTGCATCGAAATTAAATATAAGAGACACAATGCCGACCTAAGTACAAGAAAACTGTCTTCGTACCGTCAATGTTTTGAGCGTTTCCTGTGTCACCAGTTTTACATTCCGATGCACCTCTGCCGGTTTACTATATCCCTTGGACCTTCCCATTCACGATGAAACACAGAAATTTCATCGGAATTAAATATAAGAGACACAATGCCGACTTAAGTACAGGAAGACTGAGTCTTCCTACTGTCTATGTTTTGAGCGTTTCCTGTGTCACTAGTTTTACATTCCGATGCAAATCTGCAGGTTTACTGTATCCCTTGGACCTTCCCATAGACGATGAAACACAGAAATTGCATCGGAATTAAATATAAGAGACACAATGCTGACTTAAGTACAGGAAGACTGAGTCTTCCTACAGTCTATGTTTTGAGCGTTTCCTGTGTCACCAGTTTTACATTCTGATGCACCTCTGCAGGTTTACTGTATCCCTTGGACTTTCCCATTGACGATGAAACACAGAAATTGCATCGAAATTAAATATAAGAGACACAATGCCGACTTAAGTACAAGAAAACAGTCTTCGTACGGTCAATGTTTTGAGCGTTTCCTGTGTCACCAGTTTTACATTCCGATGCACCTCTGCCGGTTTACTATATCCCTTGGACCTTCCCATTGTCGATGAAACACAGAAATCGCATCGGAGTTAAATATAAGAGACACAATGCTGACTTAAGTACAAGAAAACAGTCTTCGTACCGTCAATGTTTTGAGCGTTTCCTGTGTCACCAGTTTTACATTCCGATGCACCTCTGCCGGTTTACTATATATCTTGGACCTTCCCATTGTCGATGAAACACAGAAATCGCATCGGAATTAAATAAAAGAGACACAATGCCGACTTAAGTACAGGAAGACTAAGTCTTCCTACTGTCTATGTTTTGAGCGTTTTCTGTGTCATCAGTTTTCATTCAGATGCACTTCTGCAAGTTTACTGTATCCCTTGGACCTTCCCATTGACGATTAAAAACAGAAATTGCATCGGAATTAAATATAAGAGACACAATGCCGACTTAAGTACAGGAAGACTAAGTCTTCCTACTGTCTATGTTTTGAGCGTTTCCTGTGTCATCATTTTTACTTTGCGATGCACCTCTGCAGGATTACTATATCCCTTGGACCTTCCCATTCACGATGAAACACAGAAATTTCATCGGAAATAAATATAAGAGACACAATGCCGACTTAAGTACAGGAAGACTGAGTCTTCCTACTGTCAATGTTTTGAGCGTTTCCTTTGTCACCAGTTTTACATTCCGATGCACCTCTGCAGGTTTACTATATTCCTTGGACCTTCCCATTGACGAAGAAACACAGAAATTGTATCGGAATTAAATATAAGAGACACAATGCCGACTTAAGTACAGGAAGACTAAGTCTTCCTACTGTCTATGTTTTGAACGATTCCTGTGTCATCAGTTTTACTTTCCGATGCACTTCTGCTGGTTTCATATATCCCTTGGACCTTCCCATTCACGATGAAACACAGAAATTTCATCGGAATTAAATATTAGAGACACAATGCCGACTTAAGTACAGGAAGACTGAGTCTCCCTACTGTCTATGTTTTGAGCGTTTCCTGAGTCACCAGTTTTATATTCCGATGCACCTCTGCAGGTTTCCTGTTTCCCTTGGACCTTCCCATTGACGATGAAACACAGAAATTGCATCGAAATTAAATATATGAGACACAATGCCGACTTAAGTACAAGAAAACAGTCTTCGTACCGTCAATGTTTTGAGCGTTTCCTGTGTCACCAGTTTTACATTCCGATGCACCTCTGCCGGTTTACTATATCCCTTGGACCTTCCCATTGTCGATGAAACACAGAAATCGCATCGGAATTAAATATAAGAGACACAATGCCGACTTAAGTACAGGAAGACTGAGTCTCCCTACTGTCTATGTTTTGAGCGTTTCCTGTGTCACCAGTTTTACATTCTGATGCACCTCTGCAGGTTTACTGTATCCATTGGACCTTCCCATTGACGATGAAACACATAAATTGCATTGGAGTTCAATATAAGAGACACAATGCCGGCTTAAGTACAGGAAGACTGAGTCTTCCTACTGTCTATGTTTTGAGCGTTTCCTGTGTCACCAGTTTTACATTCCGATGCACCTCTGCAGGTTTACTGTATTCCTTGGACCTTCCCATTGACGATGAAACACAGAAATTGCATCGGAATTAAATATAAGAGACACAATGCCGACTTAAGTACAGGAAGACTAAGCCTTCCTACTGTCTATGTTTTGAGCTTTTCCTGTGTCATCAGTTTTACTTTCCGATGCACCTCTGCAGGTTTACTATATCCCTTGGAGCTTCCCATTCACGATGAAACACAGAAATTTCATCGGAATTAAATATAAGAGACACAATGCTGACTTAAGTACAGGAAGACTGAGTCTTCCTACAGTCTATGTTTTGAGCGTTTCCTGTGTCACCAGTTGTACATTCTGATGCACCTCTGCAGGTTTACTGTATCCCTTGGACTTTCCCATTGACGATGAAACACAGAAGTTGCATCGAAATTAAATATAAGAGACACAATGCCGACTTAAGTACAGGAAGACTGAGTCTTCCTACTGTCTATGTTTTGAGCGTTTCCTGAGTCACCAGTTTTACATTCCGATGCACCTCTGCAGGTTTCCTGTTTCCCTTGGACCTTCCCATAGACGATGAAACACAGAAATTGCATCGGAATTAAATATAAGAGACACAATGCCGACTTAAGTACAGGAAGACTAAGCCTTCCTACTGTCTATGTTTTGAGCTTTTCCTGTGTCATCAGTTTTACTTTCCGATGCACCTCTGCAGGTTTACTATATCCCTTGGAGCTTCCCATTCACGATGAAACACAGAAATTTCATCGGAAATAAATATAAGAGACACAATGCCGACTTAAGTACAGGAAGACTGAGTCTTCCTACTGTCTATGTTTTGAGCGTTTCCTGAGTCACCAGTTTTACATTCCGATGCACCTCTGCAGGTTTCCTGTTTCCCTTGGACCTTCCCATTGACGATGAAACACAGAAATTGCATCGAAATTAAATATAAGAGACACAATGCCGACCTAAGTACAAGGAAACAGTCTTCGTACCGTCAATGTTTTGAGCGTTTCCTGTGTCACCAGTTTTACATTACGATGCACCTCTGCCGGTTTACTATATCCCTTGGACCTTCCCATTGTCGATGAAACACAGAAATCGCATCGGAGTTAAATATAAGAGACACAATGCCGACTTAAGTACAAGAAAACAGTCTTCGTACCGTCAATGTTTTGAGCGTTTCCTGTGTCACCAGTTTTACATTCCGATGCACCTCTGCCGGTTTACTATATCCCTTGGACCTTCCCATTGTCGATGAAACACAGAAATCGTATCGGAATTAAATAAAAGAGACACAATGCCGACTCAAGTACAGGAAGACTGAGTCTTCCTACTGTCTATGTTTTGAGCGTTTCCTGTGTCATCATTTTTACTTTGCGATGCACCTCTGCAGGATTACTATATCCCTTGGACCTTCCCATTCACGATGAAACACAGAAATTTCATCGGAAATAAATATAAGAGACACAATGCCGACTTAAGTACAGGAAGACTGAGTCTTCCTACTGTCTATGTTTTGAGCGTTTCCTGTGTCACCAGTTTTACATTCCGATGAACCTCTGCAGGTTTACTATATTCCTTGGACCTTCCCATTGACGAAGAAACACAGAAATTGCATCGGAATTAAATATAAGAGACACAATGCCGACTTAAGTACAGGAAGACTAAGTCTTCCTACTGTCTATGTTTTGAACGATTCCTGTGTCATCAGTTTTACTTTCCGATGCACTTCTGCAGGTTTATTATATCCCTTGGACCTTCCCATTCACGATGAAACACAGAAATTTCATCGGAATTAAATATAACAGACACAATGCCGACTTAAGTACAGGAAGACTCAGTCTCCCTACTGTCTATGTTTTGAGCGTTTCCTGAGTCACCAGTTTTATATTCCGATGCACCTCTGCAGGTTTCCTGTTTCCCTTGGACCTTCCCATTGACAATGAAACACAGAAATTGCATCGAAATTAAATATATGAGACACAATGCCGACTTAAGTACAAGAAAACAGTCTTCGTACCGTCAATGTTTTGAGCGTTTCCTGTGTCACCAGTTTTACATTCCGATGCACCTCTGCCGGTTTACTATATCCCTTGGACCTTCCCATTGTCGATGAAACACAGAAATCGCATCGGAATTAAATATAAGAGACACAATGCCGACTTAAGTGCAGGAAGACTGAGTCTTCCTACTGTCTATGTTTTGAGCGTTTCCTGTGTCACCAGTTTTACATTCTGATGCACCTCTGCAGGTTTACTGTATCCATTGGACCTTCCCATTGACGATGAAACACAGAAATTGCATTGGAGTTAAATATAAGAGACACAATGCCGGCTTAAGTACAGGAAGACTGAGTCTTCCTACTGTCTATGTTTTGAGCGTTTCCTGTGTCACCAGTTTTACATTCCGATGCACTTCTGCAGGTTTACTGTATTCCTTGGACCTTCCCATTGACGATGAAACACAGAAATTGCATCGGAATTAAATATAAGAGACACAATGCCGACTTAAGTACAAGAAAACAGTCTTCGTACCGTCAATGTTTTGAGCGTTTCCTGTGTCACCAGTTTTACATTCCGATGCACCTCTGCCGGTTTACTATATCCCTTGGACCTTCCCATTGTCGATGAAACACAGAAATCGCATCGGAATTAAATATAAGAGACACAATGCCGACTCAAGTACAGGAAGACTAAGTCTTCCTACTGTCTATGTTTTGAACGATTCCTGTGTCATCAGTTTTACTTTGCGATGCACCTCTGCAGGTTTACTATATCCCTTGGACCTTCCCATTCACGATGAAACACAGAAATTTCATCGGAATTAAATATAAGAGACACAATGCCGACTTAAGTACAGGAAGACTGAGTCTTCCTACTGTCTATGTTTTGAGCGTTTCCTGTGTCACCAGTTTTACATTCCGATGCACCTCTGCAGGTTTACTATATTCCTTGGACCTTCCCATTGACGAAGAAACACAGAAATTGCATCGGAATTAAATATAAGAGACACAATGCCGACTTAAGTACAGGAAGACTAAGTCTTCCTACTGTCTATGTTTTGAACGATTCCTGTGTCATCAGTTTTACTTTCCGATGCACTTCTGCAGGTTTCATATATCCCTTGGACCTTCCCATTCACGATGAAACACAGAAATTTCATCGGAATTAAATATAAGAGACACAATGCCGACTTAAGTACAAGAAAACAGTCTTCGTACCGTCAATGTTTTGGGCGTTTCCTGTGTCACCAGTTTTACATTCCGATGCACCTCTGCCGGTTTACTATATCCCTTGGACCTTCCCATTGTCGATGAAACACAGAAATCGCATCGGAATTAAATATAAGAGACACAATGCCGACTTAAGTACAGGAAGACTGAGTCTTCCTACTGTCTATGTTTTGAGCGTTCCCTGAGTCACCAGTTTTATATTCCGATGCACCTCTGCAGGTTTCCTGTTTCCCTTGGACCTTCCCATTGACGATGAGACACAGAAATTGCATCGAAATTAAATATATGAGACACAATGCCGACTTAAGTACAAGAAAACAGTCTTCGTACCGTCAATGTTTTGAGCGTTTCCTGTGTCACCAGTTTTACATTCCGATGCACCTCTGCCGGTTTACTATATCCCTTGGACCTTCCCATTGTCGATGAAACACAGAAATCGCATCGGAATTAAATATAAGAGACACAATGCCGACTTAAGTACAGGACGACTGAGTCTTCCTACTGTCTATGTTTTGAGCGTTTCCTGTGTCACCAGTTTTACATTCTGATGCACCTCTGCAGGTTTACTGTATCCATTGGACCTTCCCATTGACGATGAAACACAGAAATTGCATTGGAGTTAAATATAAGAGACACAATGCCGGCTTAAGTACAGGAAGACTGAGTCTTCCTACTGTCTATGTTTTGAGCGTTTCCTGTGTCACCAGTTTTACATTCCGATGCACCTCTGCAGGTCTACTGTATTCCTTGGACCTTCCCATTGACGATGAAACACAGAAATTGCATCGGAATTAAATATAAGAGACACAATGCCGACTTAAGTACAGGAAGACTAAGTCTTCCTACTGTCTATGTTTTGAACGATTCCTGTGTCATCAGTTTTACTTTGCGATGCACCTCTGCAGGTTTACTATATCCCTTGGACCTTCCCATTCACGATGAAACACAGAAATTTCATCGGAATTAAATATAAGAGACACAATGCCGACTTAAGTACAGGAAGGCTGAGTCTTCCTACTGTCTATGTTTTGAGCGTTTCCTGTGTCACTAGTTTTACATTCCGATGCACCTCTGCAGGTTTACTATATCCCTTGGAGCTTCCCATTCACGATGAAACACAGAAATTTCATCGGAAATAAATATGAGAGACACAATGCCGACTTAAGTACAGGAAGACTGAGTCTTCCTACTGTCTATGTTTTGAGCGTTTCCTGAGTCACCAGTTTTACATTCCGATGCACCCCTGCAGGTTTCCTGTTTCCCTTGGACCTTCCCATTGACGATGAAACACAGAAATTGCATCGAAATTAAATATAAGAGACACAATGCCGACTTAAGTACAAGAAAACAGTCTTCGAACCGTCAATGTTTTGAGCGTTTCCTGTGTCACCAGTTTTACATTCCGATGCACCTCTGCCGGTTTACTATATCCCTTGGACCTTCCCATTGTCGATGAAACACAGAAATCGCATCGGAATTAAATATAAGAGACACAATGCCGACTTAAGTACAGGAAGACTGAGTCTTCCTACTGTCTATGTTTTGAGCGTTTCCTGAGTCACCAGTTTTATATTCCGATGCACCTCTGCAGGTTTTCTGTTTCCCTTGGACCTTCCCATTGACGATGAAACACAGAAATTGCATCGAAATTAAATATATGAGACACAATGCCGACTTAAGTACAAGAAAACAGTCTTCGTACCGTCAATGTTTTGAGCGTTTCCTGTGTCACCAGTTTTACATTCCGATGCAGCTCTGCCGGTTTACTAAATCCCTTGGACCTTCCCATTGTCCATGAAACACAGAAATCGCATCGGAATTAAATATAAGAGACACAATGCCGACTTAAGTACAGGAAGACTGAGTCTTCCTACTGTCTATGTTTTGAGCGTTTCCTGTGTCACCAGTTTTACATTCTGATGCACCTCTGCAGGTTTACTGTATCCATTGGAACTTCCCATTGACGATGAAACACAGAAATTGCATTGGAGTTAAATATAAGAGACACAATGCCGGCTTAAGTACAGGAAGACTGAGTCTTCCTACTGTCTATGTTTTGAGCGTTTCCTGTGTCACCAGTTTTACATTCCGATGCACCTCTGCAGGTTTACTGTATTCCTTGAACCTTCCCATTGACGATGAAACACAGAAATTGCATCGGAATTAAATATAAGAGACACAATGCCAACTTAAGTACAGGAAGACTAAGTCTTCCTACTGTCTATGTTTTGAACGATTCCTGTGTCATCAGTTTTACTTGGCGATGCACCTCTGCAGGTTTACTATATCCCTTGGACCATCCCATTCACGATGAAACACAGAAATTTCATCGGAATTAAATATAAGAGACACAATGCCGACTTAAGTACAGGAAGGCTGAGTCTTCCTACTGTCTATGTTTTGAGCGTTTCCTGTGTCACTAGTTTTACATTCCGATGCACCTCTGCAGGTTTACTATATCCCTTGGAGCTTCCCATTCACGATGAAACACAGAAATTTCATCGGAAATAAATATAAGAGACACAATGCCGACTTAAGTACAGGAAGACTGAGTCTTCCTACTGTCTATGATTTGAGCGTTTCCTGAGTCACCAGTTTTACATTCCGATGCACCTCTGCATGTTTCCTGTTTCCCTTGGACCTTCCCATTGACGATGAAACACAGAAATTGCATCGAAATTAAATATAAGAGACACAATGCCGACTTAAGTACAAGAAAACAGTCTTCGTACCGTCAATGTTTTGAGCGTTTCCTGTGTCACCAGTTTTACATTCCGATGCACCTCTGCCGGTTTACTATATCCCTTGGACCTTCCCATTGTCGATGAAACACAGAAATCGCATCGGAATTAAATATAAGAGACACAATGCAGACTTAAGTACAGGAAGACTGAGTCTTCCTACTGTCTATGTTTTGAGCGTTTCCTGAGTCACCAGTTTTACATTCCGATGCACCTCTGCATGTTTCCTGTTTCCCTTGGACCTTCCCATTGACGATGAAACACAGAAATTGCATCGAAATTAAATATAAGAGACACAATGCCGACTTAAGTACAAGAAAACAGTCTTCGTACCGTCAATGTTTTGAGCGTTTCCTGTGTCACCAGTTTTACATTCTGATGCACCTCTGCAGGTTTACTGTATCCATTGGACCTTCCCATTGACGATGAAACACAGAAATTGCATTGGAGTTAAATATAAGAGACACAATGCCGACTTAAGTACAGGAAGGCTGAGTCTTCCTACTGTCTATGTTTTGAGCGTTTCCTGTGTCACTAGTTTTACATTCCGATGCACCTCTGCAGGTTTACTATATCCCTTGGAGCTTCCCATTCACGATGAAACACAGAAATTTCATCGGAAATAAATATAAGAGACACAATGCCGACTTAAGTACAGGAAGACTGAGTCTTCCTACTGTCTATGATTTGAGCGTTTCCTGAGTCACCAGTTTTACATTCCGATGCACCTCTGCATGTTTCCTGTTTCCCTTGGACCTTCCCATTGACGATGAAACACAGAAATTGCATCGAAATTAAATATAAGAGACACAATGCCGACTTAAGTACAAGAAAACAGTCTTCGTACCGTCAATGTTTTGAGCGTTTCCTGTGTCACCAGTTTTACATTCCGATGCACCTCTGCCGGTTTACTATATCCCTTGGACCTTCCCATTGTCGATGAAACACAGAAATCGCATCGGAATTAAATATAAGAGACACAATGCCGACTTAAGTACAGGAAGACTGAGTCTTCCTACTGTCTATGTTTTGAGCGTTTCCTGAGTCACCAGTTTTATATTCCGATGCACCTCTGCAGGTTTCCTGTTTCCCTTGGACCTTCCCATTGACGATGAGACACAGAAATTGCATCGAAATTAAATATATGAGACACAATGCCGACTTAAGTACAAGAAAACAGTCTTCGTACCGTCAATGTTTTGAGCGTTTCCTGTGTCACCAGTTTTACATTCCGATGCACCTCTGCCGGTTTACTATATCCCTTGGACCTTCCCATTGTCGATGAAACACAGAAATCGCATAGGAATTAAATATAAGAGACACAATGCCGACTTAAGTACAGGACGACTGAGTCTTCCTACTGTCTATGCTTTGAGCGTTTCCTGTGTCACCAGTTTTACATTCTGATGCACCTCTGCAGGTTTACTGTTTCCCTTGGACCTTCCCATTGACGATGAAACACAGAAATTGCATTGGAGTTAAATATAAGAGACACAATGCCGACTTAAGTACAAGAAAACAGTCTTCGTACCGTCAATGTTTTGAGCGTTTCCTGTGTCACCAGTTTTACATTCCGATGCACCTCTGCCGGTTTACTATATCCCTTGGACCTTCCCATTGTCGATGAAACACAGAAATCGCATCGGAATTAAATAAAAGAGACACAATGCCGACTCAAGTACAGGAAGACTGAGTCTTCCTACTGTCTATGTTTTGAGCGTCTTCTGTGTCATCAGTTTTCATTCAGATGCACTTCTGCAAGTTTACTGTATCCCTTGGACCTTCCCATTGACGATTAAAAACAGAAATTGCATCGGAATTAAATATAAGAGACACAATGCCGACTTAAGTACAGGAAGACTGAGTCTTCCTACTGTCTATGTTTTGAGCGTTTCCTGAGTCACCAGTTTTACATTCCGATGCACCTCTGCAGGTTTCCTGTTTCCCTTGGACCTTCCCATTGACGATGAAACACAGAAATTGCATCGAAATTAAATATAAGAGACACAATGCCGACCTAATTACAAGAAAACAGTCTTCGTAACGTCAATGTTTTGAGCGTTTCCTGTGTCACCAGTTTTACATTACGATGCACCTCTGCCGGTTTACTATATCCCTTGGACCTTCCCATTGTCGATGAAACACAGAAATCGCATCGGAATTAAATATAAGAGACACAATGCCGACTTAAGTACAGGAAGACTGAGTCTTCCTACTGTCTATGTTTTGAGCGTTTCCTGTGTCACCAGTTTTACATTCTGATGCACCTCTGCAGGTTTACTGTATCCATTGGACCTTCCCATTGACGATGAAACACAGAAATTGCATTGGAGTTAAATATAAGAGACACAATGCCGACTTAAGTACAGGAAAACTGAGTCTTCCTACTGTCTATGTTTTGAGCGTTTCCTGTGTCACCAGTTCTACATTCCGATGCACCTCTGCAGGTTTACTGTATTCCTTGGACCTTCCCATTGACGATGAAACACAGAAATTGCATCGGAATTAAATATAAGAGACACATTGCCGACTTAAGTACAGGAAGACTAAGTCTTCCTACTGTCTATGATTTGAACGATTCCTGTGTCATCAGTTTTACTTTACGATGCTCCTCTGCAGGTTTACTATATCCCTTGGACCTTCCCATTCACGATGAAACACAGAAATTTCATCGGAATTAAATATAAGAGACACAATGCCGACTTAAGTACAGGAAGACTGAGTCTTCCTACTGTCTATGTTTTGAGCGTTTCCTGTGTCACTAGTTTTACATTCCGATGCAAATCTGCAGGTTTACTGTATCCCTTGGACCTTCCCACAGACGATGAAACACAGAAATTGCATCGGAATTAAATATAAGAGACACAATGCTGACTTAAGTACAGGAAGACTGAGTCTTCCTACAGTCTATGTTTTGAGCGTTTCCTGTGTCACCAGTTTTACATTCTGATGCACCTCTGCAGGTTTACTGTTTCCCTTGGACCTTCCCATTGACGATGAAACACAGAAATTGCATCGAAATTAAATATAAGAGACACAATGCCGACTTAAGTACAAGAAAACAGTCTTCGTACCGTCAATGTTTTGAGCGTTTCCTGTGTCACCAGTTTTACATTCCGATGCACCTCTGCCGGTTTACTATATCCCTTGGACCTTCCCATTGTCGATGAAACACAGAAATCGCATCGGAATTAAATATAAGAGTCACAATGCCGACTTAAGTACAGGAAGACTGAGTCTTCCTACTGTCTATGTTTTGAGCGTTTCCTGAGTCACCAGTTTTATATTCCGATGCATCTCTGCAGGTTTCCTGTTTCCCTTGGATCTTCCCATTGACGATGAAACACAGAAATTGCATCGAAATTAAATATATGAGACACAATGCCGACTTAAGTACAAGAAAACAGTCTTCGTACCGTCAATATTTTGAGCGTTTCCTGTGTCACCAGTTTTACATTCCGATGCACCTCTGCCGGTTTACTATATCCCTTGGACCTTCCCATTGTCGATGAAACACAGAAATCGCATCGGAATTAAATATAAGAGACACAATGCCGACTTAAGTACAGGAAGACTGAGTCTTCCTACTGTCTATGTTTTGAGCGTTTCCTGTGTCACCAGTTTTACATTCTGATGCACCTCTGCAGGTTTACTGTATCCATTGGAACTTCCCATTGACGATGAAACACAGAAATTGCATTGGAGTTAAATATAAGAGACACAATGCCGGCTTAAGTACAGGAAGACTGAGTCTTCCTACTGTCTATGTTTTGAGCGTTTCCTGTGTCACCAGTTTTACATTCCGATGCACCTCTGCAGGTTTACTGTATTCCTTGGACCATCCCATTGACGATGAAACACAGAAATTGCATCGGAATTAAATATAAGAGACACAATGCCGACTTAAGTACAGGAAGGCTGAGTCTTCCTACTGTCTATGTTTTGAGCGTTTCCTGTGTCACTAGTTTTACATTCCGATGCACCTCTGCAGGTTTACTATATCCCTTGGAGCTTCCCATTCACGATGAAACACAGAAATTTCATCGGAAATAAATATAAGAGACACAATGCCGACTTCAGTACAGGAAGACTGAGTCTTCCTACTGTCTATGATTTGAGCGTTTCCTGAGTCACCAGTTTTACATTCCGATGCACCTCTGCAGGTTTCCTGTTTCCCTTGGACCTTGCCATTGACGACGAAACACAGAAATTGCATCGAAATTAAATATAAGAGACACAATGCCGACTTAAGTACAAGAAAACAGTCTTCGTACCGTCAATGTTTTGAGCGTTTCCTGTGTCACCAGGTTTACATTCCGATGCACCTCTGCCGGTTTACTATATCCCTTGGACCTTCCCATTGTCGATGAAACACAGAAATCGCATCGGAATTAAATATAAGAGTCACAATGCCGACTTAAGTACAGGAAGACTGAGTCTTCCTACTGTCTATGTTTTGAGCGTTTCCTGAGTCACCAGGTTTATATTCCGATGCACCTCTGCAGGTTTCCTGTTTCCCTTGGATCTTCCCATTGACGATGAAACACAGAAATTGCATCGAAATTAAATATATGAGACACAATGCCGACTTAAGTACAAGAAAACAGTCTTCGTACCGTCAATGTTTTGAGCGTTTCCTGTGTCACCAGTTTTACATTCCGATGCACCTCTGCCGGTTTACTATATCCCTTGGACCTTCCCATTGTCGATGAAACACAGAAATCGCATCGGAATTAAATATAAGAGACACAATGCCGACTTAAGTACAGGAAGACTGAGTCTTCCTACTGTCTATGTTTTGAGCGTTTCCTGTGTCACCAGTTTTACATTCTGATGCACCTCTGCAGGTTTACTGTATCCATTGGAACTTCCCATTGACGATGAAACACAGAAATTGCATTGGAGTTAAATATAAGAGACACAATGCCGGCTTAAGTACAGGAAGACTGAGTCTTCCTACTGTCTATGTTTTGAGCGTTTCCTGTGTCACCAGTTTTACATTCCGATGCACCTCTGCAGGTTTACTGTATTCCTTGGACCTTCCCATTGACGATGAAACACAGAAATTGCATCGGAATTAAATATAAGAGACACAATGCCGACTTAAGTACAGGAAGACTAAGTCTTCCTACTGTATATGTTTTGAACGATTCCTGTGTCATCAGTTTTACTTTGCGATGCACCTCTGCAGGTTTACTATATCCCTTGGACCTTCCCATTCACGATGAAACACAGAAATTTCATCGGAATTAAATATAAGAGACACAATGCCGACTTAAGTACAGGAAGGCTGAGTCTTCCTACTGTCTATGTTTTGAGCGTTTCCTGTGTCACTAGTTTTACATTCCGATGCACCTCTGCAGGTTTACTGTATTCCTTGGACCTTCCCATTGACGAAGAAACACAGAAATTGCATCGGAATTAAATATAAGAGACACAATGCCGACTTAAGTACAGGAAGACTAAGTCTTCCTACTGTCTATGTTTTGAACGATTCCTGTGTCATCAGTTTTACTTTCCGATGCACTTCTGCAGGTTTATTATATCCCTTGGACCTTCCCATTCACGATGAAACACAGAAATTTCATCGGAATTAAATATAACAGACACAATGCCGACTTAAGTACAGGAAGACTCAGTCTCCCTACTGTCTATGTTTTGAGCGTTTCCTGAGTCACCAGTTTTATATTCCGATGCACCTCTGCAGGTTTCCTGTTTCCCTTGGACCTTCCCATTGACAATGAAACACAGAAATTGCATCGAAATTAAATATATGAGACACAATGCCGACTTAAGTACAAGAAAACAGTCTTCGTTCCGTCAATGTTTTGAGCGTTTCCTGTGTCACCAGTTTTACATTCCGATGCACCTCTGCCGGTTTACTATATCCCTTGGACCTTCCCATTGTCGATGAAACACAGAAATTGCATCGAAATTAAATATATGAGACACAATGCCGACTTAAGTACAAGAAAACAGTCTTCGTTCCGTCAATGTTTTGAGCGTTTCCTGTGTCACCAGTTTTACATTCCGATGCACCTCTGCCGGTTTACTATATCCCTTGGACCTTCCCATTGTCGATGAAACACAGAAATCGCATCGGAATTAAATATAAGAGACACAATGCCGACTTAAGTGCAGGAAGACTGAGTCTTCCTACTGTCTATGTTTTGAGCGTTTCCTGTGTCACCAGTTTTACATTCTGATGCACCTCTGCAGGTTTACTGTATCCATTGGACCTTCCCATTGACGATGAAACACAGAAATTGCATTGGAGTTAAATATAAGAGACACAATGCCGGCTTAAGTACAGGAAGACTGAGTCTTCCTACTGTCTATGTTTTGAGCGTTTCCTGTGTCACCAGTTTTACATTCCGATGCACTTCTGCAGGTTTACTGTATTCCTTGGACCTTCCCATTGACGATGAAACACAGAAATTGCATCGGAAATTAATATAAGAGACACAATGCCGACTTAAGTACAAGAAAACAGTCTTCGTACCGTCAATGTTTTGAGCGTTTCCTGTGTCACCAGTTTTACATTCCGATGCACCTCTGCCGGTTTACTATATCCCTTGGACCTTCCCATTGTCGATGAAACACAGAAATCGCATCGGAATTAAATATAAGAGACACAATGCCGACTCAAGTACAGGAAGACTAAGTCTTCCTACTGTCTATGTTTTGAACGATTCCTGTGTCATCAGTTTTACTTTGCGATGCACCTCTGCAGGTTTACTATATCCCTTGGACCTTCCCATTCACGATGAAACACAGAAATTTCATCGGAATTAAATATAAGAGACACAATGCCGACTTAAGTACAGGAAGACTGAGTCTTCCTACTGTCTATGTTTTGAGCGTTTCCTGTGTCACCAGTTTTACATTCCGATGCACCTCTGCAGGTTTACTATATTCCTTGGACCTTCCCATTGACGAAGAAACATAGAAATTGCATCGGAATTAAATATAAGAGACACAATGCCGACTTAAGTACAGGAAGACTAAGTCTTCCTACTGTCTATGTTTTGGACGATTCCTGTGTCATCAGTTTTACTTTCCGATGCACTTCTGCAGGTTTCATATATCCCTTGGACCTTCCCATTCACGATGAAACACAGAAATTTCATCGGAATTAAATATAAGAGACACAATGCCGACTTAAGTACAAGAAAACAGTCTTCGTACCGTCAATGTTTTGGGCGTTTCCTGTGTCACCAGTTTTACATTCCGATGCACCTCTGCCGGTTTACTATATCCCTTGGACCTTCCCATTGTCGATGAAACACAGAAATCGCATCGGAATTAAATATAAGAGACACAATGCCGACTTAAGTACAGGAAGACTGAGTCTTCCTACTGTCTATGTTTTGAGCGTTCCCTGAGTCACCAGTTTTATATTCCGATGCACCTCTGCAGGTTTCCTGTTTCCCTTGGACCTTCCCATTGACGATGAGACACAGAAATTGCATCGAAATTAAATATATGAGACACAATGCCGACTTAAGTACAAGAAAACAGTCTTCGTACCGTCAATGTTTTGAGCGTTTCCTGTGTCACCAGTTTTACATTCCGATGCACCTCTGCCGGTTTACTATATCCCTTGGACCTTCCCATTGTCGATGAAACACAGAAATCGCATCGGAATTAAATATAAGAGACACAATGCCGACTTAAGTACAGGACGACTGAGTCTTCCTACTGTCTATGTTTTGAGCGTTTCCTGTGTCACCAGTTTTACATTCTGATGCACCTCTGCAGGTTTACTGTATCCATTGGACCTTCCCATTGACGATGAAACACAGAAATTGCATTGGAGTTAAATATAAGAGACACAATGCCGGCTTAAGTACAGGAAGACTGAGTCTTCCTACTGTCTATGTTTTGAGCGTTTCCTGTGTCACCAGTTTTACATTCCGATGCACCTCTGCAGGTCTACTGTATTCCTTGGACCTTCCCATTGACGATGAAACACAGAAATTGCATCGGAATTAAATATAAGAGACACAATGCCGACTTAAGTACAGGAAGACTAAGTCTTCCTACTGTCTATGTTTTGAACGATTCCTGTGTCATCAGTTTTACTTTGCGATGCACCTCTGCAGGTTTACTATATCCCTTGGACCTTCCCATTCACGATGAAACACAGAAATTTCATCGGAATTAAATATAAGAGACACAATGCCGACTTAAGTACAGGAAGGCTGAGTCTTCCTACTGTCTATGTTTTGAGCGTTTCCTGTGTCACTAGTTTTACATTCCGATGCACCTCTGCAGGTTTACTATATCCCTTGGAGCTTCCCATTCACGATGAAACACAGAAATTTCATCGGAAATAAATATGAGAGACACAATGCCGACTTAAGTACAGGAAGACTGAGTCTTCCTACTGTCTATGTTTTGAGCGTTTCCTGAGTCACCAGTTTTACATTCCGATGCACCCCTGCAGGTTTCATGTTTCCCTTGGACCTTCCCATTGACGATGAAACACAGAAATTGCATCGAAATTAAATATAAGAGACACAATGCCGACTTAAGTACAAGAAAACAGTCTTCGAACCGTCAATGTTTTGAGCGTTTCCTGTGTCACCAGTTTTACATTCCGATGCACCTCTGCCGGTTTACTATATCCCTTGGACCTTCCCATTGTCGATGAAACACAGAAATCGCATCGGAATTAAATATAAGAGACACAATGCCGACTTAAGTACAGGAAGACTGAGTCTTCCTACTGTCTATGTTTTGAGCGTTTCCTGAGTCACCAGTTTTATATTCCGATGCACCTCTGCAGGTTTTCTGTTTCCCTTGGACCTTCCCATTGACGATGAAACACAGAAATTGCATCGAAATTAAATATATGAGATACAATGCCGACTTAAGTACAAGAAAACAGTCTTCGTACCGTCAATGTTTTGAGCGTTTCCTGTGTCACCAGTTTTACATTCCGATGCAGCTCTGCCGGTTTACTAAATCCCTTGGACCTTCCCATTGTCCATGAAACACAGAAATCGCATCGGAATAAGAGACACAATGCCGACTTAAGTACAGGAAGACTGAGTCTTCCTACTGTCTATGTTTTGAGCGTTTCCTGTGTCACCAGTTTTACATTCTGATGCACCTCTGCAGGTTTACTGTATCCATTGGAACTTCCCATTGACGATGAAACACAGAAATTGCATTGGAGTTAAATATAAGAGACACAATGCCGGCTTAAGTACAGGAAGACTGAGTCTTCCTACAGTCTATGTTTTGAGCGTTTCCTGTGTCACCAGTTTTACATTCCGATGCACCTCTGCAGGTTTACTGTATTCCTTGGACCTTCCCATTGACGATGAAACACAGAAATTGCATCGGAATTAAATATAAGAGACACAATGCCAACTTAAGTACAGGAAGACTAAGTCTTCCTACTGTCTATGTTTTGAACGATTCCTGTGTCATCAGTTTTACTTCGCGATGCACCTCTGCAGGTTTACTATATCCCTTGGACCATCCCATTCACGATGAAACACAGAAATTTCATCGGAATTAAATATAAGAGACACAATGCCGACTCAAGTACAGGAAGACTAAGTCTTCCTACTGTCTATGTTTTGAACGATTCCTGTGTCATCAGTTTTACTTTGCGATGCACCTCTGCAGGTTTACTATATCCCTTGGACCTTCCCATTCACGATGAAACACAGAAATTTCATCGGAATTAAATATAAGAGACACAATGCCGACTTAAGTACAGGAAGACTGAGTCTTCCTACTGTCTATGTTTTGAGCGTTTCCTGAGTCACCAGTTTTATATTCCGATGCACCTCTGCAGGTTTTCTGTTTCCCTTGGACCTTCCCATTGTCGATGAAACACAGAAATCGCATCGGAATTAAATATAAGAGACACAATGCCGACTTAAGTGCAGGAAGACTGAGTCTTCCTACTGTCTATGTTTTGAGCGTTTCCTGTGTCACCAGTTTTACATTCTGATGCACCTCTGCAGGTTTACTGTATCCATTGGACCTTCCCATTGACGATGAAACACAGAAATTGCATTGGAGTTAAATATAAGAGACACAATGCCGGCTTAAGTACAGGAAGACTGAGTCTTCCTACTGTCTATGTTTTGAGCGTTTCCTGTGTCACCAGTTTTACATTCCGATGCACTTCTGCAGGTTTACTGTATTCCTTGGACCTTCCCATTGACGATGAAACACAGAAATTGCATCGGAAATTAATATAAGAGACACAATGCCGACTTAAGTACAAGAAAACAGTCTTCGTACCGTCAATGTTTTGAGCGTTTCCTGTGTCACCAGTTTTACATTCCGATGCACCTCTGCCGGTTTACTATATCCCTTGGACCTTCCCATTGTCGATGAAACACAGAAATCGCATCGGAATTAAATATAAGAGACACAATGCCGACTCAAGTACAGGAAGACTAAGTCTTCCTACTGTCTATGTTTTGAACGATTCCTGTGTCATCAGTTTTACTTTGCGATGCACCTCTGCAGGTTTACTATATCCCTTGGACCTTCCCATTCACGATGAAACACAGAAATTTCATCGGAATTAAATATAAGAGACACAATGCCGACTTAAGTACAGGAAGACTGAGTCTTCCTACTGTCTATGTTTTGAGCGTTTCCTGTGTCACCAGTTTTACATTCCGATGCACCTCTGCAGGTTTACTATATTCCTTGGACCTTCCCATTGACGAAGAAACATAGAAATTGCATCGGAATTAAATATAAGAGACACAATGCCGACTTAAGTACAGGAAGACTAAGTCTTCCTACTGTCTATGTTTTGGACGATTCCTGTGTCATCAGTTTTACTTTCCGATGCACTTCTGCAGGTTTCATATATCCCTTGGACCTTCCCATTCACGATGAAACACAGAAATTTCATCGGAATTAAATATAAGAGACACAATGCCGACTTAAGTACAAGAAAACAGTCTTCGTACCGTCAATGTTTTGGGCGTTTCCTGTGTCACCAGTTTTACATTCCGATGCACCTCTGCCGGTTTACTATATCCCTTGGACCTTCCCATTGTCGATGAAACACAGAAATCGCATCGGAATTAAATATAAGAGACACAATGCCGACTTAAGTACAGGAAGACTGAGTCTTCCTACTGTCTATGTTTTGAGCGTTCCCTGAGTCACCAGTTTTATATTCCGATGCACCTCTGCAGGTTTCCTGTTTCCCTTGGACCTTCCCATTGACGATGAGACACAGAAATTGCATCGAAATTAAATATATGAGACACAATGCCGACTTAAGTACAAGAAAACAGTCTTCGTACCGTCAATGTTTTGAGCGTTTCCTGTGTCACCAGTTTTACATTCCGATGCACCTCTGCCGGTTTACTATATCCCTTGGACCTTCCCATTGTCGATGAAACACAGAAATCGCATCGGAATTAAATATAAGAGACACAATGCCGACTTAAGTACAGGACGACTGAGTCTTCCTACTGTCTATGTTTTGAGCGTTTCCTGTGTCACCAGTTTTACATTCTGATGCACCTCTGCAGGTTTACTGTATCCATTGGACCTTCCCATTGACGATGAAACACAGAAATTGCATTGGAGTTAAATATAAGAGACACAATGCCGGCTTAAGTACAGGAAGACTGAGTCTTCCTACTGTCTATGTTTTGAGCGTTTCCTGTGTCACCAGTTTTACATTCCGATGCACCTCTGCAGGTCTACTGTATTCCTTGGACCTTCCCATTGACGATGAAACACAGAAATTGCATCGGAATTAAATATAAGAGACACAATGCCGACTTAAGTACAGGAAGACTAAGTCTTCCTACTGTCTATGTTTTGAACGATTCCTGTGTCATCAGTTTTACTTTGCGATGCACCTCTGCAGGTTTACTATATCCCTTGGACCTTCCCATTCACGATGAAACACAGAAATTTCATCGGAATTAAATATAAGAGACACAATGCCGACTTAAGTACAGGAAGGCTGAGTCTTCCTACTGTCTATGTTTTGAGCGTTTCCTGTGTCACTAGTTTTAAATTCCGATGCACCTCTGCAGGTTTACTATATCCCTTGGAGCTTCCCATTCACGATGAAACACAGAAATTTCATCGGAAATAAATATGAGAGACACAATGCCGACTTAAGTACAGGAAGACTGAGTCTTCCTACTGTCTATGTTTTGAGCGTTTCCTGAGTCACCAGTTTTACATTCCGATGCACCCCTGCAGGTTTCATGTTTCCCTTGGACCTTCCCATTGACGATGAAACACAGAAATTGCATCGAAATTAAATATAAGAGACACAATGCCGACTTAAGTACAAGAAAACAGTCTTCGAACCGTCAATGTTTTGAGCGTTTCCTGTGTCACCAGTTTTACATTCCGATGCACCTCTGCCGGTTTACTATATCCCTTGGACCTTCCCATTGTCGATGAAACACAGAAATCGCATCGGAATTAAATATAAGAGACACAATGCCGACTTAAGTACAGGAAGACTGAGTCTTCCTACTGTCTATGTTTTGAGCGTTTCCTGAGTCACCAGTTTTATATTCCGATGCACCTCTGCAGGTTTTCTGTTTCCCTTGGACCTTCCCATTGACGATGAAACACAGAAATTGCATCGAAATTAAATATATGAGATACAATGCCGACTTAAGTACAAGAAAACAGTCTTCGTACCGTCAATGTTTTGAGCGTTTCCTGTGTCACCAGTTTTACATTCCGATGCAGCTCTGCCGGTTTACTAAATCCCTTGGACCTTCCCATTGTCCATGAAACACAGAAATCGCATCGGAATAAGAGACACAATGCCGACTTAAGTACAGGAAGACTGAGTCTTCCTACTGTCTATGTTTTGAGCGTTTCCTGTGTCACCAGTTTTACATTCTGATGCACCTCTGCAGGTTTACTGTATCCATTGGAACTTCCCATTGACGATGAAACACAGAAATTGCATTGGAGTTAAATATAAGAGACACAATGCCGGCTTAAGTACAGGAAGACTGAGTCTTCCTACAGTCTATGTTTTGAGCGTTTCCTGTGTCACCAGTTTTACATTCCGATGCACCTCTGCAGGTTTACTGTATTCCTTGGACCTTCCCATTGACGATGAAACACAGAAATTGCATCGGAATTAAATATAAGAGACACAATGCCAACTTAAGTACAGGAAGACTAAGTCTTCCTACTGTCTATGTTTTGAACGATTCCTGTGTCATCAGTTTTACTTCGCGATGCACCTCTGCAGGTTTACTATATCCCTTGGACCATCCCATTCACGATGAAACACAGAAATTTCATCGGAATTAAATATAAGAGACACAATGCCGACTTAAGTACAGGAAGGCTGAGTCTTCCTACTGTCTATGTTTTGAGCGTTTCCTGTGTCACTAGTTTTACATTCCGATGCACCTCTGCAGGTTTACTATATCCCTTGGAGCTTCCCATTCACGATGAAACACAGAAATTTCATCGGAAATAAATATAAGAGACACAATGCCGACTTAAGTACAGGAAGACTGAGTCTTCCTACTGTCTATGATTTGAGCGTTTCCTGAGTCACCAGTTTTACATTCCGATGCACCTCTGCATGTTTCCTGTTTCCCTTGGACCTTCCCATTGACGATGAAACACAGAAATTGCATCGAAATTAAATATAAGAGACACAATGCCGACTTAAGTACAAGAAAACAGTCTTCGTACCGTCAATGTTTTGAGCGTTTCCTGTGTCACCAGTTTTACATTCCGATGCACCTCTGCCGGTTTACTATATCCCTTGGACCTTCCCATTGTCGATGAAACACAGAAATCGCATCGGAATTAAATATAAGAGACACAATGCCGACTTAAGTACAGGAAGACTGAGTCTTCCTACTGTCTATGTTTTGAGCGTTTCCTGAGTCACCAGTTTTACATTCCGATGCACCTCTGCATGTTTCCTGTTTCCCTTGGACCTTCCCATTGACGATGAAACACAGAAATTGCATCGAAATTAAATATAAGAGACACAATGCCGACTTAAGTACAAGAAAACAGTCTTCGTACCGTCAATGTTTTGAGCGTTTCCTGTGTCACCAGTTTTACATTCTGATGCACCTCTGCAGGTTTACTGTATCCATTGGACCTTCCCATTGACGATGAAACACAGAAATTGCATTGGAGTTAAATATAAGAGACACAATGCCGGCTTAAGTACAGGAAGACTGAGTCTTCCTACTGTCTATGTTTTGAGCGTTTCCTGTGTCACCAGTTTTACATTCCGATGCACTTCTGCAGGTTTACTGTATTCCTTGGACCTTCCCATTGACGATGAAACACAGAAATTGCATCGGAATTAAATATAAGAGACACAATGCCGACTTAAGTACAAGAAAACAGTCTTCGTACCGTCAATGTTTTGAGCGTTTCCTGTGTCACCAGTTTTACATTCCGATGCACCTCTGCCGGTTTACTATATCCCTTGGACCTTCCCATTGTCGATGAAACACAGAAATCGCATCGGAATTAAATATAAGAGACACAATGCCGACTTAAGTACAGGAAGACTAAGTCTTCCTACTGTCTATGTTTTGAACGATTCCTGTGTCATCAGTTTTACTTTGCGATGCACCTCTGCAGGTTTACTATATCCCTTGGACCTTCCCATTCACGATGAAACACAGAAATTTCATCGGAATTAAATATAAGAGACACAATGCCGACTTAAGTACAGGAAGACTGAGTCTTCCTACTGTCTATGTTTTGAGCGTTTCCTGTGTCACCAGTTTTACATTCCGATGCACCTCTGCAGGTTTACTATATTCCTTGGACCTTCCCATTGACGAAGAAACACAGAAATTGCATCGGAATTAAATATAAGAGACACAATGCCGACTTAAGTACAGGAAGACTAAGTCTTCCTACTGTCTATGTTTTGAACGATTCCTGTGTCATCAGTTTTACTTTCCGATGCACTTCTGCAGGTTTCATATATCCCTTGGACCTTCCCATTCACGATGAAACACAGAAATTTCATCGGAATTAAATATAAGAGACACAATGCCGACTTAAGTACAAGAAAACAGTCTTCGTACCGTCAATGTTTTGGGCGTTTCCTGTGTCACCAGTTTTACATTCCGATGCACCTCTGCCGGTTTACTATATCCCTTGGACCTTCCCATTGTCGATGAAACACAGAAATCGCATCGGAATTAAATATAAGAGACACAATGCCGACTTAAGTACAGGAAGACTGAGTCTTCCTACTGTCTATGTTTTGAGCGTTCCCTGAGTCACCAGTTTTATATTTCGATGCACCTCTGCAGGTTTCCTGTTTCCCTTGGACCTTCCCATTGACGATGAGACACAGAAATTGCATCGAAATTAAATATATGAGACACAATGCCGACTTAAGTACAAGAAAACAGTCTTCGTACCGTCAATGTTTTGAGCGTTTCCTGTGTCACCAGTTTTACATTCCGATGCACCTCTGCCGGTTTACTATATCCCTTGGACCTTCCCATTGTCGATGAAACACAGAAATCGCATCGGAATTAAATATAAGAGACACAATGCCGACTTAAGTACAGGACGACTGAGTCTTCCTACTGTCTATGTTTTGAGCGTTTCCTGTGTCACCAGTTTTACATTCTGATGCACCTCTGCAGGTTTACTGTATCCATTGGACCTTCCCATTGACGATGAAACACAGAAATTGCATTGGAGTTAAATATAAGAGACACAATGCCGGCTTAAGTACAGGAAGACTGAGTCTTCCTACTGTCTATGTTTTGAGCGTTTCCTGTGTCACCAGTTTTACATTCCGATGCACCTCTGCAGGTCTACTGTATTCCTTGGACCTTCCCATTGACGATGAAACACAGAAATTGCATCGGAATTAAATATAAGAGACACAATGCCGACTTAAGTACAGGAAGACTAAGTCTTCCTACTGTCTATGTTTTGAACGATTCCTGTGTCATCAGTTTTACTTTGCGATGCACCTCTGCAGGTTTACTATATCCCTTGGACCTTCCCATTCACGATGAAACACAGAAATTTCATCGGAATTAAATATAAGAGACACAATGCCGACTTAAGTACAGGAAGGCTGAGTCTTCCTACTGTCTATGTTTTGAGCGTTTCCTGTGTCACTAGTTTTACATTCCGATGCACCTCTGCAGGTTTACTATATCCCTTGGAGCTTCCCATTCACGATGAAACACAGAAATTTCATCGGAAATAAATATGAGAGACACAATGCCGACTTAAGTACAGGAAGACTGAGTCTTCCTACTGTCTATGTTTTGAGCGTTTCCTGAGTCACCAGTTTTACATTCCGATGCACCCCTGCAGGTTTCCTGTTTCCCTTGGACCTTCCCATTGACGATGAAACACAGAAATTGCATCGAAATTAAATATAAGAGACACAATGCCGACTTAAGTACAAGAAAACAGTCTTCGAACCGTCAATGTTTTGAGCGTTTCCTGTGTCACCAGTTTTACATTCCGATGCACCTCTGCCGGTTTACTATATCCCTTGGACCTTCCCATTGTCGATGAAACACAGAAATCGCATCGGAATTAAATATAAGAGACACAATGCCGACTTAAGTACAGGAAGACTGAGTCTTCCTACTGTCTATGTTTTGAGCGTTTCCTGAGTCACCAGTTTTATATTCCGATGCACCTCTGCAGGTTTTCTGTTTCCCTTGGACCTTCCCATTGACGATGAAACACAGAAATTGCATCGAAATTAAATATATGAGACACAATGCCGACTTAAGTACAAGAAAACAGTCTTCGTACCGTCAATGTTTTGAGCGTTTCCTGTGTCACCAGTTTTACATTCCGATGCAGCTCTGCCGGTTTACTAAATCCCTTGGACCTTCCCATTGTCCATGAAACACAGAAATCGCATCGGAATTAAATATAAGAGACACAATGCCGACTTAAGTACAGGAAGACTGAGTCTTCCTACTGTCTATGTTTTGAGCGTTTCCTGTGTCACCAGTTTTACATTCTGATGCACCTCTGCAGGTTTACTGTATCCATTGGAACTTCCCATTGACGATGAAACACAGAAATTGCATTGGAGTTAAATATAAGAGACACAATGCCGGCTTAAGTACAGGAAGACTGAGTCTTCCTACTGTCTAGGTTTTGAGCGTTTCCTGTGTCACCAGTTTTACATTCCGATGCACCTCTGCAGGTTTACTGTATTCCTTGGACCTTCCCATTGACGATGAAACACAGAAATTGCATCGGAATTAAATATAAGAGACACAATGCCAACTTAAGTACAGGAAGACTAAGTCTTCCTACTGTCTATGTTTTGAACGATTCCTGTGTCATCAGTTTTACTTCGCGATGCACCTCTGCAGGTTTACTATATCCCTTGGACCATCCCATTCACGATGAAACACAGAAATTTCATCGGAATTAAATATAAGAGACACAATGCCGACTTAAGTACAGGAAGGCTGAGTCTTCCTACTGTCTATGTTTTGAGCGTTTCCTGTGTCACTAGTTTTACATTCCGATGCACCTCTGCAGGTTTACTATATCCCTTGGAGCTTCCCATTCACGATGAAACACAGAAATTTCATCGGAAATAAATATAAGAGACACAATGCCGACTTAAGTACAGGAAGACTGAGTCTTCCTACTGTCTATGATTTGAGCGTTTCCTGAGTCACCAGTTTTACATTCCGATGCACCTCTGCATGTTTCCTGTTTCCCTTGGACCTTCCCATTGACGATGAAACACATAAATTGCATCGAAATTAAATATAAGAGACACAATGCCGACTTAAGTACAAGAAAACAGTCTTCGTACCGTCAATGTTTTGAGCGTTTCCTGTGTCACCAGTTTTACATTCCGATGCACCTCTGCCGGTTTACTATATCCCTTGGACCTTCCCATTGTCGATGAAACACAGAAATCGCATCGGAATTAAATATAAGAGACACAATGCCGACTTAAGTACAGGAAGACTGAGTCTTCCTACTGTCTATGTTTTGAGCGTTTCCTGAGTCACCAGTTTTATATTCCGATGCACCTCTGCAGGTTTCCTGTTTCCCTTGGACCTTCCCATTGACGATGAGACACAGAAATTGCATCGAAATTAAATATATGAGACACAATGCCGACTTAAGTACAAGAAAACAGTCTTCGTACCGTCAATGTTTTGAGCGTTTCCTGTGTCACCAGTTTTACATTCCGATGCACCTCTGCCGGTTTACTATATCCCTTGGACCTTCCCATTGTCGATGAAACACAGAAATCGCATAGGAATTAAATATAAGAGACACAATGCCGACTTAAGTACAGGACGACTGAGTCTTCCTACTGTCTATGTTTTGAGCGTTTCCTGTGTCACCAGTTTTACATTCTGATGCACCTCTGCAGGTTTACTGTTTCCCTTGGACCTTCCCATTGACGATGAAACACAGAAATTGCATTGGAGTTAAATATAAGAGACACAATGCCGACTTAAGTACAAGAAAACAGTCTTCGTACCGTCAATGTTTTGAGCGTTTCCTGTGTCACCAGTTTTACATTCCGATGCACCTCTGCCGGTTTACTATATCCCTTGGACCTTCCCATTGTCGATGAAACACAGAAATCGCATCGGAATTAAATAAAAGAGACACAATGCCGACTCAAGTACAGGAAGACTGAGTCTTCCTACTGTCTATGTTTTGAGCGTCTTCTGTGTCATCAGTTTTCATTCAGATGCACTTCTGCAAGTTTACTGTATCCCTTGGACCTTCCCATTGACGATTAAAAACAGAAATTGCATCGGAATTAAATATAAGAGACACAATGCCGACTTAAGTACAGGAAGACTGAGTCTTCCTACTGTCTATGTTTTGAGCGTTTCCTGATTCACCAGTTTTACATTCCGATGCACCTCTGCAGGTTTCCTGTTTCCCTTGGACCTTCCCATTGACGATGAAACACAGAAATTGCATCGAAATTAAATATAAGAGACACAATGCCGACCTAAGTACAAGAAAACAGTCTTCGTACCGTCAATGTTTTGAGCGTTTCCTGTGTCACCAGTTTTACATTACGATGCACCTCTGCCGGTTTACTATATCCCTTGGACCTTCCCATTGTCGATGAAACACAGAAATCGCATCGGAATTAAATATAAGAGACACAATGCCGACTTAAGTACAGGAAGACTGAGTCTTCCTACTGTCTATGTTTTGAGCGTTTCCTGTGTCACCAGTTTTACATTCTGATGCACCTCTGCAGGTTTACTGTATCCATTGGACCTTCCCATTGACGATGAAACACAGAAATTGCATTGGAGTTAAATATAAGAGACACAATGCCGACTTAAGTACAGGAAAACTGAGTCTTCCTACTGTCTATGTTTTGAGCGTTTCCTGTGTCACCAGTTCTACATTCCGATGCACCTCTGCAGGTTTACTGTATTCCTTGGACCTTCCCATTGACGATGAAACACAGAAATTGCATCGGAATTAAATATAAGAGACACAATGCCGACTTAAGTACAGGAAGACTAAGTCTTCCTACTGTCTATGATTTGAACGATTCCTGTGTCATCAGTTTTACTTTACGATGCTCCTCTGCAGGTTTACTATATCCCTTGGACCTTCCCATTCACGATGAAACACAGAAATTTCATCGGAATTAAATATAAGAGACACAATGCCGACTTAAGTACAGGAAGACTGAGTCTTCCTACTGTCTATGTTTTGAGCGTTTCCTGTGTCACTAGTTTTACATTCCGATGCAAATCTGCAGGTTTACTGTATCCCTTGGACCTTCCCACAGACGATGAAACACAGAAATTGCATCGGAATTAAATATAAGAGACACAATGCTGACTTAAGTACAGGAAGACTGAGTCTTCCTACAGTCTATGTTTTGAGCGTTTCCTGTGTCACCAGTTTTACATTCTGATGCACCTCTGCAGGTTTACTGTTTCCCTTGGACCTTCCCATTGACGATGAAACACAGAAATTGCATCGAAATTAAATATAAGAGACACAATGCCGACTTAAGTACAAGAAAACAGTCTTCGTACCGTCAATGTTTTGAGCGTTTCCTGTGTCACCAGTTTTACATTCCGATGCACCTCTGCCGGTTTACTATATCCCTTGGACCTTCCCATTGTCGATGAAACACAGAAATCGCATCGGAATTAAATATAAGAGTCACAATGCCGACTTAAGTACAGGAAGACTGAGTCTTCCTACTGTCTATGTTTTGAGCGTTTCCTGAGTCACCAGTTTTATATTCCGATGCATCTCTGCAGGTTTCCTGTTTCCCTTGGATCTTCCCATTGACGATGAAACACAGAAATTGCATCGAAATTAAATATATGAGACACAATGCCGACTTAAGTACAAGAAAACAGTCTTCGTACCGTCAATATTTTGAGCGTTTCCTGTGTCACCAGTTTTACATTCCGATGCACCTCTGCCGGTTTACTATATCCCTTGGACCTTCCCATTGTCGATGAAACACAGAAATCGCATCGGAATTAAATATAAGAGACACAATGCCGACTTAAGTACAGGAAGACTGAGTCTTCCTACTGTCTATGTTTTGAGCGTTTCCTGTGTCACCAGTTTTACATTCTGATGCACCTCTGCAGGTTTACTGTATCCATTGGAACTTCCCATTGACGATGAAACACAGAAATTGCATTGGAGTTAAATATAAGAGACACAATGCCGGCTTAAGTACAGGAAGACTGAGTCTTCCTACTGTCTATGTTTTGAGCGTTTCCTGTGTCACCAGTTTTACATTCCGATGCACCTCTGCAGGTTTACTGTATTCCTTGGACCTTTCCATTGACGATGAAACACAGAAATTGCATCGGAATTAAATATAAGAGACACAATGCCGACTTAAGTACAGGAAGGCTGAGTCTTCCTACTGTCTATGTTTTGAGCGTTTCCTGTGTCACTAGTTTTACATTCCGATGCACCTCTGCAGGTTTACTATATCCCTTGGAGCTTCCCATTCACGATGAAACACAGAAATTTCATCGGAAATAAATATAAGAGACACAATGCCGACTTCAGTACAGGAAGACTGAGTCTTCCTACTGTCTATGATTTGAGCGTTTCCTGAGTCACCAGTTTTACATTCCGATGCACCTCTGCAGGTTTCCTGTTTCCCTTGGACCTTGCCATTGACGATGAAACACAGAAATTGCATCGAAATTAAATATAAGAGACACAATGCCGACTTAAGTACAAGAAAACAGTCCTCGTACCGTCAATGTTTTGAGCGTTTCCTGTGTCACCAGGTTTACATTCCGATGCACCTCTGCCGGTTTACTATATCCCTTGGACCTTCCCATTGTCGATGAAACACAGATATCGCATCGGAATTAAATATAAGAGTCACAATGCCGACTTAAGTACAGGAAGACTGAGTCTTCCTACTGTCTATGTTTTGAGCGTTTCCTGAGTCACCAGGTTTATATTCCGATGCACCTCTGCAGGTTTCCTGTTTCCCTTGGATCTTCCCATTGACGATGAAACACAGAAATTGCATCGAAATTAAATATATGAGACACAATGCCGACTTAAGTACAAGAAAACAGTCTTCGTACCGTCAATGTTTTGAGCGTTTCCTGTGTCACCAGTTTTACATTCCGATGCACCTCTGCCGGTTTACTATATCCCTTGGACCTTCCCATTGTCGATGAAACACAGAAATCGCATCGGAATTAAATATAAGAGACACAATGCCGACTTAAGTACAGGAAGACTGAGTCTTCCTACTGTCTATGTTTTGAACGATTCCTGTGTCATCAGTTTTACTTTGCGATGCACCTCTGCAGGTTTACTATATCCCTTGGACCTTCCCATTCACGATGAAACACAGAAATTTCATCGGAATTAAATATAAGAGACACAATGCCGACTTAAGTACAGGAAGGCTGAGTCTTCCTACTGTCTATGTTTTGAGCGTTTCCTGTGTCATTAGTTTTACATTCCGATGCACCTCTGCAGGTTTACTATATCCCTTGGAGCTTCCCATTCACGATGAAACACAGAAATTGCATTGGAGTTAAATATAAGAGACACAATGCCGGCTTAAGTACAGGAAGACTGAGTGTTCCTACTGTCTATGATTTGAGCGTTTCCTGAGTCACCAGTTTTACATTCCGATGCACCTCTGCAGGTTTCCTGTTTCCCTTGGACCTTCCCATTGACGATGAAACACAGAAATTGCATCGAAATTAAATATAAGAGACACAATGCCGACTTAAGTACAAGAAAACAGTCTTCGTACCGTCAATGTTTTGAGCGTTTCCTGTGTCACCTGTTTTACATTCCGATGCACTTCTGCCGGTTTACTATATCCCTTGGACCATCCCATTGTCGATGAAACACAGAAATCGCATCGGAATTACATATAAGAGACACAATGCTGACTTAAGTACAGGAAGACTGAGTCTTCCTACTGTCTATGCTTTGAGCGTTTCCTGAGTCACCAGTTTTATATTCCGATGCACCTCTGCAGGTTTCCTGTTTCCCTTGGACCTTCCCATTGACGATGAGACACAGAAATTGCATCGAAATTAAATATATGAGACTCAATGCCGACTTAAGTACAAGAAAACAGTCTTCGTACCGTCAATGTTTTGAGCGTTTCCTGTGTCACCAGTTTTACATTCCGGTGCACCTCTGCCGGTTTACTATATCCCTTGGACCTTCCCATTGTCGATGAAACACAGAAATCGCATAGGAATTAAATATAAGAGACACAATGCCGACTTAAGTACAGGACGACTGAGTCTTCCTACTGTCTACGTTTTGAGCGTTTCCTGTGTCACCAGTTTTACATTCTGATGCACCTCTGCAGGTTTACTGTATCCATTGGACCTTCCCATTGACGATGAAACACAGAAATTGCATTGGAGTTGAATATAAGAGACACAATGCCGACTTAAGTACAAGAAAACAGTCTTCGTACCGTCAATGTTTTGAGCGTTTCCTGTGTCACCAGTTTTACATTCCGATGCACCTCTGCCGGTTTACTATATCCCTTGGACCTTCCCATTGTCGATGAAACACAGAAATCGCATCGGAATTAAATAAAAGAGACACAATGCCGACTCAAGTACAGGAAGACTGAGTCTTCCTACTGTCTATGTTTTGATCGTTTTCTGTGTCACCAGTTTTCATTCAGATGCACTTCTGCAAGTTTACTGTATCCCTTGGACCTTCCCATTGACGATTAAAAACAGAAATTGCATCGGAATTAAATATAAGAGACACAATGCCGACTTAAGTACAGGAAGACTGAGTCTTCCTACTGTCTATGTTTTGAGCGTTTCCTGAGTCACCAGTTTTACATTCCGATGCACCTCTGCAGGTTTCCTGTTTCCCTTGGACCTTCCCATTGACGATGAAACACAGAAATTGCATCGAAATTAAAGAGACACAATGCCGACCTAAGTACAAGAAAACAGTCTTCGTACCGTCAATGTTTTGAGCGTTTCCTGTGTCACAAGTTTTACATTACGATGCACCTCTGCCGGTTTACTATATCCCTTGGACCTTCCCATTCACGATGAAACACAGAAATTTCATCGGAATTAAATATAAGAGACACAATGCCGACTTAAGTACAGGAAGACTGAGTCTTCCTACTGACTATGTTTTGAGCGTTTCCTGTGTCACTAGTTTTACATTCCGATGCAAATCTGCAGGTTTACTGTATCCCTTGGACCTTCCCATAGACGATGAAACACAGAAATTGCATCGGAATTAAATATAAGAGACACAATGCTGACTTAAGTACAGGAAGACTGAGTCTTCCTACAGTCTATGTTTTGAGCGTTTCCTGTGTCACCAGTTTTACATTCCGATGCAAATCTGCAGGTTTACTGTATCCCTTGGACCTTCCCATTGACGATGAAACACAGAAATTGCATCGAAATTAAATATAAGAGACACAATGCCGACTTAAGTACAAGAAAACAGTCTTCGTACCGTCAATGTTTTGAGCGTTTCCTGTGTCACCTGTTTTACATTCCGATGCACCTCTGCCGGCTTACTATATCCCTTGGACCATCCCATTGTCGATGAAACACAGAAATCGCATCGGAATTAAATATAAGAGACACAATGCCGACTTAAGTACAGGACGACTGAGTCTTCCTACTGTCTACGTTTTGAGCGTTTCCTGTGTCACCAGTTTTACATTGTGATGCACCTCTGCAGGTTTACTGTATCCATTGGACCTTCCCATTGACGATGAAACACAGAAATTGCATTGGAGTTGAATATAAGAGACACAATGCCTACTTAAGTACAAGAAAACAGTCTTCGTACCGTCAATGTTTTGAGCGTTTCCTGTGTCACCAGTTTTACATTCCGATGCACCTCTGCCGGTTTACTATATCCCTTGGACCTTCCCATTGTCGATGAAACACAGAAATCGCATCGGAATTAAATAAAAGAGACACAATGCCGACTCAAGTACAGGAAGACTGAGTCTTCCTACTGTCTATGTTTTGAGCGTTTTCTGTGTCATCAGTTTTCATTCAGATGCACTTCTGCAAGTTTACTGTATCCCTTGGACCTTCCCATTGACGATTAAAAACAGAAATTGCATCGGAATTAAATATAAGAGACACAATGCCGACTTAAGTACAGGAAGACTGAGTCTTCCTACTGTCTATGTTTTGAGCGTTTCCTGAGTCACCAGTTTTACATTCCGATGCACCTCTGCAGGTTTCCTGTTTCCCTTGGACCTTCCCATTGACGATGAAACACAGAAATTGCATCGAAATTAAAGAGACACAATGCCGACCTAAGTACAAGAAAACAGTCTTCGTACCGTCAATGTTTTGAGCGTTTCCTGTGTCACAAGTTTTACATTACGATGCACCTCTGCCGGTTTACTATATCCCTTGGACCTTCCCATTCACGATGAAACACAGAAATTTCATCGGAATTAAATATAAGAGACACAATGCCGACTTAAGTACAGGAAGACTGAGTCTTCCTACTGTCTATGTTTTGAGCGTTTCCTGTGTCACTAGTTTTACATTCCGATGCAAATCTGCAGGTTTACTGTATCCCTTGGACCTTCCCATAGACGATGAAACACAGAAATTGCATCGGAATTAAATATAAGAGACACAATGCTGACTTAAGTACAGGAAGACTGAGTCTTCCTACAGTCTATGTTTTGAGCGTTTCCTGTGTCACCAGTTTTACATTCCGATGCAAATCTGCAGGTTTACTGTATCCCTTGGACCTTCCCATTGACGATGAAACACAGAAATTGCATCGAAATTAAATATAAGAGACACAATGCCGACTTAAGTACAAGAAAACAGTCTTCGTACCGTCAATGTTTTGAGCGTTTCCTGTGTCACCAGTTTTACATTCCGATGCACCTCTGCCGGTTTACTATATCCCTTGGACCTTCCCATTGTCGATGAAACACAGAAATCGCATCGGAATTAAATATAAGAGTCACAATGCCGACTTAAGTACAGGAAGACTGAGTCTTCCTACTGTCTATGTTTTGAGCGTTTCCTGAGTCACCAGTTTTATATTCCGATGCACCTCTGCAGGTTTCCTGTTTCCCTCGGATCTTCCCATTGACGATGAAACACAGAAATTGCATCGAAATTAAATATATGAGACACAATGCCGACTTAAGTACAAGAAAACAGTCTTCGTACCGTCAATGTTTTGAGCGTTTCCTGTGTCACCAGTTTTACATTCCGATGCACCTCTGCCGGTTTACTATATCCCTTGGTCCTTCCCATTGTCGATGAAACACAGAAATCGCATCGGAATTAAATATAAGAGACACAATGCCGACTTAAGTACAGGAAGACTGAGTCTTCCTACTGTCTATGTTTTGAGCGTTTCCTGTGTCACCAGTTTTACATTCTGATGCACCTCTGCAGGTTTACTGTATCCATTGGAACTTCCCATTGACGATGAAACACAGAAATTGCATTGGAGTTAAATATAAGAGACACAATGCCGGCTTAAGTACAGGAAGACTGAGTCTTCCTACTGTCTATGTTTTGAGCGTTTCCTGTGTCACCAGTTTTACATTCCGATGCACCTCTGCAGGTTTACTGTATTCCTTGGACCTTCCCATTGACGATGAAACACAGAAATTGCATCGGAATTAAATATAAGAGACACAATGCCGACTTAAGTACAGGAAGACTAAGTCTTCCTACTGTCTATGTTTTGAACGATTCCTGTGTCATCAGTTTTACTTTGCGATGCACCTCTGCAGGTTTACTATATCCCTTGGACCTTCCCATTCACGATGAAACACAGAAATTTCATCGGAATTAAATATAAGAGACACAATGCCGACTTAAGTACAGGAAGGCTGAGTCTTCCTACTGTCTATGTTTTGAGCGTTTCCTGTGTCACTAGTTTTACATTCCGATGCACCTCTGCAGGTTTACTATATCTCTTGGAGCTTCCCATTCACGATGAAACACAGAAATTTCATCGGAAATAAATATAAGAGACACAATGCCGACTTAAGTACAGGAAGACTGAGTGTTCCTACTGTCTATGATTTGAGCGTTTCCTGAGTCACCAGTTTTACATTCCGATGCACCTCTGCAGGTTTCCTGTTTCCCTTGGACCTTCCCATTGACGATGAAACACAGAAATTGCATCAAAATTAAATATAAGAGACACAATGCCGACTTAAGTACAAGAAAACAGTCTTCGTACCGTCAATGTTTTGAGCGTTTCCTGTGTCACCAGTTTTACATTCCGATGCACCTCTGCCGGTTTACTATATCCCTTGGACCTTCCCATTGTCGATGAAACACAGAAATCGCATCGGAATTAAATATAAGAGACACAATGCTGACTTAAGTACAGGAAGACTGAGTCTTCCTACTGTCTATGCTTTGAGCGTTTCCTGAGTCACCAGTTTTATATTCCGATGCACCTCTGCAGGTTTCCTGTTTCCCTTGGACCTTCCCATTGACGATGAGACACAGAAATTGCATCGAAATTAAATATATGAGACTCAATGCCGACTTAAGTACAAGAAAACAGTCTTCGTACCGTCAATGTTTTGAGCGTTTCCTGTGTCACCAGTTTTACATTCCGGTGCACCTCTGCCGGTTTACTATATCCCTTGGACCTTCCCATTGTCGATGAAACACAGAAATCGCATCGGAATTAAATATAAGAGACACAATGCCGACTTAAGTACAGGACGACTGAGTCTTCCTACTGTCTACGTTTTGAGCGTTTCCTGTGTCACCAGTTTTACATTCTGATGCACCTCTGCAGGTTTACTGTATCCATTGGACCTTCCCATTGACGATGAAACACAGAAATTGCATTGGAGTTAAATATAGGAGACACAATGCCGACTTAAGTACAAGAAAACAGTCTTCGTACCGTCAATGTTTTGAGCGTTTCCTGTGTCACCAGTTTTACATTCCGATGCACCTCTGCCGGTTTACTATATCCCTTGGACCTTCCCATTGTCGATGAAACACAGAAATCGCATCGGAATTAAATATAAGAGACACAATGCCGACTTAAGTACAGGACGACTGAGTCTTCCTACTGTCTACGTTTTGAGCGTTTCCTGTGTCACCAGTTTTACATTCTGATGCACCTCTGCAGGTTTACTGTATCCATTGGACCTTCCCATTGACGATGAAACACAGAAATTGCATTGGAGTTAAATATAGGAGACACAATGCCGACTTAAGTACAAGAAAACAGTCTTCGTACCGTCAATGTTTTGAGCGTTTCCTGTGTCACCAGTTTTACATTCCGATGCACCTCTGCCGGTTTACTATATCCCTTGGACCTTCCCATTGTCGATGAAACACAGAAATCGCATCGGAATTAAATAAAAGAGACACAATGCCGACTCAAGTACAGGAAGACTGAGTCTTCCTACTGTCTATGTTTTGAGCGTTTTCTGTGTCATCAGTTTTCATTCAGATGCACTTCTGCAAGTTTACTGTATCCCTTGGACCTTCCCATTGACGATTAAAAACAGAAATTGCATCGGAATTAAATATAAGAGACACAATGCCGACTTAAGTACAGGAAGACTGAGTCTTCCTACTGTCTATGTTTTGAGCGTTTCCTGAGTCACCAGTTTTACATTCCGATGCACCTCTGCAGGTTTCCTGTTTCCCTTGGACCTTCCCATTGACGATGAAACACAGAAATTGCATCGAAATTAAATATAAGAGACACAATGCCGACCTAAGTACAAGAAAACAGTCTTCGTACCGTCAATGTTTTGAGCGTTTCCTGTGTCACAAATTTTACATTACGATGCACCTCTGCCGGTTTACTATATCCCTTGGACCTTCCCATTGTCGATGAAACACAGAAATCGCATCGGAATTAAATATAAGAGACACAATGCCGACTTAAGTACAGGAAGACTGAGTCTTCCTACTGTCTATGTTTTGAGCGTTTCCTGTGTCACCAGTTTTACATTCTGATGCACCTCTGCAGGTTTACTGTATCTATTGGACCTTCCCATTGACGATGTAACACAGAAATTGCTTTGGAGTTAAATATAAGAGACACAATACCGACTTAAGTACAGGAAAACTGAGTCTTCCTACTGTCTATGTTTTGAGCGTTTCCTGTGTCACCAGTTCTACATTCCGATGCACCTCTGCAGGTTTACTGTATTCCTAGGACCTTCCCATTGACGATGAAACACAGAAATTGCATCGGAATTAAATATAAGAGACACAATGCCGACTTAAGTACAGGAAGACTAAGTCTTCCTACTGTCCATGATTTGAACGATTCCTGTGTCATCAGTTTTACTTTGCGATGCTCCTCTGCAGGTTTACTATATCCCTTGGACCTTCCCATTCACGATGAAACACAGAAATTTCATCGGAATTAAATATAAGAGACACAATGCCAACTTAAGTACAGGAAGACTGAGTCTTCCTACTGTCTATGTTTTGAGCGTTTCCTGTGTCACTAGTTTTACATTCCGATGCAAATCTGCAGGTTTACTGTATCCCTTGGACCTTCCCATAGACGATGAAACACAGAAATTGCATCGGAATTAAATATAAGAGACACAATGCTGACTTCAGTACAGGAAGACTGAGTCTTCCTACAGTCTATGTTTTGAGCGTTTCCTGTGTCACCAGTTTTACATTCTGATGCACCTCTGCTGGTTTACTGTATCCCTTGGACTTTCCCATTGACGATGAAACACAGAAATTGCATCGAAATTAAATATAAGAGACACAATGCCGACTTAAGTACAAGAAAACAGTCTTCGTACGGTCAATGTTTTGAGCGTTTCCTGTGTCACCAGTTTTACATTCCGATGCACCTCTGCCGGTTTACTATATTCATTGGACCTTCCCATTGTCGATGAAACACAGAAATCGCATCGGAGTTAAATATAAGAGACACAATGCCGACTTAAGTAGAAGAAAACAGTCTTCGTACCGTCAATGTTTTGAGCGTTTCCTGTGTCACCAGTTTTACATTCCGATGCACCTCTGCCGGTTTACTATATCCCTTGGACCTTCCCATTGTCGATGAAACGCAGAAATCGCATCGGAATTAAATAAAAGAGACACAATGCCGACTCAAGTACAGGAAGACTGAGTCTTCCTACTGTCTATGTTTTGAGCGTTTTCTGTGTCATCAGTTTTCATTCAGATGCACTTCTGCAAGTTTACTGTATCCCTTGGACCTTCCCATTGACGATTAAAAACAGAAATTGCATCGGAATTAAATATAAGAGACACAATGCCGACTTAAGTACAGGAAGACTAAGTCTTCCTACTGTCTATGTTTTGAGCGTTTCCTGTGTCATCATTTTTACTTTGCGATGCACCTCTGCAGGATTACTATATCCCTTGGACCTTCCCATTCACGATGAAACACAGAAATTTCATCGGAAATAAATATAAGAGACACAATGCCGACTTAAGTACAGGAAGACTGAGTCTTCCTACTGTCTATGTTTTGAGCGTTTCCTGTGTCACCAGTTTTACATTCCGATGCACCTCTGCAGGTTTACTATATTCCTTGGACCTTCCCATTGACGAAGAAACACAGAAACTGCATCGGAATTATATATAAGAGACACAATGCCGACTTAAGTACAAGAAAACAGTCTTCGTACCGTCAATGTTTTGAGCGTTTCCTGTGTCACCAGTTTTACATTCCGATGCACCTCTGCCGGTTTACTATATCCCTTGGACCTTCCCATTGTCGATGAAACACAGAAATCGCATCGGAATTAAATAAAAGACACACAATGCCGACTCAAGTACAGGAAGACTGAGTCTTCCTACTCTCTATGTTTTGAGCGTTTCCTGTGTCACCAGTTATACATTCCGATGCACCTCTGCAGGTTTCCTGTTTCCCTTGGACCTTCCCATTGACGATGAAACACAGAAATTGCATCGAAATTAAATATATGAGACACAATGCCGACTTAAGTACAAGAAAACAGTCTTCGTACCGTCAATGTTTTGAGCGTTTCCTGTGTCACCAGTTTTACATTCCGATGCACCTCTGCCGGTTTACTATATCCCTTGGACCTTCCCATTGTCGATGAAACACAGAAATCGCATCGGAATTAAATATAAGAGACACAATGCCGACTTAAGTACAGGAAGACTGAGTCTTCCTACTGTCTATGTTTTGAGCGTTTCCTGTGTCACCAGTTTTACATTCTGATGCACCTCTGCAGGTTTACTGTATCCATTGGACCTTCCCATTGACGATGAAACACAGAAATTGCATTGGAGTTAAATATAAGAGACACAATGCCGGCTTAAGTACAGGAAGACTGAGTCTTCCTACTGTCTATGTTTTGTGCGTTTCCTGTGTCACCAGTTTTACATTCCGATGCACCTCTGCAGGTTTACTGTATTCCTTGGACCTTCCCATTGACGATGAAACACAGAAATTGCATCGGAATTAAATATAAGAGACACAATGCCGACTTAAGTACAGGAAGACTAAGCCTTCCTACTGTCTATGTTTTGAGCTTTTCCTGTGTCATCAGTTTTACTTTCCGATGCACCTCTGCAGGTTTACTATATCCCTTGGAGCTTCCCATTCACGATGAAACACAGAAATTTCATCGGAAATAAATATAAGAGACACAATGCCGACTTAAGTACAGGAAGACTGAGTCTTCCTACTGTCTATGTTTTGAGCGTTTCCTGAGTCACCAGTTTTACATTCCGATGCACCTCTGCAGGTTTCCTGTTTCCCTTGGACCTTCCCATTGACGATGAAACACAGAAATTGCATCGAAATTAAATATAAGAGACACAATGCCGACCTAAGTACAAGAAAACAGTCTTCGTACCGTCAGTGTTTTGAGCGTTTCCTGTTTCACCAGTTTTACATTACGATGCACCTCTGCCGGTTTACTATATCCCTTGGACCTTCCCATTGTCGATGAAACACAGAAATCGCATCGGAATTAAATATAAGAGACACAATGCCGTCTTAAGTACAGGAAGACTGAGTCTTCCTACTGTCAATGTTTTGAGCGTTTCCTGTGTCACTAGATTTACATTCCGATGCAAATCTGCAGGTTTACTGTATCCCTCGGACCTTCCCATAGACGATGAAACACAGAAATTGCATCGGAATTAAATATAAGAGACACAATGCTGACTTAAGTACAGGAAGACTGAGTCTTCCTACAGTCTATGTTTTGAGCGTTTCCTGTGTCACCAGTTTTACATTCTGATGCACCTCTGCAGGTTTACTGTATCCCTTGGACTTTCCCATTGACGATGAAACACAGAAATTGCATCGAAATTAAATATAAGAGACACAATGCCGACTTAAGTACAAGAAAACAGTCTTCGTACGGTCAATGCTTTGAGCGTTTCCTGTGTCACCAGTTTTACATTCCGATGCACCTCTGCCGGTTTACTATATCCCTTGGACCTTCCCATTGTCGATGAAACACAGATATCGCATCGGAGTTAAATATAAGAGACACAATGCCGACTTAAGTACAAGAAAACAGTCTTCGTACCGTCAATGTTTTGAGCGTTTCCTGTGTCACCAGTTTTACATTCCGATGCACCTCTGCCGGTTTACTATATCCCTTGGACCTTCCCATTGTCGATGAAACACAGAAATCGCATCGGAATTAAATAAAAGAGACACAATGCCGACTCAAGTACAGGAAGACTGAGTCTTCCTACTGTCTATGTTTTGAGCGTTTTCTGTGTCATCAGTTTTCATTCAGATGCACTTCTGCAAGTTTACTGTATCCCTTGGACCTTCCCATTCACGATTAAAAACAGAAATTGCATCGGAATTAAATATAAGAGACACAATGCCGACTTCAGTACAGGAAGACTAAGTCTTCCTACTGTCTATGTTTTGAGCGTTTCCTGTGTCATCATTTTTACTTTGCGATGCACCTCTGCAGGATTACTATATCCCTTGGACCTTCCCATTCACGATGAAACACAGAAATTTCATCGGAGATAAATATAAGAGACACAATGCCGACTTAAGTACAAGAAGACTGAGTCTTCCTAATGTCTATGTTTTGAGCGTTTCCTGTGTCACCAGTTTTACATTCCGATGCACCTCTGCAGGTTTACTATATTCCTTGGACCTTCCCATTGACGAAGAAACACAGAAATTGCATCGGAATTAAATATAAGAGACACAATGCCGACTTAAGTACAGGAAGACTGAGTCTCCCTACTGTCTATGTTTTGAGCGTTTCCTGAGTCACCAGATTTATATTCCGATGCACCTCTGCAGGTTTCCTGTTTCCCTTGGACCATCCCATTGACGATGAAACACAGAAATTGCATCGATATTAAATATATGAGACACAATGCCGACTTAAGTACAAGAAAACAGTCTTCGTACCGTCAATGTTTTGAGCGTTTCCTGTGTCACCAGTTTTACATTCCGATGCACCTCTGCCGGTTTACTATATCCCTTGGACCTTCCCATTGTCGATGAAACACAGAAATCGCATCGGAATTAAATATAAGAGACACAATGCCGACTTAAGTACAGGACGACTGAGTCTTCCTACTGTCTATGTTTTGAGCGTTTCCTGTGTCACCAGTTTTACATTCTGATGCACCTCTGCAGGTTTACTGTATCCATTGGACCTTCCCATTGACGATGAAACACAGAAATTGCATTGGAGTTAAATATAAGAGACACAATGCCGACTTAAGTACAAGAAAACAGTCTTCGTACCGTCAATGTTTTGAGCGTTTCCTGTGTCACCAGCTTTACATTCCGATGCACCTCTGCCGGTTTACTATATCCCTTGGACCTTCCCATTGTCGATGAAACACAGAAATCGCATCGGAATTAAATAAAAGAGACACAATGCCGACTCAAGTACAGGAAGACTGAGTCTTCCTACTGTCTATGTTTTGAGCGTTTCCTGTGTCACCAGTTTTACATTCTGATGCACCTCTGCAGGTTTACTGTATCCATTGGACCTTCCCATTGACGATGAAACACAGAAATTGCATTGGAGTTAAATATAAGAGACACAATGCCGGCTTAAGTACAGGAAGACTGAGTCTTCCTACTGTCTATGTTTTGAGCGTTTCCTGTGTCACCAGTTTTACATTCCGATGCACCTCTGCAGGTTTACTGTATTCCTTGGACCTTCCCATTGACGATGAAACACAGAAATTGCATCGGAATTAAATATAAGAGACACAATGCCGACTTAAGTACAGGAAGACTAAGTCTTCCTACTGTCTATGTTTTGAACGATTCCTGTGTCATCAGTTTTACTTTGCGATGCACCTCTGCAGGGTTACTATATCCCTTGGACCTTCCCATTCACGATGAAACACAGAAATTTCATCGGAATTACATATAAGAGACACAATGCCGACTTAAGTACAGGAAGGCTGAGTCTTCCTACTGTCTATGTTTTGAGCGTTTCCTGTGTCACTAGTTTTACATTCCGATGCACCTCTGCAGGTTTACTATATCCCTTGGAGCTTCCCGTTGTCGATGAAACACAGAAATCGCATCGGAATTAAATATAAGAGACACAATGCCGACTTAAGTACAGGACGACTGAATCTTCCTACTGTCTATGTTTTGAGCGTTTCCTGTGTCACCAGTTTTACATTCTGATGCACCTCTGCAGGTTTACTGTATCCATTGGACCTTCCCATTGACGATGAAACACAGAAATTGCATTGGAGTTAAATATAAGAGACACAATGCCGACTTAAGTACAAGAAAACAGTCTTCGTACCGTCAATGTTTTGAGCGTTTCCTGTGTCAGCAGTTTTACATTCCGATGTACCTCTGCCGGTTTACTATATTCCTTGGACCTTCCCATTGTCGATGAAACACAGAAATCGCATCGGAATTAAATAAAAGAGACACAATGCCGACTCAAGTACAGGAAGACTGAGTCTTCCTACTGTCTATGTTTTGAGCGTTTTCTGTGTCATCAGTTTTCATTCAGATGCACTTCTGCAAGTTTACTGTATCCCTTGGACCTTCCCATTGACGATTAAAAACAGAAATTGCATCGGAATTAAATATAAGAGACACAATGCCGACTTAAGTACAGGAAGACTAAGTCTTCCTACTGTCTATGTTTTGAACGATTCCTGTGTCATCAGTTTTACTTTGCGATGCACCTCTGCAGGTTTACTATATCCCTTTGACCTTCCCATTCACGATGAAACACAGAAATTTCATCGGAATTAAATATAAGAGACACAATGCCGACTTAAGTACAGGAAGGCTGAGTCTTCCTACTGTCTATGTTTTGAGCGTTTCCTGTGTCACTAGTTTTACATTCCGATGCACCTCTGCAGGTTTACTATATCCCTTGGAGCTTCCCATTCACGATGAAACACAGAAATTTCATCGGAAATAAATATAAGAGACACAATGCCGACTTAAGTACAGGAAGACTGAGTCTTCCTACTGTCTATGTTTTGAGCGTTTCCTGTGTCACCAGTTTTACATTCCGATGCACCTCTGCAGGTTTACTATATTCCTTGGACCTTCCCATTGACGAAGAAACACAGAAATTGCATCGGAATTAAATATAAGAGACACAATGCCGACTTAAGTACAGGAAGACTAAGTCTTCCTACTGTCTATGTTTTGAACGATTCCTGTGTCATCAGTTTTACTTTCCGATGCACTTCTGCAGGTTTCATATATCGCTTGGGCCTTCCCATTCACGATGAAACACAGAAATTTCATCGGAATTAAATATAAGAGACACAATGCCGACTTAAGTACAGGAAGACTGAGTCTCCCTACTGTCTATGTTTTGAGCGTTTCCTGAGTCACCAGTTTTATATTCCGATGCACCTCTGCAGGTTTCCTGTTTCCCTTGGACCTTCCCATTGACGATGAAACACAGAAATTGCATCGAAATTAAATATATGAGACACAATGCCGACTTAAGTACAGGAAGACTGAGTCTTCCTACTGTCTATGTTTTGAGCGTTTCCTGTGTCACCAGTCCTACATCCCGATGCACCTCTGCAGGTTTACTGTATTCCTTGGACCTTCCCATTGACGATGAAACACAGAAATTGCATCGGAATTAAATATAAGAGACACAATGCCGACTTAAGTACAGGAAGACTAAGTCTACCTACTGTCTATGTTTTGAACGATTCCTGTGTCATCAGTTTTACTTTGCGATGCTCCTCTGCAGGTTTACTATATCCCTTGGACCTTCCCATTCACGATGAAACACAGAAATTTCATCGGAATTAAATATAAGAGACACAATGCCGACTTAAGTACAGGAAGACTGAGTCTTCCTACTGTCAATGTTTTGAGCGTTTCCTGTGTCACTAGTTTTACATTCCGATGCAAATCTGCAGGTTTACTGTATCCCTCGGACCTTCCCATAGACGATGAAACACAGAAATTGCATCGGAATTAAATATAAGAGACACAATGCTGACTTAAGTACAGGAAGACTGAGTCTTCATACTGTCTATGTTTTGAGCGTTTCCTGTGTCACCAGTTTTACATTCTGATGCACCTCTGCAGGTTTACTGTATCCCTTGGACTTTCCCATTGACGATGAAACACAGAAATTGCATCGAAATTAAATATAAGAGACACAATGCCGACTTAAGTACAAGAAAACAGTCTTCGTACGGTCAATGCTTTGAGCGTTTCCTGTGTCACCAGTTTTACATTCCGATGCACCTCTGCCGGTTTACTATATCCCTTGGACCTTCCCATTGTCGATGAAACACAGAAATCGCATCGGAGTTAAATATAAGAGACACAATGCCGACTTAAGTACAAGAAAACAGTCTTCGTACCGTCAATGTTTTGAGCGTTTCCTGTGTCACCAGTTTTACATTCCGATGCACCTCTGCCGGTTTACTATATCCCTTGGACCTTCCCATTGTCGATGAAACACAGAAATCGCATCGGAATTAAATAAAAGAGACACAATGCCGACTCAAGTACAGGAAGACTGAGTCTTCCTACTGTCTATGTTTTGAGCGTTTTCTGTGTCATCAGTTTTCATTCAGATGCACTTCTGCAAGTTTACTGTATCCCTTGGACCTTCCCATTCACGATTAAAAACAGAAATTGCATCGGAATTAAATATAAGAGACACAATGCCGACTTAAGTACAGGAAGACTAAGTCTTCCTACTGTCTATGTTTTGAGCGTTTCCTGGGTCATCATTTTTACTTTGCGATGCACCTCTGCAGGATTACTATATCCCTTGGACCTTCCCATTCACGATGAAACACAGAAATTTCATCGGAGATAAATATAAGAGACACAATGCCGACTTAAATACAAGAAGACTGAGTCTTCCTAATGTCTATGTTTTGAGCGTTTCCTGTGTCACCAGTTTTACATTCCGATGCACCTCTGCAGGTTTACTATATTCCTTGGACCTTCCTATTGACGAAAAAACACAGAAATTGCATCGGAATTAAATATAAGAGACACAATGCCGACTTAAGTACAGGAAGACTGAGTCTCCCTACTGTCTATGTTTTGAGCGTTTCCTGAGTCACCAGTTTTATATTCCGATGCACCTCTGCAGGTTTCCTGTTTCCCTTGGACCATCCCATTGACGATGAAACACAGAAATTGCATCGAAATTAAATATATGAGACACAATGCCGACTTAAGTACAAGAAAACAGTCTTCGTACCGTCAATGTTTTGAGCGTTTCCTGTGTCACCAGTTTTACATTCCGATGCACCTCTGCCGGTTTACTATATCCCTTGGACCTTCCCATTGTCGATGAAACACAGAAATCGCATCGGAATTAAATATAAGAGACACAATGCCGACTTAAGTACAGGACGACTGAGTCTTCCTACTGTCTATGTTTTGAGCGTGTCCTGTGTCACCAGTTTTACATTCTGATGCACCTCTGCAGGTTTACTGTATCCATTGGACCTTCCCTTTGACGATGAAACACAGAAATTGCATTGGAGTTAAATATAAGAGACACAATGCCGGCTTAAGTACAAGAAAACAGTCTTCGTACCGTCAATGTTTTGAGCGTTTCCTGTGTCACCAGTTTTACATTCCGATGCACCTCTGCCGGTTTACTATATCCCTTGGACCTTCCCATTGTCGATGAAACACAGAAATCGCATCGGAATTAAATAAAAGAGACACAATGCCGACTCAAGTACAGGAAGACTGAGTCTTCCTACTGTCTATGTTTTGAGCGTTTCCTGTGTCACCAGTTTTACATTCTGATGCACCTCTGCAGGTTTACTGTATCCATTGGACCTTCCCATTGACGATGAAACACAGAAATTGCATTGGAGTTAAATATAAGAGACACAATGCCGGCTTAAGTACAGGAAGACTGAGTCTTCCTACTGTCTATGTTTTGAGCGATTCCTGTGTCACCAGTTTTACATTCCGATGCACCTCTGCAGGTTTACTGTATTCCTTGGACCTTCCCATTGACGATGAAACACAGAAATTGCATCGGAATTAAATATAAGAGACACAATGCCGACTTAAGTACAGGAAGACTAAGTCTTCCTACTGTCTATGTTTTGAACGATTCCTGTGTCATCAGTTTTACTTTGCGATGCACCTCTGCAGGGTTACTACATCCCTTGGACCTTCCCATTGACGATGAAACACAGAAATTGCATCGAAATTAAATATATGAGACACAATGCCGACTTAAGTACAAGAAAACAGTCTTCGTACCGTCAATGTTTTGAGCGTTTCCTGTGTCACCAGTTTTACATTCCGATGCACCTCTGCCGGTTTACTATATCCCTTGGACCTTCCCATTGTCGATGAAACACAGAAATCGCATCGGAATTAAATATAAGAGACACAATGCCGACTTAAGTACAGGAAGACTGAGTCTTCCTACTGTCTATGTTTTGAGCGTTTCCTGTGTCACCAGTTTTACATTCTGATGCACATCTGCCGGTTTACTGTATCCATTGGACCTTCCCATTGACGATGACACACAGAAATTGCATTGGAGTCAAATATAAGAGACACAATGACGGCTTAAGTACAAGAAGACTGAGTCTTCCTACTGTCTATGTTTTGAGCGTTTCCTGTGTCACCAGTTTTACATTCCGATGCACCTCTGCAGGTTTACTGTATTCCTTGGACCTTCCCATTGACGATGAAACACAGAAATTGCATCGGAATTAAATATAAGAGACACAATGCCGACTTAAGTACAGGAAGACTAAGTCTTCCTACTGTCTATGTTTTGAACGATTCCTGTGTCATCAGTTTTACTTTGCGATGCACCTCTGCAGGTTTACTATATCCCTTTGACCTTCCCATTCACGATGAAACACAGAAATTTCATCGGAATTAAATATAAGAGACACAATGCCGACTTAAGTACAGGAAGGCTGAGTCTTCCTACTGTCTATGTTTTGAGCGTTTCCTGTGTCACTAGTTTTACATTCCGATGCACCTCTGCAGGTTTACTATATCCCTTGGAGCTTCCCATTCACGATGAAACACAGAAATTTCATCGGAAATAAATATAAGAGACACAATGCCGACTTAAGTACAGGAAGACTGAGTCTTCCTACTGTCTATGTTTTGAGCGTTTCCTGTGTCACCAGTTTTACATTCCGATGCACCTCTGCAGGTTTACTATATTCCTTGGACCTTCCCATTGACGAAGAAACACAGAAATTGCATCGGAATTAAATATAAGAGACACAATGCCGACTTAAGTACAGGAAGACTAAGTCTTCCTACTGTCTATGTTTTGAACGATTCCTGTGTCATCAGTTTTACTTTCCGATGCACTTCTGCAGGTTTCATATATTGCTTGGGCCTTCCCATTCACGATGAAACACAGAAATTTCATCGGAATTAAATATAAGAGACACAATGCCGACTTAAGTACAGGAAGACTGAGTCTCCCTACTGTCTATGTTTTGAGCGTTTCCTGAGTCACCAGTTTTATATTCCGATGCACCTCTGCAGGTTTCCTGTTTACCTTGGACCTTCCCATTGATGATGAAACACAGAAATTGCATCGAAATTAAATATATGAGACACAATGCCGACTTAAGTACAAGAAAACAGTCTTCGTACCGTCAATGTTTTGAGCGTTTCCTGTGTCACCAGTTTTACATTCCGATGCACCTCTGCCGGTTTACTATATCCCTTGGACCTTCCCATTGTCGATGAAACACAGAAATCGCATCGGAATTAAATATAAGAGACACAATGCCGACTTAAGTACAGGAAGACTGAGTCTTCCTCCTGTCTATGTTTTGAGCGTTTCCTGTGTCACCAGTTTTACATTCTGATGCACATCTGCCGGTTTACTGTATCCATTGGACCTTCCCATTGACGATGACACACAGAAATTGCATTGGAGTCAAATATAAGAGACACAATGACGGCTTAAGTACAAGAAGACTGAGTCTTCCTACTGTCTATGTTTTGAGCGTTTCCTGTGTCACCAGTTTTACATTCCGATGCACCTCTGCAGGTTTACTGTATTCCTTGGACCTTCCCATTGACGATGAAACACAGAAATTGCATCGGAATTAAATATAAGAGACACAATGCCGACTTAAGTACAGGAAGACTAAGTCTTCCTACTGTCTATGTTTTGAACGATTCCTGTGTCATCAGTTTTACTTTGCGATGCACCTCTGCAGGTTTACTATATCCCTTTGACCTTCCCATTCACGATGAAACACAGAAATTTCATCGGAATTAAATATAAGAGACACAATGCCGACTTAAGTACAGGAAGGCTGAGTCTTCCTACTGTCTATGTTTTGAGCGTTTCCTGTGTCACTAGTTTTACATTCCGATGCACCTCTGCAGGTTTACTATATCCCTTGGAGCTTCCCATTCACGATGAAACACAGAAATTTCATCGGAAATAAATATAAGAGACACAATGCCGACTTAAGTACAGGAAGACTGAGTCTTCCTACTGTCTATGTTTTGAGCGTTTCCTGTGTCACCAGTTTTACATTCCGATGCACCTCTGCAGGTTTACTATATTCCTTGGACCTTCCCATTGACGAAGAAACACAGAAATTGCATCGGAATTAAATATAAGAGACACAATGCCGACTTAAGTACAGGAAGACTAAGTCTTCCTACTGTCTATGTTTTGAACGATTCCTGTGTCATCAGTTTTACTTTCCGATGCACTTCTGCAGGTTTCATATATTGCTTTTGCCTTCCCATTCACGATGAAACACAGAAATTTCATCGGAATTAAATATAAGAGACACAATGCCGACTTAAGTACAGGAAGACTGAGTCTCCCTACTGTCTATGTTTTGAGCGTTTCCTGAGTCACCAGTTTTATATTCCGATGCACCTCTGCAGGTTTCCTGTTTACCTTGGACCTTCCCATTGACGATGAAACACAGAAATTGCATCGAAATTAAATATATGAGACACAATGCCGACTTAAGTACAAGAAAACAGTCTTCGTACCGTCAATGTTTTGAGCGTTTCCTGTGTCACCAGTTTTACATTCCGATGCACCTCTGCCGGTTTACTATATCCCTTGGACCTTCCCATTGTCGATGAAACACAGAAATCGCATCGGAATTAAATATAAGAGACACAATGCCGACTTAAGTACAGGAAGACTGAGTCTTCCTACTGTCTATGTTTTGAGCGTTTCCTGTGTCACTAGTTTTACATTCTGATGCACATCTGCAGGTTTACTGTATCCATTGGACCTTCCCATTGACGATGAAACACAGAAATTGCATTGGAGTTAAATATAAGAGACACAATGCCGGCTTAAGTACAGGAAGACTGAGTCTTCCTACTGTCTATGTTTTGAGCGTTTCCTGTGTCACCAGTTTTACATTCCGATGCACCTCTGCAGGTTTACTGTATTCCTTGGACCTTCCCATTGACGATGAAACACAGAAATTGCATCGGAATTAAATATAAGAGACACAATGCCGACTTAAGTACAGGAAGGCTGAGTCTTCCTACTGTCTATGTTTTGAGCGTTTCCTGTGTCACTAGTTTTACATTCCGATGCACCTCTGCAGGTTTACTATATCCCTTGGAGCTTCCCATTCACGATGAAACACAGAAATTTCATCGGAAATAAATATAAGAGGCACAATGCCGACTTAAGTACAGGAAGACTGAATCTTCCTACTGTCTATGTTTTGAGCGTTTCCTGAGTCACCAGTTTTACATTCCGATGCACCTCTGCAGGTTTCCTGTTTCCCTTGGACCTTCCCATTGACGATGAAACACAGAAATTGCATCGAAATTAAATATAGGAGACACAATGCCGACTTAAGTACAAGAAAACAGTCTTCGTACCGTCAATGTTTTGAGCGTTTCCTGTGTCACCAGTTTTACATTCCGATGCACCTCTGCCGGTTTACTACATCCCTTGGACCTTCCCATTGTCGATGAAACACAGAAATCGCATCGGAATTAAATATAAGAGACACAATGCCGACTTAAGTACAGGAAGGCTGAGTCTTCCTACTGTCTATGTTTTGAGCGTTTCCTGTGTCACTAGTTTTACATTCCGATGCACCTCTGCAGGTTTACTATATCCCTTGGAGCTTCCCATTCACGATGAAACACAGAAATTTCATCGGAAATAAATATAAGAGACACAATGCCGACTTAAGTACAGGAAGACTGAGTCTTCCTACTGTCTATGTTTTGAGCGTTTCCTGAGTCACCAGTTTTACATTCCGATGCACCTCTGCAGGTTTCCTGTTTCCCTTGGACCTTCCCATTGACGATGAAACACAGAAATTGCATCGAAATTAAATATAGGAGACACAATGCCGACTTAAGTACAAGAAAACAGTCTTCGTACCGTCAATGTTTTGAGCGTTTCCTGTGTCACCAGTTTTACATTCCGATGCACCTCTGCCGCTTTACTACATCCCTTGGACCTTCCCATTGTCGATGAAACACAGAAATCGCATCGGAATTAAATATAAGAGACACAATGCCGACTTAAGTACAGGAAGACTGAGTCTTCCTACTGTCTATGTTTTGAGCGTTTCCTGAGTCACCAGTTTTATATTCCGATGCACCTCTGCAGGTTTCCTCTTTCCCTTGGACCTTCCCATTGACGATGAAACACAGAAATTGCATCGAAATTAAATATAAGAGACACAATGCCGACTTAAGTACAAGAAAACAGTCTTCGTACCGTCAATGTTTTGAGCGTTTCCTGTGTCACCAGTTTTACATTCCGATGCACCTCTGCCGGATTACTATATCCCTTGGACCTTCCCATTGTCGATGAAACACAGAAATCGCATCGGAATTAAATATAAGAGACACAATGCCGACTTAAGTACAGGAAGACATAGTCTTCCTACTGTCTATGTTTTGAGCGTTTCCTGTGTCACCAGTTTTACATTCTGATGCACATCTGCAGGTTTACTGTATCCATTGGACCTTCCCATTGACGATGAAACACAGAAATTGCATTGGAGTTAAATATAAGAGACACAATGCCGGCTTAAGTACAGGAAGACTGAGTCTTCCTACTGTCTCTGTTTTGAGCGTTTCCTGTGTCACCAGTTTTACATTCCGATGCACCTCTGCAGGTTTACTGTATTCCTTGGACCTTCCCATTGACGATGAAACACAGAAATTGCATCGGAATTAAATATAAGAGACACAATGCCGACTTAAGTACAGGAAGACTAAGTCTTCCTACTGTCTATGTTTTGAACGATTCCTGTGTCATCAGTTTTACTTTGCGATGCACCTCTGCAGGTTTACTATATCCCTTGGACCTTCCCATTCACGATGAAACACAGAAATTTCATCGGAATTAAATATAAGAGACACAATGCCGACTTAAGTACAGGAAGGCTGAGTCTTCCTACTGTCTATGCTTTGAGCGTTTCCTGTGTCACTAGTTTTACATTCCGATGCACCGCTGCAGGTTTACTATATCCCTTGGAGCTTCCCATTCACGATGAAACACAGAAATTTCATCGGAAATAAATATAAGAGACACAATGCCGACTTAAGTACAGGAAGACTGAGTCTTCCTACTGTCTATGTTTTGAGCGTTTCCTGAGTCACCAGTTTTACATTCCGATGCACCTCTGCCGGTTTCCTGTTTCCCTTGGACCTTCCCATTGACGATGAAACACAGAAATTGCATCGAAATTAAATATATGAGACACAATGCCGACTTAAGTACAAGAAAACAGTCTTCGTACCGTCAATGTTTTGAGCGTTTCCTGTGTCACCAGTTTTACATTCCGATGCACTCTGCCGGATTACTATATCCCTTGGACCTTCCCATTGTCGATGAAACACAGAAATTGCATTGGAGTTAAATTTAAGAGACACAATGCCGGCTTAAGTACAGGAAGACTGAGTCTTCCTACTGTCTCTGTTTTGAGCGTTTCCTGTGTCACCAGTTTTACATTCCGATGCACCTCTGCAGGTTTACTATATTCCTTGGACCTTCCCATTGACGATGAAACACAGAAATTGCATCGGAATTAAATATAAGAGACACAATACCGACTTAAGTACAGGAAGACTAAGTCTTCCTACTGTCTATGTTTTGAACGATTCCTGTGTCATCAGTTTTACTTTGCGATGCACCTCTGCAGGTTTACTATATCCCTTGGACCTTCCCATTCACGATGAAACACAGAAATTTCATCGGAATTAAATATAAGAGACACAATGCCGACTTAAGTACAGGAAGGCTGAGTCTTCCTAATGTCTATGCTTTGAGCGTTTCCTGTGTCACTAGTTTTACATTCCGATGCACCTCTGCAGGTTTACTATATCCCTTGGAGCTTCCCATTCACGATGAAACACAGAAATTTCATCGGAAATAAATATAAGAGACACAATGCCGACTTAAGTACAGGAAGACTGAGTCTTCCTACTGTCTATGTTTTGAGCGTTTCCTGAGTCACCAGTTTTACATTCCGATGCACCTCTGCAGGTTTCCTGTTTCCCTTGGACCTTCCCATTGACGATGAAACACAGAAATTGCATCGAAATTAAATATAAGAAACACAATGCCGACCTAAGTACAAGAAAACAGTCTTCGTACCGTCAATGTTTTGAGCGTTTCCTGTGTCACCAGTTTTACATTCCGATGCACCTCTGCCGGTTTACTATATCCCTTGGACCTTCCCATTGTCGATGAAACACAGAAATCGCATCGGAATCAAATATAAGAGACACAATGCCGACTTAAGTACAGGAAGACAGAGTCTTCCTACTGTCTGTGTTTTGAGCGTTTCCTGAGACACCAGTTTTATATTCCGATGCACCTCTGCAGGTTTCCTGTTTCCCTTGGACCTTCCCATTGACGATGAAACACAGAAATTGCATCGAAATTAAATATATGAGACACAATGCCGACTTTAGTACAAGAAAACAGTCTTCGTACCGTCAATGTTTTGAGCGTTTCCTGTGTCACCAGTTTTACATTCCGATGCTTCTCTGCAGGTTTACTGTATTCCTTGGACCTTCCCATTGACGATGAAACACAGAAATTGCATCGGAATTAAATATAAGAGACACATTGCCGACTTAAGTACAGGAAGACTAAGTCTTCCTACTGTCTATGTTTTGAACGATTCCTGTGTCATCAGTTTTACTTTGCGATGCACCTCTGCAGGTTTACTATATCCCTGGCACCTTCCCATTCACGATGAAACACAGAAATTTCATCGGAATTAAATATAAGAGACACAATGCCGGCTTAAGTACAGGAAAACTGAGTCTTCCTACTGTCTATGTTTTGAGCGTTTCCTGTGTCACTAGTTTTACATTCCGATGCAAATCTGCAGGTTTACTGTATCCCTTGGACCTTCCCATAGACGATGAAACACAGAAATTGCATCGGAATTAAATATAAGAGACACAATGCTGACTTAAGTACAGGAAGACTGAGTCTTCCTACAGTCTATGTTTTGAGCGTTTCCTGTGTCACCAGTTTTACATTCTGATGCACCTCTGCAGGTTTACTGTATCCCTTGGACTTTCCCATTGACGATGATACACAGAAATTGCATCGAAATTAAATATAAGAGACACAATGCCGACTTAAGTACAAGAAAACAGTCTTCGTTCGGTCAATGTTTTGAGCGTTTCCTGTGTCACCAGTTTTACATTCCGATGCACCTATGCCGGTTTACTATATCCCTTGGACCTTCCCATTGTCGATGAAACACAGAAATCGCATCGGAATTAAATATAAGAGACACAATGCCGACTTAAGTACAAGAAAACAGTCTTCCTACAGTCAATGTTTTGAGCGTTTCCTGTGTCACCAGTTTTACATTCCGATGCACCTGTGCTGGTTTACTATATCCCTTGGACCTTCCCATTGTTGATGACACACAGAAATCGCATCGGAATTAAATATAAGAGACACAATGCTGACTTAAGTACAAGAAAACAGTCTTCGTACCGTCAATGTTTTGAGCGTTTCCTGTGTCACCAGTTTTACATTCCGATGCACCTCTGCCGGTTTACTATATTCCTTGGACCTTCCCATTGACGAAGAAACACAGAAATTGCATCGGAATTAAATATAAGAGACACAATGCCGACTTAAGTACAGGAAGACTAAGTCTTCCTACTGTCTCTGTTTTGAGCGTTTCCTGTGTCACCAGTTTTACATTCCGATGCACCTCTGCAGGTTTACTATATTCCTTGGACCTTCCCATTGACGATGAAACACAGAAATTGCATCGGAATTAAATATAAGAGACACAATACCGACTTAAGTACAGGAAGACTAAGTCTTCCTACTGTCTATGTTTTGAACGATTCCTGTGTCATCAGTTTTACTTTGCGATGCACCTCTGCAGGTTTACTATATCCCTTGGACCTTCCCATTCACGATGAAACACAGAAATTTCATCGGAATTAAATATAAGAGACACAATGCCGACTTAAGTACAGGAAGGCTGAGTCTTCCTAATGTCTATGCTTTGAGCGTTTCCTGTGTCACTAGTTTTACATTCCGATGCACCTCTGCAGGTTTACTATATCCCTTGGAGCTTCCCATTCACGATGAAACACAGAAATTTCATCGGAAATAAATATAAGAGACACAATGCCGACTTAAGTACAGGAAGACTGAGTCTTCCTACTGTCTATGTTTTGAGCGTTTCCTGAGTCACCAGTTTTACATTCCGATGCACCTCTGCAGGTTTCCTGTTTCCCTTGGACCTTCCCATTGACGATGAAACACAGAAATTGCATCGAAATTAAATATAAGAGACACAATGCCGACCTAAGTACAAGAAAACAGTCTTCGTACCGTCAATGTTTTGAGCGTTTCCTGTGTCACCAGTTTTACATTCCGATGCACCTCTGCCGGTTTACTATATCCCTTGGACCTTCCCATTGTCGATGAAACACAGAAATCGCATCGGAATCAAATATAAGAGACACAATGCCGACTTAAGTACAGGACGACAGAGTCTTCCTACTGTCTGTGTTTTGAGCGTTTCCTGAGACACCAGTTTTATATTCCGATGCACCTCTGCAGGTTTCCTGTTTCCCTTGGACCTTCCCATTGACGATGAAACACAGAAATTGCATCGAAATTAAATATATGAGACACAATGCCGACTTTAGTACAAGAAAACAGTCTTCGTACCGTCAATGTTTTGAGCGTTTCCTGTGTCACCAGTTTTACATTCCGATGCACCTCTGCAGGTTTACTGTATTCCTTGGACCTTCCCATTGACGATGAAACACAGAAATTGCATCGGAATTAAATATAAGAGACACAATGCCGACTTAAGTACAGGAAGACTAAGTCTTCCTACTGTCTATGTTTTGAACGATTCCTGTGTCATCAGTTTTACTTTGCGATGCGCCTCTGCAGGTTTACTATATCCCTTGGACCTTCCCATTCACGATGAAACACAGAAATTTCATCGGAATTAAATATAAGAGACACAATGCCGGCTTAAGTACAGGAAGACTTGTCTTCCTACTGTCTATGTTTTGAGCGTTTCCTGTGTCACTAGTTTTACATTCCGATGCAAATCTGCAGGTTTACTGTATCCCTTGGACCTTCCCATAGACGATGAAACACAGAAATTGCATCGGAATTAAATATAAGAGACACAATGCTGACTTAAGTACAGGAAGACTGAGTCTTCCTACAGTCTATGTTTTGAGCGTTTCCTGTGTCACCAGTTTTACATTCTGATGCACCTCTGCAGGTTTACTGTATCCCTTGGACTTTCCCATTGACGATGATACACAGAAATTGCATCGAAATTAAATATAAGAGACACAATGCCGACTTAACTACAAGAAAACAGTCTTCGTACGGTCAATGTTTTGAGCGTTTCCTGTGTCACCAGTTTTACATTCCGATGCACCTATGCCGGTTTACTATATCCCTTGGACCTTCCCATTGTCGATGAAACACAGAAATCGCATCGGAATTAAATATAAGAGACACAATGCCGACTTAAGTACAAGAAAACAGTCTTCCTACCGTCAATGTTTTGAGCGTTTCCTGTGTCACCAGTTTTACATTCCGATGCACCTCTGCCGGTTTTCTATATCCCTTGGACCTTCCCATTGTCGATGAAACACAGAAATCGCATCGGAATTAAATAAAAGAGACACAATGCCGACTTAAGTACAGGAAGACTGAGTCTTCCTACTGTCTATGTGTTGAGCGTTTTCTGTGTCATCAGTTTTCATTCAGATGCACTTCTGCTAGTCTACTGTATCCCTTGGACCTTCCCATTGCCGATTAAAAACAGAAATTGCATCGGAATTAAATATAAGAGACACAATGCCGACTTAAGTACAGGAAGACTAAGTCTTCCTACTGTCTATGTTTTGAGCGTTTCCTGTGTCACTAGTTTTACATTCCGATGCAAATCTGCAGGTTTACTGTATCCCTTGGACCTTCCCATAGACGATGAAACACAGAAATTGCATCGGAATTAAATATAAGAGACACAATGCTGACTTAAGTACAGGAAGACTGAGTCTTCCTACAGTCTATGTTTGAAAGTTTCCTGTGTCACCAGTTTTACATTCTGATGCACCTCTGCAGGTTTACTGTATCCCTTGGACTTTCCCATTGACGATGATACACAGAAATTGCATCGAAATTAAATATAAGAGACACAATGCCGATTTAAGTACAAGAAAACAGTCTTCGTACGGTCAATGTTTTGAGCGTTTCCTGTGTCACCAGTTTTACATTCCGATGCACCTATGCCGGTTTACTATATCCCTTGGACCTTCCCACTGTTGATGAAACACAGAAATCGCATCGGAATTAAATATAAGAGACACAATGCCGACTTAAGTACAAGAAAACAGTCTTCGTACCGTCAATGTTTTGAGCGTTTCCTGTGTCACTAGTTTTACATTCCGATGCAAATCTGCAGGTTTACTGTATCCCTTGGACCTTCCCATAGACGATGAAACACAGAAATTGCATCGGAATTAAATATAAGAGACACAATGCTTACTTAAGTACAGGAAGACTGAGTCTTCCTACAGTCTATGTTTTGAGCGTTTCCTGTGTCACCAGTTTTACATTCCGATGCACCTCTGCCGGTTTACTGTATCGCTTGGACCTTCCCATTGTCGGTGAAACACAGAAATCGCATCGGAATTAAATATAAGAAACACAATGCCGACTTAAGTACAGGAAGACTGAGTCTTCCTACTGTCTATGCTTTGAGCGTTTCCTGTGTCATCATATTTACTTTCCGATGCACCTCTGCAGGATTACTATATCCCTTGGACCTTCCCATTCACGATGAAACACAGAAATTTCATCGGAAATAAATATAAGAGACACAATGCCGACTTAAGTACAAGAAAACAGTCTTCGTACGGTCAATGTTTTGAGCGTTTCCTGTGTCACCAGTTTTACATTCCGATGCACCTCTGCAGGTTTACTATATTGCTTGGACCTTCCCATTGACGAAGAAACACAGAAATTGCATCGGAAATAAATATAAGAGACACAATGCCGACTTAAGTACAGGAAGACTAAGTCTTCCTACTGTCTATGTTTTGAACGATTCCTGTGTCATCAGTTTTACTTTCCGATGCACCTCTGCAGGTTTACTACATCCCTTGGACCTTCCCATTCACGATGAAACACAGAAATTTCATCGGCAATAAATATAAGAGACATAATGCCGACTTAAGTACAGGAAGAATGAGTCTTCCTACTGTCTATGTTTTGATCGTTTCCTGGGTCACCAGTTTTACATTCCGATACACCTCTGCAGGTTTACTGTATCCCTTGGACCTTGCCATTGACGATGAAACACAGAAATTGCATCGGAATTAAATATAAGAGACACAATGCCGACTTAAGTACAGGAAGACTGAGTCTTCCTACTGTCTATGTTTTGAGCGTTTCCTGTGTCACTAGTTTTACATTCCGATGCAAATCTGCAGGTTTACTGTATCCCTTGGACCTTCCCATTAACGATGAAACACAGACATTGCATCGGAATTAAATATAAGAGACACAATGACGACTTAAGTACAGGAAGACTGAGTCTTCCTACAGTCTATGTTTTGAGCGTTTCCTGTGTCACCAGTTTTACATTCTGATGCACCTCTGCAGGTTTACTGTATCCCTTGGACGTTCCCGTTGACGATGAAACACAGAAACTGCATCGGAATTAAATATAAGAGACACAATGCCGACTTAAGTACAGGAAGACTGAGTCTTCCTACTGTCTATAATTTGAGCGTTTCCTGCGTCACCAGTTTTATTTTCCGATGCACCTCTGCAGGATTACTATATCCCTTTGACCTTCCCATTCACGATGAAACACAGAAATTTCATCGGAAATAAATATAAGAGACACAATGCCGACTTAAGTACAGGAAGAATGAGTCTTCCTACTGTCTATGTGTTGAGCGTTTCCTGTGTCACCAGTTTTACATTCTGATGCACCTCTGCAGGTTTACTGTATCCCTTGGACCTTCCCATTGACGATGAAACACAGAAATTGCATCGGAATTAAATATAAGAGACCAAATGCCGACTTAAGTACAGGTAGACTGAGTCTTCCTACAGTTTCCTGTGTCACCAGTTTTACATTCTGATGCTCCTCTGCACGTTTACTGTATCCCTTGGACCTTCCCGTTGACGATGAAACACAGAAATTGCATCGGAATTAAATATAAGAAACACAATGCCGGCTTAAGTACAGGAAGGCTGAGTTTTCCTACTGTCTATAATTTGAGCGTTTCCTGTGTCACCAGTTTTATTTTCCGATGCACCTCTACAGGTTTACTATATCCCTTGGACCTTCCCATTCACGATGAAACACAGAACTTTCATCGGAAATAAATATAAGAGACACAATGCCGACTTAAGTATAGGAAGACTGAGTCTTCCTACTCTCTATGCTTTGAGCGTTTCCTGTGTTACCAGTTTGACATTCCGATGCACCTCTGCAGGTTTCCTGTATCCCTTGGACTTTCCCATTGACGATGAAGCACAGAAATTGCATCGAAATTAAATATAAGAGACACAATGCCGACTTAAGTACAAGAAAACAGTCTTCGTACGGTCATTGTTTTGAGCGTTTCCTGTGTCACCAGCTTTACATTCCGATGCATCTCTGCTGGTTTACTGTATCACTTGGACCTTCCCATTGTCGATGAAACACAGAAATTGTGTCGGAATTAAATATAAGAAACACAATGCCGACTTAAGTACAGGAAGACTGAGGCTTCCTACTGTCTATGCGCTGAGCGTTTCCTGTGTCACCAGTTTTACATTCTGATGCACCTCTGCAGGTTTTCTGTATCCATTGGACCTTCCCATTGACGATGAAACACAGAAATTGCATCGGAATTAAATATAAGAAACACAATGCCGACTTAAGTACAGGAAGACTGAGTCTTCCTACTGTCTATGTTTTGAGCGTTTCCTGTGTCAGCAGCTTTACATTCTGATGCACCTCTGCAGGATTACTGTATCCCTTGGACCTTCCCATTGACGATGAAACATAGACATTTCATCGGATATAAATATAAGAGACACAATGCCGACTTAAGTACAGGAAGACTGATTCTTCCTACTGTCTATGTTTTGAACGTTTCCTGTGTCACCAGTTTTACATTCCGATGCACCTCTGCAGGTTTCCTGTTTCCCTTGGACCTTCCCATTGACGATGAAACACAGAAATTGCATCGGAAATAAATATAAGAGACACAATGCCGACTTAAGTACAGGAAGACTGAGTCTTCCTACTGTCTATGTTTTGAGCGTTTCCTGAGTCACCAGTTTTACATTCCGATGCACCTCTGCAGGTTTCCTGTTTCCCTTGGACCTTCCCATTGACGATGAAACACAGACATTGCATCGAAATTAAATATAAGAGACACAATGCCGACTTAAGTACAAGAAAACAGTCTTCGTACCGTCAATGTTTTGAGCGTTTCCTGTGTCACCAGTTTTACATTCCGATGCACCTCTGCCGGTTTACTATATCCCTTGGACCTTCCCATTGTCGATGAAACACAGAAATCGCATCGGAATTAAATATAAGAGACACAATGCCGACTTAAGTACAGGAAGACTGAGTCTTCCTACTGTCTATGTTTTGAGCGTTTCCTGTGTCACCAGTTTTACATTCTGATGCACCTCTGCAGGTTTACTGTATCCATTGGACCTTCCCATTGACGATGAAACACAGAAATTGCATTGGAGTTAAATATAAGAGACACAATGCCGACTTAAGTACAGGAAGACTGAGTCTTCCTACTGTCTATGTTTTGAGCGTTTCCTGTGTCACCAGTTCTACATTCCGATGCACCTCTGCAGGTTTACTGTATTCCTTGGACCTTCCCATTGACGATGAAACACAGAAATTGCATCGGAATTAAATATAAGAGACACAATGCCGACTTAAGTACAGGAAGACTAAGTCTTCCTACTGTCTATGTTTTGAACGATTCCTGTGTCATCAGTTTTACTTTGCGATGCACCTCTGCAGGTTTACTATATCCCTTGGACCTTCCCATTCACGATGAAACACAGAAATTTCATCGGAATTAAATATAAGAGACACAATGCCGGCTTAAGTACAGGAAGACTGAGTCTTCCTACTGTCTATGTTTTGAGCGTTTCCTGTGTCACTAGTTTTACATTCCGATGCAAATCTGCAGGTTTACTGTATCCCATGGACCTTCCCATAGACGATGAAACACAGAAATTGCATCGGAATTAAATATAAGAGACAAAATGCTGACTTAAGTACAGGAAGACTGAGTCTTCCTACAGTCTATGTTTTTAGCGTTTCCTGTGTCACCTGTTTTACATTCTGATGCACCTCTGCAGGTTTACTGTATCCCTTGGACTTTCCCATTGACGATGATACACAGAAATTGCATCGAAATTAAATATAAGAGACACAATGCCGACTTAAGTACAAGAAAACAGTCTTCGTACGGTCAATGTATTGAGCGTTTCCTGTGTCACCAGTTTTACATTCCGATGCACCTATGCCGGTTTGCTATATCCCTTGGACCTTCCCATTGTCGATGAAACACAGAAATCGCATCGGAATTAAATATAAGAGACACAATGCCGACTTAAGTACAAGAAGACAGTCTTCGTACCGTCAATGTTTTGAGCGTTTCCTGTGTCACCAGTTTTACATTCCGATGCACCTCTGCCGGTTTACTATATCCCTTGGACCTTCCCATTGTCGATGAAACACAGAAATCGCATCGGAATTAAATAAAAGAGACACAATGCCGACTTAAGTGCAGGAAGACTGAGTTTTCCTACTGTCTATGTTTTGAGCGTTTTCTGTGTCATCAGTTTTCATTCAGATGCACTTCTGCAAGTTTACTGTAACCCTTGGACCTTCCCATTGACGATTAAAAACAGAAATTGCATCGGAATTAAATATAAGAGACACAATGCCGACTTAAGTACAGGAAGACTAAGTCTTCCTACTGTCTATGATTTGAGCGTTTCCTGTGTCATCATTTTTACTTTCCGATGCACCTCTGCAGGATTACTATATCCCTTGGACCTTCCCATTCACGATGAAACACAGAAATTTCATCGGAAATAAATATAAGAGACACAATGCCGACTTAAGTACAGGAAGACTGAGTCTTCCTACTGTCTATGTTTTGAGCGTTTCCTGTGTCACCAGTTTTACATTCCGATGCACCTCTGCAGGTTTACTATATTCCTTGGACCTTCCCATTGACGAAGAAACACAGAAATTGCATCGGAATTAAATATAAGAGACACAATGCCGACTTAAGTACAGGAAGACTAAGTCTTCCTACAGTCTATGTTTTGAGCGTTTCCTGTGTCACCAGTTTTACATTCTGATGCACCTCTGCAGGTTTACTGTATCCCTTGGACTTTCCCATTGACGATGAAACACAGAAATTGCATCGAAATTAAATATAAGAGACACAATGCCGACTTAAGTACAAGAAAACAGTCTTCGTACGGTCAATGTTTTGAGCGTTTCCTGTGTCACCAGTTTTACATTCCGATGCACCTCTGCCGGTTTACTATATCCCTTGGACCTTCCCATTGTCGATGAAACACAGAAATCGCATCGGAATTAAATATAAGAGACACAATGCCGACTTAAGTACAAGTAAACAGTCTTCGTACCGTCAATGTTTTGAGCGTTTCCTGTGTCACCAGTTTTACATTCCGATGCACCTCTGCAGGTTTAATGTATCCATTGGACCTTCCCATTGACGATGAAACACAGAAATTGCATGGGAGTTAAATATAAGAGACACAATGCCGGCTTAAGTACAGGAAGACTGAGTCTTCCTACTGTCTATGTTTTGAGCTTTTCCTGTGTCACCAGTTTTACATTCCGATGCACCTCTGCAGGTTTACTGTATTCCTTGGACCTTCCCATTGACGATGAAACACAGAAAATGCATCGGAATTAAATATAAGAGACACAATGCCGACTTAAGTACAGGAAGACTAAGTCTTCCTACTGTCTATGTTTTGAACGATTCCTGTGTCATCAGTTTTACTTTGCGATGCACCTCTGCAGGTTTACTATATCCCTTGGACCTTCCCATTCACGATGAAACACAGAAATTTCATCGGAATTAAATATAAGAGACACAATGCCGACTTAAGTACAGGAAGACTGAGTCTTCCTACTGTCTATGTTTTGAGCGTTTCCTGTGTCACTAGTTTTACATTCCGATGCAAATCTGCAGGTTTACTGTATCCCTTGGACCTTCCCATAGACGATGAAACACAGAAATTGCATCGGAATTAAATTTAAGAGACACAATGCTGACTTAAGTACAGGAAGACTGAGTCTTCCTACAGTCTATGTTTTGAGCGTTTCCTGTGTCACCAGTTTTACATTCTGATGCACCTCTGCAGGTTTACTGTATCCCTTGGACTTTCCCATTGACGATGATACACAGAAATTGCATCGAAATTAAATATAAGAGACACAATGCCGACTTAAGTACAAGAAAACAGTTTCGTACGGTCAATGTTTTGAGCGTTTCCTGTGTCACCAGTTTTACATTCCGATGCACCTATGCCGGTTTGCTATATCCCTTGGACCTTCCCATTGTCGATGAAACACAGAAATCGCATCGGAATTAAATATAAGAGACACAATGCCGACTTAAGTACAAGAAAACAGTCTTCGTACCGTCAATGTTTTGAGCGTTTCCTGTGTCACCAGTTTTACATTCCGATGCACCTCTGCCGGTTTACTATATCCCTTGGACCTTCCCATTGTCGATGAAACACAGAAATCGCATCGGAATTAAATAAAAGAGACACAATGCCGACTTAAGTGCAGGAAGACTGAGTTTTCCTACTGTCTATGTTTTGAGCGTTTTCTGTGTCATCAGTTTTCATTCAGATGCACTTCTGCAAGTTTACTGTATCCCTTGGACCTTCCCATTGACGATTAAAAACAGAAATTGCATCGGAATTAAATATAAGAGACACAATGCCGACTTAAGTACAGGAAGACTAAGTCTTCCTACTGTCTATGATTTGAGCGTTTCCTGTGTCATCATTTTTACTTTCCGATGCACCTCTGCAGGATTACTATATCCCTTGGACCTTCCCATTCACGATGAAACACAGAAATTTCATCGGAAATAAATATAAGAGACACAATGCCGACTTAAGTACAGGAAGACTGAGTCTTCCTACTGTCTATATTTTGAGCGTTTCCTGTGTCACCAGTTTTACATTCCGATGCACCTCTGCAGGTTTACTATATTCCTTGGACATTCCCATTGACGAAGAAACACAGAAATTGCATCGGAATTAAATATAAGAGACACAATGCCGACTTAAGTACAGGAAGACTAAGTCTTCCTACTGTCTATGTTTTGAACGATTCCTGTGTCATCAGTTTTACTTTCCGATGCACCTCTGCAGGTTTCATATATCCCTTGGACCTTCCCATAGACGATGAAACACAGAAATTGCATCGGAATTAAATATAAGAGACACAATGCTGACTTAAGTACAGGAAGACTGAGTCTTCCTACAGTCTATGTTTTGAGCGTTTCCTGTGTCACCAGTTTTACATTCTGATGCACCTCTGCAGGTTTACTGTATCCCTTGGACTTTCCCATTGACGATGAAACACAGAAATTGCATCGAAATTAAATATAAGAGACACAATGCCGACTTAAGTACATGAAAACAGTCTTCGTACGGTCAATGTTTTGAGCGTTTCCTGTGTCACCAGTTTTACATTCCGATGAACCTCTGCCGGTTTACTATATCCCTTGGACCTTCCCATTGTCGATGAAACACAGAAATCGCATCGGAATTAAATATAAGAGACACAATGCCGACTTAAGTACAAGTAAACAGTCTTCGTACCGTCAATGTTTTGAGCGTTTCCTGTGTCACCAGTTTTACATTCCGATGCACCTCTGCAGGTTTACTGTATCCATTGGACCTTCCCATTGACAATGAAACACAGAAATTGCATGGGAGTTAAATATAAGAGACACAATGCCGGCTTAAGTACAGGAAGACTGAGTCTTCCTACTGTCTATGCTTTGAGCTTTTCCTGTGTCACCAGTTTTACATTCCGATGCACCTCTGCAGGTTTACTGTATTCCTTGGACCTTCCCATTGACGATGAAACACAGAAATTGCATCGGAATTAAATATAAGAGACACAATGCCGACTTAAGTACAGGAAGACTAAGTCTTCCTACTGTCTATGTTTTGAACGATTCCTGTGTCATCAGTTTTACTTTGCGATGCACCTCTGCAGGTTTACTATATCCCTTGGACCTTCCCATTCACGATGAAACACAGAAATTTCATCGGAATTAAATATAAGAGACACAATGCCGACTTAAGTACAGGAAAACTGAGTCTTCCTACTGTCTATGTTTTGAGCGTTTCCTGTGTCACTAGTTTTACATTCCGATGCAAATCTGCAGGTTTACTGTATCCCTTGGACCTTCCCATAGACGATGAAACACAGAAATTGCATCGGAATTAAATATAAGAGACACAATGCTGACTTAAGTACAGGAAGACTGAGTCTTCCTACAGTCTATGTTTTGAGCGTTTCCTGTGTCACCAGTTTTACATTCTGATGCACCTCTGCAGGTTTACTGTATCCCTTGGACTTTCCCATTGACGATGATACACAGAAATTGCATCGAAATTAAATATAAGAGACACAATGCCGACTTAAGTACAAGAAAACAGTTTCGTACGGTCAATGTTTTGAGCGTTTCCTGTGTCACCAGTTTTACATTCCGATGCACCTATGCCGGTTTGCTATATCCCTTGGACCTTCCCATTGTCGATGAAACACAGAAATCGCATCGGAATTAAATATAAGAGACACAATGCCGACTTAAGTACAAGAAAACAGTCTTCGTACCGTCAATGTTTTGAGCGTTTCCTGTGTCACCAGTTTTACATTCCGATGCACCTCTGCCGGTTTACTATATCCCTTGGACCTTCCCATTGTCGATGAAACACAGAAATCGCATCGGAATTAAATAAAAGAGACACAATGCCGACTTAAGTGCAGGAAGACTGAGTTTTCCTACTGTCTATGTTTTGAGCGTTTTCTGTGTCATCAGTTTTCATTTAGATGCACTTCTGCAAGTTTACTGTATCCCTTGGACCTTCCCATTGACGATTAAAAACAGAAATTGCATCGGAATTAAATATAAGAGACACAATGCCGACTTAAGTACAGGAAGACTAAGTCTTCCTACTGTCTATGATTTGAGCGTTTCCTGTGTCATCATTTTTACTTTCCGATGCACCTCTGCAGGATTACTATATCCCTTGGACCTTCCCATTCACGATGAAACACAGAAATTTCATCGGAAATAAATATAAGAGACACAATGCCGACTTAAGTACAGGAAGACTGAGTCTTCCTACTGTCTATGTTTTGAGCGTTTCCTGTGTCACCAGTTTTACATTCCGATGCACCTCTGCAGGTTTACTATATTCCTTGGACATTCCCATTGACGAAGAAACACAGAAATTGCATCGGAATTAAATATAAGAGACACAATGCCGACTTAAGTACAGGAAGACTAAGTCTTCCTACTGCCTATGTTTTGAACGATTCCTGTGTCATCAGTTTTACTTTCCGATGCACCTCTGCAGGTTTCATATATCCCTTGGACCTTCCCATAGACGATGAAACACAGAAATTGCATCGGAATTAAATATAAGAGACACAATGCTGACTTAAGTACAGGAAGACTGAGTCTTCCTACAGTCTATGTTTTGAGCGTTTCCTGTGTCACCAGTTTTACATTCTGATGCACCTCTGCAGGTTTACTGTATCCCTTGGACTTTCCCATTGACGATGAAACACAGAAATTGCATCGAAATTAAATATAAGAGACACAATGCCGACTTAAGTACATGAAAACAGTCTTCGTACGGTCAATGTTTTGAGCGTTTCCTGTGTCACCAGTTTTACATTCCGATGCACCTCTGCCGGTTTACTATATCCCTTGGACCTTCCCATTGTCGATGAAACACAGAAATCGCATCGGAATTAAATATAAGAGACACAATGCCGACTTAAGTACAAGTAAACAGTCTTCGTACCGTCAATGTTTTGAGCGTTTCCTGTGTCACCAGTTTTACATTCCGATGCACCTCTGCAGGTTTACTGTATCCATTGGACCTTCCCATTGACAATGAAACACAGAAATTGCATGGGAGTTAAATATAAGAGACACAATGCCGGCTTAAGTACAGGAAGACTGAGTCTTCCTACTGTCTATGCTTTGAGCTTTTCCTGTGTCACCAGTTTTACATTCCGATGCACCTCTGCAGGTTTACTGTATTCCTTGGACCTTCCCATTGACGATGAAACACAGAAATTGCATCGGAATTAAATATAAGAGACACAATGCCGACTTAAGTACAGGAAGACTAAGTCTTCCTACTGTCTATGTTTTGAACGATTCCTGTGTCATCAGTTTTACTTTGCGATGCACCTCTGCAGGTTTACTATATCCCTTGGACCTTCCCATTCACGATGAAACACAGAAATTTCATCGGAATTAAATATAAGAGACACAATGCCGACTTAAGTACAGGAAGACTGAGTCTTCCTACTGTCTATGTTTTGAGCGTTTCCTGTGTCACTAGTTTTACATTCCGATGCAAATCTGCAGGTTTACTGTATCCCTTGGACCTTCCCATAGACGATGAAACACAGAAATTGCATCGGAATTAAATATAAGAGACACAATGCTGACTTAAGTACAGGAAGACTGAGTCTTCCTACAGTCTATGTTTTGAGCGTTTCCTGTGTCACCAGTTTTACATTCTGATGCACCTCTGCAGGTTTACTGTATCCCTTGGACTTTCCCATTGACGATGATACACAGAAATTGCATCGAAATTAAATATAAGAGACACAATGCCGACTTAAGTACAAGAAAACAGTTTCGTACGGTCAATGTTTTGAGCGTTTCCTGTGTCACCAGTTTTACATTCCGATGCACCTATGCCGGTTTGCTATATCCCTTGGACCTTCCCATTGTCGATGAAACACAGAAATCGCATCGGAATTAAATATAAGAGACACAATGCCGACTTAAGTACAAGAAAACAGTCTTCGTACCGTCAATGTTTTGAGCGTTCCCTGTGTCACCAGTTTTACATTCCGATGCACCTCTGCCGGTTTACTATATCCCTTGGACCTTCCCATTGTCGATGAAACACAGAAATCGCATCGGAATTAAATAAAAGAGACACAATGCCGACTTAAGTGCAGGAAGACTGAGTTTTCCTACTGTCTATGTTTTGAGCGTTTTCTGTGTCATCAGTTTTCATTCAGATGCACTTCTGCAAGTTTACTGTATCCCTTGGACCTTCCCATTGACGATTAAAAACAGAAATTGCATCGGAATTAAATATAAGAGACACAATGCCGACTTAAGTACAGGAAGACTAAGTCTTCCTACGGTCTATGATTTGAGCGTTTCCTGTGTCATCATTTTTACTTTCCGATGCACCTCTGCAGGATTACTATATCCCTTGGACCTTCCCATTCACGATGAAACACAGAAATTTCATCGGAAATAAATATAAGAGACACAATGCCGACTTAAGTACAGGAAGACTGAGTCTTCCTACTGTCTATGTTTTGAGCGTTTCCTGTGTCACCACTTTTACATTCCGATGCACCTCTGCAGGTTTACTATATTCCTTGGACCTTCCCATTGACGAAGAAACACAGAAATTGCATCGGAATTAAATATAAGAGACACAATGCCGACTTAAGTACAGGAAGACTAAGTCTTCCTACTGTCTATGTTTTGAACGATTCCTGTGTCATCAGTTTTACTTTGCGATGCACCTCTGCAGGTTTACTATATCCCTTGGACCTTCCCATTCACGATGAAACACAGAAATTTCATCGGAATTAAATATAAGAGACACAATGCCGACTTAAGTACAGGAAGACTGAGTCTTCCTACTGTCTATGTTTTGAGCGTTTCCTGTGTCACTAGTTTTAGATTCCGATGCAAATCTGCAGGTTTACTGTATCCCTTGGACCTTCCCATAGACGATGAAACACAGAAATTGCATCGGAATTAAATATAAGAGACACAATGCTGACTTAAGTACAGGAAGACTGAGTCTTCCTACAGTCTATGTTTTGAGCGTTTCCTGTGTCACCAGTTTTACATTCCGATGCACCTCTGCCGGTTTACTGTATCGCTTGGACCTTCCCATTGTCGGTGAAACACAGAAATCGCATCGGAATTAAATATAAGAAACACAATGCCGACTTAAGTACAGGAAGACTGAGTCTTCCTACTGTCTATGTTTTGAGCGTTTCCTGTGTCATCATATTTACTTTCCGATGCACCTCTGCAGGATTACTATATCCCTTGGACCTTCCCATTCACGATGAAACACAGAAATTGCATCGGAAATAAATATAAGAGACACAATGCCGACTTAAGTACAGGAAGACTGAGTCTTCCTACTGTCTATGTTTTGAGCGTTTCCTGTGTCACCAGTTTTACATTCCGATGCACCTCTGCAGGTTTACTATATTGCTTGGACCTTCTCATTGACGAAGAAACACAGAAATTGCATCGCAATTAAATATAAGAGACACAATGCCGACTTAAGTACAGGAAGACTAAGTCTTCCTACTGTCTATGTTTTGAACGATTCCTGTGTCATCAGTTTTACTTTCCGATGCACCTCTGCAGGTTTACCACATCCCTTGGACCTTCCCATTCACGATGAAACACAGAAATATCATCGGCAATATATATAAGAGACATAATGCCGACTTAAGTACAGGAAGAATGAGTCTTCCTACTGTCTATGTTTTGATCGTTTCCTGGGTCACCAGTTTTACATTCCGATACACCTCTGCAGGTTTACTGTATCCCTTGGACCTTCCCATTGACGATGAAACACAGAAATTGCATCGGAATTAAATATAAGAGACACATTGCCGACTTAAGTACAGGAAGACTGAGTCTTCCTACTGTCTATGTTTTGAGCGTTTCCTGTGTCACTAGTTTTACATTCCGATGCAAATCTGCAGGTTTACTGTATCCCTTGGACCTTCCCATTAACGATGAAACACAGACATTGCATCGGAATTAAATATAATAGACACAATGAGGACTTAAGTACAGGAAGACTGAGTCTTCCTACAGTCTATGTTTTGAGCGTTTCCTGTGTCACCAGTTTTACATTCTGATGCACCTCTGCAGGTTTACTGTATCCCTTGGACGTTCCCGTTGACGATGAAACACAGAAACTGCATCGGAATTAAATATAAGAGACACAATGCCGACTTAAGTACAGGAAGTCTGAGTCTTCCTACTGTCTATAATTTGAGCGTTTCCCGCGTCACCAGTTTTATTTTCCGATGCACCTCTGCAGGATTACTATATCCCTTTGACCTTCCCATTCACGATGAAACACAGAAATTTCATCGGAAATAAATATAAGAGACACAATGCCGACTTAAGTACAGGAAGAATGAGTCTTCCTACTGTCTATGTGTTGAGCGTTTCCTGTGTCACCAGTTTTACATTCTGATGCACCTCTGCAGGTTTACTGTATCCCTTGGACCTTCACATTGACGATGAAACACAGAAATTGCATCGGAATTAAATATAAGAGACCAAATGCCGACTTAAGTACAGGTAGACTGAGTCTTCCTACAGTTTCCTGTGTCACCAGTTTTACATTCTGATGCACCTCTGCACGTTTACTGTATCCCTTGGACCTTCCCGTTGACGATGAAACACAGAAATTGCATCGGAATTAAATATAAGAAACACAATGCCGGCGTAAGTACAGGAAGACTGAGTTTTCCTACTGTCTACAATTTGAGCGTTTCCTGTGTCACCAGTTTTATTTTCCGATGCACCTCTACAGGTTTACTATATCCCTTGGACCTTCCCATTCACAATGAAACACACAAATTTCATCGGAAATAAATATAAGAGACACAATGCCGACTTAAGTATAGGAAGACTGAGTCTTCCTACTGTCTATGTTTGAGCGTTTCCTGTGTCACCAGTTTTACATTCCGATGCACCTCTGCAGGTTTACTGTATCCCTTGGACCTTCCCATTGACGATGAAACACAGAAATTGCATCGGAATTAAATAAAAGAGACACAATGCCGACTTAAGTACAGGAAGACTGAGTCTTCCTACTCTCTATGCTTTGAGCGTTTCCTGTGTTACCAGTTTGACATTCCGATGCACCTCTGCAGGTTTCCTGTATCCCTTGGACTTTCCCATTGACGATGAAACACAGAAATTGCATCGAAATTAAATATAAGAGACACAATGCCGACTTAAGTACAAGAAAAGAGTCTTCGTACGGTCATTGTTTTGAGCGTTTCCTGTGTCACCAGTTTTACATTCCGATGCATCTCTGCCGGTTAACTGTATCCCTTGGACCTTCCCATTGTCGATGAAACACAGAAATTGTGTCGGAATTAAATATAAGAAACACAATGCCGACTTAAGTACAGGAAGACTGAGGCTTCCTACTGTCTATGCGCTGAGCGTTTCCTGTGTCACCAGTTTTACATTCTGATGCACCTCTGCTGGTTTTCTGTATCCATTGGACCTTCCCATTGACGATGAAACACAGAAATTGCATCGGAATTAAATATAAGAAACCCAATGCCGACTTAAGTACAGGAAGACTGAGTCTTCCTACTGTCTATGTTTTGAGCGTTTCCTGTGTCAGCAGTTTTACATTCTGATGCACCTCTGCAGGATTACTGTATCCCTTGGACCTTCCCATTGACGATGAAACACAGAAATTGAATCGGAATTAAATATAAGAGACACAATGCCGACTTAAGTACAGGAAGACTGAGTCTTCCTACTGTCTATGAGTTGAGCGTTTCCTGTGTCACTAGTTTTACATTCCGATGGACATCTGCAGGTTTACTGTATTCCATCGACCTTCCCATTGACGATGAAACACAGAAATTGCATTGGAATTAAATGTAAGATACAGAATGCCGACTTAAGTACTGGAAGAATGAGTCTTCCCACTGTCTATGTGTTGAGCGTTTCCTGTGTCACCAGTTTTTCATTCTGATGCACCTCTGCAGGTTTACTGTATCCCTTGGACCTTCCCATTGACGATGAAACATAGACATTTCATCGGATATAAATATAAGAGACACAATGCCGACTTAAGTACAGGAAGACTGATTCTTCCTACTGTCTATGCTTTGAGCGTTTCCTGTGTCACCAGTTTTACATTCCGATGCACCTCTGCAGGTTTATTGTTTCCCTTGGACCTTCCCATTGACGATGAAACACAGAAATTGCATCGGAATTAAATATAAGAGACACAATGCCGATTTATGTACAGGAAGACAGAGTCTTCCTTCTGTCTATGCTTTGAGCGTTTTCTGGGTCACAAGTTTTACATTCCGATGCACCTCTGCAGGTTTACTGTATCCCTTGGACCTTCCCATTGACGATGAAACACAGAAATTGCATCGGAATTAAATATAGGAGACACAATACCGACTGAAGTACAGGAAGACTGAGTCTTCCTACACTCTATGCTTTGAGCGTTTCCTGTGTCACCAGTTTTACATTCTGATGCACCTCTGCAGGCTTACTGTAACCCTTGGACCTTCCCATTGACGATGAAACACAGAAATTGCATCGGAATGAAATATAAGAGACACAATGCCGACTTAAGTACAGGAAGACAGAGTCTTCCTACTGTCTATGATTTGAGCGTTTCCTGTGTCACTAGTTTTACATTCCGATGCACCTCTGCAGATTTACTGTATTCCTTGGACCTTCCCACTGACGATGAAACACAGAAATTGCATCGGAATTAAATATAAGAGACACAATGCCGACTTAAGTACAGGAAGAATGAGTCTTCCTACTGTCTATGTGTTGAGCGTTTCCTGTGTCAACAGTTTTTATTCTGATGCACCTCTGCAGGTTTACTGTATCCCTTGGACCTTCCCATTGACGATGAAACACAGAAATTGCATCGGAATTAAATATAAGAGGCACAATGCCGACTGAAGTACAGGAAGACTGAGTCATCCTACTCTCTATGCTTTGAGCGTTTCCTGTGTCACCGGTTTTACATTCTGATGCACCTCTGCAGGCTTACTGTATCCCTTGGACCTTCCCATTGACGATGAAACACAGAAATTGCATCGGAATTAAATATAAGAGACACAATGCCGACTTAAGTACAGGAAGACTGAGTCTTACTACTGTCTATAATTTGAGCGTTTCCTGTGTCACCAGTTTTACATTCCGATGCACCTCTACAGCTTTACTGTATCCCATGGACCTTCACAGTGACGATGAAACACAGAAATTGAATCGGAATTAAATATGAGACACAATGCCGTCTTAAGTACAGGAAGACTAAGTCTTCCTACTGTCTATGTTTTGAGCGTTTCCTGCGTCACCAGTTTTATTTTCCGATGCACCTCTGCAGGTTTACTATATCCCTTGGACCTTCCCATTCACGATGAAACACAGAAATTTCATCGGAAATAAAAATAAGAGACACAATGCCGACTTAAGTATAGGAAGACTGAGTCTTCCTACTGTCTATGATTTGAGCGTTTCCTGTGTCACCAGATTTACATTCCGATGCAACTCTGCAGGTTTACTGTATCCCGTGGAGCTTCCCATTGACGATGAAACACAGAAATTGCATCGAAATTAAATATAAGAGAAACAATGCCTACTTAAGTACAAGATAACAGTCTACGTACGGACAATGTTTTGAGCGTTTCCTGTGTCACCAGTTTTACATTCCGATGCACCTCTGCAGGTTTACTGTATCCCTTGGACCTTCCCATTGTCGATGAAACACAGAAATCGCATCGGATTTAAATATAGGAGACACAATGCCGACTTAAGTACAGAAAGACTGAGTCTTCCTACTGTCAATGCTTTGAGCGTTTCCTGTGTCACCAGTTATACATTCCGATGCACCTCTGCAGGTTTACTGTATCCCTTGGACCTTCCCATTGACGATGAAACACAGAAATTGCATCGGAATTAAATTTAAGAGACACAATGCCGACTTAAGTACAGGAAGACTAAGCGTTCCTACTGTCTATGTTTTGAGCGTTTCCTGTGTCATCAGTTTCACTTTCCGATGCACCTCTGCAGGTTTACTATATCCCTTGGACCTTCCCATTCACGATGAAACACTGAAATTTCATCGGAATTAGATATAAGAGACACAATGCCGACTTAAGTACAGGAAGACTGAGTCTTCCTACTGTCTTTGTTTTGAGCGTTTCCTGTGTCACCAGTTTTACATTCCAATGCACCTCTGCAGGTTTACTGTCCCCCTTGGACCTTCCCATTGACGATGAAACACAGAAATTGCATCAGAATAAAATATAAGAGACACAATGCCGACTTAAGTACAGGAAGACTGAGTCTTCCTACAGTCTATGTTTTGAGCGTTTCCTGTGTCACCAGTTTTACATTCTGATGCACATCTGCAGGTTTACTGTATCCCTTGGACCTTCCCATTGACGATGAAACATAGACATTGCATCGGAATTAAATATAAGAGACACAATGCCGACTTAAGTACTGGAAGACTGAGTCTTCCTAGTGTCTATAATTTGAGCGTTTCCTGTGTCACCAGTTTTACATTCCGATGCACCTCTACAGGTTTACTGTACCCCTTGGACCTTCCCATTGACGATGAAAAACAGAAATTGCATCGGAATTAAATATAAGACACACAATGCCGACTTAAGTAAAAAAAAATGGCTCTGAGCACTATGGGACTCAACTGCTGAGGTCATTAGTCCCCTAGAACTTAGAACTAGTTCTACCTAACTAACCTAAGGACATCACAAACATCCATGCCCGAGGCAGGATTCGAACCTGCGACCGTAGCGGACTTGCGGTTCCAGACTGCAGCGCCTTTAACCGCACGGCCACTTCGGCCGGCCCGACTTAAGTACAGGAAGACTGAGTCGTCCTACTGTCTATGATTTGATCGTTTCATGTGTCACCAGTTTTACATTCTGATGCACCTCTGCAGGTTTCCTGTATCCCTTGGACCTTCCCATTGACGATGAAACACAGAAATTGCATCGAAATTAAATATAAGAGACACAATGCCTACTTAAGTACAAGATAACAGTCAATGTACGGACAATGTTTTGAGCGTTTCCTGTGTCACCAGTTTTACATTCCGATGCACCTCTGCAGGTTTACTGTATCCCTTGGACCTTCCCATTGACGATGAAAAACAGAAATTGCATCGGAATTAAATATAAGAGACACAATGCCGACTGAAGTACAGGAAGACTAAGTCTTCCTACTGTCTATGTTTTGAGCGTTTCCTGTGTCATCAGTTTTACTTTCCGATGCACCTACGCAGGATTACTATATCCCTTGGACCTTCCCATTCACGATGAAACACAGAAATTTCATCGGAATTAAATACAAGAGACACAATGCCGAGTTAAGTACAGGAAGACTGAGTCTTCCTACTGTCTATGTTTTGAGCGTTTCCTGTGTCACCAGTTTTACATTCCGAATCACCTCTGCAGGTTAACTGTATTCCTTGGACCTTCCCATTGACGATGAAACACAGAAATTGCATCGGAATTAAATATAATAGACACAATGCCGACTTAAGTACTGGAAGAATGAGTCTTCCTACAGTCTATGTGTTGAGCGTTTCCTGTGTCACCAGTTTTACATTCTGATGCACCTCTGCAGGTTTACTGTATCCCTTGGACCTTCCCATTGACGATGAAACATAGAAATTTCATCGGAAATAAATATATCTACATCTACATCTACATCTATATTCCGCGAGCCACCTTACGGTGTGTGGCGGAGGGTACTTATTGTACCACTATCTGATCCCCCCTTCCCTGTTCCATTCACGAATTGTGCGTGGGAAGAACGACTGCTTGTAAGTCTCCGTATTTGCTCTAATTTCTCGGATCTTTTCGTTGTGATCATTACGCGAGATATATGTGGGCGGTAGTAATATGTTGCCCATCTCTTCCCGGAATGTGCTCTCTCGTAATTTCGATAGTAAACCTCTCCGTATTGCGTAACGCCTTTCTTGAAGTGTCCGCCACTGGAGCTTGTTCAGCATCTCCGTAACGCTCTCGCGCTGACTAAATGTCCCCATGACGAATCGCGCTGCTTTTCGCTGGATCATGTCTATCTCTTCTATTAATCCAACCTGGTAAGGGTCCCATACTGATGAGCAATACTCAAGAATCGGACGAACTAGTGTTTTGTAAGCTACTTCTTTCGTCGATGAGTCACATTTTCTTAGAATTCTTCCTATGAATCTCTCCAAGTTACAATGCCGACTTAAGTACAGGAAGACTGAGTCTTCCTACTGTCTATGTTTTGAGCGTTTCCTGTGTCACCAGTTTTACATTCCGATGCACCTCTGCAGGTTTACTGTATTCCTTGGACCTTCCCATTGACGATGAAACACAGAAATTGCATCGGAATTAAATATAAGAGACACAATGCCGACTTAAGTACTGGAAGAATGAGTCTTCCTACTGTCTATGTGTTGAGCGTTTCCTGTGTCACCAGTTTTACATTCTGATGCACCTCTGCAGGTTTACTGTATCCCTTGGACCTTCCCATTGACGATGAAACATAGAAATTTCATCGGAAATAAATATGAGACACAATGCCGACTTAAGTACAGGAAGACTGAGTCTTCCTACTGTCTATGTTTTGAGCGTTTCCTGTGTCACCAGTTTTACAATCCGATGCACGTCTGCAGGTTTACTGTTTCCCTTGGACCTTCCCATTGACGAAGAAACACAGAAATTGCATCGGAATTAAATATAAGAGACACACTGCCGACTGAAGTACAGGAAGACTGAGTCTTCTTACACTCTATGCTTTGAGCGTTTCCTGTGTCACCAGTTTTACATTCTGATGCACCTCTGCAGGCTTACTGTATCCCTTGGACCTTCCCATTGACGATAAAAAACAGAGATTGCATCGGAATTAAATATAAGAGACACAATTCCGACTTAAGTACAGGAAGACAGAGTCTTACTACTGTCTATGTTTTGAGCGTTTCCTGTGTTACTAGTTTTACATTCCGATGCACCTCTGCAGGTTTACTGTATTCCTTGGACCTTCCCATTGACGATGAAACACAGAAATTGCATCGGAATTAAATATAAGAGACACAATGCCGACTGAAGTACAGGAAGACTGAGTCTTCCTACACTCTATGCTTTGAGCGTTTCCTGTGTCACCAGTTTTACATTCCGATGCACGTCTGCATGTTTACTGTTTCCCTTGGACCTTCCCATTGACGATGAAACACAGAAATTGCATCGGAATTAAATATAAGAGACACAATGCCGACCTAAGTACAGAAAGACTGAGTCTTCCTACTGTCTATGTTTTGAGCGTTTCCTGTGTCACCAGTTTTACATTCCGATGCACCTCTGCAGGTTAACTGTATTCCTTGGACCTTCCCATTGACGATGAAACACAGAAATTGCATCGGAATTAAATATAAGAGACACAATGCCGACTTAAGTACTGGAAGAATGAGTCTTCCTACTGTCTATGTGTTGAGCATTTCCTGTGTCACCAGTTTTACATTCTGATGCACCTCTGCAGGTTTACTGTATCCCTTGGACCTTCCCATTGACGATGAAACATAGAAATTTCATCGGAAATAAATATAAGAGACACAATGCCGACTTAAGTACAGGAAGACTGAGTCTTCCTACTGTCTATGTTTTGAGCGTTTCCTGTGTCACCAGTTTTACATTCCGATGCACCTCTGCAGGTTTACTGTTTCCCTTGGACCTTCCCATTGACGATGAAACACAGAAATTGCATCGGAATTAATTATAAGAGACACAATGCCGACTTAAGTACTGGAGGAATGAATCTTCCTACTGTCTATGTGTTGAGCGTTTCCTGTGTCACCAGTTTTACATTCTGATGCACCTCTGCAGGTTTACTGTATCCCTTGGACCTTCCCATTGACGATGAAACATAGAAATTTCATCGGAAATAAATATAAGAGACATAATGCCGACTTAAGTACAGGAAGACTGAGTCTTCCTACTGTCTATGTTTTGAGCGTTTCCTGTGTCACCAGTTTTACAATCCGATGCACGTCTGCAGGTTTACTGTTTCCCTTGGACCTTCCCATTGACGAAGAAACACAGAAATTGCATCGGAAATAAATATAAGAGACACACTGCCGACTGAAGTACAGGAGGACTGAGTCTTCTTACACTCTATGCTTTGAGCGTTTCCTGTGTCACCAGTTTTACATTCTGATGCACCTCTGCAGGTTTCCTGTATCCCTTGGACCTTCCCATTGACGATGAAACACAGAAATTGCATCGAAATTAAATATAAGAGACACAATGCCTACTTAAGTACAAGATAACAGTCAACGTACGGACAATGTTTTGAGCGTTTCCTGTGTCACCAGTTTTACATTCCGATGCACCTCTGCAGGTTTACTGTATCCCTTGGACCTTCCCATTGTCGATGAAACACAGAAATCGCATCGGATTTAAATATAGGAGACACAATGCCGACTTAAGTACAGAAAGACTGAGTCTTCCTACTCTCAATGTTTTGAGCGTTTCCTGTGTTACCAGTTTTACATTCTGATGCACCTCTGCAGGTTTACTGTATCCCTTGGACCTTCCCGTTGACGATGAAACACAGAAATTGCATCGGAATTAAATATAAGAGACACAATGCCGACTTAAGTACAGGAAGGCTGAGTCTTCCTACTGTCTATGCTTTTGAGCGTTTTCTGTGTCATCAGTTTTACATTCAGATGCACCTCAGCAGGTTTACTGTATCACTTGGACCTTCCCATTGACGATGAAAAACAGAAATTGCATCGGAATTAAATATAAGAGACACAATGCCGACTGAAGTACAGGAAGACTAAGTCTTCCTACTGTCTATGTTTTGAGCGTTTCCTGTGTCACCAGTTTTACATTCCGATGCACGTCTGCATGTTTACTGTTTCCCTTGGACCTTCCCATTGGCGATGAAACACAGAAATTGCATCGGAATTAAATATAAGAGACACAATGCCGACCTAAGTACAGGAAGACTGAGTCTTCCTACTGTCTATGTTTTGAGCGTTTCCTGTGTCACCAGTTTTACATTCTGATGCACCTCTGCATGTTTACTGTATCCCTTGGACCTTCCCGTTGACGATAAAACACAGAAATTGCATCGGAATTAAATATAAGAGGTACAATGCCGACTTAAGTACAGGAAGACTGAGTCTTCCTACTGTCTATAATTTGAGCGTTTCCTGTGTCACCAGTTTTATTTTCCGATGCACCTCTACAGGTTTACTATATCCCTTGGACCTTCCCATTCACGATGAAAAACAGAAATTTCATCGGAAATAAATATAAGAGACACAATGCCGACTTAAGTACAGGAAGACTGACTTTTCCTACTGTCTATGTTTTGAGCGATTCATGTGTCACCAGTTTTACATTCCGATGCACCTCTGCAGGTTTACTGTATTCCTTGGACCTTCCCTTTGACGATGAAACACAGAAATTGCATCGGAATTAAATATAAGAGACACAATGCCGACTTAAGAACTGGAAGAATGAGTCTTCCTACTGTCTATGTGTTGAGCGTTTCCTGTGTCACCAGTTTTACATTCTGATGCACCTCTGCAGGTTTACTGTATCCCTTGGACCTTCCCATTGACGATGAAACATAGAAATTTCATCGGAAATAAATATAAGAGACACAATGCCGACTTAAGTACAGGAAGACTGAGTCTTCCTACTGTCTATGTTTTGAGCGTTTCCTGTGTCACCAGTTTTACAATCCGATGCACGTCTGCAGGTTTACTGTTTCCCTTGGACCTTCCCATTGACGAAGAAACACAGAAATTGCATCGGAATTAAATATAAGAGACACACTGCCGACTGAAGTACAGGAAGACTGAGTCTTCTTAGACTCTATGCTTTGAGCGTTTCCTGTGTCACCAGTTTTACATTCTGATGCACCTCTGCAGGCTTACTGTATCCCTTGGACCTTCCCATTGACGATAAAACACAGAGATTGCATCGGAATTAAATATAAGAGACACAATTCCGACTTAAGTACAGGAAGACAGAGTCTTACTACTGTCTATGTTTTGAGCGCTTCCTGTGTCACTAGTTTTACATTCCGATGCACCTCTGCAGGTTTACTGTATTCCTTGGACCTTCCCATTGTCGATGAAACACAGAAATTGCATCGGAATTAAATATAAGAGACACAATGCCGACTAAAGTACAGGAAGACTGAGTCTTCCTACACTCTATGCTTTGAGCGTTTCCTGTGTCACCAGTTTTACATTCCGATGCACCTCTGCAGGTTTACTGTATTCCTTGGACCTTCCCATTGACGATGAAACACAGAAATTGAATCGGAATTAAATATAAGAGACACAATGCCGACTTAAGTACAGGAAGACTAAGTCTTCCTACTGTCTATGTTTTGAGCGTTTCCTGCGTCACCAGTTTTATTTTCCGATGCACCTCTGCAGGTTTACTATATCCCTTGGACCTTCCCATTCACGATGAAACACAGAAATTTCATCGGAAATAAAAATAAGAGACACAATGCCGACTTAAGTATAGGAAGACTGAGTCTTCCTACTGTCTATGATTTGAGCGTTTCCTGTGTCACCAGATTTACATTCCGATGCACCTCTGCAGGTTTACTGTATCCCGTGGAGCTTCCCATTGACGATGAAACACAGAAATTGCATCGGAATTAAATATAAGACACACAATGCCGACTTAAGTAAAAAAAATGGCTCTGAGCACTATGGGACTCAACTGCTGAGGTCATTAGTCCCCTAGAACTTAGAACTAGTTATACCTAACTAACCTAAGGACATCACAAACATCCATGCCCGAGGCAGGATTCAAACCTGCGACCGTAGCGGACTTGCGGTTCCAGACTGCAGCGCCTTTAACCGCACGGCCACTTCGGCCGGCCCGACTTAAGTACAGGAAGACTGAGTCTTCCTACTGTCTATGATTTGAGCGTTTCATGTGTCACCAGTTTTACATTCTGATGCACCTCTGCAGGTTTACTGTATACCTTGGACCTTCCCGTTGACGATGAAACACAGAAATTGCATCGGAATTAATTATAAGAGACACAATGCCGACTTAAGTACAGGAAGACTGAGTCTTCCTACTGTCTATGTTTTGAGCGTTTTCTGTGTCATCAGTTTTACATTCAGATGCACCTCTGCAGGTTTACTGTATCCCTTGGACCTTCCCATTGACGATGAAAAACAGAAACTGCATCGGAATTAAATATAAGAGACACAATGCCGACTGAAGTACAGGAAGACTAAGTCTTCCTACTGTCTATGTTTTGAGCGTTTCCTGTGTCATCAGTTTTACTTTCCGATGCACCTCTGCAGGATTACTATATCCCTTGGACCTTCCCATTCACGATGAAACACAGAAATTTCATCGGAATTAAATACAAGAGACACAATGCCGACTTAAGTACAGGAAGACTGAGTCTTCCTACTGTCTATGTTTTGAGCGTTTCCTGTGTCACCAGTTTTACATTCCGATGCACGTCTGCATGTTTACTGTTTCCCTTGGACCTTCCCATTGACGATGAAACACAGAAATTGCTTCGGAATTAAGTATAAGAGACACAATGCCGACCTAAGTACAGAAAGACTGAGACTTCCTACTGTCTATATTTTGAGCGTTTCCTGTGTCACCAGTTTTACATTCCGATGCACCTCTGCAGGTTAACTGTATTCCTTGGACCTTCCCATTGTCGATGAAACACAGAAATTGCATCGGAATTAAATATAAGAGACACAATGCCGACTTAAGTACTGGAAGAATGAGTCTTCCTACTGTCTATGTGTTGAGCGTTTCCTGTGTCACCAGTTTTACATTCTGATGCACCTCTGCAGGTTTACTGTATCCCTTGGACCTTCCCATTGACGATGAAACATAGAAATTTCATCGGAAATAAATATAAGAGACACAATGCCGACTTAAGTACAGGAAGACTGAGTCTTCCTACTGTCTTTGATTTGAGCGTTTCCTGTGTCACCAGTTTTACATTCCGATGCACCTCTGCAGGTTTACTGTTTCCCTTGGACCTTCCCATTGACGATGAAACACAGAAATTGCATCGGAATTAATTATAAGAGACACAATGCCGACTTAAGTACTGGAAGAATGAGTCTTACTACTGTCTATGTGTTGAGCGTTTCCTGTGTCACCAGTTTTACATTCTGATGCACCTCTGCAGGTTTACTGTATCCCTTGGACCTTCCCATTGACGATGAAACATAGAAATTTCATCGGAAATAAATATAAGAGACACAATGCCGACTTAAGTACAGGAAGACTGAGTCTTCCTACTGTCTATGTTTTGAGCGTTTCCTGTGTCACCAGTTTTACAATCCGATGCACGTCTGCCGGTTTACTGTTTCCCTTGGACCTTCCCATTGACGAAGAAACACAGAAATTGCATCGGAATTAAATATAAGAGACACACTGCCGACTGAAGTACAGGAAGACTGAGTCTTCTTACACTCTATGCTTTGAGCGTTTCCTGTGTCACCAGTTTTACATTCTGATGCACCTCTGCAGGCTTACTGTATCCCTTGGACCTTCCCATTGACGATTAAACACAGAGATTGCATCGGAATTAAATATAAGAGACACAATTCCGACTTAAGTACAGGAAGACAGAGTCTTCCTACTGTCTATGTTTTGAGCGTTTCCTGTGTCACTAGTTTTACATTCCGATGCACCTCTGCAGGTTTACTGTATTCCTTGGACCTTCCCATTGACGATGAAACACAGAAATTGCATCAGAATTAAATATAAGAGACACAATGCCGACTTAAGTACAGGAAGAATGAGTCTTCCTACTGTCTATGTGTTGAGCGTTTCCTGTGTCAACAGTTTTACATTCTGATGCACCTCTGCAGGTTTACTGTATCCCTTGGACCTTCCCATTGACGATTAAAAACAGAAATTGCATCGGAATTAAATATAAGAGCCACAATGCCGACTGAAGTACAGGAAGACTAAGTCTTCCTACTGTCTATGTTTTGAGCGTGTCCTGTGTCATCAGTTTTACTTTCCGATGCACCTCTGCGGGATTACTATATCCCTTGGACCTTCCCATTCACGATGAAACACAGAAATTTCATCGGAATTAAATACAAGAGACACAATGCCGACTTAAGTACAGGAAGACTGAGTCTTCCTACTGTATATGTTTGAGCGTTTCCTGTGTCACCAGTTTTACATTCCGATGCACCTCTGCAGGTTTACTGTTTCCCTTGGACCTTCCCATTGACGATGAAACACAGAAATTGCATCGAAATTAAATATAAGAGCCACAATGCCGACTTAAGTACAGGAAGACTGAGTCTTCCTACTGTCTATGTTTTGAGCGTTTCCTGTGTCCCTAGTTTTACATTCCGATGCACCTCTGCAGGTTTACTGTATTCCTTGGACCTTCCCATTGACGATGAAACACAGAAATTGCATCGGAATTAAATATAAGAGACACAATGCCTACTTAAGTACAGGAAGAATGAGTCTTCCTACTGTCTATGTGTTGAGCGTTTCCTGTGTCAACAGTTTTTATTCTGATGCACCTCTGCAGGTTTACTGTATCCCTTAGACCTTCCCACTGACGATGAAACATAGAAATTTCATCGGAAATAAATGTAAGAGACACAATGCCGACTTAAGTACAGGAAGACTGAGTCTTCCTACTGTCTATGATTTGAGCGGTTCCTGTGTCACCAGTTTTACATTCCGATGCACCTCTGCAGGTTTACTGTTTCCCTTGGACCTTCCCATTGACGATGAAACATAGAAATTTCATCGGAAATAAATATAAGAGACACAATGCCGCTCTTAATTACAGGAAGACTGAGTCTTCCTACTGTGTATGATTTGAGCGTTTCCTGTGTCACCAGATTTACATTCCGATGCACCTCTGCAGGTTTACTGTATCCCGTGGAGCTTCCCATTGACGATGAAACACAGAAATTGCATCGAAATTAAATATAAGAGACACAATGCCTACTTAAGTACAAGATAACAATCTACGTACGGACAATGCTTTGAGCGTTTCCTGTGTCACCAGTTTTACATTCCGATGCACCTCTGCAGGTTAACTGTATTCCTTGGACCTTCCCATTGACGATGAAACACAGACATTGCATCGGAATTAAATATAAGAGACACAATGCCGACTTAAGTACTGGAAGAATGAGTCTTCCTACTGTCTATGTGTTGAGCGATTCCTGTGTCACCAGTTTTACATTCTGATGCACCTCTGCAGGTTTACTGTATCCCTTGGACCTTCCCATTGACGATGAAACATAGAAATTTCATCGGAAATAAATATAAGAGACACCATGCCGACTTAAGTACAGGAAGACTGAGTCTCCCTACTGTCTATGTTTTGAGCGTTTCCTGTGTCACCAGTTTTACAATCCGATGCACGTCTGCAGGTTTACTGTTTCCCTTGGACCTTCCCATTGACGAAGAAACACAGAAATTGCATCGGAATTAAATATAAGAGACACACTGCCGACTGAATACAGGAAGACTGAGTCTTCTTACACTCTATGCTTTGAGCGTTTCCTGTGTCACCAGTTTTACATTCTGATGCACCTCTGCAGGCTTACTGTATCCCTTGGACCTTCCCATTGACGATGAAACACAGAAATTGCATCGGAATTAAATATAAGAGACACAATGCCGACTTAAGTACAGGAAGACTGAGTCTTCCTACTGTCTATGTTTTGAGCGTTTCCTGTGTCACTAGTTTTACATTCCGATGCACCTCTGCAGGTTTACTGTATTCCTTGGACCTTCCCATTGACGATGAAACACAGAAATTGCATCGCAATTAAATATAAGAGACACAATGCCGACTTAAGTACAGGAAGAATGAGTCTTCCTACTGTCTATGTGTTGAGCGTTTCCTGTGTCAACAGTTTTTATTCTGATGCACCTCTGCAGGTTTACTGCATCCCTTAGACCTTCCCATTGACGATGAAACATAGAAATTTCATCGGAAATAAATGTAAGAGACACAATGCCGACTTAAGTACAGGAAGACTGAGTCTTCCTACTGTCTATGATTTGAGCGTTTCCTGTGTCACCAGTTTTACATTCCGATGCACCTCTGCAGGTTTACTGTTTCCCTTGGACCTTCCCATTGACGATGAAACATAGAAATTTCATCGGAAATAAATATAAGAGACACAATGCCGCTCTTAATTACAGGAAGACTGAGTCTTCCTACTGTCTATGTTTTGAGCGTTTCCTGTGTCACCAGTTTTACATTCCGATGCACCTCTGCAGGTTTATTGTTTCCCTTGGACCTTCCCATTGACGATGAAACACAGAAATTGCATCGGAATTAAATATAAGAGACACAATGCCGACTGAAGTACAGGAAGACTGAGTCTTCCTACTCTCTATGCTTTGAGCGTGTCCTGTGTCACCAGTTTTACATTCTGATGCACCTCTGCAGGCTTACTGTATCCCTTGGACCTTCCCATTGACGATGAAACACAGATATTGCATCGGAATAAAATATAAGAGACACAATGCTTAATTAAGTACAGGAAGACTGAGTCTTACTACTGCCTATAATTTGAGCGTTTCCTGTGTCACCAGTTTTACATTCCGATGCACCTCTGCAGGTTTACTGTATCCCGTGGAGCTTTCCATTGACGATGAAACACAGAAATTGCATCGAAATTAAATATAAGAGACACAATGCCTACTTAAGTACAAGATAACAGTCTACGTACGGACAATGCTTTGAGCGTTTCCTGTGTCACCAGTTTTACATTCCGATGCACCTCTGCAGGTTTACTGTATCCCTTGGACCTTCCCATTGTCGATGAAACACAGAAATCGCATCGGATTTAAATATAGGAGACACAATGCCGACTTAAGTACAGAAAGGCTGAGTCTTCCTATTGTCTATGTTTTGAGCGTTTCCTGTGTCACCAGTTATACATTCCGATGCACCTCTGCAGGTTTACTGTATCCCTTGGACCTTCCCATTGACGATGAAACACAGAAATTGCACCGGAATTAAATTTAAGTGACACAACGCCGACTTAAGTACAGGAAGACTAAGCGTTCCTACTGTCTATGTTTTGAGCGTTTCCTGTGTCATCAGTTTTACTTTCCGATGCACCTCTGCAGGTTTACTGTATCCCTTGGACCTTCCCATTCACGATGAAACACAGAAATTTCATCGGAATTAAATATAAGAGACACAATGCCGACTTAAGTACAGGAAGACTGAGTCTTCCTACTGTCTTTGTTTTGAGCGTTTCCTGTGTCGCCAGTTTTACATTCCGATGCACCTCTGCAGGTTTACTGTATCCCTTGGACGTTCCCATTGACGATGAAACACAGAAATTGCATCGGAAAAAAATATAAGAGACACAATGCCGACTTAAGTACAGGAAGACTGAGTCTTCCTGCAGTCTATGTTTTGAGCGTTTCCTGTGTCACCAGTTTTACATTCTGATGCACCTCTGCAGGTTTACTGTATTCCTTGGACCTTCCCATTGACGATGAAACACAGACATTGCATCGGAATGAAATATAAGAGACACAATGTCGACTTAAGTACAGGACGACTGAGTCTTCCTAGTGTCTATAATGTGAGCGTTTCCTGTGTCACCAGTTTTACATTCCGATGCACTTCTACAGATTTACTGTATCCCTTGGACCTTCACAGTGACGATGAAACACAGAAATTGCATCGGAATTAAATATAAGAGACACAATGCCGACTTAAGTACAGGAAGACTAAGTCCTCCTACTGTTTATGTTTTGAGCGTTTCCTGTGTCATCAGTTTAACTTTCTGACGCACCTCTGCAGGTTTACTATATCCCTTGGACATTCCCATTCACGATGAAAAACAGAAATTTCATCGGAAATAAATATAAGAGACACAATGCCGACTTAAGTATAGGAAGAATGAGTCTTCCTACTGTCTATGTTTTGAGCCTTTCCTGTGTCACCAGTTTTACATTCCGATGCACCTCTGCCGGTTTGCTGTATCCCTTGGACTTTCCCATTGTCGATGAAACACAGAAATCACATCGGAATTAAATATAAGAAACACAATCCCGACTTAAGTACAGGAAGACTGAGTCTTCCTACTGTCTGTGATTTGAGCGTTTCGTGTGTCACCAGTTTTACATTCTGATGCACCTCTGCAGGTTTACTGTATCCCTTGGACCTTCCCATTGACGATGAAAAACAGAAATTGCATCGGAATTAATTATCAGAGTCACAATGCCAACATAAGTACAGGAAGACTGAGTCTTCCTACTCTCTATGTTTTGAGCGTTTCCTGTGTTACCAGGTTGACATTCCGATGCACCTCTGCAGGTTTCCTGTACCTCTTGGAACTTCCCATTGACGATTAAACACAGAGATTGCATCGAAATTAAATATAAGAGACACAATGCCGACTTAAGTACAAGAAAACAGTCTTCCTACGGTCAATGTCTTGAGCGTTTCCTGTGTCACCAGTTTTACATTCCGATGCACCTCTGCAGGTTTACTGTATCACTTGGACCTTCCCATTGTCGATGAAACACAGAAATCGCATCGGAATTAAATATAGGAGACACAATGCCGACTTAAGTACAGAAAGACTGAGTCTTCCTACTGTCTATGTTTTGAGCGTTTCCTGTGTCACTAGTTTTACATTCCGATGCACCTCTGCAGGTTTACTGTATTCCTTGGACCATCCCATTCACGATGAAACACAGAAATTGCATCGGAATTAAATATAAGAGACACAATGCCGACTTAAGTACAGGAAGAATGAGTCTTCCTACTGTCTATGTGTTGAGCGTTTCCTGTGTCACAAGTTTTACATTCTGATGTACCTCTGCAGATTTACTGTATCCCTTGGACCTTCCCATTGACGATGAAGCACCGAAATTGCATCGGAATTAAATATAAGAGACACAATGCCGACTTAAGTACAGGAAGACTGAGTCTTCCTACAGTCTATGATTTGAGCGTTTCCTGTGTTACCAGTTTTACATTCTGATGCACCTCTGCAGGTTTACTGTATCCGTTGGACCTTCCCGTTGACGATGAAACACAGAAATTGCAGCGGAATTAAATATAAGAGACACATTGCCGACATAAGTACAGGAAGACTGAGTCTTCCTACTGTCTATAATTTGAGCGTTTCCTGTGTCACCAGTTTAATTTCCGATGCACCTCTACAGGTTTACTATATCCCTTGGACCTTCCCATTCACGATGAAAAACAGAAATTTCATCGGAAATAAATATAAGAGACACAATGCCGACTTAAGTATAGGAAGAATGAGTCTTCCTACTGTCTATGTTTTGAGCCTTTCCTGTGTCACCAGTTTTACATTCCGATGCACCTCTGCCGGTTTGCTGTATCCCTTGGACTTTCCCATTGTCGATGAAACACAGAAATCACATCGGAATTAAATATAAGAAACACAATGCCGACTTAAGTACAGGAAGACTGAGTCTTCCTACTGTCTGTGTTTTGAGCGTTTCGTGTGTCACCAGTTTTACATTCTGATGCACCTCTGCAGGTTTACTGTATCCCTTGGACCTTCCCATTGACGATGAAAAACAGAAATTGCATCGGAATTAAATATAAGAGACACAATGCCGACTGAAGTACAGCAAGACTAAGTCTTCCTACTGTCTATGTTTTGAGCGTTTCCTGTGTCATCAGTTTTACTTTCCGATGCACCTCTGCAGGTTTACTGTATCCCTTGGACCTTCCCATTGACGATGAAACATAGAAATTTCATCGGAAATAAATGTAAGAGACACAATGCCGACTTAAGTACAGGAAGACTGAGTCTTCCTACTGTCTTTGTTTTGAGCGTTTCCTGTGTCACCAGTTTTACATTCCGATGCACCTCTGCAGGTTTACTGTATCCCTTGGACCTTCCCATTGACGATGAAACACAGAAATTGCATCGGAATAAAATATAAGAGACACAATGCCGACTTAAGTACAGGAAGACTGAGTCTTCCTGCAGTCTATGTTTTGAGCGTTTCCTGTGTCACCAGTTTTACATTCCGAAGCACTTCTACAGGTTTACTGTATCCCTTGGACCTTCACAGTGACGATGAAACACAGAAATTGCATCGGAATTAAATATAAGAGACACAATGCCGACTTAAGTACAGGAAGACTAAGTCCTCCTACTGTTTATGTTTTGAGCGTTTCCTGTGTCATCAGTTTAACTTTCTGACGCACCTCTGCAGGTTTACTATATCCCTTGGACATTCCCATTCACGATGAAACACAGACAATTCATCGGAAATAAATATAAGAGACACTATGCCGACTTAAGTATGGGAAGACTGAGTCTTCCTCTGTCTATGTTTGGAGCGTTTCCTGTGTCACCAGTTTTACATTCCGATGCAACTCTGCAGGTTTACTATATCCCTTGGACCTTCCCATTGACGATGAAACACAGAAATTGCATCGGAATTAATTATAAGAGTCACAATGCCAAAATAAGTACAGGAAGACTGAGTCTTCCTACTCTCTATATTTGGGCGTTTCCTGTGTTACCAGGTTGACATTCCGATGCTCCTCTGCAGGATTCCAGTATCTCTTGGACCTTCCCATTGACGATGAAACACAGAGATTGCATCGAAATTAAATATAAGAGACACAATGCCGACTTAAGTACAAGAAAACAGTCTTCGTACGGTCAATGTCTTGAGCGTTTCCTGTGTCACCAGTTTTACATTCCGATGCACCTCTGCAGGTTTACTGTATCCCTTGGACCTTCCCATTGTCGATGAAACACAGAAATCGCATCGGAATTAAATATAAGAAACACAATGCCGACTTAAGTACAGGAAGACTGAGTCTTCCTACTGTCTGTGTTTAGAGCGTTTCCTGTGTCACCAGTTTTACATTCTGATGCACCTCTGCAGGTTTTCTGTATCCATTGGGCCTTCCCATTGACGATGAAACACAGAAATTGCATCGGAATTAAATATAAGAGACACAATGCCGACTGAAGTACAGGAAGACTGAGTCTTCCTACAGTCTATGATTTGAGCGTTTCCTGTGTTACCAGTTTTACATTCTGATGCACCTCTGCAGGTTTACTGTATCCCTTGGACCTTCCCGTTGACGATGAAACACAGAAATTGCAGCGGAATTAAATATAAGAGACACAATGCCGACTTAAGTACAGGAAGACTGAGTCTTCCTACTGTCTATAATTTGAGCGTTTCCTGTGTCACCAGTTTTATTTTCCGATGCACCTCTACAGGTTTACTATATCCCTTGGACCTTCCCATTCACGATGAAAAACAGAAATTTCATCGGAAATAAATATAAGAGACACAATGCCGACTTAAGTATAGGAAGAATGAGTCTTCCTACTGTCTATGTTTTGAGCCTTTCCTGTGTCACCAGTTTTACATTCCGATGCACCTCTGCCGGTTTGCTGTATCCCTTGGACTTTCCCATTGTCGATGAAACACAGAAATCACATCGGAATTAAATATAAGAAACACAATGCCAACTTAAGTACAGGAAGACTGAGTCTTCCTACTGTCTGTGTTTTGAGCGTTTCGTGTGTCACCAGTTTTACATTCTGATGCACCTCTGCAGGTTTACTGTATCCCTTGGACCTTCCCATTGACGATGAAAAACAGAAATTGCATCGGAATTAAATATAAGAGACACAATGCCGACTGAAGTACAGGAAGACTAAGTCTTCCTACTGTCTATGTTTTGAGCGTTTCCTGTGTCATCAGTTTTACTTTCCGATGCACCTCTGCAGGATTACTATATCCCTTGGACCTTCCCATTCACGATGAAACACAGAAATTTGATCGGAATTAAATACAAGAGACACAATGCCGACTTAAGTACAGGAAGACTGAGTCTTCCTACTGTCTATGTTTTGAGCGTTTCCTGTGTCACCAGTTTTACATTCCGATGCACCTCTGCAGGTTTACTGTTTCCCTTGGACCTTCCCATTGACGATGAAACACAGAAATTGCATCGGAATTAATTATAAGAGACACAATGCCGACTTAAGTACTGGAAGAATGAGTCTTCCTACTGTCTATGTGTTGAGCGTTTCCTGTGTCACCAGTTTTACATTCTGATGCACCTCTGCAGGTTTACTGTATCCCTTGGACCTTCCCATTGACGATGATACATAGAAATTTCATCGGAAATAAATGTAAGAGACACAATGCCGACTTAAGTACAGGAAGACTGAGTCTTCCTACTGTCTTTGTTTTGAGCGTTTCCTGTGTCACCAGTTTTACATTCCGATGCACTTCTACAGGTTTACTGTATCCCTTGGACCTTCACAGTGACGATGAAACACAGAAATTGCATCGGAATTAAATATAAGAGACACAATGCCGACTTAAGTACAGGAAGACTAAGTCCTCCTACTGTTTATGTTTTGAGCGTTTCCTGTGTCATCAGTTTAACTTTCTGACGCACCTCTGCAGGTTTACTATATCCCTTGGACATTCCCATTCACGATGAAACACAGACAATTCATCGGAAATAAATATAAGAGACACTATGCCGACTTAAGTATGGGAAGACTGAGTCTTCCTCTGTCTATGTTTGGAGCGTTTCCTGTGTCACCAGTTTTACATTCCGATGCAACTCTGCAGGTTTACTATATCCCTTGGACCTTCCCATTGACGATGAAACACAGAAATTGCATCGGAATTAATTATAAGAGTCACAATGCCAAAATAAGTACAGGAAGACTGAGTCTTCCTACTCTCTATGTTTTGAGCGTTTCCTGTGTTACCAGGTTGACATTCCGATGCACCTCTGCAGGTTTCCAGTATCTCTTGGACCTTCCCATTGACGATGAAACACAGAGATTGCATCGAAATTAAATATAAGAGACACAATGCCGACTTAAGTACAAGAAAACAGTCTTCGTACGGTCAATGTCTTGAGCGTTTGCTGTGTCACCAGTTTTACATTCCGATGCACCTCTGCAGGTTTACTGTATCCCTTGGACCTTCCCATTGTCGATGAAACACAGAAATCGCATCGGAATTAAATATAAGAAACACAATGCCGACTTAAGTACAGGAAGACTTAGTCTTCCTACTGTCTGTGTTTTGAGCGTTTCCTGTGTCACCAGTTTTACATTCTGATGCACCTCTGCAGGTTTTCTGTATCCATTGGGCCTTCCCATTGACGATGAAACACAGAAATTGCATCGGAATTAAATATAAGAGACACAATGCCGACTGAAGTACAGGAAGACTGAGTCTTCCTACAGTCTATGATTTGAGCGTTTCCTGTGTTACCAGTTTTACATTCTGATGCACCTCTGCAGGTTTACTGTATCCCTTGGACCTTCCCGTTGACGATGAAACACAGAAATTGCAGCGGAATTAAATATAAGAGACACAATGCCGACTTAAGTACAGGAAGACTGAGTCTTCCTACTGTCTATAATTTGAGCGTTTCCTGTGTCACCAGTTTTATTTTCCGATGCACCTCTACAGGTTTACTATATCCCTTGGACCTTCCCATTCACGATGAAAAACAGAAATTTCATCGGAAATAAATATAAGAGACACAATGCCGACTTAAGTATAGGAAGAATGAGTCTTCCTACTGTCTATGTTTTGAGCCTTTCCTGTGTCACCAGTTTTACATTCCGATGCACCTCTGCCGGTTTGCTGTATCCCTTGGACTTTCCCATTGTCGATGAAACACAGAAATCACATCGGAATTAAATATAAGAAACACAATGCCGACTTAAGTACAGGAAGACTGAGTCTTCCTACTGTCTGTGTTTTGAGCGTTTCGTGTGTCACCAGTTTTACATTCTGATGCACCTCTGCAGGTTTACTGTATCCCTTGGACCTTCCCATTGACGATGAAACATAGAAATTTCATCGGAAATAAATGTAAGAGACACAATGCCGACTTAAGTACAGGAAGACTGAGTCTTCCTACTGTCTTTTTTTTGAGCGTTTCCTGTGTCACCAGTTTTACATTCCGATGCACCTCTGCAGGTTTACTGTATCCCTTGGACCTTCCCATTGACCATGAAACACAGAAATTGCATCGGAATAAAATATAAGAGACACAATGCCGACTTAAGTACAGGAAGACTGAGTCTTCCTGCAGTCTATGTTTTGAGCGTTTCCTGTGTCACCAGTATTACATTCTGATGCACCTCTGCAGGTTTACTGTATTCCTTGGACCTTCCCATTGACGATGAAACACAGACATTGCATCGGAATGAAATATAAGAGACACAATGCCGACTTAAGTACAGGAAGACTGAGTCTTCCTAGTGTCTATAATTTGAGCGTTTCCTGTGTCACCAGTTTTACATTCCGATGCACTTCTACAGGTTTACTGTATCCCTTGGACCTTCACAGTGACGATGAAACACAGAAATTGCATCGGAATTAAATATAAGAGACACAATGCCGACTTAAGTACAGGAAGACTAAGTCCTCCTACTGTTTATGTTTTGAGCGTTTCCTGTGTCATCAGTTTAACTTTCTGACGCACCTCTGCAGGTTTACTATATCCCTTGGACATTCCCATTCACGATGAAACACAGACAATTCATCGGAAATAAATATAAGAGACACTATGCCGACTTAAGTATGGGAAGACTGAGTCTTCCTCTGTCTATGTTTGGAGCGTTTCCTGTGTCACCAGTTTTACATTCCGATGCAACTCTGCAGGTTTACTATATCCCTTGGACCTTCCCATTGACGATGAAACACAGAAATTGCATCGGAATTAATTATAAGAGTCACAATGCCAAAATAAGTACAGGAAGACTGAGTCTTCCTACTCTCTATGTTTTGAGCGTTTCCTGTGTTACCAGGTTGACATTCCGATGCACCTCTGCAGGTTTCCAGTATCTCTTGGACCTTCCCATTGACGATGAAACACAGAGATTGCATCGAAATTAAATATAAGAGACACAATGCCGACTTAAGTACAAGAAAACAGTCTTCGTACGGTCAATGTCTTGAGCGTTTGCTGTGTCACCAGTTTTACATTCCGATGCACCTCTGCAGGTTTACTGTATCCCTTGGACCTTCCCATTGTCGATGAAACACAGAAATCGCATCGGAATTAAATATAAGAAACACAATGCCGACTTAAGTACAGGAAGACTTAGTCTTCCTACTGTCTGTGTTTAGAGCGTTTCCTGTGTCACCAGTTTTACATTCTGATGCACCTCTGCAGGTTTTCTGTATCCATTGGGCCTTCCCATTGACGATGAAACACAGAAATTGCATCGGAATTAAATATAAGAGACACAATGCCGACTGAAGTACAGGAAGACTGAGTCTTCCTACAGTCTATGATTTGAGCGTTTCCTGTGTTACCAGTTTTACATTCTGATGCACCTCTGCAGGTTTACTGTATCCCTTTGACCTTCCCGTTGACGATGAAACACAGAAATTGCAGCGGAATTAAATATAAGAGACACAATGCCGACTTAAGTACAGGAAGACTGAGTCTTCCTACTGTCTATAATTTGAGCGTTTCCTGTGTCACCAGTTTTATTTTCCGATGCACCTCTACAGGTTTACTATATCCCTTGGACCTTCCCATTCACGATGAATAACAGAAATTTCATCGGAAATAAATATAAGAGACACAATGCCGACTTAAGTATAGGAAGAATGAGTATTCCTACTGTCTATGTTTTGAGCCTTTCCTGTGTCACCAGTTTTACATTCCGATGCACCTCTGCCGGTTTGCTGTATCCCTTAGACTTTCCCATTGTCGATGAAACACAGAAATCACATCGGAATTAAATATAAGAAACACAATGCCGACTTAAGTACAGGAAGACTGAGTCTTCCTACTGTCTGTGTTTTGAGCGTTTCGTGTGTCACCAGTTTTACATTCCGATGCACCTCTGCAGGTTTACTGTATCCCTTGGACCTTCCCATTGACGATGAAACATAGAAATTTCATCGGAAATAGATGTAAGAGACACAATGCCGACTTAAGTACAGGAAGACTGAGTCTTCCTACTGTCTTTGTTTTGAGCGTTTCCTGTGTCACCAGTTTTACATTCCGATGCACCTCTGCAGGTTTACTGTATCCCTTGGACCTTCCCATTGACCATGAAACACAGAAATTGCATCGGAATAAAATATTAGAGACACAATGCCGACTTAAGTACAGGAAGACTGAGTCTTCCTGCAGTCTATGTTTTGAGCGTTTCCTGTGTCACCAGTATTACATTCTGATGCACCTCTGCAGGTTTACTGTATTCCTTGGACCTTCCCATTGACGATGAATCACAGACATTGCATCGGAATGAAATATAAGAGACACAATGCCGACTTAAGTACAGGAAGACTGAGTCTTCCTAGTGTCTATAATTTGAGCGTTTCCTGTGTCACCAGTTTTACATTCCGATGCACTTCTACAGGTTTACTGTATCCCTTGGACCTTCACAGTGACGATGAAACACAGAAATTGCATCGGAATTAAATATAAGAGACACAATGCCGACTTAAGTACAGGAAGACTAAGTCCTCCTACTGTTTATGTTTTGAGCGTTTCCTGTGTCATCAGTTTAACTTTCTGACGCACCTCTGCAGGTTTACTATATCCCTTGGACATTCCCATTCACGATGAAACACAGACAATTCATCGGAAATAAATATAAGAGACACTATGCCGACTTAAGTATGGGAAGACTGAGTCTTCCTCTGTCTATGTTTGGAGCGTTTCCTGTGTCACCAGTTTTACATTCCGATGCAACTCTGCAGGTTTACTATATCCCTTGGACCTTCCCATTGACGATGAAACACAGAAATTGCATCGGAATTAATTATAAGAGTCACAATGCCAAAATAAGTACAGGAAGACTGAGTCTTCCTACTCTCTATGTTTTGAGCCTTTCCTGTGTTACCAGGTTGACATTCCGATGCACCTCTGCAGGTTTCCAGTATCTCTTGGACCTTCCCATTGACGATGAAACACAGAGATTGCATCGAAATTAAATATAAGAGACACAATGCCGACTTAAGTACAAGAAAACAGTCTTCGTACGGTCAATGTCTTGAGCGTTTCCTGTGTCACCAGTTTTACATTCCGATGCACCTCTGCAGGTTTTCTGTATCCCTTGGACCTTCCCATTGTCGATGAAACACAGAAATCGCATCGGAATTAAATATAAGAAACACAATGCCGACTTAAGTACAGGAAGACTGAGTCTTCCTACTGTCTGTGTTTTGAGCGTTTCCTGTGTCACCAGTTTTACATTCTGATGCACCTCTGCAGGTTTTCTGTATCCATTGGGCCTTCCCATTGACGATGAAACACAGAAATTGCATCGGAATTAAATATAAGAGACACAATGCCGACTGAAGTACAGGAAGACTGAGTCTTCCAACAGTCTATGATTTGAGCGTTTCCTGTGTTACCAGTTTTACATTCTGATGCACCTCTGCAGGTTTACTGTATCCCTTGGACCTTCCCGTTGACGATGAAACACAGAAATTGCAGCGGAATTAAATATAAGAGACACAATGCCGACTTAAGTACAGGAAGACTGAGTCTTCCTACTGTCTATAATTTAAGCGTTTCCTGTGTCACCAGTTTTATTTTCCGATGCACCTCTACAGGTTTACTATATCCCTTGGACCTTCCCATTCACGATGAAAAACAGAAATTTCATCGGAAATAAATATAAGAGACACAATGCCGACTTAAGTATAGGAAGAATGAGTCTTCCTACTGTCTATGTTTTGAGCCTTTCCTGTGTCACCAGTTTTACATTCCGATGCACCTCTGCCGGTTTGCTGTATCCCTTGGTCTTTCCCATTGTCGATGAAACACAGAAATCACATCGGAATTAAATATAAGAAACACAATGCCGACTTAAGTACAGGAAGACTGAGTCTTCCTACTGTCTGTGTTTTGAGCGTTTCGTGTGTCACCAGTTTTACATTCTGATGCACCTCTGCAGGTTTACTGTATCCCTTGGACCTTCCCATTGACGATGAAAAACAGAAATTGCATCGGAATTAAATATAAGAGACACAATGCCGACTGAAGTACAGCAAGACTAAGTCTTCCTACTGTCTATGTTTTGAGCGTTTCCTGTGTCATCAGTTTTACTTTCCGATGCACCTCTGCAGGATTACTATATCCCTTGGACCTTCCCATTCACGATGAAACACAGAAATTTGATCGGAATTAAATACAAGAGACACAATGCCGACTTAAGTACAGGAAGACAGAGTCTTCCTACTGTCTATGTTTTGAGCGTTTCCTGTGTCACCAGTTTTACATTCCGATGCACCTCTGCAGGTTTACTGTTTCCCTTGGACCTTCCCATTGACGATGAAACACAGAAATTGCATCGGAATTAATTATAAGAGACACAATGCCGACTTAAGTACTGGAAGAATGAGTCTTCCTACTGTCTATGTGTTGAGCGTTTCCTGTGTCACCAGTTTTACATTCTGATGCACCTCTGCAGGTTTACTGTATCCCTTGGACCTTCCCATTGACGATGAAACATAGAAATTTCATCGGAAATAAATGTAAGAGACACAATGCCGACTTAAGTACAGGAAGACTGAGTCTTCCTACTGTCTTTGTTTTGAGCGTTTCCTGTGTCACCAGTTTTACATTCCGATGCACCTCTGCAGGTTTACTGTATCCCTTGGACCTTCCCATTGACGATGAAACACAGAAATTGCATCGGAATAAAATATAAGAGACACAATGCCGACTTAAGTACAGGAAGACTGAGTCTTCCTGCAGTCTATGTTTTGAGCGTTTCCTGTGTCACCAGTTTTACATTCTGATGCACCTCTGCAGGTTTACTGTATTCCTTGGACCTTCCCATTGACGATGAAACACAGACATTGCATCGGAATGAAATATAAGAGACACAATGCCGACTTAAGTACAGGAAGACTGACTCTTCCTAGTGTCTATAATTTGAGCGTTTCCTGTGTCACCAGTTTTACATTCCGATGCACTTCTACAGGTTTACTGTATCCCTTGGACCTTCACAGTGACGATGAAACACAGAAATTGCATCGGAATTAAATATAAGAGACACAATGCCGACTTAAGTACAGGAAGACTAAGTCCTCCTACTGTTTATGTTTTGAGCGTTTCCTGTGTCATCAGTTTAACTTTCTGACGCACCTCTGCAGGTTTACTATATCCCTTGGACATTCCCATTCACGATGAAACACAGACAATTCATCGGAAATAAATATAAGAGACACTATGCCGACTTAAGTATGGGAAGACTGAGTCTTCCTCTGTCTATGTTTGGAGCGTTTCCTGTGTCACCAGTTTACATTCCGATGCAACTCTGCAGGTTTACTATATCCCTTGGACCTTCCCATTGACGATGAAACACAGAAATTGCATCGGAATTAATTATAAGAGTCACAATGCCAACATAAGTACAGGAAGACTGAGTCTTCCTACTCTCTATGTTTTGAGCTTTTCCTGTGTTACCAGGTTGACATTCCGATGCACCTCTGAAGGTTTCCTGTATCTCTTGGACCTTCCCATTGACGATGAAACACAGAGATTGCATCGAAATTAAATAGAAGAGACACAATTCCGACTTAAGTACAAGAAAACAGTCTTCGTACGGTCAATGCCTTGAGCGTTTCGTGTGTCACCAGTTTTACATTCTGATGCACCTCTGCAGGTTTACTGTATCCCTTGGACCTTCCCATTGACGATGAAAAACAGAAATTGCATCGGAATTAAATATAAGAGACACAATGCCGACTTAAGTACAGGAAGACTGAGTCTTCCTACTGTCTATAATTTGAGCGTTTCCTGTGTCACCAGTTTTATTTTCCGATGCACCTCTACAGGTTTACTATATCCCTTGGACCTTCCCATTCACGATGAAAAACAGAAATTTCATCGGAAATAAATATAAGAGACACAATGCCGACTTAAGTATAGGAAGAATGAGTCCTCCTACTGTCTATGTTTTGAGCCTTTCCTGTGTCACCAGTTTTACATTCCGATGCACCTCTGCCGGTTTGCTGTATCCCTTGGACTTTCCCATTGTCGATGAAACACAGAAATCACATCGGAATTAAACATAAGAAACACAATGCCGACTTAAGTACAGGAAGACTGAGTCTTCCTACTGTCTGTGTTTTGAGCGTTTCCTGTGTCACCAGTTTTACATTCTGATGCACCTCTGCAGGTTTTCTGTTTCCATTGGACCTTCCCATTGACGATGAAACACAGAAATTGCATCGGAATTAAATATAAGAGACACAATGCCGACTGAAGTACAGGAAGACTAAGTCTTCCTACTGTCTATGTTTTGAGCGTTTCCTGTGTCATCAGTTTTACTTTCCGATGCACCTCTGCACGATTACTATATCCCTTGGACCTTCCCATTCACGATGAAACACAGAAATTTGATCGGAATTAAATACAAGAGACACTATGCCGACTTAAGTACAGGAAGACTGAGTCTTCCTACTGTCTATGTTTTGGGCGTTTCCTGTGTCACCAGTTTTACATTCCGATGCACCTCTGCAGGTTTACTGTTTCCCTTGGACGTTCCCATTGACGATGAAACACAGAAATTGCATCGGAATTAATTATAAGAGACACAATGCCGACTTAAGTACTAGAAGAATGAGTCTTCCTACTGTCTATGTGTTGAGCGTTTCCTGTGTCACCAGTTTTACATTCTGATGCACCTCTGCAGGTTTACTGTATCCCTTGGACCTTCCCATTGACGATGAAACATAGAAATTTCATCGGAAATAAATATAAGAGACACAATGCCGACTTAAGTACAGGAAGACTGAGTCTTCCTACTGTCTATGATTTGAGCGTTTCCTGTGTCACCAGTTTTACATTCCGATGCACCTCTGCAGGTTTACTGTTTCCCTTGGACCTTCCCATTGACGATGAAACACAGAAATTGCATCGGAATTAAATATAAGAGACACACTGCCGACTGAAGTACAGGAAGACTGAGTCTTCCTACACTCTATGCTTTGAGCGTTTCCTGTGTCACCAGTTTTACATTGTGATGCACCTCTGGAGGCTTACTGTATCCCTTGGACCTTCCCATCGACGATGAAACACAGAAATTGCATCGGAATTAAATATAAGAGACACAATGCCGACTTAAGTACAGGAAGACAGAGTCTTCCTACTGTCTATGTTTTGAGCGTTTCCTGTGTCACTAGTTTTACATTCCGATGCACCTCTGCAGGTTTACTGTATTCCTTGGACCTTCCTATTGACGATGAAACACAGAAATTGCATCGGAATTAAATATAAGAGACACAATGCCGACTTAAGTACAGGAAGAATGAGTCTTCCTACTGTCTATGTGTTGAGCGTTTCCTGTGTCAACAGTTTTACATTCTGATGCACTTCCGCATTTTTACTGTATCCCTTGGACCTTCCCATTGACGATGAAAAACAGAAATTGCATCGGAATTAAATATAAGAGACACAATGCCGACTGAAGTACAGGAAGACTAAGTCTTCCTACTGTCTATGTTTTGAGCGTTTCCTGTGTCATCAGTTTTACTTTCCGATGCACCTCTGCAGGATTACTATATCCCTTGGACCTTCCCATTCACGATGAAACACAGAAATTTCATCGGAATTCAATACAAGAGACACAATGCCGACTTAAGTACAGGAAGACTGAGTCTTCCTACTGTCTATGTTTTGAGCGTTTCCTGTGTCACCAGTTTTACATTCCGATGCACCTCTGCAGGTTTACTGTTTCCCTTGGACCTTCCCATTGATGATGAAACACAGAAATTGCATCGGAATTAAATAAAAGAGACACAATGCCGACTTAAGTACAGGAAGACTGAGTCTTGCTACTGTCTATGTTTTTAACGTTTCCTGTGTCACTAGTTTTACATTCCGATGCACCTCCGCAGGTTTACTGTATTCCTTGGACCTTCCCATTGACGATGAAACACAGAAATTGCATCGGAATTAAATATAAGAGACACAATGCCGACTTAAGTACTGGAAGAATGAGTCTTCCTACTGTCTATGTGTTGAGCGTTTCCTGTGTCACCAGTTTTACATTCTGATGCACCTCTGCAGGTTTACTGTATCCCTTGGACCTTCCCATTGACGATGAAACATAGAAATTTCACGGAAATAGATATAAGAGACACAATGGCGACTTAAGTACAGGAAGACAGAGTCTTCCTACTGTCTATGTTTTGAGCGTTTCCTGTGTCACTAGTTTTACATTCCGATGCACCTCTGCAGCTTTGCTGTATTCCTTGGACCTTCCCATTGACGATGAAACACAGAAATTGCATCGGAATTAAATATAAGAGACACAATGCCGACTTAAGTACAGGAAGAATGAGTCTTCCTACTGTCTATGTGTTGAGCGTTTCCTGTGTCAACAGTTTTATATTCTGATGCACCTCTGCAGGATTACTATATGCCTTGGACCTTCGCATTCACGATGAAACACAGAAATTTCATCGGAATTAAATACAAGAGACACAATGCCGACTTAAGTACAGGAAGACTGAGTCTTCCTACTGTCTACGTTTTGAGCGTTTCCTGTGTCACCAGTTTTACATTCCGATGCACCTCTGCAGGTTTACTGTTTCCTTTGGACCTTCCCATTGACGATGAAACCCAGAAATTGCATTGGAATTAAATATAAGAGACAAAATGCCGACTTAAGTACAGGAAGACTGAGTCTTCCTACTGTCTATGTTTTGAGCGTTTCCTGTGTCACTAGATTTACATTCCGATGCACCTCCGCAGGTTTACTGTATTCCTTGGACCTTCCCATTGACGATGAAACACAGAAATTGCATCGGAATTAAATATAAGAGACACAATGCCGACTTAAGTACTGGAAGAATGAGTCTTCCTACTGTCTATGTGTTGAGCGTTTCCTGTGTCACCAGTTTTACATTCTGATGCACCTCTGCAGGTTTACTGTATCCCTTGGACCTCCCCATTTACGATGAAACATAGAAATTTCACGGAAATAAATATAAGAGACACAATGCCGACTTAAGTACAGGAAGACTGAGTCTTCCTAATGTCTATGTTTTGAGTGTTTCCTGTGTCACCAGTTTTACATTCCGATGCACCTCTGCAGGTTTACTGTTTCCCTTGGACCGTCTCGTTGACGATGAAACACAGAAATTACATCGGAATTAAATATAAGAGACACAATGCCGACTTAAGTACAGGAAGAATGAGTCTTCCTACTGTCTATGTGTTGAGCGTTTCCTGTGTCAACAGTTTTACATTCTGACGCACTTCTGCATTTTTACTGTATCCCTTGGACCTTCCCATTGACGATGAAAAACAGAAATTGCATCGGAATTAAATATAAGAGACACAATGCCGACTGAAGTACAGGAAGACTAAGTCTTCCAACTGTCTATGTTTATGCGTTTCCTGTGTCATCAGTTTTACTTTCCGATGCACCTCTGTAGGATTACTATATAACTTTTACCTTCCCATTCACGATGAAACACAGAAATTTCATCGGAATTTAATACAAGAGACACAATGCCGACTTAAGTACAGGAAGACTGAGTCTTCCTACTGTCTATGTTTTGAGCGTTTCCTGTGTCACCAGTTTTACATTCCGATGCACCTCTGCAGGTTTACTGTTTCCCTTGGACCTTCCCATTGACGATGAAACACAGAAATTGCATCGGAATTAAATATAAGAGACACACTGCCGACTGAAGTACAGGAAGACTGAGTCTTCCTACACTCTATGCTTTGAGCGTTTCCTGTGTCACCAGTTTTACATTGTGATGCACCTCTGGAGGCTTACTGTATCCCTTGGACCTTCCCATTGACGATGAAACACAGAAATTGAATCGGAATTAAATATAAGAGACACAATGCCGACTTAAGTACAGGAAGACTGAGTCTTCCTACTGTCTATGTTTTGAGCGTTTCCTGTGTCACTAGTTTTACATTCCGATGCACCTCTGCAGGTTTACTGTATTCCTTGGACCTTCCTATTGACGATGAAACACAGAAATTGCATCGGAATTAAATATAGGAGACACAATGCCGACTTAAGTACAGGAAGAATGAGTCTTCCTACTGTCTATGTGTTGAGCGTTTCCTGTGTCAACAGTTTTACATTCTGATGCACTTCCGCATTTTTACTGTATCCCTTGGACCTTCCCATTGACGATGAAAAACAGAAATTGCATCGGAATTAAATATAAGAGACACAATGCCGACTTAAGTACTGGAAGAATGAGTCTTCCTACTGTCTATGTGTTGAGCGTTTCCTGTGTCACCAGTTTTACATTCTGATGCACCTCTGCAGGTTTACTGTATCCCTTGGACCTTCCCATTGACGATGAAACATAGAAATTTCACGGAAATAGATATAAGAGACACAAAGCCGACTTAAGTACAGGAAGACTGAGTCTTCCTACTGTCTATGTCTTGAGCGTTTCCTGTGTCACCAGTTTTACATTCCGATGCACCTCTGCAGGTTTACTGTTTCCCTTGGACCTTCCCATTGACGATGAAACACAGAAATTGCATCGGAATTAAATATAAGAGACACACTGCCGACTGAAGTACAGGAAGACTGAGTCTTCCTACACTCTATGCTTTGAGCGTTTCCTGTGTCACCAGTTTTACATTCTGATGCACCTCTACAGGCTTACTGTATCCCTTGGACCTTCCCATTGACGATGAAACACAGAAATTGCATCGGAATTAAATATAAGAGACACAATGCCGACTTAAGTACAGGAAGACAGAGTCTTCCTACTGTCTATGTTTTGAGCGTTTCCTGTGTCACTAGTTTTACATTCCGATGCACCTCTGCAGCTTTACTGTATTCCTTGGACCTTCCCATTGACGATGAAACACAGAAATTGCATCGGAATTAAATATAAGAGACACAATGCCGACTTAAGTACAGGAAGAATGAGTCTTCCTACTGTCTATGTGTTGAGCGTTTCCTGTGTCAACAGTTTTACATTCTGATGCACCTCTGCAGGATTACTATTTGCCTTGGACCTTCGCATTCACGATGAAACACAGAAATTTCATCGGAATTAAATACAAGAGACACAATGCCGACTTAAGTACAGGAAGACTGAGTCTTCCTACTGTCTACGTTTTGAGCGTTTCCTGTGTCACCAGTTTTACATTCCGATGCACCTCTGCAGGTTTACTGTTTCCCTTGGACCGTCTCGTTGACGATGAAACACAGAAATTGCATCGGAATTAAATATAAGAGACACAATGCCGACTTAAGTACAGGAAGAATGAGTCTTCCTACTGTCTATGTGTTGAGCGTTTCCTGTGTCAACAGTTTTACATTCTGATGCACTTCTGCATTTTTACTGTATCCCTTGGACCTTCCCATTGACGATGAAAAACAGAAATTGCATCGGAATTAAATATAAGAGACACAATGCCGACTGAAGTACAGGAAGACTAAGTCTTCCAACTGTCTATGTTTTGAGCGTTTCCTGTGTCATCAGTTTTACTTTCCGATGCACCTCTGTAGGATTACTATATAACTTTTACCTTCCCATTCACGATGAAACACAGAAATTTCATCGGAATTTAATACAAGAGACACAATGCCGACTTAAGTACAGGAAGACTGAGTCTTCCTACTGTCTATGTTTTGAGCGTTTCCTGTGTCACCAGTTTTACATTCCGATGCACCTCTGCAGGTTTACTGTTTCCCTTGGACCATCCCATTGACGATGAAACACAGAAATTGCATCGGAATTAAATATAAGAGACACAATGACGACTTAAGTACAGGAAGACTGAGTCTTCTTACTGTCTATGTTTTGAGCGTTTCCTGTGTCACTAGTTTTACATTCCGATGCACCTCCGCAGGTTTACTGTATTCCTTGGACCTTCCCATTGACGATGAAACACAAAAATTGCATCGGAATTAAATGTAAGAGACACAATGCCGACTTAAGTACTGGAAGAATGAGTCTTCCTACTGTCTATGTGTTGAGCGTTTCCTGTGTCACCAGTTTTACATTCTGATGCACCTCTGCAGGTTTACTGTATCCCTTGGACCTTCCCATTGACGATGAAACATAGAAATTTCACGGAAATAAATATAAGAGACACAATGCCGACTTAAGTACAGGAAGACTGAGTCTTCCTACTGTCTATGTTTTGAGCGTTTCCTGTGTCACCAGTTTTACATTCCGATGCACCTCTGCAGGTTTACTGTTTCCCTTGGACCTTTACATTGACGATGAAACACAGAAATTGCATCGGAATTAAATATAAGAGACACACTGCCGACTGAAGTACAGGAAGTCTGAGTCTTCCTACACTCTATGCTTTGAGCGTTTCCTGTGTCACCAGTTTTACATTCTGATGCACCTCTGCAGGCTTACTGTATCCCTTGGACCTTCCCATTGACGATGAAACACAGAAATTGCATCGGAATTAAATATAAGAGACACAATGCCGACTTAAGTACAGGAAGACAGAGTCTTCCTACTGTCTATGTTTTGAGCTTTTCCTGTGTCACTAGTTTTACATTCCGATGCACCTCTGCAGCTTTACTGTATTCCTTGGACCTTCCCATTAACGATGGAACACAGAAATTGCATCGGAATTAAATATAAGAGACACAATGCCGACTTAAGTACAGGAAGAATGAGTCTTCCTACTGTCTATGTGTTGAGCGTTTCCTGTGTCAACAGTTTTACATTCTGATGCACCTCTGCAGGTTTACTGTATCCCTTTGACCTTCCCATTGACGATGAAAAACAGAAATTGCATCGGAATTAAATATAAGAGACACAATGCCGACTGAAGTACAGGAAGACTAAGTCTTCCTACTGTCTATGTTTTGAGCGTTTCCTGTGTCATCAGTTTTACTTTCCGATGCACCTCTGCAGGATTACTATATCCCTTGGACCTTCCCATTCACGATGAAACACAGAAATTTCATCGGAATTAAATACAAGAGACACAATGCCGACTTAAGTACAGGAAGACTGAGTCTTCCTACTGTCTATGTTTTGAGCGTTTCCTGTGTCACTAGTTTTACATTCCGATGCACCTCTGCAGGTTTACTGTATTCCTTGGACCTTCCCATTGACGAAGAAACACAGAAATCGCATCGGAATTAAATATAAGAGACACAATGCCTACATAAGTACAAGATAACAGTCTACGTACGGACAATGTTTTGAGCGTTTCCTGTGTCACCAGTTTTACATTCCGATGCACCTCTGCAGGTTTACTGTATCCCTTGGACCTTCCCATTGTCGATGAAACACAGAAATCGCATCGAAATTAAATATAAGTGACACAATGCCGACTTAAGTACAGAAAGACTGAGTCTTCCTACTGTCTATGTTTTGAGCGTTTCCTGTGTCACCAGTTTTACGTTCCGATGCACCTCTGCAGGTTTACTGTATCCATTGTACCTTCCCATTGACGATGAAACACAGAAATTGCATCGGAATTAAATATAAGAGACACAATGCCGACTGAACTACAGGAAGACTTAGTCTTCCTACTCTCTATGCTTTGAGCGTTTCCTGTGTCACCAGTTTTACATTCTGATGCACCTCTGCAGGCTTACTGTATTCCTTGGACCTTCCCATTGACGATGAAACACAGAAATTGCATCGGAATTAAATATAAGAGACACACTGCCGACTGAAGTACAGGAAGACTGAGTCTTCCTACACTCTATGCTTTGAGCGTTTCCTGTGTCACCAGTTTTACATTCTGATGCACCTCTGCAGGCTTACTGTATCCCTTGGACCTTCCCATTGACGATGAAACACAGAAATTGCATCGGAATTAAATATAAGAGACACAATGCCGACTTAAGTACAGGAAGACAGAGTCTTCCTACTGTCTATGTTTTGAGCGTTTCCTGTGTCACTAGTTTTACATTACGATGCACCTCTGCAGCTTTACTGTATTCCTTGGACCTTCCCATTGACGATGAAACACAGAAATTGCATCGGAATTAAATATAAGAGACACAATGCCGACTTAAGTACAGGAAGAATGAGTCTTCCTACTGTCTATGTGTTGAGCGTTTCCTGTGTCAACAGTTTTACATTCTGATGCACCTCTGCAGGTTTACTGTATCCCTTTGACCTTCCCATTGACGATGAAAAACAGAAATTGCATCGGAATTAAATATAAGAGACACAATGCCGACTGAAGTACAGGAAGACTAAGTCTTCCTACTGTCTATGGTTTGAGCGTTTCCTGTGTCATCAGTTTTACTTTCCGATGCACCTCTGCAGGATTACTATATCCCTTGGACCTTCCCATTCACGATGAAACACAGAAATTTCATCGGAATTAAATACAAGAGACACAATGCCGAGTTAAGTACAGGAAGACTGAGTCTTCCTACTGTCTACGTTTTGAGCGTTTCCTGTGTCACCAGTATTACATTCCGATGCACCTCTGCAGGTTTACTGTTTCCCTTGGACCTTCCCATTGACGATGAAACACAGAAATTGCATCGGAATTAAATATAAGAGACACAATGCCGACTTAAGTACAGGAAGACTGAGTCTTCCTACTGTCTATGTTTTGAGCGTTTCCTGTGTCACTAGTTTTACATTCCGATGCACCTCTGCAGGTTTACTGTGTTCCTTGGACCTTCCCATTGACGATGAAACACAGAAATTGCATCGGAATTAAATATAAGAGACACAATGCCGACTTAAGTACAGGAAGAATGAGTCTTCCTACTGTCTATGAGTTGAGCGTTTCCTGTGTCAACAGTTTTACATTCTGATGCACCTCTGCAGGTTTACTGTATGCCTTTGACCTTCCCATTGACGATGAAAAACCGAAATTGCATCGGAATTAAATATAAGAGACACAATGCCGACTGAAGTACAGGAAGACTAATTCTTCCTACTGTCTATGTTTTGAGCGTTTCCTGTGTCATCAGTTTTACTTTCCGATGCACCTCTGCAGGATTACTATATCCCTTGGACCTTCCCATTGACGATGAAACACAGAAATTGCATCGAAATTAAATATAAGAGACACAATGCTGACTTAAGTACAAGAAAACAGTCTTCGTACGGTCAATGTCTTGAGCGTTTCCTGTGTCACCAGTTTTACATTCCGATGCACCTCTGCCGGTTTACTGTATCCCTTGGACCTTCCCCTTGTCTATGAACACAGAAATCGCATCGGAACTAAATATAAGAGACACAATGCCTACATAAGTACAAGATAACAGTCTACGTACGGACAATGTTTTGAGCGTTTCCTGTGACACCAGTTTTACATTCCGATGCACCTCTGCAGGTTTACTGTATCCCTTGGACCTTCCCATTGACGATGAAACACAGAAATTGCATCGGAATTAAATATAAGAGACACAATGCCGACTTAAGTACAGGAAGACAGAGTATTCCTACTGTGTATGTTTTGAGCGTTTCCTGTGTCACTAGTTTTACATTCCGATGCACCTCTGCAGGTTTACTGTATTCCTTAGACCTTCCCATTGACGATGAAACACAGAAATTGCATCGGAATTAAATATAAGATACACAATGCCGACTTAAGTACAGGAAGAATGAGTCTTCCTACTGTCTATGTTTTGAGCGTTTCCTGTGTTACCAGTTTTACATTCTGATGCACCTCTGCAGGTTTACTGTATCCCTTGGACCTTCCCGTTGACGATGAAACACAGAAATTGCATCGGAATTAAATATAAGAGACACAATGCCGACTTAAGTACAGGAATACTGAGTCTTCCTACTGTCTATAATTTGAGCGTTTCCTGTGTCACCAGTTTTATTTTCCGATGCACCTCTACAGGGTTACTATATCCCTTGGACCATCCCATTCACGATGAAACACAGAAATTTCATCGGAAATAAATATAAGAGACACAATGCCGACTTAAGTATAGGAAGAATGAGTCTTGCAACTGTCTATGTTTTGAGTGTTTCCTGTGTCACCAGTTTTACATTCCGATGCACCTCTGCAGGTTTACTGTATCCCTTGGACCTTCCCATTGACGATGATACTCAGAAATTGCATCGGAATTAAATATAAGAGACAAAATGCCGACTTAAGTACAGGAAGACTGAGTCTTCCTACTCTCTATGCTTTGAGCGTTTCCTGTGTCACTAGTTTTACATTCCGATGCACCTCTGCAGGTTTACTGTATTCCTTGGACCTTCCCATTGACGATGAAACACAGAAATTGCATCGGAATTAAATATAAGCGACACAATGCCGACTTAAGTACTGGAAGAATGAGTCTTCCTACTGTCTATGTGTTGAGCGTTTCCTGTGTCACCAGTTTTACATTCTGATGCACCTCTGCAGGTTTACTGTATCCCTTGGACCTTCCCATTGACGATGAAACATAGAAATTTCACGGAAATAAATATAAGAGACACAATGCCGACTTAAGTACAGGAAGACTGAGTCTTCCTACTGTCTATGCTTTGAGCGTTTCCTGTGTCACCAGTTTTACATTCCGATGCATCTCTGCAGGTTTACTGTTTCCCTTGGACCTTCCCATTGACGATGAAACACAGAAATTGCATCGAAATTAAATATAAGAGACACAATGCCGACTTAAGTACAAGAAAACAGTCTTCGTACGGTCAATGCCTTGAGCGTTTCCTGTGTCACCAGTTATACATTCCGATGCACCTCTGCCGGTTTACTGTATCCCTTGGACCTTCCCCTTGTCGATGAAACACAGAAATCGCATCGGAATTAAATATAAGAGACACAATGCCTACATAAGTACAAGATAACAGTCTACGTACGGAGAATGTTTTGAGCGTTTCCTGTGTCACCACTTTTACATTCCGATGCACCTCTGCAGGTTTACTGTATCCCTTGGACCTTCCCATTGTCGATGAAACACAGAAATCGCATCGGAATTAAATATAGGAGACACAATGCCGACTTAAGTACAGAAAGACTGAGTCTTCCTACTGTCAATGTTTTGAGCGTTTCCTGTGTCACCAGTTTTACGTTCCGATGCACCTCTGCAGGTTTACTGTATCCCTTGGACCTTCCCATTGACGATGAAACACAGAAATTGCATCGGAATTAAATATAAGAGACACAATGCCGACTGAACTACAGGAAGACTTAGTCTTCCTACTCTCTATGCTTTGAGCGTTTCCTGTGTCACCAGTTTTACATTCTGATGCACCTCTGCAGGCTTACTGTATTCCTTGGACCTTCCCATTGACGATGAAACACAGAAATTGCATCGGAATTAAATATAAGAGACACACTGCCGACTGAAGTACAGGAAGACTGAGTCTTCCTACACTCTATTCTTTGAGCGTTTCCTGTGTCACCAGTTTTACATTCTGATGCACCTCTGCAGGCTTACTGTATCCCTTGGACCTTCCCATTGACGATGAAACACAGAAATTGCATCGGAATTAAATATAAGAGACACAATGCCGACTTAAGTACAGGAAGACAGAGTCTTCCTACTGTCTATGTTTTGAGCGTTTCCTGTGTCACTAGTTTTACATTCCGATGCACCTCGTCAGCTTTACTGTATTCCTTGGACCTTCCCATTGACGATGAAACACAGAAATTGCATCGGAATTAAATATAAGAGACACAATGCCGACTTCAGTACAGGAAGAATGAGTCTTCCTACTGTCTATGTGTTGAGCGTTTCCTGTGTCAACAGTTTTACATTCTGATGCACCTCTGCAGGTTTACTGTATCCCTTTGACCTTCCCATTGACGATGAAAAACAGAAATTGCATCGGAATTAAATATAAGAGACACAATGCCGACTGAAGTACAGGAAGACTAAGTCTTCCTACTGTCTATGTTTTGAGCGTTTCCTGTGTCATCAGTTTTACTTTCCGATGCACCTCTGCAGGATTACTATATCCCTTGGAACTTCCCATTCACGATGAAACACAGAAATTGCATCAGAATTAAATATAAGAGACACAATGCCGACTTAAGTACAGGAAGACAGAGTCTTCCTACTGTCTATGTTTTGAGCGTTTCCTGTGTCACTAGTTTTACATTCCGATGCACCTCGTCAGCTTTACTGTATTCCTTGGACCTTCCCATTGACGATGAAACACAGAAATTGCATCGGAATTAAATATAAGAGACACAATGCCGACTGAAGTACAGGAAGAATGGGTCTTCCTACTGTCTATGTGTTGAGCGTTTCCTGTGTCAACAGTTTTACATTCTGATGCACCTCTGCAGGTTTACTGTATCCCTTTGACCTTCCCATTGACGATGAAAAACCGAAATTGCATCGGAATTAAATATAAGAGACACAATGCCGACTGAAGTACAGGAAGACTAATTCTTCCTACTGTCTATGTTTTGAGCGTTTCCTGTGTCATCAGTTTTACTTTCCGATGCACCTCTGCAGGATTACTATATCCCTTGGACCTTCCCATTGACGATGAAACACAGAAATTGCATCGAAATTAAATATAAGAGACACAATGCTAACTTAAGTACAAGAAAACAGTCTTCGTACGGTCAATGTCTTGAGCGTTTCCTGTGTCACCAGTTTTACATTCCGATGCACCTCTGCCGGTTTACTGTATCCCTTGGAACTTCCCCTTGTCTATGAACACAGAAATCGCATCGGAACTAAATATAAGAGACACAATGCCTACATAAGTACAAGATAACAGTCTACGTACGGACAATGTTTTGAGCGTTTCCTGTGACACCAGTTTTACATTCCGATGCACCTCTGCAGGTTTACTGTATCCCTTGGACCTTCCCATTGACGATGAAACACAGAAATTGCATCGGAATTAAATATAAGAGACACAATGCCGACTTAAGTACAGGAAGACAGAGTATTCCTACTGTCTATGCTTTGAGCGTTTCCTGTGTCACTAGTTTTACATTCCGATGCACCTCTGCAGGTTTACTGTATTCCTTGGACCTTCCCATTGACGATGAAACACAGAAATTGCATCGGAATTAAATATAAGATACACAATGCCGACTTAAGTACAGGAAGAATGAGTCTTCCTACTGTCTATGTTTTGAGCGTTTCCTGTGTTACCAGTTTTACATTCTGATGCACCTCTGCAGGTTTACTGTATCCCTTGGACCTTCCCGTTGACGATGAAACACAGAAATTGCATCGGAATTAAATATAAGAGACACAATGCCGACTTAAGTACAGGAAAACTGAGTCTTCCTACTGTCTATAATTTGAGCGTTTCCTGTGTCACCAGTTTTATTTTCCGATGCACCTCTACAGGGTTACTATATCCCTTGGACCATCCCATTCACGATGAAACACAGAAATTTCATCGGAAATAAATATAAGAGACACAATGCCGACTTAAGTATAGGAAGAATGAGTCTTCCAACTGTCTATGTTTTGAGTGTTTCCTGTGTCACCAGTTTTACATTCCGATGCACCTCTGCAGGTTTACTGTATCCCTTGGACCTTCCCATTGACGATGATACTCAGAAATTGCATCGGAATTAAATATAAGAGACAAAATGCCGACTTAAGTACAGGAAGACTGAGTCTTCCTACTCTCTATGCTTTGAGCGTTTCCTGTGTTACCAGTTTGACATTCCGATGCACCTCTGCAAGTTTCCTGTATCCCGTGGACCTTCCCATTGACGATGAAACACAGAAATTGCATCAAAATTAAATATAAGGGACACAATGCCGACTTAAGTACAAGAAAACAGTCTTCGTACGGTCAATGTTTTGAGCGTTTCCTGTGTCACCAGTTTTACATTCCGATGCATCTCTGCCGGTTTACTGTATCCCTTGGACCTTCCCATTGACGATGAAAAAGAGAAATTGCATCGGAATTAAATATAAGAGACACAATGGCGACTGAAGTACAGGTAGACTAAGTCTTCCTACTGTCTATGTTTTGAGCGTTTCCTGTGTCATCAGTTTTACTTTCCGATGCACCTCTGCAGGTTTACTGTATCCCTTGGACCTTCCCATTGACGATGAAACACAGAAATTGCATCGGAATGAAATATAAGAGACACAATGCCGACTTAAGTACAGGAAGACTGAGTCTTCCTAGTGTCTATAATTTGAGCGTTTCCTGTGTCACCAGTTTTACATTCCGATGCACCTCTGCAGGTTTACTGTATCCCTTGGACCTTCCCATTGACGATGAAACACAGAAATTGCATCGGAATTAAATTTAAGAGACACAATGCCGACTTAAGTACAGGAAGACTAAGCGTTCCTACTGTCTATGTTTTGAGCGTTTCCTATGTTATCAGTTTTACTTTCCGATGCACCTCTGCAGGTTTACTATATCCCTTGGACCTTCCCATTCACGATGAAACACTGAAATTTCATCGGAATTAAATATAAGAGACACAATGCTGACTTAAGTACAGGAAGACTGAGTCTTCCTACTGTCTTTGTTTTGAGCGTTTCCTGTGTCACCAGTTTTACATTCCGATGCACCTCTGCAGGTTTACTGTATCCCTTGGACCTTCACAGTGACGATGAAACACAGAAATTGCATCGGAGTTAAATATAAGAGACACAATGCCGACTTCAGTACAGGAAGACTAAGTCCTCCTACTGTTTATGTTTTGAGCGTTTCCTTTGTCATCAGTTTAACTTTCTGACGCACCTCTGCATTTTTACTATATCCCTTTGACCTTCCCATTCACGATGAAACACAGACATTTCATCGGAAATAAATATAAGAGACACTACGCCGACTTAAGTACAAGAAAACTGTCTTCGTACGGTCAATGTCTTGAGCGTTTCCTGTGTCACCAGTTTTACATTCCGATGCACCTCTGCCGGTTTACTGTATCCCTTGGACCTTCCGCTTGTCGATGAAACACAGAAATCGCATCGGAATTAAATATAAGAGACACAATGCCTACATAAGTACAAGATAACAGTCTACGTACGGACAATGTTTTGAGCGTTTCCTGAGTCACCAGTTTTACATTCCGGTGCACCTCTGCATGTTTACTGTATCCCTTGGACCTTCCCACTGTCGATGAAACAAAGAAATCGCATCGGAATTAAATATAGGAGACAGAATGCTGACTTAAGTACAGAAAGACTGAGTCTTCCTACTGTCTATGTTTTGAGCGATTCCTGTGTCACCAGTTTTACATTCCGATGCACCTCTGCAGGTTTACTGTATCCCTTGGACCTTCCCATTGACGATGAAACACAGAAATTGCATCGGAATTAAACATAGGATACACAATGCCGACTTAAGTACAGGAAGACTGAGTCTTCCTACAGTCTATGTTTTTAGCGTTTCCTGTGTTACCAGTTTTACATTCTGATGCACCTCTGCAGGTTTACTGTATCCCTTGGACCTTCCCGTTGACGATGAAACACAGAAATTGCATCGGAATTAAATATAAGAGACACAATGCCGACTTAAGTGTAGGAAGAATGAGTCTTCCCACTGTCTATGTTTTGAGCGTTTCCTGTGTCACCAGTTTTACATTCCGATGCACCTCTGCAGGTTTACTGTATCCCTTGGACCTTCCCATTGACGATGATACACAGAAATTGCATCGGAATTAAATATAAGAGACACAATGCCGACTTAAGTACAGGAAGACTGAGTCTTCCTACTCTCTATGCTTTGAGCGTTTCCTGTGTTACCAGTTTGACATTCCGATGCACCTCTGCAAGTTTCCTGTATCCCGTGGACCTTCCCATTGACGATGAAACACAGAAATTGCATCAAAATTAAATATAAGGGACACAATGCCGGCTTAAGTACAAGAAAACAGTCTTCGTACGGTCAATGTTTTGAGCGTTTCCTGTTTCACCAGTTTTACATTCCGATGCATGTCTGCCGGTTTACTGTATCCCTTGGACCTTCTCATTGTCGATGAAACACAGAAATCGCATCGGAATTAAATATAAGAAACACAATGCCGACTTAAGTACAGGAAGACTGAGTCTTCCTACTGTCTATGTTTTGAGCGTTTCCTGTGTCACCAGTTTTACATTCTGATGCACCTCTGCAGGTTTTGTGTATCCATTGGACCTTCCCATTGACGATGAAACACAGAAATTGCATCGGAATTAAATTTAAGAGACACAATGCCGACTTAAGTACAGGAAGACTGAGTCTTTCTACTGTCTATGTTTTGAGCGTTTAGTGTGTCAGCAGTTTTACATTCTGATGCACCTCTGCAGGATTACTGTATCCCTTGTACCTTCCCATTGACGATGAAACACAGAAATTGCATCGGAATTAAAAATAAGTGACACAATGGCGACTGAAGTACAGGTAGACTAAGTCTTCCTACTGTCTATGTTTTGAGCGTTTCCTGTGTCATCAGTTTTACTTTCCGACGCACCTCTGCAGGATTACTATATCCCTTGCACCTTCCCATTGACGATGAAACACAGAAATTGCATCGGAATGAAATATAAGAGACACAATGCCGACTTAAGTACAGGGAGACTAAGCGTTCCTACTGTCTATGTTTTGAGCGTTTCCTGTGTTATCAGTTTTACTTTCTGATGCACCTCTGCAGGTTTACTATATCCCTTGGACCTTCCCATTCACGATGAAACACAGAAATTGCATCGGAATAAAATATAAGAGACACAATGCCGACTTAAGTACAGGAAGACTGAGTCTTCCTACAGTCTATGTTTTGAGCGTTTCCTGAGTCACCAGTTTTACATTCTGATGCACCTCTGCAGGTTCACTGTATCCCTTGGACCTTCCCATTGACGATGAAACACAGACATTGCATCGGAATTAAATATAAGAGACACAATGCCGACTTAAGTACAGGAAGACTTAGTCTTCCTAGTGTCTATAATTTGAGCGTTTCCTGTGTCACCAGTTTTACATTCCGATGCACCTCTGCAGGTTTACTGTATCCCTTGGACCTTCCCATTGACGATGAAACACAGAAATTGCATCGGAATTAAATTTAAGAGACACAATGCCGACTTAAGTACAGGAAGACTAAGCGTTCCTACTGTCTATGTTTTGAGCGTTTCCTGTGTCACTAGTTTTACATTCCGATGCAAATCTGCAGGTTTACTGTATCCCTTGGTCCTTCACAGTGACGATGAAACACAGAAATTGCATCGGAATTAAATATAAGAGACACAATGCCGACTTAAGTACAAGAAGACTAAGTCCTCCTACTGTTTATGTTTTGAGCGTTTCCTGTGCCAACAGTTTAACTTCCTGACGCACCTCTGCATTTTTACTATAATCCTTGGACCTTCCCATTCACGATGAAACACCGACAATTCATCGGAAATAAATATAAGAGACACTCTGCCGACTTCAGTACAAGAAAACAGTCTTCGTACGGTCAATGTCTTGAGCGTTTCCTGTGTCACCAGTTTTACATTCCGATGCACCTCTGCCGGTTTACTGTATCCTCTGGACCTTCCGCTTGTCGATGAAACACAGAAATCGCATCGGAATTAAATATAAGAGTCACAATGCCTACATAAGTACAAGATAACAGTCTACGTACGGACAATGTTTTGAGCGTTGCCTGAGTCACCAGTTTTACATTCCGGTGCACCTCTGCAGGTGTACTGTATCCCTTGGACCTTCCCACTGTCGATGAAACACTGAAATCGCATCGGAATTAAATGTAGGAGACACAATGCCGACTTAAGTACAGAAAGACTGAGTCTTCCTACTGTCTATGTTTTGAGCGATTCCTGTGTCACCTGTTTTACATTCCGATGCACCTCTGAAGGTTTACTGTATCCCTTGGACCTTCCCATTGACGATGAAACACAGAAATTGCATCGGAATTAAATATAAGAGACTCAATGCCGACTGAAGTACAGGAAGACTGAGTCTCCCTACTTTCTATGCTTTGAGCGTTTCCTGTGTCACCAGTTTTACATTCTGATGCACCTCTGTAGGTTTACTGTATGCCTTGGACCTTCCCATTGACGATGAAACACAGAAATTGCATCGGAATTAAATATAAGAGACACAATGCCGACTTAAGTACAGGAAGACAGAGTCTTCCTACTGTCTATGTTTTGAGCGTTTCCTGTGTCACTAGTTTTACATTACGATGCACCTCTGCAGGTTTACTATATCCCTTGGACCTTCCCATTCACGATGAAACACTGAAATTTCATCGGAATTAAATATAAGAGACACAATGCCGACTTAAGTACAGGAAGACTGAGTCTTCCTACTGTCTTTGCTTTGATCGTTTCCTGTGTCACCAGTTTTACATTCCGATGCACCTCTGCAGGTTTACTGTATCCCTTGGACCTTCCCACTGTCGATGAAACACTGAAATCGCATCGGAATTAAATGTAGGAGACACAATGCCGACTTAAGTACAGAAAGACTGAGTCTTCCTACTGTCTATGTTTTGAGCGATTCCTGTGTCACCAGTTTTACACTCCGATGCACCTCTGAAGGTTTACTGTATCCCTTGGACCTTCCCATTGACGATGGAACACAGAAATTGCATCGGAATTAGATATAAGAGACTCAATGCCGACTGAAGTACAGGAAGACTGAGTCTCCCTACTTTCTATGCTTTGAGCGTTTCCTGTGTCACCAGTTTTACATTCTGATGCACCTCTGCAGGTTTACTGTATGCCTTGGACCTTCCCATTGTCGATGAAACACAGAAATCGCATCGGAATTAAATATAAAAAACACAATGCCGACTTAAGTACAGGAAGACTGAGTCTTCCTACTGTCTATGTTTTGAGCGTTTCCTGTGTCACCGGTTTTACATTCTGATGCAATTCTGCAGGTTTTCTGTATCCATTGGACCTTCCCATTGACGATGAAACACAGAAATTGCATCGGAATTAAATATAGGAAACACAATGCCGACTTAAGTACAGGAATACTGAGTCTTTCTACTGTCTATGTTTTGAGCTTTTCCTGTGTCAGCAGTTTTACATTCTGATGCACCTCTGCAGGATACCTGTATCCCTTGGACCTTCCCATTGACGATGAAAAACAGAAATTGCATCGGAATTAAATGTAAGAGACACAATGCCGACTTAAGTACTGGAAGACTGAGTCTTCCTACTGTCTATGTTTTGAGCGTTTTCTGTGTCATCAGTTTTACATTCAGATGCACCTCTGCAGGTTTACTGTATCCCTTGGACCTTCCCATTGACGATGAAAAACAAAAATTGCATCGGAATTAAATATAAGAGACACAATGCCGACTGAGGTACAGGAAGACTAAGTCTTCCTACTGTCTATGTTTTGAGCGTTTCCTGTGTCATCAGTTTTACTTTCCGATGCACCTCTGCAGGATTACTATATCCCTTGGACCTTCCCATTCACGATGAAACACAGAAATTTCATCGGAATTAAATACAAGAGACACAATGCCGACTTAAGTACAGGAAGACTGAGTCTTCCTTCTGTCTATGTTTGAGCGTTTCCAGTGTCACCAGTTTTACATTCCGATGCACCTCTGCACGTTCACTGTTTCCCTTGGACCTTCCCATTGACGATGAAACACAGAAATTGCATCGGAATTAAATATAAGTGACACAATGCCGACTTAAGTACAGGAAGACTGAGTCATCCTACAGTCTATGATTTGAGCGTTTCCTGTGTCACTAGTTTTATATTCCGATGCACTTCTGCAGGTTTACTGTATTCCTTGGACCTTCCCATTGACGATGAAACACAGAAATTGCATCGGAATTAAATATAAGAGACACAATGCCGACTTAAGTACTGGATGAATGAGTCTTTCTACTGTCTATGTGTTGAGCGTTTCCTGTGTCACCAGCTTTACATTCCGATGCACCTCTGCAAGTTTCCTGTATCCCGTGGACCTTCCCATTGACGATGAAACACAGAAATTGCATCAATATTAAATATAAGGGACACAATGCCGACTTAAGTACAAGAAAACAGTCTTCGTACGGTCAATGTTTTGAGCGTTTCCTGTGTCACCAGTTTTACATTCCGATGCATCTCTGCCGGTTTACTGTATCCCTTGGACCTTCCCATTGACGATGAAACACAGAAATTGCATCGGAATTAAATATAAGAAACACAATGCCGACTTAAGTACAGGAAGACTGAGTCTTTCTACTGTCTATGGTTGGAGCGTTTAGTGTGTCAGCAGTTTTACACTCTGATGCACCTCTGCAGGATTATTGTATCCCTTGGACCTTCCCATTGACGATGAAAAACAGAAATTGCATCGGAATTAAATATAAGAGACACAATACCAAGTACAGGAAGACTGAGTCTTTCTACTGTCTATGTTTTGAGCGTTTAGTGTGTCAGCAGTTTTACATTCTGATGCACCTCTGCAGGATTACTGTATCCCTTGTACCTTCCCATTGACGATGAAACATAGAAATTTCATCGGAAATAAATATAAGAGACACAATGCCGACTTAAGTACAGGAAGACTGAGTCTTCCTACTGTCTAAGTTTTGAGCGTTTCCTGTGTCACCAGTTTTAAATTCCGATGCTCCTCTGCAGGTTCACTGTTTCCCTTGGACCTTCCCATTGACGATGAAACACAGAAATTGCATCGGAGTTAAATATAAGAGACACACTGCCGACTGAAGTACAGGAAGACTGAGTCTTCCTACACTCTATGCTTTGAGCGTTTCCTGTGTCACCAGTTTTACATTCTGATGCACCTCTGCAGGCTTACTGTATCCCTTGGACCTTCCCATTGACGATGAAACACAGAAATTGCATCGGAATTAAATTTAAGAGACACAATGCCGACTTAAGTACAGGAAGACTAAGCGTTCCTACTGTCTATGTTTTGAGCGTTTCCTGTGTTATCAGTTTTACTTTCCGATGCACCTCTGCAGGTTTACTATATCCCTTGGACCTTCCCATTCACGATGAAACACAGAAATTGCATCGGAATAAAATATAAGAGACACAATGCCGACTTAAGTACAGGAAGACTGAGTCTTCCTACAGTCTATGTTTTGAGCGTTTCCTGAGTCACCAGTTTTACATTCTGATGCACCTCTGCAGGTTCACTGTATCCCTTGGACCTTCCCATTGACGATGAAACACAGACATTGCAACGGAATTAAATATAAGAGACACAATGCCGACTTAAGTACAGGAAGACTGAGTCTTCCTAGTGTCTATAATTTGAGCGTTTCCTGTGTCACCAGTTTTACATTCCGATGCACCTCTGCAGGTTTACTGTATCCCTTGGACCTTCCCATTGACGATGAAACACAGAAATTGCATCGGAATTAAATTTAAGAGACACAATGCCGACTTAAGTAAAGGAAGACTAAGCGTTCCTATTGTCTATGTTTTGAGCGTTTCCTGTGTTATCAGTTTTACTTCCGATGCACCTCTGCGGGTTTACTATATCCCTTGGACCTTCCCATTCACGATGAAACACTGAAATTTCATCGGAATTAAATATAAGAGACACAATGCCGACTTAAGTACAGGAAGACTGAGTCTTCCTACTGTCTTTGCTTTGAGCGTTTCCTGTGTCACCAGTTTTACATTCCGATGCACCTCTGCAGGTTTACTGTATCCCTTGGTCCTTCACAGTGACGATGAAACACAGAAATTGCATCGGAATTAAATATAAGAGACATAATGCCGACTTAAGTACAGGAAGACTTAGTCCTCCTACTGTTTATGTTTTGAGCGTTTCCTGTGTCATCAGTTTAACTTCCTGACGCACCTCTGCATTTTTACTATAATCCTTGGACCTTCCCATTCACGATGAAACACAGACATTTCATCGGAAATAAATATAAGAGACACTATGCCGACTTCAGTACAAGAAAACAGTCTTCGTACGGTCAATGTCTTGAGCGTTTCCTGTGTCACCAGTTTTACATTCCGATGCACCTCTGCCGGTTTACTGTATCCCTTGGACCTTCCGCTTGTCGATGAAACACAGAAATCGCATCGGAATTAAATATAAGAGACACAATGCCTACATAAGTACAAGATAACAGTCTACGTACGGACAATGTTTTGAGCGTTACCTGAGTCACCAGTTTTACATTCCGGTGCACCTCTGCAGGTTTACTGTATCCCTTGGACCTTCCCACTGTCGATGAAACACTGAAATCGCATCGGAATTAAAAGTAGGAGACACAATGCCGACTTAAGTACAGAAAGACTGAGTCTTCCTTCTGTCTATGTTTTGAGCGATTCCTGTGTCACCAGTTTTACATTCCGATGCACCTCTGAAGGTTTACTGTATCCCTTGGACCTTCCCATTGACGATGAAACACAGAAATTGCATCGGAATTAAATATAAGAGACTCAATGCCGACTGATGTACAGGAAGACTGAGTCTCCCTACTTTCTATGCTTTGAGCGTTTCCTGTGTCACCAGTTTTACATTCTGATGCACCTCTGTAGGTTTACTGTATGCCTTGGACCTTCCCATTGACGATGAAACACAGAAATTGCATCGGAATTAAATATAAGAGACACAATGCCGACTTAAGTACAGGAAGACTGAGTCTTCCTACTGTCTATGTTTTGAGCGTTTCCTGTGTCACCGGTTTTACATTCTGATGCAATTCTGCAGGTTTTCTGTATCCATTGGACCTTCCCATTGTCGATGAAACACAGAAATTGCATCGGAATTAAATATAGGAAACACAATGCCGACTTAAGTACAGGAAGACTGAGTCTTTCTACTGTCTATGATTTGAGCGTTTCCTGTGTCAGCAGTTCTACATTCTGATGCACCTCTGCACGTTCACTGTTTCCCTTGGACCTTCCCATTGACGATGAAACACAGAAATTGCATCGGAATTAAATATAAGTGACACAATGCCGACTTAAGTACAGGAAGACTGAGTCATCCTACAGTCTATGATTTGAGCGTTTCCTGTGTCACTAGTTTTATATTCCGATGCACTTCTGCAGGTTTACTGTATTCCTTGGACCTTCCCATTGACGATGAAACACAGAAATTGCATCGGAATTAAATATAAGAGACACAATGCCGACTTAAGTACTGCAAGAATGAGTCTTTCTACTGTCTATGTGTTGAGCGTTTCCTGTGTCACCAGCTTTACATTCCGATGCACCTCTGCAAGTTTCCTGTATCCCGTGGACCTTCCCATTGACGATGATACACAGAAATTGCATCAAAATTAAATATAAGGGACACAATGCCGACTTAAGTACAAGAAAACAGTCTTCGTACGGTCAATGTTTTGAGCGTTTCCTGTGTCACCAGTTTTACATTCCGATGCATCTCTGCCGGTTTACTGTATCCCTTGGACCTTCTCATTGTCGATGAAACACAGAAATCGCATCGGAATTAAATATAAGAAACACAATGCCGACTTAAGTACAGGAAGACTGAGTCTTCCTACTGTCTATGTTTTGAGCGTTTCCTGTGTCACCAGTTTTACATTCTGATGCACCTCTGCAGGTTTTGTGTATCCATTGGACCTTCCCATTGACGATGAAACACAGAAATTGCATCGGAATTAAATATAAGAAACACAATGCCGACTTAAGTACAGGAAGACTGAGTCTTTCTACTGTCTATGGTTGGAGCGTTTAGTGTGTCAGCAGTTTTACACTCTGATGCACCTCTGCAGGATTATTGTATCCCTTGGACCTTCCCATTGACGATGAAAAACAGAAATTGCATCGGAATTAAATATAAGAGACACAATACCAAGTACAGGAAGACTGAGTCTTTCTACTGTCTATGTTTTGAGCGTTTAGTGTGTCAGCAGTTTTACATTCTGATGCACCTCTGCAGGATTACTGTATCCCTTGTACCTTCCCATTGACGATGAAACACAGAAATTGCATCGGAATTAAAAATAAGAGACACAATGGCGACTGAAGTACAGGTAGACTAAGTCTTCCTACTGTCTATGTTTTGAGCGTTTCCTGTGTCATCAGTTTTACTTTCCGATGCACCTCTGCAGGATTACTATATCCCTTGCACCTTCCCATTGACGATGAAACACAGAAATTGCATCGGAATGAAATATAAGAGACACAATGCCGACTTAAGTACAGGAAGACTGAGTCTTCCTACTGTCTATGTTTTGAGCGTTTCCTGTGTCACTAGTTTTACATTCCGATGCACCTCTGCAGGTTTACTGTATTCCTTGGACCTTCCCATTGACGATGAAACATGGAAATTTCATCGGAAATAAATATAAGAGACACAATGCCGACTTAAGTACAGGAAGACTGAGTCTTCCTACTGTCTAAGTTTTGAGCGTTTCCTGTGTCACCAGTTTTAAATTCCGATGCTCCTCTGCAGGTTCACTGTTTCCCTTGGACCTTCCCATTGACGATGAAACACAGAAATTGCATCGGAGTTAAATATAAGAGACACACTGCCGACTGAAGTACAGGAAGACTGAGTCTTCCTACACTCTATGCTTTGAGCGTTTCCTGTGTCACCAGTTTTACATTCTGATGCACCTCTGCAGGCTTACTGTATCCCTTGGACCTTCCCATTGACGATGAAACACAGAAATTGCATCGGAATTAAATTTAAGAGACACAATGCCGACTTAAGTACAGGAAGACTAAGCGTTCCTACTGTCTATGTTTTGAGCGTTTCCTGTGTTATCAGTTTTACTTTCCGATGCACCTCTGCAGGTTTACTATATCCCTTGGACCTTCCCATTCACGATGAAACACAGAAATTGCATCGGAATAAAATATAAGAGACACAATGCCGACTTAAGTACAGGAAGACTGAGTCTTCCTACAGTCTATGTTTTGAGCGTTTCCCGAGTCACCAGTTTTACATTCTGATGCACCTCTGCAGGTTCACTGTATCCCTTGGACCTTCCCATTGACGATGAAACACAGACATTGCATCGGAATTAAATATAAGAGACACAATGCCGACTTAAGTACAGGAAGACTGAGTCTTCCTAGTGTCTATAATTTGAGCGTTTCCTGTGTCACCAGTTTTACATTCCGATGCACCTCTGCAGGTTTACTGTATCCCTTGGACCTTCCCATTGACGATGAAACACAGAAATTGCATCGGAATTAAATTTAAGAGACACAATGCCGACTTAAGTAAAGGAAGACTAAGCGTTCCTATTGTCTATGTTTTGAGCGTTTCCTGTGTTATCAGTTTTACTTTCCGATGCACCTCTGCAGGTTTACTATATCCCTTGGACCTTCCCATTCACGATGAAACACTGAAATTTCATCGGAATTAAATATAAGAGACACAATGCCGACTTAAGTACAGGAAGACTGAGTTTTCCTACTGTCTTTGCTTTGAGCGTTTCCTGTGTCACCAGTTTTACATTCCGATGCACCTCTGCAGGTTTACTGTATCCCTTGGTCCTTCACAGTGACGATGAAACACAGAAATTGCATCGGAATTAAATATAAGAGACATAATGCCGACTTAAGTACAGGAAGACTTAGTCCTCCTACTGTTTATGTTTTGAGCGATTCCTGTGTCATCAGTTTAACTTCCTGACGCACCTCTGCATTTTTACTATAATCCTTGGACCTTCCCATTCACGATGAAACACAGACATTTCATCGGAAATAAATATAAGAGACACTATGCCGACTTCAGTACAAGAAAACAGTCTTCGTACGGTCAATGTCTTGAGCGTTTCCTGTGTCACCAGTTTTACATTCCGATGCACCTCTGCCGGTTTACTGTATCCCTTGGACCTTCCGCTTGTCGATGAAACACAGAAATCGCATCGGAATTAAATATAAGAGACACAATGCCTACATAAGTACAAGATAACAGTCTACGTACGGACAATGTTTTGAGCGTTACCTGAGTCACCAGTTTTACATTCCGGTGCACCTCTGCAGGTTTACTGTATCCCTTGGACCTTCCCACTGTCGATGAAACACTGAAATCGCATCGGAATTAAAAGTAGGAGACACAATGCCGACTTAAGTACAGAAAGACTGAGTCTTCCTACTGTCTATGTTTTGAGCGATTCCTGTGTCACCAGTTTTACATTCCGATGCACCTCTGAAGGTTTACTGTATCCCTTGGACCATCCCATTGACGATGAAACACAGAAATTGCATCGGAATTAAATATAAGAGACTCAATGCCGACTGATGTACAGGAAGACTGAGTCTCCCTACTTTCTATGCTTTGAGCGTTTCCTGTGTCACCAGTTTTACATTCTGATGCACCTCTGTAGGTTTACTGTATGCCTTGGACCTTCCCATTGCCGATGAAACACAGAAATTGCATCGGAATTAAATATAAAAAACACAATGCCGACTTAAGTACAGGAAGACTGAGTCTTCCTACTGTCTATGTTTTGAGCGCTTCCTGTGTCACCGGTTTTACATTCTGATGCAATTCTGCAGGTTTTCTGTATCCATTGGACCTTCCCATTGTCGATGAAACACAGAAATTGCATCGGAATTAAATATAGGAAACACAATGCCGACTTAAGTACAGGAAGACTGAGTCTTTCTACTGTCTATGATTTGAGCGTTTCCTGTGTCAGCAGTTTTACATTCTGATGCACCTCTGCAGGATACCTGTATCCCTTGGACCTTCCCATTGACGATGAAAAACAGAAATTGCATCGGAATTAAATATAAGAGACACAATGCCGACTTAAGTACTGGAAGACTGAGTCTTTCTACTGTCTATGATTTGAGCGTTTCCTGTGTCAGCAGTTTTACATTCCGATGCACCTCTGCAGGTTTACTGTATCCCTTGGACCTTCCCATTGACGATGAAACACAGAAATTGCATCGGAATTAAATTTAAGAGACACAATGCTGACTTAAGTACAGGAAGACTAAGCGTTCCTACTGTCTATGTTTTGAGCGTTTCCTGTGTTATCAGTTTTACTTTCCGATGCACCTCTGCAGGTTTACTATATCCCTTGGACCTTCCCATTCACGATGAAACACTGAAATTTCATCGGAATTAAATATAAGAGACACAATGCCGACTTAAGTACAGGAAGACTAAGTCCTCCTACTGTTTATGTTTTGAGCGTTTCCTGTGTCATCAGTTAAACTTCCTGACGCACCTCTGCATTTTTACTATAATCCTTGGACCTTCCCATTCACGATGAAACACAGACATTTCATCAGAAATAAATATAAGAGACACTATGCCGACTTCAGTACAAGAAAACAGTCTTCGTACGGTCAATGTCTTGAGCGTTTCCTGTGTTACCAGTTTTACATTCCGATGCACCTCTGCCGGTTTACTGTATCCCTTGGACCTTCCGCTTGTCGATGAAACACAGAAATTGCATCAAAATTAAATATAAGGGACACAATGCCGACTTAAGTACAAGAAAACAGTCTTCGTACGGTCAATGTTTTGAGCGTTTCCTGTGTCACCAGTTTTAAATTCCGATGCTCCTCTGCAGGTTCACTGTTTCCCTTGGACCTTCCCATTGACGATGAAACACAGAAATTGCATCGGAGTTAAATATAAGAGACACACTGCCGACTGAAGTGCAGGAAGACTGAGTCTTCCTACACTCTATGCTTTGAGCGTTTCCTGTGTCACCAGTTTTACATTCTGATGCACCTCTGCATGCTTACAGTATCCCTTGGACCTTCCCATTGACGATGAAACACAGAAATTGCATCGGAATTAAATTTAAGAGACACAATGCCGACTTAAGTACAGGAAGACTATGCGTTCCTACTGTCTATGTTTTGAGCGTTTCCTGTGTTATCAGTTTTACTTTCCGATGCACCTCTGCAGGTTTACTATATCCCTTGGACCTTCCCATTGACGATGAAACACAGAAATTGCATCGGAATTAAATATAAGAGACTCAATGCCGACTGAAGTACAGGAAGACTGAGTCTCCCTACTTTCTATGCTTTGAGCGTTTCCTGTGTCACCAGTTTTACATTCTGATGCACCTCTGTAGGTTTACTGTATGCCTTGGACCTTCCCATTGACGATGAAACACAGAAATTGCATCGGAATTAAATATAAGAGACACAATGCCGACTTAAGTACAGGAAGACAGAGTCTTCCTACTGTCTATGTTTTGAGCGTTTCCTGTGTCACTAGTTTTACATTAAGACGCACCTCTGAGGGTTTACTATATCCCTTGGACCTTCCCATTCACGATGAAACACTGAAATTTCATCGGAATTAAATATAAGAGACACAATGCCAACTTAAGTACAGGAAGACTGAGTCTTCCTACTGTCTTTGCTTTGAGCGTTTCCTGTGTCACCAGTTTTACATTCCGATGCACCTCTGCAGGTTTACTGTATCCCTTGGACCTTCCCACTGTCGATGAAACACTGAAATCGCATCGGAATTAAATGTAGGAGACACAATGCCGACTTAAGTACAGAAAGACTGAGTCTTCCTACTGTCTATGTTTTGAGCGATTCCTGTGTCACCAGTTTTACATTCCGATGCACCTCTGAAGGTTTACTGTATCCCTTGGACCTTCCCATTGACGATGAAACAAAGACATTGCATCGGAATTAAATATAAGAGACTCAATGCCGACTGAAGTACAGGAAGACTGAGTCTCCCTACTTTCTATGCTTTGAGCGTTTCCTGTGTCACCAGTTTTACATTCTGATGCACCTCTGCAGGCTTACTGTATGCCTTGGACCTTCCCATTGTCGATGAAACACAGAAATCGCATCGGAATTAAATATAAAAAACACAATGCCGACTTAAGTACAGGAAGACTGAGTCTTCCCACTGTCTATGTTTTGAGCGTTTCCTGTGTCACCGGTTTTACATTCTGATGCAATTCTGCAGGTTTTCTGTATCCATTGGACCTTCCCATTGACGATGACACACAGAAATTGCATCGGAATTATATATTGGAAACACAATGCCGACTTAAGTACAGGAAGACTGAGTCTTACTACTGTCTATGTTTTGAGCGTTTCCTGTGTCAGCAGTTTTACATTCTGATGCACCTCTGCAGGATACCTGTATCCCTTGGACCTTCCCATTGACGATGAAAAACAGAAATTGCATCGGAATTAAATATAAGAGACACAATGCCGACTTAAGTACTGGAAGACTGAGTCTTCCTACTGTCTATGTTTTGAGCGTTTTCTGTGTCATCAGTTTTACATTCAGATGCACCTCTGCAGGTTTACTGTATCCCTTGGACCTTCCCATTGACGATGAAAAACAAAAATTGCATCGGAATTAAATATAAGAGACACAATGCCGACTGAAGTACAGGAAGACTAAGTCTTCCTACTGTCTATGTTTTGAGCGTTTCCTGTGTCATCAGTTTTACTTTCCGATGCACCTCTGCAGGATTACTATATCCCTTGGACCTTCCCATTCACGATGAAACACTGAAATTTCATCGGAATTAAATACAAGAGACACAATGCCGACTTAAGTACAGGAAGACTGAGTCTTCCTTCTGTCTATGTTTGAGCGTTTCAGGTGTCACCAGTTTTACATTCCGATGCACCTCTGCAGGTTTACTGTTTCCCTTGGACCTTCCCATTGACGATGAAACACAGAAATTGCATCGGAATTAAATATAAGTGACACAATGCCGACTTAAGTACAGGAAGACTGAGTCATCCTACAGTCTATGATTTGAGCGTTTCCTGTGTCACTAGTTTTATATTCCGATGCACTTATGCAGGTTTACTGTATTCCTTGGACCTTCCCATTGACGATGAAACACAGAAATTGCATCGGCATTAAATATAAGAGACACAATGCCACATAAGTACTGGAAGAATGAGTCTTCCTACTGTCTATGTGTTGAGCGTTTCCTGTGTCACCAGCTTTACATTCCGATGCACCTCTGCAAGTTTCCTGTATCCCGTGGACCTTCCCATTGACGATGAAACACAGAAATTGCATCAAAATTAAATATAAGGGACACAATGCCGACTTAAGTACAAGAAAACAGTCTTCGTACGGTCAATGTTTTGAGCGTTTCCTGTGTCACCAGTTTTAAATTCCGATGCTCCTCTGCAGGTTCACTGTTTCCCTTGGACCTTCCCATTGACGATGAAACACAGAAATTGCATCGGAGTTAAATATAAGAGACACACTGCCGACTGAAGTGCAGGAAGACTGAGTCTTCCTACACTCTATGCTTTGAGCGTTTCCTGTGTCACCAGTTTTACATTCTGATGCACCTCTGCAGGCTTACTGTATCCCTTGGACCTTCCCATTGACGATGAAACACAGAAATTGCATCGGAATTAAATTTAAGAGACACAATGCCGACTTAAGTACAGGAAGACTAAGCGTTCCTACTGTCTATGTTTTGAGCGTTTCCTGTGTTATCAGTTTTACTTTCCGATGCACCTCTGCAGGTTTACTATATCCCTTGGACCTTCCCATTCACGATGAAACACAGAAATTGCATCGGAATAAAATATAAGAGACACAATGCCGACTTAAGTACAGGAAGACTGAGTCTTCCTACAGTCTATGTTTTGAGCGTTTCCTGAGTCACCAGTTTTACATTCTGATGCACCTCTGCAGGTTCACTGTATCCCTTGGACCTTCCCATTGACGATGAAACACAGACATTGCATCGGAATTAAATATAAGAGACACAATGCCGACTTAAGTACAGGAAGACTGAGTCTTCCTAGTGTCTATAATTTGAGCGTTTCCTGTGTCACCAGTTTTACATTCCGATGCACCTCTGCAGGTTTACTGTATCCCTTGGACCTTCCCATTGACGATGAAACACAGAAATTGCATAGGAATTATATTTAAGAGACACAATGCCGACTTAAGTACAGGAAGACTAAGCGTTCCTACTGTCTATGTTTTGAGCGTTTCCTGTGTTATCAATTTTACTTTCCGATGCACCTCTGCAGGTTTACTATATCCCTTGGACCTTCCCATTCACGATGAAACACTGAAATTTCATCGGAATTAAATACAAGAGACACAATGCCGACTTAAGTACAGGAAGACTGAGTCTTCCTACTGTCTTTGCTTTGAGCGTTTCCTGTGACACCAGTTTTACATTCCGATGCACCTCTGCAGGTTTACTGTATCCCTTGGTCCTTCACAGTGACGATGAAACACAGAAATTGCATCGGAATTAAATATAAGAGACACAATGCCGACTTAAGTACAGGAAGACTAAGTCCTCCTACTGTTTATGTTTTGAGCGTTTCCTGTGTCATCAGTTAAACTTCCTGACGCACCTCTGCATTTTTACTATAATCCTTGGACCTTCCCATTCACGATGAAACACAGACATTTCATCAGAAATAAATATAAGAGACACTATGCCGACTTCAGTACAAGAAAACAGTCTTCGTACGGTCAATGTCTTGAGCGTTTCCTGTGTTACCAGTTTTACATTCGGATGCACCTCTGCCGGTTTACTGTATCCCTTGGACCTTCCGCTTGTTGATGAAACACAGAAATCGCATCGGAATTAAATATAAGAGACACAATGCCTACATAAGTACAAGATAACAGTCTACGTACGGACAATGTTTTGAGCGTTTCCTGAGTCACCAGTTTTACATTCCGGTGCACCTCTGCAGGTTTACTGTATCCCTTGGACCTTCCCACTGTCGATGAAACACTGAAATCGCATCGGAATTAAATGTAGGAGACACAATGCCGACTTAAGTACAGAAAGACTGAGTCTTCCTACTGTCTATGTTTTGAGCGATTCCTGTGTCACCAGTTTTACATTCCGATGCACCTCTTAAGGTTTACTGTATCCCTTGGACCTTCCCATTGACGATGAAACACAGAAATTGCATCGGAATTAAATATAAGAGACTCAATGCCGACTGATGTACAGGAAGACTGAGTCTCCCTACTTTCTATGCTTTGAGCGTTTCCTGTGTCACCAGGTTTACATTCTGATGCACCTCTGTAGGTTTACTGTATGCCTTGGACCTTCCCATTGACGATGAAACACAGAAATTGCATCGGAATTAAATATAAGAGACACAATGCCGACTTAAGTACAGGAAGACAGAGTCTTCCTACTGTCTATGTTTTGAGCGTTTCCTGTGTCACTAGTTTTACATTACGATGCGCCTCTGCAGGTTTACTATATCCCTTGGACCTTCCCATTCACGATGAAACACTGAAATTTCATCGGAATTAAATATAAGAGACACAATGCCGACTTAAGTACAGGAAGACTGAGTCTTTCTACTGTCTATGATTTGAGCGTTTCCTGTGTCAGCAGTTTTACATTCTGATGCACCTCTGCAGGATACCTGTATCCCTTGGACCTTCCCATTGACGATGAAAAACAGAAATTGCATCGGAATTAAATATAAGAGACACAATGCCGACTTAAGTACTGGAAGACTGAGTCTTCCTACTGTCTATGTTTTGAGCGATTTCTGTGTCATCAGTTTTACATTCAGATGCACCTCTGCAGGTTTACTGTATCCCTTGGACCTTCCCATTGACGATGAAAAACAAAAATTGCATCGGAATTAAATATAAGAGACACAATGCCGACTGAAGTACAGGAAGACTAAGTCTTCCTACTGTCTATGTTTTGAGCGTTTCCTGTGTCATCAGTTTTACTTTCCGATGCACCTCTGCAGGATTACTATATCCCTTGGACCTTCCCATTCACGATGAAACACAGAAATTGCATCGGAATTAAATACAAGAGACACAATACCGACTTAAGTACAGGAAGACTGAGTCTTCCTTCTGTCTATGTTTGAGCGTTTCCGGTGTCACCAGTTTTACATTCCGATGCACCTCTGCAGGTTTACTGTTTCCCTTGGACCTTCCCATTGACGATGAAACACAGAAATTGCATCGGAATTAAATATAAGTGACACTATGCCGACTTAAGTACAGGAAGACTGAGTCATCCTACAGTCTATGATTTGAGCGTTTCCTGTGTCACTAGTTTTATATTCCGATGCACTTCTGCAGGTTTACTGTATTCCTTGGACCTTCCCATTGACGATGAAACACAGAAATTGCATCGGAATTAAATATAAGAGACACAATGCCGACTTAAGTACTGGAAGAATGAGTCTTCCTACTGTCTATGTGTTGAGCGTTTCCTGTGTCACCAGCTTTACATTCTGATGCACCTCTGCAGGTTTACTGTATCCATTGGACCTTCCCATTGACAATGAAACATAGAAATTTCATCGGAAATAAAAATAAGAGACACAATGCCGACTTAAGTACAGGAAGACTGAGTCTTCCTACTGTCTATGTTTTGAGCGTTTCCTGTGTCACCAGTTTTACATTCCGATGCACCTCTGCAGGTTTACTGTTTCCCTTGGACCTTCCCATTGACGATGAAACACAGAAATTGCATCGGCATTAAATATAAGAGACACAATGCCACATAAGTACTGGAAGAATGAGTCTTCCTACTGTCTATGTGTTGAGCGTTTCCTGTGTCACCAGCTTTACATTCCGATGCACCTCTGCAAGTTTCCTGTATCCCGTGGACCTTCCCATTGACGATGAAACACAGAAATTGCATCAAAATTAAATATAAGGGACACAATGCCGACTTAAGTACAAGAAAACAGTCTTCGTACGGTCAATGTTTTGAGCGTTTCCTGTGTCACCAGTTTTAAATTCCGATGCTCCTCTGCAGGTTCACTGTTTCCCTTGGACCTTCCCATTGACGATGAAACACAGAAATTGCATCGGAGTTAAATATAAGAGACACACTGCCGACTGAAGTGCAGGAAGACTGAGTCTTCCTACACTCAATGCTTTGAGCGTTTCCTGTGTCACCAGTTTTACATTCTGATGCACCTCTGCAGGCTTACTGTATCCCTTGGACCTTCCCATTGACGATGAAACACAGAAATTGCATCGGAATTAAATTTAAGAGACACAATGCCGACTTAAGTACAGGAAGACTAAGCGTTCCTACTGTCTATGTTTTGAGCGTTTCCTGTGTTATCAGTTTTACTTTCCGATGCACCTCTGCAGGTTTACTATATCCCTTGGACCTTCCCATTCACGATGAAACACAGAAATTGCATCGGAATAAAATATAAGAGACACAATGCCGACTTAAGTACAGAAAGACTGAGTCTTCCTACTGTCTATGTTTTGAGCGATTCCTGTGTCACCAGTTTTACATTCCGATGCACCTCTTAAGGTTTACTGTATCCCTTGGACCTTCCCATTGACGATGAAACACAGAAATTGCATCGGAATTAAATATAAGAGACTCAATGCCGACTGATGTACAGGAAGACTGAGTCTCCCTACTTTCTATGCTTTGAGCGTTTCCTGTGTCACCAGGTTTACATTCTGATGCACCTCTGTAGGTTTACTGTATGCCTTGGACCTTCCCATTGACGATGAAACACAGAAATTTCATCGGAATTAAATATAAGAGACACAATGCCGACTTAAGTACAGGAAGACAGAGTCTTCCTACTGTCTATGTTTTGAGCGTTTCCTGTGTCACTAGTTTTACATTACGATGCACCTCTGCAGGTTTACTATATCCCTTGGACCTTCCCATTCACGATGAAACACTGAAATTTCATCGGAATTAAATATAAGAGACACAATGCCGACTTAAGTACAGGAAGACTGAGTCTTTCTACTGTCTATGATTTGAGCGTTTCCTGTGTCAGCAGTTTTACATTCTGATGCACCTCTGCAGGATACCTGTATCCCTTGGACCTTCCCATTGACGATGAAAAACAGAAATTGCATCGGAATTAAATATAAGAGACACAATGCCGACTTAAGTACTGGAAGACTGAGTCTTCCTACTGTCTATGTTTTGAGCGATTTCTGTGTCATCAGTTTTACATTCAGATGCACCTCTGCAGGTTTACTGTATCCCTTGGACCTTCCCATTGACGATGAAAAACAAAAATTGCATCGGAATTAAATATAAGAGACACAATGCCGACTGAAGTACAGGAAGACTAAGTCTTCCTACTGTCTATGTTTTGAGCGTTTCCTGTGTCATCAGTTTTACTTTCCGATGCACCTCTGCAGGATTACTATATCCCTTGGACCTTCCCATTCACGATGAAACACAGAAATTGCATCGGAATTAAATACAAGAGACACAATACCGACTTAAGTACAGGAAGACTGAGTCTTCCTTCTGTCTATGTTTGAGCGTTTCCGGTGTCACCAGTTTTACATTCCGATGCACCTCTGCAGGTTTACTGTTTCCCTTGGACCTTCCCATTGACGATGAAACACACAAATTGCATCGGAATTAAATATAAGTGACACTATGCCGACTTAAGTACAGGAAGACTGAGTCATCCTACAGTCTATGATTTGAGCGTTTCCTGTGTCACTAGTTTTATATTCCGATGCACTTCTGCAGGTTTACTGTATTCCTTGGACCTTCCCATTGACGATGAAACACAGAAATTGCATCGGAATTAAATATAAGAGACACAATGCCGACTTAAGTACTGGAAGAATGAGTCTTCCTACTGTCTATGTGTTGAGCGTTTCCTGTGTCACCAGCTTTACATTCTGATGCACCTCTGCAGGTTTACTGTATCCATTGGACCTTCCCATTGACAATGAAACATAGAAATTTCATCGGAAATAAAAATAAGAGACACAATGCCGACTTAAGTACAGGAAGACTGAGTCTTCCTACTGTCTATGTTTTGAGCGTTTCCTGTGTCACCAGTTTTACATTCCGATGCACCTCTGCAGGTTTACTGTTTCCCTTGGACCTTCCCATTGACGATGAAACACAGAAATTGCATCGGCATTAAATATAAGAGACACAATGCCACATAAGTACTGGAAGAATGAGTCTTCCTACTGTCTATGTGTTGAGCGTTTCCTGTGTCACCAGCTTTACATTCCGATGCACCTCTGCAAGTTTCCTGTATCCCGTGGACCTTCCCATTGACGATGAAACACAGAAATTGCATCAAAATTAAATATAAGGGACACAATGCCGACTTAAGTACAAGAAAACAGTCTTCGTACGGTCAATGTTTTGAGCGTTTCCTGTGTCACCAGTTTTAAATTCCGATGCTCCTCTGCAGATTCACTGTTTCCCTTGGACCTTCCCATTGACGATGAAACACAGAAATTGCATCGGAGTTAAATATAAGAGACACACTGCCGACTGAAGTGCAGGAAGACTGAGTCTTCCTACACTCTATGCTTTGAGCGTTTCCTGTGTCACCAGTTTTACATTCTGATGCACCTCTGCAGGCTTACTGTATCCCTTGGACCTTCCCATTGACGATGAAACACAGAAATTGCATCGGAATTAAATTTAAGAGACACAATGCCGACTTAAGTACAGGAAGACTAAGCGTTCCTACTGTCTATGTTTTGAGCGTTTCCTGTGTTATCAGTTTTACTTTCCGATGCACCTCTGCAGGTTTACTATATCCCTTGGACCTTCCCATTCACGATGAAACACAGAAATTGCATCGGAATAAAATATAAGAGACACAATGCCGACTTAAGTACAGGAAGACTGAGTCTTCCTACAGTCTATGTTTTGAGCGTTTCCTGAGTCACCAGTTTTACATTCTGATGCACCTCTGCAGGTTCACTGTATCCCTTGGACCTTCCCATTGACGATGAAACACAGACATTGCATCGGAATTAAATATAAGAGACACAATGCCGACTTAAGTACAGGAAGACTGAGTCTTCCTAGTGTCTATAATTTGAGCGTTTCCTGTGTCACCAGTTTTACATTCCGATGCACCTCTGCAGGTTTACTGTATCCCTTGGACCTTCCCATTGACGATGAAACACAGAAATTGCATCGGAATTATATTTAAGAGACACAATGCCGACTTAAGTACAGGAAGACTAAGCGTTCCTACTGTCTATGTTTTGAGCGTTTCCTGTGTTATCAATTTTACTTTCCGATGCACCTCTGCAGGTTTACTATATCCCTTGGACCTTCCCATTCACGATGAAACACTGAAATTTCATCGGAATTAAATACAAGAGACACAATGCCGACTTAAGTACAGGAAGACTGAGTCTTCCTACAGTCTTTGCTTTGAGCGTTTCCTGTGACACCAGTTTTACATTCCGATGCACCTCTGCAGGTTTACTGTATCCCTTGGTCCTTCACAGTGACGATGAAACACAGAAATTGCATCGGAATTAAATATAAGAGACACAATGCCGACTTAAGTACAGGAAGACTAAGTCCTCCTACTGTTTATGTTTTGAGCGTTTCCTGTGTCATCAGTTAAACTTCCTGACGCACCTCTGCATTTTTACTATAATCCTTGGACCTTCCCATTCACGATGAAACACAGACATTTCATCAGAAATAAATATAAGAGACACTATGCCGACTTCAGTACAAGAAAACAGTCTTCGTACGGTCAATGTCTTGAGCGTTTCCTGTGTTACCAGTTTTACATTCCGATGCACCTCTGCCGGTTTACTGTATCCCTTGGACCTTCCGCTTGTCGATGAAACACAGAAATCGCATCGGAATTAAATATAAGAGACACAATGCCTACATAAGTACAAGATAACAGTCTACGTACGGACAATGTTTTGAGCGTTTCCTGAGTCACCAGTTTTACATTCCGGTGCACCTCTGCAGGTTTACTGTATCCCTTGGACCTTCCCACTGTCGATGAAACACTGAAATCGCATCGGAATTAAATGTAGGAGACACAATGCCGACTTAAGTACAGAAAGACTGAGTCTTATTACTGTCTATGTTTTGAGCGATTCCTGTGTCACCAGTTTTACATTCCGATGCACCTCTTAAGGTTTACTGTATCCCTTGGACCTTCCCATTGACGATGAAACACAGAAATTGCATCGGAATTAAATATAAGAGACTCAATGCCGACTGATGTACAGGAAGACTGAGTCTCCCTACTTTCTATGCTTTGAGCGTTTCCTGTGTCACCAGGTTTACATTCTGATGCACCTCTGTAGGTTTACTGTATGCCTTGGACCTTCCCATTGACGATGAAACACAGAAATTGCATCGGAATTAAATATAAGAGACACAATGCCGACTTAAGTACAGGAAGACAGAGTCTTCCTACTGTCTATGTTTTGAGCGTTTCCTGTGTCACTAGTTTTACATTACGATGCACCTCTGCAGGTTTACTATATCCCTTGGACCTTCCCATTCACGATGAAACACTGAAATTTCATCGGAATTAAATATAAGAGACACAATGCCGACTTAAGTACAGGAAGACTGAGTCTTCCTACTGTCTTTGCTTTGAGCGTTTCCTGTGTCACCAGTTTTACATTCCGATGCACCTCTGCAGGTTTACTGTATCCCTTGGACCTTCCCACTGTCGATGAAACACTGAAATCGCTTCGGAATTAAATGTAGGAGACACAATGCCGACTTAAGTACAGAAAGACTGAGTCTTCCTACTGTCTATGTTTTGAGCGATTCCTGTGTCACCAGTTTTACATTCCGATGCACCTCTGAAGGTTTACTGTATCCCTTGGACCTTCCCATTGACGATGAAACACAGAAATTGCATCGGAATTAAATATAAGAGACTCAATGCCGTCTGAAGTACAGGAAGACTGAGTCTCCCTACTTTCTATGCTTTGAGCGTTTCCTGTGTCACCAGTTTTACATTCTGATGCACCTCTGCAGGTTTACTGTATGCCTTGGACCTTCCCATTGTCGATGAAACACAGAAATCGCATCGGAATTAAGTATAAAAAACACAATGCCGACTTAAGTACAGGAAGACTGAGTCTTCCTACTGTCTATGTTTTGAGCGTTTTCTGTGTCACCGGTTTTACATTCTGATGCAATTCTGCAGGTTTTCTGTATCCATTGTACCTTCCCATTGACGATGAAACACAGAAATTGCATCGGAATTAAATATAGGAAACACAATGCCGACTTAAGTACAGGAAGACTGAGTCTTTCTACTGTCTATGATTTGAGCGTTTCCTGTGTCAGCAGTTTTACATTCTGATGCACCTCTGCAGGATACCTGTATCCCTTGGACCTTCCCATTGACGATGAAAAACAGAAATTGCATCGGAATTAAATATAAGAGACACAATGCCGACTTAAGTACTGGAAGACTGAGTCTTCCTACTGTCTATGTTTTGAGCGATTTCTGTGTCATCAGTTTTACATTCAGATGCACCTCTGCAGGTTTACTGTATCCCTTGGACCTTCCCATTGACGATGAAAAACAAAAATTGCATCGGAATTAAATATAAGAGACACAATGCCGACTGAAGTACAGGAAGACTAAGTCTTCCTACTGTCTATGTTTTGAGCGTTTCCTGTGTCATCAGTTTTACTTTCCGATGCACCTCTGCAGGATTACTATATCCCTTGGACCTTCCCATTCACGATGAAACACAGAAATTGCATCGGAATTAAATACAAGAGACACAATACCGACTTAAGTACAGGAAGACTGAGTCTTCCTTCTGTCTATGTTTGAGCGTTTCCGGTGTCACCAGTTTTACATTCCGATGCACCTCTGCAGGTTTACTGTTTCCCTTGGACCTTCCCATTGACGATGAAACACAGAAATTGCATCGGAATTAAATATAAGTGACACTATGCCGACTTAAGTACAGGAAGACTGAGTCATCCTACAGTCTATGATTTGAGCGTTTCCTGTGTCACTAGTTTTATATTCCGATGCACTTCTGCAGGTTTACTGTATTCCTTGGACCTTCCCATTGACGATGAAACACAGAAATTGCATCGGAATTAAATATAAGAGACACAATGCCGACTTAAGTACTGGAAGAATGAGTCTTCCTACTGTCTATGTGTTGAGCGTTTCCTGTGTCACCAGCTTTACATTCTGATGCACCTCTGCAGGTTTACTGTATCCATTGGACCTTCCCATTGACAATGAAACATAGAAATTTCATCGGAAATAAAAATAAGAGACACAATACCGACTTAAGTACAGGAAGACTGAGTCTTCCTACTGTCTATGTTTTGAGCGTTTCCTGTGTCACCAGTTTTACATTCCGATGCACCTCTGCAGGTTTACTGTTTCCCTTGGACCTTCCCATTGACGATGAAACACAGAAATTGCATCGGAATTAAATATAAGAGACACACTGCCGACTGAAGTACAGGAAGACTGAGTCTTCCTACACTCTATGTTTTGAGCGTTTCCTGTGTCACCAGTTTTACATTCTGATGCACCTCTGCAGGTTTACTATATCCCTTGGACCTTCACAGTGACGATGAAACACAGAAATTGCATCGGAAATAAATATAAGAGACACAATGCCGACTTAAGTACAGGAAGGCTGAGTCATCCTAGTGTCTATAATTTGAGCGTTTCCTGTGTCACCAGTTTTACATTCCGATGCACCTCTGCAGGTTTACTGTATCCCTCGGACCTTCCCATTGACGATGAAACACAGAAATTGCATCGGAATTAAATTTAAGAGACACAATGCCGACTTAAGTACAGGAAGACTAAGCGTTCCTACTGTCTATGTTTTGAGCGTTTCCTGTGTTATCAGTTTTACTTTCCGATGCACCTCTGCAGGTTTACTGTATCCCTTGGACCTTCACAGGGACGATGAAACACAGAAATTGCATCGGAATTAAATATAAGAGACACAATGCCGACTTAAGTACAGGAAGACTAAGTCCTCCTACTGTTTATGTTTTGAGCGTTTCCTGTGTCATCAGTTTAACTTCCTGACGCACCTCTGCATTTTTACTATATCCCTTGGACCTTCCCATTACGATGAAACACAGACATTTCATCGGAAATAAATATAAGAGACACTATGCCGACTTCAGTACAAGAAAACAGTCTTCGTACGGTCAATGTCTTGAGCGATTCCTGTGTCACCAGTTTTACATTCCGATGCACCTCTGCCGGTTTACTGTATCCCTTGGACCTTCCGCTTGTCGATGAAACACAGAAATCGCATCGGAATTAAATATAAGAGACACAATGCCTACATAAGTACAAGACAACAGTCTACGTACGGACAATGTTTTGAGCGTTTCCTGAGACACCAGTTTTACATTCCGGTGCACCTCTGCAGGTTTACTGTATCCCTTGGACCTTCCCACTGTCGATGAAACACAGAAATCGCATCGGAATTAAATGTAGGAGACACAATGCCGACTTAAGTACAGAAAGACTGAGTCTTCCTACTGTCTATGCTTTGAGCGATTCCTGTGTTACCAGTTTTACATTCCGATGCACCTCTGAAGGTTTACTGTATCCCTTGGACCTTCCCATTGACGATGAAACCCAGAAATTGCATCGGAATTAAATATAAGAGACTCAATGCCGACTGAAGTACAGGAAGACTGAGTCTCCCTACTTTCTATGCTTTGAGCGTTTCCTGTGTCACCAGTTTTACATTCTGATGCACCTCTGCAGGTTTACTGTATGCCTTGGACCTTCCCATTGACGATGAAACACAGAAATTGCATCCGAATTAAATGTAAGAGACACAATGCCGACTTAAGTACTGGAAGAATGAGTCTTCCTACTGTCTATGTGTTGAGCGTTTCCTGTGTCACCAGCTTTACATTCTGATGCACCTCTGCAGGTTTACTGTATCCCTTGGACCTTCCCATTGACGATGAAACACAGAAATTGCATCGGAATTAAATATAACAGACACAATGCCGACTTAAGTACAGGAAGAATGAGTCTTCCTACTGTCTATGTGCTGAGCGTTTCCTGTGTCACCGGTTTTACATTCTGATGCAATTCTGCAGGTTTTCTGTATCCATTGGACCTTCCCATTGACGATGAAACACAGAAATTGCATCGGAATTAAATATAGGAAACACAATGCCGACTCAAGTACAGGAAGACTGAGTCTTTCTACTGTCTATGTTTTGAGCGTTTTCTGTGTCAGCAGTTTTACATTCTGATGCACCTCTGCAGGATAACTGTATCTCTTGGACCTTCCCATTGACGATGAAAAACAGAAATTGCATCGGTATTAAATATAAGAGACACAATGCCGACTTAAGTACTGGAAGACTGAGTCTTCCTACTGTCTATGTTTTGAGCGTTTTCTGTGTCATCAGTTTTACATTCAGATGCACCTCTGCAGGTTTACTGTATCCCTTGGACCTTCCCATTGACGATGAAAAACAAAAATTGCATCGGAATTAAATATAAGAGACACAATGCCGACTGAAGTACAGGAAGACTAAGTCTTCCTACTGTCTATGTTTTGAGCGTTTCCTGTGTCATCAGTTTTACTTTCCGATGCACCTCTGCAGGATTACTATATCCCTTGGACCTTCCCATTCACGATGAAACACAGAAATTTCATCGGAATTAAATACAAGAGACACAATGCCGACTTAAGTACAGGAAGACTGAGTCTTCCTACTGTCTATGTTTTGAGCGTTTCCTGTGTCACCAGTTTTACATTCCGATGCACCTCTGCAGGTTTACTGTTTCCCTTGGACCTTCCCATTGACGATGAAACACAGAAATTGCATCGGAATTAAATATAAGAGACACAATGCCGACTTAAGTACAGGAAGACTGAGTCATCCTACAGTCTATGATTTGAGCGTTTCCTGTGTCACTAGTTTTATATTCCGATGCACTTCCGCAGGTTTACTGTATTCCTTGGACCTTCCCATTGACGATGAAACACAGAAATTGCATCGGAATTAAATATAAGAGACACATTGCCGACTTAAGTACTGGAAGAATGAGTCTTCCTACTGTCTATGTGTTGAGCGTTTCCTGTGTCACCAGCTTTACATTCTGATGCACCTCTGCAGGTTTACTGTATCCATTGGACCTTCCCATTGACGATGAAACATAGAAATTTCATCGGAAATAAATATAAGAGACACAATGCCGACTTAAGTACAGGAAGACTGAGTCTTCCTACTGTCTATGTTTTGAGCGTTTCCTGTGTCACCAGTTTTACATTCCGATGCGCCTCTGCTGGTTTACTGTTTCCCTTGGACCTTCCCATTGACGATGAAACACAGAAATTGCATCGGAATTAAATATAAGAGACACACTGCCGACTGAAGTACAGGAAGACTGAGTCTTCCTACACTCTATGCTTTGAGCGTTTCCTGTGTCACCAGTTTTACATTCTGATGCACCTCTGCAGGCTTACTGTATCCCTTGGACCTTCCCATTGACGATGAAACACAGAAATTGCATCGGAATTAAATATAAGAGACACAATGCCGACTTAAGTACAGGAAGACAGAATCTTCCTACTGTCTATGTTTTGAGCGTTTCCTGTGTCACTAGTTTTACATTCCGATGCACCTCTGCAGGTTTACTGTATACCTTGGACCTTCCCATTGACGATGAAACACAGAAATTGCATCGGAATTAAATGTTAGAGACACAATGCCGACTTAAGTACAGGAAGAATGAGTCTTCCTACTGTCTATGTGTTGAGCGTTTCCTGTGTCAACAGTTTTACATTCTGATGCACCTCTGCAGGTTTACTGTATCCCTTGGACCTTCCCATTGACGATGAAACACAGAAATTTCATCGGAATTAAATACAAGAGACACAATGCCGACTTAAGTACAGGAAGAATGAGTCTTCCTACTGTCTATGTGTTGAGCGTTTCCTGTGTCAACAGTTTTACATTCTGATGCACCTCTACAGGTTTACTGTATCCCTTGGACCTTCCCATTGACGATGAAACACAGAAATTTCATCGGAATTAAATACAAGAGACACAATGCCGACTTAAGTACAGGAAGACTGAGTCTTCCTACTGTCTATGTTTTGAGCGTTTCCTGCGTCACCAGTTTTACATTCCGATGCACCTCTGTAGGTTTACTGTTTCCCTTGGACCTTCCCATTGACGATGAAACACAGAAATTGCATCGGAATTAAATATAAGAGACACAATGCCGACTTAAGTACAGGAAGACTGAGTCATCCTACAGTCTATGATTTGAGCGTTTCCTGTGTCACTAGTTTTATATTCCGATGCACTTCCGCAGGTTTACTGTATTCCTTGGACCTTCCCATTGACGATGAAACACAGAAATTGCATCGGAATTAAATATAAGAGACACATTGCCGACTTAAGTACTGGAAAAATGAGTCTTCCTACTGTCTATGTGTTGAGCGTTTCCTGTGTCACCAGCTTTACATTCTGATGCACCTCTGCAGGTTTACTGTATCCATTGGACCTTCCCATTGACGATGAAACATAGAAATTTCATCGGAAATAAATATGAGAGAAACAATGCCGACTTAAGTACAGGAAGACTGAGTCTTCCTACTGTCTATGTTTTGAGCGTTTCCTGTGTCACCAGTTTTACATTCCGATGCTCTTCTGCAGGTTTACTGTTTCCCTTGGACCTTCCCATTGACGATGAAACACAGAAATTGCATCGGAATTAAATATAAGAGACACATTGCCGACTTAAGTACTGGAAGAATGAGTCTTCCTACTGTCTATGTGTTGAGCGTTTCCTGTGTCACCAGCTTTACATTCTGATGCACCTCAGCAGGTTTACTGTATCCATTGGACCTTCCCATTGACGATGAAACATAGAAATTTCATCGGAAATAAATATAAGAGACACAATGCCGACTTAAGTACAGGAAGACTGAGTCTTCCTACTGTCTATGTTTTGAGCGTTTCCTGTGTCACCCGTTTTACATTCCGATGCACCTCTGCTGGTTTACTGTTTCCCTTGGACCTTCCCATTGACGATGAAACACAGGAATTGCATCGGAATTAAATATAAGAGACACACTGCCGACTGAAGTACAGGAAGACTGAGTCTTCCTACACTCTATGCTTTGAGCGTTTCCTGTGTCACCAGTTTTACATTCTGATGCACCTCTGCAGGCTTACTGTATCCCTTGGACCTTCCCATTGACGATGAAACACAGAAATTGCATCGGAATTAAATATAAGAGACACAATGCCGACTTAAGTACAGGAAGACAGAATCTTCCTACTGTCTATGTTTTGAGCGTTTCCTGTGTCACTAGATTTACATTCCGATGCACCTCTGCAGGTTTACTGTATACCTTGGACCTTCCCATTGACGATGAAACACAGAAATTGCATCGGAATTAAATGTAAGAGACACAATGCCGACTTAAGTACAGGAAGAATGAGTCTTCCTACTGTCTATGTGTTGAGCGTTTCCTGTGTCAACAGTTTTACATTCTGATGCACCTCTGCAGGTTTACTGTATCCCTTGGACCTTCCCATTGACGATGAAACACAGAAATTTCATCGGAATTAAATACAAGAGACACAATGCCGACTTAAGTACAGGAAGACTGAGTCTTCCTACTGTCTATGTTTTGAGCGTTTCCTGTGTCACCAGTTTTACATTCCGATGCACCTCTGCAGGTTTACTGTTTCCCTTGGACCTTCCCATTGACGATGAAACACCGAAATTGCATCGGAATTAAATATAAGAGACACAATGCCGACTTAAGTACAGGAAGACTGAGTCATCCTACAGTCTATGATTTGAGCGTTTCCTGTGTCACTAGTTTTATATTCCGATGCACTTCCGCAGGTTTACTGTATTCCTTGGACCTTCCCATTGACGATGAAACACAGAAATTGCATCGGAATTAAATGTAAGAGACACATTGCCGACTTAAGTACTGGAAGAATGAGTCTTCCTACTGTCTATGTGTTGAGCGTTTCCTGTGTCACCAGCTTTACATTCTGATGCACCTCTGCAGGTTTACTGTATCCATTGGACCTTCCCATTGACGATGAAACATAGAAATTTCATCGGAAATAAATATAAGAGACACAATGCCGACTTAAGTACAGGAAGACTGAGTCTTCCTACTGTCTGTGTTTTGAGCGTTTCCTGTGTCACCAGTTTTACATTCCGATGCACCTCTGCTGGTTTACTGTTTCCCTTGGACCTTCCCTTTGACGATGAAACACAGAAATTGCATCGGAATTAAATATAAGAGACACACTGCCGACTGAAGTACAGGAAGACTGAGTCTTCCTACACTCTGTGCTTTGAGCGTTTCCTGTGTCACCAGTTTTACATTCTGATGCACCTCTGCAGGCTTACTGTATCCCTTGGACCTTCCCATTGACGATGAAACACAGAAATTGCATCGGAATTAAATATAAGAGACACAATGCCGACTTAAGTACAGGAAGACAGAATCTGCCTACTGTCTATGTTTTGAGCGTTTCCTGTGTCACTAGTTTTACATTCCGACGCACCTCTGCAGGTTTACTGTATTCCTTGGACCTTCCCATTGACGATGAAACACAGAAATTGCATCGGAATTAAATGTAAGAGACACAATGCCGACTTAAGTACAGGAAGAATGAGTCTTCCTACTGTCTATGTGTTGAGCGTTTCCTGTGTCAACAGTTTTACATTCTGATGCACCTCTGCAGGTTTACTGTATCCCTTGGACCTTCCCACTGACGATGAAACACAGAAATTTCATCGGAATTAAATACAAGAGACACAATGCCGACTTAAGTACAGGAAGACTGAGTCTTCCTACTGTCTATGTTTTGAGCGTTTCCTGTGTCACCAGTTTTACATTCCGATGCACCTCTGCAGGTTTACTGTTTCCCTTGGACCTTCCCATTGACGATGAAACACAGAAATTGCATCGGAATTAAATATAAGAGACACAATGCCGACTTAAGTACAGGAAGACTGAGTCATCCTACAGTCTATGATTTGAGCGTTTCCTGTGTCACTAGTTTTATATTCCGATGCACTTCTGCAGGTTTACTGTATTCCTTGGACCTTCCCATTGACGATGAAACACATAAATTGCATCGGAATTAAATATAAGAGACACAATGCCGACTTAACTACTGGAAGAATGAGTCTTCCTACTGTCTATGTGTTGAGCGTTTCCTGTGTCACCAGCTTTACATTCTGATGCACCTCTGCAGGTTTACTGTATCCATTGGACCTTCCCATTGACGATGAAACATAGAAATTTCATCGGAAATAAATATGAGAGAAACAATGCCGACTTAAGTACAGGAAGACTGAGTCTTCCTACTGTCTATGTTTTGAGCGTTTCCTGTGTCACCAGTTTTACATTCCGATGCACCTCTGCAGGTTTACTGTTTCCCTTGGACCTTCCCATTGACGATGAAACACAGAAATTGCATCGGAATTAAATATAAGAGACACATTGCCGACTTAAGTACTGGAAGAATGAGTCTTCCTACTGTCTATGTGTTGAGCGTTTCCTGTGTCACCAGCTTTACATTCTGATGCACCTCTGCAGGTTTACTGTATCCATTGGACCTTCCCATTGACGATGAAACATAGAAATTTCATCGGAAATAAATATAAGAGACACAATGCCGACTTAAGTACAGGAAGACTGAGTCTTCCTACTGTCTATGTTTTGAGCGTTTCCTGTGTCACCAGTTTTACATTCCGATGCACCTCTGCTGGTTTACTGTTTCCCTTGGACCTTCCCATTGACGATGAAACACAGGAATTGCATCGGAATTAAATATAAGAGACACACTGCCGACTTAAGTACAGGAAGACAGAATCTTCCTACTGTCTATGTTTTGAGCGTTTCCTGTGTCACTAGTTTTACATTCCGACGCACCTCTGCAGGTTTACTGTATCCCTTGGACCTTCCCATTGACGATGAAACACAGGAATTTCATCGGAATTAAATACAAGAGACACAATGCCGACTTAAGTACAGGAAGACTGAGTCTTCCTACTGTCTATGTTTTGAGCGTTTCCTGTGTCACCAGTTTTACATTCCGATGCACCTCTGCAGGTTTACTGTTTCCCTTGGACCTTCCCATTGACGATGAAACACAGAAATTGCATCGGAATTAAATATAAGAGACACAATGCCGACTTAAGTACAGGAAGACTGAGTCATCCTGCAGTCTATGATTTGAGCGTTTCCTGTGTCACTAGTTTTATATTCCGATGCACTTCTGCTGGTTTACTGTATTCCTTGGACCTTCCCATTGACGATGAAACACAGAAATTGCATCGGAATTAAATATAAGAGACACAATGCCGACTTAAGTACTGGAAGAATGAGTCTTCCTACTGTCTATGTGTTGAGCGTTTCCTGTGTCACCAGCTTTACATTCTGATGCACCTCTGCAGGTTTACTGTATCCATTGGGCCTTCCCATTGACGATGAAACATAGAAATTTCATCGGAAATAAATATGAGAGAAACAATGCCGACTTAAGTACAGGAAGACTGAGTCTTCCCACTGTCTATGTTTTGAGCGTTTCCTGTGTCATCAGTTTTACATTCCGATGCACCTCTGCAGGTTTACTGTTTCCCTTGGACCTTCCCATTGACGATGAAACACAGAAATTGCATCGGAATTAAATATAAGAGACACATTGCCGACTTAAGTACTGGAAGAATGAGTCTTCCTACTGTCTATGTGTTGAGCGTTTCCTGTGTCACCAGCTTTACATTCTGATGCACCTCTGCAGGTTTACTGTATCCATTGGACCTTCCCATTGACGATGAAACATAGAAATTTCATCGGAAATAAATATAAGAGACACAATGCCGACTTAAGTACAGGAAGACTGAGTCTCCATACTGTCTATGTTTTGAGCGTTTCCTGTGTCACCAGTTTTACATTCCGATGCACCTCTGCTGGTTTACTGTTTCCCTTGGACCTTCCCATTGACGATGAAACACAGGAATTGCATCGGAATTAAATATAAGAGACACACTGCCGACTGAAGTACAGGAAGACTGAGTGTTCCTACACTCTATGCTTTGAGAGTTTCCTGTGTCACCAGTTTTACATTCTGATGCACCTCTGCAGGCTTACTGTATCCCTTGGACCTTCCCATTGACGATGAAACACAGAAATTGCATCTGAATTAAATATAAGAGACACAATGCCGACTTAAGTACAGGAAGACAGAATCTTCCTACTGTCTATGTTTTGAGCGTTTCCTGTGTCACTAGTTTTACATTCCGATGCACCTCTGCAGGTTTACTGTATTCCTTGGACCTTCCCATTGACGATGAAACACAGAAATTGCATCGGAATTAAATGTAAGAGACACAATGCCGACTTAAGTACAGGAAGAATGAGTCTTCCTACTGTCTATGTGTTGAGCGTTTCCTGTGTCAACAGTTTTACATTCTGATGCACCTCTGCAGGTTTACTGTATCCCTTGGACCTTCCCATTGACGATGAAACACAGAAATTTCATCGGAATTAAATACAAGAGACACAATGCCGACTTAAGTACAGGAAGACTGAGTCTTCCTACTGTCTATGTTTTGAGCGTTTCCTGTGTCACCAGTTTTACATTCCGATGCACCTCTGCAGGTTTACTGTTTCCCTTGGACCTTCCCATTGACGATGAAACACAGAAATTGCATCGGAATTAAATATAAGAGACACAATGCCGACTTAAGTACAGGAAGACTGAGTCATCCTACAGTCTATGATTTGAGCGTTTCCTGTGTCACTAGTTTTATATTCCGATGCACTTCTGCAGGTTTACTGTATTCCTTGGACCTTCCCATTGACGATGAAACATAGAAATTGCATCGGAATTAAATATAAGAGACACAATGCCGACTTAAGTACTGGAAGAATGAGTCTTCCTACTGTCTATGTGTTGAGCGTTTCCTGTGTCACCAGCTTTACATTCTGATGCACCTCTGCAGGTTTACTGTATCCATTGGACCTTCCCATTGACGATGAAACATAGAAATTTCATCGGAAATAAATATGAGAGAAACAATGCCGACTTAAGTACAGGAAGACTGAGTCTTCCTACTGTCTATGTTTTGAGCGTTTCCTGTGTCACCAGTTTTACATTCCGATGCACCTCTGCAGGTTTACTGTTTCCCTTGGACCTTCCCATTGACGATGAAACACAGAAATTGCATCGGAATTAAATATAAGAGACACACTGCCGACTGAAGTACAGGAAGACTGAGTCTTCCTACACTCTATGCTTTGAGCGTTTCCTGTGTCCCCAGTTTTACATTCTGATGCACCTCTGCAGGTTTACTGTATCCCTTGGACCTTCCCATTGACGATGAAACACAGAAATTGCATTGGAAATAAATGTAAGAGACACAATGCCGACTTAAGTACAGGAAGTCAGAATCTTCCTACTGTCTATGTTTTAGCGTTTCCTGTGTCACTAGTTTTACATTCCGATGCACCTCTGCAGGTTTACTGTATTCCTTGGACCTTCCCATTGACGATGAAACACAGAAATTGCATCGGAATTAAATGTAAGAGACACAATGCCGACTTAAGTACATGAAGAATGAGTCTTCCTACTGTCTATGTGTTGAGCGTTTAATGTGTCAACAGTTTTACATTCTGATGCACCTCTGCAGGTTTACTGTATCCCTTGGACCTTCCCATTGACGATGAAAAACAGAAATTGCATCGGAATTAAATATAAGAGACACAATGCCGACTGAAGTACAGGAAGACTAAGTCTTCCTACTGTCTATGTTTTGAGCGTTTCGTTTGTCATCAGTTTTACTTTCCGATGCACCTCTGCAGGATTACTATATCCCTTGGACCTTCCCATTCACGATGAAACACAGAAATTTCATCGGAATAAAATACAAGAGACACAATGCCGACTTAAGTACAGGAAGACTGAGTCTTCCTACTGTGTATGTTTTGAGCGTTTCCTGTGTCATCAGTTTTACATTCCGATGCACCTCTGCAGGTTTACTGTTTCCCTTGGACCTTCCCATTGACGATGAAACACAGAAATTGCATCGGAATTAAATATAAGAGACACAATGCCGACTTAAGTACAGGAAGACTGTGTCTTCCTACTGTCTATATTTTAAGCGTTTCCTGTGTCACTAGTTTTACATTCCGATGCACTTCTGCAGGTTAACTGTATCCCTTGGACCTTCCCATTGACGATGAAACATAGAAATTTCATCGGAAATAAATATAAGAGACACAATGCCGACTTAAGTACAGGAAGACTGAGTCTTCCTACTGTCTATGATTTGAGCGTTTCCTGTGTCACCAGTTTTACATTCCGATGCACCTCTGCAGGTTTACTGTTTCCCTTGGACCTTCCCATTGACGATGAAACACAGAAATTGCATCGGAATTAAATATAAGAGACACACTGCCGACTGAAGTACAGGAAGACTGAGTCTTCCTACTGTCTATGTTTTGAGCGTTTCCTGTGTCACCAGTTTTACATTCCGATGCACCTCTGCAGGTTTACTGTTTCCCTTGGACCTTCCCATTGACGATGAAACACAGAAATTGCATCGGAATTAAATATAAGAGACACATTGCCGACTTAAGTACAGGAAGAATGAGTCTTCCTAATGTCGAAGTGTTGAGCGTTTCCTGTGTCAACAGTTTTACATTCTGATGCACCTCTGCAAGTTTACTGTATCCCTTGGACCTTCCCATTGACGATGAAAAACAGAAATTGCATCGGAATTAAATATAAGAGACACAATGCCGACTGAAGTACTGGAAGACTAAGTCTTCCTACTGTCTATGTTTTGAGCGTTTCCTGTGTCATCTGTTTTACTTTCCGATGCACCTCTGCAGGATTACTATATCCCTTGGAACTTCCTATTCACGATGAAACACAGAAATTTCATCGGAATTAAATACAAGAGACACAATGCCGACTTAAGTACAGGAAGACTGAGTCTTCCTACTGTCTTTGTTTTGAGCGTTTCCTGTCACCAATTTTACATTCCGATGCACCTCTGCAGGTTTACTGTATCCCTTGGACCTTCCCATTGACGATGAAACACAGAAATTGCATCGGAATTAAATGTAAGAGACACAATGCCACCTTAAGTACAAGAAGACTGAGTGTTCCTACAGTCTATGTTTTGAGCGTTTCCTGAGTCACCAGTTTTACATTGTGATGCACCTCTGCAGGTTTTCTGTATCCCTTGGACCTTCCCATTGACGATGAAACACAGACATTGCATCGGAATTAAATATAAGAGACACAATGCCGACTTAAGTACAGGAAGACTGAGTCTGTCTAGTGTCTATAATTTGAGCGTTTCCTGTGTCACCAGTTTTACATTCCGATGCACCTCTGCAGGTTTACTGTATTCCTTGGACCTTCCCATTGACGATGAAACACAGAATTTGCATCGGAATTAAATTTAAGAGACACAATGCCGACTTAAGTACAGGAAGACTAAGCGTTCCTACTGTCTATGTTTTGAGCGTTTCCTGTGTCATCAGTTTTACATTCCGATGCACCTCTGCAGGTTTACTATATCCCTTGGACTTTCACATTCACGATGAAACACTGAAATTTCATCGGAATTAAATATAAGAGACACAATGCCGACTTAAGTACAGGAAGACTGAGTCTTCCTACTGTCTTTGTTTTGAGCGTTTCCTGTGTCACCAGTTTTACATTCCGACGCACCTCTGCAGGTTTACTGTATCCCTTGGACCTTCACAGTGACGATGAAACACAGAAATTGCATCGGAATTAAATATAAGAGACACAATGCCGACGTAAGTACAGGAAGACTAAGTCCTCCTACTGTTTATGTTTTGAGCGTTTCCTGTGTCATCAGTTTAACTTTCTGACGCACCTCTGCAGGATTACTATATCCCTTGGACCTTCCCATTCACGATGAAACACAGACATATCATCGGAAATAAATATAAGAGACACTATGCCGACTTAAGTGTGGGAAGACTGAGACTTCCACTGTCTATGTTTTGAGCGTTTCCTGTGTCACCAGTTTTACATTCCGATGCACCTCTGCCGGTTTACTGTATCCCTTGGACCTTCCGCTTGTCGATGAAACACAGAAATCGCATCGGAATTAAATATAAGAGACACAATGCCTACATAAGTACAAGATAACAGTCTACGTACGGACAATGTTTTGAGCGTTTCCTGTGTCACCAGTGTTACATTCCGATGCACCTCTGCAGGTTTACTGTATCCCTTGGACCTTCCCATTGTCGATGAAACACAGAAATCGCATCGGAATTAAATATAGGAGACACAATGCCGACTTAAGTACAGAAAGACTGAGTCTTCCTACTGTCTATGTTTTGAGCGATTCCTGTGTCACCAGTTTTACATTCCGATGCACCTCTGCAGGTTTACTGTATCCCTTGGACCTTCCCATTGACGATGAAACACAGAAGTTGCATCGGAAATTAATATAAGAGACACAATGCCGACTGAAGTACAGGAAGACTGAGTCTCCCCACTTTGTATGCTTTGAGCGTTTCCTGTGTCACCAGTTTTACATTCTGATGCACCTCTGCAGGCTTACTGTATGCCTTGGACCTTCCCATTGACGATGAAACACAGAAATTGCATCGGAATTAAATATAAGAGACACAATGCCGACTTAAGTACAGGAAGACAGAGTCTTCCTACTGTCTAAGTTTTGAGCGTTTCCTGTGTCACTATTTTTACATTCCGATGCACCTCTGCAGGCTTACTGTATTCCTTGGACCTTCCCATTGACGATGAAACACAGAAATTGCATCGGAATTAAATATAAGAGACACAATGCCGACTTAAGTACAGGAAGAATGAGTCTTCCTACTGTCTATGTTTTGAGCGTTTCCTGTGTCACCAGTTTTACATTCTGATGCAATTCTGCAGGTTTTCTGTATCCATTGGACCTTCCCATTGACGATGAAACACAGAAATTGCATCGGAATTAAATATAAGAAACACAATGCCGACTTAAGTACAGGAAGACTGACTCTTTCTACTGTCTATGATTTGAGCGTTTCCTGTGTCAGCAGTTTTACATTCTGATGCACCTCTGCAGGATAACTGTATCCCTTGGACCTTCCCATTGACGATGAAAAACAGAAATTGCATCGGAATTAAATATAAGAGACACAATGCCGACTTAAGTACTGGAAGACTGAGTATTCCTACTGTCTATGTTTTGAGCGTTTTCTGTGTCATCAGTTTTACATTCAGATGCACCTCTGCAGGTTTACTGTATCCCTTGGACCTTCCCATTGACGATGAAAAACAAAAATTGCATCGGAAATAAATATAAGAGACACAATGCCGACTGAAGTACAGGAAGACTAAGTCTTCCTACTGTCTATGTTTTGAGCGTTTCCTGTGTCATCAGTTTTACTTTCCGATGCACCTCTGCAGGATTACTATATCCCTTGGACCTTCCCATTGACGATGAAACGTAGAAATTTCAACGGAAATAAATATAAGAGACACAATGCCGACTTAAGTACAGGAAGACTGAGTCTTCCTACTGTCTATGTTTTGAACGTTTCCTGTGTCACCAGTTTTACATTCCGATGCACCTCTGCAGGTTTATTGTTTCCCTTGGACCTTCCCATTGACGATGAAACCCAGAAATTTCATCTGAATTAAATATAAGAGATACACTGCCGACTGAAGTACAGGAAGACTGACTCTTCCTACACTCTATGCTTTGAGCGTTTCCTGTGTCACCAGTTTTACATTCTGATGCACCTCTGCAGGCTTACTGTATCCCTTGGACCTTCCCATTGACGATGAAACACAGAAATTGCATCGGAATTAAATATAAGAGACACAATGCCGACTTAAGTACAGGAAGACAGAATCTTCCTACTGTCTATGTTTTGAGCGTTTCCTGTGTCACTAGTTTTACATTCCGATGCACCTCTGCAGGTTTACTGTATTCCTTGGACCTTCCCATTGACGATGAAACACAGAAATTGCATCGGTATTAAATATAAGAGACACAATGCCGACTTAAGTACAGGAAGAATGAGTCTTCCTACTGTCTATGTGTTGAGCGTTTCCTGTGTCAACAGTTTTACATTCTGATGCACCTCTGCAGGTTTACTGTTTCCCTTGGACCTTCCCATTGACGATGAAACACAGAAATTGCATCGGAATTAAATATAAGAGACACAATGCCGACTTAAGTACAGGAAGACTGAGTCTTCCTACTGTCTATGTTTTAAGCGTTTCCTGTGTCACTAGTTTTACATTCCGTTGCACCTCTGCAGGTTTACTTTATCCCTTGGACCTTCCCATTGACGATGAAACATAGAAATTTCATCGGAAATAAATATAAGAGACACAATGCCGACTTAAGTACAGGAAGACTGAGTCTTCCTACTGTCTATGTTTTGAGCGTTTCCTGTGTCACCAGTTTTACATTCCGATGCTCCTCTGCAGGTTTACTGTTTCCCTTGGACCTTCCCATTGACGATGAAATACAGAAATTGCATCGGAATTAAATATAAGAGACACACTGCCGACTGAAGTACAGGAAGACTGAGTCTTCCTACACTCTATGCTTTGAGCGTTTCCTGTGTCACCAGTTTTACATTCTGATGCACCTCTGCAGGCTTACTGTATCCCTTGGACCTTCCCATTGACGATGAAACACAGAAATTGCATCGGAATTAAATATAAGAGACACAATGCCGACTGAAGTACAGGAAGAATGAGTCTTCCTACTGTCTATGTTTTTAGCGTTTCCTGTGTCACTAGTTTTACATTCCGATGCACCTCTGCAGCTTTACTGTATTCCTTGGACCTTTCCATTGACGATGAAACACAGAAATTGCATCGGAATTAATTATAAGAGACACAATGCCGACTGAAGTACAGGAAGACTAAGTCGTCCTACTGTCTATGTTTTGAGCGTTTCCTGTGTCATCAGTTTTACTTTCCGATGCACCTCTGCAGGATTACTATATCCCTTGGACCTTCCCATTCACGATGAAACACAGACATTTCATCGGAATTAAATACAAGAGACACAATGCCGACTTAAGTACACGAAGACTGAGTCTTCCTACTGTCTACGTTTTTAGCGTTTCCTGTGTCACCAGTTTTACATTCCGATGCACCTCTGCAGGTTTACTGTTTCCCTTGGCCCTTCCCATTGGCGATGAAACACAGAAATTGCATCGGAATTAAATATAAGAGACACACTGCCGACTGAAGTACAGGAAGACTGAGTCTTCCTACACTCTATGCTTAGAGCGTTTCCTGTGTCACCAGTTTTACATTCTGATGCACCTCTGCAGGCTTACTGTATCCCTTGGACCTTCCCATTGACGATGAAACACAGAAATTGCATCGGAATTAAATATAAGAGACACAATGCCGACTTAAGTACAGGAAGACAGAGTCTTCCTATTGTCTATGTTTTTAGCGTTTCCTGTGTCACTAGTTTTACATTCCGATGCACCTCTGCAGCTTTACTGTATTCCTTGGACCTTCCCATTGACGATGAAACACAGAAATTGCATCGGAATTAAATATAAGAGACACAATGCCGACTTAAGTACAGGAAGAATGAGTCTTCCTACTGTCTATGTGTTGAGCGTTTCCTGTGTCAACAGTTTTACATTCTGATTCACCTCTGCAGGTTAACTGTATCCCTTTGACCTTCCCATTGACGATGAAAGACAGAAATTGCATCGGAATTAAATATAAGAGACACAATGCCGACTGAAGTACAGGAAGACTAAGTCTTCCTACTGTCTATGTTTTGAGCGTTTCCTGTGTCATCAGTTTTACTTTCCGATGCACCTCTGCAGGATTGCTAACTCCCTTGGACCTTCCCATTCAAGATGAAACACAGAAATTGCATCGGAATTAAATATAAGAGACACACTGCCGACTGAAGTACAGGAAGACTGAGTCTTCCTACACTCTATGCTTTGAGCGTTTCCTGTGACACCAGTTTTACATTCCGATGCACCTCTGCAGGTTTACTGTATCCCTTGGACCTTCCCATTGACGATGAAACATAGAAATTTCACGGAAATAAATATAAGAGACACAATGCCGACTTAAGTACAGGAAGACTGAGTCTTCCTACTGTCTATGTTTTGAGAGTTTCCTGTGTCACCAGTTTTACATTCCGATGCATCTCTGCAGGTTTACTGTTTCCCTTGGACCTTCCCATTGACGATGAAACACAGAAATTGCATCGAAATTAAATATAAGAGACACAATGCCGACTTAAGTACAGGAAGAATGAGTCTTCCTACTGTCTATGTGTTGAGCGTTTCCTGTGTCACCAGTTTTACATTCTGATGCACCTCTGCAGGTTTACTGTATCCCTTGGACCTTCCCATTGACGTTGAAACACAGAAATTGCATCGGAATTAAATATAAGATACACAATGCCGACTTAAGTACAGGAAGACTGAGTCTTCCTACATTCTATGTTTTGAGCGTTTCCTGTGTTACCAGTTTTACATTCTGATGCACCTCTGCAGGTTTACTGTATCCCTTGGACCTTCCCGTTACGATGAAACACAGAAATTGCATCGGAATTAAATATAAGAGACACAATGCCGATTTAAGTACAGGAAGACTGAGTCTTCCTACTGTCTATAATTTGAGCGTTTCCTGTGTCACCAGTTTTATTTTCCGATGCACCTCTACAGGGTTACTATATCCCTTCGACCTTCCCATTCACGATGAAACTCAGAAATTTAATCGGAAATAAATATAAGAGACACAATGCCGACTTAAGTATAGGAAGAATGAGTCTTCCTACTGTCTATGTTTTGAGCGTTTCCTGTGTCACCAGTTTTCCATTCCGATGCACCTCTGCAGGTTTACTGTATCCCTTGGACCTTCCCATTGACGATGATACACAGAAATTGCATCGGAATTAAATATAAGAGACACAATGCCGACTTAAGTACAGGAAGACTGAGTCTTCCTACTCTCTATGCTTTGAGCGTTTCCTGTGTTACCAGTTTGACATTCCGATGCACCTCTGCAAGTTTCCTGTATCCCTTGGACCTTCTTATTGACGATGAAACACAGAAATTGCATCGAAATTAAATAAAAGAGACACAATGCCGACTGAAGTACAAGAAAACAGTCTTCGAACGGTCAATGTTTTGAGCGTTTCCTGTGTCACCAGTTTTACATTCCGATGCATCTCTGCCGGTTTACTGTATCCCTTGGACCTTCTCATTGTCGATGAAACACAGAAATCGCATCGGAATTAAATATAAGAAACACAATGCCGACATAAGTACAGGAAGACTGAGTCTTCCTACTGTCTATGTTTTGAGCGTTTCCTGTGTCACCAGTTTTACATTCTGATGCACCTCTGCAGGTTTTCTGTATCCATTGGACCTTCCCATTGACGATGAAAAACAGAAATTGCATCGGAATTAAATATAAGAAACACAATGCCGACTTAAGTACAGGAAGACTGAGTCTTTCTACTGTCTATGGTTTGAGCGTTTAGTGTGTCAGCAGTTTTACATTCAGATGCACCTCTGCAGGATTACTGTATCCCTTGGACCTTCCCATTGACTATGAAAAACAGAAATTGCATCGGAATTAAATATAAGAGACACAATACCGACTTAAGTACAGGAAGAATGAGTCTTTCTACTGTCTATGTTTTGAGCGTTTAGTGTGTCAGCAGTTTTACATTCTGATGCAAGTCTGCAGGATTACTGTATACTTTTGACCTTCCCATTGACGATGAAACTCAGAAATTGCATCGGAATTAAATATAAGAGACACAATGCCGACTTAAGTACAGGAAGACTAAGTCTTCCTACAGTCTATGTTTTGAGCGTTTCCTGTGTCATCAGTTTTACTTTCCGATGCACCTCTGAAGGATTACTATATCCCTTGGACCTTCCCATTCACGATGAAACACAGAAATTTCAACGGAATTAAATACAAGAGACACAATGCCGACTTAAGTACAGGAAGACTGAGTCTTCCTACTGTCTATGTTTTGAGCGTTTCCTGTGTCACCAGTTTTACATTCCGATGCACCTCTGCAGGTTTACTGTCTCCCTTGGACCTTCCCATTGACGATGAAACACAGAAATTGCATCGTAATGAAATATAAGAGACACAATGCCGACTTAAGTACAGGAAGACTGAGTCTTCCTACTGTCTATGTTTTGAGCGTTTCCTGTGTCACTAGTTTTACATTCCGATGCACCTCTGCAGGTTTACTGTATTCCTTGGACCTTCCCATTGACGATGAAACATAGAAATTTCATCGGAAATAAATATAAGAGACACAATGCCGACTTAAGTACAGGAAGACTGAGTCTTCCTACTGTCTATGTTTTGAGCGTTTCCTGTGTCACCAGTTTTAAATTCTGATGCACCTCTGCAGGTTTACTGTTTCCCTTGGACCTTCCCATTGACGATGAAACACAGAAATTGCATCGGAATTAAATATAAGAGACACACTGCCGACTGACGTACAGGAAGACTGAGTCTTCCCACAGTCTATGCTTTGAGCGTTTCCTGTGTCACCAGTTTTACATTCTGATGCACCTCTGCAGGTTTACTGTATCCCTTGGACCTTCCCATTGACGATGAAACACAGAAATTGCATCGGAATTAAATATAAGAGACACAATGACGACTTAAGTACAGGAAGACAGAGTCTTCCCACTGTCTATGTTTTGAGCGTTTCCTGTGTCACTAGTTTTACATTCCGATGCACCTCTGCAGGTTTACTGTATTCCTTGGACCTTCCCATTGGCGATGAAACACAGAAATTGCATCGGAATTAAATATAAGATATACAATGCCGACTTAAGTACAGGAAGAATGATTCTTCCTAATGTCTATGTGTTGAGCGTTTCCTGTGTCAACAGTTTTACATTCTGATGCACCTCTGCAGGTTTACTGTATCCCTTGGACCTTCCCATTGACGATGAAAAACAGAAATTGCATCGGAATTAAATATAAGAGACACAATGCCGACTGAAGTACAGGAACACTAAGTCTTCCTACTGTCTATGTTTTGAGCGTCTCCTGTGTAATCAGTTTTACTTTCCGATGCACCTCTGCAGGATTACTATATCCCTTGGAACTTCCCATTCACGATGAAACACAGAAATTTCATCGGAATTAAATACAAGAGACACAATGCCGACTTAAGTACAGGAAGACAGAGTCTTCCTACTCTCTATGCTTTGAGCGTTTCCTGTGTCACCGGATTTACATTCCGATGCACATCTGCAGGTTTACTGTATCCCGTGGAGCTACCCATTGACGATGAAACACAGAAATTGCATCGGAATTAAATATAAGACAGACAATGACGACTTAAGTAAAAAAAAAAATGGCTGTGAGCACTATGGGACTCAACTGCTGAGGTCATTAGTCCCCTAGAACTTAGAACTAGTTAAACCTAACTAACCTAAGGACATCACAAACATCCATGCCCGAGGCAGGATTCCAACCTGCGACCGTAGCGGACTTGCGGTTCCAGACTGCAGCGCCTTTAACCGCACGGCCACTTCGGCCGGCCCGACTTAAGTACAGGAAGACTGAGTCTTCCTACTGTCTATGATTTGAGCGTTTCATGTGTCACCAGTTTTACATTCTGATGCACCTCTGCAGGCTTACTGTATCCCTTGGACCTTCCCATTGACGATGAAACACAGAAATTGCATCGGAATTAAATATAAGAGACACAATGCCGACTTAAGTACAGGAAGACAGAGTCTTCCTACTGTCTATGTTTTAGCGTTTCCTGTGTCACTAGTTTTACATTCCGATGCACCTCTGCAGCTTTACTGTATTCCTTGGACCTTCCCATTGACGATGAAACACAGAAATTGCATCGGAATTAAATATAAGAGACACAATGCCGACTTAAGTACAGGAAGAATGAGTCTTCCTACTGTCTATGTGTAGAGCGTTTCCTGTGTCAACAGTTTTACATTCTGATTCACCTCTGCAGGTTTACTGTATCCCTTTGACCTTCCCATTGACGATGAAAAACAGAAATTGCATCGGAATTAAATATAAGAGACACAATGCCGACTGAAGTACAGGAAGACTAAGTCTTCCTACTGTCTATGTTTTGAGCGTTTCCTGTGTCATCAGTTTTACTTTCCGATGCACGTCTGCAGGATTACTATATCCCTTGGACCTTCCCATTCACGATGAAACACAGAAATTGCATCGGAATTAAATACAAGAGACACAATGTCGTCTTAAGTACAGGAAGACTGAGTCTTCCTACTGTCTACGTTTTGAGCATTTCCTGAGTCACCAGTTTTACATTCCGATGCACCTCTGCAGGTTTACTGTATCCCTTGGACCTTCCCATTGACGATGAAACATAGAAATTTCACGGAAATAAATATAAGAGACACAATGCCGACTTAAGTACAGGAAGACAGAGTCTTCCTTCTGTCTATGTTTTAGCGTTTCCTGTGTCACTAGTTTTACATTCCGATGCACCTCTGCAGCTTTACTGTATCCCTTGGACCTTCCCGTTGACGATGAAACACAGAAATTGCATCGGAATTAAATATAAGAGACACAATGCCAACTTAAGTACAGGAAGACTGAGTCTTCCTACTGTCTATAATTTGAGCGTTTCCTGTGTCACCAGTTTTATTTTCCGATGCACCTCTGCAGGGTTACTATATCCCTTGGACCTTCCCATTCACGATGAAACTCAGAAATTTAATCGGAAATAAATATAAGAGACACAATGCCGACTTAAGTATAGGAAGAATGAGTCTTCCTACTGTCTATGATTTGAGCGTTTCCTGTGTCACCAGTTTTACATTCCGATGCACCTCTGCAGGTTTACTGTATCCCTTGGACCTTCCCACTGACGATGATACACAGAAATTGCATCGGAATTAAATATAAGAGACACAATGCCGACTTAAGTACAGGAAGACTGAGTCTTCCTACTCTCTATGCTTTGAGCGTTTCCTGTGTTACCAGTTTGACATTCCGATGCACCTCTGCAAGTTTCCTGTATCCCTTGGACCTTCCCATTGACGATGATACACAGAAATTGCATCGAAATTAAATATAAGAGACACAATGCCGACTTAAGTACAAGAAAACAGTCTTCGTACGGTCAATGTTTTGAGCGTTTCCTGTGTCACCAGTTTTACATTCCGATGCATCTCTGCCGGTTTACTGTATCCCTTGGACCTTCTCATTGTCGATGAAACACAGAAATCGCATCGGAATTAAATATAAGAAACACAATGCCGACTTAAGTACAGGAAGACTGAGTCTTCCTACTGTCTATGTTTTGAGCGTTTCCTGTGTCACCAGTTTTACATTCTGATGCACCTCTGCAGGTTTTCTGTATCCATTGGACCTTCCCATTGACGATGAAACACAGAAATTGCATCGGAATTAAATATAAGAAACACAATGCCGACTTAAGTACAGGAAGACTGAGTCTTTCTACTGTCTATGGTTTGAGCGTTTAGTGTGTCAGCAGTTTTACATTCTGATGCACCTCTGCAGGATTACTGTCTCTATTGGGCCTTCCCATTGACGATGAAAAACAGAAATTGCATCGGAATTAAATATAAGAGACACAATACCAACTTAAGTACAGGAAGACTGAGTCTTACTACTGTCTATGTTTTGAGCGTTTAGTGTGTCAGCAGTTTTACATTCTGATGCACCTCTGCAGGATTACTGTATCCTTTTGACCTTCCCATTGACGATGAAACCCAGAAATTGCATCGGAATTAAAAATAAGAGACACAATGCCGACTTAAGTACAGGAAGACTGAGTCTTCCTACTGTCTATGTTTTGAGCGTTTTCTGTGTCATCAGTTTTACATTCAGATGCACCTCTGCAGGTTTACTGTATCCCTTGGACCTTCCCATTGACGATGAAAGACAGATATTGCATCGGAATTAAATATAAGAGACACAATGGCGACTGAAGTACAGGTAGACTAAGTCTTCCTACTGTCTATGTTTTGAACGTTTCCTGTGTCATCAGTTTTACTTTCCGATGCACCTCTGCAGGATTACTATATCCCTTGGACCTTCCCATTCACGATGAAACACTGAAATTTCAACGGAATTAAATACAAGAGACACAATGCCGACTTACGTACAGGAAGACTGAGTCTTCCTACTGTCTATGTTTTGAGCGTTTCGTGTGTCACCAGTTTTACATTCCGATGCACCTCTGCAGGTTTACTGTATTCCTTGGACCTTCCCATTGACGATGAAACACAGAAATTGCATCGGAATGAAATATAAGAGACACAATGCCGACTTAAGTACAGGAAGACTGAGTCTTGCTACTGTCTATGTTTTGAGCGTTTCCTGTGTCACTAGTTTTACATTCCGATGCACCTCTGCAGGTTTACTGTATTCCTTGGACCTTCCCATTGACGATGAAACATAGAAATTTCATCGGAAATAAATATAAGAGACACAATGCCGACTTAAGTACAGGAAGACTGAGTCTTCCTACTGTCTATGTTTTGAGCGTTTCCTGTGTCACCAGTTTTAAATTCCGATGCACCTCTGCAGGTTTACTGTTTCCCTTGGACCTTCCCATTGACGATGAAACACAGAAATTGCATCGGAATTAAATATAAGAGACACACTGCCGACTGAAGTACAGGAAGACTGAGTCTTCCTACACTCTATGTTTTGAGCGTTTCCTGTGTCACAAGTTTTATATTCTGATGCACCTCTGCAGGCTTACTGTATCCCTTGGACCTTCCCATTGACGATGAAACACAGAAATTGCATCGGAATTAAATATAAGAGACACAATGCCGACTTAAGTACAGGAAGAATGAGTCTTCCTACTGTCTATGTGTTGAGCGTTTCCTGTGTCAACAGTTTTACATTCTGATGCACCTCTGCAGGTTTACTGTATCCCTTTGACCTTCCCATTGACGATGAAAAACAGAAATTGCATCGGAATGAATTATAAGAGACACAATGCCGACTTAAGTACAGGGAGGCTAAGTCGTCCTACTGTCTATGTTTTGAGCGTTTCCTGTGTCATCAGTTTTACTTTCCGATGCACCTCTGCAGGATTACTATAACCCCTTGGACCTTCCCATTCACCTTGAAACACAGAAATTTCATCGGAATTAAATACAAGAGACACAATGCCGACTTAAGTACACGAAGACTGAGTCTTCCTACTGTCTTTGTTTTGAGCGTTTCCTGTGTCACCAGTTTTACATTCTGATGCACCTCTGCAGGCTTACTGTATACCTTGGACCTTCCCATTGACGATGAAACACAGAAATTGCATCGGAATTAAATATAAGAGACACAATGCCGACTTAAGTACAGGAAGACAGAGTCTTCCTACTGTCTATGTTTTTAGCGTTTCCTGTGTCACTAGTTTTACATTCCGATGCACCTCTGCAGCTTTACTGTATTCCTTGGACCTTCCCATTGACGATGAAACACAGAAATTGCATCGGAATTAAATATAAGAGACACAATGCCGACTTAAGTACAGGAAGAATGAGTCTTCCTACTGTCTATGTGTTGAGCGTTTCCTGTGTCAACAGTTTTACATTCTGATGTACCTCTGCAGGTTTACTGTATCCCTTTGACCTTCCCATTGACGATGAAAAACAGAAATTGCATCGGAATTAAATATAAGAGACACAATGCCGACTGAAGTACAGGAAGACTAAGTCTTCCTACTGTCTATGTTTTGAGCGTTTCCTGTGTCATCAGTTTTACTTTCTGATGCACCTCTGCAGGATTACTATATCCCTTGGACCTTCCCATTGACGATGAAACACAGAAATGTCATCGGAATTAAATACAAGAGACACAATGCCGACTTAAGTACAGGAAGACTGATTCTTCCTACTGTCTACGTTTTGAGCGTTTCCTGTGTCACCAGTTTTATATTCCGATGCACATGTGCAGGTTTACTGTTTCCCTTGGATCTTCGCATTGACGATGAAACACAGAAATTGCATCGGAATTAAATATAAGAGACACACTGCCGACTGAAGTACAGGAAGACTGAGTCTACCTACACTCTATGCTTAGAGCATTTCCTGTGTCACCAGTTTTACATTCTGATGCACCTCTGCAGGCTTACTGTATCCCTTGGACCTTCCCATTGACGATGAAACACAGAAATTGCATCGGAATTAAATATAAGAGACACAATGCCGACTTAAGTACAGGAAGACAGAGTCTTCCTACTGTCTATGTTTTTAGCGTTTCCTGTGTCACTAGTTTTACATTCCGATGCACCTCTGCAGCTTTACTGTATTCCTTGGACCTTCCCATTGACGATGAAACACAGAAATTGCATCGGAATTAAATATAAGAGACACAATGCCGACTTAAGTACAGGAAGAATGAGTCTTCCTACTGTCTATGCGTTGAGCGTTTTCTGTGTCAACAGTTTTACATTCTGATTCACCTCTGCAGGTTTACTGTATCCCTTTGACCTTCCCATTGACGATGAAAAACAGAAATTGCATCGGAATTAAATATAAGAGACACAATGCCGACTGAAGTACAGGAAGACTAAGTCTTCCTACTGTCTATGTTTTGAGCGTTTCCTGTGTCATCAGTTTTTCTTTCCGATGCACCTCTGCATGATTACTAACTCCCTTGGACCTTCCCATTCACGATGAAACACAGAAATTGCATCGGAATTAAATATAAGAGACACACTGCCGACTGAAGTACAGGAAGACTGAGTCTTCCTACACTCTATGCTTTGAGCGTTTCCTGTGTCACCAGTTTTACATTCCGATGCACCTCTGCAGGTTTACTGTATCCCTTGGACCTTCCCATTGACGATGAAACATAGAAATTTCACGGAAATAAATATAAGAGACACAATGTGGACTTAAGTACAGGAAGACTGAGTCTTCCTACTGTCTATGTTTTGAGAGTTTCCTGTGTCACCAGTTTTACATTCCGATGCATCTCCGCAGGTTTACTGTTTCCCTTGGACCTTCCCATTGACGATGAAACACAGAAATTGCATCGAAATTAAATATAAGAGACACAATGCCGACTTAAGTACAGGAAGAATGAGTCTTCCTACTGTCTATGTGTTGAGAGTTTCCTGTGTCACCAGTTTTACATTCTGATGCACCTCTGCAGGTTTACTGTATCCCTTGGACTTTCCCATTGACGATGAAACACAGAAATTGCATCGGAATTAAATATAAGATACACAATGCCGACTTAAGTACAGGAACACTGAGTGTTCCTATTGTCTATAATTTGAGCGTTTCCTGTGTCACCAGTTTTATTTTCCGATGCACCTCTACAGGGTTACTATATCCCTTGGACCTTCCCATTCACGATGAAACTCAGAAATTTAATCGGAAATAAATATAAGAGACACAATGCCGACTTAAGTATAGGAAGAATGAGTCTTCCTACTGTCTATGTTTTGAGCGTTTCCTGTGTCACCAGTTTTACATTCCGATGCACCTCTGCAGGTTTACTGTATCCCTTGGACCTTCCCATTGACGATGATACACAGAAATTGCATCGGAATTAAATATAAGAGACACAATGCCGACTTAAGTACAGGAAGACTGAGTCTTCCTACTCTCTATGCTTTGAGCGTTTCCTGTGTTACCAGTTTGACATTCCGATGCACCTCTGCAAGTTTCCTGTATCCCTTGGACCTTCCCATTGACGATGAAACACAGAAATTGCATCGAAATTAGTTATAAGAGACACAATGCCGACTTAAGTACAAGAAAACAGTCTTCGTACGGTCAATGTTTTGAGCGTTTCCTGTGTCACCAGTTTTACATTCCGATGCATCTCTGCCGGTTTACTGTATCCCTTGGACCTTCTCATTGTCGATGAAACACAGAAATTGCATCGGAATTAAATATAAGAGACACAATGCCGACTTAAGTACAGGAAGACTGAGTCTTCCTACTGTCTATGTGTTGAGCGTTTCCTGTGTCAACAGTTTTACATTCTGATTCACCTCTGCAGGTTTACTGTATCCCTTTGACCTTCCCATTGACGATGAAAAACAGAAATTGCATCGGAATGAAATATAAGAGACACAATGCCGATTGAAGTACAGGAAGACTAAGTCTTCCTACTGTCTATGTTTTGAGCGTTTCCTGTGTCATCAGTTTTACTTTCCGATGCACCTCTGCAGGATTACTAACTCCCTTGGACCTTCCCATTCACGATGAAACACAGGAATTGCATCGGAATTAAATATAAGAGAAACACTGCCGACTGAAGTACAGGAAGACTGAGTCTTCCTACACTCTATGCTTTGAGCGTTTCCTGTGTCACCAGTTTTACATTCCGATGCACCTCTGCAGGATTACTGTATCCCTTGGACCTTCCCATTGACGATGAAACATAGAAATTTCACGGAAATAAATATAAGAGACACAATGCCGACTTAAGTACAGGAGGACTGAGTCTTCCTACTGTCTATGTTTTGAGAGTTTCCTGTGTCACCAGTTTTACATTCCGATGCATCTCTGCAGGTTTACTGTTTCCCTTGGACCTTCCCATTGACGATGAAACACAGAAATTGCATCGAAATTAAATATAAGAGACACAATGCCGACTTAAGTACAGGAAGAATGAGTCTTCCTACTGTCTATGTGTTGAGAGATTCCTGTGTCACCAGTTTTACATTCTGATGCACCTCTGCAGGTTTACTGTATCCCTTGTACCTTCCCGTTGACGATGAAACACAGAAATTGCATCGGAATTAAATATAAGAGACACAATGCCGACTTAAGTATAGGAAGAATGAGTCTTCCTACTGTCTATGTTTTGAGCGTTTCCTGTGTCACCAGTTTTACTTTCCGATGCACATCTGCAGGTTTACTGTATCCCTTGGACCTTCCCATTGACGATGATACACAGAAATTGCATCGGAATTAAATATAAGAGACACAATGCCGACTTAAGTACAGGAAGACTGAGTCTTCCTACTCTCTATGCTTTGAGCGTTTCCTGTGTTACCAGTTTGACATTCCGATGCACCTCTGCAAGTTTCCTGTATCCCTTGGACCTTCCCATTGACGATGAAACACAGAAATTGCATCGAAATTAAATATAAGAGACACAATGCCGACTTAAGTACAAGAAAACAGTCTTCGTACGGTCAATGTTTGAGCGTTTCCTGTGTCACCAGTTTTACATTCCGATGCATCTCTGCCGGTTTACTGTATCCCTTGGACCTTCTCATTGTCGATTAAAACAGAAATCGCATCGGAATTAAATATAAGAAACACAATGCCGACTTAAGTACAGGAAGACTGAGTCTTCCTACTGTCTATGTTTTGTGCGTTTCCTGTGTCACCAGTTTTACATTCTGATGCACCTCTGCAGGTTTTCTGTATCCATTGGACCTTCCCATTGACGATGAAAAACAGAAATTGCATCGGAATTAAATATCAGAAACACAATGCCGACTTAAGTACAGGATGACTGAGTCTTTCTACTGTCTATGGTTTGAGCGTTTAGTGTGTCAGCAGTTTTACATTCTGATGCACCTCTGCAGGATTACTGTATCCCTTGGAACTTCTCATTGACTATGAAAAACAGAAATTGCATCGGAATTCAATATAAGAGACACAATACCGACTTAAGTACAGGAAGAATGAGTCTTTCTACCGTCTATGTTTTGAGCGTTTAGTGTGTCAGCAGTTTTACATTCTGATGCAAGTCTGCAGGATTACTGTATCCTTTTACCTTCCCATTGACGATGAAACCCAGAAATTGCATCGGAATTAAATATAAGAGACACAATGCCGACTTAAGTACAGGAAGACAGAGTCTTCCCACTGTCTATGTTTTGAGCGTTTCCTGTGTCACTAGTTTTACATTCCGATGCACCTCTGTAGGTTTACTGTATTCCTTGGACCTTCCCATTGGCGATGAAACACAGAAATTGCATCGGAATTAAATATAAGATATACAATGCCGACTTAAGTACAGGAAGCATGATTCTTCCTAATGTGTTGAGCGTTTCCTGTGTCAACAGTTTTACATTCTGATGCACCTCTGCAGGTTTACTGTATCCCTTGGACCTTCCCATTGACGATGAAAAACAGAAATTGCATCGGAATTAAATATAAGAGACACAATGCCGACTGAAGTACAGGAAGACTAAGTCTTCCTACTGTCTATGTTTTCAGCGTTTCCTGTGTAATCAGTTTTACTTTCCGATGCACCTCTGCAGGATTACTATATCCCTTGGAACTTCCCATTCACGATGAAACACAGAAATTTCATCGGAATTAAATACAAGAGACACAATGCCGACTTAAGTACAGGAAGACTGAGTCTTCCTACTCTCTATGCTTTGAGCGTTTCCTGTGTCACCGGATTTACATTCCGATGCACCTCTGCAGGTTTACTGTATCCCGTGGAGCTACCCATTGACGATGAAACACAGAAATTGCATCGGAATTAAATATAAGACAGACAATGACGACTTAAGTACAGGAAGACTAAGTCTTCCTACTGTCTATGTTTTAGCGTTTCCTGTGTCACTAGTTTTACATTCCGATGCACCTCTGCTGCTTTACTGTATTCCTTGGACCTTCTCATTGACGATGAAACACAGAAATTGCATCGGAATTAACTATAAGAGACACACTGCCGACTGAAGTACAGGAAGACTGAGTCTTCCTACACTCTATGCTTTGAGCGTTTCCTGTGTCACCAGTTTTACATTCTGATGCACCTCTGCAGGCCTACTGTATCCCTTGGACCTTCCCATTGACGATGAAACACAGAAATTGCATCGGAATTAAATATAAGAGACACAATGCCGACTTAAGTACAGGAAGACAGAGTCTTCCTACTGTCTATGTTTTAGCGTTTCCTGTGTCACTAGTTTTACATTCCGATGCACCTCTGCAGCTTTACTGTATTCCTTGGACCTTCCCATTGACGATGAAACACAGAAATTGCATCGGAATTAAATATAAAAGACACAATGCCGACTTAAGTACAGGAAGAATGAGTCTTCCTACTGTCTATGGGTTGAGCGTTTCCTGTGTCAACAGTTTTACATTCTGATTCACCTCTGCAGGTTTACTGTATTCCTTTGACCTTCCCATTGACGATGAAAAACAGAAATAGCATCGGAATTAAATATAAGAGACACAATGCCGACTGAAGTACAGGAAGACTAAGTCTTCCTACTGTCTATGTTTTGAGCGTTTCCTGTGTCATCAGTTTTACTTTCCGATGCACCTCTGCAGGATTACTATATCCCTTGGACCTACCCATTCACGATGAAACACAGAAATTGCATCGGAATTAAATACAAGAGACACAATGTCGTCTTAAGTACAGGAAGACTGAGTCTTCCTACTGTCTACGTTTTGAGCATTTCCTGAGTCACCAGTTTTACATTCCGATGCACCTCTGCAGGTTTACTGTATCCCTTGGACCTTCCCATTGACGATGAAACATAGAAATTTCACGGAAATAAATATAAGAGACACAATGCCGACTTAAGTACAGGAAGACAGAGTCATCCTACTGTCTATGTTTTAGCGTTTCCTGTGTCACTAGTTTTACATTCCGATGCACCTCTGCAGCTTTACTGTATCCCTTGGACCTTCCCGTTGACGATGAAACACAGAAGTTGCATCGGAATTAAATATAAGAGACACAATGCCGACTTAAGTACAGGGAGACTGAGTCTTCCTACTGTCTATAATTTGAGCGTTTCCTGTGTCACCAGTTTTATTTTCCGATGCACCTCTACAGGGTTACTATATCCCTTGGACCTTCCCATTCACGATGAAACTCAGAAATTTAATCGGAAATAAATATAAGAGACACAATGCCAACTTAAGTATAGGAAAAATGAGTCTTCCTACTGTCTATGATTTGAGCGTTTCCTGTGTCACCAGTTTCACATTCCGATGCACCTCTGCAGGTTTACTGTATCCCTTGGACCTTCCCATTGACGATGATACACAGAAATTGCATCGGAATTAAATATAAGAGACACAATGCCGACTTAAGTACAGGAAGACTGAGTCTTCCTACTCTCTATGCTTTGAGCGTTTCCTGTGTTAGCAGTTTGACATTCCGATGCACCTCTGCAAGTTTCCTGTATCCCTTGGACCTTCCCATTGACGATGATACACAGAAATTGCATCGAAATTAAATATAAGAGACACAATGCCGTCTTAAGTACAAGAAAACCGTCTTCGTACGGTCAATGATTTGAGCGTTTCCTGTGTCACCAGTTTTACATTCCGATGCATCTCTGCCGGTTTACTGTATCCCTTGGACCTTCTCATTGTCGATGAAACACATAAATCGCATCGGAATTAAATATAAGAAACACAATGCCGACTTAAGTACAAGAAGACTGAGTCTTCCAACTGTCTATGTTTTGAGCGTTTCCTGTGTCACCAGTTTTACATTCTGATGCACCTCTGCAGGTTTTCTGTATCCATTGGACCTTCCCATTGACGATGAAACACAGAAATTGCATCGGAATTAAATATAAGAAACACAATGCCGACTTAAGTACAGGAAGACTGAGTCTTTCTACTGTCTATGGTTTGAGCGTTTAGTGTGTCAGCAGTTTTACATTCTGATGCACCTCTGCAGGATTACTGTATCTATTGGACCTTCCCATTGACGATGAAAAACAGAAATTGCATCGGAATTAAATATAAGAGACACAATACCGACTTAAGTACAGGAAGACTGAGTCTTTCTACTGTCTATGTTTTGAGCGTTTAGTGTGTCAGCAGTTTTACATTCTGATGCACCTCTGCAGGATTACTGTATCCTTTTGACCTTCCCATTGACGATGAAACCCAGAAATTGCATCGGAATTAAAAATAAGAGACACAATGCCGACTTAAGTACAGGAAGACTGAGTCTTCCTACTGTCTATGTTTTGAGCGTTTTCTGTGTCATCAGTTTTACATTCAGATACACCTCTGCAGGTTTACTGTATCCCTTGGACCTTCCCATTGACGATGAAAGACAGAAATTGCATCGGAATTAAATATAAGAGACACAATGGCGACTGAAGTACAGGTAGACTAAGTCTTCCTACTGTCTATGTTTTGAACGTTTCCTGTGTCATCAGTTTTACGTTCCGATGCACCTCTGCAGGATTACTATATCCCTTGGACCTTCCCATTCACGATGAAACACTGAAATTTCAACGGAATTAAATACAAGAGACACAATGCCGACTTAAGTACAGGAAGACTGAGTCTTCCTACTGTCTATGTTTTGAGCGTTTCGTGTGTCACCAGTTTTACATTCCGATGCACCTCTGCAGGTTTACTGTTTCCCTTGGACCTTCCCATTGACGATGAAACACAGAAATTGCATCGGAATGAATTATAAGAGACACAATGCCGACTTAAGTACAGGAAGACTGAGTCTTCCTACTGTCTATGTTTTGAGCGTTTCCTGTGTCACTAGTTTTACATTCCGATGCACCTCTGCAGGTTTACTGTATTCCTTGGACCTTCCCATTGACGATGAAACATAGAAATTTCATCGGAAATAAATATAAGAGACACAATGCCGACTTAAGTACAGGAAGACTGAGTCTTCCTACTGTCTATGTTTTGAGCGTTTCCTGTGTCACCAGTTTTAAATTCCGATGCACCTCTGCAGGTTCACTGTTTCCCTTGGACCTTCCCATTGACGATGAAACACAGAAATTGCATCGGAATGAAATATAAGAGACACACTGCCGACTTAAGTACAGGAAGACTGAGTCTTCCCACACTCTATGCTTTCAGCGTTTCCTGTGTCACCAGTTTTACATTCTGATGCACCTCTGCAGGCTTACTGTATCCCTTGGACTTTCCCATTGACGATGAAATACAGAAATTGCATCGGAATTAAATATAAGAGACACAATGCCGACTTAAGTACAGGAAGACAGAGTCTTCCCACTGTCTATGTTTTGAGCGTTTCCTGTGTCACTAGTTTTACATTCCGATGCACCTCTGCAGGTTTACTGTATTCCTTGGACCTTCCCATTGGCGATGAAACACAGAAATTGCATCGGAATTAAATATAAGATATACAATGCCGACTTAAGTACAGGAAGAATGATTCTTCCTAATGTCTATGTGTTGAGCGTTTCCTGTGTCAACAGTTTTACATTCTGATGCACCTCTGCAGGTTTACTGTATCGCATGGACCTTCCCATTGACGATGAAAACCAGAAATTGCATCGGAATTAAATATAAGAGACACAATGCCGACTGATGTACAGGAAGACTAAGTCTTCCTACTGTCTATGTTTTGAGCGTTTCCTGTGTCATCAGTTTTACTTTCCGCTGCACCTCTGCAGGATTACTATATCCCTTGGAACTTCCCATTCACGATGAAACACAGAAATTTCATCGGAATTAAATACAAGAGACACAATGCCGACTTAAGTACAGGAAGACTGAGTCTTCCTACTCTCTATGCTTTGAGCGTTTCCTGTGTCACCAGATTTACATTCCGATGCACCTCCTCAGGTTTACTGTATCCCGTGTAGCTTCCCATTGACGATGAAACACAGAAATTGCATCGGAATTAAATATAAGACGGACAATGACGACTTAATTAAAAAAAAAATGGCTCTGAGCACTATGGGACTCAACTGCTGAGGTCATTAGGCCCCTAGAACTTAGAACTAGTTAAACCTAACTAACCTAAGTACATCACAAACATCCATGCCCGAGGCAGGATTCGAACCTGCGACCGTAGCGGACTTGCGGTTCCAGACTGCAGCGCCTTTAACCGCACGGCCACTTCGGCCGGCCCGACTTAAGTACAGGAAGACTGAGTCTTCCTACTGTCTATGATTTGAGCGTTTCATGTGTCACCAGTTTTACATTCTGATGCACCTCTGCAGGTTTCCTGTATCCCTTGGACCTTCCCATTGACGATGAAACACAGAAATTGCATCGGAATTAAATATAAGAGACACAATGCCTACTTAAGTACAAGATAACAGTCTACGTACGGACAATGTTTTGAGCGTTTCCTGTGTCACCAGTTTTACATTCCGATGCACCTCTGCAGGTTTACTGTATCCCTTGGACCTTCCCATTGTCGATGAAACACAGAAATCGCATCGCAATTAAATTTAGGAGACACAATGCTGACCTAAGTACAGAAAGACTGAGTCTTCCTACTGTCTATGTTTTGAGCGTTTCCTGTGTCACCAGTTTTACATTCCGATGCACCTCTGCAGGTTTACTGTATCCCTTGGACCTTCCCATTGACGATGAAACACAGAAATTGCATCGGAATTAAATTTAAGAGACACAATGCCGACTTAAGTACAGGAAGAATGAGTCTTCCTAATGTCTATGTGTTGAGCGTTTCCTGTGTCAACAGTTTTACATTCTGATGCACCTCTGCAGGTTTACTGTATCGCTTGGACCTTCCCATTGACGATGAAAAACAGAAATTGCATCGGAATTAAATATAAGAGACACAATGCCGACTGAAGTACAGGAAGACTAAGTCTTCCTACTGTCTATGTTTTGAGCGTTTCCTGTGTCATCAGTTTTACTTTCCGATGCACCTCTGCAGGATTACTATATCCCTTGGAACTTCCCATTCACGATTAAACACAGAAATTTCATCGGAATTAAATACAAGAGACACAATGCCGACTTAAGTACAGGAAGACTGAGTCTTCCTACTCTCTATGCTTTGAGCGTTTCCTGTGTCACCAGATTTACATTCCGATGCACCTCTGCAGGTTTACTGTATCCCTTGGAGCTTCCCATTGACGATGAAACATAGAAATTTCATCGGAAATAAATATAAGAGATACAATGCCGACTTGAGTACAAGAAGACTGAGTCTTCCTACTGTCTATGTTTTCAACGTTTCCTGTGTCACCAGTTTTAAATTCCGATGCACCTCTGCAGGTTCACTGTTTCCCTTGGACCTTCCCATTGACGATGAAACACAGAAATTTCATCGGAAATAAATATAAGAGACACAATGCCGACTTAAGTACAGGAAGACTGAGTCTTCCTACTGTCTATGTTTTGAGCGTTTCCTGTGTCACCAGTCTTAAATTCCGATGCACCTCTGCAGGTTCACTGTTACCCTTGGACCTTCCCATTGACGATGAAACACAGAAATTGTATCGGAATTAAATATAAGAGACACAATTCCGACTTAAGTACAGGAAGACAGAGTCTTTCCAATGTCTATGTTTTGAGCGTTTCCTGTGTCACTAGTTTTACATTCCGATGCACCTCTGCAGGTTTACTGTATTCCTTGGACCTTCCCATTGACGATGAAACACAGAAATTGCATCGGAATTAAATATAAGATACAGAATGTCGACTTAAGTACAGGAAGAATGAGTCTTCCTAATGTCTATGTGTTGAGCGTTTCCTGTGTCAACAGTTTTACATTCTGATGCACCTCTGCAGGTTTACTATATCCCTTGGACCTTCCCATTCACGATGAAACACTGAAATTTCATCGGAATTAAATATAAGAGACACAATGCCGACTAAAGTACAGGAAGACTGAGTCTTCCTACTGTCTTTGTTTTGAGCGTTTCCTGTGTCACCAGTTTTCATTCCGATGCACCTCTGCAGGTTTACTGTATCCCTTGGACCTTCACAGTGACGATGAAACACAGAAATTGCATCGGAATTAAATATAAGAGACACAATGCCGACTTAAGTACAGGAAGACTAAGTCCTCCTACTGTTTATGTTTTGAGCGTTTCCTGTGTCATCAGTTTAACTTTCTGACGCACCTCTGCAGGTTTACTATATCCCTTGGACCTTCCCATTCACGATGAAACACAGGCATTTCATCGGAAATAAATATAAGAGACACTATGCCGACTTAAGTGTGGGAAGACTGAGTCTTCCTCTGTCTATGTTTTGAGCGTTTCCTGTGTCACCAGTTTTACATTCCGATGCAACTCTGCAGGTTTACTGTATCCCTTGGACCTTCCCATTGACGATGAAACACAGAAATCGCATCGGAATTAAATATAGGAGACACAATGCCGACTTAAGTACAGGAAGACTGAGTCTTCCTAGTGTCTATAATTTGAGCGTTTCCTGTGTCACCAGTTTTACATTCCGATGCACCTCTGCAGGTTTACTGTATCCCTTGGACCTTCCCATTGTCGATGAAACACAGAAATCGCATCGGAATTAAATATAGGAGACACCATGCCGACTAAAGTACAGAAAGACTGAGTCTTCCTACTGTCTATGTTTTGAGCGATTCCTGTGTCACCAGTTTTACATTCCGATGCACCTATGCAGGCTTACTGTATGCCTTGGACCTTCCCATTGACGATGAAACACAGAAATTGCATCGGAATTAAATATAAAAGACACAATGCCGACTTAAGTACAGGAAGACAGAGTCTTCCTACTGTCTATGTTTTGAGCGTTTTGTGTCACTAGTTTTACATTCCGATGCACCTCTGCAGGTTTACTGTATTCCTTGGACCTTCCCATTGACGATGAAACACAGAAATTGCATCGGAATTAAATATAAGAGACACAATGCCGACTTAACTACAGGAAGACTGAGTCTTTCTACTGTCTATGTTTTGAGCGTTTCCTGTGTCAGCAGTTTTACATTCTGATGCACCTCTGCAGGATAACTGTATCCCTTGGACCTTCCCATTGACGATGAAAAACAGAAATTGCATCGGAATTAAATATAAGAGACACAATGCCGACTTAAGTACTGGAAGACTGAGTCTTCCTACTGTCTATGTTTTGAGCGTTTTCTGTGTCATCAGTTTTACATTCAGATGCACCTCTGCAGGTTTACTGTATCCCTAGGACCTTCCCATTGACGATGAAAAACAAAAATTGCATCGGAATTAAAAATAAGAGACACAATGCCGACTGAAGTACAGGAAGACTAAGTCTTCCTACTGTCTATGTTTTGCGCGTTTCCTGTGTCATCAGTTTTACTTTCCGATGCACCTCTGCAGGATTACTATATCCCTTGGACCTTCCCATTCACGATGAAACACAGAAATTTCATCGGAATTAAATACAAGAGACACAATGCCGACTTAAGTACAGGAAGACTGAGTCTTCCTACTGTCTATGTTTTGAGCGTTTCCTGTGTCACCAGTTTTACATTCCGATGCACCTCTGCAGGTTTACTGTTTCCCTTGGACCTTCCCATTGACGATGAAACACAGAAATTGCATCGGAATTAAATATAAGAGGCACAATGCCGACTTAAGTACAGGAAGACTGAGTCTTCCTACAGTCTATGTTTTGAGCGTTTCCTGTGTCACTAGTTTTACATTCCGATGCACCTCTGCAGGTTTACTGTATTCCTTGGACCTTCCCATTGACGATGAAACACAGAAATTGCATCGGAATTAAATATAAGAGACAAAATGCCGACTTAAGTACTGGAAGAATGAGTCTTCCTACTGTCTATGCTTCGAGCGTTTCCTGTGTCACCAGTTTTACATTCTGATGCACCTCTGCATGTTTACTGTATACCTTGGACCTTCCCATTGACGATGAAACATAGAAATTTCACGGAAATAAATATAAAAGACACAATGCCGACTTAAGTACAGGAAGACTGAGTCTTCTTACTGCCTATGTTTTGAGCGTTTCCTGTGTCGACAGTTTTACATTCCGATGCACCGCTGCAGGTTTACTGTTTCCCTTGGACCTTCCCATTGACGATGAAACACAGAAATTGCATCGGAATTAAATATAAGAGACACACTGGCGACTGAAGTATAGGAAGACTGAGTCTTCCTACACTCTATGCTTTGAGCGTTTCCTGTGTCACCAGTTTTACATTCTGATGCACCTCTGCAGGCTTACTGTATCCCTTGGACCTTCCCATTGACGATGAAACATAGAAATTTCACGGAAATAAATATAAAAGACACAATGCCGACTTAAGTACTGGAAGAATGAGTCTTCCTACTGTCTATGCTTTGAGCGTTTCCTGTGTCACCAGTTTTACAGTCTGATGCACCTCTGCAGGTTTAGTGTATCCCTTGGACCTTCCCATTGACGATGAAACATAGAAATTTCACGGAAATAAATATAAAAGACACAATGCCGACTTAAGTACAGGAAGACTGAGTCTTCCTACTGTCTATGTTTTGAGCGTTTCCTGTGTCACCAGTTTTACATTCCGATGCACCTCTGCAGGTTTACTGTTTCCCTTGGACCTTCCCATTGACGATGAAACACAGAAATTGCATCGGAATTAAATATAAGAGACACAATGCCGACTTAAGTACAGGAAGACTGAGTCTTCCTACTGTCTATGTTTTAAGCGTTTCCTGTGTCACTAGTTTTACATTCCGATGCACCTCTGCAGGTTTACTGTATTCCTTGGACCTTCCCATTGACGATGAAACACAGAAATTGCATCGGAATTAAATATAAGAGACACAATGCCCACTTAAGTACTGGAAGAATGAGTCTTCCTACTGTCTATGCTTTGAGCGTTTCCTGTGTCACCAGTTTTACATTCTGATGCACCTCTGCAGGTTTACTGTATACCTTGGACCTTCCCATTGACGATGAAACATAGAAAAATCACGGAAATAAATATAAAAGACACAATGCCGACTTAAGTACAGGAAGACTGAGTCTTCCTACTGTCTATGTTTTGAGCGTTTCCTGTGTCGATAGTTTTACATTCCGATGCACCTCTGCAGGTTTACTGTTTCCCTTGGACCTTCCCATTGACGATGAAACACAGAAATTGCATCGGAATTAAATATAAGAGACACACTGGCGACTGAAGTATAGGAAGACTGAGTCTTCCTACACTCTATGCTTTGAGCGTTTCCTGTGTCACCAGTTTTACATTCTGATGCACCTCTGCAGGCTTACTGTATCCCTTGGACCTTCCCATTGACGATGAAACTTAGAAATTTCACGGAAATAAATATAAAAGACACAATGCCGACTTAAGTACAGGAAGACTGAGTCTTCCTACTGTCTATGTTTTAAGCGTTTCCTGTGTCACTAGTTTTACATTCCGATGCACCTCTGCAGGTTTACTGTATTCCTTGGACCTTCCCATTGACGATGAAACACAGAAATTGCATCGGAATTAAATATAAGAGACACAATGCCCGCTTAAGTACTGGAAGAATGAGTCTTCCTACTGTCTATGCTTTGAGCGTTTCCTGTGTCACCAGTTTTACATTCTGATGCACCTCTGCAGGTTTACTGTATACCTTGGACCTTCCCATTGACGATGAAACATAGAAATTTCACGGAAATAAATATAAAAGACACAATGCCGACTTAAGTACAGGAAGACTGAGTCTTCCTACTGTGTATGTTTTGAGCGTTTCCTGTGTCGACAGTTTTACATTCCGATGCACCTCTGCAGGTTTACTGTTTCCCTTGGACCTTCCCATTGACGATGAAACACAGAAATTGCATCGGAATTAAATATAAGAGACACACTGGCGACTGAAGTATAGGAAGACTGAGTCTTCCTACACTCTATGCTTTGAGCGTTTCCTGTGTCACCAGTTTTACATTCTGATGCACCTCTGCAGGCTTACTGTATCCCTTGGACCTTCCCATTGACGATGAAACATAGAAATTTCACGGAAATAAATATAAAAGACACAATGCCGACTTAAGTACTGGAAGAATGAGTCTTCCTACTGTCTATGCTTTGAGCGTTTCCTGTGTCACCAGTTTTACAGTCTGATGCACCTCTGCAGGTTTACTGTATCCCTTGGACCTTCCCATTGACGATGAAACATAGAAATTTCACGGAAATAAATATAAAAGACACAATGCCGACTTAAGTACAGGAAGACTGAGTCTTCCTACTGTCTATGTTTTGAGCGTTTCCTGTGTCACCAGTTTTACATTCCGATGCACCTCTGCAGGTTTACTGTTTCCCTTGGACCTTCCCATTGACGATGAAACACAGAAATTGCATCGGAATTAAATATAAGAGACACAATGCCGACTTAAGTACAGGAAGACTGAGTCTTCCTACTGTCTATGTTTTAAGCGTTTCCTGTGTCACTAGTTTTACATTCCGATGCACCTCTGCAGGTTTACTGTATTCCTTGGACCTTCCCATTGACGATGAAACACAGAAATTGCATCGGAATTACATATAAGAGACACAATGCCCACTTAAGTACTGGAAGAATGAGTCTTCCTACTGTCTATGCTTTGAGCGTTTCCTGTGTCACCAGTTTTACATTCTAATGCACCTCTGCATGTTTACTGTATACCTTGGACCTTCCCATTGACGATGAAACATAGAAATTTCACGGAAATAAATATAAAAGATACAATGCCGACTTAAGTACAGGAAGACTGAGTCTTCTTACTGCCTATGTTTTGAGCGTTTCCTGTGTCGACAGTTTTACATTCCGATGCACCTCTGCAGGTTTACTGTTTCCCTTGGACCTTCCCATTGACGATGAAACACAGGAATTGCATCGGAATTAAATATAAGAGACACACTGGCGACTGAAGTATAGGAAGACTGAGTCTTCCTACACTCTAAGCTTTGAGCGTTTCCTGTGTCACCAGTTTTACATTCTGATGCACCTCTGCAGGCTTACTGTATCCCTTGGACCTTCCCAATGACGATGAAACATAGAAATTTCACGGAAATAAATATAAAAGACACAATGCCGACTTAAGTACTGGAAGAATGAGTCTTCCTACTGTCTATGCTTTGAGCGTTTCCTGTGTCACCAGTTTTACAGTCTGATGCACCTCTGCAGGTTTACTGTATCCCTTGGACCTTCCCATTGACGATGAAACATAGAAATTTCACGGAAATAAATATAAAAGACACAATGCCGACTTAAGTACAGGAAGACTGAGTCTTCCTACTGTCTATGTTTTGAGCGTTTCCTGTGTCACCAGTTTTACATTCCGATGCACCTCTGCAGGTTTACTGTCTCCCTTGGACCTTCCCATTGACGATGAAACACAGAAATTGCATCGGAATTAAATATAAGAGACACAATGCCGACTTAAGTACAGGAAGACTGAGTCTTCCTACTGTCTATGTTTTAAGCGTTTCCTGTGTCACTAGTTTTACATTCCGATGCACCTCTGCAGGTTTACTGTATTCCTTGGACCTTCCCATTGACGAAGAAACACAGAAATTGCATCGGAATTAAATATAGGAGACACAATGCCCACTTAAGTACTGGAAGAATGAGTCTTCCTACTGTCTATGCTTTGGGCGTTTCCTGTGTCACCAGTTTTACATTCTGATGCACCTCTGCAGGTTTACTGTATACCTTGGACCTTCCCATTGACGATGAAACATAGAAATTTCACGGAAATAAATATAAAAGACACAATGCCGACTTAAGTACAGGAAGACTGAGTCTTCCTACTGTCTATGTTTTGAGCGTTTCCTGTGTCGACAGTTTTACATTCCGATGCACCTCTGCAGGTTTACTGTTTCCCTTGGACCTTCCCATTGACGATGAAACACAGAAATTGCATCGGAATTAAATATAAGAGACACACTGGGGACTGAAGAATAGGAAGACTGAGTCTTCCTACACTCTATGCTTTGAGCGTTTCCTGTGTCACCAGTTTTACATTCTGATGCACCTCTGCAGGCTTACTGTATCCCTTGGACCTTCCCATTGACGATGAAACTTAGAAATTTCACGGAAATAAATATAAAAGACACAATGCCGACTTAAGTACTGGAAGAATGAGTCTTCCTACTGTCTATGCTTTGAGCGTTTCCTGTGTCACCAGTTTTACAGTCTGATGCACCTCTGCAGGTTTACTGTATCCCTTGGACCTTCCCATTGACGATGAAACATAGAAATTTCACGGAAATAAATATAAAAGACACAATGCCGACTTAAGTACAGGAAGACTGAGTCTTCCTACTGTCTATGTTTTGAGCGTTTCCTGTGTCACCAGTTTTACATTCCGATGCACCTCTGCAGGTTTACTGTTTCCCTTGGACCTTCCCATTGACGATGAAACACAGAAATTGCATCGGAATTAAATATAAGAGACACAATGCCCACTTAAGTACTGGAAGAATGAGTCTTCCTACTGTCTATGCTTTGAGCGTTTCCTGTGTCACCAGTTTTACATTCTGATGCACCTCTGCATGTTTACTGTATACCTTGGACCTTCCCATTGACGATGAAACATAGAAATTTCACGGAAATAAATATAAAAGACACAATGCCGACTTAAGTACAGGAAGACTGAGTCTTCTTACTGCCTATGTTTTGAGCGTTTCCTGTGTCGACAGTTTTACATTCCGATGCACCTCTGCAGGTTTACTGTTTCCCTTGGACCTTCCCATTGACGATGAAACACAGAAATTGCATCGGAATTAAATATAAGAGACACACTGGCGACTGAAGTATAGGAAGACTGAGTCTTCCTACACTCTATGCTTTGAGCGTTTCCTGTGTCACCAGTTTTACATTCTGATGCACCTCTGCAGGCTTACTGTATCCCTTGGACCTTCCCATTGACGATGAAACATAGAAATTTCACGGAAATAAATATAAAAGACACAATGCCGACTTAAGTACTGGAAGAATGAGTCTTCCTACTGTCTATGCTTTGAGCGTTTCCTGTGTCACCAGTTTTACAGTCTGATGCACCTCTGCAGGTTTACTGTATCCCTTGGACCTTCCCATTGACGATGAAACATAGAAATTTCACGGAAATAAATATAAAAGACACAATGCCGACTTAAGTACAGGAAGACTGAGTCTTCCTACTGTCTATGTTTTGAGCGTTTCCTGTGTCACCAGTTTTACATTCCGATGCACCTCTGCAGTTTTACTGTTTCCCTTGGACCTTCCCATTGACGATGAAACACAGAAATTGCATCGGAATTAAATATAAGAGACACAATGAAGACTTAAGTACAGGAAGACTGAGTCTTCCTACTGTCTATGATTTGAGCGTTTCCTGTGTCACCAGTTTTACATTCTGATGCACCTCTGCAGGTTTACTGTATACCTTGGACCTTCCCATTGACGATGAAACATAGAAATTTCACGGAAATAAATATAAAAGACACAATGCCGACTTAAGTACAGGAAGACTGAGTCTTCTTACTGCCTATGTTTTGAGCGTTTCCTGTGTCGACAGTTTTACATTCCGATGCACCTCTGCAGGTTTACTGTTTCCCTTGGACCTTCCCATTGACGATGAAACACAGAAATTGCATCGGAATTAAATATAAGAGACACACTGGCGACTGAAGTATAGGAAGACTAAGTCTTTCTACTGTCTATGTTTTGAGCGTTTCCTGTGTCAGCAGTTTTACATTCTGATGCACCTCTGCAGGTTTACTGTATCCCTAGGACCTTCCCATTGACGATGAAAAACAAAAATTGCATCGGAATTAAAAATAAGAGACACAATGCCGACTGAAGTACAGGAAGACTAAGTCTTCCTACTGTCTATGTTTTGCGCGTTTCCTGTGTCATCAGTTTTACTTTCCGATGCACCTCTGCAGGATTACTATATCCCTTGGACCTTCCCATTCACGATGAAACACAGAAATTTCATCGGAATTAAATACAAGAGACTCAATGCCGACTTAAGTACAGGAAGACTGAGTCTTCCTACTGTCTATGTTTTGAGCGTTTCCTGTGTCACTAGTTTTACATTCCGATGCACCTCTGCAGGTTTACTGTATTCCTTGGACCTTCCCATTGACGATGAAACACAGAAATTGCATCGGAATTAAATATAAGAGACAAAATGCCGACTTAAGTACTGGAAGAATGAGTCTTCCTACTGTCTATGCTTCGAGCGTTTCCTGTGTCACCAGTTTTACATTCTGATGCACCTCTGCATGTTTACTATATACCTTGGACCTTCCCATTGACGATGAAACATAGAAATTTCACGGAAATAAATATAAAAGACACAATGCCGACTTAAGTACAGGAAGACTGAGTCTTCCTACTGTCTACGTTTTGAGCGTTTTGTGTCACTAGTTTTACATTCCGATGCACCTCTGCAGGTTTACTGTATTCCTTGGACCTTCCCATTGACGATGAAACACAGAAATTGCATCGGAATTAAATATAAGAGACACAATGCCGACTTAACTACAGGAAGACTGAGTCTTTCTACTGTCTATGTTTTGAGCGTTTCCTGTGTCAGCAGTTTTACATTCTGATGCACCTCTGCAGGATAACTGTATCCCTTGGACCTTCCCATTGACGATGAAAAACAGAAATTGCATCGGAATTAAATATAAGAGACACAATGCCGACTTAAGTACTGGAAGACTGAGTCTTCCTACTGTCTATGTTTTGAGCGTTTTCTGTGTCATCAGTTTTACATTCAGATGCACCTCTGCAGGTTTACTGTATCCCTAGGACCTTCCCATTGACGATGAAAAACAAAAATTGCATCGGAATTAAAAATAAGAGACACAATGCCGACTGAAGTACAGGAAGACTAAGTCTTCCTACTGTCTATGTTTTGCGCGTTTCCTGTGTCATCAGTTTTACTTTCCGATGCACCTCTGCAGGATTACTATATCCCTTGGACCTTCCCATTCACGATGAAACACAGAAATTTCATCGGAATTAAATACAAGAGACACAATGCCGACTTAAGTACAGGAAGACTGAGTCTTCCTACTGTCTATGTTTTGAGCGTTTCCTGTGTCACCAGTTTTACATTCCGATGCACCTCTGCAGGTTTACTGTTTCCCTTGGACCTTCCCATTGACGATGAAACACAGAAATTGCATCGGAATTAAATATAAGAGGCACAATGCCGACTTAAGTACAGGAAGACTGAGTCTTCCTACAGTCTATGTTTTGAGCGTTTCCTGTGTCACTAGTTTTACATTCCGATGCACCTCTGCAGGTTTACTGTATTCCTTGGACCTTCCCATTGACGATGAAACACAGAAATTGCATCGGAATTAAATATAAGAGACAAAATGCCGACTTAAGTACTGGAAGAATGAGTCTTCCTACTGTCTATGCTTCGAGCGTTTCCTGTGTCACCAGTTTTACATTCTGATGCACCTCTGCATGTTTACTGTATACCTTGGACCTTCCCATTGACGATGAAACATAGAAATTTCACGGAAATAAATATAAAAGACACAATGCCGACTTAAGTACAGGAAGACTGAGTCTTCTTACTGCCTATGTTTTGAGCGTTTCCTGTGTCGACAGTTTTACATTCCGATGCACCTCTGCAGGTTTACTGTTTCCCTTGGACCTTCCCATTGACGATGAAACACAGAAATTGCATCGGAATTAAATATAAGAGACACACTGGCGACTGAAGTATAGGAAGACTGAGTCTTCCTACACTCTATGCTTTGAGCGTTTCCTGTGTCACCAGTTTTACATTCTGATGCACCTCTGCAGGCTTACTGTATCCCTTGGACCTTCCCATTGACGATGAAACATAGAAATTTCACGGAAATAAATATAAAAGACACAATGCCGACTTAAGTACTGGAAGAATGAGTCTTCCTACTGTCTATGCTTTGAGCGTTTCCTGTGTCACCAGTTTTACAGTCTGATGCACCTCTGCAGGTTTAGTGTATCCCTTGGACCTTCCCATTGACGATGAAACATAGAAATTTCACGGAAATAAATATAAAAGACACAATGCCGACTTAAGTACAGGAAGACTGAGTCTTCCTACTGTCTATGTTTTGAGCGTTTCCTGTGTCACCAGTTTTACATTCCGATGAACCTCTGCAGGTTTACTGTCTCCCTTGGACAATCCCATTGACGATGAAACACAGAAATTGCATCGGAATTAAATATAAGAGACACAATGCCGACTTAAGTACAGGAAGACTGAGTCTTCCTACTGTCTATGTTTTAAGCGTTTCCTGTGTCACTAGTTTTACATTCCGATGCACCTCTGCAGGTTTACTGTATTCCGTGGACCTTCCCATTGACGATGAAACACAGAAATTGCATCGGAATTAAATATAAGAGACACAATGCCCACTTAAGTACTGGAAGAATGAGTCTTCCTACTGTCTATGCTTTGAGCGTTTCCTGTGTCACCAGTTTTACATTCTGATGCACCTCTGCAGGTTTACTGTATACCTTGGACCTTCCCATTGACGATGAAACATAGAAAAATCACGGAAATAAATATAAAAGACACAATGCCGACTTAAGTACAGGAAGACTGAGTCTTCCTACTGTCTATGTTTTGAGCGTTTCCTGTGTCGATAGTTTTACATTCCGATGCACCTCTGCAGGTTTACTGTTTCCCTTGGACCTTCCCATTGACGATGAAACACAGAAATTGCATCGGAATTAAATATAAGAGACACACTGGCGACTGAAGTATAGGAAGACTGAGTCTTCCTACACTCTATGCTTTGAGCGTTTCCTGTGTCACCAGTTTTACATTCTGATGCACCTCTGCAGGCTTACTGTATCCCTTGGACCTTCCCATTGACGATGAAACTTAGAAATTTCACGGAAATAAATATAAAAGACACAATGCCGACTTAAGTACAGGAAGACTGAGTCTTCCTACTGTCTATGTTTTAAGCGTTTCCTGTGTCACTAGTTTTACATTCCGATGCACCTCTGCAGGTTTACTGTATTCCTTGGACCTTCCCATTGACGATGAAACACAGAAATTGCATCGGAATTAAATATAAGAGACACAATGCCCGCTTAAGTACTGGAAGAATGAGTCTTCCTACTGTCTATGCTTTGAGCGTTTCCTGTGTCACCAGTTTTACATTCTGATGCACCTCTGCAGGTTTACTGTATACCTTGGACCTTCCCATTGACGATGAAACATAGAAATTTCACGGAAATAAATATAAAAGACACAATGCCGACTTAAGTACAGGAAGACTGAGTCTTCCTACTGTCTATGTTTTGAGCGTTTCCTGTGTCGACAGTTTTACATTCCGATGCACCTCTGCAGGTTTACTGTTTCCCTTGGACCTTCCCATTGACGATGAAACACAGAAATTGCATCGGAATTAAATATAAGAGACACACTGGCGACTGAAGTATAGGAAGACTGAGTCTTCCTACACTCTATGCTTTGAGCGTTTCCTGTGTCACCAGTTTTACATTCTGATGCACCTCTGCAGGCTTACTGTATCCCTTGGACCTTCCCATTGACGATGAAACATAGAAATTTCACGGAAATAAATATAAAAGACACAATGCCGACTTAAGTACAGGAAGACTGAGTCTTCCTACTGTCTATGTTTTGAGCGTTTTGTGTCACTAGTTTTACATTCCGATGCACCTCTGCAGGTTTACTGTATTCCTTGGACCTTCCCATTGACGATGAAACACAGAAATTGCATCGGAATTAAATATAAGAGACACAATGCCGACTTAACTACAGGAAGACTGAGTCTTTCTACTGTCTATGTTTTGAGCGTTTCCTGTGTCAGCAGTTTTACATTCTGATGCACCTCTGCAGGATAACTGTATCCCTTGGACCTTCCCATTGACGATGAAAAACAGAAATTGCATCGGAATTAAATATAAGAGACACAATGCCGACTTAAGTACTGGAAGACTGAGTCTTCCTACTGTCTATGTTTTGAGCGTTTTCTGTGTCATCAGTTTTACATTCAGATGCACCTCTGCAGGTTTACTGTATCCCTAGGACCTTCCCATTGACGATGAAAAACAAAAATTGCATCGGAATTAAAAATAAGAGACACAATGCCGACTGAAGTACAGGAAGACTAAGTCTTCCTACTGTCTATGTTTTGCGCGTTTCCTGTGTCATCAGTTTTACTTTCCGATGCACCTCTGCAGGATTACTATATCCCTTGGACCTTCCCATTCACGATGAAACACAGAAATTTCATCGGAATTAAATACAAGAGACACAATGCCGACTTAAGTACAGGAAGACTGAGTCTTCCTACTGTCTATGTTTTGAGCGTTTCCTGTGTCACCAGTTTTACATTCCGATGCACCTCTGCAGGTTTACTGTTTCCCTTGGACCTTCCCATTGACGATGAAACACAGAAATTGCATCGGAATTAAATATAAGAGGCACAATGCCGACTTAAGTACAGGAAGACTGAGTCTTCCTACAGTCTATGTTTTGAGCGTTTCCTGTGTCACTAGTTTTACATTCCGATGCACCTCTGCAGGTTTACTGTATTCCTTGGACCTTCCCATTGACGATGAAACACAGAAATTGCATCGGAATTAAATATAAGAGACAAAATGCCGACTTAAGTACTGGAAGAATGAGTCTTCCTACTGTCTATGCTTCGAGCGTTTCCTGTGTCACCAGTTTTACATTCTGATGCACCTCTGCATGTTTACTGTATACCTTGGACCTTCCCATTGACGATGAAACATAGAAATTTCACGGAAATAAATATAAAAGACACAATGCCGACTTAAGTACAGGAAGACTGAGTCTTCTTACTGCCTATGTTTTGAGCGTTTCCTGTGTCGACAGTTTTACATTCCGATGCACCTCTGCAGGTTTACTGTTTCCCTTGGACCTTCCCATTGACGATGAAACACAGAAATTGCATCGGAATTAAATATAAGAGACACACTGGCGACTGAAGTATAGGAAGACTGAGTCTTCCTACACTCTATGCTTTGAGCGTTTCCTGTGTCACCAGTTTTACATTCTGATGCACCTCTGCAGGCTTACTGTATCCCTTGGACCTTCCCATTGACGATGAAACATAGAAATTTCACGGAAATAAATATAAAAGACACAATGCCGACTTAAGTACTGGAAGAATGAGTCTTCCTACTGTCTATGCTTTGAGCGTTTCCTGTGTCACCAGTTTTACAGTCTGATGCACCTCTGCAGGTTTAGTGTATCCCTTGGACCTTCCCATTGACGATGAAACATAGAAATTTCACGGAAATAAATATAAAAGACACAATGCCGACTTAAGTACAGGAAGACTGAGTCTTCCTACTGTCTATGTTTTGAGCGTTTCCTGTGTCACCAGTTTTACATTCCGATGAACCTCTGCAGGTTTACTGTCTCCCTTGGACCTTCCCATTGACGATGAAACACAGAAATTGCATCGGAATTAAATATAAGAGACACAATGCCGACTTAAGTACAGGAAGACTGAGTCTTCCTACTGTCTATGTTTTAAGCGTTTCCTGTGTCACTAGTTTTACATTCCGATGCACCTCTGCAGGTTTACTGTATTCCGTGGACCTTCCCATTGACGATGAAACACAGAAATTGCATCGGAATTAAATATAAGAGACACAATGCCCACTTAAGTACTGGAAGAATGAGTCTTCCTACTGTCTATGCTTTGAGCGTTTCCTGTGTCACCAGTTTTACATTCTGATGCACCTCTGCAGGTTTACTGTATACCTTGGACCTTCCCATTGACGATGAAACATAGAAAAATCACGGAAATAAATATAAAAGACACAATGCCGACTTAAGTACAGGAAGACTGAGTCTTCCTACTGTCTATGTTTTGAGCGTTTCCTGTGTCGATAGTTTTACATTCCGATGCACCTCTGCAGGTTTACTGTTTCCCTTGGACCTTCCCATTGACGATGAAACACAGAAATTGCATCGGAATTAAATATAAGAGACACACTGGCGACTGAAGTATAGGAAGACTGAGTCTTCCTACACTCTATGCTTTGAGCGTTTCCTGTGTCACCAGTTTTACATTCTGATGCACCTCTGCAGGCTTACTGTATCCCTTGGACCTTCCCATTGACGATGAAACTTAGAAATTTCACGGAAATAAATATAAAAGACACAATGCCGACTTAAGTACAGGAAGACTGAGTCTTCCTACTGTCTATGTTTTAAGCGTTTCCTGTGTCACTAGTTTTACATTCCGATGCACCTCTGCAGGTTTACTGTATTCCTTGGACCTTCCCATTGACGATGAAACACAGAAATTGCATCGGAATTAAATATAAGAGACACAATGCCCGCTTAAGTACTGGAAGAATGAGTCTTCCTACTGTCTATGCTTTGAGCGTTTCCTGTGTCACCAGTTTTACATTCTGATGCACCTCTGCAGGTTTACTGTATACCTTGGACCTTCCCATTGACGATGAAACATAGAAATTTCACGGAAATAAATATAAAAGACACAATGCCGACTTAAGTACAGGAAGACTGAGTCTTCCTACTGTCTATGTTTTGAGCGTTTCCTGTGTCGACAGTTTTACATTCCGATGCACCTCTGCAGGTTTACTGTTTCCCTTGGACCTTCCCATTGACGATGAAACACAGAAATTGCATCGGAATTAAATATAAGAGACACACTGGCGACTGAAGTATAGGAAGACTGAGTCTTCCTACACTCTATGCTTTGAGCGTTTCCTGTGTCACCAGTTTTACATTCTGATGCACCTCTGCAGGCTTACTGTATCCCTTGGACCTTCCCATTGACGATGAAACATAGAAATTTCACGGAAATAAATATAAAAGACACAATGCCGACTTAAGTACTGGAAGAATGAGTCTTCCTACTGTCTATGCTTTGAGCGTTTCCTGTGTCACCAGTTTTACAGTCTGATGCACCTCTGCAGGTTTACTGTATCCCTTGGACCTTCCCATTGACGATGAAACATAGAAATTTCACGGAAATAAATATAAAAGACACAATGCCGACTTAAGTACAGGAAGACTGAGTCTTCCTACTGTCTATGTTTTGAGCGTTTCCTGTGTCACCAGTTTTACATTCCGATGCACCTCTGCAGGTTTACTGTCTCCCTTGGACCTTCCCATTGACGATGAAACACAGAAATTGCATCGGAATTAAATATAAAAGACACAATGCCCACTTAAGTACTGGAAGAATGAGTCTTCCTACTGTCTATGCTTTGAGCGTTTCCTGTGTCACCAGTTTTACATTCTGATGGACCTCTGCATGTTTACTGTATACCTTGGACCTTCCCATTGACGATGAAACATAGAAATTTCACGGAAATAAATATAAAAGACACAATGCCGACTTAAGTACAGGAAGACTGAGTCTTCTTACTGCCTATGTTTTGAGCGTTTCCTGTGTCGACAGTTTTACATTCCGATGCACCTCTGCAGGTTTACTGTTTCCCTTGGACCTTCCCATTGACGATGAAACACAGAAATTGCATCGGAATTAAATATAAGAGACACACTGGCGACTGAAGTATAGGAAGACTGAGTCTTCCTACACTCTATGCTTTGAGCGTTTCCTGTGTCACCAGTTTTACATTCTGATGCACCTCTGCAGGCTTACTGTATCCCTTGGACCTTCCCATTGACGATGAAACATAGAAATTTCACGGAAATAAATATAAAAGACACAATGCCGACTTAAGTACAGGAAGACTGAGTCTTCCTACTGTCTATGTTTTGAGCGTTTCCTGTGTCACCAGTTTTACATTCCGATGCACCTCTGCAGGTTTACTGTTTCCCTTGGACCGTCCCATTGACGATGAAACACAGAAATTGCATCGGAATTAAATATAAGAGACACACTGGCGACTGAAGTATAGGAAGACTGAGTCTTCCTACACTCTATGCTTTGAGCGTTTCCTGTGTCACCAGTTTTACATTCTGATGCACCTCTGCAGGCTTACTGTATCCCTTGGACCTTCCCATTGACGATGAAACATAGAAATTTCACGGAAATAAATATAAAAGACACAATGCCGACTTAAGTACTGGAAGAATGAGTCTTCCTACTGTCTATGCTTTGAGCGTTTCCTGTGTCACCAGTTTTACAGTCTGATGCACCTCTGCAGGTTTACTGTATCCCTTGGACCTTCCCATTGACTATGAAACATAGAAATTTCACGGAAATAAATATAAAAGACACAATGCCGACTTAAGTACAGGAAGACTGAGTCTTCCTACTGTCTATGTTTTGAGCGTTTCCTGTGTCACCAGTTTTACATTCCGATGCACCTCTGCAGGTTTACTGTTTCCCTTGGACCTTCCCATTGACGATGAAACACAGAAATTGCATCGGAATTAAATATAAGAGACACAATGCCGACTTAAGTACAGGAAGACTGAGTCTTCCTACTGTCTATGTTTTAAGCGTTTCCTGTGTCACTAGTTTTACATTCCGATGCACCTCTGCAGGTTTACTGTATTCCTTGGACCTTCCCATTGACGATGAAACACAGAAATTGCATCGGAATTAAATATAAGAGACACAATGCCCGCTTAAGTACTGGAAGAATGAGTCTTCCTACTGTCTATGCTTTGAGCTTTTCCTGTGTCACCAGTTTTACATTCTGATGCACCTCTGCAGGTTTACTGTATACCTTGGACCTTCCCATTGAAGATGAAACATAGAAATTTCACGGAAATAAATATAAAAGAAACAATGTCGACTTAAGTACAGGAAGACTGAGTCTTCCTACTGTCTATGTTTTGAGCGTTTCCTGTGTCGACAGTTTTACATTCCGATGCACCTCTGCAGGTTTACTGTTTCCCTTGGACCTTCCCATTGACGATGAAACACAGAAATTGCATCGGAATTAAATATAAGAGACACAATGCCGACTTAAGTACAGGAAGACTGAGTCTTCCTACTGTCTATGTTTTAAGCGTTTCCTGTGTCACTAGTTTTACATTCCGATGCACCTCTGCAGGTTTACTGTATTCCTTGGACCTTCCCATTGACGATGAAACACAGAAATTGCATCGGAATTAAATATAAGAGACACAATGCCGACTTAAGTACTGGAAGAATGAGTCTTCCTACTGTCTATGCTTTGAGCGTTTCCTGTGTCACCAGTTTTACATTCTGATGCACCTCTGCATGTTTACTGTATACCTTGGACCTTCCCATTGACGATGAAACATAGAAATTTCACGGAAATAAATATAAAAGACACAATGCCGACTTAAGTACTGGAAGAATGAGTCTTCCTACTGTCTATGCTTTGAGCGTTTCCTGTGTCACCAGTTTTACAGTCTGATGCACCTCTGCAGGTTTACTGTATCCCTTGGACCTTCCCATTGACGATGAAACATAGAAATTTCACGGAAATAAATATAAAAGACACAATGCCGACTTAAGTACAGGAAGACTGAGTCTTCCTACTGTCAATGTTTTGAGCGTTTCCTGTGTCACCAGTTTTACATTCCGATGCACCTCTGCAGGTTTACTGTTTCCCTTGGACCTTCCCATTGACGATGAAACACAGAAATTGCATCGGAATTAAATATAAGAGACACAATGCCGACTTAAGTACAGGAAGACTGAGTCTTCCTACTGTCTATGTTTTAAGCGTTTCCTGTGTCACTAGTTTTACATTCCGATGCACCTCTGCAGGTTTACTGTATTCCTTGGACCTTCCCATTGACGATGAAACACAGAAATTGCATCGGAATTAAATATAAGAGACACAATGCCCACTTAAGTACTGGAAGAATGAGTCTTCCTACTGTCTATGCTTTGAGCGTTTCCTGTGTCACCAGTTTTACATTCTGATGCACCTCTGCAGGTTTACTGTATACCTTGGACCTTCCCATTGACGATGAAACATAGAAATTTCACGGAAATAAATATAAAGGACACAATGCCGACTTAAGTACAGGAAGACTGAGTCTTCCTACTGTCTATGTTTTGAGCGTTTCCTGTGTCGACAGTTTTACATTCCGATGCACCTCTGCAGGTTTACTGTTTCCCTTGGACCTTCCCATTGACGATGAAACACAGAAATTGCATCGGAATTAAATATAAGAGACACACTGGCGACTGAAGTATAGGAAGACTGAGTCTTCCTACACTCTATGCTTTGAGCGTTTCCTGTGTCACCAGTTTTACATTCTGATGCACCTCTGCAGGCTTACTGTATCCCTTGGACCTTCCCATTGACGATGAAACATAGAAATTTCACGGAAATAAATATAAAAGACACAATGCCGACTTAAGTACTGGAAGAATGAGTCTTCCTACTGTCTATGCTTTGAGCGTTTCCTGTGTCACCAGTTTTACAGTCTGATGCACCTCTGCAGGTTTACTGTATCCCTTGGACCTTCCCATTGACGATGAAACATAGAAATATCACGGAAATAAATATAAAAGACACAATGCCGACTTAAGTACAGGAAGACTGAGTCTTCCTACTGTCTATGTTTTGAGCGTTTCCTGTGTCACCTGTTTTACATTCCGATGCACCTCTGCAGGTTTACTGTTTCCCTTGGACCTTCCCATTGACGATGAAACACAGAAATTGCATCGGAATTAAATATAAGAGACACAATGCCGACTTAAGTACAGGAAGACTGAGTCTTCCTACTGTCTATGATTTGAGCGTTTCCTGTGTCACCAGTTTTACATTCTGATGCACCTCTGCAGGTTTACTGTATACCTTGGACCTTCCCATTGACGATGAAACATAGAAATTTCACGGAAATAAATATAAAAGTCACAATGCCGACTTAAGTACAGGAAGACTGAGTCTTCCTACTGTCTATGTTTTGAGCGTTTCCTGTGTCGACAGTTTTACATTCCGATGCACCTCTGCAGGTTTACTGTTTCCCTTGGACCTTCCCATTGACGATGAAACACAGAAATTGCATCGGAATTAAATATAAGAGACACACTGGCGACTGAAGTATAGGAAGACTGAGTCTTCCTACACTCTATGCATTGAGCGTTTCCTGTGTCACCAGTTTTACATTCTGATGCACCTCTGCAGGCTTACTGTATCCCTTGGACCTTCCCATTGACGATGAAACACAGAAATTGCATCGGAATTAAATATAAGAGACACAATGCCGACTTAAGTACAGGAAGACTGAGTCTTCCTACTGTCTATGATTTGAGCGTTTCCTGTGTCACCAGTTTTACATTCTGATGCACCTCTGCAGGTTTACTGTATACCTTGGACCTTCCCATTGACGATGAAACATAGAAATTTCACGGAAATAAATATAAAAGACACAATGCCGACTTAAGTACAGGAAGACTGAGTCTTCCTACTGTCTATGTTTTGAGCGTTTCCTGTGTCGACAGTTTTACATTCCGATGCACCTCTGCAGGTTTACTGTTTCCCTTGGACCTTCCCATTGACGATGAAACACAGAAATTGCATCGGAATTAAATATAAGAGACACAATGCCCGCTTAAGTACTGGAAGAATGAGTCTTCCTACTGTCTATGCTTTGAGCGTTTCCTGTGTCACCAGTTTTACATTCTGATGCACCTCTGCAGGCTTACTGTATACCTTGGACCTTCCCATTGACGATGAAACATAGAAATTTCACGGAAATAAATATAAGAGACACAATGCCGACTTAAGTACAGGAAGACTGAGTCTTCCTACTGTCTATGTTTTGAGCGTTTCCTGTGTCGACAGTTTTACATTCCGATGCACCTCTGCAGGTTTACTGTTTCCCTTGGACCTTCCCATTGACGATGAAACACAGAAATTGCATCGGAATTAAATATAAGAGACACAATGCCGACTTAAGTACAGGAAGACTGAGTCTTCCTAATGTCTATGTTTTAAGCGTTTCCTGTGTCACTAGTTTTACATTCCGATGCACCTCTGCAGGTTTACTGTATTCCTTGGACCTTCCCATTGACGATGAAACACAGAAATTGCATCGGAATTAAATATAAGAGACACAATGCCGACTTAAGTACTGGAAGAATGAGTCTTCCTACTGTCTATGCTTTGAGCGTTTCCTGTGTCACCAGTTTTACATTCTGATGCACCTCTGCATGTTTACTGTATACCTTGGACCTTCCCATTGACGATGAAACATAGACATTTCACGGAAATAAATATAAAAGACACAATGCCGACTTAAGTACAGGAAGACTGAGTCTTCTTACTGCCTATGTTTTGAGCGTTTCCTGTGTCGACAGTTTTACATTCCGATGCACCTCTGCAGGTTTACTGTTTCCCTTGGACCTTCGCCGGCCGCGGTGGTCTAGCGGTTCTGGCGCTGCAGTCCGGAACCGCGGGACTGCTACGGTCGCAGGTTCGAATCCTGCCTCGGGCATGGGTGTGTGTGATGTCGTTAGGTTTAAGTAGTTCTAAGTTCTAGGGGACTTATGACCTAAGAAGTTGAGTCCCATAGTGCTCAGAGCCATTTGAACCTTGGACCTTCCCATTGACGATGAAAGACAGAAATTGCATCGGAATTAAATATAAGAGACACACTGGCGACTGAAGTATAGGAAGACTAAGTCTTCCTACACTCTATGCTTTGAGCGTTTCCTGTGTCACCAGTTTTACATTCTGATGCACCTCTGCAGGCTTACTGTATCCCTTGGACCTTCCCATTGACGATGAAACATAGAAATTTCACGGAAATAAATATAAAAGACACAATGCCCACTTAAGTACTGGAAGAATGAGTCTTCCTACTGTCTATGCTTTGAGCGTTTCCTGTGTCACCAGTTTTACAGTCTGATGCACCTCTGCAGGTTTACTGTATCCCTTGGACCTTCCCATTGACGATGAAACATAGAAATTTCACGGAAATAAATATAAAAGACACAATGCCGACTTAAGTACAGGAAGACTGAGTCTTCCTACTGTCTATGTTTTGAGCGTTTCCTGTGTCACCAGTTTTACATTCCGATGCACCTCTGCAGGTTTACTGTTTCCCTTGGACCTTCCCATTGACGATGAAACACAAAAATTGCATCGGAATTAAATATAAGAGACACAATGCCGACTTAAGTACAGGAAGACTGAGTCTTCCTACTGTCTATGTTTTAAGCGTTTCCTGTGTCACTAGTTTTACATTCCGATGCACCTCTGCAGGTTTACTGTATTCCTTGGACCTTCCCGTTGACGATGAAACACAGAAATTGCATCGGAATTAAATATAAGAGACACAATGCCCACTTAAGTACTGGAAGAATGAGTCTTCCTACTGTCTATGCTTTGAGCGTTTCCTGTGTCACCAGTTTTACATTCTGATGCACCTCTGCAGGTTTACTGTATACCTTGGACCTTCCCATTGACGATGAAACATAGAAATTTCACGGAAATAAATATAAAAGACACAATGCCGACTTAAGTACAGGAAGACTGAGTCTTCCTACTGTCTATGTTTTGAGCGTTTCCTGTGTCGACAGTTTTACATTCCGATGCACCTCTGCAGGTTTACTGTTTCCCTTGGACCTTCCCATTGACGATGAAACACAGAAATTGCATCGGAATTAAATATAAGAGACACACTGGCGACTGAAGTATAGGAAGACTGAGTCTTCCTACACTCTATGCTTTGAGCGTTTCCTGTGTCACCAGTTTTACATTCTGATGCACCTCTGCAGGCTTACTGTATCCCTTGGACCTTCCCATTGACGATGAAACTTAGAAATTTCACGGAAATAAATATAAAAGATACAATGCCGACTTAAGTACTGGAAGAATGAGTCTTCCTACTGTCTATGCTTTGAGCGTTTCCTGTGTCACCAGTTTTACAGTCTGATGCACCTCTGCAGGTTTACTGTATCCCTTGGACCTTCCCATTGACGATGAAACATAGAAATTTCACGGAAATAAATATAAAAGACACAATGCCGACTTAAGTACAGGAAGACTGAGTCTTCCTACTGTCTATGTTTTGAGCGTTTCCTGTGTCACCAGTTTTACATTCCGATGCACCTCTGCAGGTTTACTGTTTCCCTTGGACCTTCCCATTGACGATGAAACACAGAAATTGCATCGGAATTAAATATAAGAGACACAATGCCGACTTAAGTACAGGAAGACTGAGTCTTCCTACTGTCTATGTTTTAAGCGTTTCCTGTGTCACTAGTTTTACATTCCGATGCACCTCTGCAGGTTTACTGTATTCCTTGGACCTTCCCATTGACGATGAAACACAGAAATTGCATCGGAATTAAATATAAGAGACACAATGCCCGCTTAAGTACTGGAAGAATGAGTCTTCCTACTGTCTATGCTTTGAGCGTTTCCTGTGTCACCAGTTTTACATTCTGATGCACCTCTGCAGGTTTACTGTATACCTTGGACCTTCCCATTGACGATGAAACATAGAAATTTCACGGAAATAAATATAAAAGACACAATGCCGACTTAAGTACAGGAAGACTGAGTCTTCCTACTGTCTATGTTTTGAGCGTTTCCTGTGTCGACAGTTTTACATTCCGATGCACCTCTGCAGGTTTACTGTTTCCCTTGGACCTTCCCATTGACGATGAAACACAGAAATTGCATCGGAATTAAATATAAGAGACACACTGGCGACTGAAGTATAGGAAGACTGAGTCTTCCTACTCTCTATGCTTTGAGCGTTTCCTGTGTCACCAGTTTTACATTCTGATGCACCTCTGCAGGCTTACTGTATCCCTTGGACCTTCCCATTGACGATGAAACATAGAAATTTCACGGAAATAAATATAAAAGACACAATGCCGACTTAAGTACTGGAAGAATGAGTCTTCCTACTGTCTATGCTTTAAGCGTTTCCTGTGTCACCAGTTTTACAGTCTGATGCACCTCTGCAGGTTTACTGTATCCCTTGGACCTTCCCATTGACGATGAAACATAGAAATTTCACGGAAATAAATATAAAAGACACAATGCCGACTTAAGTACAGGAAGACTGAGTCTTCCTACTGTCTATGTTTTGAGCGTTTCCTGTGTCACCAGTTTTACATTCCGATGCACCTCTGCAGGTTTACTGTTTCCCTTGGACCTTCCCATTGACGATGAAACACAGAAATTGCATCGGAATTAAATATAAGAGACACAATGCCGACTTAAGTACAGGAAGACTGAGTCTTCCTACTGTCTATGTTTTAAACGTTTCCTGTGTCACTAGTTTTACATTCCGATGCACCTCTGCAGGTTTACTGTATTCCTTGGACCTTCCCATTGACGATGAAACACAGAAATTGCATCGGAATTAAATATAAGAGACACAATGCCGACTTAAGTACTGGAAGAATGAGTCTTCCTACTGTCTATGCTTTGAGCGTTTCCTGTGTCACCAGTTTTACATTCTGATGCACCTCTGCAGGTTTACTGTATACCTTGGACCTTCCCATTGACGATGAAACATAGAAATTTCACGGAAATAAATATAAAAGACACAATGCCGACTTAAGTACAGGAAGACTGAGTCTTCCTACTGTCTATGTTTTGAGCGTTTCCTGTGTCGACAGTTTTACATTCCGATGCACCTCTGCAGGTTTACTGTTTCCCTTGGACCTTCCCATTGACGATGAAAAACAAAAATTGCATCGGAATTAAAAATAAGAGACACAATGCCGACTGAAGTACAGGAAGACTAAGTCTTCCTACTGTCTATGTTTTGAGCGTTTCCAGTGTCATCAGTTTTACTTTCCGATGCACCTCTGCTGGATTACTATATCCCTTGGACCTTCCCATTCACGATGAAACACAGAAATTTCATCGGAATTAAATACAAGAGTCACAATGCCGACTTAAGTACAGGAAGACTGAGTCTTCCTACTGTCTATGTTTTGAGCGTTTCCTGTGTCACCAGTTTTACATTCCGATGCACCTCTGCAGGTTTACTGTTTCCCTTGGACCTTCCCATTGACGATGAAACACAGAAATTGCATCGGAATTAAATATAAGAGGCACAATGCCGACTTAAGTACAGGAAGACTGAGTCTTCCTACAGTCTATGTTTTGAGCGTTTCCTGTGTCACTAGTTTTACATTCCGATGCACCTCTGCAGGTTTACTGTATTCCTTGGACCTTCCCATTGACGATGAAACACAGAAATTGCATCGGAATTAAATATAAGAGACACACTGCCGACTGAAGTACAGGAAGACTGAGTCTTCCTACACTCTATGTTTGAGCGTTTCCTGTGCCACCAGTTTTACATTCTGATGCACCTCTGCAGGCTTACTGTATCCCTTGGACCTTCCCATTGACGATGAAACACAGAAATTGCATCGGAATTAAATATAAGAGACACAATGCCGACTGAAGTACAGGAAGACTAAGTCTTCCTACTGTCTATGTTTTGAGCGTTTCCTGTGTCATCAGTTTTACTTTCCGATGCACCTCTGCAGGATTACTATATCCCTTGGACCTTCCCATTCACAATGAAACACAGAAATTTCATCGGAATTAAATACAAGAGACACAATGCCGACTTAAGTACAGGAGGACTGAGTCTTCCTACTGTCTATGATTTGAGCGTTTCCTGTGTCACCAGTTTTACATTCCGATGCACCTCTGCAGGTTTACTGTTTCCCTTGGACCTTCCCATTGACGATGAAACACAGAAATTGCATCGGAATTAAATAAAGAGACACAATGCCGACTTAAGTACAGGAAGACTGAGTCTTCATACTGTCTATGTTTTAAGCGTTTCCTGTGTCACTAGTTTTACATTTCGATGCACCTCTGCAGTTTTACTGTATTCCTTGGACCTTCCCATTGACGATGAAACACAGAAATTGCATCGGAATTAAATATAAGAGACACGATGCCGACTTAAGTAATGGAAGAATGAGTCTTCCTACTGTCTATGCTTTGAGCGTTTCCTGTGTTACCAGTTTTACATTCTGATGCACCTCTGCTGGTTTACTGTATACCTTGGACCTTCCCATTGACGATGAAACATAGAAATTTCACGGAAATAAATATAAAAGACACAATGCCGACTTAAGTACAGGAAGACTGAGCCTTCCTACTGTCCATGTTTTGAGCGTTTCCTGTGACGACAGTTTTACATTCCGATGCACCTCTGCAGGTTTACTGTTTCCCTTGGACCTTCCCATTGACGATGAAACACAGAAATTGCATCGGAATTAAATATAAGAGACACACTGGCTACTGAAGTATAGGAAGACTGAGTCTTCCTACACTCTATGCTTTGAGCGTTTCCTTTGTCACCAGTTTTACATTCTGATGCACCTCTGCAGGCTTACTGTATCCCTTGGACCTTCCCATTGACGATGAAACATAGAAATTTCACGGAAATAAATATAAAAGACACAATGCCGACTTAAGTACTGGAAGAATGAGTCTTCCTACTGTCTATCATTTAAGCGTTTCCTGTGTCACCAGTTTTACAGTCTGATGCACCTCTGCAGGTTTACTGTATCCCTTGGACCTTCCCATTGACGATGAAACATAGAAATTTCACGGAAATAAATATAAAAGACACAATGCCGACTTATGTACAGGAAGACTGAGTCTTCCTACTGTCTATGTTTTGAGCGTTTCCTGTGTCACCAGTTTTACATTCCGATGCACCTCTGCAGGTTTACTGTTTCCCTTGGACCTTCCCATTGACGATGAAACACAGAAATTGCATCGGAATTAAATATAAGAGACACAATGCCGACTTAAGTACAGGAAGACTGAGTCTTCCTACTGTCTATAATTTGAGCGTTTCCTGTGTCACCAGTTTTATTTTCCGATGCACCTCTACAGGTTTACTATATCCCTTGGACCTTCCCATTCACGATGAAAAACAGAAATTTCATCGGAAATAAATATAAGAGACACAATGCCGACTTAAGTATAGGAAGAATGAGTCTTCCTACTGTCTATGTTTTGAGCGTTTCCTGTGTCACCAGTTTTACATTCCGATGCACCTCTGCAGGTTTACTGTATCCCTTGGACCTTCCCATTGACGATGAAACACAGAAATTGCATCGGAATTAAATATAAGAGACATAATGCCGACTTAAGTACAGGAAGACTGAGTCTTCCTACTCTCTATGTTTGAGCGTTTCCTGTGTTAAGAGTTTGACATTCCGATGCACCTCTGCAGGTTTCCTGTATCCCTTGGACCTTCCCATTGACGATGAAACACAGAAATTGCATCGAAATTAAATATAAGAGTCACAATGCCGACTTAAGTACAAGAAAACAGTCTTCGTACGGTCAATGTTTTGAGTGTTTCCTGTGTCACCAGTTTTACATTCCGATGCATCTCTGCCGGTTTACTGTATCCCTTGGACCTTCCCATTGTCGATGAAACACAGGAATCGCATCGGAATTAAATATAAGAAACACATTGCCGACTTAAGTACAGGAAGACTGAGTCTTCCTACTGTCTATGTTCTGAGCGTTTCCTGTGTCACCAGTGTTACATTCTGATGCAATTCTGCAGGTTTTCTGTATCCATTGGACCTTCCCATTGACGATGAAACACAGAAATTGCATCGGAATTAAATATAAGAGACACAATGCCGACTTCAGTACAGGAAGACTAAGTCTTCCTACTGTCTATGTTTTGAGCGTTTCCTGTGTCATCAGTTTTACTTTCCGATGCACCTCTGCAGGATTACTATATCCCTTGGACCTTCCCATTCACGATGAAACACAGAAATTGCATCGGAATTAAATATAAGAGACACAATGCCGACATAAGTACAGGAAGACTGATTCTTCCTACTGTCTATGATTTGAGCGTTTCCTGTGTCACCAGTTTTACATTCCGATGCACCTCTGCAGGTTTACTGTTTCCCTTGGACCTTCCCATTGACGATAAAAAACACAGAAATTGCATCGGAATTAAATATAAGAGACACAATGCCGACATAAGTACAGGAAGACTGAGTCCTCCTACTGTGTATGTTTTAAGCGTTTCCTGTGTCACTAGTTTTACATTCCGATGCACCTCTGCAGGTTTACTGTATTTCTTGGACCTTCCCATTGACGATGAAACACAGTAATTGCATCGGAATTAAATATAAGAGACACAATGCCGACTTAAGTACTGGAAGAATGAGTCTTCCTACTGTCTATGTGTTGAGCGTTTCCTGTGTCACCAGTTTTACATTCTGATGCACCTCTGCAGGTTTACTGTATCTCTTGGACCTTCCCATTGACGATGAAACATAGAAATTTCACGGAAATAAATATAAAAGACACAATGCCGACTTAAGTACAGGAAGACTGAGTCTTCCCACTGTCTATGTTTCGAGCGTTTCCTGTGACACCAGTTTTACATTCCGATGCACCTCTGCAGGTTTACTGTTTCCCTTGGACCTTCCCATTGACGATGAAACACAGAAATTGCATCGGAATTAAATATAAGAGACACACTGCCGACTGAAGTACAGGAAGACTGAGTCTTCCTACACTCTATGCTTTGAGCGTTTCCTGTGTCACCAGTTTTACATTCTGATGCACCTCTGCAGGCTTACTATATCCCTTGGACCTTCCCATTGACGATGAAACACAGAAATTGCATCGGAATTACATATAAGAGACACAATGCCGACTTAAGTACAGGAAGAATGAGTCTTCCTACTGTCTATGTGTTGAGCGTTTCACTTGTCAACAGTTTTACATTCTGATTCACCTCTGCAGGTTTACTGTATCCCTTGGACCTTCCCATTGACGATGAAACACAGAAATTGCATAGAAATTAAATATAAGAGACACAATGCCGACTTAAGTACAAGAAAACAGTCTTCGTACGGTCAATGCTTTGAGCGTTTCCTGTGTCACCAGTTTTACATTCCGATGCATCTCTGCCGGTTTACTGTATCCTTTGGACCTTCCCATTGTCGATGAAACACAGAAATCGCATCGGAATTAAATATAAGAAACACATTGCCGACTTAAGTACAGGAAGACTGAGTCTTCCTACTGTCTATGTTTTGAGCGTTTCCTGTGTCACCAGTTTTACATTCTGATGCAATTCTGCAGGTTTTCTGTATCCATTGGACCTTCCCATTGACGATGAAACACAGAAATTGCATCGGAATTAAATATAAGAGACACAATGCCGACTTAAGTACAGGAAGAATGAGTCTTCCTACTGTCTATGTGTTGAGCGTTTCCTGTGTCAACAGTTTTACATTCTGATGCACCTCTGCAGGTTTACTGTATCCCTTGGACCTTCCCATTGACGATGAAAAACTGAAATTGCATAGGAATTAAAAATATAAGAGACACAATGCCCACTGACGTACAGGAAGACTAAGTCTTCCTACCGTCTATGTTTTGAGCTTTTCCTGTGTCATCAGTTTTACTTTCCGATGCACCTCTGCAGGATTACTATATCCCTTGGACCTTCCCATTCACGATGAAACACAGAAATTTCATCGGAATTAAATACTAGAGACACAATGCCGACTTAAGTACAGGAAGACTGAGTCTTCCTTCCGTCTATGATTTGAGCGTTTCCTGTGTCACCAGTTTTACATTCCGATGCACCTCTGCAGGTTTACTGTTTCCCTTGGACCTTCCCATTGACGATGAAACACAGAAATTGCATCGGAATTAAATATAAGAGACACAATGCCGACTTAAGTACAGGAAGACTGAGTCTTCCTACTGTGTATGTTTTAAGCGTTTCCTGTGTCACTAGTTTTACATTCCGATGCACCTCTGCAGGTTTACTGTATTTCTTGGACCTTCCCATTGACGATGAAACACAGAAATTGCATCGGAATTAAATATAAGAGACACAATGCCGACTTAAGTACTGGAAGAATGAGTCTTCCTACTGGCTATGTGTTGAGCGTTTCCTGTGTCACCAGTTTTGCATTCTGATGCACCTCTGCAGGTTTACTGTATCCCTTGGACCTTCCCATTGACGATGAAACATAGAAATTTCACGGAAATAAATATAAAAGACACAATGACGACTTAAGTACAGGAAGACTGAGTCTTCCCACTGTCTATGTTTCGAGCGTTTCCTGTGTCACCAGTTTTTATTCCGATGCACCTCTGCAGGTTTACTGTTTCCCTTGGACCTTCAAATTGACGATGAAACACAGAAATTGCATCGGAATTAAATATAAGAGACACACTGCTGACTGAAGTACAGGAAGACTGAGTCTTCCTACACTCTATGCTTTGAGCGTTTCCTGTGTCACCAGTTTTACATTCTGATGCACCTCTGCAGGCTTACTGTATCCCTTGGACCTTCCCATTGACGATGAAACACATAAATTGCATCGGAATTAAATTTAAGAGACACAATGCCGACTTAAGTACAGGAAGAATGAGTCTTCCTACTGTCTATGTGTTGAGCGTTTCCTTTGTCAACAGTTTTACATTCTGATTCACCTCTGCAGGTTTACTGTAGCCCTTGGACCTTCCCATTGACGATGAAACATAGAAATTTCATCGGAAATAAATATAAGAGACACAATGCCGACTTAAGTACAGGAAGACTGAGTCTTCCTACTGTCTATGTTTTGAGCATTTCCTGTGTCACCAGTTTTACATTCCGATGCACCTCTGCAGGTTTACTGTTTCCCTTGGACCTTCCCATTGACGATGAAACACAGAAATTGCATCGGAATTAAATATAAGAGACACACTGCCGACTGAAGTACAGGAAGACTGAGACTTCCTACACTCTATGCTTTGAGCGTTTCCTGTGTCACCAGTTTTACATTCTGATGCGCCTCTGCAGGCTTACTGTATCCCTTGGACCTTCCCATTGACGATGAAACACAGAAACTGCATCGGAATTAAATATAAGAGACACAATGCCGACTTATGTACAGGAAGAGAGAATCTTCCTACTGTCTATGTTTTGAGCGTTTCCTCTGTCACTAGTTTTACATTCCGATGCACCTCTGCAGGTTTACTGTATTCCTTGGACCTTCCCATTGACGATGAAACACAGAAATTGCATCGGAATTAAATATAAGAGACACAATGCCGACTTAAGTACAGGAAGAATGAGTCTTCCTACTGTCTATGTGTTGAGCGTTTCCTGTGTCAACAGTTTTACATTCTGATGCACCTCTGCAGGTTTACTGTATCCCTTGGACCTTCCCATTGACGATGAAAAACAGAAATTGCATCCGAATTAAATATAAGAGACACAATGCCGACTGAAGTACAGGAAGACTAAGTCTTCCTACTGTCTATGTTTTGAGCGTTTCCTGTGTCATCAGTTTTACTTTCCGATGCACCTCTGCAGGATTACTATATCTCTTGGACCTTCCCATTCACAATGAAACACAGAAATTTCATCGGAATTAAATACAAGAGACACAATGCCGACTTAAGTACAGGAGGACTGAGTCTTCCAACTGTCTATGATTTGAGCGTTTCCTGTGTCACCAGTTTTACATTCCGATGCACCTCGGCAGGTTTACTGTTTCCCTTGGACCCTCCCATTGACGATGAAACACAGAAATTGCATCGGAATTAAATATAAGAGACACAATGCCGACTTAAGTACAGGAAGACTGAGTCTTCCTACTGTGTATGTTTTAAGCGTTTCCTGTGTCACTAGTTTTACATTCCAATGCACCTCTGCAGGTTTACTGTATTCCTTGGACCTTCCCATTGACGATGAAACACAGAAATTGCATCGGAATTAAATATAAGAGACACAATGCCGAATTAAGTACTGGAAGAATGAGTCTTCCTACTGTCTATGCTTTGAGCGTTTCCTGTGTCACCAGTTTTACATTCGGATGCACCTCCGCAGGTTTACTGTAACCCTTGGACCTTCCCATTGACGATGAAACATAGAAATTTCACGGAAATAAATATAAAAGACACAATGCCGACTTAAGTACAGGAAGACTGAGTCTTCCTACTGTCTATGTTTTGAGCGTTTCCTGTGTCACCAGTTTTACATTCCGATGCACCTCTGCAGGTTTACTGTTTCCCTTGGACCTTCCCATTGACGATGAAACACAGAAATTGCATCGGAATTAAATATAAGAGACACACTGGCGACTGAAGTACAGGAAGACTGAGTCTTCCTACACTCTATGCTTTGAGCGTTTCCTGTGTCACCAGTTTTACATTCTGATGCACCTCTGCAGGCTTACTGTATCCCTTGGACCTTCCCATTGACGATGAAACACAGAAATTGCATCGGAATTAAATATAAAGACACAATGCCGACTTAAGTACAGGAAGACTGAGTCTTCCTACTGTCTATGTTTTGAGCGTTTCCTGTGTTAGCAGTTTTACATTCTGATGCACCTCTGCAGGTTTACTGTATCCCTTGGACCTTCCCGTTGACGATAAAACACAGAAATTGCATCGGAATTAAATATAAGAGACACAATGCCGACTTAAGTACAGGAAGACTGAGTCTTCCTACTGTCTATAATTTGAGCGTTTCCTGTGTCACCAGTTTTATTTTGCGATGCACCTCTACAGGTTTACTATATCCCTTGGACCGTCCCATTCACGATGAAAAACAGAAATTTCATCGGAAATAAATATAAGAGACACAATGCCGACTTAAGTATAGGAAGAATGAGTCTTCCTACTGTCTATGTTTTGAGCGTTTCCTGTGTCACCAGTTTTACATTCCGATGCACCTCTGCAGGTTTACTGTATCCCTTGGACCTTCCCATTGACGATGAAACACAGAAATTGCATCGGAATTAAATATAAGAGACACAATGCCGACTTAAGTACAGGAAGACTGAGTCTTCCTAATCTCTATGCTTTGAGCGTTTCCTGTGTTAAAAGTTTGACATTCCAATGCGCCTCTGCAGGTTTCCTGTATACCTTGGACCTTCCCATTGACGATGAAACACAGAAATTGCATCGAAATTAAATATAAGACACACAATGCCGAGTTAAGTACAAGAAAACAGTCTTCGTACGGTCAATGTTTTGAGCGTTTCCTGTGTCACCAGTTTTACATTCCGATGCATCTCTGCCGGTTTACTGTATCCCTTGGACCTTCCCATTGTCGATGAAACACAGAAATCGCATCGGAATTAAATATAAGAAACACATTGCCGACTTAAGTACAGGAAGACTGAGTCTTCCTACTGTCTATGTTTTGAGTGTTTCCTGTGTCACCAGTTTTACATTCTGATGCAATTCTGCAGGTTTTCTGTATCCATTGGACCTTCCCATTGACGATGAAACACAGAAATTGCATCGGAATTAAATATAAGAAACACAATGCCGACTTAAGTACAGGAAGACTGAGTCTTTCTACTGTCTATGTTTTGAGCGTTTCCTGTGTCATCAGTTTTACATTCAGATGCACCTCTGCAGGTTTACTGTATCCCTTGGACCTTCCCATTGACGATGAAAAACAAAAATTGCATCGGAATTAAATATAAGAGTCACATTGCCGACTGAAGTACAGGAAGTCTAAGTCTTCCTACTGTCTATGTTTTGAGCGTTTCCTGTGTCACTAGTTTTACATTCCGATGCACCTCTGCAGGTTTACTGTATCCCTTGGATCTTCCCATTGACGATGAAACACAGAAATTAAATCGGAATTAAATATAAGAGACACAATGCCGACTTAAGTACTGGAAAAATGAGTCTTCCTACTGTCTATGTGTTGAGCGTTTCCTGTGACACCAGCTTGACATTCTGATGCACCTCTGCAGGTTTACTGTATCCCTTGGACCTTCCCGTTGACGATAAAACACAGAAATTGCATCGGAATTAAATATAAGAGACACAATGCCGACTTAAGTACAGGAAGACTGAGTCTTCCTACTGTCTATAATTTGAGCGTTTCCTGTGTCACCAGTTTTATTTTCCGATGCACCTCTACAGGTTTACTATATCCCTTGGACCTTCCCATTCACGATGAAATACAGAAATTTCATCGGAAATAAATATAAGAGACACAATGCCGACTTAAGTATAGGAAGAATGAGTCTTCCCACTGTCTATGTTTTGAGCGTTTCCTGTGTCACCAGTTTTACATTCCGATGCACCTCTGCAGGTTTACTGTATTCCTTGGACCTTCCCATTGACGATGAAACACAGAAATTGCATCGGAATTAATTATAAGAGACACAATGCCGACTTAAGTACAGGAATACTGAGTCTTCCTACTCTCTATGCTTTGAGCGTTTCCTGTGCTAAAAGTTTGACATTCCGATGCACCTCTGCAGGTTTCCTGTATCCCTTGGACCTTCCCATTGACGATGAAACACAGAAATTGCATCGAAATTAAATATAAGAGACACAATGCCGACTTAAGTACAAGAAAACAGTCTTCGTACGGTCAATGTTTTGAGCGTTTCCTGTGTCACCAGTTTTACATTCCGATGCATCTCTGCCGGTTTACTGTATCCCTTGGACCTTCCCATTGTCGATGAAACACAGAAATTACATCGGAATAAAATATAAGAGACACAATGCCGACTGAAGTACTGGAAGACAGAGTCTTCCTACTGTCTATGTTTTGAGCGTTTCCTGTGTCACTAGTTTTACATTCCGATGCACCTCTGCAGGTTTACTGTATGCCTTGGATCTTCCCATTGACGATGAAACACAGAAGTTGCATCGGAATTAAATATAAGAGACACAATGCCGACTGAAGTACAGGAAGACTGAGTCTTCCTACACTCTATGCTTTGAGCGCTTCCTGTGTCACCAGCTTTACATTCTGATGCACCTCTGCAGGCTTACTGTATCCCTTGGACCTTCCCATTGACGATGAAACACAGAAATTGCATCGGAACTAAATATAAGAGACACAATGCCGACTTAAGTACAGGAAGACAGAGTCTTCCTACTGTCTATGTTTTGAGCGTTTCCTGTGTCACTAGTTTTACATTCCGATGCACCTCTGCAGGTTTACTGTATTCCTTGGACCTTCCCATTGACGATGAAACACAGAAATTGCATCGGAATTAAATATAAGAGACACAATGCCGACTTAAGTACAGGAAGAATGAGTCTTCCGACTGTCTATGTCTTGAGCGTCTCCTGTGTCAACAGTTTTACATTCTGATGCACCTCTGCAGGTTTACTGAATTCCTTGGACCTTCCCATTGACGATGAAACACAGAAATTGCATCGGAATTAAATATAAGAGACACAATGCCGACTTAAGTACTGGAAGAAAGAGTCTTCCTACTGGCTATGCTTTGAGCGTTTCCTGTGTCACCAGTTTCACATTCGGATGCACCTCTGCAGGTTTACTGTATCCCTTGGACCTTCCCATTGACGATGAAACATAGAAATTTCACGGAAATAAATATAAAAGACACAATGCCGACTTAAGTACAGGAAGACTGAGTCTTCCTAGTGTCTATGTTTTGAGCGTTTCCTGTGTCACCAGTTTTACATTCCGATGCACCTCTGCAGGTTTACTGTTTCCCTTGGACCTTCCCATTGACGATGAAACACAGAAATTGCATCGGAATTAAATGTAAGAGACACACTGGCGACTGAAGTACAGGAAGACTGAGTCTTCCTACACTCTATGCTTTGAGCGTTTCCTGTGTCACCAGTTTTACATTCTGATGCACCTCTGCAGGCTTACTGTATCCCTTGGACCTTCCCATTGACGATGAAACACAGAAATTGCATCGGAATTAAATATAAAGACACAATGCCGACTTAAGTACAGGAAGACTGAGTCTTCCTACTGTCTATGTTTTGAGCGTTTCCTGTGTTACCAGTTTTACATTCTGATGCACCTCTGCAGGTTTACTGTATCCCTTGGACCTTCCCGTTGACGATAAAACACAGAAATTGCATCGGAATTAAATATAAGAGACACAATGCCGACTTAAGTACAGGAAGACTGAGTCTTCCTACTGTCTATAATTTGAGCGTTTCCTGTGTCACCAGTTTTACATTCCGATGCACCTCTGCAGGTTTACTGTATCCCTTGGACCTTCCCATTGACGATGAAACACAGAAATTGCATCGGAAATAAATATAAGAGACGCAATGCCGACTTAAGTACAGGAAGACTGAGTCTTCCTAATCTCTATGCTTTGAGCGTTTCCTGTGTTAAAAGTTTGACATTCCGATGCACCTCTGCAGGTTTCCTGTATACCTTGGACCTTCCCATTGACGATGAAACACAGAAATTGCATCGAAATTAAATATAAGACACACAATGCCGAGTTAAGTACAAGAAAACAGTCTTCGTACGGTCAATGTCTTGAGCGTTTCCTGTGTCACCAGTTTTACATTCCGATGCATCTCTGCCGGTTTACTGTATCCCTTGGACCTTCCCATTGTCGATGAAACACAGATATCGCATCGGAATTAAATATAAGAAACACATTGCCGACTTAAGTACAGGAAGACTGAGTCTTCCTACTGTCTATGTTTTGAGTGTTTCCTGTGTCACCAGTTTTACATTCTGATGCAATTCTGCAGGTTTTCTGTATCCATTGGACCTTCCCATTGACGATGAAGCACAGAAATTGCATCGGAATTAAATATAAGAAACACAATGCCGACTTAAGTACAGGAAGACTGAGTCTTCCTACTGTCTATGTTTTGAGCGTTTCCTGTGTCACCAGTTTTACATTCCGATGCACCTCTGCAGGTTTACTGTTTCCCTTGGACCTTCCCATTGACGATGAAACACAGAAATTGCATCGGAATTAAATATAAGAGACACAATGCCGACTTAAGTACAGGAAGACTGAGTCTTCCTACTGTGTATGTTTTAAGCGTTTCCTGTGTCACTAGTTTTACATTCCGATGCACCTCTGCAGGTTTACTGTATTCCTTGGACCTTCCCATTGACGATGAAACACAGAAATTAAATACGAATTAAATATAAGAGACACAATGCCGACTTAAGTACTGGAAAAATGAGTCTTCCTACTGTCTATGTGTTGAGCGTTTCCTGTGTCACCAGTTTTACATTCTGATGCACCTCTGCAGGTTTTGTGTATCCCTTGGACCTTCCCATTGACGATGAAACACAGAAATTGCATCAAAATTAAATATAAGAGACACAATGCCGACTTAAGTACAAGAAAACAGTCTTCGTACGGTCAATGTTTTGAGCGTTTCCTGTGTCACCAGTTTTACATTCCGATGCATCTCTGCCGGTTTACTGTATCCCTTGGACCTTCCCATTGTCGATGAAACACAGAAATTGCATCGGAATTAAATATAAGAGACACAATGCCGACTTAAGTACAGGAAGAATGAGTCTTCCGACTGTCTATGTGTTGAGCCTCTCCTGTGTCAACAGTTTTACATTCTGATGCACCTCTGCAGGTTTACTGTATCCCTTGGACCTTCCCATTGACGATGAAACATATAAATTTCATCGGAAATAAATATAAGAGACACAATGCCGACTTAAGTACAGGAAGACTGAGTCTTCCTACTGTCTATGTTTTGATCGCTTCCTGTGTCACCAGTTTTACATTCCGATGCACCTCTGCAGGTTTACTGTTTCCCTTGGACCTTCCCATTGACGATGAAACACAGAAATTGCATCGGAATTATATATAAGAGACACACTGCCGACTGAAGTACAGGAAGACTGAGTCTTCCTACACTCTATGCTTTGAGCGTTTCCTGTGTCACCAGTTTTACATTCTGATGCACCTCTGCAGGCTTACTGTATCCCTTGGACCTTCCCATTGACGATGAAACACAGAAATTGCATCGGAATTAAATACAAGAGACACAATGCCGACTTAAGTACAGGAAGAGAGAATCTTCCTACTGTCTATGTTTTGAGCGTTTCCTCTGTCACTAGTTTTACATTCCGATTAACCTCTGCAGGTTTACTGTATTCCTTGGACCTTCCCATTGACGATGAAACACAGAAATTGCATCGGAATTAAATATAAGAGACACAATGCCGACTTAAGTACAGGAAGAATGAGTGTTCCTACTGTCTATGTGTTGAGCGTTTCCTGTGTCAACAGTTTTACATTCTGATGCACCTCTGCAGGTTTACTGTATCCCTTGGACCTTCCCATTGACGATGAAAAACAGAAATTGCATTCGAATTAAATATAAGAGACACAATGCCGACTGAAGTACAGGAAGACTAAGTCTTCCTACTGTCTATGTTTTGAGCGTTTCCTGTGTCATCAGTTTTACTTTCCGATGCACCTCTGCAGGATTACTATATCCCTTGGACCTTCCCATTCACAATGAAACACAGAAATTTCATCGGAATTAAATACAAGAGACACAATGCCGACTTAAGTACAGGAGGACTGAGTCTTCCTACTGTCTATGATTTGAGCGTTTCCTGTGTCACCAGATTTACATTCCGATGCACCTCTGCAGGTTTACTGTTTCCCTTGGACCTTCCCATTGACGATGAAACACAGAAATTGCATCGGAATTAAATATAAGAGACACAATGCCGACTTAAGTACAGGAAGACTGAGTCTTCCTACTGTCTATGTTTTAAGCGTTTCCTGTGTCACTAGTTTTACATTCCGATGCACCTCTGCAGGTTTACTGTATTCCTTGGACCTTCCCATTGACGATGAAACACAGAAATTGCATCGGAATTAAATATAAGAGACACAATGCCGACTTAAGTACTGGAAGAATGAGTCTTCCTACTGTCTATGCTTTGAGCGTTTCCTGTGTCACCAGTTTTACATTCTGATGCACCTCTGCAGGTTTACTGTATCCCTTGGACCTTCCCATTGACGATGAAACATAGAAATTTCACGGAAATAAATATAAAAGACACAATGCCGACTTAAGTACAGGAAGACTGAGTCTTCCTACTGTCTATGTTTTGAGCGTTTCCTGTGTCACCAGTTTTACATTCCGATGCACCTCTGCAGGTTTACTATTTCCCTTGGACCTTCCCATTGACGATGAAACACAGAAATTGCATCGGAATTAAATATAAAAGACACAATGCCGACTTAAGTACAGGAAGACTGAGTCTTCCTACTGTCTATGTTTTGAGCGTTTCCTGTGTTAGCAGTTTTACATTCTGATGCACCTCTGCAGGTTTACTGTATCCCTTGGACCTTCCCATTGACGATGAAACAGAGAAATTGCATCGGAATTAAATATAAAAGACACAATGCCGACTTAAGTACAGGAAGACTGAGTCTTCCTACTGTCTATAATTTGAGCGTTTCCTGTGTCACCAGTTTTATTTTCCGATGCACCTCTACAGGTTTACTATATCCCTTGGACCTTCCGATTCACGATGAAAAACAGAAATTTTATCGGAAATAAATATAAGAGACACAATGCCGACTTAAGTATAGGAAGAATGAGTCTTCCTACTGTCTATGTTTTAAGCGTTTCCTGTGTCACCAGTTTTACATTCCGATGCACCTCTGCAGGTTTACTGTATCCCTTGGACCTTCCCATTGACGACGAAACACAGAAATTGCATTGGAATTAAATATAAGAGACACAATGCCGACTTAAGTACAGGAAGACTGAGTCTTCCTACTCTCTATGCTTTGAGCGTTTCCTGTGTTAAACGTTTGACATTCCGATGCACCTCTGCAGGTTTCCTGTATCCCTTGGACCTTCCCATTGACGATGAAACACAGAAACTGCATCGAAAATAAATATAAGAGACACAATGCCGACTTAAGTACAAGAAAACAGTCTTCGTACGGTCATTGTTTTGAGCGTTTCCTGTGTCACCAGTTTTACATTCCGATGAATATCTGCCGGTTTACTGTATCCCTTGGACCTTCCCATTGACGATGAAACACAGAAATTGCATCGGAATTAAATATAAGAGACACAATGCCGACTTAAGTACAGGAAGACAGAGTCTTCCTACTGTCTATGTTTTGAGCGTTTCCTGTGTCACTAGTTTTACATTCCGATGCACCTCTGCAGGTTTACTGTATCCCTTGGACCTTCCCATTGACGATGAAACACAGAAATTGCATCGGAATTAAATATAAGAGACACAATGCCGACTGAAGTACAGGAAGACTGAGTCTTCCTACACTCTATGCTTTGAGCGTTTCCTGTGTCACCAGTTTTACATTCCGATGCACCTCTGCAGGCTTACTGTATCCCTTGGACCTTCCCATTGACGATGAAACACAGAAATTGCATCGGAATTAAATATAAGAGACACAATGCCGACTTAAGTACAGGAAGACAGAGTCTTCCTACTGTCTATGTTTTGAGCGTTTCCTGTGTCACTAGTTTTACATTCCGATGCACCTCTGCAGGTTTACTGTATCCCTTGGACCTTCCCATTGACGATGAAACACAGAAATTGCATCGGAATTAAATATAAGAGACACAATGCCGACTTAAGTACAGGAAGAATGAGTCTTCCGACTGTCTATGTGTTGAGCGTCTCCTGTGTCAACAGTTTTACATTCTGATGCACCTCTGCAGGTTTACTGTATCCCTTGGACCTTTCCATTGACGATGAAACATAGAAATATCATCGGAAATAAATATAAGACACACAATGCCGACTTAAGTACAGGAAGACTGAGTCTTCCTGCTGTCTATGTTTTGAGCGTTTCCTGTGTCACCAGTTTTACATTCCGATGCACCTCTGCAGGTTTACTGTTTCCCTTGGACCTTCCCATTGACGATGAAACACAGAAATTGCATCGGAATTAAATATAAGAGACACACTGCCGACTGAAGTTCAAGAAGACTGAGTCTTCCTACACTCTATGCTTTGAGCGTTTCCTGTGTCACCAGTTTTACATTCTGATGCACCTCTGCAGGCTTACTGTATCCCTTGGACCTTCCCATTGACGATGAAACACAGAAATTGCATCGGAATTAAATATAAGAGACACAATGCCGACTTAAGTACAGGAAGAGAGAATCTTCCTACTGTCTATGTTTTGAGCGTTTCCTCTGTCACTAGTTTTACATTCCGATTAACCTCTGCAGGTTTACTGTATTCCTTGGACCTTCCCATTGACGATGAAACACAGAAATTGCATCGGAATTAAATATAAGAGACACAATGCCGACATAAGTACAGGAAGAATGAGTGTTCCTACTGTCTATGTGTTGAGCGTTTCCTGTGTCAACAGTTTTACATTCTGATGCACCTCTGCAGGTTTACTGTATCCCTTGGACCTTCCCATTGACGATGAAAAACAGAAATTGCATTCGAATTAAATATAAGAGACACAATGCCGACTGAAGTACAGGAAGACTAAGTCTTCCTACTGTCTATGTTTTGAGCGTTTCCTGTGTCATCAGTTTTACTTTCCGATGCACCTCTGCAGGATTACTATATCCCTTGGACCTTCCCATTCACAATGAAACACAGAAATTTCATCGGAATTAAATACAAGAGACACAATGCCGACTTAAGTACAGGAGGACTGAGTCTTCCTACTGTCTATGATTTGAGCGTTTCCTGTGTCACCAGTTTTACATTCCGATGCACCTCTGCAGGTTTACTGTTTCCCTTGGACCTTCCCATTGACGATGAAACACAGAAATTTCATCGGAATTAAATACAAGAGACACAATGCCGACTTAAGTACAGGAGGACTGAGTCTTCCTACTGTCTATGATTTGAGCGTTTCCTGTGTCACCAGTTTTACATTCCGATGCACCTCTGCAGGTTTACTGTTTCCCTTGGACCTTCCCATTGACGATGAAACACAGAAATTGCATCGGAATTAAATATAAGAGACACAATGCCGACTTAAGTACAGGAAGACTGAGTCTTCCTACTGTCTATGTTTTAAGCGTTTCCTGTGTCACTAGTTTTACATTCAGATGCACCTCTGCACGTTTACTGTATTCTTTGGACCTGCCCATTGACGATGAAACACAGAAATTGCATTGGAATTAAATATAAGAGACACAATGCCGACTTAAGTACTGGAAGAATGAGTCTTCCTACTGTCTATGCTTTGAGCGTTTCCTGTGTCACCAGTTTTACATTCTAATGCACCTCTGCAGGTTTACTGTATCCCTTGGACCTTCCCATTGACGATGAAACACAGAAATTGCATCGGAATTAAATATAAGAGACACAATGCCGACTTAAGTACAGGAAGAATGAGTCTTCCTACTGTCTATGTGTTGAGCGTTTCCTGTGGCAACAGTTTTACATTCTGATGCACCTCTGCAGGTTTACTGTATCCCTTGGACCTTCCCATTGACGATGAAAAACAGAAATTGCATCCGAATTAAATATAAGAGACACAATGCCGACTTAAGTACAGGAAGACTGAGTCTTCCTACTGTCTATGCTTTGAGCGTTTCCTGTGTCACCAGTTTTACATTCTAATGCACCTCTGCAGGTTTACTGTATCCCTTGGACCTTCCCATTGACGATGAAACACAGAAATTGCATTGGAATTAAATATAAGAGACACAATGCCGACTTAAGTACTGGAAGAATGAGTCTTCCTACTGTCTATGCTTTGAGCGTTTCCTGTGTCACCAGTTTTACATTCTAATGCACCTCTGCAGGTTTACTGTATCCCTTGGACCTTCCCGTTGACGATAAAACACAAAAATTGCATCGGAATTAAATATAAGAGACACAATGCCGACTTAAGTACAGGAAGACTGAGTCTTCCTACTGTCTATAATTTGAGCGTTTCCTGTGGCACCAGTTTTATTTTCCGATGCACCTCTACAGGTTTACTATATCCCTTGGACCTTCCCATTCACGATGAAAAACAGAAATTTCATCGGAAATGAATATAAGAGACACAATGCCGACTTAAGTATAGGAAGAATGAGTCTTCCTACTGTCTATGTTTTGAGCGTTTCCTGTGTCACCAGTTTTACATTCCGATGCACCTTTGCAGGTTTACTGTATCCCTTGGACCTTCCCATTGACGATGAAACACAGAAATTGCATCGGAATTAAATATAAGAGACTCAATGCCGACTTAAGTACAGGAAGACTGAGTCTTCCTACTCTCTATGCTTTGAGCGTTTCCTGTGTTAAAAGTTTGACATTCCGATGCACCTCTGCAGGTTTCCTGTATCCCTTGGACCTTCCCATTGACGATGAAACACAGAAATTGCATCGAAATTAAATATAAGACACACAATGCCGACTTAAGTACAAGAAAACAGTCATCGTACGGTCATTGTTTTGAGCGTTTCCTGTGTCACCAGTTTTACATTCCGATGCATCTCTGCCGGTTTACTGTATCCCTTGGACCTTCCCATTGTCGATGAAACACAGAAATTGCATCGGAATTAAATATAAGAGACACAATGCCGACTTAAGTACAGGAAGACAGAGTCTTCCTACTGTCTATGTTTTGAGCGTTTCCTGTGTCACTAGTTTTACATTCCGATGCACCTCTGCAGGTTTACTGTATCCCTTGGACCTTCCCATTGACGATGAAACACAGAAATTGCATCGGAATTAAATATAAGAGACACACTGCCGACTGAAGTACAGGAAGACTGAGTCATCCTACACTCTATGCTTTGAGCGTTTCCTGTGTCACCAGTTTTACATTCTGATGCACCTCTGCAGGCCTACTGTATCCCTTGGACCTTCCCATTGACGATGAAACACAGAAATTGCATCGGAATTAAATATAAGAGACACAATGCCGACTTAAGTACAGGAAGAGAGAATCTTCCTACTGTCTATGTTTTGAGCGTTTCCTCTGTCCCTAGTTTTACATTCCGATGCACCTCTGCAGGTTTACTGTATTCCTTGGACCTTCCCATTGACGATGAAACACAGAAATTGCATCGGAATTAAATATAAGAGACACAATGCCGACTTAAGTACAGGAAGAATGAGTCTTCCTACTGTCTATGTGTTGAGCGTTTCCTGTGTCAACAGTTTTACATTCTGATGCACCTCTGCAGGTTTACTGTATCCCTTGGACCTTCCCATTGACGATGAAAAACAGAAATTGCATCCGAATTAAATATAAGAGACACAATGCCGACTGAAGTACAGGAAGACTAAGTCTTCCTACTGTCTATGTTTTGAGCGTTTCCTGTGTCATCAGTTTTACTTTCCGACGCACCTCTGCAGGATTACTATATCCCTTGGACCTTCCCATTCACAATGAAACACAGAAATTTCATCGGAATTAAATACAAGAGACACAATGCCGACTTAAGTACAGGAGGACTGAGTCTTCCTACTGTCTATATTTTGAGCGTTTCCTGTGTCACCAGTTTTACATTCCGATGCACCTCTGCAGGTTTACTGTTTCCCTTGGACCTTCCATTGACGATGAAACACAGAAATTGCATCGGAATTAAATATAAGAGACACAATGCCGACTTAAGTACAGGAAGAATGAGTCTTCCTACTGTCTATGTTTTAAGCGATTCCTGTGTCACTAGTTTTACATTCCGATGCACCTCTGCAGGTTTCCTGTATACCTTGGACCTTCCCATTGACGATGAAACACAGAAATTGCATCGAAATTAAATATAAGACACACAATGCCGAGTTAAGTACAAGAAAACAGTCTTCGTACGGTCAATGTCTTGAGCGTTTCCTGTGTCACCAGTTTTACATTCCGATGCACCTCTGCAGGTTTACTGTATTCCTTGGACCTTCCCATTGACGATGAAACACAGAAATTAAATCGGAATTAAATATAAGAGACACAATGCCGACTTAAGTACTGGAAAAATGAGTCTTCCTACTGTCTATGTGTTGAGCGTTTCCTGTGTCACCAGTTTTACATTCCGATGCATCTCTGCCGGTTTACTGTATCCCTTGGACCTTCCCATTGTCGATGAAACACAGAAATTACATCGGAATAAAATATAAGAGACACAATGCCGACTGAAGTACAGGAAGACAGAGTCTTCCTACTGTCTATGTTTTGGACGTTTCCTGTGTCACTAGTTTTACATTCCGATGCACCTCTGCAGGTTTACTGTATCCCTTGGATCTTCCCATTGACGATGAAACACAGAAATTGCATCGGAATTAAATATAAGAGACACAATGCCGACTGAAGTACAGGAAGACTGAGTCTTCCTACACTCTATGCTTTGAGCGTTTCCTGTGTCACCAGCTTTACATTCTGATGCACCTCTGCAGGCTTACTGTATCCCTTGGACCTTCCCATTGACGATGAAACACAGAAATTGCATCGGAACTAAATATAAGAGACACAATGCCGACTTAAGTACAGGAAGACAGAGTCTTCCTACTGTCTATGTTTTGAGCGTTTCCTGTGTCACTAGTCTTACATTCCGATGCACCTCTGCAGGTTTACTGTATTCCTTGGACCTTCCCATTGACGATGAAACACAGAAATTGCATCGGAATTAAATATAAGAGACACAATGCCGACTTAAGTACAGGAAGAATGAGTCTTCCGACTGTCTATGTGTTGAGCCTCTCCTGTGTCAACAGTTTTACATTCTGATGCACCTCTGCAGGTTTACTGTATCCCTTGGACCTTCCCATTGACGATGAAACATAGAAATTTCATCGGAAATAAATATAAGAGACACAATGCCGACTTAAGTACAGGAAGACTGAGTCTTCCTACTGTCTATGTTTTGATCGCTTCCTGTGTCACCAGTTTTACATTCCGATGCACCTCTGCAGGTTTACTGTTTCCCTTGGACCTTCCCATTGACGATGAAACACAGAAATTGCATCGGAATTAAATATAAGAGACACACTGCCGACTGAAGTACAGGAAGACTGAGTCTTCCTACACTCTATGCTTTGAGCGTTTCCTGTGTCACCAGTTTTACATTCTGATGCACCTCTGCAGGCTTACTGTATCCCTTGGACCTTCCCATTGACGATGAAACACAGAAATTGCATCGGAATTAAATATAAGAGACACAATGCCGACTTAAGTACAGGAAGAGAGAATCTTCCTACTGTCTATGTTTTGAGCGTTTCCTCTGTCACTAGTTTTACATTCCGATTAACCTCTGCAGGTTTACTGTATTCCTTGGACCTTCCCATTGACGATGAAACACAGAAATTGCATCGGAATTAAATATAAGAGACACAATGCCGACTTAAGTACAGGAAGAATGAGTGTTCCTACTGTCTATGTGTTGAGCGTTTCCTGTGTCAACAGTTTTACATTCTGATGCACCTCTGCAGGTTTACTGTATCCCTTGGACCTTCCCATTGACGATGAAAAACAGAAATTGCATTCGAATTAAATATAAGAGACACAATGCCGACTGAAGTACAGGAAGACTAAGTCTTCCTACTGTCTATGTTTTGAGCGTTTCCTGTGTCATCAGTTTTACTTTCCGATGCACCTCTGCAGGATTACTATATCCCTTGGACCTTCCCATTCACAATGAAACACAGAAATTTCATCGGAATTAAATACAAGAGACACAATGCCGACTTAAGTACAGGAGGACTGAGTCTTCCTACTGTCTATGATTTGAGCGTTTCCTGTGTCACCAGTTTTACATTCCGATGCACCTCTGCAGGTTTACTGTTTCCCTTGGACCTTCCCATTGACGATGAAACACAGAAATTGCATCGGAATTAAATATAAGAGACACAATGCCGACTTAAGTACAGGAAGACTGAGTCTTCCTACTGTCTATGTTTTAAGCGTTTCCTGTGTCACTAGTTTTACATTCCGATGCACCTCTGCAGGTTTACTGTATTCCTTGGACCTTCCCATTGACGATGAAACACAGAAATTGCATCGGAATTAAATATAAGAGACACAATGCCGACTTAAGTACTGGAAGAATGAGTCTTCCTACTGTCTATGCTTTGAGCGTTTCCTGTGTCACCAGTTTTACATTCTGATGCACCTCTGCAGGTTTACTGTATCCCTTGGACCTTCCCATTGACGATGAAACATAGAAATTTCACGGAAATAAATATAAAAGACACAATGCCGACTTATGTACAGGAAGACTGAGTCTTCCTACTGTCTATGTTTTGAGCGTTTCCTGTGTCACCAGTTTTACATTCCGATGCACCTCTGCAGGTTTACTATTTCCCTTGGACCTTCCCATTGACGATGAAACACAGAAATTGCATCGGAATTAAATATAAAAGACACAATGCCGACTTAAGTACAGGAAGACTGAGTCTTCCTACTGTCTATGTTTTGAGCGTTTCCTGTGTTAGCAGTTTTACATTCTGATGCACCTCTGCAGGTTTACTGTATCCCTTGGACCTTCCCATTGACGATGAAACAGAGAAATTGCATCGGAATTAAATATAAAAGACACAATGCCGACTTAAGTACAGGAAGACTGAGTCTTCCTACTGTCTATAATTTGAGCGTTTCCTGTGTCACCAGTTTTATTTTCCGATGCACCTCTACAGGTTTACTATATCCCTTGGACCTTCCGATTCACGATGAAAAACAGAAATTTCATCGGAAATAAATATAAGAGACACAATGCCGACTTAAGTATAGGAAGAATGAGTCTTCCTACTGTCTATGTTTTGAGCGTTTCCTGTGTCACCAGTTTTACATTCCGATGCACCTCTGCAGGTTTACTGTATCCCTTGGACCTTCCCATTGACGATGAAACACAGAAATTGCATCGGAATTAAATATAAGAGACACAATGCCGACTTAAGTACAGGAAGACTGAGTCTTCCTACTCTCTATGCTTTGAGCGTTTCCTGTGTTAAAAGTTTGACATTCCGATGCACCTCTGCAGGTTTCCTGTATCCCTTGGACCTTCCCATTGACGATGAAACACAGAAACTGCATCGAAAATAAATATAAGAGACACAATGCCGACTTAAGTACAAGAAAACAGTCTTCGTACGGTCATTGTTTTTAGCGTTTCCTGTGTCACCAGTTTTACATTCCGATGAATATCTGCCGGTTTACTGTATCCCTTGGACCTTCCCATTGACGATGAAACACAGAAATTGCATCGGAATTAAATATAAGAGACACAATGCCGACTTAAGTACAGGAAGACAGAGTCTTCCTACTGTCTATGTTTTGAGCGATTCCTGTGTCACTAGTTTTACATTCCGATGCACCTCTGCAGGTTTACTGTATCCCTTGGACCTTCCCATTGACGATGAAACACAGAAATTGCATCGGAATTAAATATAAGAGACACAATGCCGACTGAAGTACAGGAAGACTGAGTCTTCCTACACTCTATGCTTTGAGCGTTTCCTGTGTCACCAGTTTTACATTCCGATGCACCTCTGCAGGCTTACTGTATCCCTTGGACCTTCCCATTGACGATGAAACACAGAAATTGCATCGGAATTAAATATAAGAGACACAATGCCGACTTATGTACAGGAAGACAGAGTCTTCCTACTGTCTATGTTTTGAGCGTTTCCTGTGTCACTAGTTTTACATTCCGATGCACCTCTGCAGGTTTACTGTATCCCTTGGACCTTCCCATTGACGATGAAACACAGAAATTGCATCGGAATTAAATATAAGAGACACAATGCCGACTTAAGTACAGGAAGAATGAGTCTTCCGACTGTCTATGTGTTGAGCGTCTCCTGTGTCAACAGTTTTACATTCTGATGCACCTCTGCAGGTTTACTGTATCCCTTGGACCTTTCCATTGACGATGAAACATAGAAATTTCATCGGAAATAAATATAAGACACACAATGCCGACTTAAGTACAGGAAGACTGAGTCTTCCTACTGTCTATGTTTTGAGCGTTTCCTGTGTCACCAGTTTTACATTCCGATGCACCTCTGCAGGTTTACTGTTTCCCTTGGACCTTCCCATTGACGATGAAACACAGAAATTGCATCGGAATTAAATATAAGAGACACACTGCCGACTGAAGTACAGGAAGACTGAGTCTTCCTACACTCTATGCTTTGAGCGTTTCCTGTGTCACCAGTTTTACATTCTGATGCACCTCTGCAGGCTTACTGTATCCCTTGGACCTTCCCATTGACGATGAAACACAGAAATTGTATCGGAATTAAATATAAGAGACACAATGCCGACTTAAGTACAGGAAGAGAGAATCTTCCTACTGTCTATGTTTTGAGCGTTTCCTCTGTCACTAGTTTTACATTCCGATTAACCTCTGCAGGTTTACTGTATTCCTTGGACCTTCCCATTGACGATGAAACACAGAAATTGCATCGGAATTAAATATAAGAGACACAATGCCGACATAAGTACAGGAAGAATGAGTGTTCCTACTGTCTATGTGTTGAGCGTTTCCTGTGTCAACAGTTTTACATTCTGATGCACCTCTGCAGGTTTACTGTATCCCTTGGACCTTCCCATTGACGATGAAAAACAGAAATTGCATTCGAATTAAATATAAGAGACACAATGCCGACTGAAGTACAGGAAGACTAAGTCTTCCTACTGTCTATGTTTTGAGCGTTTCCTGTGTCATCAGTTTTACTTTCCGATGCACCTCTGCAGGATTACTATATCCCTTGGACCTTCCCATTCATAATGAAACACAGAAATTTCATCGGAATTAAATACAAGAGACACAATGCCGACTTAAGTACAGGAGGACTGAGTCTTCCTACTGTCTATGATTTGAGCGTTTCCTGTGTCACCAGTTTTACATTCCGATGCACCTCTGCAGGTTTACTGTTTCCCTTGGACCTTCCCATTGACGATGAAACACAGAAATTTCATCGGAATTAAATACAAGAGACACAATGCCGACTTAAGTACAGGAGGACTGAGTCTTCCTACTGTCTATGATTTGAGCGTTTCCTGTGTCACCAGTTTTACATTCCGATGCACCTCTGCAGGTTTACTGTTTCCCTTGGACCTTCCCATTGACGATGAAACACAGAAATTGCATCGGAATTAAATATAAGAGACACAATGCCGACTTAAGTACAGGAAGACTGAGTCTTCCTACTGTCTATGTTTTAAGCGTTTCCTGTGTCACTAGTTTTACATTCAGATGCACCTCTGCACGTTTACTGTATTCCTTGGACCTGCCCATTGACGATGAAACACAGAAATTGCATTGGAATTAAATATAAGAGACACAATGCCGACTTAAGTACTGGAAGAATGGGTCTTCCTACTGTCTATGCTTTGAGCGTTTCCTGTGTCACCAGTTTTACATTCTAATGCACCTCTGCAGGTTTACTGTATCCCTTGGACCTTCCCATTGACGATGAAACACAGAAATTGCATCGGAATTAAATATAAGAGACACAATGCCGACTTAAGTACAGGAAGAATGAGTCTTCCTACTGTCTATGTGTTGAGCGTTTCCTGTGGCAACAGTTTTACATTCTGATGCACCTCTGCAGGTTTACTGTATCCCTTGGACCTTCCCATTGACGATGAAAAACAGAAATTGCATCCGAATTAAATATCAGAGACACAATGCCGACTTAAGTACAGGAAGACTGAGTCTTCCTACTGTCTATGTTTTGAGCGTTTCCTGTGTTACCAGTTTTACATTCTGATGCACCGCTGCAGGTTTACTGTATCCCTTGGACCTTCCCGTTGACGATAAAACACAAAAATTGCATCGGAATTAAATATAAGAGACACAATGCCGACTTAAGTACAGGAAGACTGAGTCTTCCTACTGTCTATAATTTGAGCGTTTCCTGTGGCACCAGTTTTATTTTCCGATGCACCTCTACAGGTTTACTATATCCCTTGGACCTTCCCATTCACGATGAAAAACAGAAATTTCATCGGAAATGAATATAAGAGACACAATGCCGACTTAAGTATAGGAAGAATGAGTCTTCCTACTGTCTATGTTTTGAGCGTTTCCTGTGTCACCAGTTTTACATTCCGATGCACCTCTGCAGGTTTACTGTATCCCTTGGACCTTCCCATTGACGATGAATCACAGAAATTGCATCGGAATTAAATATAAGAGACTCAATGCCGACTTAAGTACAGGAAGACTGAGTCTTCCTACTCTCTATGCTTTGAGCGTTTCCTGTGTTAAAAGTTTGACATTCCGATGCACCTCTGCAGGTTTCCTGTATCCCTTGGACCTTCCCATTGACGATGAAACACAGAAATTGCATCGAAATTAAATATAAGACACACAATGCCGACTTAAGTACAAGAAAACAGTCTTCGTACGGTCATTGTTTTGAGCGTTTCCTGTGTCACCAGTTTTACATTCCGATGAATATCTGCCGGTTTACTGTATCCCTTGGACCTTCCCATTGTCGATGAAACACAGAAATTGCATCGGAATTAAATATAAGAGACACAATGCCGACTTAAGTACAGGAAGACAGAGTCTTCCTACTGTCTATGTTTTGAGCGTTTCCTGTGTCACTAGTTTTACATTCCGATGCACCTCTGCAGGTTTACTGTATCCCTTGGACCTTCCCATTGACGATGAAACACAGAAATTGCATCGGAATTAAATATAAGAGACACACTGCCGACTGAAGTACAGGAAGACTGAGTCATCCTACACTCTATGCTTTGAGCGTTTCCTGTGTCACCAGTTTTACATTCTGATGCACCTCTGCAGGCCTACTGTATCCCTTGGACCTTCCCATTGACGATGAAACACAGAAATTGCATCGGAATTAAATATAAGAGACACAATGCCGACTTAAGTACAGGAAGAGAGAATCTTCCTACTGTCTATGTTTTGAGCGTTTCCTCTGTCCCTAGTTTTACATTCCGATGCACCTCTGCAGGTTTACTGTATTCCTTGGACCTTCCCATTGACGATGAAACATAGAAATTGCATCGGAATTAAATATAAGAGACACAATGCCGACTTAAGTACAGGAAGAATGAGTCTTCCTACTGTCTATGTGTTGAGCGTTTCCTGTGTCAACAGTTTTACATTCTGATGCACCTCTGCAGGTTTACTGTATCCCTTGGACCTTCCCATTGACGATGAAAAACAGAAATTGCATCCGAATTAAATTTAAGAGACACAATGCCGACTGAAGTACAGGAAGACTAAGTCTTCCTACTGGCTATGTTTTGAGCGTTTCCTGTGTCATCAGTTTTACTTTCCGATGCACCTCTGCAGGATTACTATATCCCTTGGACCTTCCCATTCACAATGAAACACAGAAATTTCATCGGAATTAAATACAAGAGACACAATGCCGACTTAAGTACAGGAGGACTGAGTCTTCCTACTGTCTATATTTTGAGCGTTTCCTGTGTCACCAGTTTTACATTCCGATGCACCTCTGCAGGTTTACTGTTTCCCTTGGACCTTCCATTGACGATGAAACACAGAAATTGCATCGGAATTAAATATAAGAGACACAATGCCGACTTAAGTACAGGAAGACTGAGTCTTCCTACTGTCTATGTTTTAAGCGTTTCCTGTGTCACTAGTTTTACATTCCGATGCACCTCTGCAGGTTTACTGTATTCCTTGGACCTTCCCATTGACGATGAAACACAGAAATTGCATCGGAATTGAATATAAGAGACACAATGCCGACTTAAGTACTGGAAGAATGAGTCTTCCTACTGTCTATGCTTTGAGCGTTTCCTGTGTCACCAGTTTTACATTCTGATGCACCTCTGCAGGTTTACTGTATCCCTTGGACCTTCCCATTGACGATGAAACATAGAAATTTCACGGAAATAAATATAAAAGACACAATGCCGACTTAAGTACAGGAAGACTGAGTCTTCCTACTGTCTATGTTTTGAGCGTTTCCTGTGTCACCAGTTTTACATTCCGATGCACCTCTGCAGGTTTACTGTTTCCCTTGGACCTTCCCATTGACGATGAAACACAGAAATTGCATCGGAATTAAATATAAGAGACACACTGGCGACTGAAGTACAGGAAGACTGAGTCTTCCTACACTCTATGCTTTGAGCGTTTCCTGTGTCACCAGTTTTACATTCTGATGCACCTCTGCAGGCTTACTGTATCCCTTGGACCTTCCCGTTGACGATAAAACACAGAAATTGCATCGGAATTGAATATAAGAGACACAATGCCGACTTAAGTACAGGAAGACTGAGTCTTCCTACTGTCTATAATTTCAGCGTTTCCTGTGTCACCAGTTTTATTTTCCGATGCACCTCTATAGGTTTACTATATCCCTTGGACCTTCCCATTCACGATGGAAAACAGAAATTTCATCGGAAATAAATATAAGAGACACAATGCTGACTTAAGTATAGGAAGAATGAGTCTTCCTACTGTCTATCTTTTGAGCGTTTCCTGTGTCACCAGTTTTACATTCCGATGCACCTCTGCAGGTTTACTGTATCCCTTGGACCTTCCCATTGACGATGAAACACAGAAATTGCATCGGAATTAAATATAAGAGACACAATGCCGACTTAAGTACAGGAAGACTGAGTCTTCCTACTCTCTATGCTTTGAGCGTTTCCTGTGTTAAAAGTTTGACATTCCGATGCACCTCTGCAGGTTTCCTGTATCCCTTGGACCTTCCCATTGACGATGAAACACAGAAATTGCATCGAAATTAAATATAAGAGACACAATGCCGACTTAAGTACAAGAAAACAGTCTTCGTACGGTCAATGTTTTGAGCGTTTCCTGTGTCACCAGTTTTACATTCCGATGCATCTCTGTCGGTTTACTGTATCATTTGGACCTTCCCATTGTCGATGAAACACAGAAATTGCATCGGAATTAAATATAAGAGACACAATGCCGACTTAAGTACAGGAAGACTGAGTCTTCCTACTGTCTATGTTTTGAGCGTTTCCTGTGTCACTAGTTTTACATTCCGATGCACCTCTGCAGGCTTACTCTATCCCTTGGACATTCCCATTGACGATGAAACACAGAAATTGCATCGGAATTAAATATAAGAGACACAATGCCGACTTAAGTACAGGAAGACAGAGTCTTCCTACTGTCTAAGTTTTGAGCGTTTCCTGTGTCACTAGTTTTACATTCCGATGCACCTCTGTAGGTTTACTGTATTCCTTGGACCTTCCCATTGACGATGAAACACAGAAATTGCATCGAAATTAAATATAAGAGACACAATGCCGACTTAAGTACAAGAAAACAGTCTTCGTACGGTCAATGTTTTGAGCGTTTCCTGTGTCACCAGTTTTACATTCCGATGCATCTCTGCCGGTTTACTGTATCCCTTGGACCTTCCCATTGACGATGAAACACCGAAATTGCATCGGAATTAAATATAAGAGACACAATGCCGACTTAAGTACAGGAAGACTGAGTCTTCCTACTCTCTATGCTTTGAGCGTTTCCTGTGTTAAAAGTTTGACATTCCGATGCACCTCTGCAGGTTTCCTGTATCCCTTGGACCTTCCCATTGACGATGAAACACAGAAATTGCATCGAAATTAAATATAAGAGACACAATGCCGACTTAAGTACAAGAAAACAGTCTTCGTACGGTCAATGTTTTGAGCGTTTCCTGTGTCACCAGTTTTACATTCCGATGCATCTCTGCCGGTTTACTGTATCCCTTGGACCTTCCCATTGACGATGAAACACAGAAATTGCATCGGAATTAAATATAAGAGACGCCGACTTAAGTACAGGAAGAATGAGTCTTCCGACTGTCTATGTGATGAGCGTCTCCTGTGTCAACAGTTTTACATTCTGATGCACCTCTGCAGGTTTACTGTATCCCTTGGACCTTCCCATTGACGATGAAACATAGAAATTTCATCGGAAATAAATATAAGAGACACAATGCCGACTGAAGTACAGGAAGACTAAGTCTTCCTACTGTCTATGTTTTGAGCGTTTCCTGTGTCATCAGTTTTACTTTCCGATGCACCTCTGCAGGATTACTATATCCCTTGGACCTTCCCATTCACAATGAAACACAGAAATTTCATCGGAAATAAATATAAGAGACACAATGCCGACTTAAGTACAGGAAGACTGAGTCTTCCTACTGTCTATGTTTTGAGCGTTTCCTGTGTCACCAGTTTTACATTCCGATGCACCTCTGCAGGTTTACTGTTTCCCTTGGACCTTCCCATTGACGATGAAACACAGAAATTGCATCGGAATTAAATATAAGAGACACAATGCCGACTGAAGTAAAGGAAGACTGAGTCTTCCTACACTCTATGCTTTGAGCGCTTCCTGTGTCACCAGTTTTACATTCTGATGCACCTCTGCAGGCTTACTGTATCCCTTGGACCATCCCATTGACGATGAAACACAGAAATTGCATCGGAATTAAATATAAGAGACACAATGCCGACTAAAGTACAGGAAGAATGAGTCTTCCTACTGTCTATGTGTTGAGCGTTTCCTGTGTCAACAGTTTTACATTCTGATGCACCTCTGCAGGTTTACGGTACCCCTTGGACCTTCCCATTGACGATGAAAAACAGAAATTGCATCCGAATTAAATATAAGAGACACAATGCCGACTGAAGTACAGGAAGTCTAAGTCTTCCTACTGCCTATGTTTTGAGCGTTTCCTGTGTTACCAGTTTTACATTCTGATGCACCGCTGCAGGTTTACTGTATCCCTTGGACCTTCCCGTTGACGATAAAACACAAAAATTGATTCGGAATTAAATATAAGAGACACAATGCCGACTTAAGTACAGGAAGACTGAGTCTTCCTACTGTCTATAATTTGAGCGTTTCCTGTGGCACCAGTTTTATTTTCCGATGCACCTCTACAGGTTTACTATATCCCTTGGACCTTCCCATTCACGATGAAAAACAGAAATTTCATCGGAAATAAATATAAGAGACACAATGCCGACTTAAGTATAGGAAGAATGAGTCTTCCTACTGTCTATGTTTTGAGCGTTTCCTGTGTCACCAGTTTTACATTCCGATGCACCTCTGCAGGTTTACTGTATCCCTTGGACCTTCCCATTGACGATGAAACACAGAAATTGCATCGGAATTAAATATAAGAGACACAATGCCGACTTAAGTACAGGAAGACTGAGTCTTCCTACTCTCTATGCTTTGAGCGTTTCCTGTGTTAAAAGTTTGACATTCCGATGCACCTCTGCAGGTTTCCTGTATCCCTTGGACCTTCCCATTGACGATGAAACACAGAAATTGCATCGAAATTAAATATAAGACACACAATGCCGACTTAAGTACAAGAAAACAGTCTTCGTACGGTCATTGTTTTGAGCGTTTCCTGTGTCACCAGTTTTACATTCCGATGCATCTCTGCCGGTTTACTGTATCCCTTGGACCTTCCCATTGTCGATGAAACACAGAAATTGCATCGGAATTAAATATAAGAGACACAATGCCGACTTAAGTACAGGAAGACAGAGTCTTCCTACTGTCTATGTTTTGAGCGTTTCCTGTGTCACTAGTTTTACATTCCGATGCACCTCTGCAGGTTTACTGTATCCCTTGGACCTTCCCATTGACGATGAAACACAGAAATTGCATCGGAATTAAATATAAGAGACACACTGCCGACTGAAGTACTGGAAGACTGAGTCATCCTACACTCTATGCTTTCAGCGTTTCCTGTGTCACCAGTTTTACATTCTGATGCACCTCTGCAGGCCTACTGTATCCCTTGGACCTTCCCATTGACGATGAAACACAGAAATTGCATCGGAATTAAATATAAGAGACACAATGCCGACTTAAGTACAGGAAGAGAGAATCTTCCTACTGTCTATGTTTTGAGCGTTTCCTCTGTCCCTAGTTTTACATTCCGATGCACCTCTGCAGGTTTACTGTATTCCTTGGACCTTCCCATTGACGATGAAACACAGAAATTGCATCGGAATTAAATATAAGAGACACAATGCCGACTTAAGTACAGGAAGAATGAGTCTTCCTACTGTCTATGTGTTGAGCGTTTCCTGTGTCAACAGTTTTACAATCTGATGCACCTCTGCAGGTTTACTGTATCCCTTGGACCTTCCCATTGACGATGAAAAACAGAAATTGCATCCGAATTAAATATAAGAGACACAATGCCGACTGAAGTACAGGAAGACTAAGTCTTCCTACTGTCTATGTTTTGAGCGTTTCCTGTGTCATCAGTTTTACTTTCCGATGCACCTCTGCAGGATTACTATATCCCTTGGACCTTCCCATTCACAATGAAACACAGAAATTTCATCGGAATTAAATACAAGAGACACAATGCCGACTTAAGTACAGGAGGACTGAGTCTTCCTACTGTCTATGATTTGAGCGTTTCCTGTGTCACCAGTTTTACATTCCGATGCACCTCTGCAGGTTTACTGTTTCCCTTGGACCTTCCATTGACGATGAAACACAGAAATTGCATCGGAATTAAATATAAGAGACACAATGCCGACTTAAGTACAGGAAGACTGAGTCTTCCTACTGTCTATGTTTTAAGCGTTTCCTGTGTCACTAGTTTTACATTCCGATGCACCTCTGCAGGTTTACTGTATTCCTTGGACCTTCCCATTGACGATGAAACACAGAAATTGCATCGGAATTAAATATAAGAGACACAATGCCGACTTAAGTACTGGAAGAATGAGTCTTCCTACTGTCTATGCTTTGAGCGTTTCCTGTGTCACCAGTTTTACATTCTGATGCACCTCTGCAGGTTTACTGTATCCCTTGGACCTTCCCATTCACGATGAAACATAGAAATTTCACGGAAATAAATATAAAAGACACAATGCCGACTTAAGTACAGGAAGACTGAGTCTTCCTACTGTCTATGTTTTGAGCGTTTCCTGTGTCACCAGTTTTACATTCCGATGCACCTCTGCAGGTTTACTGTTTCCCTTGGACCTTCCCATTGACGATGAAACACAGAAATTGCATCGGAATTAAATATAAGAGACACACTGGCGACTGAAGTACAGGAAGACTGAGTCTTCCTACACTCTATGCTTTGAGCGTTTCCTGTGTCACCAGTTTTACATTCTGATGCACCTCTGCAGGCTTACTGTATCCCTTGGACCTTCCCGTTGACGATAAAACACAGAAATTGCATCGGAATTGAATATAAGAGACACAATGCCGACTTAAGTACAGGAAGACTGAGTCTTCCTACTGTCTATAATTTCAGCGTTTCCTGTGTCACCAGTTTTATTTTCCGATGCACCTCTATAGGTTTACTATATCCCTTGGACCTTCCCATTCACGATGAAAAACAGAAATTTCATCGGAAATAAATATAAGAGACACAATGCCGACTTAAGTATAGGAAGAATGAGTCTTCCTACTGTCTATGTGTTGAGCGTTTCCTGTGTCACCAGTTTTACATTCCGATGCACCTCTGCAGGTTTACTGTATCCCTTGGACCTTCCCATTGACGATGAAACACAGAAATTGCATCGGAATTAAATATAAGAGACACAATGCCGACTTAAGTACAGGAAGACTGAGTCTTCCTACTCTCTATGCTTTGAGCGTTTCCTGTGTTAAAAGTTTGACATTCCGATGCACCTCTGCAGGTTTCCTGTATCCCTTGGACCTTCCCATTGACGATGAAACACAGAAATTGCATCGAAATTAAATATAAGAGACACAATGCCGACTTAAGTACAAGAAAACAGTCTTCGTACGGTCAATGTTTTGAGCGTTTCCTGTGTCACCAGTTTTACATTCCGATGCATCTCTGCCGGTTTACTGTATCCCTTGGACCTTCCCATTGTCGATGAAACACAGAAATTGCATCGGAATTAAATATAAGAGACACAATGCCGACTTAAGTACAGGAAGACTGAGTCTTCCTACTGTCTATGTTTTGAGCGTTTCCTGTGTCACTAGTTTTACATTCCGATGCACCTCTGCAGGTTTACTGTATCCCTTGGACCTTCCCATTGACGATGAAACACAGAAATTGCATCGGAATTAAATATAAGAGACACAATGCCGACTGAAGTACAGGAAGACTGAGTCTTCCTACACTCTATGCTTTGAGCGTTTCCTGTGTCACCAGTTTTACATTCTGATGCACCTCTGCAGGCTTACTGTATCCCTTGGACATTCCCATTGACGATTAAACACAGAAATTGCATCGGAATTAAATATAAGAGACACAATGCCGACTTAAGTACAGGAAGACAGAGTCTTCCTACTGTCTAAGTTTTGAGCGTTTCCTGTGTCACTAGTTTTACATTCCGATGCACCTCTGTAGGTTTACTGTATTCCTTGGACCTTCCCATTGACGATGAAACACAGAAATTGCATCGGAATTAAATATAAGAGACACAATGCCGACTTAAGTACAGGAAGAATGAGTCTTCCGACTGTCTATGTGATGAGCGTCTCCTGTGTCAACAGTTTTACATTCTGATGCACCTCTGCAGGTTTACTGTATCCCTTGGACCTTCCCATTGACGATGAAACATAGAAATTTCATCGGAAATAAATATAAGAGACACAATGCCGACTTAAGTACAGGAAGACTGAGTCTTCCTACTGTCTATGTTTTGAGCGTTTCCTGTGTCACCAGTTTTACATTCCGATGCACCTCTGCAGGTTTACTGTTCCCTTGGACCTTCCCATTGACGATGAAACACAGAAATTGCATCGGAATTAAATATAAGAGACACACTGCCGACTGAAGTAAAGGAAGACTGAGTCTTCCTACACTCTATGCTTTGAGCGCTTCCTGTGTCACCAGTTTTACATTCTGATGCACCTCTGCAGGCTTACTGTATCCCTTGAACCATCCCATTGACGATGAAACACAGAAATTGCATCGGAATTAAATATAAGAGACACAATGCCGACTAAAGTACAGGAAGAATGAGTCTTCCTACTGTCTATGTGTTGAGCGTTTCCTGTGTCAACAGTTTTACATTCTGATGCACCTCTGCAGGTTTACTGTACCCCTTGGACCTTCCCATTGACGATGAAAAACAGAAATTGCATCCGAATTAAATATAAGAGACACAATGCCGACTGAAGTACAGGAAGTCTAAGTCTTCCTACTGTCTATGTTTTGAGCGTTTCCTGTGTCATCAGTTTTACTTTACGATGCACCTCTGCAGGCTTACTATATCCCTTGGACCTTCCCATTCACAATGAAACACAGAAATTTCATCGGAATTAAATACAAGAGACACAATGCCGACTTAAGTACAGGAGGACTGAGTCTTCCTACTGTCTATGATTTGAGCGTTTCCTGTGTCACCAGTTTTACATTCCGATGCACCTCTGCAGGTTTACTGTTTCCCTTGGACCTTCCCATTGACGATGAAACACAGAAATTGCATCGGAATTAAATATAAGAGACACAATGCCGACTTAAGTACAGGAAGACTGAGTCTTCCTACTGTCTATGCTTTGAGCGTTTCCTGTGTCACCAGTTTTACATTCTGATGCACCTCTGCAGGTTTACTGTATCCCTTGGACCTTCCCATTGACGATGAAGCATTGAAATTTCACGGAAATAAATATAAAAGACACAATGCCGACTTAAGTACAGGAAGACTGAGTCCTTCTACTGTCTATGTTTTGAGCGTTTCCTGTGTCACCAGTTTTACATTCCGATGCACCTCTGCAGGTTTACTGTTTCCCTTGGACCTTCCCATTGACGATGAAACACAGAAATTGCATCGGAATTAAATATAAGAGACACACTGGCGACTGAAGTACAGGAAGACTGAGTCTTCCTACACTCTATGCTTTCACGTTTCCTGTGTCACCAGTTTTACATTCTGATGCACCTCTGCAGGCTTACTGTATCCCTTGGACCTTCCCATTGACGATGAAACACAGAAATTGCATCGGAATTAAATATAAAAGACACAATGCCGACTTAAGTACAGGAAGACTGAGTCTTCCTACTGTCTATGTTTTGAGCGTTTCCTGTGTCACCAGTTTTACATTCCGATGCACCTCTGCAGGTTTACTGTATCCCTTGGACCTTCCCATTGACGATGAAACACAGAAATTGCATCGGAATTAAATATAAGAGACACAATGCCGACTTAAGTACAGGAAGACTGAGTCTTCCTACTCTCTATGCTTTGAGCGTTTCCTGTGTTAAAAGTTTGACATTCCGATGCACCTCTGCAGGTTTCCTGTATTCCTTGGACCTTCCCATTGACGATGAAACACAGAAATTGCATCGGAAATAAATATAAGAGACACAATGCCGACTTAAGTACAGGAAGAATGTGTCTTCCGACTGTCTATGTGTTGAGCGTCTCCTGTGTCAACAGTTTTACATTCTGATGCACCTCTGCAGGTTTACTGTATCCCTTGGACCTTCCCATTGACGATGAAACATAGAAATTTCATCGGAAATAAATATAAGAGACACAATGCCGACTTAAGTACAGGAAGACTGAGTCTTCCTACTGTCTATGTTTTGAGCGTTTCCTGTGTCACCAGTTTTACATTCCGATGCACCTCTGCAGGTTTACTGTTTCCCTTGGACCTTCCCATTGACGATGAAACACAGAAATTGCATCGGAATTAAATAAAAGAGACACACTGCCGACTCAAGTACAGGAAGACTGAGTCTTCCTACACTCTATGCTTTGAGCGTTTCCTGTGTCACCAGTTTTACATTCTGATGCTCCTCTGCAGGCCTACTGCATCCCTTGGACCTTCCCATTGACGATGAAACACAGAAATTGCATCGGAATTAAATATAAGAGACACAATGCCGACTTAAGTACAGGAAGAGAGAATCTTCCTACTGTCTATGTTTTGAGCGTTTCCTCTGTCCCTAGTTTTACATTCCGATGCACCTCTGCAGGTTTACTGTATTCCTTGGACCTTCCCATTCACAATGAAACACAGAATTTTCATCGGAATTAAATACAAGAGACACAATGCAGACTTAAGTACAGGAGGACTGACTCTTCCTACTGTCTATGATTTGAGCGTTTCCTGTGTCACCAGTTTTACATTCCGATGCACCTCTGCAGGTTTACTGTTTCCCTTGGACCTTCCATTGACGATGAAACACAGAAATTGCATCGGAATTAAATATAAGAGACACACTGGCGACTGAAGTACAGGAAGACTGAGTCTTTCTACACTCTATGCTTTGAGCGTTTCCTGTGTCACCAGTATTATATTCTGATGCACCTCTGCAGGCTTACTGTATCCCTTGGACCTTCCCGTTGACGATAAAACACAGAAATTGCATCGGAATTAAATATAAGAGACACAATGCCGACTTAAGTACAGGAAGACTGAGTCTTCCTACTGTCGATAATTTCAGCGTTTCCTGTGTCACCAGTTTTATTTTCCGATGCACCTCTACAGGTTTACTATATCCCTTGGACCTTCCCATTCACGATGAAAAACAGAAATTTCATCGGAAATAAAGAGACACAATGCCGACTTAAGTACAGGAAGACTGAGTCTTCCTACTCTCTATGCTTTGAGCGTTTCCTGTGTTAAAAGTTTGACATTCCGATGCACCTCTGCAGGTTTCCTGTATCCCTTGGACCTTCCCATTGACGATGAAACACAGAAATTGCATCGAAATTAAATATAAGACACACAATGCCGACTTAAGTACAAGAAAACAGTCTTCGTACGGTCAATGTTTTGAGCGTTTCCTGTGTCACCAGTTTTACATTCCGATGCATCTCTGCCGGTTTACTGTTTCCCTTGGACCTTCCATTGACGATGAAACACAGAAATTGCATCGGAATTAAATATAAGAGACACACTGGCGACTGAAGTACAGGAAGACTGAGTCTTCCTACACTCTATGCTTTGAGCGTTTCCTGTGTTAAAAGTTTGACATTCCGATGCACCTCTGCAGGTTTCCTGTATCCCTTGGACCTTCCCATTGACGATGAAACACAGAAATTGCATCGAAATTAAATATAAGACACACAATGCCGACTTAAGTACAAGAAAACAGTCTTCGTACGGTCAATGTTTTGAGCGTTTCGTGTGTCACCAGTTTTACATTCCGATGCATCTCTGCCGGTTTACTGTTTCCCTTGGACCTTCCATTGACGATGAAACACAGAAATTGCATCGGAATTAAATATAAGAGACACACTGGCGACTGAAGTACAGGAAGACTGAGTCTTCCTACACTCTATGCTTTGAGCGTTTCCTGTGTCACCAGTTTTACATTCTGATGCACCTCTGCAGGCTTACTGTATCCCTTGGACCTTCCCGTTGACGATAAAACACAGAAATTGCATCGGAATTAAATATAAGAGACACAATGCCGACTTAAGTACAGGAAGACTGAGTCTTCCTACTGTCTATAATTTCAGCGTTTCCTGTGTCACCAGTTTTATTTTCCGATGCACCTCTACAGGTTTACTATATCCCTTGGACCTTCCCATTCACGATGAAAAACAGAAATTTCATCGGAAATAAATATAAGAGACACAATGCCGACTTAAGTATAGGAAGAATGAGTCTTCCTACTGTCTATGTTTTGAGCGTTTCCTGTGTCACCACTTTTACATTCCGATGCACCTCTGCAGGTTTACTGTATCCCTTGGACCTTCCCATTGACGATGAAACACAGAAATTGCATCGGAATTAAATATAAGAGACACAATGCCGACTTAAGTACAGGAAGACTGAGTCTTCCTACTCTCTATGCTTTGAGCGTTTCCTGTGTTAAAAGTTTGACATTCCGATGCACCTCTGCAGGTTTCCTGTATCCCTTGGACCTTCCCATTGACGATGAAACACAGAAATTGCATCGAAATTAAATATAAGAGACACAATGCCGACTTAAGTACAAGAAAACAGTCTTCGTACGGTCAATGTTTTGAGCGTTTCCTGTGTCACCAGTTTTACATTCCGATGCATCTCTGCCGGTTTACTGTATCCCTTAGACCTTCCCATTGTCGATGAAACACAGAAATTGCATCGGAATTAAATATAAGAGACACAATGCCGACTTAAGTACAGGAAGACTGAGTCTTCCTACTGTCTATGTTTTGAGCGTTTCCTGTGTCACTAGTTTTACATTCCGATGCACCTCTGCAGGTTTACTGTATCCCTTGGACCTTCCCATTGACGATGAAACACAGAAATTGCATCGGAATAAAATATAAGAGACACAATGCCGACTGAAGTACAGGAAGACTGAGTCTTCCTACACTCTATGCTTTGAGCGTTTCCTGTGTCACCAGTTTTACATTCTGATGCACCTCTGCAGGCTTACTGTATCCGTTGGACCTTCCCATTGACGATGAAACACAGAAATTGCATCGGAATTAAATATAAGAGACACAATGCCGACTTAAGTACAGGAAGACAGAGTCTTCCTACTGTCTAAGTTTTGAGCGTTTCCTGTGTCACTAGTTTTACATTCCGATGCACCTCTGTAGGTTTACTGTATTCCTTGGACCTTCCCATTGACGATGAAACACAGAAATTGCATCGGAATTAAATATAAGAGACACAATGCCGACTTAAGTACAGGAAGAATGAGTCTTCCGACTGTCTATGTGATGAGCGTCTCCTGTGTCAACAGTTTTACATTCTCATGCACCTCTGCAGGTTTACTGTATCCCTTGGACCTTCCCATTGACGATGAAACATAGAAATTTCATCGGAAATAAATATAAGAGACACAATGCCGACTTAAGTACAGGAAGACTGAGTCTTCCTACTGTCTATGTTTTGAGCGTTTCCTGTGTCACCAGTTTTACATTCCGATGCACCTCTGCAGGTTTACTGTTTCCCTTGGACCTTCCCATTGACGATGAAACACAGAAATTGCATCGGAATTAAATATAAGAGACACACTGCCGACTGAAGTAAAGGAAGACTGAGTCTTCCTACACTCTATGCTTTGAGCGCTTCCTGTGTCACCAGTTTTACATTCTGATGCACCTCTGCAGGCTTACTGTATCCCTTGGACCATCCCATTGACGATGAAACACAGAAATTGCATCGGAATTAAATATAAGAGACACAATGCCAACTAAAGTACAGGAAGAATGAGTCTTCCTACTGTCTATGTGTTGAGCGTTTCCTGTGTCAACAGTTTTACATTCTGATGCACCTCTGCAGGTTTACTGTATCCCTTGGACCTTCCCATTGACGATGAAAAACAGAAATTGCATCCGAATTAAATATAAGAGACACAATGCCGACTGAAGTACAGGAAGTCTAAGTCTTCCTACTGTCTATGTTTTGAGCGTTTCCTGTGTCATCAGTTTTACTTTCCGATGCACCTCTGCAGGATTACTATATCCCTTGGTCCTTCCCATTCACAATGAAACACAGAAATTTCATCGGAATTAAATACAAGAGACACAATGCCGACTTAAGTACAGGAGGACTGAGTCTTCCTACTGTCTATGATTTGAGCGTTTCCTGTGTCACCAGTTTTACATTCCGATGCACCTCTGCAGGTTTACTGTTTCCCTTGGACCTTCCCATTGACGATGAAACACAGAAATTGCATCGGAATTAAATATAAGAGACACAATGCCGACTTAAGTACAGGAAGACTGAGTCTTCCTACTGTCTATGCTTTAAGCGTTTCCTGTGTCACTAGTTTTACTTTCCGATGCACCTCTGCAGGTTTACTGTATTCCTTGGACCTTCCCATTGACGATGAAACACAGAAATTGCATCGGAATTAAATATAAGAGACAGAATGCCGACTTAAGTACTGGAAGAATGAGTCTTCCTACTGTCTATGCTTTGAGCGTTTCCTGTGTCACCAGTTTTACATTCTGATGCACCTCTGCAGGTTTACTGTATCCCTTGGACCTTCCCATTGACGATGAAACATTGAAATTTCACGGAAATAAATATAAAAGACACAATGCCGACTTAAGTACAGGAAGACTGAGTCTTCCTACTGTCTATGTTTTGAGCGTTTCCTGTGTCACCAGTTTTACATTCCGATGCACCTCTGCAGGTTTACTGTTTCCCTTGGACCTTCCCATTGACGATGAAACACAGAAATTGCATCGGAATTAAATATAAGAGACACACTGGCGACTGAAGTACAGGAAGACTGAGTCTTCCTACACTCTATGCTTTCGCGTTTCCTGTGTCACCAGTTTTACATTCCGATGCATATCTGCCGGTTTACTGTATCCCTTGGACCTTCCCATTGTCGATGAAACACAGAAATTGCATCGGAATTAAATATAAAAGACACAATGCCGACTTAAGTACAGGAAGACTGAGTCTTCCTACTGTCTATGTTTTGAGCGTTTCCTGTGTTACCAGTTTTACATTCTGATGCACCTCTGCAGGTTTACTGTATCCCTTGGACCTTCCCGTTGACGATAAAACACAGAAATTGCATCGGAATTAAATATAAGAGACACAATGCCGACTTAAGTACAGGAAGACTGAGTCTTCCTACTGTCTATAATTTGAGCGTTTCCTGGGTCACCAGTTTTATTTTCCGATGCACCCCTACAGGTTTACTATTTCCCTTGGACCTTCCCATTCACGATGAAAAACAGAAATTTCATCGGAAATAAATATAAGAAACATAATGCCGACTTAAGTATAGGAAGAATGGGTCTTCCTACTGTCTATGTTTTGAGCGTTTCCTGTGTCACCAGTTTTACATTCCGATGCACCTCTGCAGGTTTACTGTATCCCTTGGACCTTCCCATTGACGATGAAACACAGAAATTGCATCGGAATTAAATATAAGAGACACAATGCCGACTTAAGTACAGGAAGACTGAGTCTTCCTACTCTCTATGCTTTGAGCGTTTCCTGTGTTAAAAGTTTGACATTCCGATGCACCTCTGCAGGTTTCCTGTATTCCTTGGACCTTCCCATTGACGATGAAACACAGAAATTGCATCGGAATTAAATATAAGAGACACAATGCCGACTTAAGTACAGGAAGAATGAGTCTTCCGACTGTCTATGTGTTGAGCGTCTCCTGTGTCAACAGTTTTACATTCTGATGCACCTCTGCAGGTTTACTGTATACCTTGGACCTTCCCATTGACGATGAAACATAGAAATTTCATCGGAAATAAATATAAGAGACACAATGCCGACTTAAGTACAGGAAGACTGAGTCTTCCTACTGTCTATGTTTTGAGCGTTTCCTGTGTCACCAGTTTTACATTCCGATGCACCTCTGCAGGTTTACTGTTTCCCTTGGACCTTCCCATTGACGATGAAACACAGAAATTGCATCGGAATTAAATATAAGAGACACACTGCCGACTGAAGTACAGGAAGACTGAGTCATCCTACACTCTATGCTTTGAGCGTTTCCTGTGTCACCAGAGTTACATTCTGATGCACCTCTGCAGGCCTACTGTATCCCTTGGACCTTCCTATTGACGATGAAACACAGAAATTGCATCGGAATTAAATATAAGAGACACAATGCCGACTTAAGTACAGGAAGAGAGAATCTTCCTACTGTCTATGTTTTGAGTGTTTCCTCTGTCCCTAGTTTTACATTCCGATGCACCTCTGCAGGTTTACTGTATTCCTTGGACCTTCCCATTGACGATGAAACACAGAAATTGCATCGGAATTAAATATAAGAGACACAATGCCGACTTAAGTACAGGAAGAATGAGTCTTCCTACTGTCTATGTGTTGAGCGTTTCCTGTGTCAACAGTTTTACATTCTGATGCACCTCTGCAGGTTTACTGTATCCCTTGGACCTTCCCATTGACGATGAAAAACAGAAATTGCATCCGAATTAAATATAAGAGACACAATGCCGACTGAAGTACAGGAAGACTAAGTCTTCCTACTGTCTATGTTTTGAGCGTTTCCTGTGTCATCAGTTTTACTTTCCGATGCACCTCTGCAGGATTACTATATCCCTTGGACCTTCCCATTCACAATGAAACACAGAAATTTCATCGGAATTAAATACAAGAGACACAATGCCGACTTAAGTACAGGAGGACTGAGTCTTCCTACTGTCTATGATTTGAGCGTTTCCTGTGTCACCAGTTTTACATTCCGATGCACCTCTGAGGGTTTACTGTTTCCCTTGGACCTTCCATTGACGATGAAACACAGAAATTGCATCGGAATTAAATATAAGAGACACAATGCCGACTTAAGTACAGGAAGACTGAGTCTTCCTACTGTCTATGTTTAAGCGTTTCCTGTGTCACTAGTTTTACATTCCGATGCACCTCTGCAGGTTTACTGTATTCCTTGGACCTTCCCATTGACGATGAAACACAGAAATTGCATCGGAATTAAATATAAGAGACACAATGCCGACTTAAGTACTGGAAGAATGAGTCTTCCTACTGTCTATGTTTTGAGCGTTTCCTGTGTCACCAGTTTTACATTCCGATGCACCTCTGCAGGTTTACTGTTTCCCTTGGACCTTCCCATTGACGATGAAACACAGAAATTGCATCGGAATTAAATATAAGAGACACACTGGCGACTGAAGTACAGGAAGACTGAGTCTTCCTACACTCTATGCTTTGAGCGTTTCCTGTGTCACCAGTTTTACATTCTGATGCACCTCTGCAGGCTTACTGCATCCCTTGGACCTTCCCGTTGACGATAAAACACAGAAATTGCATCGGAATTAAATATAAGAGACACAATGCCGACTTAAGTACAGGAAGACTGAGCCTTCCTACTGTCTATAATTTCAGCGTTTCCTGTGTCACCAGTTTTATTTTCCGATGCACCTCTACAGGTTTACTATATCCCTTGGACCTTCCCATTCACGATGAAAAACAGAAATTTCATCGGAAATAAATATAAGAGACACAATGCCGACTTAAGTATAGGAAGAATGAGTCTTCCTACTGTCTATGTTTTGAGCGTTTCCTGTGTCACCAGTTTTACATTCCGATGCACCTCTGCAGGTTTACTGTATCCCTTGGACCTTCCCATTGACGATGAAACACAGAAATTGCATCGGAATTAAATATAAGAGACACAATGCCGACTTAAGTACTGGAAGAATGAGTCTTCCTACTGTCTATGCTTTGAGCGTTTCCTGTGTCACCAGTTTTACATTCTGATGCACCTCTGCAGGTTTACTGTATCCCTTGGACCTTCCCATTGACGATGAAACATTGAAATTTCACGGAAATAAATATAAAAGACACAATGCCGACTTAAGTACAGGAAGACTGAGTCTTCCTACTGTCTATGTTTTGAGCGTTTCCTGTGTCACCAGTTTTACATTCCGATGCACCTCTGCAGGTTTACTGTTTCCCTTGGACCTTCCCATTGACGAGGAAACACAGAAATTGCATCGGAATTAAATATAAGAGACACACTGGCGACTGAAGTACAGGAAGACTGAGTCTTCCTACACTCTATGCTTTCGCGTTTCCTGTGTCACCAGTTTTACATTCCGATGCATATCTGCCGGTTTACTGTATCCCTTGGACCTTCCCATTGACGATGAAACACAGAAATTGCATCGGAATTAAATATAAAAGACACAATGCCGACTTAAGTACAGGAAGACTGAGTCTTCCTACTGTCTATGTTTTGAGCGTTTCCTGTGTTACCAGTTTTACATTCTGATGCACCTCAGCAGGTTTACTGTATCCCTTGGACCTTCCCGTTGACGATAAAACACAGAAATTGCATCGGAATTAAATATAAGAGACACAATGCCGACTTAAGTACAGGAAGACTGAGTCTTCCTACTGTCTATAATTTGAGCGTTTCCTGTGTCACCAGTTTTATTTTCCGATGCACCTCTACAGGTTTACTATATCCCTTGGACCTTCCCATTCACGATGAAAAACAGAAATTTCATCGGAAATAAATATAAGAGACACAATGCCGACTTAAGTATAGGAAGAATGAGTCTTCCTACTGTCTATGTTTTGAGCGTTTCCTGTGTCACCAGTTTTACATTCCGATGCACCTCTGCAGGTTTACTGTATCCCTTGGACCTTCCCATTGACGATGAAACACAGAAATTGCATCGGAATTAAATATAAGAGACACAATGCCGACTTAAGTACAGGAAGACTGAGTCTTCCTACTCTCTATGCTTTGAGCGTTTCCTGTGTTAAAAGTTTGACATTCCGATGCACCTCTGCAGGTTTCCTGTATTCCTTGGACCTTCCCATTGACGATGAAACACAGAAATTGCATCGGAATTAAATATAAGAGACACAATGCCGACTTAAGTACAGGAAGAATGAGTCTTCCGACTGTCTATGTGTTGAGCGTCTCCTGTGTCAACAGTTTTACATTCTGATGCACCTCTGCAGGTTTACTGTATCCCTTGGACCTTCCCATTGACGATGAAACATAGAAATTTCATCGGAAATAAATATAAGACACAATGCCGACTTAAGTACAGGAAGACTGAGTCTTCCTACTGTCTATGTTTTGAGCGTTTCCTGTGTCACCAGTTTTACATTCCGATGCACCTCTGCAGGTTTACTGTATCCCTTGGACCTTCCCATTGACGATGAAACACAGAAATTGCATCGGAATTAAATATAAGAGACACAATGCCGACTTAAATACTGGAAGAATGAGTCTTCCTACTGTCTATGCTTTGAGCGTTTCCTGTGTCACCAGTTTTACATTCCGATGCACCTCTGCAGGTTTACTGTTTCCCTTGGACCTTCCCATTGACGATGAAACACAGAAATTGCATCGGAATTAAATATAAGAGACACACTGGCGACTGAAGTACAGGAAGACTGAGTCTTCCTACACTCTATGCTTTGAGCGTTTCCTGTGTCACCAGTTTTACATTCTGATGCACCTCTGCAGGCTTACTGTATCCCTTGGACCTTCCCGTTGACGATAAAACACAGAAATTGCATCGGAATTAAATATAACAGACACAATGCCGACTTAAGTACAGGAAGAATGAGTCTTCCGACTGTCTATGTGTTGAGCGTCTCCTGTGTCAACAGTTTTACATTCTCATGCACCTCTGCAGGTTTACTGCATCCCTTGGACCTTCCCATTGACGATGAAACATAGAAATTTCATCGGAAATAAATATAAGACACAATGCCGACTTAAGTACAGGAAGACTGAGTCTTCCTACTGTCTATGTTTTGAGCGTTTCCTGTGTCACCAGTTTTACATTCTGATGCACCTCTGCAGGTTTACTGTATCCCTTGGACCTTCCCATTGACGATGAAAAACAGAAATTGCATCCGAATTAAATATAAGAGACACAATGCCGACTGAAGTACAGGAAGACTAAGTCTTCCTACTGTCTATGTTTTGAGCGTTTCCTGTGTCATCAGTTTTACTTTCCGATGCACCTCTGCAGGATTACTATATCCGTTGGACCTTCCCATTCACAATGAAACACAGAAATTTCATCGGAATTAAATACAAGAGACACAATGCCGACTTAAGTACAGGAGGACTGAGTCTTCCTACTGTCTATGTTTTAAGCGTTTCCTGTGTCACTAGTTTTACATTCCGATGCACCTCTGCAGGTTTACTGTATTCCTTGGACCTTCCCATTGACGATGAAACACAGAAATTGCATCGGAATTAAATATAAGAGACACAATGCCGACTTAAGTACTGGAAGAATGAGTCTTCCTACTGTCTATGCTTTGAGCGTTTCCTGTGTCACCAGTTTTACATTCTGATGCACCTCTGCAGGTTTACTGTATCCCTTGGACCTTCCCATTGACGATGAAACATAGAAATTTCACGGAAATAAATATAAAAGAAACAATGCCGACTTAAGTACAGGAAGACTGAGTCTTCCTACTGTCTATGTTTTGAGCGTTTCCTGTGTCACCAGTTTTACATTCCGATGCACCTCTGCAGGTTTACTGTTTCCCTTGGACCTTCCCATTGACGATGAAACACAGAAATTGCATCGGAATTAAATATAAGAGACACACTGGCGACTGAAGTACAGGAAGACTGAGTCTTCCTACACTCTATGCTTTGAGCGTTTCCTGTGTCACCAGTTTTACATTCTGATGCACCTCTGCAGGCTTACTGTATCCCTTGGACCTTCCCGTTGACGATAAAACACAGAAATTGCATCGGAATTAAATATAAGAGACACAATGCCGACTTAAGTACAGGAAGACTGAGTCTTCCTACTGTCTATAATTTCAGCGTTTCCTGTGTCACCAGTTTTATTTTCCGATGCACCTCTAAAGGTTTACTATATCCCTTGGACCTTCCCATTCACGATGAAAAACAGAAATTTCATCGGAAATAAATATAAGAGACACAATGCCGACTTAAGTATAGGAAGAATGAGTCTTCCTACTGTCTATGTTTTGAGCGTTTCCTGTGTCACCAGTTTTACATTCCGATGCACCTCTGCAGGTTTACTGTATCCCTTGGACCTTCCCATTGACGATGAAACACAGAAATTGCATCGGAATTAAATATAAGAGACACAATGCCGACTTAAGTACTGGAAGAATGAGTCTTCCTACTGTCTATGCTTTGAGCGTTTCCTGTGTCACCAGTTTTACATTCTGATGCACCTCTGCAGGTTTACTGTATCCCTTGGACCTTCCCATTGACGATGAAACATTGAAATTTCACGGAAATAAATATAAAAGACACAATGCCGACTTAAGTACAGGAAGACTGAGTCTTCCTACTGTCTATGTTTTGAGCGTTTCCTGTGTCACCAGTTTTACATTCCGATGCACCTCTGCAGGTTTACTGTTTCCCTTGGACCTTCCCATTGACGATGAAACACAGAAATTGCATCGGAATTAAATATAAGAGACACACTGGCGACTGAAGTACAGGAAGACTGAGTCTTCCTACACTCTATGCTTTGAGCGTTTCCTGTGTCACCAGTTTTACATTCTGATGCACCTCTGCAGGCTTACTGTATCCCTTGGACCTTCCCGTTGACGATAAAACACAGAAATTGCATCGGAATTAAATATAAGAGACACAATGCCGACTTAAGTACAGGAAGACTGAGTCTTCCTACTGTCTATAATTTCAGCGTTTCCTGTGTCACCAGTTTTATTTTACAATGCACCTCTACAGGTTTACTATATCCCTTGGACCTTCCCATTCACGATGAAAAACAGAAATTTCATCGGAAATAAATATAAGAGACACAATGCCGACTTAAGTACTGGAAGAATGAGTCTTCCTACTGTCTATGATTTGAGCGTTTCCTGTGTCACCAGTTTTACATTCCGATGCACCTCTGCAGGTTTACTGTTTCCCTTGGACCTTCCATTGACGATGAAACACAGAAATTGCATCGGAATTAAATATAAGAGACACAATGCCGACTTAAGTACAGGAAGACTGAGTCTTCCTACTGTCTATGTTTTAAGCGTTTCCTGTGTCACTAGTTTTACATTCCGATGCACCTCTGCAGGTTTACTGTATTCCTTGGACCTTCCCATTGATGATGAAACACAGAAATTGCATCGGAATTAAATATAAGAGACACAATGCCGACTTAAGTACTGGAAGAATGAGTCTTCCTACTGTCTATGCTTTGAGCGTTTCCTGTGTCACCAGTATTACATTCTGATGCACCTCTGCAGGTTTACTGTATCCCTTGGACCTTCCCATTGACGATGAAACATAGAAATTTCACGGAAATAAATATAAAAGACACAATGCCGACTTAAGTACAGGAAGACTGAGTCTTCCTACTGTCTATGTTTTGAGCGTTTCCTGTGTCACCAGTTTTACATTCCGATGCACCTCTGCAGGTTTACTGTTTCCCTTGGACCTTCCCATTGACGATGAAACACAGAAATTGCATCGGAACTAAATATAAGAGACACACTGGCGACTGAAGTACGGGAAGACTGAGTCTTCCTACACTCTATGCTTTGAGCGTTTCCTGTGTCACCAGTTTTACATTCTGATGCACCTCTGCAGGCTTACTGTATCCCTTGGACCTTCCCGTTGACGATAAAACACAGAAATTGCATCGGAATTAAATATAAGAGACACAATGCCGACTTAAGTACAGGAAGACTGAGTCTTCCTACTCTCTATGCTTTGAGCGTTTCCTGTGTTAAAAGTTTGACATTCCGATGCACCTCTGCAGGTTTCCTGTATCCCTTGGACCTTCCCATTGACGATGAAACACAGAAATTGCATCGAAATTAAATATAAGACACACAATGCCGACTTAAGTACAAGAAAACAGTCTTCGTACGGTCAATGTTTTGAGCGTTTCCTGTGTCACCAGTTTTACATTCCGATGCATCTCTGCCGGTTTACTGTATCCCTTGGACTTTCCCATTGTCGATGAAACACAGAAATTGCATCGGAATTAAATATAAGAGACACAATGCCGACTTAAGTACAGGAAGACAGAGTCTTCCTACTGTCTATGTTTTGAGCGTTTCCTGTGTCACTAGTTTTACATTCCGATGCACCTCTGCAGGTTTACTGTATTCCTTGGACCTTCCCATTGACGATGAAACACAGAAATTGCATCGGAATTAAATATAAGAGACACAATGCCGACTTAAGTACGGGAAGAATGAGTCTTCCTACACTCTATGCTTTGAGCGTTTCCTGTGTCACCAGTTTTAAATTCTGATGCACCTCTGCAGGCTTACTGTATCCCTTGGACCTTCCCATTGACGATGAAACACAGAAATTGCATCGGAATTAAATATAAGAGACACAATGCCGACTTAAGTACAGGAAGACAGAGTCTTCCTACTGTCTATGTTTTGAGCGTTTCCTGTGTCACTAGTTTTACATTCCGATGCACCTCTGCAGGTTTACTGTATTCCTTGGACCTTCCCATTGACGATGAAACACAGAAATTGCATCGGAATTAAATATAAGAGACACAATGCCGACTTAAGTACGGGAAGAATGAGTCTTCCGACTGTCTATGTGTTGAGCGTCTCCAGTGTCAACAGTTTTACATTCTGATGCACCTCTGCAGGTTTACTGTATCCCTTGGACCTTCCCATTGACGATGAAACATAGAAATTTCATCGGAAATAAATATAAGAGACACAATGCCGACTTAAGTACAGGAAGACTGAGTCTTCCTACTGTCTATGTTTTGAGCGTTTCCTGTGTCACCAGTTTTACATTCCGATGCACCTCTGCAGGTTTACTGTTTCCCTTGGACCTTCCCATTGACGATGAAACACAGAAATTGCATCGGAATTAAATATAAGAGACACACTGCCGACTGAAGTACAGGAAGACTGAGTCTTCCTACACTCTATGCTTTGAGCGTTTCCTGTGTCACCAGTTTTACATTCTGATGCACCTCTGCAGGCCTACTGTATCCCTTGGACCTTCCCATTGACGATGAAACACAGAAATTGCATCGGAATTAAATGTAAGAGACACAATGCCGACTTAAGTACAGGAAGAGAGAATCTTCCTACTGTCTATGTTTTGAGCGTTTCCTCTGTCCCTAGTTTTACATTCCGATGCACCTCTGCAGGTTTACTGTATTCCTTGGACCTTCCCATTGACGATGAAACACAGAAATTGCATCGGAATTAAATATAAGAGACACAATGCCGACTGAAGTACAGGAAGTCTAAGTCTTCCTACTGTCTATGTTTTGAGCGTTTCCTGTGTCATCAGTTTTACTTTCCGATGCACCTCTGCAGGATTACTATATCCCTTGGACCTTCCCATTCACAATGAAACACAGAAATTTCATCGGAATTAAATACAAGAGACACAATGCCGACTTAAGTACAGGAGGACTGAGTCTTCCTACTGTCTATGATTTGAGCGTTTCCTGTGTCACCAGTTTTACATTCCGATGCACCTCTGCAGGTTTACTGTTTCCCTTGGACCTTCCCATTGACGATGAAACACAGAAATTGCATCGGAATTAAATATAAGAGACACAATGCCGACTTAAGTACCGGAAGACTGAGTCTTCCTACTGTCTATGTTTTAAGCGTTTCCTGTGTCACCAGTTTTACATTCCGATGCACCTCTGCAGGTTTACTGTTTCCCTTGGACCTTCCCATTGACGATGAAACACAGAAATTGCATCGGAATTAAATATAAGAGACACACTGCCGACTGAAGTACAGGAAGACTGAGTCTTCCTACACTCTATGCTTTGAGCGTTTCCTGTGTCACCAGTTTTACATTCTGATGCACCTCTGCAGGCCTACTGTATCCCTTGGACCTTCCCATTGACGATGAAACACAGAAATTGCATCGGAATTAAATATAAGAGACACAATGCCGACTTAAGTACAGGAAGAGAGAATCTTCCTACTGTCTATGTTTTGAGCGTCACCTCTGTCCCTAGTTTTACATTCCGATGCACCTCTGCAGGTTTACTGTATTCCTTGGACCTTCCCATTGACGATGAAACACAGAAATTGCATCGGAATTAAATATAAGAGACACAATGCCGACTGAAGTACAGGAAGTCTAAGTCTTCCTACTGTCTATGTTTTGAGCGCTTCCTGTGTCATCAGTTTTACTTTCCGATGCACCTCTGCAGGATTACTATATCCCTTGGACCTTCCCATTCACAATGAAACACAGAAATTTCATCGGAATTAAATACAAGAGACACAATGCCGACTTAAGTACAGGAGGACTGAGTCTTCCTACTGTCTATGATTTGAGCGTTTCCTGTGTCACCAGTTTTACATTCCGATGCACCTCTGCAGGTTTACTGTTTCCCTTGGACCTTCCCATTGACGATGAAACACAGAAATTGCATCGGAATTAAATATAAGAGACACAATGCCGACTTAAGTACAGGAAGACTGAGTCTTCCTACTGTCTATGTTTTAAGCGTTTCCTGTGTCACTAGTTTTACATTCCGATGCACCTCTGCAGGTTTACTGTATTCCTTGGACCTTCCCATTGACGATGAAACACAGAAATTGCATCGGAATTAAATATAAGAGACAGAATGCCGACTTAAGTACTGGAAGAATGAGTCTTCCTACTGTCTATGCTTTGAGCGTTTCCTGTGTCACCAGTTTTACATTCTGATGCACCTCTGTAGGTTTACTGTATCCCTTGGACCTTCCCATTGACGATGAAACATTGAAATTTCACGGAAATAAATATAAAAGACACAATGCCGACTTAAGTACAGGAAGACTGAGTCTTCCTACTGTCTATGTTTTGAGCGTTTCCTGTGTCACCAGTTTTACATTCCGATGCACCTCTGCAGGTTTACTGTTTCCCTTGGACCTTCCCATTGACGATGAAACACAGAAATTGCATCGGAATTAAATATAAGAGACACACTGGCGATTGAAGTACAGGAAGACTGAGTCTTCCTACACTCTATGCTTTCGCGTTTCCTGTGTCACCAGTTTTACATTCTGATGCACCTCTGCAGGCTTACTGTATCCCTTGGACCTTCCCATTGACGATGAAACACAGAAATTGCATCGGAATTAAATATAAAAGACACAATGCCGACTTAAGTACAGGAAGACTGAGTCTTCCTACTGTCTATGTTTTGAGCGTTTCCTGTGTTACCAGTTTTACATTCTGATGCACCTCTGCAGGTTTACTGTATCCCTTGGACCTTCCCGTTGACGATAAAACACAGAAATTGCATCGGAATTAAATATAAGAGACACAATGCCGACTTAAGTACAGGAAGACTGAGTCTTCCTACTGTCTATAATTTGAGCGTTTCCTGTGTCACCAGTTTTATTTTCCGATGCACCTCTACAGGTTTACTATATCCCTTGGACCTTCCCATTCACGATGAAAAACAGAAATTTCATCGGAAATAAATATAAGAGACACAATGCCGACTTAAGTATAGGAAGAATGAGTCTTCCTACTGTCTATGTTTTGAGCGTTTCCTGTGTCACCAGTTTTACATTCCGATGCACCTCTGCAGGTTTACTGTATCCCTTGGACCTTCCCATTGACGATGAAACACAGAAATTGCATCGGAATTAAATATAAGAGACACAATGCCGACTTAAGTACAGGAAGACTGAGTCTTCCTACTCTCTATGCTTTGAGCGTTTCCTGTGTTAAAAGTTTGACATTCCGATGCACCTCTGCAGGTTTCCTGTATCCCTTGGACCTTCCCATTGACGATGAAACACAGAAATTGCATCGGAATTAAATATAAGAGACACAATGCCGACTTAAGTACTGGAAGAATGAGTCTTCCTACTGTCTATGCTTTGAGCGTTTCCTGTGTCACCAGTTTTACATTCTGATGCACGTCTGCAGGTTTACTGTATCCCTTGGACCTTCCCATTGACGATGAAACATAGAAATTTCACGGAAATAAATATAAAAGACACAATGCCGACTTAAGTACAGGAAGACTGAGTCTTCCTACTGTCTATGTTTTGAGCGTTTCCTGTGTCACCAGTTTTACATTCCGATGCACCTCTGCAGGTTTACTGTTTCCCTTGGACCTTCCCATTGACGATGAAACTCAGAAATTGCATCGGAATTAAATATAAGAGACACACTGGCGACTGAAGTACAGGAAGACTGAGTCTTCCTACACTCTATGCTTTGAGCGTTTCCTGTGTCACCAGTTATACATTCTGATGCACCTCTGCAGGCTTACTGTATCCCTTGGACCTTCCCATTGACGATGAAACACAGAAATTGCATCGGAATTAAATATCTTCTTCTCTTCTTCGGTTATCAACCCACAGGTTGGTTGGCAGCAGCACGCCATTCCGTTCTTTTGTCAACTTTCTTCTTCATATCTGCATAGGTCTGGCACCCGATGTCATTTATTACTTGTTGAATGTAGCTTAATCTAGGTCGTCCTCGGCGAGTTCTTCCTTCAATGATTCCTTCTAATATTCTCTTAATGAAATTGTTATGCCGTAAAATGTGACCTATGAAGGTTATTCTTCTTTTCTGTATATTTCGCCAAAGAGATCTGTTTTCTTTCACTCTTCTGAGGACATCTTCGTTTGTAGCCTTGTCTCGCCAGCTGATTTTTTCCATTCTCCGGTAGCACCACATTTCGAATGCCTCTAATCTTCTCTTTTCTTCTTTTCCACTAGTCCAAGTTTCACATCCGTAAAGGGCTGTACTCCACACATAGGTTTTCATGACTCTCTTTCTTACGTCTAAACTAACATTTCTACTCGTCAGTAAGTTTCTTTTTCCATTGAATGCTATTTTGGCAAGTTGTATTCTGTTTTTAATGTCACTTTTGCTCCTTCCATCTGCTGTTATTTTGCTACCTAAGTAGTTAAATTCTGTAACCTGCCCTAGTTTCTCTCCCTTTATTGTTATTCGTATGGGTTCATTGTAGTTCAGGGCGCCACTCACCATCACTTTAGTCTTTTTCTTATTTATTTTCATTCCATACTGTTCTTTTAAGGTGTTTTCCATTTCATTGAGTGCGGCTTCTAAATCTTCTTTCCTTTCTGTAATTATGGCGATATCATCTGCATATCGCAACATATCTATTTTCATTCCGTTAAGTTTTATTCCTACTTCAATATTCTCTCTTATTTTATCTATTGCTTCTTGGATATATGCGTTGAAAATTACTGGAGATAGTGGGCATCCCTGTCTCACTCCTTTCCTTATTCTTGCTGTTTCTTCTTTGTTTTCCTTCTTAACTAAGGCTGTTTCATTTTGGTATATTTTAAAGATTATCCTTCTGTCATTATATTTCAGACCAGCCTTCTTCAGAATTCTAAACATTTCTGGCCATACAACATTGTCAAATGCCTTTTCGAGGTCTACGAAGGCTATAAATACTTGTTTGTTTTTGGAAATTTGTTTCTCAATTATTAGTCTTAAAGATAAGATTGCTTCCCTCGTCCCTACACCGCTTCTAAAACCGAATTGGTCTTCACTTAGAGTGGTATTCAATTGGTTTTCAACTCTTTTCAAAATTATTCTTATTAGAATTTTTGATGCGTGTGAAAGAAGACTGAGTGTTCGATGGTTTTCACAGTCCATAGTAGATGCTTTCTTAGGTATGGGGAATATGATGCATTTCTGATAGTCTTCAGGAACTTCACCTGTTTTGTATATTTTCTGTATGAGTTGCAGTAATGTAGCTTTCATTTTGTCTCCTGATTTCTTAATTAGTTCAGAAGGTATATCATCAACACCTGCCGCTTTCTTATCTGGTAGTTCTTTTAGTGCTTTTTCAAATTCATCTTTCAGAATTGTGTCCCCTAGTTCTTCTTTCTCTACTTCTTCGCTTAATTCTATCATATTATCTGTTAGAGGGTCTCCTTGATATAGCTCTTCAATGTATTCTTGCCATCTCTTCAGCGTGTCATATCCAAATAGTACCTTGCCCTCTTTGTTCTTTATAGTTCCTGAAGATTTTACTTTCCGTTTAGCAAAGTTTTGTTTTATTGTTCTGTAGGCCAAGTCAGTTTTTCCTTTAACCATGTTTTCCTCCACCTCTTTACAAATGCTGTTGAGGTAATTTTCTTTTGCTTTCCTAGATTCTCTGTTTATTTGGTTTCTAAGCTTTCTGTATTTGTTTTCGCTTTGCTCGTCAGAGGCATTTTTGTATAGTCTTCTTTCTTCCATTAGACAAATTATTTCAGGTGTTATCCACTCTTTCCTGTTTACAGGTTTGGCTTTCCCAATAAATTCTTCTGCTGCTTTATGTATGCCTTCTTTGATTTGTTTCCACTCCTCGTTAGTACTCCCGGGAATAATGTTTGATGCCATCTCATCAGTTTTCCGTGCATAAGGGATCACTAGTTCTTCAGACTTTAGGTTATCTCTGTTCCATACTTTGTTCGTTTTTCTCTCTAATCGCTTGAGTTTGAGTAAGCATTTCATCATTACAAGGTTGTGATCACTATTAATATCCGCAGACGGGTAGCTTCTGCAATCCTTGATTTGGTTTTTAAAACGCGATTTTACTAATATATAGTCGATTTGGTGTCTTCTAGTATCTCCTGGGGCTTTCCACGTGTACCTTCTTCTTTTATGGTGGTTGAAAAGGGAGTTCGCTATGACCAACTTGTTTTTGGCACAAAATTCAATTAGCCGGCTTCCTCTTTCGTTCCTATCTCCTAGACCATATTTCCCTACAATTCCGTCAACTTTCTCTTCTCCAACACTAGCATTCCAATCTCCCATTATAATTAAGTTCTCTTCACCTTTAACATAATTTATAACTTTGTTGATGTCTTCATACACTGTTTCTATTACATCGTCTTCTTCTGCCGATGTCGGCATATAGACTTGTACTATTACCGTGTTCTTTGGTTTGGTTCCAATTTTGACTAGTATTATTCTAGAGTTAAATTGCACATATCCCGTGACTAGATTCCCGAGTTTTCCTTTTAGAATTATTCCAACTCCACCGATTCCAGTTGTTCCTTGGTTAGTACCTGTATGAATGATACGATAATTTCCTGATCTGAAGTCTCCTGGTTCAGGCCATCGCATCTCAGATATTCCTATTATGTCTGTTCCCATTCTGTCCATCTCTAGTTTGAGGTTCTCTAATTTCCCGCATTGGAGGAGTGTTCTTACATTCCATGTTGCTATTTTTAGTGTATTCTTCAACTTTGCCTGACCTTCCATTGTCCCCACCCGGAGATCCGATTGGGGGACTATTACTCCGGATTTATGTTTAACAGAAGATTCTGGCGTGGTGCGCTACTGATTCTTGGGATATCTTGAGTGATCTTTAATGGAGTGGTTTCCCGTTGCCTTCTCCATCCTATGCCGTTGACTGTGAAGTTCTTCCGCCTTTAGGAGCAATTTCTCACTCCAAGGACAAGAGAGTGCCCTGCCTCTATCCGCTCATCCGCTCTCTTTGAGACCGTTGGCACTTGATAGGGGGGGTTTCCTTATCCCGGGAAACATTCGGTCGTCAGAGCCTCGTTAGCAATAACAGGGTGTACCGTGCAGCAATCCTTAGCTGCAACTCGGGTAGGTGAGGTTGACATTTGTACAGGAGAGGCTGTTAGAGTCGCTTCACTGTACCTTATATTAAATATAAAATATTAAAATATTAAATATATATTTAAAATATTAAATATAAAAGACACAATTTCGACTTAAGTACAGGAAGACTGAGTCTTCCTACTGTCTATGTTTTGAGCGTTTCCTGTGTTACCAGTTTTACATTCTGATGCACCTCTGCAGGTTTACTGTATCCCTTCGACCTTCCCGTTGACGATAAAACAAAGAAATTGCATCGGAATTAAATATAAGAGACACAATGCCGACTTAAGTACAGGAAGACTGAGTCTTCCTACTGTCTATAATTTGAGCGTTTCCTGTGTCACCAGTTTTATTTTCCGATGCACCTCTACAGGTTTACTATATCCCTTGGACCTTCCCATTCAGGATGAAAAACAGAAATTTCATCGGAAATAAATATAAGAGACACAATGCCGACTTAAGTATAGGAAGAATGAGTCTTCCTACTGTCTATGTTTTGAGCGGTTCCTGTGTCACCAGTTTTACATTCCGATGCACCTCTGCAGGTTTACTGTATCCCTTGGACCTTCCCATTGACGATGAAACACAGAAATTGCATCGGAATTAAATATAAGAGACACAATGCCGACTTAAGTACAGGAAGACTGAGTCTTCCTACTCTCTATACTTTGAGCGTTTCCTGTGTTAAAAGTTTGACATTCCGATGCACCTCTGCAGGTTTACTGTATCCCTTGGACCTTCCCATTGACGATGAAACACAGAAATTGCATCGGAATTAAATATAAGAGACACAATGCCGACTTAAGTACTGGACGAATGAGTCTTCCTACTGTCTATGCTTTGAGCGTTTCCTGTGTCACCAGTTTTACATTCTGATGCACGTCTGCAGGTTTACTGTATCCCTTGGACCTTCCCATTGACGATGAAACATAGAAATTTCACGGAAATAAATATAAAAGACACAATGCCGACTTAAGTACAGGAACACTGAGTCTTCCTACTGTCTATGTTTTGAGCGTTTCCTGTGTCACCAGTTTTACATTCCGATGCACCTCTGCAGGTTTACTGTTTCCCTTGGACCTTCCCATTGACGATGAAACACAGAAATTGCATCGGAATTAAATATAAGAGACACACTGGCGACTGAAGTACAGGAAGACTGAGTCTTCCTACACTCTATGCTTTGAGCGTTTCCTGTGTCACCAGTTTTACATTCTGATGCACCTCTGCAGGCTTACTGTAACCCTTGGACCTTCCCATTGACGATGAAACACAGAAATTGCATCGGAATTAAATATAAAAGACACAATTTCGACTTAAGTACAGGAAGACTGAGTCTTCCTACTGTCTATGTTTTGAGCGTTTCCTGTGTTACCAGTTTTACGTTCTGATGCACCTCTGCAGGTTTACTGTATCCCTTCGACCTTCCCGTTGACGATAAAACACAGAAATTGCATCGGAATTAAATATAAGAGACACAATGCCGACTTAAGTTCAGGAAGACTGAGTCTTCCTACTGTCTATAATTTGAGCGTTTCCTGTGTCACCAGTTTTATTTTCCGATGCACCTCTACAGGTTTACTATATCCCTTGGACCTTCCCATTCACGATGAAAAACAGAAATTTCATCGGAAATAAATATAAGAGACACAATGCCGACTTAAGTATAGGAAGAATGAGTCTTCCTACTGTCTATGTTTTGAGCGTGTCCTGTGTCACCAGTTTTACATTCCGATGCACCTCTGCAGGTTTACTGTATCCCTTGGACCTTCCCATTGACGATGAAACACAGAAATTGCATCGGAATTAAATATAAGAGACACAATGCCGACTTAAGTACAGGAAGACTGTGTCTTCCTACTCTCTATACTTTGAGCGTTTCCTGTGTTAAAAGTTTGACATTCCGATGCACCTCTGCAGGTTTCCTGTATCCCTTGGACCTTCCCATTGACGATGAAACACAGAAATTGCATCGAAATTAAATATAAGACACACAATGCCGACTTAAGTACAAGAAAACAGTCTTCGTACGGTCAATGTTTTGAGCGCTTCCTGTGTCACCAGTTTTACATTCCGATGCATCTCTGCCGGTTTACTGTATCCCTTGGACCTTCCCATTGTCGATGAAACACAGAAATCGCATCGGAATTAAATATAAGAAACACATTGCCGACTTAAGTACAGGAAGACTGAGTCTTCCTACTGTCTATGTTTTGAGCGTTTCCTGTGTCACCAGTTTTACATTCTGATGCAATTCTGCAGGTTTTCTGTATCCATTGGACCTTCCCATTGACGATGAAACACAGAAATTACATCGGAATTAAATATAAGAAACACAATGCCGACTTAAGTACAGGAAGACTGAGTCTTTCTACTGTCTATGTTTTGAGCGTTTCCTGTGTCAGCAGTTTTACATTCTGATGCACCTCTGCAGGATAACAGTATCCCTTGGACCTTCCCATTGACGATGAAAAACAGAAATTGCATCGGAATTAAATATAAGAGACACAATGCCGACTTAAGTACAGGAAGACTGTGTCTTCCTACTGTCTATGTTTTGAGCGTTTTCTGTGTCATCAGTTTTACATTCAGATGCACCTCTGCAGGTTTACTGTATCCCTTGGACCTTCCCATTGACGATGAAAAACAAAAATTGCATCGTTTTTAAATATAAGAGTCACAATGCCGACTGAAGTACAGGAAGTCTAAGTCTTCCTACTGTCTATCTTTTGAGCGTTTCCTGTGTCATCAGTTTTACTTTCCGATGCACCTCTGCAGGATTACTATATCCCATGGACCTTCCCATTCACGATGAAACACAGAAATTTCATCGGAATTAAATACAAGAGACGGAAAGCCGACTTAAGTACAGGAAGACTGAGTCTCCCTACTGTCTATGTTTTGAGCGTTTCCTGTGTCACCAGTTTTACATTCCGATGCACCTCTGCAGGTTTACTGTTTCCCTTGGACCTTCCCATTGACGATGAAACACAGAAATTGCATCGGAATTAAATATAAGAGACACAATGCCGACTTAAGTACAGGAAGACTGAGTCTTCCTACACTCTATGCTTTGAGAGTTTCCTGTGTCACTAGTTTTACATTCCGATGCACCTCTGCAGGTTTACTGTATCCCTTGGACCTTCCCATTGACGATGAAAAACAAAAATTGCATCGTTTTTTAATATAAGAGTCACAATGCCGACTGAAGTACAGGAAGTCTAAGTCTTCCTACTGTCTATGTGTTGAGCGTTTCCTGTGTCACCAGCTTTACATTGTGATGCACCTCTGCAGGTTTACTGTATCCCTTGGACCTTCCCGTTGACGATAAAACACAGAAATTGCATCGGAATTAAATATAAGAGACACAATGCCGACTTAAGTACAGGAAGACTGAGTCTTCCTACTGTCTATAATTTGAGCGTTTCCTGTGTCACCAGTTTTATTTTCCGATGCACCTCTACAGGTTTACTATATCCCTTGGACCTTCCCATTCACGATGAAAAACAGAAATATCATCGGAAATAAATATAAGAGACACAATGCCGACTTAAGTATAGGAAGAATGAGTCTTCCTACTGTCTATGTTTTGAGCGTTTCCTGTGTCACCAGTTTTACATTCCGATGCACCTCTGCAGGTTTACTGTATCCCTTGGACCTTCCCATTGACGATGAAACACAGAAATTGCATCGGAATTAAATATAAGAGACACAATGCCGACTTAAGTACAGGAAGACTGAGTCTTCCTACTCTCTATGCTTTGAGCGTTTCCTGTGTTAAAAGTTTGACATTCCGATGCACCTCTGCAGGTTTCCTGTATCCCTAGGACCTTCCCATTGACGATGAAACACAGAAATTGCATCGAAATTAAATATAAGAGACACAATGCCGACTTAATTACAAGAAAACAGTCTTCATACGGTCAATGTTTTGAGCGTTTCCTTTGTCACCAGTTTTACATTCCGATGCATCTCTGCCGGTTTACTGTATCCCATGGACCTTCCTATTGTCGATGAAACACAGAAATCGCATCGGAATTAAATATAAGAAACACATTGTCGACTTAAGTACAGGAAGACTGAGTCTTCCTACTGTCTATGTTTTGAGCGTTTCCTGTGTCACCAGTTTTACATTCTGATGCAATTCTGCAGGTTTTCTCTATCCATTGGGCCTTCCCATTGACGATGAAACACAGAAATTGCATCGGAATTAAATATAAGAGACACAATGCCGACTTAAGTACAGGAAGAATGAGTCTTCCTACTGTCTATGTGTTGAGCGTTTCCTGTGTCAACAGTTTTACATTCTGATGCACCTCTGCAGGTTTACTGTATCCCTTGGACCTTCCCACTGACGATGAAAGACAGAAATTGCATAGGAATAAATAATATAAGAGACACATTGCCCACTGAAGTACAGGTAGACTAAGTCTTCATACTGTCTATGTTTTGAGCGTTTCCTGTGTCATCAGTTTTACTTTCCGATGCACCTCTGCAGGATTACTATATCCCTTGGACCTTCCCATTCACGATGTAACACAGAAATTTCATCGGAATTAAATACAAGAGACACAATACCGACTTCAGTACAGGAAGACTGAGTCTTCCTACTGTCTATGATTTGAGCGTTTCCTGTGTCACCAGTTTTACATTCCGATGCACCTCTGCAGGTTTACTCTTTCCCTTGGACCTTCCTATTGACGATGAAACACAGAAATTCCATCGGAATTAAATATAAGAGACACAATGCCGACTTAAGTACAGGAAGACTGAGTCTTCCTACTGTGTATGTTTTAAGCGTTTCCTGTGTCACTAGTTTTACATTCCGATGCACCTCTGCAGGTTTACTGTATTTCTTGGACTTTCCCATTGAGGATGAAACACAGAAATTGCATCGGAATTAAATATAAGAGACACAATGCCGACTTAAGTACTGGAAGAATGAGTCTTCCTACCGTCTATGTGTTGAGCGTTTCCTGTGTCACCAGTTTTACATTCTGATGCACCTCTGCAGGTTTACTGTATCCCTTGGACCTTCAAATTGACGATGAAACATAGAAATTTAACGGAAATAAATATAAAAGACACAATGCCGACTTAAGTACAGGAAGACTGAGTCTTCCCACTGTCTATGTTTCGAGCGTTTCCTGTGTCACCAGTTTTACATTCCGATGCACCTCTGCAGGTTTACTGTTTCCCTTGGACCTTCCCATTGACGATGAAACACAGAAATTTCATCGGAATTAAATATAAGAGACACACTGCCGACTGAAGTACAGGAAGACTGAGTCTTCCTACACTCTATGCTTTGAGCGTTTCCTGTGTCACCAGTTTTACATTCTGATGCACCTTTGCAGGCTTACTGTATCCCTTGGACCTTCCCATTGACGATGAAACACAGAAATTGCATCGGAATTAAATATAAAAGACACAATGCCGACTTAAGTACAGGAAGACAGAGTCTTCCTACTGTCTATGTTTTGAGCGTTTCCTGTGTCACTAGTTTTACATTCCGATTCACCTCTGCAGGTTTACTGTATTCCTTGGACCTTCCCATTGACGATGAAACACAGAAATTGCATCGGAATTAAATATAAGAGACACAATGCCGACTTAAGTACAGGAAGAATGAGTCTTCCTACTGTCTATGAGTTGAGCGTTTCCTTTGTCAACAGTTTTACATTCAGATTCACCTCTGCAGATTTACTGTATCCCTTGGACCTTCCCATTGACGATGAAACATAGAAATTTCATCGGAAATAAATATAAGACACACAATGCCGACTTAAGTACAGGAAGACTGAGTCTTCCTACTGTCTATAATTTGAGCGTTTCCTGTGTCACCAGTTTTATTTTCCGATGCACCTCTACAGGTTTACCATATCCCCATTCATGATGAAAAACAGAAATTTCATCGGAAATAAATATAAGAGACACAATGCCGACTTAAGTATAGGAAGAATGAGTCATCCTACTGTCTATGTTTTGAGCGTGTCCTGTGTCACCAGTTTTACATTCCGATGCACCTCTGCAGGTTTACTGTATCCCTTGGACCTTCCCATTGACGATGAAACACAGAAATTGCATCGGAATTAAATATAAGAGACACAATGCCGACTTAAGTACAGGAATACTGTGTCTTCCTACTGTCTATGTTTTGAGCGTTTCCTGGGTCACTAGTTTTACATTCCGATGCACCTCTGCAGGTTTACTGTATTCCTTGGACCTTCCCATTGACGATGAAACAGAAATTGCATCGGAATTAAATATAAGAGACACAATGCCGACTTAAGTACAGGAAGACTGAGTCTTCCTACTCTCTATGCTTTGAGCGTTTCCTGTGTTAAAAGTTTGACATGCCGATGCACCTCTGCAGGTTTCCTGTATCCCTTGGACCTTCCCATTGACGATGAAACACAGAAATTGCATCGAAATTAAATATAAGAGACACAATGCCGACTTAAGTACAAGAAAACAGTCTTCGTACGGTCAATGTTTTGAGCGGTTCCTGTGTCACCAGTTTTACATTCCGATGCATCTCTGCCGGTTTACTGTATCCCTTGGACCTTCCCATTGTCGATGAAACACAGAAATCGCATCGGAATTAAATATAAGAAACACATTGCCGACTTAAGTACAGGAAGACTGAGTCTTCCTACTGTCTATGTTTTGAGCGTTTCCTGTGTCACCAGTTTTACATTCTTATGCAATTCTGCAGGTTTTCTGTATCCATTGGACCTTCCCATTGACGATGAAACACAGAAATTGCATCGGAATTAAATATAAGAGACACAATGCCGACTTAAGTACAGGAAGAATGAGTCTTCCTACTGTCTATGTGTTGAGCGTTTCCTGTGTCAACAGTTTTACATTCTGATGCACCTCTGCAGGTTTACTGTATCCCTTGGACCTTCCCATTGACGATGAAAAACAGAAATTGCATAGGAATTAAAAATATAAGAGACACAATGCCCACTGAAGTACAGGTAGACTAAGTCTTCCTACTGTCTATGTTTTGAGCGTTTCCTGGGTCATCAGTTTTACTTTCCGACGCACCTCTGCAGGATTACTATATCCCTTGGACCTTCCCATTCACGATGAAACACAGAAATTTCATCGGAATTAAATACAAGAGACACATTGCCGACTTAAGTACAGGAAGACTGAGTCTTCCTACTGTCTATGATTTGAGCGTTTCCTGTGTCACCAGTTTTACATTCCGATGCACCTCTGCAGGTTTACTGTTTCCCTTGGACCTTCCCATTGACGATGAAACACAGAAATTGCATCGGAATTAAATATAAGAGACACAATGCCGACTTAAGTACAGGAAGACTGAGTCTTCCTACTGTGTATGTTTTAAGCGTTTCCTGTGTCACTAGTTTTACATTCCGATGCACCTCTGCAGGTTTACTGTATTTCTTGGACCTTCCCATTGACGATGAAACACAGAAATTGCATCGGAATTAAATATAAGAGACACAATGCCGACTTAAGTACTGGAAGAATGAGTCTTCCTACTGTCTATGTGTTGAGCGTTTCCTGTGTCACCAGTTTTACATTCTGATGCACCTCTGCAGGTTTACTGTATCCCTTGGACCTTCCCATTGACGATGAAACACAGAAATTGCATCGGAATTAAATATAAGAGACACAATGCCGACTTAAGCACAGGAAGACTGAGTCTTCCCACTGTCTATGTTTCGAGCGTTTCCTGTGTCACCAGTTTTACATTCCGATGCACCTCTGCAGGTTTACTGTTTCCCTTGGACCTTCAAATTGACGATGAAACACAGAAATTGCATCGGAATTAAATATAAGAGACACACTGCCGGCTGAAGTACAGGAAGACTGAGTCTTCCTACACTCTATGCTTTGAGCGTTTCCTGTGTCACCAGTTTTACATTCTGATGCACCTCTGCAGGCTTACTGTATCCCTTGGACCTTCCCATTGACGATGAAACACAGAAATTGCATGGAACTTAAATTTAAGAGACACAATGCCGACTTACGTACAGGAAGACTAAGTCTTCCTACTGTCTATGCTTTGAGCGTTTCCTGTGTCATCAGTTTTACTTTCCGATGCACCTCTCCAGGTTAACTATATCCCGTGGACCTTCCCATTCACGAGGAAACACTGAAATTTCATCGGAATTAAATACAAGAGACACAATGCCGACTTAAGTACAGGAAGACTGAGTCTTCCTACTGTCTATGTTATGAGCGTTTCCTGTGTCACCAGTTTTACATTCCGATGCACCTCTGCAGGTTTACTGTTTCCCTTGGACCTTCCCATTGACGATGAAACACAGAAATTGCATCGGAATTAAATATAAGAGACACAATGCAGACTTAAGTACAGGAAGACTGTGTCTTCCTACTGTCTATGTTTTGAGCGTTTCCTGGGTCACTAGTTTTACATTCCGATGCACCTCTGCAGGTTTACTGTATTCCTTGGACCTTCCCATTGACGATGAAACACAGAAATTGCATCGGAATTAAATATAAGAGACACAATGCCGACTTAAGTACAGGAAGAATGAGTCTTCCTACTGTCTATGTGTTCAGCGTTTCCTGTGTCACCAGTTTTACATTCTGATGCACCTCTGCAGGTTTACTGTATCCCTTGGACCTTCCCATTGACGATGAAACATACAAATTTCACGGAAATAAATATAAGAGACACAATGCCGACTTAAGTACAGGAAGACTGAGTCTTCCTACTGTCTATGTTTTGAGCGTTTCCTGTGTCACCAGTTTTACATTCCGTTGCACCTCTGCAGGTTTACTGTTTCCCTTGGAGCTTCCCATTGACGATGAAACACAGAAATTGCATCGGAATGAAATATAAGAGACACACTGTTGACTGAAGTACAGGAAGACTGAGTCTTCCTACACTCTATGCTTTGAGCGTTTCCTGTGTCACCAGTTTTACATTCTGATGCACCTCTGCAGGCTTACTGTATCCCTTGGATCTTCCCATTGACGATGAAACACAGAATTTGCTTCCGAATTAAATATAAAAGACACAATGCCGACTTAAGTACAGGAAGACAGAGTCTTCCTACTGTCTATGTGTTGAGCGTTTCCTGTGTCACTAGTTTTACATTCCGATGCACCTCTGCAGGTTTACTGTATTCCTTGGACCTTCCCATTGACGATGAAACACAGAAATTGCATCGGAATTAAATATAAGAGACACAATGCCGACTGAAGTACAGGAAGAATGAATCATCCTACTGTCTATGTTTTGAGCGTTTCCTTTGTCAACAGTTTTACATTCTGATGCACCTCTGCAGGTTTACTGTATCCCTTGGACCTTCCCATTGACGATGAAACATTGAAATTTCATCGGAAATAAATATAAGAGACACAATGCCGACTTAAGTACAGGAAGAATGTGTCTTCCTACTGTCTATGTTTTGAGCGTTTCCTGTGTCACCAGTTTTACATTCCGATGCACCTCTGCAGGTTTACTGTTTCCCTTGGACCTTCCCATTGACGATGAAACACAGAAATCGCATCGGAATTAAATATAAGAGACACAATGCCGACTTAAGTACAGGAAGACTGAGTCATCCTACTGTCTATGTTTTGAGCGTTTCCTGTGTCACTAGTTTTACATTCCGATGCACCTCTGCAGGTTTACTGTATTCCTTGGACCTCCCCATTGACGATGAAACACAGAAATTGCATCGGAATTATATATAAGAGACACAATGCCGACTTAAGTACTGGAAGACAGAGTCTTCCTACTGTCTATGTTTTGAGCGTTTCCTGTGTCACTAGTTTTACATTCCGATGCACCTCTGCAGGTTTACTGTATCCCTTGGACCTTCCCATTGACGATGAAACACAGAAATTGCATCGGAAGTAAATATAAGAGACACAATGCCGACTTAAGTACAGGAGGACTGAGTCTTCCTACACTCTATGCTTTGAGCGTTTCCTGTGTCACTAGTTTTACATTCCGAGGCACCTCTGCAGGTTTACTGTATTCCTTGGACCTTCCCATTGACGATGAAACACAGAAATTGCATCGGAATTAAATATAAGAGACACAATGCCGACTTAAGTACAGGAAGAATGAGTCTTCCTACTGCCTATGCGTTGAGCGTCTCCTGTGTCAACAGTTTTACATTCTGATGCACCTCTGCAGGTCTACTGTATCCCTTGGACCTTCCCATTGACGATGAAAAACAGAAATTTCATAGGAATTAAAAATATAAGAGACACAATGCCCACTGAAGTACAGGAAGACTAAGTCTTCCTACTGTCTATGCTTTGAGCGTTTCCTGTGTCATCAGTTTTACTTTCCGATGCACCTCTGCAGGATTACTATATCCCTTGGACCTTCCCATTCACGATGAAACACAGAAATTTCATCGGAATTAAATACAAAAGACACAATGCCGACTTAAGTACAGGAAGACTGAGTCTTCCTACTCTCTATGCTTTGAGCGTTTCCTGTGATAAAAGTTTGACATTCCGATGCACCTCTGCAGGTTTCCTGTATCCCTTAGACCTTCCCATTGACGATGAAACACAGAAATTGCATCGGAATTAAATATAAGAGTCACAATGCCGACTGAAGTACAGGAAGACTGAGTCTTCCTACACTCTATGCTTTGAGCGTTTCCTGTGTCACCAGTTTTACATTCTGATGCACCTCTGCAGGCTTACTGTATCCCTTGGACCTTCCCATTGACGATGAAACACAGAAATTGCATCGGAATTAAATATAAGAGACACAATGCCGAGTTAAGTACAGGAAGACTGAGTCTTCCTACTGTCTATGTTTTGAGCGTTTCCTGTGTCACTAGTTTTACATTCCGATGCACCTCTGCAGGTTTACTGTATTCCTTGGACCTTCCCATTGACGATGAAACACAGAAATTGCATCGGAATTAAATATAAGAGACACAATGCCGACTTAAGTACAAGAAAACAGTCTTCGTACGGTCAATGTTTTGAGCGTTTCCTGTGTCACCAGTTTTACATTCCGATGCATCTCTGCCGGTTTACTGTATCCCTTGGACCTTCCCACTGTCGATGAAACACAGAAATCGCATCGGAATTAAATATAAGAAACACATTGCCGACTTAAGTACAGGAAGACTGAGTCTTCCTACTGTCTATGTTTTGAGCGTTTCCTGTGTCACCAGTTTTACATTCTGATGCAATTCTGCAGGTTTTCTGTATCCATTGGACCTTCCCATTGACGATGAAACACAGAAATTGCATCGGAATTAAATATAAGAGACACAATGCCGACTTAAGTACAGGAAGACTGAGTCTTCCCACTGTCTATGTTTCGAGCGTTTCCTGTGTCACCAGTTTTACATTCCGATGCACCTCTGCAGGTTTACTGTTTCCCTTGGACCTTCAAATTGACGATGAAACACAGAAATTGCATCGGAATTAAATATAAGAGACACACTGCCGGCTGAAGTACAGGAAGACTGAGTCTTCCTACACTCTATGCTTTGAGCGTTTCCTGTGTCACCAGTTTTACATTCTGATGCACCTCTGCAGGCTTACTGTATCCCTTGGACCTTCCCATTGACGATGAAACACAGAAATTGCATGGAACTTAAATTTAAGAGACACAATGCCGACTTACGTACAGGAAGACTAAGTCTTCCTACTGTCTATGCTTTGAGCGTTTCCTGTGTCATCAGTTTTACTTTCCGATGCACCTCTCCAGGTTAACTATATCCCGTGGACCTTCCCATTCACGAGGAAACACTGAAATTTCATCGGAATTAAATACAAGAGACACAATGCCGACTTAAGTACAGGAAGACTGAGTCTTCCTACTGTCTATGTTATGAGCGTTTCCTGTGTCACCAGTTTTACATTCCGATGCACCTCTGCAGGTTTACTGTTTCCCTTGGACCTTCCCATTGACGATGAAACACAGAAATTGCATCGGAATTAAATATAAGAGACACAATGCAGACTTAAGTACAGGAAGACTGTGTCTTCCTACTGTCTATGTTTTGAGCGTTTCCTGGGTCACTAGTTTTACATTCCGATGCACCTCTGCAGGTTTACTGTATTCCTTGGACCTTCCCATTGACGATGAAACACAGAAATTGCATCGGAATTAAATATAAGAGACACAATGCCGACTTAAGTACAGGAAGAATGAGTCTTCCTACTGTCTATGTGTTCAGCGTTTCCTGTGTCACCAGTTTTACATTCTGATGCACCTCTGCAGGTTTACTGTATCCCTTGGACCTTCCCATTGACGATGAAACATAGAAATTTCACGGAAATAAATATAAGAGACACAATGCCGACTTAAGTACAGGAAGACTGAGTCTTCCTACTGTCTATGTTTTGAGCGTTTCCTGTGTCACCAGTTTTACATTCCGTTGCACCTCTGCAGGTTTACTGTTTCCCTTGGAGCTTCCCATTGACGATGAAACACAGAAATTGCATCGGAATGAAATATAAGAGACACACTGTTGACTGAAGTACAGGAAGACTGAGTCTTCCTACACTCTATGCTTTGAGCGTTTCCTGTGTCACCAGTTTTACATTCTGATGCACCTCTGCAGGCTTACTGTATCCCTTGGATCTTCCCATTGACGATGAAACACAGAAATTGCTTCCGAATTAAATATAAAAGACACAATGCCGACTTAAGTACAGGAAGACAGAGTCTTCCTACTGTCTATGTGTTGAGCGTTTCCTGTGTCACTAGTTTTACATTTCGATGCACCTCTGCAGGTTTACTGTATTCCTTGGACCTTCCCATTGACGATGAAACACAGAAATTGCATCGGAATTAAATATAAGAGACACAATGCCGACTGAAGTACAGGAAGAATGAATCATCCTACTGTCTATGTTTTGAGCGTTTCCTTTGTCAACAGTTTTACATTCTGATGCACCTCTGCAGGTTTACTGTATCCCTTGGACCTTCCCATTGACGATGAAACATTGAAATTTCATCGGAAATAAATATAAGAGACACAATGCCGACTTAAGTACAGGAAGAATGTGTCTTCCTACTGTCTATGTTTTGAGCGTTTCCTGTGTCACCAGTTTTACATTCCGATGCACCTCTGCAGGTTTACTGTTTCCCTTGGACCTTCCCATTGACGATGAAACACAGAAATCGCATCGGAATTAAATATAAGAGACACAATGCCGACTTAAGTACAGGAAGACTGAGTCATCCTACTGTCTATGTTTTGAGCGTTTCCTGTGTCACTAGTTTTACATTCCGATGCACCTCTGCAGGTTTACTGTATTCCTTGGACCTCCCCATTGACGATGAAACACAGAAATTGCATCGGAATTAAATATAAGAGACACAATGCCGACTTAAGTACTGGAAGACAGAGTCTTCCTACTGTCTATGTTTTGAGCGTTTCCTGTGTCACTAGTTTTACATTCCGATGCACCTCTGCAGGTTTACTGTATCCCTTGGACCTTCCCATTGACGATGAAACACAGAAATTGCATCGGAAGTAAATATAAGAGACACAATGCCGACTTAAGTACAGGAGGACTGAGTCTTCCTACACTCTATGCTTTGAGCGTTTCCTGTGTCACTAGTTTTACATTCCGATGCACCTCTGCAGGTTTACTGTATTCCTTGGACCTTCCCATTGACGATGAAACACAGAAATTGCATCGGAATTAAATATAAGAGACACAATGCCGACTTAAGTCCAGGAAGAATGAGTCTTCCTACTGCCTATGCGTTGAGCGTCTCCTGTGTCAACAGTTTTACATTCTGATGCACCTCTGCAGGTTTACTGTATCCCTTGGACCTTCCCATTGACGATGAAAAACAGAAATTTCATAGGAATTAAAAATATAAGAGACACAATGCCCACTGAAGTACAGGAAGACTAAGTCTTCCTACTGTCTATGCTTTGAGCGTTTCCTGTGTCATCAGTTTTACTTTCCGATGCACCTCTGCAGGATTACTATATCCCTTGGACCTTCCCATTCACGATGAAACACAGAAATTTCATCGGAATTAAATACAAGAGACACAATGCCGACTTAAGTACAGGAAGACTGAGTCTTCCTACTCTCTATGCTTTGAGCGTTTCCTGTGATAAAAGTTTGACATTCCGATGCACCTCTGCAGGTTTCCTGTATCCCTTAGACCTTCCCATTGACGATGAAACACAGAAATTGCATCGGAATTAAATATAAGAGTCACAATGCCGACTGAAGTACAGGAAGACTGAGTCTTCCTACACTCTATGCTTTGAGCGTTTCCTGTGTCACCAGTTTTACATTCTGATGCACCTCTGCAGGCTTACTGTATCCCTTGGACCTTCCCATTGACGATGAGACACAGAAATTGCATCGGAATTAAATATAAGAGACACAATGCCGAGTTAAGTACAGGAAGACAGAGTCATCCTACTGTCTATGTTTTGAGCGTTTCCTGTGTCACTAGTTTTACATTCCGATGCACCTCTGCAGGTTTACTGTATTCCTTGGACCTTCCCATTGACGATGAAACACAGAAATTGCATCGGAATTAAATATAAGAGACACAATGCCGACTTAAGTACAAGAAAACAGTCTTCGTACGGTCAATGTTTTGAGCGTTTCCTGTGTCACCAGTTTTACATTCCGATGCATCTCTGCCGGTTTACTGTATCCCTTGGACCTTCCCACTGTCGATGAAACACAGAAATCGCATCGGAATTAAATATAAGAAACACATTGCCGACTTAAGTACAGGAAGACTGAGTCTTCCTACTGTCTATGTTTTGAGCGTTTCCTGTGTCACCAGTTTTACATTCTGATGCAATTCTGCAGGTTTTCTGTATCCATTGGACCTTCCCATTGACGATGAAACACAGAAATTGCATCGGAATTAAATATAAGAGACACAATGCCGACTTAAGTACAGGAAGAATGAGTCTTCCTACTGTCTATGTTTTGAGCGATTCCTGTGTCATCAGTTTTACTTTCCGATGCACCTCTGCAGGATTACTATATCCCTTGGACCTTCCCATTCACGATGAAACACAGAAATTTCATCGGAATTAAATACAAGAGACACAATGCCGACTTAAGTACAGGAAGACTGAGTCTTCCTACTGTCTATGATTTGAGCGTTTCCTGTGTCACCAGTTTTACATTCCGATGCACCTCTGCAGGTTTACTGTTTCCCTTGGACCTTCCCATTGACGATGAAACACAGATATTGCATCGGAATTAAATATAAGAGACACAATGCAGACTTAAGTAAAGGAAGACTGAGTCTTCCTACTGTGTATGTTTTAAGCGTTTCCTGTGTCACTAGTTTTACATTGCGATGCACATCTGCAGGTTTACTGTATTTCTTGGACCTTCCCATTGACGATGAAACACAGAAATTGCATCGGAATTAAATATAAGAGACACAATGCCGACTTAAGTACTGGAAGAATGAGTCTTCCTACTGTCTATGTGTTGAGCGTTTCCTGTGTCACCAGTTTTACATTCTGATGCACCTCTGCAGGCTTACTGTATCCCTTGGACCTTCCCATTGACGATGAAACACAGAAATTGCATCGGAATTAAATATAAAAGACACAATGCCGACTTAAGTACAGGAAGACAGAGTCTTCCTACTGTCTATGTTTTGAGCGTTTCCTGTGTCACTAGTTTTACATTCTGATGCACCTCTGCAGGCTTACTGTATCCCTTGGACCTTCCCATTGACGATGAAACACAGAAATTGCATCGGAATTAAATATAAGAGACACAATGCCGACTTAAGTACAGGAAGACAGAGTCTTCCTACTGTCTATGTTTTGAGCGTTTCCTGTGGCACTAGTTTTACATTCCGATGCACCTCTGCAGGTTTACTGTATTCCTTGGACCTTCCCATTGACGATGAAACACAGAAATTGCATCGGAATTAAATATAAGAGACACAATGCCGACTTAAGTACAGGAAGAATGAGTCTTCCGACTGTCTATGTGTTGAGCGTCTCCTGTGTCAACAGTTTTACATTCTGATGCACCTCTGCAGGTTTACTGTATCCCTTGGACCTTCCCATTGACGATGAAACATAGAAATTTCATCGGAAATAAATATAAGAGACACAATGCCGACTTAAGTACAGGAAGACTGAGTCTTCCTACTGTCTATGTTTTGAGCGTTTCCTGTGTCACCAGTTTTACATTCCGATGCACCTCTGCAGGTTTACTGTATCCCTTGGACCTTCCCATTGACGATGAAACACAGAAATTGCATGGAACTTAAATTTAAGAGACACAGTGCCGACTTACGTACAGGAAGACTAAGTCTTCCTACTGTCTATGTTTTGAGCGTTTCCTGTGTCATCAGTTTTACTTTCCGATGCACCTCTGCAGGTTTACTATATCCCTTGGACCTTCCCATTCACGATGAAACACTGAAATTTCATCGGAATTAAATACAAGAGACACAATGCCGACATAACTACAGGAAGACTGAGTCTTCCTACTGTCTATGTTATGAGCGTTTCCTGTGTCACCAGTTTTACATTCCGATGCACCTCTGCTGGTTTACTGTTTCCCTTGGACCTTCCCATTGACGATGAAACACAGAAATTGCATCGGAATTAAATATAAGAGACACAATGCCGACTTAAGTACAGGAAGACTGAGTCTTCCTACTGTCTATGTTTTGAGCGTTTCCTGTGTCACCAGTTTTACATTCCGATGCACCTCTGCAGGTTTACTGTTTCCCTTGGACCTTCCCATTGACGATGAAACACAGAAATTGCATCGGAATTTAATATAAGAGACACAGTGCTGACTGAAGTACAGGAAGACTGAGTCTTCCTACACTCTATGCTTTGAGCGTTTCCTGTGTCACCAGTTTTACATTCTGATGCACCTCTGCAGGTTTACTGTATTCCTCGGACCTTCCGATTGACGATGAAACATAGAAATTGTATCGGAATTAAATATAAGAGACACAATGCCGACTTAAGTACTGGAAGAATGAGTCTTCCTACTGTCTATGTGTTGAGCGTTTCCTGTGTCACCAGTTTTATATTCTGATGCACCTCTGCAGGTTTACTGTATCCCTTGGACCCTCCCAATGGCGATGAAACATAGAAATTTCACGGAAATAAATATAAGAGACACAATGCCGACTTAAGTACAGGAAGAATGAGTCTTCCTACTGTCTATGTTTTGAGCGTTTCCTGTGTCACCAGTTTTACATTCCGATGCACCTCTGCAGGTTTACTGTTTCCCTTGGACCTTCCCATTGACGATGAAACACAGGAATTGCATCGGATTTAAATATAAGAGACACAATGCCGACTTAAGTACAGGAAGGCAGAGTCTTCATACTGTCTATGTTTTGAGCGTTTCCTGTGTCACTAGTTTTACATTCCGATGCACCTCTGCAGGTTTACTGTATCCCTTGGACCTTCCCATTGACGATGAAACACAGAAATTGCATCGGAATTAAATATAAGAGACACAATGCCGACTGAAGTACAGGAAGACTGAGTCTTCCTACACTCTATGCTTTGAGCGTTTCCTGTGTCACCAGTTTTAAATTCTGATGCACCTCTGCAGGCTTACTGTATCCCTTGGACCTTCCCATTGACGATGAAACACAGAAATTGCATCGGAATTAAATATAAGAGACACAATGCCGACTTAAGTACAGGAAGACAGAGTCATCCTACTGTCTATGTTTTGAGCGTTTCCTATGTCACTAGTTTTACATTCCGATGCACCTCTGCAGGTTTACTGTATTCCTTGGACCTTCCCATTGACGATGAAACACAGAAATTGCATCGGAATTAAATATAAGAGACACAATGCCGACTTAAGTACAGGAAGAATGAATCTTCCTACTGCCTATGTGATGAGCGTATCCTGTGTCACCAGTTTTACATTCCGATGCAACTCTGCAGGTGTACTGTATCCCTTGGACCTTCCCATTGACGATGAAACACAAAAATTCCATCGGAATTAAATATAAGAGTCACAATGCCAACTTAAGTACAGGAAGACTGAGTGTTCCTACTCTCTATGTTTTGAGCGCTTCCTGTGTCATTAGTTTTACATTCCGATGCAAATCTGCAGGTTTACTGTATCCCTTGGACCTTCACATTGACGATGAAACACAGAAATTGCATCGGAATTAAATATAAGAGACACAATGCCGTCTTAAGTACAGGAAGACTGAGTCTTCCTACAGTCTATGTTTTGAGCGTCTGCTGTGTCACCAGTTTTACATTCTGATGCACCTCTGCAGGTTTACTGTATCCCTTGGACGTTCCCATTGACGATGAAACACAGAAATTGCATCGGAATTAAATATAAGAGACACAATGCCGACTTAAGTACAGGAAGACTGAGTCTTCCTAGTGTCTATAATTTGAGCGTTTCCTGTGTCACCAGTTTTACATTCCGATGCACCTCTACAGGTTTACTGTATCCCTTGGACCCTCACAGTGACGATGAAACACAGAAATTGCATCGGAATTAAATATAAGAGACACAATGCCGACTTAAGTACAAGAAGACTAAGTCCTCCTACTGTCTATGTTTTGAGCGTTTCCTGTGTCATCAGTTTTACTTTCTGACGCTTCTCTGCAGGTTTACTATATCCCTTGGACCTTCCCATTCACGATGAAACACAGACATTTCATCGGAAATAAATATAAGAGACACAATGCCGACTTAAGTATGGGAAGACTGAGTGTTCCTCTGTCTATGTTTTGAGCGTTTCCTGTGTCACCAGTTTTACATTCCGATGCAACTCTGCAGGTTTACTGTATCCCTTGGACCTTCCCATTGACGATGAAACACAGAAATTGCATCGGAATTAAATATAAGAGTCACAATACCAACTTAAGTACAGGAAGACTGAGTCTTCCTACTCTCTATGTTTTGAGCGTTTCCTGTGTTACGAGTTCTCATTCCGATGCACCTCTGCAGGACTGAGTCTTCCTCTGTCTATGTTTTGAGCGTTTCCTGTGTCACCAGTTTTACATTCCGATGCAACTCTGCAGGTTTACTGTATCCCTTGGACCTTCCCATTGACGAAGAAACACAGAAATTGCTTCGGAATTAAATATAAGAGTCACAATGCCAACTTAAGTACAGGAAGACTTAGTCTTCCTACTCTCTATGTTTTGAGCGTTTCCTGTGTTACCAGTTTGACATTCCGATGCACCTCGGCAGGTTTCCTGTATCCCTTCTAGGACCTTCCCATTGACGATGAAACACAGAAATTGCATCGAAATTAAATATAAGAGACACAATGCCGACTTAGGTACAAGAAAACAGTCTTCGTACGGTCAATGTCTTGAGCGTTTCCTGTGTCACCAGTTTTATATTCCGATGCACCTCTGCCGGTTTACTGTATCCCTTGGACCTTCCCCTTGTCGATGAAACACAAAAATCGCATCGGAATTAAATATAAGAGACACAATGCCTACTTAAGTACAAGATAACAGTCTACGTACGGACAATGTTTTGAGAGTTTCCTGTGTCACCAGTTTTACATTCTGATGCACCTCTGCAGGTTTACTGTATCCCTTGGACCTTCCCATTGTCGATGAAACACAGAAATCTTATCGGAATTAAATATAGGAGACACAATGCCGACTTAAGTACAGAAAGACTGAGTCTTCCTACTGTCTATGTTTTGAACGTTTCCTGTGTCACCAGTTTTACATTACGATGCACCTCTGCAGGTTTACTGTATCCCTTGGACCTTCCCATTGACGATGAAACACAGAAAATGCATCGGAATTAAATTTAAGAGACACAATGCCGACTTCAGTACAGGAAGACTAAGTCTTTCTACTGTCTATGTTTTGAGCGTTTCCTGTGTCACCAGTTTTACATTCCGATGCACCTCTGCAGATTTACTGTATCCCTTGGACCTTCCCATTGACGATGAAACACAGAAATTGCATCGGAATAAAATATAAGAGACACAATGCCGAATTAAGTACAGCAAGACTGAGTCTTCCTACTGTCTATGTTTTGAGCGTTTCCTGTGTCACTAGTTTTACATTCCGATGCAAATCTGAAGGGCTTACTGTATCCCTTGGACCTTCCCATTGACGATGAAACACAGAAATTGCATCGGAATTAAATATAGGAGACACAATGCCGACTTAAGTACAGGAAAACTGAGTCTTCCTAGTGTCTATAATTTGAGCGTTTCCTGTGTCACCAGTTTTACATTCCGATGCACCTCTACAGGTTTACTGTATCCCTTGGACCTTCACAGTGACGATGAAACACAGATATTGCATCGGAATTAAATATAAGACACACAATGCCGACTTAAGTACAGGAAGACTAAGTCCTCCTACTGTCTATGTTTTGAGCGTTTCCTGTGTCATAAGTTTTACTTCCTGACGCACCTCTGCAGGTTTACTACATCCCTTGGACCTTCCCATTCACGATGAAACACAGACATTTCATCGGAAATAAAGATAAGACACACAATGCCGACTTAAGTATGGGAAGACTGAGTCTACCTCTGTCTATGTTTTGAGCGTTTCCTGTGTCACCAGTTTTACATTCCGATGCAACTCTGCAGGTTTACTGTATCCCTTGGACCTTCCCATTGACGATGAAACACAGGAATTGCATCGGAATTAAATATAAGAGTCACAATGCCAACTTAAGTACAGGAAGACAGAGTCTTCCTACTGTCTATGTTTTGAGCGTTTCCTGTGTCACCAGTTTTACATTCCGATGCACCTCTGCAGGTTTACTGTATCCCTTGGACCTTCTCATTGACGATGAAACACAGAAATTGCATCGGAATTAAATTTAAGAGACACAATGCCGACTTAAGTACAGGAAGACTGTGTCTTTTTACTGTTTATGTTTTGAGCCTTTCCTGTGTCACCAGTTTTACATTCCGATGCCCCTCTGCAGGTTTACTGTATCCCTTGGACCTGCCCATTGACGATGAAACACAGAAATTGAATCGGAATAAAATATAAGAGACACAATGCCGACTTAAGTACAGGAAGACTGAGTCTTCGTACTGTCTATGTTTTGAGCGTTTCCTGTGTCACTAGTTTTACATTCCGATGCAAATCTGCAGATTTACTGTATCCCTTGGACCTTCCCATTGACGATGAAACACAGAAATTGCATCGGAATTAAATATAAGAGACACAATGCCGTCTTAAGTACAGAAAGGCTGAGTCTTCCTACAGTCTATGTTTTGAGCGTTTACTGTGTCACCAGTTTTACATTCTGATGCCACTCTGCAGGTTTACTGTATCCCTTGTACCTTCCCATTGACGATGAAACACAGAAATTGCATCGGAATTAAATATAAGAGACACAATGCCGACTTAAGTACAGGAAGACTGAGTCTTCCTAGTGTCTATAATTTGAGCGTTTCCTGTGTCACCAGTTTTACATTCCGATGCACCTCTACAGGTTTATTGTATCCCTTGGACCTTCACAGTGACGATGAAACACAGAAATTGCATCGGAATTAAATATAAGAGACACAATGCCGACTTACGTACAGGAAGACTAAGTCCTCCTACTGTCTATGTTTTGAGCGTTTCCTGTGTCATCAGTTTTACTTTCTGACGCACCTCTGCAGGTTTACTATATCCCTTGGACCTTCCCATTCACGATGAAACACAGACATTTCATCGGAAATAAATATAAGAGACACAATGCCGACTTAAGTATGGGAAGACTGAGTCTTCCACTGTCTATGTTTTGAGCGTTTCCTGTGTCACCAGTTTTAGATTCCGATGCAACTCTGCAGGTTTCCTGTATCCCTTGGACCTTCCCATTGACGATGAAACACAGAAATTGCATCGAAATTAAATATAAGAGACACAATGCCGACTTAATTACAAGGAAACAGTCTTCGTACGGTCAATATTTTGAGCGTTTCCTGTGTCACCAGTTTTACATTCCGATGCACCTCTGCCGGTTTACTGTATCCCTTGGACCTTCCCCTTGTCGATGAAACACAGATATCGCATCGGAATTAAATATAAGAGACACAATGCCGACTTAAGTATAGGAAGACTGAGTCTTCCTACTGTCTATGTTTTGAGCGTTTCCTGTGTCACCAGTTTTACATTCTGATGCTCCTCTGCAGCTCTTCTGTATCCATTGGACCTTCCCATGGACGATGAAACACAGATATTGCATCGGAATTAAATATAAGAGACACAATGCCGTTTTAAGTACAGGAAAACGGAGTCTTCCTACTGTCTATGTTTTGAGCGTTTCCTGTGTCACCAGTTTTACATTCTGATGCACCTCTGCAGGTTTTCTGTATCCATTGGACCTTCCCATTGACGATGAAACACAGAAATTGCATCGGAATTAACTATAAGAGACACAATGCGCAATTAAGTACAGGAAGACTGAGTCTTCCTAATGTCTATGTTTTGAGCGTTTCCTGTGTCAGCAGTTTTACATTCTGATGCACCTCTGCAGGATTACTGTATCCCTTGGACCTTCCCATTGACGATGAAACACAGAAATTGCATCGGAATTAAATATAAGAGACACAATGCCGATTTAAGTACAGGAAGACTGAGTCTTCCTACTGTCTATGCCTTGATCGTTTTCTGTGTCATCAGTTTTACATTCAGATGCACCTCTGCAGGTTTACTGTATCCCTTGGACCTTCCCATTGACGATGAAACACAGAAATTGCATCGGAATTAAATATAAGAGTCACAATGCCAACTTAAGTACAGGAAGACAGAGTCTTCCTACTCTCTATGCTTTGAGCGTTTCCTGTGTTACCAGTTTGACATTCCGATGCACCTCTGCAGGTTTCCTGTATCCCTTGGACCTTCCCATTGACGATGAAACACAGAAATTGCATCGAAATTAAATATAAGAGACACAATGCCGACTTAAGTACAAGAGAACAGTCTTCGTGCGGTCAATGTTTTGAGCGTTTCCTGTGTCACCAGTCTTACATTCCGATGCACCTCTGCCGGTTTACTGTATCCCTTGGACCTTCCCCTTGTCGATGAAACACAGAAATCGCATCGGAATTAAATATAAGAGACACAATGCCGACTTAAGTATAGGAAGACTGAGTCTTCCTAGTGTCTATAATTAGAGCGTTTCCTGTGTCACCAGTTTTACATTCCGATGCAAATCTGCAGGTTTACTGTATCCCTTGGACCTTCCCATTGACGATGAAACACAGAAATTGCATCGGAATTAAATATAAGAGACACAATGCCGTCTTAAGTACACGAAGACTGAGTCTTCCTACAGTCTATGTTTTGGCGTTTCCTGTGTCACCAGTTTTACATTCTGATGCCACTCTGCAGGTTTACTGTACCCCTTGGACCTTCCCATTGACGATGAAACACAGATAATGCATCGGAATTAAATAGAAGAGACACAATTCCGACTTAAGTACAGGAAGACTGAGTCTTCCTAGTGTCTATAATTTAAGCGTTTCCTGTGTCACCAGTTTTACATTCCGATGCACTTCTACAGGTTTACTGTATCCCTTGGACATTCACAGTGACGATGAAACACAGAAATTGCATCGGAATTAAATAAAAGAGACACAATGCCGACTTAAGTACAGGAAGACTAAATCCTCCTACTGTATGTGTTTTGAGCGTTTCCTGTAACATCAGTTTTACTTTCTGACGCACCTCTGCAGGTTTACTATATCCCTTGGACCTTCCCATTCACGATGAAACACAGACATTTCATCGGAAATAAATATAAGAGACACAATGCCGACTTAAGTATGGGAAGACTGAGTCTTCCACTGTCTATGTTTTGAGCGTTTCCTGTGTCACCAGTTTTACATTCCGATGCAACTCTGCAGGTTTACTGTATCCCTTGGACCTTCCCATTGACGATGAAACACAGAAATTGCATTGGAATTAAATATAAGAGTCACAATGCCAACTTAAGTACAGGAAGACTGAGTCTTCCTACTCTCTATGTTTTGAGCGCTTCCTGTGTTAATAGTTTGACATTTCGATGCACCTCTGCAGGTTTACTATATCCCTTGGACCTTCCCATTCACGATGAAACACAGTCATTTCATCGGAAATAAATATAAGACACACAATGCCGACTTAAGTATGGGAAGACTGAGTCTTCCTCTGTCTATGTTTTGAGCGTTTCCTGTGTCACCAGTTTTACATTCCGATGCAACTCTGCAGGTTTACTGTATCCCTTGGACCTTCCCATTGACGATGAAACACAGAAATTGCATCGGAATTAAATATAAGAGTCACAATGCCAACTTAAGTACAGGAAGACAGAGTCTTCCTACTCTCTATGTTTTGAGCGTTTCCTGTGTCACCAGTTTTACATTCCGATGCACCTCTGCAGGTTTACTGTATCCCTAGGACCTTCCCATCGTCGATGAAGCACAGAAATCGCATCGGAATTAAATATAGGAGACACAATGCCGACATAAGTACAGAAAGACTGAGTCTTCCTACTGTCTATGTTTTGAGCGTTTCCTGTGTCACCAGTTTTACATTCCGATGCACCTCTGCAGGTTTACTGTATCCCTTGGACCTTCTCATTGACGATGAAACACAGACATTGCATCGGAATTAAATTTAAGAGACACAATGCCGACTTAAGTACAGGAAGACTGTGTCTTTTTACTGTTTATGTTTTGAGCCTTTCCTGTGTCCCCAGTTTTACATTACGATGCACCTCTGCAGGTTTATTGTATCCCTTGGACCTTCACAGTGACGATGAAACACAGAAATTGCATCGGAATTAAATATAAGAGACACAATGCCGTCTTAAGTACAGGAAGGCTGAGTCTTCCTACAGTCTATGATTTGAGCGATTCCTGTGTCACCAGTTTTACATTCTGATGCCACTCTGCAGGTTTACTGTATCCCTTGGACCTTCCCATTGACGATGAAACACAGAAATTGCATCGGAATTAAATATAAGAGACACAATGCCGACTTAAGTACAGGAAGACTGAGTCTTCCTAGTGTCTATAATTTGAGCGTTTCCTGTGTCACCAGTTTTACATTCCGATGCACCTCTACAGGTTTATTGTATCCCTTGGACCTTCACAGTGACGATGAAACACAGAAATTGCATCGGAATTAAATATAAGAGACACAATGCCGACTTACGTACAGGAAGACTAAGTCCTCCTACTGTCTATGTTTTGAGCGTTTCCTGTGTCATCAGTTTTACTTTCTGACGCACCTCTGCAGGTTTACTATATCCCTTGGACCTTCCCATTCACGATGAAACACAGACATTTCATCGGAAATAAATATAAGAGACACAATGCCGACTTAAGTATGGGAAGACTGAGTCTTCCACTGTCTATGTTTTGAGCGTTTCCTGTGTTACCAGTTTGACATTCCAATGCACCTCTGCAGGTTTCCTGTATCCCTTGGACCTTCCCATGACGATGAAACACAGAAATTGCATCGAAATTAAATATAAGAGACACAGTGCCGACTTAAGTACAAGAAAACAGTCTTCGTACGGTCAATGTTTTGAGCGTTTCCTGTGTCACCAGTCTTACATTCCGATGCACCTCTGCCGGCTTACTGTATCCCTTGGACCTTCCCCTTGTCGATGAAACACAGAAATCGCATCGGAATTAAATATAAGAGACACAATGCCGACTTAAGTATAGGAAGACTGAGTCTTCCTACTGTCTATGTTTTGAGCGTTTCCTGTGCCACCAGTTTTACATTCCGATGCAAATCTGCAGGTTTACTGTATCCCTTGGACCTTCCCATTGACGATGAAACACAGAAATTGCATCGGAATTAAATATAAGAGACACAATGCCGTCTTAAGTACACGAAGACTGAGTCTTCCTACAGTCTATGTTTTGAGCGTTTCCTGTGTCACCAGTTTTACATTCTGATGCCACTCTGCAGGTTTACTGTATCCCTTGGACCTTCCCATTGACGATGAAACACAGAAATTGCATCGGAATTAAATATAAGAGACACAATTCCGACTTAAGTACAGGAAGACTGAGTCTTCCTAGTGTCTATAATTTGAGCGTTTCCTGTGTCACCAGTTTTACATTCCGATGCACTTCTACAGGTTTACTGTATCCCTTGGACATTCACAGTGACGATGAAACACAGAAATTGCATCGGAATTAAATAAAAGAGACACAATGCCGACTTAAGTACAGGAAGACTAAATCCTCCTACTGTATGTGTTTTGAGCGTTTCCTGTAACATCAGTTTTACTTTCTGACGCACCTCTGCAGGTTTACTATATCCCTTGGACCTTCCCATTCACGATGAAACACAGACATTTCATCGGAAATAAATATAAGAGACACAATGCCGACTTAAGTATGGGAAGACTGAGTCTTCCACTGTCTATGTTTTGAGCGTTTCCTGTGTCACCAGTTTTACATTCCGATGCAACTCTGCAGGTTTACTGTATCCCTTGGACCTTCCCATTGACGATGAAACACAGAAATTGCATTGGAATTAAATATAAGAGTCACAATGCCAACTTAAGTACAGGAAGACTGAGTCTTCCTACTCTCTATGTTTTGAGCGCTTCCTGTGTTAATAGTTTGACATTTCGATGCACCTCTGCAGGTTTGCTATATCCCTTGGACCTTCCCATTCACGATGAAACACAGTCATTTCATCGGAAATAAATATAAGACACACAATGCCGACTTAAGTATGGGAAGACTGAGTCTTCCTCTGTCTATGTTTTGAGCGTTTCCTGTGTCACCAGTTTTACATTCCGATGCAACTCTGCAGGTTTACTGTATCCCTTGGACCTTCCCATTGACGATGAAACACAGAAATTGCATCGGAATTAAATATAAGAGTCACAATGCCAACTTAAGTACAGGAAGACAGAGTCTTCCTACTCTCTATGTTTTGAGCGTTTCCTGTGTCACCAGTTTTACATTCCGATGCACCTCTGCAGGTTTACTGTATCCCTAGGACCTTCCCATCGTCGATGAAGCACAGAAATCGCATCGGAATTAAATATAGGAGACACAATGCCGACATAAGTACAGAAAGACTGAGTCTTCCTACTGTCTATGTTTTGAGCGTTTCCTGTGTCACCAGTTTTACATTCCGATGCACCTCTGCAGGTTTACTGTATCCCTTGGACCTTCTCATTGACGATGAAACACAGACATTGCATCGGAATTAAATTTAAGAGACACAATGCCGACTTAAGTACAGGAAGACTGTGTCTTTTTACTGTTTATGTTTTGAGCCTTTCCTGTGTCCCCAGTTTTACATTACGATGCACCTCTGCAGGTTTATTGTATCCCTTGGACCTTCACAGTGACGATGAAACACAGAAATTGCATCGGAATTAAATATAAGAGACACAATGCCGTCTTAAGTACAGGAAGGCTGAGTCTTCCTACAGTCTATGATTTGAGCGATTCCTGTGTCACCAGTTTTACATTCTGATGCCACTCTGCAGGTTTACTGTATCCCTTGGACCTTCCCATTGACGATGAAACACAGAAATTGCATCGGAATTAAATATAAGAGACACAATGCCGACTTAAGTACAGGAAGACTGAGTCTTCCTAGTGTCTATAATTTGAGCGTTTCCTGTGTCACCAGTTTTACATTCCGATGCACCTCTACAGGTTTATTGTATCCCTTGGACCTTCACAGTGACGATGAAACACAGAAATTGCATCGGAATTAAATATAAGAGACACAATGCCGACTTACGTACAGGAAGACTAAGTCCTCCTACTGTCTATGTTTTGAGCGTTTCCTGTGTCATCAGTTTTACTTTCTGACGCACCTCTGCAGGTTTACTATATCCCTTGGACCTTCCCATTCACGATGAAACACAGACATTTCATCGGAAATAAATATAAGAGACACAATGCCGACTTAAGTATGGGAAGACTGAGTCTTCCACTGTCTATGTTTTGAGCGTTTCCTGTGTTACCAGTTTGACATTCCAATGCACCTCTGCAGGTTTCCTGTATCCCTTGGACCTTCCCATGACGATGAAACACAGAAATTGCATCGAAATTAAATATAAGAGACACAGTGCCGACTTAAGTACAAGAAAACAGTCTTCGTACGGTCAATGTTTTGAGCGTTTCCTGTGTCACCAGTCTTACATTCCGATGCACCTCTGCCGGCTTACTGTATCCCTTGGACCTTCCCCTTGTCGATGAAACACAGAAATCGCATCGGAATTAAATATAAGAGACACAATGCCGACTTAAGTACAGGAAGACTGAGTCTTCCTAGTGTCTATAATTTGAGCGTTTCCTGTGTCACCAGTTTTACATTCCGATGCACTTCTACAGGTTTACTGTATCCCTTGGACATTCACAGTGACGATGAAACACAGAAATTGCATCGGAATTAAATAAAAGAGACACAATGCCGACTTAAGTACAGGAAGACTAAGTCCTCCTACTGTCTGTGTTTTGAGCGTTTCCTGTGTCATCAGTTTTACTTTCTGACGCACCTCTGCAGGTTTACTATATCCCTTTGACCTTCCCATTCACGATGAAACACAGACATTTCATCGGAAATAAATATAAGAGACACAATGCCGACTTAAGTATGGGAAGACTGAGTCTTCCACTGTCTATGTTTTGAGCGTTTCCTGTGTCACCAGTTTTACATTCCGATGCAACTCTGCAGGTCTTCTGTATCCCTTGGACCTTCCCATTGACGATGAAACACAGAAATTGCATCGGAATTAAATATAAGAGTCACAATGCCAAGTTAAGTACAGGAAGACTGTGTCTTCCTACTCTCTATGTTTTGAGCGCTTCCTGTGTTAATAGTTTGACATTCCCATGCACCTCTGCAGGTTTCCTGTACCCCTTGGACCTTCCCATTGACAATGAAACACAGAAATTGCATCGAAATTAAATATAAGAGACACAATGCCAACTTAAGTACAAGAAAACAGTCTTAGTACGGTCAATGTTTTGAGCGTTTCCTGTGTCGCCAGTTTTACATTCTGATGCACCTCTGCAGGATTACTGTATCCCTTGGACCTTCCCATTGACGATGAAACAGAGAAATTGCATCTGAATTAAATATAAGAGACACAATGCCGACTTAAGTACAGGAAGACTGAGTCTTCCTACTGTCTATGCTTTGAGCGTTTTCTGTGTCATCAGTTTTACATTCAGATGCACCTCTGCAGGTTTACTGTATCCCTTGGACCTTCCCATTGATGATGAAAAACAGAAATTGCATCGGAATTAAATATAAGAGACACAATGCCGACTTAAGTACAGGAAGACTAAGTCTTCCTACTGTCTATGTTTTGAGCGTTTCCTGTGTCATCAGTTTTACTTTCCGCTGCACCTCTGCAGGATTACTATATCCCTTGGACCTTCCCATTCACGATGAAACACAGAAATTTCATCGGAAATATATATAAGAGACACAATGCCGACTTAGGTACAGGAAGACTGAGTCTTCCTACTGTCTATATTTTGAGCGTTTCCTGTGTCACCAGTTTTACATTCCGATGCACCTCTGCAGGTTTACTATTTCCCTTGGACCTTCCCATTGACGATGAAACACAGAAATTGCATCGGAATTAAATATAAGAGACACAATGCCGACTTAAGTACAGGAAGACTGAGTCTTCCTACTGTCTACGTTTTGAGCGTTTCCTGTGTCACTAGTTTTACATTCCGATGCACCTCTGCAGGTTTACTGTATCCCTTGGACCTTCCCATTGACGATGAAACACAGAAATTGCATCGGAATTAAATATAAGAGACACAATGCCGACTTAAGTACAGGAAGAATGAGTCTTCCTACTGTCTATGTGTTGAGCGTTTCCTGTGTCACCAATTTTACATTCTGATGCACCTCTGCAGGTTTACTGTATCCCTTGGACCTTCCCATTGACGATGAAAAACAGAAATTGCATCGGAATTAAATATAAGAGACACAATGCCGACTTAAGTACAGGAAGACTGAGTCTTCCTACTGTCTATGATTTAAGCGTTTCCTGTGTCATCAGTTTTACTTTCCGATGCACCTCTGCAGGATTACTATATCCCTTGGACCTTCCCATTCACGATGAAACACAGAAATTTCATCGGAAATAAATATAAGAGACACAATGAAGACTTAAGTACAGGAAGACTGAGTCTTCCTACTGTCTATGTTTTGAGCGTTTCCTGTGTCACCAGTTTTACATTCCGATGCACCTCTGCAGGTTTACTGTTTCCCTTGGACCTTCCCATTGACGATGAAACACAGAAATTGCATCGGAATTAAATATAAGAGGCACAATGCCGACTTAAGTACAGGGAGACAGAGTCTTCCTACTGTCTATGTTTTGAGCGTTTCCTGTGTCACTAGTTTTACATTCCGATGCACCACTACAGGTTTACTGTATCCCTTGGACCTTCCCATTGACGATGAAACACAGAAATTGCATCGGAATTAAATATAAGAGACACAATGCCGACTTAAGTACAGGAAGACTGAATCTTCCAACTGTCTATGTTTTGAGCGTTTCCTGTGTCAGCAGTTTTACATTCTGATGCACCTCTGCAGGATTACTGTATCCCTTGGACCTTCCCATTGACGATGAAACACAGAAATTGCATCTGAATTAAATATAAGAGACACAATGCCGACTTAAGTACAGGAAGACTGAGTCTTCCTACTGTCTATGCTTTGAGCGTTTTCTGTGTCATCAGTTTTACATTCAGAAGCACCTCAGCAGGTTTACTGTATCCCTTGGACCTTCCCATTGACGATGAAAAACAGAAATTGCATCGGAATTAAATATAAGAGACACAATGCCGACTTAAGTACAGGAAGACTAAGTCTTCCTACTGTCTATGTTTTGAGCGTTTCCTGTGTCATCAATTTTACTTTCCGCTGCACCTCTGCAGGATTACTATATCCCTTGGACCTTCCCATTCACGATGAAACACAGAAATTTCATCGGAAATAAATATAAGAGACACAATGCCAACTTAAGTACAAGAAAACAGTCTTAGTACGGTCAATGTTTTGAGCGTTTCCTGTGTCGCCAGTTTTACATTCTGATGCACCTCTGCAGGATTACTGTATCCCTTGGACCTTCCCATTGACGATGAAACAGAGAAATTGCATCTGAATTAAATATAAGAGACACAATGCCGACTTAAGTACAGGAAGACTGAGTCTTCCTACTGTCTATGCTTTGAGCGTTTTCTGTGTCATCAGTTTTACATTCAGATGCACCTCTGCAGGTTTACTGTATCCCTTGGACCTTCCCATTGACGATGAAAAACAGAAATTGCATCGGAATTAAATATAAGAGACACAATGCCGACTTAAGTACAGGAAGACTAAGTCTTCCTACTGTCTATGTTTTGAGCGTTTCCTGTGTCATCAGTTTTACTTTCCGCTGCACCTCTGCAGGATTACTATATCCCTTGGACCTTCCCATTCACGATGAAACACAGAAATTTCATCGGAAATATATATAAGAGACACAATGCCGACTTAGGTACAGGAAGACTGAGTCTTCCTACTGTCTATATTTTGAGCGTTTCCTGTGTCACCAGTTTTACATTCCGATGCACCTCTGCAGGTTTACTGTTTCCCTTGGACCTTCCCATTGACGATGAAACACAGAAATTGCATCGGAATTAAATATAAGAGACACAATGCCGACTTAAGTACAGGAAGACTGAGTCTTCCTACTGTCTACGTTTTGAGCGTTTCCTGTGTCACTAGTTTTACATTCCGATGCACCTCTGCAGGTTTACTGTATCCCTTGGACCTTCCCATTGACGATGAAACACAGAAATTGCATCGGAATTAAATATAAGAGACACAATGCCGACTTAAGTACAGAAAGAATGAGTCTTCCTACTGTCTATGTGTTGAGCGTTTCCTGTGTCACCAATTTTACATTCTGATGCACCTCTGCAGGTTTACTGTATCCCTTGGACCTTCCCATTGACGATGAAAAACAGAAATTGCATCGGAATTAAATATAAGAGACACAATGCCGACTTAAGTACAGGAAGACTGAGTCTTCCTACTGTCTATGATTTGAGCGTTTCCTGTGTCATCAGTTTTACTTTCCGATGCACCTCTGCAGGATTACTATATCCCTTGGACCTTCCCATTCACGATGAAACACAGAAATTTCATCGGAAATAAATATAAGAGACACAATGAAGACTTAAGTACAGGAAGACTGAGTCTTCCTACTGTCTATGTTTTGAGCGTTTCCTGTGTCACCAGTTTTACATTCCGATGCACCTCTGCAGGTTTACTGTTTCCCTTGGACCTTCCCATTGACGATGAAACACAGAAATTGCATCGGAATTAAATATAAGAGGCACAATGCCGACTTAAGTACAGGGAGACAGAGTCTTCCTACTGTCTATGTTTTGAGCGTTTCCTGTGTCACTAGTTTTACATTCCGATGCACCACTACAGGTTTACTGTATCCCTTGGACCTTCCCATTGACGATGAAACACAGAAATTGCATCGGAATTAAATATAAGAGACACAATGCCGACTTAAGTACAGGAAGACTGAATCTTCCTACTGTCTATGTTTTGAGCGTTTCCTGTGTCAGCAGTTTTACATTCTGATGCACCTCTGCAGGATTACTGTATCCCTTGGACCTTCCCATTGACGATGAAACACAGAAATTGCATCTGAATTAAATATAAGAGACACAATGCCGACTTAAGTACAGGAAGACTGAGTCTTCCTACTGTCTATGCTTTGAGCGTTTTCTGTGTCATCAGTTTTACATTCAGAAGCACCTCTGCAGGTTTACTGTATCCCTTGGACCTTCCCATTGACGATGAAACACAGAAATTGCATCGGAATTAAATATAAGAGACACAATGCCGACTTAAGTACAGGAAGACTAAGTCTTCCTACTGTCTATGTTTTGAGCGTTTCCTGTGTCATCAGTTTTACTTTCCGCTGCACCTCTGCAGGATTACTATATCCCTTGGACCTTCCCATTCACGATGAAACACAGAAATTTCATCGGAAATAAATATAAGAGACACAATGCCGACTTAGGTACAGGAAGACTGAGTCTTCCTACTGTCTATGTTTTGAGCGTTTCCTGTGTCACCAGTTTTACATTCCGATGCACCTCTGCAGGTTTACTGTTTCCCTTGGACCTTCCCATTGACGATGAAACACAGAAATTGCATCGGAATTAAATATAAGAGACACAATGCCGACTTAAGTACAGGAAGACTGAGTCTTCCTACTGTCTATGTTTTGAGCGTTTCCTGTGTCACTAGTTTTACATTCCGATGCACCTCTGCAGGTTTACTGTATCCCGTGGACCTTCCCATTGTCGATGAAACACAGAAATTGCATCGGAATTAAATATAAGAGACACAATGCCGACTTAAGTACAGGAAGAATGAGTCTTCCTACTGTCTATGTGTTGAGCGTTTCCTGTGTCACCAATTTTACATTCTGATGCACCTCTGCAGGTTTACTGTATCCCTTGGACCTTCCCATTGACGATGAAAAACAGAAATTGCATCTGAATTAAATATAAGAGACACAATGCCGACTTAAGTACAGGAAGACTGAGTCTTCCTACTGTCTATGATTTGAGCGTTTCCTGTGTCATCAGTTTTACTTTCCGATGCACTTCTGCAGGATTACTATATCCCTTGGACCTTCCCATTCACGATGAAACACAGAAATTTCATCGGAAATAAATATAAGAGACACAATGAAGACTTAAGTACAGGAAGACTGAGTCTTCCTACTGTCTACGTTTTGAGCGTTTCCTGTGTCACCAGTTTTACATTCCGATGCACCTCTGCAGGTTTACTGTTTCCCTTGGACCTTCCCATTGACGATGAAACACAGAAATTGCATCGGAATTAAATATAAGAGACACAATGCCGACTTAAGTACAGGGAGACAGAGTCTTCCTACTGTCTATGTTTTGAGCGTTTCCTTTGTCACTAGTTTTACATTCCGATGCACCACTGCAGGTTTACTGTATCCCTTGGACCTTCCCATTGACGATGAAACACAGAAATTGCATCGGAATTAAATATAAGAGACACAATGCCGACTTAAGTACAGGAAGAATGAGTCTTCCTACTGTCTATGTGTTGAGCGTTTCCTGTGTCACCAGTTTTACATTCTGATGCACCTCTGCAGGTTTACTGTATCCCTTGGACATTCCCATTGACGATGAAACACAGAAATTGCATTGGAATTAAATATAAGAGACACAAAGCCGACTTAAGTACAGGAAGACTGAGTCTTCCTACTGTCTATGTTTTGAGCGTTTCCTGTGTCACCAGTTTTACATTCCGAAGCACCTCTGCAGGTTTACTGTATCCCTTGGACCTTCCCATTGACGCGAAACACAGAAATTGCATCGGAATTAAATATAAGAGACACAATGCCGACTTAAGTACAGGAAGACTGAGTCTTCCTACTGTCTATAATTTGAGCGTTTCCTGTGTCACCAGTTTTACCTTCCGATGCACCTCTACAGGTTTACTGTATCCGTTGGACCTTCACAGTGACGATGAAACACAGAAATTGCATCGGAATTAAATATAAGAGACACAATGCCGACTTAAGTACAGGAAGACTAAGTCTTCCTACTGTCTATGTTTTGAGCGTTTCCTGTGTCATCAGTTTTACTTTCCGATGCACCTCTGCTGGTTTACTATATCCCTTGGACCTTCCCATTCACGATGAAACACAGAAATTTTCTTCGGAAATAAATATAAGAGACACAATGCCGACTTAAGTATAGGAAGACAGAGTCTTCCTACTGTCTATGTTTTGAGCGTTTCCTGTGTCACTAGTGTAAAGGATGAGCCAGACAATAAGGGATTTTACTTTATTATATGAGCCTCCAGCCGGTAACTTCATTTTTCCATTACGGCCAAGCCACGGCCGGCAGTGTTAGCTGCCTGTAAATTCTTTCGTCCCACGGTCTAGTAACAGGAAGTCAGCACCGAGGAAGGGCACCTTGTTCACGCGCCTCTCTCGTGTGCTGACGAGGTAACGCCGTCCCAGGCGTCGCTTAGCAGGCAACGCTCTGGAATGTTCCTTGCCGCCCGCACGGTTTGCTCGGTCCTGACCAATCAGGAAGCCGCGTGGTGCGACGAATATACCCGGCCGCCCGTCGCCGGGCCCGCTCTCTTGTATTCTTGCTCACCCGCGAGTCGGATGCGCGCCCTGTAGCATTGAACATCTCCCGCTTCTCCCGGTGCTACGGCACTGCGGACTTAGTTTTGGCAGACAACCACTTTCGGTAGCTTCGCGAACAATGTTCGCCAAATTGCAAGCTCTGGCTCACCCTCACCTCCCTAGGCCTATGTAGCCCCGTTCAACATGCTTTAGCCAATAAATGGCCTTTCTCTAAAAATTACTCTATTATTCCATAACGCCCACCGCCTGCCCATACCCGCCATCCTGTACAAATTGGTGTCAGAAGTGGGATTCCGTTCCCGTAGTGACTTTGTCGCTACACTAAATTTCTCCCGGCAAGACGCCGTACACTTCGCGCATGGAATGCGCCAACCGGCCGCCACGTTTGCTCCACGTGGGCCGTGGCTGCTCCACTAAACACGCACAGGGCGCGCGCTGCAGCGAGGCAGCGCACGCTAGTCAGCCACGTGAGCCGGACGCCGCCGCGCTGCCCGCTGCCTGAGTTCGAGGGGCCAGCGCTGCGCTGCGCGACCGGCCGGGCCGCCGTCATCCGCCGCCGCGCCAGCCGCCGCCGCGCCAGCCGCCGCCGCCGCGCCGCCCACCGTCGCCCGCCGCCAACACATCTGCCGCCGCCCGAGGGTCCGGACGCCGCCGCCGCCGCCCGCTGCCGCCCACCGACCACCGACCACCGCCGCCGCAGCCACTGCTCCACGCCGTCGCCGCCACCACTGCGTCGCACCGCGTCCATCGCCATGTAAGTCGCCGCGATGCTTACAACTATAGCTTCGACGATCTTCCGCCGCTGGATTGAGAATCTTTGTGCCCGTCCTTTTTTTGTAACAATCATTACTTTTTTCTGGTCACTAGCGTCCCATAAAATTGTAAACATGCCGATAGGGACACGAGCGACGGAACGGGATACCCCCGTAGAGGCACCTGTCGCACAAGACCCGCTCGAGGCCATAAATGCACAAACGCGCCAGTTATTCGCACAAAATCAGGAGCTACTTGAGCAAAACCGCGTCTTGAAACAGACGCTGGAAGCTAGTGCGCGAACTTCCATACCTGTGGCTAGCTCCGCCCCTGTAACAATTGCTCAAACAGAGACAACTAACACTAATTCTGTCTCTAATACAAACGCCACAATTTCTGCTAACATGGCGACTGTAAGCAATTTTCCTGCGGCTGATTTCATTCCCACCTTTTCTGGGAAGTCCCACGAAAATGTGGCTATGTTTTTAGAAAATATTCGTGATGTGGGTCGCACGTGTGCCTGGCCGGATGATCTACTGGTCAATGTAGCCAGACTGAAGTTGACAGGGGAAGCCCGAATGTTCATAGAAACGGTGGACGAATTGTGTGACACGCACGAATTTGAAGTATTGGCCCGCGGATTGACTACGCGTTATTCCGATACCAGAGGTACCGCATATTACAGAGATCAATTATCAACCCTTAGGCAGAAGCCTAACGAGGATTTTGATGCCTTTGCAGATCGCATACGAGCAGTATCCTGTCGTACATATAAGCTAGGTGAAAATGCCAGTGAAAACAGAATTTTGCGCTCAGAAGCGGAAGCGCGTGCAATTGATGCATTTGTTCGCGGTATTGACCCCCGCATCGGAGGAGAAGTCAAAGCAGCCTCCCCCACTTCTCTGTTTGAAGCTGTTCGTTTGGCAATGCTTCGCGAAAAGGTGTTGCGCTTTTGCGCTGCCGCACCGCGCCCGCCGGACCCAGTACCGGTCCCAGGAAAAGAAGTATTTTGTCAGCGTTGTGGGAAGCCCAACCATACGGCAATGCGCTGTCGCGCGCCGTATTGCACCATTTGCCAGACAGTAGGTCATCCTAATAATGTTTGCCCCACAAAGTCACCATTTTCAAATCAGATGCGCGGCCACCGCCGCAACGCGGGGTCGAATCAGGGAAACGCTTGGGGGGCAGGTTCCGCCACACACCCGCGCCCCCGACAAAAGTAATACACCCGGTTAGGACCGAAAAATGTAAAGAGGTGGAACACGTTAGTCTATTTGGCGTACTCGGGAACAAATTAGTTAGAATTTTAGTTGATACTGGTGCTGAAGTTAGTGTACTGTTTGTGGAGAAAAATGATCGAAGGGTGTTACAGCCACCCCGGTACCATATCAGTGGCCTTGGAGAGGAAGTAATTGTCCCTGCAGGTTCGTGTGTAGTGAATCTGCAAATCGACGAGGGTAAATACAGTCAGAGGATGGAGGTAGTAAGGCTAAAGAAGGGTGAATTTGACATCATACTAGGGAATGACTTCCTGCACCGTTATCAGGGGATAGTGGATTATCGAACGCGAACTGTGCAGTTCGGCGAAGCAATTCATCGATTTGGCAGTGCGCACCCCCGTCAGACGCGAGGGAGCTGCGAAAGGCGCCGTTCGCAGTCTCCCATAAAACCACAGATGGGGGCGATAAAAACCACTGACCCTGTGAGGATAAAAGGCGGAAGTGGAAAGATTCTCTGGATAGATGTCAAAAATCAAGAACAGCCCAAGACAGACATTCTGGTTGACCCGCTCACCCAGAATGATGTTTTAGATCGTCAGTCAGTACTTATAAAGAGAAGTATCTGCCGACCGGAAAGGAGACAGAAGGGTTTTGCGATACCAGTGAGTATAGATAATTTTGGTGTAGAAGATGTTGTGATACCGAAGGGTACTATTGTTGCCAGTGGTCAGGAAATTTTTGAGGAAATAAGAGGAGCTGAGAAGCAGCGAGATAAAGATGAGAAAGGAAGGAAAGGAAAGAAATGTTCAGTTAGGGAAGTGCGATATGTCGCGTCGACGTTAAGGAGTAAGTTAGCAGAGAAGTTAGGTCATTTAAACAGTGAGGAGAAAAGAATGTTGCAGCCAGTATTAGAGGAATTTTCGTGGTTGTTTGAAGAGAGGCAGTTTCTACCGGCTACGGATTTGGTTCAGCACGAAATTCCGACCGGAGAAGCTCGGCCAATTGCACAAAAACCTTACCGTATACCATATCATTTGCAGTCTGTAGTTGAAGATACGATTCAGCAGCAATTAGCTGCAGGAATCATACAACACTCCTCGAGTGCGTGGGCGTCCCCCGTGGAAGTTGTGCCAAAGAAATCAGTAAATGGGGAGAAAGCCTATCGCCTATGTGTCGATATGCGGGCAGTAAATCGGGTAACGACACCAGACACATATCCGTTACCGCGCATTGATGAAACATTGGACCGATTGGGCAACTGTAAGTATTTTACCACCCTTGATTTGCGTTCTGGGTACCATCAAATCCCTGTTGCACCCCAGGACCGCCATAAAACTGCTTTTGTTGTACCTACAGGATTGTATGAATTTGTAAGGATGCCGTTTGGATTGAGAAACGCCCCTGCCACTTTTCAAAGATTTGCAGACTTGCTGCTGCGTGGGTTGAAACCTACAACATGCTTGGTGTATTTAGATGACATTATTATTTTTTCTAAAACGATAAAAGAACATGCAGAAAGACTGAGGGATATTTTGCAAAGGTTAAAAGGAGCTCATTTGAGTGTAAACTTAGAAAAGTGTGCTTTCGCCCAGTCACAAGTACAATATTTAGGTCATATAATAAGTGGAGAAGGTGTCAAACCGGACCCCCGTTTGACCACCGCAGTAAAGGAATTTCCAACACCGACAAATGTCAAGGAACTACAGTCATTTTTAGGCCTTGCAAACTACTGCAGACGTTTTGTGAATAAATATGCCACCCTTGCTAAGCCCCTGACTAATTTATTGAAAAAAGGAGTTAGTTTTATTTGGACCAAAGAATGTGATAAAGCTATGCAACAAATTCAACATGTTTTAACTAGAGCCCCTGTACTAGCGTACCCGGATTTTGAAAAACCATTCATACTGTCAGTGGACGCCTCAGATTATGCTGTAGGAGCCATCCTGTCACAAGAGATAGATGGCGAAGAACGACCAATTGGTTATGCGTCTCGACAGCTAAATAAAGCAGAGTCAAATTACAGCACAACTAAGAAGGAACTACTAGCACTCATGTTTGGTGTAACTTATTTCCGATGTTATTTGTATGGGAGAAAATTCACTGTCATCACTAATCACGCCGCGTTACAGTGGATGTTGAGCTTAAAAGACCCTAGTAGTAGGCTAACTCGTTGGGCTTTGAAATTGAGCGAATTTGAGTATGAGGTGAAACACAAACCGGGCAAGTTACATCAAAACGCCGACGCATTAAGCCGAAAAGTCAGAGTGATCGTAGCTAATGACGTTTCTATTGAAGAATTAAGGGAGGCACAGCAAAGAGACGTCGAAGGTCAGAAATATGTGGCTTTGCCTGAATTTTCCGTTGAAGATGGAATTTTATATCGAAAGACCTACTTGGGTAAACAGGCAGTAATCCCGAAAGAATTACGTTCCAAGATTATCGCACAGTGTCACGATAGCCTGCAGGCATGTCATAACGGCCTTCGCGCCACAAATTGCCGAATAGCCGCCCGTTATTTCTGGGCAGGAAGACGGAAAGACGTGCAAAAGTATATACAAAATTGTCTACCTTGCGTTAAGAGGTCATTACCACCTCGAACGAAAGTGCCTTTACAGCAGGTACCAGAAGCCACTTATCCCTGGGCAGTAGTAGCAGCAGATATTGTCGGTCCTTTCCCTGTGAGCCCCCAAAATAATCGGTATATTCTGTCCCTTATAGATCATTTCTCTAGGTTCTTGATTCTCATTCCTATACCAGATATGTCCGCTGAAACAGTAGCGCGTGCTTTTGTCACCCATTTGGTGTTACCATACGGAAGCCCTGAAGCTGTACTCACAGACCAGGGTACGAATTTCATGTCTGCGGTATTTACGGAAGTTTGTCGGTTATTGCGAATTAAAAAGTGGCGAACGACGCCGTTCCACCCAAAAGCAAACGGTCGCCTGGAGCGAGTCCACCGCACCGTTATGCGCATGCTGTCTTACTATGTTAATAAACATCACTCTGACTGGGATAAGTATGTTCAATACGTTACGTCAGCATATAACAGCCGTGTCCATGAAGCTACAGGGTACTCACCTTATGAAGCAGTATATGGCCGCCCTATGAATTCGCCTTTTGAAATTGACAAACTGCCCCCTGGAATTAAATCCAAAGATGTGAAAGGTCTAGCTCGACGTCTAAAATCCATTTGGAAAAAAGTAAGAGGGAACAATGCCCGAGCCACCGCCCAACAGTTAAAGAGAAGTAATCAAAAAGCAAAAATGCCAGAGTACAAAGTAGGAGACCTAGTTATGTTGAGCAATCCAGTCGTAAAAAAGGGAAGAACCAAAACGTTTACACCTACTTACGAAGGACCGTACCGTATCATCCGGCTTACTTCACCAGTAAATGCGGAAATTCAGTTAGCGGAACGGACAGTGATCGTTCATTTTGACAGATTGAAACTGTATAAAGGACCCGAGCCACCCCCACCTAATAGTGAAACCGGGCCTATTAAGCCAGTAGTTCCACCCAAACAAGCAAGAAAGAAGGTAATACAACCGCCTAGACAGCAACGTAGATATGCTCTAAGGTCAAACCCCTATGATTTGCGTTCCTGAAAGTAGGTCTGGAATGGTATGTAAACAGTTGGAAAAGTCCTGCATGCAGCAAGAGAATTAATTGACGGAAAACACCGTAGTTACTATACATTTAATTAAATTGTGCATGTTAGTTATAAGTAGACATAAGAATTGGCAACCATTGGTAACTGGTAATAGAATTTATGATGTCACATGTTAATGGAAGAGATGAAAGTTATGTAATCATTTTGTCTTGTCATTTAACGTCTCCAGTAACGTTATCGTAGCAGTCGAGAATTAAAAACACAAACATTCTTTAATCATGGAAGTAAGGGGACAGTTGTCCTTGTCAAAAGAACACGTAGAGAAAGAATCAGTTAATCTTGTATATTTCAAAGGGATTCACATTTCACTTGTTGATTTAGTGTATAGTGAACAAAAACAGCTATTAAAGCTTTACCATAAAAGCATGATAGTAACACGCCTTCGTAACTACCAGTAGATCAGTGACTACATGCTGCCGTCTACCTGTCCTTTGAAATACGCCCAATTACATGTATGTTTTGCTAAATGATCACACAACGATAATAACAAGAATAAATACGTCCAAGTTAAACAACAAATAGGCTACTCTAAAGTAAAAGGAGTCTTCCTCAAGTGCTATTTTATTGTTTTCATGATGCGATGTGAACAGACAAGGTAAGTTTTCTTGGTACCACGTATTTCTGTATATTAAATGCCACGGAAGGAGTCGCGTAAATACCGCCGCTGTTGTCTACAGCTGTTTACATGCGCCGAGTCCCGCCCCTCCCTGTCAGCTGGCGACGCGGCCCCCTTCCCTTCCCTCTCACCGGCCTGCCGAGAGAGCGGCCATTGCAGTTCCCACTCCCCCACCCACCGCCTCTGTCTTTGGCGCATACAGCATCATCACCTCTCCCCTCGCCCCTCCACTTCACCCATCCTTCGCCCTGCACGCCACGTGCGTCAGCCACGCTACACCTTCGTACATTCGTACGTTGCAGCTTAAATAGCAAACCTAAATGGATAGTTATAGAAATAAATTCACCAGCTTAATATTGTCCTACAGATTTTACTAGTCCGATCTAACGATGGAAATCTATTTGTTTTGTCGGAGAGAGAACTTTTTCCTGGTACGTATTGTCTAAACCATCAGGATTAGCAAACGTTGGAATTTCAGATCGATCTCCGGCTATGTTGTATCACCACCACGGTTAATAAACGGATGTATATGGTGTCAAGGAAGCCGGCACTTGCCGCTATATCTGTCCTGTAAACGACCGCTGTGTGGGAAACGCGTTAGCCAAGGAGTTGGGTTTGGAATGCCATCGCAAAAATACAGTTTATCTAGAAGCCTAACACCTGCCAGTTACCTACATTTTAGAAGAACAGAGTGTTTAAGTAAAATAATTGGAACCCGATAGTTTTGTGACCTCTAGCGATTTAAGTTATTAGAGTCCATTAGAAAAGAACGTCCTCCATGCAGAACTGTCGTGAACAACATAAGATAACTCTGGAAGGAAATTTTGTGACTGTACCGAGAGATTAACTCCACGCGTATCAAGAGGACGGACCGAGCGTGAACGCCAGTTATGCTGCCGAGCCAGTGAAACCGGACGCAGCCGTACTGTCAGCTGTACTGTCAGCAACTTACAATCTCACGAGCGCGACGCGTGTCGCACCTTAGCACCTCAAGCTGCACTGAATCTCAACACAAAAATACTTAACCATTGTATAACGAACCCTTTGAATAACTTTATGCACATTCTCAATAGTCAGGAACTTACTTTGCTCCCTACACACTTTTTATATGACACATGAACTTTAATTTTATTAAAAACCAAAGCACCGACAGGTAAGTCATATCGACGTCTTCGAGATGCAGCCAGCTTCGTCGAGCCGCCAATATTGATTATATGGAAGCAGGTAAGTGAGAGAATTAACAAAAGGAAGAACCAATACACACCGGAACGATTGACTGGGTGACTGATAATCACAAATATTTGCAAAAGCAAATCAACACAGGAAACGGTTTATCACACGTTTAATAATTATTGGTCTGTCCATTGAAGGAGACATAAAATCATTTTTCATCAGAGTCTTGTTAAAGGGAGTATTAACGTGACATCACACTACTCCACAGCATTACACACAACATTGCCATTACTTAATGACAGTTTTCTTGTGGGTAGAAGTACCAAAGATCAGTTGGTATGGAGATGCAAACGAGAGCATAAAGGAATACCAAGGGATGCTTACATTCATTTTGCTACGAAATGTAACTGGAGGATAAGGAAGTTTTGTTTGAAAGAAATAATATTTTAAACTTTTGCTTTGTTGCGGTTTTGCCATGTCTTGTAGTATCACTATGACGAGTTGCCAATTACTTATGTCTAATTACTTGTGTCCAATTACTTAAGTCCATGTATTATTGTTGTTCATTTTGACTGTTTTATTACTATCTATTTAGAGAATTTTGCTAAAGTTTTGCCAGCACCAGTAATTTAGTATTTGTATCAACCTAGTGTTTCCATGTGTCGCTGTGTTACTATACTGATGAGGATAATCATTTTGTAGGATTTCAAGTATGCTAGAGTAAGTTCCCGAGTACTGCCAATTATTTGTGTAATAATAATGATGTCTTAGGTGATAAATTGTTTTGGAAGAGTAATTTAGGATGTAACCATGCTTTATTTTGATTTGTATTTGAATGTTTATCTGGATGAACAAGAGAACCACACCCGCAGGGGCACGTACCTGACGTGACGCGAATGGCGATCGCGCGGAACCCTAGCTGTCTATGCCGTTTCTTCACTTTTCATCTTCGCGGCATAGTCTGTTCTAACCACTTTCATCTGTCAACTTTCAACAGACACTAAACTATTCAGCCCAGACTTTGATCTTCCATGTCGAAGAAGAGTTCACGAGAACAGTGTTCCGTGCTCTCTGACGACAGCTGATCAGGCAACGTCAGACGCGAACCGCGTCTAGCCCGCAGCTAAACGCCAGTAAGCGGAAATCTCTGTTCAAAACCTTGAGCCTTCTTTGTTTCCCCATTGTATTTTCCGAAGGAATACCGATTATTGAAGTAGTAGCATTTAACTGTATGACGTGTCCCAGGACACTGCGATACAAGCAAGGATAGACGGAGTTTTAAGCAACCAGTTGGGCCCGAGGAGGCCAGCACTACGGAGTTATGAAGACGGCGAATTTGGCCGCAAAGTAAAGTTTAGTCGCAATATGTTCAGAGGATAAAGACGACGAATTTTGTCGCGCAGTAAAGTTTTGTTTTAGGTGAGAGAAGTCGAGTTTGAAGAAGAAGTATGAAGTAGCTATCTTGGAATCGCAGAATTGTCATATACACAGTTAAGTAGGCGAAAACGTCGTGTCAACGATGCGCCATGCACTGTATCTTCATAAAGGGAAAGTCCTTCAGAAATTACGCTCAACTTAGTCTTTTCTTATCCAATTCCTTACGCTTTCTGTTTCCACTATGGAAATCTCTAGATTCTTGTCGAGTTTTGTTTCCCCCCTCTCGTTAGCAACAGCCTTGACTTCCAACGGCACAATCTACGCCCCACCTGCACCAAACTGGTGTCATTTTTCTTGGTCAGTCTCCATTTATGGTGTTCAGCAAATATATTGAGTTACGAGAAATTTCTTCTCAAAATGTGAATGTTATTACACTTGGATGGTTAGCCCAAGGAGACATTTAACTTTTTTGTTTGTTATTGATATGGCATTTGCAACAATTTGATATGATACTTGTGTGCCTCATTTCTACATTTATGTATGTTTATGTAATTTTAAACAGAACCTACGGTAACAACGCGTCTAGCGTGATGACACGCGTAATCCCACTTCTATTTTGTTTGTCGTCAGTGAATAAACCATATCGATTACGCATATCTATTTCCCTTTGGAGAGAATGTAAAATACAGACAGCGCAGTGAACAGCGTCGGTAGGCTTCATCGCTCTCTCTCGCTCTTACATCTGACGCATGCTTCCTGCGCCGCGCACGTGCGCACTTCGCTTCTCAGCTGCCGCGTGCAGCTCTGACGCGGCGCTGCCTTTTGAAGTTATCTGCCGCGCGCCTTTCTGACGTAGCGCGAGATTGGCCTTGCAGTCAGCTGCCACTCTGACGTAGCCTCCGCGCAGATCTTCAGCAAACGGTTCCTGTTGGAACACCATTAATAACCTTTCATGCCACTATGGCTTACTCAATTACTATTCGCGCCCCTTTAATTATGTTTTTTTATACCTGAAAGCCATTTCATGATTCCTCTGTCAGCTAACTTGCCAGCTTTATCTAATCAATCAAATGATCACCTATCGTCAATTGATGATTTGCTAAAAAATGAAAAAGGGACAAATTTCTTACGTTCGCCTGTTAGCACACCTAAATTAATGGCAAACCGCCACTGAATGCCATACAACCATCATACCCAGTACCAAGATAACGCCGGTCACTATTATTCTTCTTCTTATTATTATTATTATACTAATATGGACCTAAAAAAAAAGAGAAAACAAAAACCTATCAGGCATGTGCCCTCCCTTAGTTTTAAGAGTGAAACTGAGATATCAATTAATGTGGAAAAACTAGTGTAGTGTAGTGAAGTGTTCCCTTAGTGATAACTCCCTTTTCAACTGTGTTTTGAAACATGTGGACCTCCCCTCATACCCCCCTGCGCTGAGTTGCAGTGCACGGACCTGGCCACGGCCACGCCCCCTTCCCGCCGGCAGCCTGCGCGCTGCCCGCTGAGGACAACACACCACGCCACCTCGTGCCACTCGCCCTCGCCGTGACTCATCAGTGGTGATATGTTTATATTTTCAACTTATTCTAACAAAAGAAAAAAAATATTTTTACTTCAACTTAGCAACAAGAACACTTGACATGTTTACCTAACTCACACTGTATGTTTTGTTCTAATTTTGTGATATTTTATGATGTTCAGATGTTTTACTATGTTTTGATGTTTTAAGATGATTCTTGTATACACACAATATTGTTGACATGTGTAAGTCCCCTTGCGACCCTTAGGAGGTCTTTAGAGTCTCTATACCGTCCCATAGATTAAGACCCCTGCCGTCTTCCGTGAGAGCCAATGTTCACTTTCTTTTGCAAGATAAATTTCTTTACATTCAAATAATAATTACATTGAGCGAATTCACGTACGTTCTCCGCTCCCACGGAAGGGGGAGGAATGTAAAGGATGAGCCAGACAATAAGGGATTTTACTTTATTATATGAGCCTCCAACCGGTAACTTCATTTTTCCATTACGGCCAAGCCACGGCCGGCAGTGTTAGCTGCCTGTAAATTCTTTCGTCCCACGGTCTAGTAACAGGAAGTCAGCACCGAGGAAGGGCACCTTGTTCACGCGCCTCTCTCGTGTGCTGACGAGGTAACGCCATCCCAGGCGTCGCTTAGCAGGCAACGCTCTGGAAAGTTCCTTGCCGCCCGCACGGTTTGCTCGGTCCTGACCAATCAGGAAGCCGCGTGGTGCGTCGAATATACCCGGCCGCCCGTCGCCGGGCCCGCTCTCTTGTATTCTTGCTCACCCGCGAGTCGGATGCGCGCCCTGTAGCATTGAACATCTCCCGCTTCTCCCGGTGCTACGGCACTGCGGACTTAGTTTTGGCAGACAACCACTTTCGGTAGCTTCGCGAACAATGTTCGCCAAATTGCAAGCTCTGGCTCACCCTCACCTCCCTAGGCCTATGTAGCCCCGTTCAACATGCTTTAGCCAATAAATGGCCTTTCTCTAAAAATTACTCTATTATTCCATAACGCCCACCGCCTGCCCATACCCGCCATCCTGTACACTAGTTTTACATTCCGATGCACCGCTGCAGGTTTACTGTATCCCTTGGACCTTCCCATTGACGATGAAACACAGAAATTGCATCGGAATTAAATATAAGACACACAATGCCGACTTAAGTACAGGAAGACTCAGTCTTCCTACTCTCTATGTTTTGAGCGTTTCCTGTGTCACCAGTTTTACATTCTGATGCACCTCTGCAGGCTTACTGTATCCCTTGGACCTTCCCACTGACGCGAAACACAGAAATTGCATCGCAATTAAATATAAGAGACACAATGCCGACTTAAGTACAGGAAGACTGAGTCTTCCTACTGTCTATAATTTGAGCGTTTCCTGTGTCACCAGTTTTACATTCCGATGCACCTCTACAGGTTTACTGTATCCGTTGGACCTTCACAGTGACGATAAAACACAGAAATTGCATCGGAATTAAATATAAGAGACACAATGCCGACTTAAGTACAGGAAGACTAAGTCTTCCAACTGTCTATGATTTGAGCGTTTCCTGTGTCATCAGTTTTACTTTCCGATGCACCACTGCAGGTTTACTATATCCCTTGGACCTTCCCATTCACGATGAAACACAGAAATTTCATAGGAAAGAAATATAAGAGACACAATGCCGACTTAAGTACAGGAAGACTGAGTCTTCCTACTGTCTATGTTTTGAGCGTTTTCTGTGTCATCAGTTTTTCCTTCAGATGCACCTCTGCAGGTTTACTGTATCCCTTGGACCTTCCCATTGACGATGAAAAACAGAAATTGCATCGGAATTAAATATAAGAGACACAATGCCGACTTAAGTACAGGAAGACTAAGTCTTCCTACTGTCTATGTTTTGAGCGTTTCCTGTGTCATCAGTTTTACTTTCCGATGCACCTCTGCAGGATTACTAAATCCCTTGGACCTTCCCATTCACGATGAAACACAGAAATTTCATCGGAAATAAATATAAGAGACACAATGCCGACTTAAGTACAGGAAGACTGAGTCTTCCTACTGTCTATGTTTTGAGCGTTTCCTGTGTCACCAGTTTTACATTCCGATGCACCTCTGCAGGTTTACTGTTTCCCTTGGACCTTCCCATTGACGATGAAACACTGAAATTGCATCGGAATTAAATATAAGAGACACAATGCCGACTTAAGTACAGGAAGACTGAGTCTTCCTACTGTCTATGTTTTGAGCGTTTCCCTTGTCACTAGTTTTACATTCCGATGCACCTCTGCAGCTTTACTGTATCCCTTGGACCTTCCCATTGACGATGAAACACAGAAATTGCATCCGAATTAATTATAAGAGACACAATGCCGACTTAAGTACAGGAAGACTGAGTCTTCCTACTGTCTATGTTTTGAGCGTTTCCTGTGTCACTAGTTTTACATTCCGATGCACCACTGCAGGTTTACTGTATCCCTTGGACCTTCCCATTGACGATGAAACACAGAAATTGCATCGGAATTCAATATAAGAGACACAATGCCGACTTAAGTACCAGAAAACATTCTTCTTACGGTCTATATTTTGAGCGTTTCCTGTTTCACCAGTTTTACATTCCGATGCACCTCTGCAGGATTACTATATCCCTTGGACCTTCCCATTCACGATGAAACACAGAAATTGCATCAGATATAAGTATAAGAGACACAATGCCGACTTAAGTACAGGAAGACTGAGTCTTCCTACTGTCTATGTTTGAGCGTTTCCTGTGTCAGCAGTTTTACATTCGATGCACCTCTGCAGGTTTACTGTTTCCCTTGGACCTTCCCATTGACGATGAAACACAGAAATTGCATCGGAATTAAATATAAGAGACACAATGCCGACTTAAGCACAGGAAGACAGAGTCATCCTACTGTCTATGTTTTGAGCGTTTCCTGTGTCACTAGTTTTACATTCCGATGCATCACTGCAGGTATACCTTATCCCTTGGACCTTCCCATTGACGATGAAACACAGAAATTGCATCGGAATTAAATATAAGAGACACAATGCCGACTTAAGTACAGGAAGAATGAGTCTTCCTACTGTCTATGTGTTGAGCGTTTCCTGTGTCACCAGTTTTACATTCTGATGCACCTCTGCAGGTTTACTGTATCCCTTGGACCTTCCCATTGACGATGAAACACAGAAAATGCATCGGAATTAAATATAAGAGACACAATGCCGACTTAAGTACAGGAAGACTGAGTCTTCCTACTGTCTATGTTTTGAGCGTTTCCTGTGACACTAGTTTTACATTCCGATGCACCTCTGCAGGTTTACTGTATCCCTTGGACCTTCCCATTGACGATGAAACACAGAAATTGCATCGCAATTAAATATAAGGGACACAATGCCGACTTAAGTACAGGAAGACTGAGTCTTCCTACTCACTATGTTTTGAGCGTTTCCTGTGTCACCAGTTTTACATTCTGATGCACCTCTGCAGGCTTACTGTATCCCTTGGACCTTCCCATTGACGTTGAGACACAGAAATTGCAACGGAATTATATATAAGAGACACAATGCCGACTTAAGTACAGGAAGACTAAGTCTTCCTACTGTCTATGTTTTGAGCGTTTCCTGTGTCATCAGTTTTCCTTTCCGATGCACCTCTGCAGGTTTACTATATCCCTAGGACCTTCCCATTCACGATGAAACACAGAAATTTCATCGGAAATAAATATAAGAGACACAATGCCGACTTAAGTACAGAAATACTGAGTCTTCCTACTGTCTATGTTTTGAGCGTTTCCTGTGTCACCAGTTTTACATTCTGAAGCACCTCTGCAGGTTTACTGTAACCATTGGACCTTCCCATTGAAGATGAAACACATAAATTGCATCGAAGTTAAATATAAGAGACACAATGCCGATTTAAGTACAGGAAGACTGAGTCTTCGTACTGTCTATGTTTTGAGCGTTTCCTGCGTCACCAGTTTTACATTCCGATGCACCTCTGAGGGTTTACTGTATCCCTTGGACGTTCCCATTGACGATGAAAAACAGAAATTGCATCGGAATTAAATTTAAGGGACACAATGCCGACTTAAGTACAGGAAGACTAAGTCTTCATACTGTCTATGTTTTGAGCGTTTCCTGTGTCATCAGTTTTACTTTCAGATGCACCTCTGCAGGTTTACTATATCCCTTGGACCTTCCCATTCACGATGAAACACAGAAATTTCATCGGAATCAAATATAAGAGACACAATGCCGACTTAAGTATAGGAAGACTGAGTCTTCCTACTGTCTATGTTTTGAGCGTTTCCTGTGTCACCAGTTTTACATTCTGATGCTCCTCTGCAGGTCTTCTGTATCCATTGGACCTTCCCATTGACGATGAAACACAGTAATTGCATCGGAATTGAATATAAGAGACACAATGCCGACTTAAGTACAGGAAGACTGAGTTTTCCTACTGTCTATGTTTTGAGCGTTTCCTGTGTCACTAATTTTACATTCCGATGCACCTCTGCTTGTTTACTGCATCCCTTGGACCTTCCCGTTGACGATGAAACACAGAAATTGCATCGGAATTAAATATAAGAGACACAATGCCGACTTAAGTACAGGAAGAATGAGTCTTCCTACTGTCTATGTGTTGAGCGTTTCCTGTGTCACCAGTTTTACATTCTGATGATCCTCTGCAGGTCTTCTGTATCCATTGGACCTTCCCATTGACGATGAAACACAGAAATTGTATTGGAATTAAATATAAGAGACACAATGCCGACTTAAGTACAGAAAGACTGAGTCTTCCTTCTGTCTATGTTTTGAGCGTTTCCAGTGTCATCAGTTTTCCTTTCCGATGCACCTCTGCAGGTTTACTATATCCCTTGGACCTTCCCTTTCACGATGAATCACAGAATTTTCATCGGAAATAAATACGAGACACAATGCCGACGTAAGTACAGGAAGACTGAGTCTTCCTACTGTCTATGTTTTGAGCGTTTCCTGTGTCACCAGTTTTACATTCCGATGCACCTCTGCAGGTTTACTGTTTCCCTTGGACCTTCCCATTGACGATGAAACACAGAAATTGCATCGGAATTAAATATAAGAGACACAATGCCGACTTAAGTACAGGAAGACTGAGTCTTCCTACTGTCTATGTTTTGAGCGTTTCCCTTGTCACTAGTTTTACATTCCGATGCACCTCTGCAGCTTTACTGTATCCCTTGGACCTTCCCATTGACGATGAAACACAGAAATTGCATCCGAATTAAATATAAGAGACACAATGCCGACTTAAGTACAGGAAGACTGAGTCTTCCTACTGTCTATGTTTTGAGCGTTTCCTGTGTCACTAGTTTTACATTCCGATGCACCACTGCAGGTTTACTGTATCCCTTGGACCTTCCCATTGACGATGAAACACAGAAATTGCATCGGAATTCAATATAAGAGACACAATGCCGACTTAAGTACCAGAAAACATTCTTCTTACGGTCTATATTTTGAGCGTTTCCTGTTTCACCAGTTTTACATTCCGATGCACCTCTGCAGGATTACTATATCCCTTGGACCTTCCCATTCACGATGAAACACAGAAATTGCATCAGAAATAAGTATAAGAGACACAATGCCGACTTAAGTACAGGAAGACTGAGTCTTCCTACTGTCTATGTTTGAGCGTTTCCTGTGTCAGCAGTTTTACATTCGATGCACCTCTGCAGGTTTACTGTTTCCCTTGGACCTTCCCATTGACGATGAAACACAGAAATTGCATCGGAATTAAATATAAGAGACACAATGCCGACTTAAGCACAGGAAGACAGAGTCATCCTACTGTCTATGTTTTGAGCGTTTCCTGTGTCACTAGTTTTACATTCCGATGCATCACTGCGGGTATACCTTATCCCTTGGACCTTCCCATTGGCGATGAAACACAGAAATTGCATCGGAATTAAATATAAGAGACACAATGCCGACTTAAGTACAGGAAGAATGAGTCTTCCTACTGTCTATGTGTTGAGCGTTTCCTGTGTCACCAGTTTTACATTCTGATGCACCTCTGCAGGTTTACTGTATCCCTTGGACCTTCCCATTGACGATGAAACACAGAAAATGCATCGGAATTAAATATAAGAGACACAATGCCGACTTAAGTACAGGAAGACTGAGTCTTCCTACTGTCTATGTTTTGAGCGTTTCCTGTGACACTAGTTTTACATTCCGATGCACCTCTGCAGGTTTACTGTATCCCTTGGACCTTCCCATTGACGATGAAACACAGAAATTGCATCGCAATTAAATATAAGGGACACAATGCCGACTTAAGTACAGGAAGACTGAGTCTTCCTACTCACTATGTTTTGAGCGTTTCCTGTGTCACCAGTTTTACATTCTGATGCACCTCTTCAGGCTTACTGTATCCCTTGGACCTTCCCATTGACGTTGAGACACAGAAATTGCAACGGAATTATATATAAGAGACACAATGCCGACTTAAGTACAGGAAGACTAAGTCTTCCTACTGTCTATGTTTTGAGCGTTTCCTGTGTCATCAGTTTTCCTTTCCGATGCACCTCTGCAGGTTTACTATATCCCTAGGACCTTCCCATTCACGATGAAACACAGAAATTTCATCGGAAATAAATATAAGAGACACAATGCCGACTTAAGTACAGAAATACTGAGTCTTCCTACTGTCTATGTTTTGAGCGTTTCCTGTGTCACCAGTTTTACATTCTGAAGCACCTCTGCAGGTTTACTGTAACCATTGGACCTTCCCATTGAAGATGAAACACATAAATTGCATCGAAGTTAAATATAAGAGACACAATGCCGATTTAAGTACAGGAAGACTGAGTCTTCGTACTGTCTATGTTTTGAGCGTTTCCTGCGTCACCAGTTTTACATTCCGATGCACCTCTGAGGGTTTACTGTATCCCTTGGACGTTCCCATTGACGATGAAAAACAGAAATTGCATCGGAATTAAATTTAAGGGACACAATGCCGACTTAAGTACAGGAAGACTAAGTCTTCATACTGTCTATGTTTTGAGCGTTTCCTGTGTCATCAGTTTTACTTTCAGATGCACCTCTGCAGGTTTACTATATCCCTTGGACCTTCCCATTCACGATGAAACACAGAAATTTCATCGGAATCAAATATAAGAGACACAATGCCGACTTAAGTATAGGAAGACTGAGTCTTCCTACTGTCTATGTTTTGAGCGTTTCCTGTGTCACCAGTTTTACATTCTGATGCTCCTCTGCAGGTCTTCTGTATCCATTGGACCTTCCCATTGACGATGAAACACAGTAATTGCATCGGAATTGAATATAAGAGACACAATGCCGACTTAAGTACAGGAAGACTGAGTTTTCCTACTGTCTATGTTTTGAGCGTTTCCTGTGTCACTAATTTTACATTCCGATGGACCTCTGCTTGTTTACTGCATCCCTTGGACCTTCCCGTTGACGATGAAACACAGAAATTGCATCGGAATTAAATATAAGAGACACAATGCCGACTTAAGTACAGGAAGAATGAGTCTTCCTACTGTCTATGTGTTGAGCGTTTCCTGTGTCACCAGTTTTACATTCTGATGATCCTCTGCAGGTCTTCTGTATCCATTGGACCTTCCCATTGACGATGAAACACAGAAATTGTATTGGAATTAAATATAAGAGACACAATGCCGACTTAAGTACAGAAAGACTGAGTCTTCCTTCTGTCTATGTTTTGAGCGTTTCCAGTGACATCAGTTTTCCTTTCCGATGCACCTCTGCAGGTTTACTATATCCCTTGGACCTTCCCTTTCACGATGAATCACAGAATTTTCATCGGAAATAAATACGAGACACAATGCCGACGTAAGTACAGGAAGACTGAGTCTTCCTACTGTCTATGTTTTGAGCGTTTCCTGTGTCACCAGTTTTACATTCCGATGCACCTCTGCAGGTTCACTGTTTCCCTTGGACCTTCCCATTGACGATGAAACACAGAAATTGCATCGGAATTAAATATAAGAGACACAATGCCGACTTAAGTACAGGAAGACTGAGTCTTCCTACTGTCTATGTTTGAGCGTTTCCTGTGACACTAGTTTTACATTCCGAAGCCCCTCTGCAGGTTTACTGTATCCCTTGGACCTTCCCATTGACGATGAAACACAGAAATTGCATCGCAATTAAATATAAGGGACACAATGCCGACTTAAGTACAGGAAGACAGAGTCTTCCTACTGTCTATGTTTTGAGCGTTTCCTGTGTCACCAGTTTTACATTCTGATGCACCTCTGCAGGCTTACTGTATCCCTTGGACCTTCCCATTGACGATGAAAAACAGAAATTGCAACGGAATTATATATAAGAGACACAATGCCGACTTAAGTACAGGAAGACTGAGCCTTCCTATAATTTGAGCGTTTCCTGTGTCACCAGTTTTACATTCCGATGCACCTCTACATGTTTACTGTATCCGTTGGACCTTCACAGTGACGATGAAACACAGAAATTGCATCGGAATTAAATATAAGATACACAATGCCGACTTAAGTACAGGAAGACTAAGTCTTCCTTCTCTCTATGTTTTGAGCGTTTCCTGTGTCATCAGTTTTCCTTTCCGATGCACCTCTGCAGGTTTACTATATCACTTGGACCTTCCCATTCACGATGAAACACAGAAATTTCATCGGAAATAAATATAAGAGACACAATGCCGACTTCAGTATATGAAGATTGAGTCTTCCTGCTGTCTATGATTTGAGCGTTTCCTGTGTCACCAGTTTTACATTCTGATGCAGCTCTGCAGGTTTTCTGTATCCATTGGACCTTCCCATTGACGATGAAACACAGAAATTGCATCGGAATTAAATATAAGAAACACAATGCCGACTTACGTACGGGAAGACTAAGTCATCATACTGTCTATGCTTTGAGCGTTTCCTGTGTCATAAGTTTTACATTCTGATGCACCTCTGCAGGCTTACTGTATCCCTTGGACCTTCCCATTGACGATGAAACACAGAAAATGCATCGGAATTAAATATAAGAGACACAATGCCGACTTAAGTACAGGAAGACTGAGTCTTCCTACTGTCTATGTTTTGAGCGTTTCCTGTGACACTAGTTTTACATTCCGATGCACCTCTGCAGGTTTACTGTATGCCTTGGACCTTCACATTGACGATGAAACACAGATATTGCATCGGAATTAAATATAAGACACACAACGCCGACTTAAGTACAGGAAGACTGAGTCTTCCTACTCTCTATGTTTTGAGCGTTTCCTGTGTCACCAGTTTTACATTCTGATGCACCTCTGCAGGCTTACTGTATCCCTTGGACCTTCCCATTGACGATGAAACACAGAAATTGCATCGGAATGAAATATAAGAGACACAATGCCGACTTAAGTACAGGAAGACTGAGTCTTCCTACTGTCTATAATTTGAGCGTTTCCTGTGTCACCAGTTTTACATTCCGATGCACCTCTACAGGTTTACTGTATCCCTTGGACCTTCCCGTTGACGATGAAACACAGAAATTGCATTGGAATTAAATATAAGAGACACAATGCCGACTTAAGAACAGAAAGACTGAGTCTTCCTTCCGTCTATGTTTTGAGCGTTTCCTGTGTCATCAGTTTTACATTCCGATGCACCTCTGAGGGTTTACTGTATCCCTTGGACATTCCCATTGACGATGAAAAACAGAAATTGCATCGGAATAAAATTTAAGGGACACAATGCCGACTTAAGTACAGGAAGACTAAGTCTTCATACTGTCTATGTTTTGAGCGTTTCCTGTGTCATCAGTTTTACTTTCAGATGCACTTCTGGAGGTTTACTATATCCCTTGGACCTTCCCATTCACGATGAAACACAGAAATTTCATCGGAAACAAATATAAGAGACACAATGCCGAAATAAGTATAGGAAGACTGAGTCTTCCTACTTTCTATGTTTTGAGCGTTTTCTGTGTCACCAGTTTTACATTCTGATGCTCCTCTGCAGGACTTCTGTATCCATTGGACCTTCCCATTCACGATGAAACACAGAAATTTCATCGGAAATAAATATAAGAGACACAATGCCGACTTAAGTACAGGAAGACTGAGTCTTCTTACTGTCTATGTTTTGAGCGTTTCCTGTGTCACCAGTTTTACATTCCGATGCACCTCTGCAGGTTCACTGTTTCCCTTGGACTTTCCCATTGACGATGAAACACAGAAATTGCATCGGAATTAAATACAAGAGACACAATGCCGACTTAAGTACAGGAAGAATGAGTCTTCCGACTGTCTATGTGTTGAGCGTCTCCTGTATCAACAGTTTTACATTCTGAAGCACCTCTGCAGGTTTACTGTATCCCTTGGACCTTCCCATTGACGATGAAACACAGAAATTGTATCGGAATTAAATATAAGAGACACAATGCCGACTTAAATACAGGAAGAATGAGTCTTCCTACTGTCTATGTGTTGAGCGTTTCCTGTGTCACCAGTTTTACATTCTGATGCACCTCTGCAGGTTTAATGTATCCCTTGGACCTTCCCATTGACGATGAAACACAGAAATTGCATCGGAATTAAGTATAAGAGACACAATGCAACTTAAGTACAGGAAGACTGAGTCTTCCTACTCTCTATGTTTTGAGCGTTTCCTGTGTCACCAGTTTTACATTCTGATGCACCTCTGCAGGCTTACTGTATCCCTTGGACCTTCCCATTGACGATGAAACACAGAAATTGCATCGGAATTAAATATAAGAGACACAATGCCGACTTAAGTACAGGAAGAATGAGTCTTCCGACTGTCTATGTGTTGAGCGTCTCCTGTATCAACAGTTTTACATTCTGAAGCACCTCTGCAGGTTTACTGTATCCCTTGGACCTTCCCATTGACGATGAAACACAGAAATTTCATCGGAAATAAATATAAGAGACACAATGCCGACTTAAGTATAGGAAGACTGAGTCTTCCTGCTGTCTATGTTTTGAGCGTTTCCTGTGTCACCAGTTTTACATTCTGATGCTCCTCTGCAGGTCTTCTGTATCCATTGGACCTTCCCATTGACGATGAAACACAGAATTGCATCGGAATTAAATATAAGAGACACAATGCCGACTTAAGTACAGGAAGAATGAGTCTTCCTACTGTGTATGTGTTGAGCGTTTCCTGTGTCATAAGTTTTACATTCTGATGCACCTCTGCAGGTTTACTGTATCCCTTGGACCTTCCCATTGACGATGAAACACAGAAAATGCATCGGAATTAAATATAAGAGACACAATGCCGACTTAAGTATAGGAAGACTGAGTCTTCCTGCTGTCTATGTGTTGAGCGTTTCCTGTGTCACCAGTTTTACATTCTGATGCTCTTCTGCAGGTCTTCTGTATCCATTGGACCTTCCCATTGACGATGAAACACAGAAATTGTATCGGAATTAAATATAAGAGACACAATGCCGACTTAAGTACAGGAAGACTGAGTCTTCCTACTGTCTATGTTTTGAGCGTTTCCTGTGTCACTAGTTTTACATTCCGATGCACTTCTGCAGGTTTACTGCATCCCTTGGGCCTTCTCATTGACGATGAAACACAGAAATTGCATCGGAATTAAATATAAGAGACACAATGCCGACTTAAGTACAGGAAGAATGAGTCTTCCTACTGTCTATGTGTTGAGCGTTTCCTGTGTCACCAGTTTTACATTCTGATGATCCTCTGCTGGTTTACTGTATCCCTTGGACCGTCCTATTGACGATGAAAAACAGAAATTGCATCGGAATTGAATATAAGAGACACAATGCCGACTTAAGTACAGGAAGACTGAGTCTTCCTACTGTCTATGTTTTGAGCGTTTCCTGTGTCATCAGTTTTACTGTCCGATGCACCTCTGCAGGATTACTATATCCCTTGGACCTTCCCATTCACGATGAAACACAGAAATTTCATCGGAAATAAATATAAGAGACACAATGCCGACTTAAGTACAGGAAGACTGAGTCTTCCTACTGTCTATGTTTTGAGCGTTTCCTGTGTCACCAGTTTTACATTCCGATGCACCTCTGCAGGTTCACTGTTTCCCTTGGACCTTCCCATTGACGATGAAACACAGAAATTGCATCGGAATTAAATATAAGAGACACAATGCCGACTTAAGTACAGGAAGACAGAGTCTTCCTACTGTCTATGTTTTGAGCGTTTCCTGTGTCACTAGATTTACCTTAAGATGCACCACTGCAGGTTTAGTGTATCCCTTGGACCTTCCAATTGACGATGAAACACAGAAATTGTATCGGAATTAAATATAAGAGACACAATGGCGACTTAAATACAGGAAGAATGAGTCTTCCTACTGTCTATGTGGTGAGCGTTTCCTGTGTCACCAGTTTTACATTCTGATGCTCCTCTGCAGGTCTTCTGTATCCATTGGACCTTCCCATTGACGATGAAACACAGAATTGCATCGGAATTAAATATAAGAGACACAATGCCGACTTAAGTACAGGAAGAATGAGTCTTCCTACTGTGTATGTGTTGAGCGTTTCCTGTGTCATAAGTTTTACATTCTGATGCACCTCTGCAGGTTTACTGTATCCCTTGGACCTTCCCATTGACGATGAAACACAGAAAATGCATCGGAATTAAATATAAGAGACACAATGCCGACTTAAGTATAGGAAGACTGAGTCTTCCTGCTGTCTATGTGTTGAGCGTTTCCTGTGTCACCAGTTTTACATTCTGATGCTCTTCTGCAGGTCTTCTGTATCCATTGGACCTTCCCATTGACGATGAAACACAGAAATTGTATCGGAATTAAATATAAGAGACACAATGCCGACTTAAGTACAGGAAGACTGAGTCTTCCTACTGTCTATGTTTTGAGCGTTTCCTGTGTCACTAGTTTTACATTCCGATGCACTTCTGCAGGTTTACTGCATCCCTTGGGCCTTCTCATTGACGATGAAACACAGAAATTGCATCGGAATTAAATATAAGAGACACAATGCCGACTTAAGTACAGGAAGAATGAGTCTTCCTGCTGTCTATGTGTTGAGCGTTTCCTGTGTCACCAGTTTTACATTCTGATGATCCTCTGCTGGTTTACTGTATCCCTTGGACCGTCCTATTGACGATGAAAAACAGAAATTGCATCGGAATTGAATATAAGAGACACAATGCCGACTTAAGTACAGGAAGACTGAGTCTTCCTACTGTCTATGTTTTGAGCGTTTCCTGTGTCATCAGTTTTACTGTCCGATGCACCTCTGCAGGATTACTATATCCCTTGGACCTTCCCATTCACGATGAAACACAGAAATTTCATCGGAAATAAATATAAGAGACACAATGCCGACTTAAGTACAGGAAGACTGAGTCTTCCTACTGTCTATGTTTTGAGCGTTTCCTGTGTCACCAGTTTTACATTCCGATGCACCTCTGCAGGTTCACTGTTTCCCTTGGACCTTCCCATTGACGATGAAACACAGAAATTGCATCGGAATTAAATATAAGAGACACAATGCCGACTTAAGTACAGGAAGACAGAGTCTTCCTACTGTCTATGTTTTGAGCGTTTCCTGTGTCACTAGATTTACCTTAAGATGCACCACTGCAGGTTTAGTGTATCCCTTGGACCTTCCAATTGACGATGAAACACAGAAATTGTATCGGAATTAAATATAAGAGACACAATGGCGACTTAAATACAGGAAGAATGAGTCTTCCTACTGTCTATGTGGTGAGCGTTTCCTGTGTCACCAGTTTTACATTCTGATGCACCTCTGCAGGTTTACTGTATCCCTTGGACCTTCCCATTGACGATGAAACACAGAAATTGCATCGGAATTAAGTATAAGAGACACAATGCAGACTTAAGTACAGGAAGACTGAGTCTTCCTACTGTCTTCGTTTTGAGCGTTTCCTGTGCCACCAGTTTTACATTCCGATGCAACTCTGCAGGTTTACTGTATCCCTTGGACCTTCCCATTGACGATGAAACACAGAAATTGCATCGGACTTAAATATAAGAGGCACAATGCCGACTTAAGTACAGGAATACTGAGTCTTCCTACTCTGTCTGTTTTGAGCGTTTCCTGTGTCACCAGTTTTACATTCTGATGCACCTCTGCAGGCTTACTGTATCCCTTGGACCTTCCCATTGACGATGAAACACAGAAATTGCAACGGAATTTAATATAAGAGACACAATGCCGACTTAAGTACAGGAAGACTGAGTCTTCCTATAATTTGAGCGTTTCCTGTGTCACCAGTTTTACATTCCGATGCACCTCTACATGTTTACTGTATCCGTTGGACCTTCACAGTGACGATGAAACACAGAAATTGCAACGGAATTAAATATGAGAGACACAATGCCGACTTAAGTACAGGAAGACTGAGTCTTCCTACTGTCTATGTTTTGAGCGTATCCTGTGTCATCAGTTTTCCTTTCCGATGCACCTCTGCAGGTTTACTATATCCCTTGGACCTTCCCATTCACGATGAAACACAGAAATTTCATCGGAAATAAATATAAGAGACACAATGCCGACTTAAGTATAGGAAGACTGAGACTTCCTGCTGTCTATGTTTTGAGCGTTTCCTGTGTCACCAGTTTTACATTCTGATGCTCCTCTGCAGGTCTTCTGTATCCATTCGACCTTCCCATTGACGATGAAACACAGAAACTGCATCGGAACTAAATATAAGAGACACAATGCCGACTTAAGTACAGGAAGAATGAGTCTTCCTACTGTCTATGTGTTGAGCGTTTCCTGTGTCATAAGTTTTACATTCTGATGCACCTCTGCAGGTTTACTGTATCCCTTGGACCTTCCCATTGACGATGAAACACAGAAAATGCATCGGAATTAAATATAAGAGACACAATGCCGACTTAAGTACAGGAAGACTGAGTCTTCCTTCTCTCTATGTTTTGAGCGTTTCCTGTGTCACCAGTTTTACATTCTGATGCACCTCTGCAGGCTTACTGTATCCCTTTGACCTTCCCGTTGACGATGAAACACAGAAATTGCATCGGAATGAAATATAAGAGACACAATGCCGACTTAAGTACAGGAAGACTGAGTCTTCCTACTGTCTATAATTTGAGCGTTTCCTGTGTCACCAGTTTTACATTCCGGTGCACCTCTACTGGTTTACTGTAACCGTTGGACCTTCACAGTGACGACGAAACACAGAAATTGCATTGGAATTAAATATAAGAGTCACAATGCCGACTTAAGTACAGGAAGAATGAGTCTTCCTACTGTCTATGTGTTGAGCGTTTCCTGTGTCACCAGTTTTACATTCTGATGCTCCTCTGCTGGTTTACTGTATCCCTTGGACCTTCCCATTGACGATGAAAAACAGAAATTGCATCGGAATTAAATATAAGAGACACAATGCCGACTTAAGTACAGGAACACTGAGTCTTCCTACTGTCTATGTCTTGAGCGTTTCCAGTGTCATCAGTTTTCCTTTCCGATGTACCTCTGTAGAATTACTATATCCCTTGGACCTTCCCATTCACGATGAAACACAGAAATTTCATCGGAAATAAATATAAGAGACACAATGCCGACTTAAGTACAGGAAGACTGAGTCTTCCTACTGTCTATGTTTTGAGCGTTTCCTGTGTCACCAGTTTTACATTCTGATGCTCCTCTGCAGGTCTTCTGTATCCATTGGACCTTCCCAATGACGAAGAAACACAGAAATTGCATCGGAATTAACTATAAGAGACACAATGCCGACTTACGTACGGGAAGACTAAGTCATCATACTGTCTATGCTTTGAGCGTTTCCTGTGTCATCAGTTTTACTTTCCGATGCACCTCTGCAGGTTTACTATATTCCTTGGACCTTCCCATTCACGATGAAACACAGAAATTTCATCGGAAATAAATATAAGAGACACAATGCCGACTTAAGTATAGGAAGACTGAGTCTTCCTACTGTCTATGATTTGAGCTTTTCCTGTGTCACCAGTTTTACATTCCGATGCACCTCTGCAGGTTTCCTGTATCCCTTGGACCTTCCCAGTGACGATGAAACAGAAATTGTATCGAAATTAAATATAAGAGACACAATGCCGACTTAAGTACAAGAAAACAGTCTTCGTACGGTCAATGTTTTGAGCGTTTCCTGTGTCACCAGTTTTACATTCCGATGCACCTCTGCCGGTTTATTGTATCCCTTGGACCTTCCCATTGTCGATGAAACACAGAATTCGCAACGGAATTAAATATAAGAGACACAATGACGACTTATGTACAGAAATACTGAGTCCTCCTACTGTCTATGTTTTGAGCGTTTCCTGTGTCACCAGTTTTACATTCTGAAGCACCTCTGCAGGTTTACTGTAACCATTGGACCTTCCCATTGAAGATGAAACACATAAATTGCATCGAAGTTAAATATAAGAGACACAATGCCGACTTAAGTACAGGAAGACTGAGTCTTCCTACTGTCTATGTTTTGAGCGTTTCCTGCGTCACCAGTTTTACATTCTGATGCACCTCTGCAGGTTTACTGTATCCCTTGGACCTTCGCATTGACGATGAAACACAGAAATTGCATTGGAATTAAATATAAGAGACACAATGCCGACTTAAGTACAGAAAGACTGAGTCTTCCTTCTGTCTATGTTTTGAGCGTTTCCTGTGTCATCAGTTTTACATTCCGATGCACCTCTGAGGGTTTAATGTATCCCTTGGACGTTCCCATGGACGATGAAAAGCAGAAATTGCATCGGAATTAAATTTAAGGGACACAATGCCGACTTAAGTACAGGAAGACTAAGTCTTCATACTGTCTATGTTTTGAGCGTTTCCTGTGTCATCAGTTTTACTTTCAGATGCACCTCTGCAGGTTTACTATATCCCTTGGACCTTCCCATTCACGATGAAACACAGAAATTTCATCGGAAACAAATATAAGAGACACAATGCCGACTTAAGTATAGGAAGACTGAGTCTTCCTACTGTCTATGTTTTGAGCGTTTCCTGTGTCACCAGTTTTACATTCTGATGCTCCTCTGCAGGTCTTCTGTATCCATTGGAACTTCCCATTGACGATGAAACACAGAAATTGCATCGGAATTAAATATAAGAGACACAATGCCGACTTAAGTACAGGAAGACTGAGTCTTCCTACTGTCTATGTTTTGAGCGTTTCCTGTGTCACTAATTTTACATTCCGATGCACCTCTGCTTGTTTACTGCATCCCTTGGACCTTCCCATTGACGATGAAACACAGAAATTACATCGGAATTAAATATAAGAGACACAATGCCGACTTAAGTACAGGAAGAATGAGTCTTCCTACTGTCTATGTGTTGAGCGTTTCCTGTGTCACCAGTTTTAGATTCTGATGATCGTCTGCAGGTCTTCTGTATCCATTGGACCTTCCCATTGACGATGAAACACAGAAATTGCATTGGAATTAAATATAAGAGACACAATGCCGACTTAAGTACAGAAAGACTGAGTCTTCCTTCTGTCTATGTTTTGAGCGTTTCCAGTGTCATCAGTTTTCCTTTCCGATGCACCTCTGCAGGTTTACTATATCCCTTGGACCTTCCCATTCACGATGAATCACAGAATTTTCATCGGAAATAAATATAAGAGACACAATGCCGACGTAAGTACAGGAAGACTGAGTCTTCCAACTGTCTATGTTTTGAGCGTTTCCTGTGTCACCAGTTTTACATTCCGATGCACCTCTGCAGGTTCACTGTTTCCCTTGGACCTTCCCATTGACGATGAAACACAGAAATTGCATCGGAATTAAATATAAGAGACACAATGCCGACTTAAGTACAGGAAGACTGAGTCTTCCTACTGTCTATGTTTGAGCGTTTCCTGTGACACTAGTTTTACATTCCGATGCACCTCTGCAGGTTTACTGTATCCCTTGGACCTTCCCACTGTCGATGAAACACAGAATTCGCAACGGAATTAAATATAAGAGACACAATGCCGACATATGTACAGAAATACTGAGTCTTCCTACTGTCTATGTTTTGAGCGTTTCCTGTGTCACCAGTTTTACATTCTGAAGCACCTCTGCAGGTTTACTGTAACCATTGGACCTTCCCATTGAAGATGAAACTCATAAATTGCATCGGAGTTAAATATAAGAGACACAATGCCGACTTAAGTACAGGAAGACTGAGTCTTCTTACTGTCTATGTTTTGAGCGTTTCCTGCGTCACCAGTTTTACATTCTGATGCACCTCTGCAGGTTTAGTGTATCCCTTGGACCTTCCCATTGACGATGAAACACAGAAATTGTATCGGAATTAAATATAAGAGACACAATGCCGACTTAAATACAGGAAGAATGAGTCTTCCTACTGTCTATGTGTTGAGCGTTTCCTGTGTCACCAGTTTTACATTCTGATGCACATCTACAGGTTTAATGTATCCCTTGGACCTTCCCATTGACGATGAAACACAGAAATTGCATCGGAATTAAGTATAAGATACACAATGCAACTTAAGTACAGGAAGACTGAGTCTTCCTACTGTCTACGTTTTGAGCGTTTCTTGTGTCACCAGTTTTACATTCCGATGCACCTCTGCAGGTTAAACTGTATCCCTTGGACCTTCCCATTGACGATGAAACACAGAAATTGCATCGGAATTAAATATAAGAGACACAATTCCGACTTAAGTACAGGAAGACTGAGTCTTCCTACTGTCTATGTTTGAGCGTTTCCTGTGACACTAGTTTTACATTCCGATGCACCTCTGCAGGTTTACTGTATCCGTTGGACCTTCACAGTGACGATGTAACACAGAAATTGCATCGGAATTAAATATAAAAGACACAATGCCGACTTAAGTACAGGCAGACTAAGTCTTCCTACTGTCTATGTTTTGAGCGTTTCCTGTGTCATCAGTTTTCCTTTCCGATGCACCTCTGCAGGTTTAATGTATCCCTTGGACCTTCCCATTGACGATGAAACACAGAATTGCATCGGAATTAAATATAAGAGACACAATGCCGACTTAAGTACAGGAAGAATGAGTCTTCCTACTGTCTATGTGTTGAGCGTTTCCTGTGTCATAAGTTTTACATTCTGATGCACCTCTGCAGGCTTACTGTATCCCTTGGACCTTCCCATTGACGATGAAACACAGAAAATGCATCGGAATTAAATATAAGAGACACAATGCCGACTTAAGTACAGGAAGACTGAGTCTTCCTACTGTCTATGTTTTGAGCGTTTCCTGTGACACTAGTTTTACATTCCGATGCACCTCTGCAGGTTTACTGTATCCCTTGGACCTTCACATTGACGATGAAACACAGAAATTGCATCGGAATTAAATATAAGACACACAACGCCGACTTAAGTACAGGAAGACTGAGTCTTCCTACTCTCTATGTTTTGAGCGTTTCCTGTGTCACCAGTTTTACATTCTGATGCACCTCTGCAGGCTTACTGTATCCCTTGGACCTTCCCATTGACGATGAAACACAGAAATTGCATCGGAATGAAATATAAGAGACACAATGCCGACTTAAGTACAGGAAGACTGAGTCTTCCTACTCTCTATGTTTTGAGCGTTTCCTGTGTCACCAGTTTTACATTCTGATGCACCTCTGCAGGCTTACTGTATCCCTTGGACTTTCCCATTGACGATGAAAAACAGAAATTGCATCGGAATAAAATTTAAGGGACACAATGCCGACTTAAGTACAGGAAGACTAAGTCTTCATACTGTCTATGTTTTGAGCGTTTCCTGTGTCATCAGTTTTACTTTCAGATGCACTTCTACAGGTTTACTATATCCCTTGGACCTTCCCATTCACGATGAAACACAGAAATTTCATCGGAAACAAATATAAGAGACACAATGCCGAAATAAGTATAGGAAGACTGAGTCTTCCTACTTTCTATGTTTTGAGCGTTTCCTGTGTCACCAGTTTTACATTCTGATGCTCCTCTGCAGGACTTCTGTATCCATTGGACCTTCCCATTGACGATGAAACACAGAAATTGCATCGGAATTAAATATAAGAGACACAATGCCGACTTAAGTACAGGAAGACTGAGTCTTCCTACTGTCTATGTTTTGAGCGTTTCCTGTGTCATCAGTTTTACATTCCGGTGCACCTCTGCAGGTTTACTGCATCCCTTGGACCTTCCCATTGACGATGAAACACAGAAATTGCATCGGAATTAAATATAAGAGACACAATGCCGACTTAAGTACAGGAAGAATGAGTCTTCCTACTGTCTATGTGTTGAGCGTTTCCTGTGTCACCAGTTTTACATACTGATGATCCTCTGCTGGTTTACTGTATCCCTTGGACCTTCCCATTGACGATGAAAAACAGAAATTGCATCGGAATTAAATATAAGAGACACAATGCCGACTTAAGTAAAGGATGACTGAGTCTTCCTTCTGTCTATGTTTTGAGCGTTTCCTGTGTCATCAGTTTTACTTTCCGATGCACCTCTGCAGGATTACTATATCCCTTGGACCTTCCCATTCACGATGAAACACAGAAATTTCATCGGAAACAAATATAAGAGACACAATGCCGACTTAAGTATAGGAAGACTGAGTCTTCCTACTGTCTATGTTTTGAGCGTTTCCTGTGTCACCAGTTTTACATTCTGATGCTCCTCTGCAGGTCTTCTGTATCCATTGGTACTTCCCATTGACGATGAAACACAGAAATTGCATCGGAATTAAATATAAGAGACACAATGCCGACTTAAGTACAGAAAGACTGAGTCTTCCTACTGTCTATGTTTTGAGCGTTTCCTGTGTCACTAATTTTACATTCCGATGCACCTCTGCTTGTTTACTGCATCCCTTGGACCTTCCCATTGACGATGAAACACAGAAATTACATCGGAATTAAATATAAGAGACACAATGCCGACTTAAGTACAGGAAGAATGAGTCTTCCTACTGTCTATGTGTTGAGCGTTTCCTGTGTCACCAGTTTTAGATTCTGATGATCCTCTGCAGGTCTTCTGTATCCATTGGACCTTCCCATTGACGATGAAACACAGAAATTGCATTGGAATTAAATATAAGAGACACAATGCACACTTAAGTACAGAAAGACTGAGTCTTCCTTCTGTCTATGTTTTGAGCGTTTCCAGTGTCATCAGTTTTCCTTTCCGATGCACCTCTGCAGGTTTACTATATCCCTTGGACCTTCCCATTCACGATGAATCACAGAATTTTCATCGGAAATAAATATAAGAGACACAATGCCGACGTAAGTACAGGAAGACTGAGTCTTCCTACTGTCTATGCTTTGAGCGTTTCCTGTGTCACCAGTTTTACATTCCGATGCACCTCTGCAGGTTCACTGTTTCCCTTGGACCTTCCCATTGACGATGAAACACAGAAATTGCATCGGAATTAAATATAAGAGACACAATGCCGACTTAAGTACAGGAAGACTGAGTCTTCCTACTGTCTATGTTTGAGCGTTTCCTGTGCCACTAGTTTTACATTCCGATGCACCTCTGCAGGTTTACTGTATCCCTTGGACCTTCCCACTGTCGATGAAACACAGAATTCGCAACGGAATTAAATATAAGAGACACAATGCCGACATATGTACAGAAATACTGAGTCTTCCTACTGTCTATGTTTTGAGCGTTTCCTGTGTCACCAGTTTTACATTCTGAAGCACCTCTGCAGGTTTACTGTAACCATTGGACCTTCCCATTGAAGATGAAACTCATAAATTGCATCGGAGTTAAATATAAGAGACACAATGCCGACTTAAGTACAGGAAGACTGAGTCTTCTTACTGTCTATGTTTTGAGCGTTTCCTGCGTCACCAGTTTTACATTCTGATGCACCTCTGCAGGTTTAGTGTATCCCTTGGACCTTCCCATTGACGATGACACACAGAAATTGTATCGGAATTAAATATAAGAGACACAATGCCGACTTAAATACAGGAAGAATGAGTCTTCCTACTGTCTATGTGTTGAGCGTTTCCTGTGTCACCAGTTTTACATTCTGATGCACCTCTACAGGTTTAATGTATCCCTTGGACCTTCCCATTGACGATGAAACACAGAAATTGCATCGGAATTAAGTATAAGAGACACAATGCAACTTAAGTACAGGAAGACTGAGTCTTCCTACTGTCTACGTTTTGAGCGTTTCTTGTGTCACCAGTTTTACATTCCGATGCACCTCTGCAGGTTAAACTGTATCCCTTGGACCTTCCCATTGACGATGAAACACAGAAATTGCATCGGAATTAAATATAAGAGACACAATGCCGACATAAGTACAGGAAGACTGAGTCTTCCTACTGTCTATGTTTGAGCGTTTCCTGTGACACTAGTTTTACATTCCGATGCACCTCTGCAGGTTTACTGTATCCCTTGGACCTTCCCATTGACGATGAAAGACAGAAATTGCATCGGAATTAAATATAAGGGACACAATGCCGACTTAAGTACAGGAAGACTGAGTCTTCCTACTCTCTATGTTTTGAGCGTTTCCTGTGTCACCAGTTTTACATTCTGATGCACCTCTGCAGGCTTACTGTATCCCTTGGACCTTCCCATTGACGATGAAACACAGAAACTGCATCGGAATTAAATATAAGAGACACAATGCCGACTTAAGTACAGGAAGACTGAGTCTTCCTATAATTTGAGCGTTTCCTGTGTCACCAGTTTTACATTCCGATGCACCTCTACATGTTTACTGTATCCGTTGGACCTTCACAGTGACGATGAAACACAGAAATTGCATCGGAATTAAATATAAAAGACACAATGCCGACTTAAGTACAGGCAGACTAAGTCTTCCTACTGTCTATGTTTTGAGCGTTTCCTGTGTCATCAGTTTTCCTTTCCGATGCACCTCTGCAGGTTTAATGTATCCCTTGGACCTTCCCATTGACGATGAAACACAGAATTGCATCGGAATGAAATATAAGAGACACAATGCCGACTTAAGTACAGGAAGAATGAGTCTTCCTACTGTCTATGTGTTGAGCGTTTCCTGTGTCATAAGTTTTACATTCTGATGCACCTCTGCAGGATTACTGTATCCCTTGGACCTTCCCATTGACGATGAAACACAGAAAATGCATCGGAATTAAATATAAGAGACACAATGCCGACTTAAGTACAGGAAGACTGAGTCTTCCTACTGTCTATGTTTTGAGCGTTTCCTGTGACACTAGTTTTACATTCCGATGCACCTCTGCAGGTTTACTGTATCCCTTGGACCTTCACATTGACGATGAAACACAGAAATTGCATCGGAATTAAATATAAGACACACAACGCCGACTTAAGTACAGGAAGACTGAGTCTTCCTACTCTCTGTGTTTTGAGCGTTTCCTGTGTCACCAGTTTTACATTCTGATGCACCTCTGCAGGCTTACTGTATCCCTTGGACCTTCCCATTGACGATGAAACACAGAAATTGCATCGGAATGAAATATAAGAGACACAATGCCGACTTAAGTACAGGAAGACTGAGTCTTCCTACTGTCTATAATTTGAGCGTTTCCTGTGTCACCAGTTTTACATTCCGATGCACCTCTACAGGTTTACTGTATCCCTTGGACCTTCCCATTGACGATGAAACACAGAAATTGCATTGGAATTAAATATAAGAGACACAATGCGACTTAAGTACAGAAAGACTGAGTCTTCCTTCCGTCTATGTTTTGAGCGTTTCCTGTGTCATCAGTTTTACATTCCGATGCACCTCTGAGGGTTTACTGTATCCCTTGGACTTTCCCATTGACGATGAAACACAGAAATTGCATCGGAATAAAATTTAAGGGACACAATGCCGACTTAAGTACAGGAAGACTAAGTCTTCATACTGTCTATGTTTTGAGCGTTTCCTGTGTCATCAGTTTTACTTTCAGATGCACTTCTGCAGGTTTACTATATCCCTTGGACCTTCCCATTCACGATGAAACACAGAAATTTCATCGGAAACAAATATAAGAGACACAATGCCGAAATAAGTATAGGAAGACTGAGTCTTCCTACTTTCTATGTTTTGAGCGTTTCCTGTGTCACCAGTTTTACATTCTGATGCTCCTCTGCAGGACTTCTGTATCCATTGGACCTTCCCATTGACGATGAAACACAGAAATTGCATCGGAATTAAATATAAGAGACACAATGCCGACTTAAGTACAGGAAGACTGAGTCTTCCTACTGTCTATGTTTTGAGCGTTTCCTGTGTCACTAGTTTTACATTCCGGTGCACCTCTGCAGGTTTACTGCGTCCCTTGGACCTTCCCATTGACGATGAAACACAGAAATTGCATCGGAATTAAATATAAGAGACACAATGCCGACTTAAGTACAGGAAGAATGAGTCTTCCTACTGTCTATGTGTTGAGCGTTTCCTGTGTCACCAGTTTTACATACTGATGATCCTCTGCTGGTTTACTGTATCCCTTGGACCTTCCCATTGACGATGAAAAACAGAAATTGCATCGGAATTAAATATAAGAGACACAATGCCGACTTAAGTAAAGGATGACTGAGTCTTCCTTCTGTCTATGTTTTGAGCGTTTCCTGTGTCATCAGTTTTACTTTCCGATGCACCTCTGCAGGATTACTATATCCCTTGGACCTTCCCATTGACGATGAAACACAGAAATTTCATCGGAAATAAATATAAGAGACACAATGCCGACTTAAGTACAGGAAGACTGAGTCTTCTTACTGTCTATGTTTTGAGCGTTTCCTGTGTCACCAGTTTTCATTCCGATGCACCTCTGCAGGTTCACTGTTTCCCTTGGACCTTCCCATTGACGATGAAACACAGAAATTGCATCGGAATTAAATATGAGACACAATGCCGACTTAAGTACAGGAAGAATGAGTCTTCCGACTGTATATGTGTTGAGCGTCTCCTGTATCAACAGTTTTACATTCTGATGCACCTCTGCAGGTTTACTGTATCCCTTGGACCTTCCCATTGACGATGAAACACAGAAATTGTATCGGAATTAAATATAAGAGACACAATGCCGACTTAAATACAGGAAGAATGAGTCTTCCTACTGTCTATGTGTTGAGCGTTTCCTGTGTCACCAGTTTTACATTCTGATGCACCTCTGCAGGCTTACTGTATCCCTTGGACCTTCCCATTGACGATGAAACACAGAAATTGCATCGGAATTAAGTATAAGAGACCCAATGCAACTTAAGTACAGGAAGACTGAGTCTTCCTACTCTCTATGTTTTGAGCGTTTCCTGTGTCACCAGTTTTACATTCTGATGCACCTCTGCAGGCTTACTGTATACCTTGGACCTTCCCATTGACGATGAAACACAGAAATTGCATCGGAATTAAATATAAGAGACACAATGCCGACTTAAGTACAGGAAGACTGAGTCTTCCTATAATTTGAGCGTTTCCTGTGTCACCAGTTTTACATTCCGATGCGCCTCTACATGTTTACTGTATCCGTTGGACCTTCACAGTGACGATGAAACACAGAAATTGCATCGGAATTAAATATAAGAGACACAATGCCGACTTAAGTACAGGAAGACTAAGTCTTCCTACTGTCTATGTTTTGAGCGTTTCCTGTGTCATCAGTTTTCCTTTCCGATGCACCTCTGCAGGTTTACTATATCCCTTGGACCTTCCCATTCACGATGAAACACAGAAATTTCATCGGAAATAAATATAAGAGACACAATGCCGACTTAATTATAGGAAGACTGAGTCTTCCTGCTGTCTATGTTTTGAGCGTTAACTGTGTCACCAGTTTTACATTCTGATGCTCCTCTGCAGGTCTTCTGTATCTATTGGACCTTCCCATTGACGATGAAACACAGAATTGCATCGGAATTAAATATAAGAGACACAATGCCGACTTAAGTACAGGAAGACTGAGTCTTCCTACTGTCTATAATTTGAGCGTTTCCTGTGTCACCAGTTTTACATTCCGATGCACCTCTACAGGTTTACTGTATCCGTTGGACCTTCACAGTGACGACGAAACACAGAAATTGCATTGGAATTAAATATAAGAGACACAATGCCGACTTAAGTACAGGAAGACTAAGTCTTCATACTGTCTATGTTTTGAGCGTTTCCTGTGTCATCAGTTTTACTTTCAGATGCAACTCTGCAGGTTTACTATATCCCTTGGACCTTCCCATTCACGATGAAACACAGAAATTTCATCGGAAATAAATATAAGAGACACAATGCCGACTTAAGTATAGGAAGACTGAGTCTTCCTACTGTCTATGTTTTGAGCGTTTCCTGTGTCACCAGTTTTACATTCTGATGCTCCTCTGCAGGTCTTCTGTATCCATTACACCTTCCCATTGACGATGAAACACAGGAATTGCATCGGAATTAAATATAAGAGACACAATGCCGACTTAAGTACAGGAAGACTGAGTCTTCCTACTGTCTATGTTTTGAGCGTTTCCTGTGTCACCAGTTTTACATTCCGATGCACCTCTGCAGGTTTACTGCATCCCTTGGACCTTCCCATTCACGAAGAAACACAGAAATCGCATCGGAATTAAATATAAGAGACACAATGCCGACTTATGTACAGGAAGAATGAGTCTTCCTACTGCCTATGTGTTGAGCGTTTCCTGTGTCACCAGTTTTACATTCTGATGCTCCTCTGCTGGTTTACTGTATCCCTTGGACCTTCCCATTGACGATGAAAAACAGAAATTGCATTGGAATTAAATATAAGAGACACAATGCCGACTTAAGTACAGGAAGAGTGAGTCTTCCTACTGTCTATGTTTTGAGCGTTTCCTGTGTCATCAGTTTTACTTTCCGATGCACCTCTGCAGGATTACTATACCCCTTGGATCTTCCCATTCACGATGAAACACAGAAATTTCATCGGAAATAAATATAAGAGACACAATGCCGACTTAAGTACAGGAAGACTGAGTCTTCCTACTGTCTATGTTTTGAGCGTTTCCTGTGTCACTAGTTTTACATTCCGGTGCACCTCTGCAGGTTTACTGCATCCCTTGGACCTTCCCATTGACGATGAAACACAGAAATTGCATCGGAATTAAATATAAGAGACACAATGCCGACTTAAGTACCGGAAGAAGTAGTCTTCCTACTGTCTATGTGTTGAGCGTTTCCTGTGTCACCAGTTTTACATTCTGATGATCCTCTAGCTGGTTTACTGTATCCCTTGGACCTTCCCATTGACGATGAAAAACAGAAATTGCATCGGAATTAAATATAAGAGACACAATGCCGACTTAAGTAAAGGATGACTGAGTCTTCCTTCTGTGTATGTTTTGAGCGTTTCCTGTGTCATCAGTTTTACTTTCCGATGCACCTCTGCAGGATTACTATATCCCTTGGACCTTCCCATTCACGATGAAACACAGAAATTTCATCGGAAATAAATATAAGAGACACAATGCCGACTTAAGTACAGGAAGACTGAGTCTTCTAACTGTCTATGTTTTGAGCGTTTCCTGTGTCACCAGTTTTACATTCCGATGCACCTCTGCAGGTTCACTGTTTCCCTTGGACCTTCCCATTGACGATGAAACACAGAAATTGCATCGGAATTAAATATAAGAGACACAATGCCGACTTAAGTACAGGAAGAATGAGTCTTCCGACTGTCTATGTGTTGAGCGTCTCCTGTATCAACAGTTTTACATTCTGATGCACCTCTGCAGGTTTACTGTATCCCTTGGACCTTCCCATTGACGATGAAACACAGAAATTGTATCGGAATTAAATATAAGAGACACAATGCCGACCTAAATACAGGAAGAATGAGTCTTCCTACTGTCTATGTGTTGAGCGTTTCCTGTGTCACCAGTTTTACATTCTGATGCACCTCTGCAGGTTTACTGTATCCCTTGGACCTTCCCATTCACGATGAAACACAGAAATTGCATCGGAATTAAATATAAGAGACACAATGCCGACTTAAGTACAGGAAGACTGAGTCTTCCTATAATTTGAGCGTTTCCTGTGTCACCAGTTTTACATTCTGATGCTCCTCTGCTGGTTTACTGTATCCCTTGGACCTTCCCATTGACGATGAAAAACAGAAATTGCATCGGAATTAAATATAAGAGACACAATGCCGACTTAAGTACAGGAAGACTAAGTCTTCCTACTGTCTATGTTTTGAGCGTTTCCTGTGTCATCAGTTTTCCTTTCCGATGCACCTCTGCAGGTTTACTATATCCCTTGGACCTTCCCATTCACGATGAAACACAGAAATTTCATCGGAAATAAATATAAGAGACACAATGCCGACTTAAGTATAGGAAGACTGAGTCTTCCTGCTGTCTATGTTTTGAGCGTTTCCTGTGTCACCAGTTTTACATTCTGATGCTCCTCTGCAGGTGTTCTGTATCCATTGGACCTTCCCATTGACGATGAAACACAGAATTGCATCGGAATTAAATATAAGAGACACAATGCCGACTTAAGTACAGGAAGAATGAGTCTTCCTACTGTGTATGTGTTGAGCGTTTCCTGTGTCATAAGTTTTACATTCTGATGCACCTCTGCAGGTTTACTGTATCCCTTGGACCTTCCCATTGACGATGAAACACAGAAAATGCATCGGAATTAAATATAAGAGACACAATGCCGACTTAAGTACAGGAAGACTGAGTCTTCCTACTGTCTGTGTTTTGAGCGTTTCCTGTGACACTAGTTTTACATTCCGATGCACCTCTGCAGGTTTACTGTATCCCTTGGACCTTCACAAAGACGATGAAACACAGAAATTGCATCGGAATTAAATATAAGACACACAACGCCGACTTAAGTACAGGAAGACTGAGTCTTCCTACTCTCTATGTTTTGAGCGTTTCCTGTGTCACCAGTTTTACATTCTGATGCACCTCTGCAGGCTTACTGTATCCCTTGGACCTTCCCATTGACGATGAAACACAGAAATTGCATCGGAATGAAATATAAGAGACACAATGCCGACTTAAGTACAGGAAGACTGAGTCTTCCTACTGTCTATAATTTGAGCGTTTCCTGTGTCACCAGTTTTACATTCCGATGCACCTCTACAGGTTTACTGTATCCCTTGGACCTTGCCATTGACGATGAAACACAGAAATTGCATCGGAATGAAATATAAGAGACACAATGCCGACTTAAGTACAGGAAGACTGAGTCTTCCTACTGTCTATAATTTGAGCGTTTCCTGTGTCACCAGTTTTACATTCCGATGCACCTCTACAGGTTTACTGTATCCGTTGGACCTTCACAGTGACGACGAAACACAGAAATTGCATTGGAATTAAATATAAGAGACACAATGCCGACTTAAGTACAGGAAGACTAAGTCTTCATACTGTCTATGTTTTGAGCGTTTCCTGTGTCATCAGTTTTACTTTCAGATGCAACTCTGCAGGTTTACTATATCCCTTGGACCTTCCCATTCACGATGAAACACAGAAATTTCATCGGAAATAAATATAAGAGACACAATGCCGACTTAAGTATAGGAAGACTGAGTCTTCCTACTGTCTATGTGTTGAGCGTTTCCTGTGTCACCACTTTTACATTCTGATGCTCCTCTGCAGGTCTTCTGTATCCATTAGACCTTCCCATTGACGATGAAACACAGGAATTGCATCGGAATTAAATATAAGAGACACAATGCAGACTTAAGTACAGGAAGACTGAGTCTTCCTACTGTCTATGTTTTGAGCGTTTCCTGTGTCACTAATTTTACATTCCGATGCCCCTCTGCAGGTTTACTGCATCCCTTGGACCTTCCCATTGACGAAGAAACACAGAAATCGCATCGGAATTAAATATAAGAGACACAATGCCGACTTAAGTACAGGAAGAATGAGTCTTCCTACTGCCTATGTGTTGAGCGTTTCCTGTGTCACCAGTTTTACATTCTGATGCTCCTCTGCAGGTCTTCTGTATCCATTACACCTTCCCATTGACGATGAAACACAGGAATTGCATCGGAATTAAATATAAGAGACACAATGCCGACTTCAGTACAGGAAGAGTGAGTCTTCCTACTGTCTATGTTTTGAGCGTTTCCTGTGTCATCAGTTTTACTTTCCGATGCACCTCTGCAGGATTACTATATCCCTTGGACCTTCCCATTCACGATGAAACACAGAAATTTCATCGGAAATAAATATAAGAGACCCAATGCCGACTTAAGTACAGGAAGAATGAGTCTTCCTACTGCCTATGTGTTGAGCGTTTCCTGTGTCACCAGTTTTATATTCTGATGCACCTCTGCTGGTTTACTGTATCCCTTGGACCTTCCCATTGACGATGAAAAACAGAAATTGCATCGGAATTAAATATAAGAGACACAATGCCGACTTAAGTACAGGAAGACTAAGTCTTCCTACTGTCTATGTTTTGAGCGTTTCCTGTGTCATCAGTTTTCCTTTCCGATGCACCGCTGCAGGTTTACTATATCCCTTGGACCTTCCCATTCACGATGAAACACAGAAATTTCATCGGAAATAAATATAAGAGACACAAAGCCGACTTAAGTATAGGAAGACTGAGTCTTCCTGCTGTCTATGTTTTGAGCGTTTCCTGTGTCATCAGTTTTACATTCTGATGCTCCTCTGCAGGTCTTCTGTATCCATTGGACCTTCCCATTGACGATGAAACACAGAAATTGCATCGGAATTAAATATAAGAGACACAATGCCGACTTAAGTACAGGAAGAATGAGTCTTCCTACTGTCTATGTGTTGAGCGTTTCCTGTGTCATAAGTTTTACATTCTGATGCACCTCTGCAGGTTTACTGTATCCCTTGGACCTTCCCATTGACGATGAAACACAGAAAATGCATCGGAATTAAATATAAGAGACACAATGCCGACTTAAGTACAGGAAGACCGAGTCTTCCTACTGTCTATGTTTGAGCGTTTCCTGTGACACTAGTTTTACATTCCGATGCACCTCTGCAGGTTTACTGTATCCCTTGGTTCTTCCCATTGACGTTGAAACACAGAAATTGCATCGGAATTAAGTATAAGAGACACAATGCAGACTTAAGTACAGGAAGACTGTGTCTTCCTACTGTCTACGTTTTGAGCGTTTCCTGTGTCACCAGTTTTACATTCCGATGCACCTCTGCAGGTTTACTGTATCGCTTGGACCTTCCCATTGACGATGAAACACAGAAATTGCATCGGAATTAAATATAAGAGACACAATGCCGACTTAAGTACAGGAATACCGAGTCTTCCTACTGTCTATGTTTGAGCGTTTCCTGTGACACTAGTTTTACATTCCGATGCACCTCTGCAGGTTTACTGTATCCCTTGGACCTTCCCATTGACGATGAAACACAGAAATTGCATCGGAATTAAATATAAGAGACACAATGCCGACTTAAGTACAGGAAGACCGAGTCTTCCTACTGTCTATGTTTGAGCGTTTCCTGTGACACTAGTTTTACATTCCGATGCACCTCTGCAGGTTTACTGTATCCCTTGGACCTTCCCATTGACGATGAAACACAGAAATTGCATCGGAATTAAATATAAGGGACACAATGCCGACTTAAGTACAGGAAGACGGAGTCTTCCTACTGTCTGTGATTTGAGCTTTTCCTGTGTCACCAGTTTTACATTCCGATGCACCTCTGCAGGTTTCCTGTATCCCTTGGACCTTCCCATTGACGATGAAACACAGAAATTGTATCGCAATTAAATATAAGAGACACAATGCCAACTTAAGTACAAAAAAACAGTCTTCGTACGGTCAATGTTTTGAGCGTTTCCTGTGTCACCAGTTTTACATTCCGATGCACCTCTGCCGGTTTATTGTATCCCTTGGACCATCCCATTGTCGATGAAACACAGAATTCGCAACGGAATTAAATATAAGAGACACAATGCCGACTTATGTACGGAAAGACTGAGTCTTCCTACTGTCTATGTTTTGAGCGTTTCCTGTGTCACCAGTGTTACATTCTGAAGCACCTCTTCAGGTTTACTGTAACCATTGGACCTTCCCATTGAAGATGAAACACATAAATTGCATCGGAGTTAAATATAAGGGACACAATGCCGACTTAAGTACAGGAAGACTGAGTCTTCCTACTGTCTATGTTTTGAGCGTTTTCTGTGTCACCAGTTTTACATTCTGATGCACCTCTGCAGGTTTACTGTATCCCTTGGACCTTCCCATTGACGATGAAACACAGAAATTGCATTGGAATTAAATATATAAGAGACACAATGCCGACTTAAGTACAAAAAGACTGAGTCTTCCTTCTGTCTATGTTTTGAGCGTTTCCTGTGTCATCAGTTTTACATTCCGATGCACCTCTGAGGGTTTACTGTATCCCTTGGACGTTCCCATTGACGATGAAAAACAGAAATTGCATCTTAATTAAATTTAAGGGACACAATGCCGACTTAAGTACAGGAAGACTTTCATACTGTCTATGTTTTGAGCGTTTCCTGTGTCATCAGTTTTACTTTCAGATGCACCTCTGCAGGTTTACTATATCCCTTGGACCTTCCCATTCACGATGAAACACAGAAATTTCATCGTAAACAAATATAAGAGACACAATGCCGACTTAAGTATAGGAAGACTGAGTCTTCCTACTGTCTGTGTTTTGAGCGTTTCCTGTGTCACCAGTTTTACATTCTGATGCACCTCTGCAGGTTTACTGTATCCCTTTGACCTTCCCATTGACGATGAAACACAGAAAATGCATCGGAATTAAATATAAGAGACACAATGCCGACTTAAGTACAGGAAGACTGAGTCTTCCTACTGTCTATGTTTTGAGCGTTTCCTGTGACACTAGTTTTACATTCCGATGCACCTCTGCAGGTTTACTGTATCCCTTGGTTCTTCCCATTGACGAAGAAACACAGAAATTGCATCGGAATTAAATATAAGAGACACAATGCCGACTTAAGTACAGGAAGACTGAGTCTTCCTACTCTCTATGTTTTGAGCGTTTCCTGTGTCACCAGTTTTACATTCTGATGCACCTCTGCAGGCTTACTGTATCCCTTGGACCTTTCCATTGACGATGAAACACAGAAATTGCATCGGAATGAAATATAAGAGACACAATGCCGACTTAAGTACAGGAAGACTGAGTCTTCCTACTGTCTATAATTTGAGCGTTTCCTGTGTCACCAGTTTTACATTCCGATGCACATCTACAGGTTTACTGTATCCCTTGGACCTTCCCATTGACGATGAAACACAGAAATTGCATCGGAATGAAATATAAGAGACACAATGCCGACATAAGTACAGGAAGACTGAGTCTTCTACTGTATATAATTTGAGCGTTTCCTGTGTCACCAGTTTTACATTCCGATGCACCTCTACAGGTTTACTGTATCCATTGGACCTTCACAGTGACGACGAAACACAGAAATTGCATTGGAATTAAATATAAGAGACACAATGCCGACTTAAGTACAGGAAGAATGAGTCTTCTACTGTCTATAATTTGAGCGTTTCCTGTGTCACCAGTTTTACATTCCGATGCACCTCTACAGGTTTACTGCATCCCTTGGACCTTCCCATTGACGATGAAACACAGAAATTGCATCGGAATTAAATATAAGAGACACAATGCCGACTTAAGTACAGGAAGAATGAGTCTTCCTACTGTCTATGTGTTGAGCGTTTCCTGTGTCACCAGTTTTACATTCTGATGCTCCTCTACAGGTTTACTGCATCCCTTGGACCTTCCCATTGACGATGAAACACAGAAATTGCATCGGAATTAAATATAAGAGATACAATGCCGACTTAAGTACAGTAAGACGGAGTCTTCCTACTGTCTGTGATTTGAGCTTTTCCTGTGTCACCAGTTTTACATTCCGATGCACCTCTGCAGGTTTCCTGTATCCCTTGGACCTTCCCATTGACGATGAAACACAGAAATTGTATCGAAATTAAATATAAGAGACACAATGCCGACTTAAGTACAAGAAAACAGTCTTCGTACGGTCAATGTTTTGAGCGTTTCCTGTGTCACCAGATTTACATTCCAATGCACCTCTGCCGGTTTATTGTATCCCTTGGACCTTCCCATTGTCGATGAAACACAGAATTCGCAACGGAATTAAATATAAGAGACACAATGCCGACTTATGTACAGAAAGACTGAGTCTTCCTACTGTCTATGTTTTGAGCGTTTCCTGTGTCACCAGTTTTACATTCTGATGCTCCTCTGCCGGTTTATTGTATCCCTTGGACCTTCCCATTGTCGATGAAACACAGAATTCGCAACGGAATTAAATATAAGAGACACAATGCCGACTTATGTACAGAAAGACTGAGTCTTCCTACTGTCTATGTTTTGAGCGTTTCCTGTGTCACCAGTTTTACATTCTGAAGCACCTCTTCAGGTTTACTGTAACCATTGGACCTTCCCATTGAAGATGAAACACATAAATTGCATCGGAGTTAAATATAAGAGACACAATGCCGACTTAAGTACAGGAAGACTGAGTCTTCCTACTGTCTATGTTTTGAGCGTTTCCTGTGTCACCAGTTTTACATTCTGATGCACCTCTGCAGGTTTACTGTATCCCTTGGACCATCGCATTGACGATGAAACACAGAAATTGCATTGGAATGAAATATATAAGAGACACAATGCCGACTTAAGTACAAAAAGACTGAGTCTTCCTTCTGTCTATGTTTTGAGCGTTTCCTGTGTCATCAGTTTTACATTCCGATGCACCTCTGAGGGTTTACTGTATCCCTTGGACGTTCCCATTGACGATGAAAAACAGAAATTGCATCGGAATTAAATTTAAGGGACACAATGCCGACTTAAGTACAGGAAGACTAAGTCTTCATACTGTCTATGTTTTGAGCGTTTCCTGTGTCATCAGTTTTACTTTCAGATGCACCTCTGCAGGTTTACTATATCCCTTGGACCTTCCCATTCACGATGAAACACAGAAATTTCATCGTAAACAAATATAAGAGACACAATGCCGACTTAAGTATAGGAAGACTGAGTCTTCCTACTGTCTATGTTTTGAGCGTTTCCTGTGTCACCAGTTTTATATTCTGATGCTCCTCTGCAGGTTTATTGTATCCCTTGGACCTTCCCATTGAAGATGAAACACATAAATTGCATCGGAGTTAAATATAAGAGACACAATGCCGACTTAAGTACAGGAAGACTGAGTCTTCCTACTGTCTATGTTTTGAGCGTTTCCTGTGTCACCAGTTTTACATTCTGATGCACCTCTGCAGGTTTACTGTATCCCTTGGACCTTCCCATTGACGATGAAACACAGAAATTGCATCGGAATTAAATATAAGGGACACAATGCCGACTTAAGTACATGAAGAATGAGTCTTCCTACTGTCTATGTGTTGAGAGTTTCCTGTGTCATAAGTTTTACATTTTGATGCACCTCTGCAGGTTTACTGTATCCCTTGGACCTTCCCATTGACGATGAAACACAGAAAATGCATCGGAATTAAATATAAGAGACACAATGCCGACTTAAGTACAGGAAGACTGAGTCTTCCTACTGTCTATGTTTTGAGCGTTTCCTGTGACACTAGTTTTACATTCCGATGCACCTCTGCAGGTTTACTGTATCCCTTGGTTCTTCCCATTGACGATGAAACACAGAAATTGCATCGGAATTAAATATAAGAGACACAATGCCGACTTAAGTACAGGAAGACTGAGTCTTCCTACTCTCTATGTTTTGAGCGTTTCCTGTGTCACCAGTTTTACATTCTGATGCACCTCTGCAGGCTTACTGTATCCCTTGGACCTTCCCATTGACGATGAAACACAGAAATTGCATCGGAATGAAATATAAGAGACACAATGCCGACTTAAGTACAGGAAGACTGAGTCTTCCTACTGTCTATAATTTGAGCGTTTCCTGTGTCACCAGTTTTACATTCCGATGCACATATACAGGTTTACTGTATCCCTTGGACCTTCCCATTGACGATGAAACACAGAAATTGCATCGGAATGAAATATAAGAGACACAATGCCGACTTAAGTACAGGAAGACTGAGTCTTCTACTGTCTATAATTTGAGCGTTTCCTGTGTCACCAGTTTTACATTCCGATGCACGTCTACAGGTTTACTGTATCCATTGGACCTTCACAGTGACGACGAAACACAGAAATTGCATTGGAATTAAATATAAGAGACACAATGCCGACTTAAGTACAGGAAGAATGAGTCTTCTACTGTCTATAATTTGAGCGTTTCCTGTGTCACCAGTTTTACATTCCGATGCACCTCTACAGGTTTACTGTATCCCTTGGACCTTCCCATTGACGATGAAACACAGAAATTGCATCGGAATTAAATATAAGAGACACAATGCCGACTTAAGTACAGTAAGACGGAGTCTTCCTACTGTCTGTGATTTGAGCTTTTCCTGTGTCACCAGTTTTACATTCCGATGCACCTCTGCAGGTTTCCTGTATCCCTTGGACCTTCCCATTGACGATGAAACACAGAAATTGTATCGAAATTAAATATAAGAGACACAATGCCGACTTAAGTACAAGAAAACAGTCTTCGTACGGTCAATGTTTTGAGCGTTTCCTGTGTCACCAGTTTTACATTCCGATGCACCTCTGCCGGTTTATTGTATCCCTTGGACCTTCCCATTGTCGATGAAACACAGAATTCGCAACGGAATTAAATATAAGAGACACAATGCCGACTTATGTACAGAAAGACTGAGTCTTCCTACTGTCTATGTTTTGAGCGTTTCCTGTGTCACCAGTTTTACATTCTGATGCTCCTCTGCTGGTTTACTGTATCCCTTGGACCTTCCCATTGACGATGAAAAACAGAAATTGCATCGGAATTAAATATAAGAGACACAATGCCGAATTAAGTACAGGAAGACTGAGTCTTCCTACTGTCTATGTTTTGAGCGTTTCCTGTGTCATCAGTTTTACTTTCCGATGCACCTCTGCAGGATTACTATATCCCTTGGACCTTCCCATTCACGATGAAACACAGAAATTTCATCGGAAGAAAATATAAGAGACACAATGCCGACTTAAGTACAGGAAGACGGAGTCTTCCTACTGTCTATGTTTTGAGCGTTTCCTGTGTCACTAGATTTACATTAAGATGCACCACTGCAGGTTTACTGTATCCCTTGGACCCACCCATTGATGATGAAACACAGAAATTGCATCGGAATTAAATATAAGAGACACAATGCCGACTTAAATACAGGAAGAATGAGTCTTCCTACTGTCTATGTGTTGAGCGTTTCCTGTGTCACTAGTTTCACATTCTGATGCACCTCTGCAGGTTTACTGTATCCCTTGGACCTTCCCATTGACGATGAAACACAGATAATGCATCGGAATTAAGTATAAGAGACACAATGCAGACTTAAGTACAGGAAGACCGAGTCTTCCTACTGTCTATGTTTGAGCGTTTCCTGTGACACCAGTTTTACATTCCGATGCACCTCTGCAGGTTTACTGTATCCCTTGGACCTTCCCATTGACGATGAAACACAGAAATTGCATCGGAATTAAATATAAGGGACACAATGCCGACTTAAGTACAGGAAGACGGAGTCTTCCTACTGTCTGTGATTTGAGCTTTTCCTGTGTCACCAGTTTTACATTCCGATGCACCTCTACAGGTTTCCTGTATCCCTTGGTCCTTCCCATTGACGATGAAACACAGAAATTGCATCGGAATTAAATATAAGAGACACAATGCCGACTTATGTACAGAAAGACTGAGTCTTCCTACTGTCTATGTTTTGAGCGTTTCCTGTGTCACCAGTTTTACATTCTGAAGCACCTCTTCAGGTTTACTGTAACCATTGGACCTTCCCATTGAAGATGAAACACATAAATTGCATCGGAGTTAAATATAAGAGACACAATGCCGACTTAAGTACAGGAAGACTGAGTCTTCCTACTGTCTATGTTTTGAGCGTTTCCTGTGTCACCAGTTTTACATTCTGATGCACCTCTGCAGGTTTACTGTATCCCTTGGACCTTCGCATTGACGATGAAAGACAGAAATTGCATTGGAATTAAATATATAAGAGACACAATGCCGACTTAAGTAAAAAAAGACTGAGTCTTCCTTCTGTCTATGTTTTGAGCGTTTCCTGTGTCATCAGTTTTACATTCCGATGCACCTCTGAGGGTTTACTGTATCCCTTGCACGTTCCCATTGACGATGAAAAACAGAAATTGCATCGGAATTAAATTTAAGGGACACAATGCCGACTTAAGTACAGGAAGACTAAGTCTTCATACTGTCTATGTTTTGAGCGTTTCCTGTGTCATCAGTTTTACTTTCAGATGCACCTCTGCAGGTTTACTATATCCCTTGGACCTTCCCATTCACGATGAAACACAGAAATTTCATCGTAAACAAATATAAGAGACACAATGCCGACTTAAGTATAGGAAGACTGAGTCTTCCTACTGTCTATGTTTTGAGCGTTTCCTGTGTCACCAGTTTTACATTCTGATGCTCCTCTGCAGGTCTTCTGTATCCATTGGACCTTCCCATTGACGATGAAACACAGAAATTGCATCGGAATTAAATATAAGAGACACAATGCCGACTTAAGTACATGAAGAATGAGTCTTCCTACTGTCTATGTGTTGAGCGTTTCCTGTGTCATAAGTTTTACATTCTGATGCACCTCTGCAGGTTTACTGTATCCCTTGGTTCTTCCCATTGACGATGAAACACAGAAATTGCATCGGAATTAAATATAAGAGACACAATGCCGACTTAAGTACAGGAAGACTGAGTCTTCATACTCTCTATGTTTTGAGCGTTTCCTGTGTCTCCAGTTTTACATTCTGATGCACCTCTGCAGGCTTACTGTATCCCTTGGACCTTCCCATTGACGATGAAACACAGAAATTGCATCGGAATGAAATATAAGAGACACAATGCCGACTTAAGTACAGGAAGACTGAGTCTCCCTACTGTCTATAATTTGAGCGTTTCCTGTGTCACCAGTTTTACATTCCGATGCACATCTACAGGTTTACTGTATCCCTTGGACCTTCCCATTGACGATGAAACACAGAAATTGCATCGGAATGAAATATAAGAGACACAATGCCGACTTAAGTACAGGAAGACTGAGTCTTCTACTGTATATAATTTGAGCGTTTCCTGTGTCACCAGTTTTACATTCCGATGCACCTCTACAGGTTTACTGTATCCATTGGACCTTCACAGTGACGACGAAACACAGAAATAGCATTGGAATTAAATATAAGAGACACAATACCGACTTAAGTACAGGAAGAATGAGTCTTCTACTGTCTATAATTTGAGCGTTTCCTGTGTCACCAGTTTTACATTCCGATGCACCTCTACAGGTTTACTGCATCCCTTGGACCTTCCCATTGACGATGAAACACAGAAATTGCATCGGAATTAAATATAAGAGACACAATGCCGACTTAAGTACAGGAAGAATGAGTCTTCCTACTGTATATGTGTTGAGCGTTTCCTGTGTCACCAGTTTTACATTCTGATGCTCCTCTGCTGGTTTACTGTATCAGTTGGACCTTCCCATTGACGATGAAAAACAGAAATTGCATCGGAATTAAATATAAGAGACACAATGCCGACTTAAGTACAGGAAGACTGAGTCTTCCTACTGTCTATGTTTTGAGCGTTTCCTGTGTCACTAGTTTTACATTCTGATGCACCTCTGCAGGTTCACTGTATCCCTTGGACCTTCCAATTGACGATGAAACACAGAAAATGCATCGGAATTAAGTATAAGAGACACAATGCAGACATTAGTACAGGAAGACTGAGTCTTCCTACTGTCTACGTTTCGAGCGTTTCCTGTGTCACCAGTTTTACATTCCGATGCACCTCTGCAGGTTTACTGTATCCCTTGGACCTTCCCATTGACGATGAAACACAGAAATTGCATCGGAATTAAATATAAGAGACACAATGCCGACTTAAGTACAGGAAGACCGAGTCTTCCTACTGTCTATGTTTGAGCGTTTCCTGTGACACTAGTTTTACATTCCGATGCACCTCTGCAGGTTTACTGTATCCCTCGGACCTTCCCATTAACGATGAAACACAGAAATTGCATCGGAATTAAATATAAGGGACACAATGCCGACTTAAGTACAGGAAGACGGAGTCTTCCTACTGTCTGTGATTTGAGCTTTTCCTGTGTCACCAGTTTTACATTCCGATGCACCTCTGCAGGTTTCCTGTATCCCTTGGACCTTCCCATTGACGATGAAACACAGAAATTGTATCGAAATTAAATATAAGAGACACAATGCCGACTTAAGTACAAGAAAACAGTCTTCGTACGGTCAATGCTTTGAGCGTTTCCTGTGTCACCAGTTTTACATTCCGATGCACCTCTGCCGGTTTATTGTATCCCTTGGACCGTCCCATTGTCGATGAAACACAGAATTGGCAACGGAATTAAATATAAGAGACACAATGCCGACTTATGTACAGAAATACTGAGTCTTCCTACTGTCTATGTTTTGAGCGTTTCCTGTGTCACCAGTTTTACATTCTGAAGCACCTCTTCAGGTTTACTGTAACCATTGGACCTTCCCATTGAAGATGAAACACATAAATTGCATCGGAGTTAAATATAAGAGACACAATGCCGACTTAAGTACAGGAAGACTGAGTCTTCCTACTGTCTATGTTTTGAGCGTTTCCTGTGTCACCAGTTTTACATTCTGATGCACCTCTGCAGGTTTACTGTATCCCTTGGACCTTCGCATTGACGATGAAACACAGAAATTGCATTGGTATTAAATATATAAGAGACACAATGCCGACTTAAGTATAGGAAGACTGAGTCTTCCTACTGTCTATGTTTTGAGCGTTTCCTGTGTCACCAGTTTTATATTCTGATGCTCCTCTGCAGGTTTATTGTATCCCTTGGACCTTCCCATTGAAGATGAAACACATAAATTGCATCGGAGTTAAATATAAGAGACACAATGACGACTTAAGTACAGGAAGACTGAGTCTTCCTACTGTCTATGTTTTGAGCGTTTCCTGTGTCACCAGTTTTACATTCTGATGCACCTCTGCAGGTTTACTGTATCCCTTGGACCTTCCCATTGAAGATGAAACACATAAATTGCATCGGAGTTAAATATAAGAGACACAATGACGACTTAAGTACAGGAAGACTGAGTCTTCCTACTGTCTATGTTTTGAGCGTTTCCTGTGTCACCAGTTTTACATTCTGATGCACCTCTGCAGGTTTACTGTATCCCTTGGACCTTCCCATTGACGATGAAACACAGAAATTGCATCGGAATGAAATATAAGAGACACAATGCCGACTTAAGTACAGGAAGACTGAGTCTTCTACTGTCTATAATTTGAGCGTTTCCTGTGTCACCAGTTTTACATTCCGATGCACCTCTACAGGTTTACTGTATCCATTGGACCTTCACAGTGACGACGAAACACAGAAATTGCATTGGAATTAAATATAAGAGACACAATGCCGACTTAAGTACAGGAAGAATGAGTCTTCTACTGTCTATAATTTGAGCGTTTCCTGTGTCACCAGTTTTACATTCCGATGCACCTCTACAGGTTTACTGTATCCCTTGGACCTTCCCATTGACGATGAAACACAGAAATTGCATCGGAATTAAATATAAGAGACACAATGCCGACTTAAGTACAGTAAGACGGAGTCTTCCTACTGTCTGTGATTTGAGCTTTTCCTGTGTCACCAGTTTTACATTCCGATGCACCTCTGCAGGTTTCCTGTATCCCTTGGACCTTCCCATTGACGATGAAACACAGAAATTGTATCGAAATTAAATATAAGAGACACAATGCCGACTTAAGTACAAGAAAACAGTCTTCGTACGGTCAATGTTTTGAGCGTTTCCTGTGTCACCAGTTTTACATTCCGATGCACCTCTGCCGGTTTATTGTATCCCTTGGACCTTCCCATTGTCGATGAATCACAGAATTCGCAACGGAATTAAATATAAGAGACACAATGCCGACTTATGTACAGAAAGACTGAGTCTTCCTACTGTCTATGTTTTGAGCGTTTCCTGTGTCACCAGTTTTACATTCTGATGCTCCTCTGCTGGTTTACTGTATCCCTTGGACCTTCCCATTGACGATGAAAAACAGAAATTGCATCGGAATTAAATATAAGAGACACAATGCCGACTTAAGTACAGGAAGACTGAGTCTTCCTACTGTCTATGTTTTGAGTGTTTCCTGTGTCATCAGTTTTACTTTCCGATGCACCTCTGCAGGATTACAATATCCCTTGGACCTTCCCATTCACGATGAAACACAGAAATTTCATCGGAAAAAAATATAAGAGACACAATGCCGACTTAAGTACAGGAAGACAGAGTCTTCCTACTGTCTATGTTTTGAGCGTTTCCTGTGTCACTAGATTTACATTAAGATGCACCACTGCAGGTTTACTGTATCCCTTGGACCTACCCATTGATGATGAAACACAGAAGTTGCATCGGAATTAAATATAAGAGACACAATGCCGACTTAAATACAGGAAGAATGAGTCTTCCTACTGTCTATGTGTTGAGCGTTTCCTGTGTCACTAGTTTTACATTCTGATGCACCTCTGCAGGTTTACTGTATCCCTTGGACCTTCCCATTGACGATGAAACACAGAAAATGCATCGGAATTAAGTATAAGAGACACAATGCAGACTTAAGTACAGGAAGACTGAGTCTTCCTACTGTCTACGTTTTGAGCGTTTCCTGTGTCACCAGTTTTACATTCCGATGCACCTCTGCAGGTTTACTGTATCCCTTGGACCTTCCCATTGACGATGAAACACAGAAATTGCATCGGAATTAAATATAAGAGACACAATGCCGACTTAAGTACAGGAAAACCGAGTCTTCCTACTGTCTATGTTTGAGCGTTTCCTGTGACACTAGTTTTACATTCCGATGCACCTCTGCAGGTTTACTGTATCCCTTGGACCTTCCCATTGACGATGAAACACAGAAATTGCATCGGAATTAAATATAAGGGACACAATGCCGACTTAAGTACAGGAAGACGGAGTCTTCCTACTGTCTGTGATTTGAGCTTTTCCTGTGTCACCAGTTTTACATTCCGATGCACCTCTGCAGGTTTCCTGTATCCCTTGGACCTTCCCATTGACGATGAAACACAGAAATTGCATCGGAATTAAATATAAGAGACACAATGCCGACTTATGTACAGAAAGACTGAGTCTTCCTACTGTCTATGTTTTGAGCGTTTCCTGTGTCACCAGTTTTACATTCTGAAGCACCTCTTCAGGTTTACTGTAACCATTGGACCTTCCCATTGAAGATGAAGCACATAAATTGCATCGGAGTTAAATATAAGAGACACAATGCCGACTTAAGTACAGGAAGACTGAGTCTTCCTACTGTCTATGTTTTGAGCGTTTCCTGTGTCACCAGTTTTACATTCTGATGCACCTCTGCAGGTTTACTGTATCCCTTGGACCTTCGCATTGACGATGAAACACAGAAATTGCATTGGAATTAAATATATAAGAGACACAATGCCGACTTAAGTACAAAAAGACTGAGTCTTCCTTCTGTCTATGTTTTGAGCGTTTCCTGTGTCATCAGTTTTACATTCCGATGCACCTCTGAGGGTTTACTGTATCCCTTGCACGTTCCCATTGACGATGAAAAACAGAAATTGCATCGGAATTAAATTTAAGGGACACAATGCCGACTTAAGTACAGGAAGACTAAGTCTTCATACTGTCTATGTTTTGAGCGTTTCCTGTGTCATCAGTTTTACTTTCAGATGCACCTCTGCAGGTTTACTATATCCCTTGGACCTTCCCATTCACGATGAAACACAGAAATTTCATCGTAAACAAATATAAGAGACACAATGCCGACTTAAGTATAGGAAGATTGAGTCTTCCTACTGTCTATGTTTTGAGCGTTTCCTGTGTCACCAGTTTTACATTCTGATGCTCCTCTGCAGGTCTTTTGTATCCATTGGACCTTCCCATTGACGATGAAACACAGAAATTGCATCGGAATTAAATATAAGAGACACAATGCCGACTTAAGTACATGAAGAATGAGTCTTCCTACTGTCTATGTGTTGAGCGTTTCCTGTGTCATAAGTTTTACATTCTGATGCACCTCTGCAGGTTTACTGTATCCCTTGGACCTTCCCATTGACGATGAAACACAGAAAATGCATCGGAATTAAATATAAGAGACACAATGCCGACTTAAGTACAGGAAGACTGAGTCTTCCTACTGTCTATGTTTTGAGCGTTTCCTGTGACACTAGTTTTACATTCCGATGCACCTCTGCAGGTTTACTGTATCCCTTGGTTCTTCCCATTGACGATGAAACACAGAAATTGCATCGGAATTAAATATAAGAGACACAATGCCGACTTAAGTACAGGAAGACTGAGTCTTCATACTCTCTATGTTTTGAGCGTTTCCTGTGTCACCAGTTTTACATTCTGATGCACCTCTGCAGGCTTACTGTATCCCTTGGACCTTCCCATTGACGATGAAACACAGAAATTGCATCGGAATGAAATATAAGAGACACAATGCCGACTTAAGTACAGGAAGTCTGAGTCTCCCTACTGTCTATAAATTGAGCGTTTCCTGTGTCACCAGTTTTACATTCCGATGCACATCTACAGGTTTACTGTATCCCTTGGACCTTCCCATTGACGATGAAACACAGAAATTGCATCGGAATGAAATATAAGAGACACAATGCCGACTTAAGTACAGGAAGACTGAGTCTTCTACTGTATATAATTTGAGCGTTTCCTGTGTCACCAGTTTTACATTCCGATGCACCTCTACAGGTTTACTGTATCCATTGGACCTTCACAGTGACGACGAAACACAGAAATTGCATTGGAATTAAATATAAGAGACACAATACCGACTTAAGTACAGGAAGAATGAGTCTTCTACTGTCTATAATTTGAGCGTTTCCTGTGTCACCAGTTTTACATTCCGATGCACCTCTACAGGTTTACTGCATCCCTTGGACCTTCCCATTGACGATGAAACACAGAAATTGCATCGGAATTAAATATAAGAGACACAATGCCGACTTAAGTACAGGAAGAATGAGTCTTCCTACTGTCTATGTGTTGAGCGTTTCCTGTGTCACCAGTTTTACATTCTGATGCCCCTCTGCTGGTTTACTGTATCAGTTGGACCTTCCCATTGACGATGAAAAACAGAAATTGCATCGGAATTAAATATAAGAGACACAATGCCGACTTAAGTACAGGAAGACTGAGTCTTCCTACTGTCTATGTTTTGAGCGTTTCCTGTGTCATCAGTTTTACTTTCCGATGCACCTCTGCAGGATTACTATATCCCTTGGACCTTCCCATTCACGATGAAACACAGAAATTTCATCGGAAATAAATATAAGAGACACAATGCCGACTTAAGTACAGGAAGACAGAGTCTTCCTACTGTCTATGTTTTGAGCGTTTCCTGTGTCACTAGATTTACATTAAGATGCACCACTGCAGGTTTACTGTATCCCTTGGACCTTCCCATTGATGATGAAACACAGAAATTGCATCGGAATTAAATATAAGAGACACAATGCCGACTTAAATACAGGAAGAATGAGTCTTCCTACTGTCTATGTGTTGAGCGTTTCCTGTGTCACTAGTTTTACATTCTGATGCACCTCTGCAGGTTTACTGTATCCCTTGGACCTTCCAATTGACGATGAAACACAGAAAATGCATCGGAATTAAGTATAAGAGACACAATGCAGACATTAGTACAGGAAGACTGAGTCTTCCTACTGTCTACGTTTCGAGCGTTTCCTGTGTCACCAGTTTTACATTCCGATGCACCTCTGGAGGTTTACTGTATCCCTTGGACCTTCCCATTGACGATGAAACACAGAAATTGCATCGGAATTAAATATAAGAGACACAATGCCGACTTAAGTACAGTAAGACGGAGTCTTCCTACTGTCTGTGATTTGAGCTTTTCCTGTGTCACCAGTTTTACATTCCGATGCACCTCTGCAGGTTTCCTGTATCCCTTGACCTTCCCATTGACGATGAAACACAGAAATTGTATCGAAATTAAATATAAGAGACACAATGCCGACTTAAGTACAAGAAAACAGTCTTCGTAAAGTCAATGTTTTGAGCGTTTCCTGTGTCACCAGTTTTACATTCCGATGCACCTCTGCAGGTTTCCTGTATCCCTTGGACCTTCCCATTGACGATGAAACACAGAAATTGTATCGAAATTAAATATAAGAGACACAATGCCGACTTAAGTACAAGAAAACAGTCTTCGTACGGTCAATGTTTTGAGCGTTTCCTGTGTCACCAGTTTTACATTCCGATGCACCTCTGCCGGTTTATTGTATCCCTTGGACCGTCCCATTGTCGATGAAACACAGAATTGGCAACGGAATTAAATATAAGAGACACAATGCCGACTTATGTACGGAAAGACTGAGTCTTCCTACTGTCTATGTTTTGAGCGTTTCTTGTGTCACCAGTTTTACATTCTGAAGCACCTCTTCAGGTTTACTGTAACCATTGGACCTTCCCATTGAAGATGAAACACATAAATTGCATCGGAGTTAAATATAAGAGACACAATGCCGACTTAAGTACAGGAAGACTGAGTCTTCCTACTGTCTATGTTTTGAGCGTTTCCTGTGTCACCAGTTTTACATTCTGATGCACCTCTGCAGGTTTACTGTATCCCTTGGACCTTCGCATTGACGATGAAACACAGAAATTGCATTGGAATTAAATATATAAGAGACACAATGCCGACTTAAGTACAAAAGGACTGAGTCTTCCTTCTGTCTATGTTTTGAGCGTTTCCTGTGTCATCAGTTTTACATTCCGATGCACCTCTGAGGGTTTACTGTATCCCTTGGACTTTCCCATTGACGATGAAAAACAGAAATTGCATCGGAATTAAATTTAAGGAACACAATGCCGACTTAAGTACAGGAAGACTAAGTCTTCATACTGTCTATGTTTTGAGCGTTTCCTGTGTCATCAGTTTTACTTTCAGATGCACCTCTGCAGGTTTACTATATCCCTTGGACCTTCCCATTCACGATGAAACACAGAAATTTCATCGTAAACAAATATAAGAGACACAATGCCGACTTACGTATAGGAAGACCGAGTCTTCCTACTGTCTATGTTTTGAGCGTTTCCTGTGTCACCAGTTTTACATTCTGATGCTCCTCTGCAGGTTTACTGTATCCCTTGGTTCTTCCCATTGACGATGAAACACAGAAATTGCATCGGAATTAAATATAAGAGACACAATGCCGACTTAAGTACAGGAAGACTGAGTCTTCCTACTGTCTATAATTTGAGCGTTTCCTGTGTCACCAGTTTTACATTACGATGCACATCTACAGGTTTACTGTATCCCTTGGACCTTCCCATTGACGATGAAACACAGAAATTGCATCGGAATGAAATATAAGAGACACAATGCCGACTTAAGTACAGGAAGACTGAGTCTTCTACTGTCTATAATTTGAGCGTTTCCTGTGTCACCAGTTTTACATTCCGATGCACCTCTACAGGTTTACTGTATCCATTGGACCTTCACAGTGACGACGAAACACAGAAATTGCATTGGAATTAAATATAAGAGACACAATGCCGACTTAAGTACAGGAAGAATAAGTCTTCTACTGTCTATAATTTGAGCGTTTCCTGTGTCACCAGTTTTACATTCCGATGCACCTCTACAGGTTTACTGCATCCCTTGGACCTTCCCATTGACGATGAAACACAGAAATTGCATCGGAATTAAATATAAGAGACACAATGCCGACTTAAGTACAGGAAGAATGAGTCTTCCTACTGTCTATGTGTTGAGCGTTTCCTGTGTCACCAGTTTTACATTCTGATGCTCCTCTGCTGGTTTACTGTATCCCTTGGACCTTCCCATTGACGATGAAAAACAGAAATTGCATCGGAATTAAATATAAGAAACACAATGCCGACTTAAGTACAGGAAGACTGAGTCTTCCTACTGTCTATGTTTTGAGCGTTTCCTGTGTCATCAGTTTTACTTTCCGATGCACCTCTGCAGGATTACTATATCCCTTGGACCTTCCCATTCACGATGAAACACAGAAATTTCATTGGAAATAAATATAAGAGACACAATGCCGACTTAAGTACAGGAAGACAGAGTCTTCCTACTGTCTATGTTTTGAGCGTTTCCTGTGTCACTAGATTTACATTAAGATGCACCACTGCAGGTTTACTGTATCCCTTGGACCTTCCCATTAATGATGAAACACAGAAATTGCATCGGAATTAAATATAAGAGACACAATGCCGACTTAAATACAGGAAGAATGAGTCTTCCTACTGTCTATGTGTTGAGCGTTTCCTGTGTCACTAGTTTTACATTCTGATGCACCTCTGCAGGTTTACTGTATCCCTTGGACCTTCCCATTGACGATGAAACACAGAAAATGCATCGGAATTAAGTATAAGAGACACAATGCAGACTTAAGTACAGGAAGACTGAGTCTTCCTACTGTCTACATTTTGAGCGTCTCCTGTGTCACCAGTTTTACATTCCGATGCACCTCTGCAGGTTTACTGTATCCCTTGGACCTTCCCATTGACGATGAAACACAGAAATTGCATCGGAATTAAATATAAGAGACACAATGCCGACATAAGTACAGTAAGACGGAGTCTTCCTACTGTCTGTGATTTGAGCTTTTCCTGTGTCACCAGTTTTACATTCCGATGCACCTCTGCAGGTTTCCTGTATCCCTTGGACCTTCCCATTGACGATGAAACACAGAAATTGTATCGAAATTAAATATAAGAGACACAATGCCGACTTAAGTACAAGAAAACAGTCTTCGTACGGTCAATGTTTTGAGCGTTTCCTGTGTCACCAGTTTTACATTCCGATGCACCTCTGCCGGTTTATTGTATCCCTTGGACCTTCCCATTGTCGATGAAACACAGAATTCGCAACGGAATTAAATATAAGAGACACAATGCCGACATATGTACAGAAAGACTGAGTCTTCCTACTGTCTATGTTTTGAGCGTTTCCTGTGTCACCAGTTTTACATTCTGAAGCACCTCTTCAGGTTTACTGTAACCATTGGACCTTCCCATTGAAGATGAAACACATAAATTGCATCGGAGTTAAATATAAGAGACACAATGCCGACTTAAGTTCAGGAAGACTGAGTCTTCCTACTGTCAATGTTTTGAGCGTTTCCTGTGTCACCAGTTTTACATTCTGATGCACCTCTGCAGGTTTACTGTATCCCTTGGACCTTCGCATTGACGATGAAACACAGAAATTGCATTGGAATTAAATATATAAGAGACACAATGCCGACTTAAGTACAAAAAGACTGAGTCTTCCTTCTGTCTATGTTTTGAGCGATTCCTGTGTCATCAGTTTTACATTCCGATGCATCTCTGAGGGTTTATTGTATCCCTTGGACGTTCCCATTGACGATGAAAAACAGAAATTGCATCGGAATTAAATTTAAGGGACACAATGCCGACTTAAGTACAGGAAGACTAAGTCTTCATACTGTCTATGTTTTGAGCGTTTCCTGTGTCATCAGTTTTACTTTCAGATGCACCTCTGCAGGTTTACTATATCCCTTGGACCTTCCCATTCACGATGAAACACAGAAATTTCATCGTAAACAAATATAAGAGACACAATGCCGACTTAAGTATAGGAAGACTGAGTCTTCCTACTGTCTATGATTTGAGCGTTTCCTGTGTCACCAGTTTTACATTCTGATGCTCCTCTGCAGGTCTTCTGTATCCATTGGACCATCCCATTGACGTTGAAACACAGAAATTGCATCGGAATTAAATATAAGAGACACAATGCCGACTTAAGTACAGGAAGACTGAGTCTTCCTACTGTCTATGTTTTGAGCGTTTCCTGTGTCACTAGTTTTACATTCCGATGCACCTCTGCAGGTTTACTGCATCCCTTGGACCTTCTCATTGACGAAGAAACACAGAAATTGCGTCGGAATTAAATATTAGAGACACAATGCCGACTTAAGTACAGGAAGAATGAGTCTTCCTACTGTCTATGTGTTGAGCGTTTCCTGTGTCACCAGTTTTACATTCTGATGATCCTCTGCTGGTTTACTGTATCCGTTGGACCTTCCCATTGACGATGAAAAACAGAAATTGCATCGGAATTAAATATAAGAGACACAATGCCGACTTAAGTAAAGGAAGACTGAGTCTTCCTACTGTCTATGTTTTGAGCGTTTCCTGTGTCATCAGTTTTACTTTCCGATGCACCTCTACAGGCTTACTGTATCCCTTGGACCTTCCCATTGACGATGAATCACAGAAATTGCATCGGAATGAAATATAAGAGACACAATGCCGACTTAAGTACAGGAAGACTGAGTCTTCCTACTGTCTATAATTTGAGCGTTTCCTGTGACACTAGTTTTACATTCCGATGCACCTCTGCAGGTTTACTGTATCCCTTGGTTCTTCCCATTGACGATGAAACACAGAAATTGCATAGGAATTAAATATAAGAGACACAATGCCGACTTAAGTACAGGAAGACTGAGTCTTCCTACTCTCTATGTTTTGAGCGTTTCCTGTGTCACCAGTTTTACATTCTGATGCACCTCTGCAGGCTTACTGTATCCCTTGGACCTTCCCATTGACGATGAAACACAGAAATTGCATCAGAATGAAATATAAGAGACACAATGCCGACTTAAGTACAGGAAGACTGAGTCTTCCTACTGTCTATAATTTGAGCGTTTCCTGTGTCACCAGTTTTACATTCCGATGCACATCTACAGATTTACTGTATCCCTTGGACCTTCCCATTGACGATGAAACACAGAAATTGCATCGGAATGAAATATAAGAGACACAATGCCGACTTAAGTACAGGAAGACTGAGTCTTCTACTGTCTATAATTTGAGCGTTTCCTGTGTCACCAGTTTTACATTCCGATGCACCTCTACAGGTTTACTGTATCCATTGGACCTTCACAGTGACGACGAAACACAGAAATTGCATTGGAATTAAATATAAGAGACACAATGCCGACTTAAGTACAGGAAGAATGAGTCTTCTACTGTCTATAATTTGAGCGTTTCCTGTGTCACCAGTTTTACATTCCGATGCACCTCTACAGGTTTACTGCATCCCTTGGACCTTCGCATTGACGATGAAACACAGAAATTGCATCGGAATTAAATATAAGAGACACAATGCCGACTTAAGTACAGGAAGAATGAGTCTTCCTACTGTCTATGTGTTGAGCGTTTCCTGTGTCACTAGTTTTACATTCTGATGCACCTCTGCAGGTTTACTGTATCCCTTGGACCTTCCCATTGACGATGAAACACAGAAAATGCATCGGAATTAAGTATAAGAGACACAATGCAGACTTTAGTACAGGAAGACTGAGTCTTCCTACTGTCTACGTTTCGAGCGTTTCCTGTGTCACCAGTTTTACATTCCGATGCACCTCTGCAGGTTTACTGTATCCCTTGGACCTTCCCATTGACGATGAAACACAGAAATTGCATCGGAATTAAATATAAGAGACACAATGCCGACTTAAGTACAGGAAGACTGAGTCTTCCTACTGTCTATGTTTTGAGCGTTTCCTGTGTCACTAGTTTTACATTCCGATGCACCTCTGCAGGTTTACTGCATCCCTTGGACCTTCCCATTGACGAAGAAACACAGAAATTGCGTCGGAATTAAATATTAGAGACACAATGCCGACTTAAGTACAGGAAGAATGAGTCTTCCTACTGTCTATGTGTTGAGCGTTTCCTGTGTCACCAGTTTTACATTCTGATGATCCTCTGCTGGTTTACTGTATCCGTTGGACCTTCCCATTGACGATGAAAAACAGAAATTGCATCGGAATTAAATATAAGAGACACAATGCCGACAAGTAAAGGAAGACTGAGTCTTCCTACTGTCTATGTTTTGAGCGTTTCCTGTGTCATCAGTTTTACTTTCCGATGCACCTCTGCAGGCTTACTGTATCCCTTGGACCTTCCCATTGACGATGAATCACAGAAATTGCATCGGAATGAAATATAAGAGACACAATGCCGACTTAAGTACAGGAAGACTGAGTCTTCCTACTGTCTATAATTTGAGCGTTTCCTGTGACACTAGTTTTACATTCCGATGCACCTCTGCAGGTTTACTGTATCCCTTGGTTCTTCCCATTGACGATGAAACACAGAAATTGCATAGGAATTAAATATAAGAGACACAATGCCGACTTAAGTACAGGAAGACTGAGTCTTCCTACTCTCTATGTTTTGAGCGTTTACTGTGTCACCAGTTTTACATTCTGATGCACCTCTGCAGGCTTACTGTATCCCTTGGACCTTCCCATTGACGATGAAACACAGAAATTGCATCAGAATGAAATATAAGAGACACAATGCCGACTTAAGTACAGGAAGACTGAGTCTTCCTACTGTCTATAATTTGAGCGTTTCCTGTGTCACCAGTTTTACATTCCGATGCACATCTACAGATTTACTGTATCCCTTGGACCTTCCCATTGACGATGAAACACAGAAATTGCATCGGAATGAAATATAAGAGACACAATGCCGACTTAAGTACAGGAAGACTGAGTCTTCTACAGTCTATAATTTGAGCGTTTCCTGTGTCACCAGTTTTACATTCCGATGCACCTCTACAGGTTTACTGTATCCATTGGACCTTCACAGTGACGACGAAACACAGAAATTGCATTGGAATTAAATATAAGAGACACAATGCCGACTTAAGTACAGGAAGAATGAGTCTTCTACTGTCTATAATTTGAGCGTTTCCTGTGTCACCAGTTTTACATTCCGATGCACCTCTACAGGTTTACTGCATCCCTTGGACCTTCGCATCGACGATGAAACACAGAAATTGCATCGGAATTAAATATAAGAGACACAATGCCGACTTAAGTACAGGAAGAATGAGTCTTCCTACTGTCTATGTGTTGAGCGTTTCCTGTGTCACTAGTTTTACATTCTGATGCACCTCTGCAGGTTTACTGTATCCCTTGGACCTTCCCATTGACGATGAAACACAGAAAATGCATCGGAATTAAGTATAAGAGACACAATGCAGACTTTAGTACAGGAAGACTGAGTCTTCCTACTGTCTACGTTTCGAGCGTTTCCTGTGTCACCAGTTTTACATTCCGATGCACCTCTGCAGGTTTACTGTATCCCTTGGACCTTCCCATTGACGATGAAACACAGAAATTGCATCGGAATTAAATATAAGAGACACAATGCCGACTTAAGTACAGTAAGACGGAGTCTTCCTACTGTCTGTGATTTGAGCTTTTCCTGTGTCACCAGTTTTACATTCCGATGCACCTCTGCAGGTTTCCTGTATCCCTTGACCTTCCCATTGACGATGAAACACAGAAATTGTATCGAAATTAAATATAAGAGACACAATGCCGACTTAAGTACAAGAAAACAGTCTTCGTAAAGTCAATGTTTTGAGCGTTTCCTGTGTCACCAGTTTTACATTCCGATGCACCTCTGCAGGTTTCCTGTATCCCTTGGACCTTCCCATTGACGATGAAACACAGAAATTGTATCGAAATTAAATATAAGAGACACAATGCCGACTTAAGTACAAGAAAACAGTCTTCGTACGGTCAATGTTTTGAGCGTTTCCTGTGTCACCAGTTTTACATTCCGATGCACCTCTGCCGGTTTATTGTATCCCTTGGACCGTCCCATTGTCGATGAAACACAGAATTGGCAACGGAATTAAATATAAGAGACACAATGCCGACTTATGTACGGAAAGACTGAGTCTTCCTACTGTCTATGTTTTGAGCGTTTCTTGTGTCACCAGTTTTACATTCTGAAGCACCTCTTCAGGTTTACTGTAACCATTGGACCTTCCCATTGAAGATGAAACACATAAATTGCATCGGAGTTAAATATAAGAGACACAATGCCGACTTAAGTACAGGAAGACTGAGTCTTCCTACTGTCTATGTTTTGAGCGTTTCCTGTGTCACCAGTTTTACATTCTGATGCACCTCTGCAGGTTTACTGTATCCCTTGGACCTTCGCATTGACGATGAAACACAGAAATTGCATTGGAATTAAATATATAAGAGACACAATGCCGACTTAAGTACAAAAGGACTGAGTCTTCCTTCTGTCTATGTTTTGAGCGTTTCCTGTGTCATCAGTTTTACATTCCGATGCACCTCTGAGGGTTTACTGTATCCCTTGGACTTTCCCATTGACGATGAAAAACAGAAATTGCATCGGAATTAAATTTAAGGAACACAATGCCGACTTAAGTACAGGAAGACTAAGTCTTCATACTGTCTATGTTTTGAGCGTTTCCTGTGTCATCAGTTTTACTTTCAGATGCACCTCTGCAGGTTTACTATATCCCTTGGACCTTCCCATTCACGATGAAACACAGAAATTTCATCGTAAACAAATATAAGAGACACAATGCCGACTTACGTATAGGAAGACCGAGTCTTCCTACTGTCTATGTTTTGAGCGTTTCCTGTGTCACCAGTTTTACATTCTGATGCTCCTCTGCAGGTTTACTGTATCCCTTGGTTCTTCCCATTGACGATGAAACACAGAAATTGCATCGGAATTAAATATAAGAGACACAATGCCGACTTAAGTACAGGAAGACTGAGTCTTCCTACTGTCTATAATTTGAGCGTTTCCTGTGTCACCAGTTTTACATTACGATGCACATCTACAGGTTTACTGTATCCCTTGGACCTTCCCATTGACGATGAAACACAGAAATTGCATCGGAATGAAATATAAGAGACACAATGCCGACTTAAGTACAGGAAGACTGAGTCTTCTACTGTCTATAATTTGAGCGTTTCCTGTGTCACCAGTTTTACATTCCGATGCACCTCTACAGGTTTACTGTATCCATTGGACCTTCACAGTGACGACGAAACACAGAAATTGCATTGGAATTAAATATAAGAGACACAATGCCGACTTAAGTACAGGAAGAATAAGTCTTCTACTGTCTATAATTTGAGCGTTTCCTGTGTCACCAGTTTTACATTCCGATGCACCTCTACAGGTTTACTGCATCCCTTGGACCTTCCCATTGACGATGAAACACAGAAATTGCATCGGAATTAAATATAAGAGACACAATGCCGACTTAAGTACAGGAAGAATGAGTCTTCCTACTGTCTATGTGTTGAGCGTTTCCTGTGTCACCAGTTTTACATTCTGATGCTCCTCTGCTGGTTTACTGTATCCCTTGGACCTTCCCATTGACGATGAAAAACAGAAATTGCATCGGAATTAAATATAAGAAACACAATGCCGACTTAAGTACAGGAAGACTGAGTCTTCCTACTGTCTATGTTTTGAGCGTTTCCTGTGTCATCAGTTTTACTTTCCGATGCACCTCTGCAGGATTACTATATCCCTTGGACCTTCCCATTCACGATGAAACACAGAAATTTCATTGGAAATAAATATAAGAGACACAATGCCGACTTAAGTACAGGAAGACAGAGTCTTCCTACTGTCTATGTTTTGAGCGTTTCCTGTGTCACTAGATTTACATTAAGATGCACCACTGCAGGTTTACTGTATCCCTTGGACCTTCCCATTAATGATGAAACACAGAAATTGCATCGGAATTAAATATAAGAGACACAATGCCGACTTAAATACAGGAAGAATGAGTCTTCCTACTGTCTATGTGTTGAGCGTTTCCTGTGTCACTAGTTTTACATTCTGATGCACCTCTGCAGGTTTACTGTATCCCTTGGACCTTCCCATTGACGATGAAACACAGAAAATGCATCGGAATTAAGTATAAGAGACACAATGCAGACTTAAGTACAGGAAGACTGAGTCTTCCTACTGTCTACATTTTGAGCGTCTCCTGTGTCACCAGTTTTACATTCCGATGCACCTCTGCAGGTTTACTGTATCCCTTGGACCTTCCCATTGACGATGAAACACAGAAATTGCATCGGAATTAAATATAAGAGACACAATGCCGACATAAGTACAGTAAGACGGAGTCTTCCTACTGTCTGTGATTTGAGCTTTTCCTGTGTCACCAGTTTTACATTCCGATGCACCTCTGCAGGTTTCCTGTATCCCTTGGACCTTCCCATTGACGATGAAACACAGAAATTGTATCGAAATTAAATATAAGAGACACAATGCCGACTTAAGTACAAGAAAACAGTCTTCGTACGGTCAATGTTTTGAGCGTTTCCTGTGTCACCAGTTTTACATTCCGATGCACCTCTGCCGGTTTATTGTATCCCTTGGACCTTCCCATTGTCGATGAAACACAGAATTCGCAACGGAATTAAATATAAGAGACACAATGCCGACATATGTACAGAAAGACTGAGTCTTCCTACTGTCTATGTTTTGAGCGTTTCCTGTGTCACCAGTTTTACATTCTGAAGCACCTCTTCAGGTTTACTGTAACCATTGGACCTTCCCATTGAAGATGAAACACATAAATTGCATCGGAGTTAAATATAAGAGACACAATGCCGACTTAAGTTCAGGAAGACTGAGTCTTCCTACTGTCAATGTTTTGAGCGTTTCCTGTGTCACCAGTTTTACATTCTGATGCACCTCTGCAGGTTTACTGTATCCCTTGGACCTTCGCATTGACGATGAAACACAGAAATTGCATTGGAATTAAATATATAAGAGACACAATGCCGACTTAAGTACAAAAAGACTGAGTCTTCCTTCTGTCTATGTTTTGAGCGATTCCTGTGTCATCAGTTTTACATTCCGATGCATCTCTGAGGGTTTATTGTATCCCTTGGACGTTCCCATTGACGATGAAAAACAGAAATTGCATCGGAATTAAATTTAAGGGACACAATGCCGACTTAAGTACAGGAAGACTAAGTCTTCATACTGTCTATGTTTTGAGCGTTTCCTGTGTCATCAGTTTTACTTTCAGATGCACCTCTGCAGGTTTACTATATCCCTTGGACCTTCCCATTCACGATGAAACACAGAAATTTCATCGTAAACAAATATAAGAGACACAATGCCGACTTAAGTATAGGAAGACTGAGTCTTCCTACTGTCTATGATTTGAGCGTTTCCTGTGTCACCAGTTTTACATTCTGATGCTCCTCTGCAGGTCTTCTGTATCCATTGGACCATCCCATTGACGTTGAAACACAGAAATTGCATCGGAATTAAATATAAGAGACACAATGCCGACTTAAGTACAGGAAGACTGAGTCTTCCTACTGTCTATGTTTTGAGCGTTTCCTGTGTCACTAGTTTTACATTCCGATGCACCTCTGCAGGTTTACTGCATCCCTTGGACCTTCTCATTGACGAAGAAACACAGAAATTGCGTCGGAATTAAATATTAGAGACACAATGCCGACTTAAGTACAGGAAGAATGAGTCTTCCTACTGTCTATGTGTTGAGCGTTTCCTGTGTCACCAGTTTTACATTCTGATGATCCTCTGCTGGTTTACTGTATCCGTTGGACCTTCCCATTGACGATGAAAAACAGAAATTGCATCGGAATTAAATATAAGAGACACAATGCCGACTTAAGTAAAGGAAGACTGAGTCTTCCTACTGTCTATGTTTTGAGCGTTTCCTGTGTCATCAGTTTTACTTTCCGATGCACCTCTACAGGCTTACTGTATCCCTTGGACCTTCCCATTGACGATGAATCACAGAAATTGCATCGGAATGAAATATAAGAGACACAATGCCGACTTAAGTACAGGAAGACTGAGTCTTCCTACTGTCTATAATTTGAGCGTTTCCTGTGACACTAGTTTTACATTCCGATGCACCTCTGCAGGTTTACTGTATCCCTTGGTTCTTCCCATTGACGATGAAACACAGAAATTGCATAGGAATTAAATATAAGAGACACAATGCCGACTTAAGTACAGGAAGACTGAGTCTTCCTACTCTCTATGTTTTGAGCGTTTCCTGTGTCACCAGTTTTACATTCTGATGCACCTCTGCAGGCTTACTGTATCCCTTGGACCTTCCCATTGACGATGAAACACAGAAATTGCATCAGAATGAAATATAAGAGACACAATGCCGACTTAAGTACAGGAAGACTGAGTCTTCCTACTGTCTATAATTTGAGCGTTTCCTGTGTCACCAGTTTTACATTCCGATGCACATCTACAGATTTACTGTATCCCTTGGACCTTCCCATTGACGATGAAACACAGAAATTGCATCGGAATGAAATATAAGAGACACAATGCCGACTTAAGTACAGGAAGACTGAGTCTTCTACTGTCTATAATTTGAGCGTTTCCTGTGTCACCAGTTTTACATTCCGATGCACCTCTACAGGTTTACTGTATCCATTGGACCTTCACAGTGACGACGAAACACAGAAATTGCATTGGAATTAAATATAAGAGACACAATGCCGACTTAAGTACAGGAAGAATGAGTCTTCTACTGTCTATAATTTGAGCGTTTCCTGTGTCACCAGTTTTACATTCCGATGCACCTCTACAGGTTTACTGCATCCCTTGGACCTTCGCATTGACGATGAAACACAGAAATTGCATCGGAATTAAATATAAGAGACACAATGCCGACTTAAGTACAGGAAGAATGAGTCTTCCTACTGTCTATGTGTTGAGCGTTTCCTGTGTCACTAGTTTTACATTCTGATGCACCTCTGCAGGTTTACTGTATCCCTTGGACCTTCCCATTGACGATGAAACACAGAAAATGCATCGGAATTAAGTATAAGAGACACAATGCAGACTTTAGTACAGGAAGACTGAGTCTTCCTACTGTCTACGTTTCGAGCGTTTCCTGTGTCACCAGTTTTACATTCCGATGCACCTCTGCAGGTTTACTGTATCCCTTGGACCTTCCCATTGACGATGAAACACAGAAATTGCATCGGAATTAAATATAAGAGACACAATGCCGACTTAAGTACAGGAAGACTGAGTCTTCCTACTGTCTATGTTTTGAGCGTTTCCTGTGTCACTAGTTTTACATTCCGATGCACCTCTGCAGGTTTACTGCATCCCTTGGACCTTCCCATTGACGAAGAAACACAGAAATTGCGTCGGAATTAAATATTAGAGACACAATGCCGACTTAAGTACAGGAAGAATGAGTCTTCCTACTGTCTATGTGTTGAGCGTTTCCTGTGTCACCAGTTTTACATTCTGATGATCCTCTGCTGGTTTACTGTATCCGTTGGACCTTCCCATTGACGATGAAAAACAGAAATTGCATCGGAATTAAATATAAGAGACACAATGCCGACAAGTAAAGGAAGACTGAGTCTTCCTACTGTCTATGTTTTGAGCGTTTCCTGTGTCATCAGTTTTACTTTCCGATGCACCTCTGCAGGCTTACTGTATCCCTTGGACCTTCCCATTGACGATGAATCACAGAAATTGCATCGGAATGAAATATAAGAGACACAATGCCGACTTAAGTACAGGAAGACTGAGTCTTCCTACTGTCTATAATTTGAGCGTTTCCTGTGACACTAGTTTTACATTCCGATGCACCTCTGCAGGTTTACTGTATCCCTTGGTTCTTCCCATTGACGATGAAACACAGAAATTGCATAGGAATTAAATATAAGAGACACAATGCCGACTTAAGTACAGGAAGACTGAGTCTTCCTACTCTCTATGTTTTGAGCGTTTACTGTGTCACCAGTTTTACATTCTGATGCACCTCTGCAGGCTTACTGTATCCCTTGGACCTTCCCATTGACGATGAAACACAGAAATTGCATCAGAATGAAATATAAGAGACACAATGCCGACTTAAGTACAGGAAGACTGAGTCTTCCTACTGTCTATAATTTGAGCGTTTCCTGTGTCACCAGTTTTACATTCCGATGCACATCTACAGATTTACTGTATCCCTTGGACCTTCCCATTGACGATGAAACACAGAAATTGCATCGGAATGAAATATAAGAGACACAATGCCGACTTAAGTACAGGAAGACTGAGTCTTCTACAGTCTATAATTTGAGCGTTTCCTGTGTCACCAGTTTTACATTCCGATGCACCTCTACAGGTTTACTGTATCCATTGGACCTTCACAGTGACGACGAAACACAGAAATTGCATTGGAATTAAATATAAGAGACACAATGCCGACTTAAGTACAGGAAGAATGAGTCTTCTACTGTCTATAATTTGAGCGTTTCCTGTGTCACCAGTTTTACATTCCGATGCACCTCTACAGGTTTACTGCATCCCTTGGACCTTCGCATCGACGATGAAACACAGAAATTGCATCGGAATTAAATATAAGAGACACAATGCCGACTTAAGTACAGGAAGAATGAGTCTTCCTACTGTCTATGTGTTGAGCGTTTCCTGTGTCACTAGTTTTACATTCTGATGCACCTCTGCAGGTTTACTGTATCCCTTGGACCTTCCCATTGACGATGAAACACAGAAAATGCATCGGAATTAAGTATAAGAGACACAATGCAGACTTTAGTACAGGAAGACTGAGTCTTCCTACTGTCTACGTTTCGAGCGTTTCCTGTGTCACCAGTTTTACATTCCGATGCACCTCTGCAGGTTTACTGTATCCCTTGGACCTTCCCATTGACGATGAAACACAGAAATTGCATCGGAATTAAATATAAGAGACACAATGCCGACTTAAGTACAGGAAGACCGAGTCTTCCTACTGTCTATGTTTGAGCGTTTCCTGTGACACTAGTTTTACATTCCGATGCACCTCTGCAGGTTTACTGTATCCCTCGGACCTTCGCATTAACGATGAAACACAGAAATTGCATCGGAATTAAATATAAGGGACACAATGCCGACTTAAGTACAGGAAGACGGAGTCTTCCTACTGTCTGTGATTTGAGCTTTTCCTGTGTCACCAGTTTTACATTGTGATGCACCTCTGCAGGTTTCCTGTATCCCTTGGACCTTCCCATTGACGATGAAACACAGAAATTGTATCGAAATTAAATATAAGAGACACAATGCCGACTTAAGTACAAGAAAACAGTCTTCGTACGGTCAATGTTTTGAGCGTTTCCTGTGTCACCAGTTTTACATTCCGATGCACCTCTGCCGGTTTTTGTATCCCTTGGACCTTCCCATTGTCGATGAAACACAGAATTCGCAACGGAATTAAATATAAGAGACACAATGCCGACTTATGTACAGAAAGACTGAGTCTTCCTACTGTCTATGTTTTGAGCGTTTCCTGTGTCACCAGTTTTACATTCTGAAGCACCTCTTCAGGTTTACTGTAACCATTGGACCTTCCCATTGAAGATGAAACACATAAATTGCATCGGAGTTAAATATAAAAGACACAATGCCGACTTAAGTACAGGAAGACTGAGTCTTCCTACTGTCTATGTTTTGAGCGTTTCCTGTGTCACCAGTTTTACATTCTGACGCACCTCTGCAGGTTTACTGAATCCCTTGGACCTTCGCATTGACGATGAAACACAGAAATTGCATTGGAATTAAATATATAAGAGACACAATGCCGACTTAAGTACAAAAAGACTGAGTTCCTTCTGTCTATGTTTTGAGCGTTTCCTGTGTCATCAGTTTTACATTCCGATGCACCTCTGAGGGTTTACTGTATCCCTTGGACGTTCCCATTGACGATGAAAAACAGAAATTGCATCGGAATTAAATTTAAGGGACACAATGCCGACTTAAGTACAGGAAGACTAAGTCTTCATACTGTCTATGTTTTGAGCGTTTCCTGTGTCATCAGTTTTACTTTCAGATGCACCTCTGCAGGTTTACTATATCCCTAGGACCTTCCCATTCACGATGAAACACAGAAATTTCATCGTAAACAAATATAAGAGACACAATGCCGACTTAAGTGTAGGAAGACTGAGTCTTCCTACTGTCTATGTTTTGAGCGTTTCCTGTGTCACCAGTTTTACATTCTGATGCTCCTCTGCAGGTCTTCTGTATCCATTGGACCTTCCCATTGACGATGAAACACAGAAATTGCATCGGAATTAAATATAAGGGACACAATGCCGACTTAAGTACATGAAGAATGAGTCTTCCTTCTGTCTATGTGTTGAGCTTTTCCTGTGTCATAAGTTTTACATTCTGATGCACCTCTGCAGGTTTACTGTATCCCTTGGACCTTCCCATTGACGATGAAACACAGAAAATGCATCGGAATTAAATATAAGAGACACAATGCCGACTTAAGTACAGGAAGACTGAGTCTTCCTACTGTCTATGTTTTGAGCGTTTCCTGTGACACTAGTTTTACATTCCGATGCACCTCTGCAGGTTTACTGTATCCCTTGGTTCTTCCCATTGATGATGAAACACAGAAATTGCATCGGAATTAAATATAAGAGACACAATGCCGACTTAAGTACAGGAAGACTGAGTCTTCCTACTCTCTATGTTTTGAGCGTTTCCTGTGTCACCAGTTTTACATTCTGATGCACATCTGCAGGCTTACTGTATCCCTTGGACCTTCCCATTGACGATGAAACACAGAAATTGCATCGGAATGAAATATAAGAGACACAATGCCGACTTAAGTACAGGAAGACTGAGTCTTCCTACTGTCTATAATTTGAGCGTTTCCTGTGTCACCAGTTTTACATTCCGATGCACATCTACAGGTTTACTGTATCCCTTGGACCTTCCCATTGACGATGAAACACAGAAATTGCATCGGAATGAAATATAAGAGACACAATGCCGACTTAAGTACAGGAAGACTGAGTCTTCTACTGTCTATAATTTGAGCGTTTCCTGTGTCACCAGTTTTACATTCCGATGCACCTCTACAGGTTTACTGTATCCATTGGACCTTCACAGTGACGACGAAACACAGAAATTGCATTGGAATTAAATATAAGAGACACAATGCCGACTTAAGTACAGGAAGAATGAGTCTTCTACTGTCTATAATTTGAGCGTTTCCTGTGTCACCAGTTTTACATTCCGATGCACCTCTACAGGTTTACTGCATCCCTTGGACCTTCCCATTGACGATGAAACACAGAAATTGCATCGGAATTAAATATAAGAGACACAATGCCGACTTAAGTACAGGAAGAATGAGTCTTCCTACTGTCTATGTGTTGAGCGTTTCCTGTGTCACCAGTTTTACATTCTGATGCTCCTCTGCTGGTTTACTGTATCCCTTGGACCTTCCCATTGACGATGAAAAACTGAAATTGCATCGGAATTAAATATAAGAAACACAATGCCGACTTAAGTACAGGAAGACTGAGTCTTCCTACTGTCTATGTTTTGAGCGTTTCCTGTGTCATCAGTTTTACTTTCCGATGCACCTCTGCAGGATTACTATATCCCTTGGACCTTCCCATTCACGATGAAACACAGAAATTTCATCGGAAATAAATATAAGAGACACAATGCCGACTTAAGTACAGGAAGACAGAGTCTTCCTACTGTCTATGTTTTGAGCGTTTCCTGTGTCACTAGATTTACATTAAGATGCACCACTGCAGGTTTACTGTATCCCTTGGACCTTCCCATTGACGATGAAACACAGAAAATGCATCGGACTTAGGTATAAGAGACACAATGCAGACTTAAGTACAGGAAGACTGAGTCTTCCTACTGTCTATGTGTTGAGCGTTTCCTGTGTCACTAGTTTTACATTCTGATGCACCTCTGCAGGTTTACTGTATCCCTTGGACCTTCCCATTGACGATGAAACACAGAAAATGCATCGGAATTAAGTATAAGAGACACAATGCAGACTTTAGTACAGGAAGACTGAGTCTTCTACAGTCTATAATTTGAGCGTTTCCTGTGTCACCAGTTTTACATTCCGATGCACCTCTGCAGGTTTACTGTATCCCTTGGACCTTCCCATTGACGATGAAACACAGAAATTGCATCGGAATTAAATATAAGAGACACAATGCCGACTTAAGTACAGGAAGACTGAGTCTTCCTACTGTCTATGTTTTGAGCGTTACCTGTGTCACTAGTTTTACATTCCGATGCACCTCTGCAGGTTTACTGCATCCCTTGGACCTTCCCATTGACGAAGAAACACAGAAATTGCGTCGGAATTAAATATTAGAGACACAATGCCGACTTAAGTACAGGAAGAATGAGTCTTCCTACTGTCTATGTGTTGAGCGTTTCCTGTGTCACCAGTTTTACATTCTGATGATCCTCTGCTGGTTTACTGTATCCGTTGGACCTTCCCATTGACGATGAAAAACAGAAATTGCATCGGAATTAAATATAAGAGACACAATGCCGACAAGTAAAGGAAGACTGAGTCTTCCTACTGTCTATGTTTTGAGCGTTTCCTGTGTCATCAGTTTTACTTTCCGATGCACCTCTGCAGGCTTACTGTATCCCTTGGACCTTCCCATTGACGATGAATCACAGAAATTGCATCGGAATGAAATATAAGAGACACAATGCCGACTTAAGTACAGGAAGACTGAGTCTTCCTACTGTCTACAATTTGAGCGTTTCCTGTGACACTAGTTTTACATTCCGATGCACCTCTGCAGGTTTACTGTATCCCTTGGTTCTTCCCATTGACGATGAAACACAGAAATTGCATAGGAATTAAATATAAGAGACACAATGCCGACTTAAGTACAGGAAGACTGAGTCTTCCTACTCTCTATGTTTTGAGCGTTTACTGTGTCACCAGTTTTACATTCTGATGCACCTCTGCAGGCTTACTGTATCCCTTGGACCTTCCCATTGACGATGAAACACAGAAATTGCATCAGAATGAAATATAAGAGACACAATGCCGACTTAAGTACAGGAAGACTGAGTCTTCCTACTGTCTATAATTTGAGCGTTTCCTGTGTCACCAGTTTTACATTCCGATGCACATCTACAGATTTACTGTATCCCTTGGACCTTCCCATTGACGATGAAACACAGAAATTGCATCGGAATGAAATATAAGAGACACAATGCCGACTTAAGTACAGGAAGACTGAGTCTTCTACAGTCTATAATTTGAGCGTTTCCTGTGTCACCAGTTTTACATTCCGATGCACCTCTACAGGTTTACTGTATCCATTGGACCTTCACAGTGACGACGAAACACAGAAATTGCATTGGAATTAAATATAAGAGACACAATGCCGACTTAAGTACAGGAAGAATGAGTCTTCTACTGTCTATAATTTGAGCGTTTCCTGTGTCACCAGTTTTACATTCCGATGCACCTCTACAGGTTTACTGCATCCCTTGGACCTTCGCATTGACGATGAAACACAGAAATTGCATCGGAATTAAATATAAGAGACACAATGCCGACTTAAGTACAGGAAGAATGAGTCTTCCTACTGTCTATGTGTTGAGCGTTTCCTGTGTCACTAGTTTTACATTCTGATGCACCTCTGCAGGTTTACTGTATCCCTTGGACCTTCCCATTGACGATGAAACACAGAAAATGCATCGGAATTAAGTATAAGAGACACAATGCAGGCTTTAGTACAGGAAGACTGAGTCTTCCTACTGTCTACGTTTCGAGCGTTTCCTGTGTCACCAGTTTTACATTCCGATGCACCTCTGCAGGTTTACTGTATCCCTTGGACCTTCCCATTGACGATGAAACACAGAAATTGCATCGGAATTAAATATAAGAGACACAATGCCGACTTAAGTACAGGAAGACCGAGTCTTCCTACTGTCTATGTTTGAGCGTTTCCTGTGACACTAGTTTTACATTCCGATGCACCTCTGCAGGTTTACTGTATCCCTCGGACCTTCGCATTAACGATGAAACACAGAAATTGCATCGGAATTAAATATAAGGGACACAATGCCGACTTAAGTACAGGAAGACGGAGTCTTCCTACTGTCTGTGATTTGAGCTTTTCCTGTGTCACCAGTTTTACATTGTGATGCACCTCTGCAGGTTTCCTGTATCCCTTGGACCTTCCCACTGACGATGAAACACAGAAATTGTATCGAAATTAAATATAAGAGACACAATGCCGACTTAAGTACAAGAAAACAGTCTTCGTACGGTCAATGTTTTGAGCGTTTCCTGTGTCACCAGTTTTACATTCCGATGCACCTCTGCCGGTTTTTGTATCCCTTGGACCTTCCCATTGTCGATGAAACACAGAATTCGCAACGGAATTAAATATAAGAGACACAATGCCGACTTATGTACAGAAAGACTGAGTCTTCCTACTGTCTATGTTTTGAGCGTTTCCTGTGTCACCAGTTTTACATTCTGAAGCACCTCTTCAGGTTTACTGTAACCACTGGACCTTCCCATTGAAGATGAAACACATAAATTGCATCGGAGTTAAATATAAAAGACACAATGCCGACTTAAGTACAGGAAGACTGAGTCTTCCTACTGTCTATGTCTTGAGCGTTTCCTGTGTCACCAGTTTTACATTCTGACGCACCTCTGCAGGTTTACTGAATCCCTTGGACCTTCGCATTGACGATGAAACACAGAAATTGCATTGGAATTAAATATATAAGAGACACAATGCCGACTTAAGTACAAAAAGACTGAGTTCCTTCTGTCTATGTTTTGAGCGTTTCCTGTGTCATCAGTTTTACATTCCGATGCACCTCTGAGGGTTTATTGTATCCCTTGGATGTTCCCATTGACGATGAAAAACAGAAATTGCATCGGAATTAAATTTAAGGGACACAATGCCGACTTAAGTACAGGAAGACTAAGTCTTCATACTGTCTATGTTTTGAGCGTTTCCTGTGTCATCAGTTTTACTTTCAGATGCACCTCTGCAGGTTTACTATATCCCTTGGACCTTCCCATTCACGATGAAACACAGAAATTTCATCGTAAACAAATATAAGAGACACAATGCCGACTTAAGTATAGGAAGACTGAGTCTTCCTACTGTCTATGTTTTGAGCGTTTCCTGTGTCACCAGTTTTACATTCTGATGCTCCTCTGCAGGTCTTCTGTATCCATTGGACCTTCCCATTGACGATGAAACACAGAAATTGCATCGGAATTAAATATAAGGGACACAATGCCGACTTAAGTACATGAAGAATGAGTCTTCCTACTGTCTATGTGTTGAGCTTTTCCTGTGTCATAAGTTTTACATTCTGATGCACCTCTGCAGGTTTACTGTATCCCTTGGACCTTCCCATTGACGATGAAACACAGAAAATGCATCGGAATTAAATATAAGAGACACAATGCCGACTTAAGTACAGGAAGACTGAGTCTTCCTACTGTCTATGTTTTGAGCGTTTCCTGTGACACTAGTTTTACATTCCGATGCACCTCTGCAGGTTTACTGTATCCCTTGGTTCTTCCCATTGATGATGAAACACAGAAATTGCATCGGAATTAAATATAAGAGACACAATGCCGACTTAAGTACAGGAAGACTGAGTCTTCCTACTCTCTATGTTTTGAGCGTTTCCTGTGTCACCAGTTTTACATTCTGATGCACATCTGCAGGCTTACTGTATCCCTTGGACCTTCCCATTGACGATGAAACACAGAAATTGCATCGGAATGAAATATAAGAGACACAATGCCGACTTAAGTACAGGAAGACTGAGTCTTCCTACTGTCTATAATTTGAGCGTTTCCTGTGTCACCAGTTTTACATTCCGATGCACATCTACAGGTTTACTGTATCCCTTGGACCTTCCCATTGACGATGAAACACAGAAATTGCATCGGAATGAAATATAAGAGACACAATGCCGACTTAAGTACAGGAAGACTGAGTCTTCTACTGTCTATAATTTGAGCGTTTCCTGTGTCACCAGTTTTACATTCCGATGCACCTCTACAGGTTTACTGTATCCATTGGACCTTCACAGTGACGACGAAACACAGAAATTGCATTGGAATTAAATATAAGAGACACAATGCCGACTTAAGTACAGGAAGAATGAGTCTTCTACTGTCTATAATTTGAGCGTTTCCTGTGTCACCAGTTTTACATTCCGATGCACCTCTACAGGTTTACTGCATCCCTTGGACCTTCCCATTGACGATGAAACACAGAAATTGCATCGGAATTAAATATAAGAGACACAATGCCGACTTAAGTACAGGAAGAATGAGTCTTCCTACTGTCTATGTGTTGAGCGTTTCCTGTGTCACCAGTTTTACATTCTGATGCTCCTCTGCTGGTTTACTGTATCCCTTGGACCTTCCCATTGACGATGAAAAACTGAAATTGCATCGGAATTAAATATAAGAAACACAATGCCGACTTAAGTACAGGAAGACTGAGTCTTCCTACTGTCTATGTTTTGAGCGTTTCCTGTGTCATCAGTTTTACTTTCCGATGCACCTCTGCAGGATTACTATATCCCTTGGACCTTCCCATTCACGATGAAACACAGAAATTTCATCGGAAATAAATATAAGAGACACAATGCCGACTTAAGTACAGGAAGACAGAGTCTTCCTACTGTCTATGTTTTGAGCGTTTCCTGTGTCACTAGATTTACATTAAGATGCACCACTGCAGGTTTACTGTATCCCTTGGACCTTCCCATTGACGATGAAACACAGAAAATGCATCGGAATTAGGTATAAGAGACACAATGCAGACTTAAGTACAGGAAGACTGAGTGTTCCTACTGTCTACGTTTTGAGCGTTTCCTGTGTCACCAGTTTTACATTCCGATGCACCTCTGCAGGTTTACTGTATCCCTTGGACCTTCCCATTGACGATGAAACACAGAAATTGCATCGGAATTAAATATAAGAGACACAATGCCGACTTAAGTACAGTAAGACGGAGTCTTCCTACTGTCTGTGATTTGAGCTTTTCCTGTGTCACCAGTTTTACATTCCGATGCACCTCTGCAGGTTTCCTGTATCCCTTGGACCTTCCCATTGACGATGAAACACAGAAATTGTATCGAAATTAAATATAAGAGACACAATGCCGACTTAAGTACAAGAAAACAGTCTTCGTACGGTCAATGTTTTGAGCGTTTCCTGTGTCACCAGTTTTACATTCCGATGCACCTCTGCCGGTTTATTGTATCCCTTGGACCTTCCCATTGTCGATGAAACACAGAATTCGCAACGGAATTAAATATAAGAGACACAATGCCGACTTATGTACAGAAAGACTGAGTCTTCCTACTGTCTATGTTTTGAGCGTTTCCTGTGTCACCAGTTTTACATTCTGATGCTCCTCTGCTGGTTTACTGTATCCCTTGGACCTTCCCATTGACGATGAAAAACAGAAATTGCATCGGAATTAAATATAAGAGACACAATGCCGACTTAAGTACAGGAAGACAGAGTCTTCCTACTGTCTATGTTTTGAGCGTTTCCTGTGTCACTAGATTTACATTAAGATGCACCACTGCAGGTTTACTGTATCCCTAGGACCTTCCCATTGATGATGAAACACAGAAATTGCATCGGAATTAAATATAAGAGACACAATGCCGACTTAAATACAGGAAGAATGAGTCTTCCTACTGTCTATGTGTTGAGCGTTTCCTGTGTCACCAGTTTTACATTCCGATGCACCTCTGCAGGTTTACTGTATCCCTTGGACCTTCCCATTGACGATGAAACACAGAAATTGCATCGGAATTAAATATAAGAGACACTATGCCGACTTAAGTACAGGAAGACCGAGTCTTCCTACTGTCTATGTTTGAGCGTTTCCTGTGACACTAGTTTTACATTCCGATGCACCTCTGCAGGTTTACTGTATCCCTTGGACCTTCCCATTGACGATGAAAGACAGAAATTGCATCGGAATTAAATATAAGGGACACAATGCCGACTTAAGTACAGGAAGACGGAGTCTTCCTATTGTCTGTGATTTGAGCTTTTCCTGTGTCACCAGTTTTACATTCCGATGCACCTCTGCAGGTTTCCTGTATCCCTTGGACCTTCCCATTGACGATGAAACACAGAAATTGTATCGCAATTAAATATAAGAGACACAATGCCAACTTAAGTACAAGAAAACAGTCTTCGTACGGTCAATGTTTTGAGCGTTTCCTGTGTCACCAGTTTTACATTCCGATGCACCTCTGCCGGTTTATTGTATCCCTTGGACCTTCCCATTGTCGATGAAACACAGAATTCGCAACGGAATTAAATATAAGAGACACAATGCCGACTTATGTACAGAAAGACTGAGTCTTCCTACTGTCTATGTTTTGAGCGTTTCCTGTGTCACCAGTTTTACATTCTGAAGCACCTCTTCAGGTTTACTGTAACCATTGGACCTTCCCATTGAAGATGAAACACATAAATTGCATCGGAGTTAAATATAAGAGACACAATGCCGACTTAAGTACAGGAAGACTGAGTCTTCCTACTGTCTATGTTTTGAGCGTTTCCTGTGTCACCAGTTTTACATTCTGAAGCACCTCTTCAGGTTTACTGTAACCATTGGACCTTCCCATTGAAGATGAAACACATAAATTGCATCGGAGTTAAATATAAGAGACACAATGCCGACTTAAGTACAGGAAGACTGAGTCTTCCTACTGTCTATGTTTTGAGCGTTTCCTGTGTCACCAGTTTTACATTCTGATGCACCTCTGCAGGTTTACTGTATCCCTTGGACCTTCGCATTGACGATGAAACACAGAAATTGCATTGGAATTAAATATATAAGAGACACAATGCCGACTTAAGTACAAAAAGACTGAGTCTTCCTTCTGTCTATGTTTTGAGCGTTTCCTGTGTCATCAGTTTTACATTCCGATGCACCTCTGAGGGTTTACTGTATCCCTTGGACGTTCCCATTGACGATGAAAAACAGAAATTGCATCGGAATTAAATTTAAGGGACACAATGCCGACTTAAGTACAGGAAGACTAAGTCTTCATACTGTCTATGTTTTGAGCGTTTCCTGTGTCATCAGTTTTACTTTCAGGTGCACCTCTGCTGGTTTACTATATCCCTTGGACCTTCCCATTCACGATGAAACACAGAAATTTCATCGTAAACAAATATAAGAGACACAATGCCGACTTAAGTATAGGAAGACTGAGTCTTCCTACTGTCTATGTTTTGAGCGTTTCCTGTGTCACCAGTTTTACATTCTGATGCTCCTCTGCAGGTCTTCTGTATCCATTGGACCTTCCCATTGACGATGAAACACAGAAATTGCATCGGAATTAAATATAAGAGACACAATGCCGACTTAAGTACATGAAGAATGAGTCTTCCTACTGTCTATGTGTTGAGCGTTTCCTGTGTCATAAGTTTTACATTCTGATGCACCTTTGCAGGTTTACTGTATCCCTTGTACCTTCCCATTGACGATGAAACACAGAAAATGCATCGGAATTAAATATAAGAGACACAATGGCGACTTAAGTACAGGAAGACTGAGTCTTCCTACTGTCTATGTTTTGAGCGTTTCCTGTGACACTAGTTTTACATTCCGATGCACCTCTGCAGGTTAACTGTATCCCTTGGTTCTTCCCATTGACGATGAAACACAGAAATTGCATCGGAATTAAATATAAGAGACATAATGCCGACTTAAGTACAGGAAGACTGAGTCTTCCTACTCTCTATGTTTTGAGCGTTTCCTGTGTCACCAGTTTTACATTCTGATGCACCTCTGCAGGCTTACTGTATCCCTTGGACCTTCCCATTGACGATGAAACACAGAAATTGCATCGGATTGAAATATAAGAGACACAATGCCGACTTAAGTACAGGAAGACTGAGTCTTCCTACTGTCTATAATTTGAGCGTTTCCTGTGTCACCAGTTTTATATTCCGATGCACATCTACAGGTTTACTGTATCCCTTGGACCTTCCCATTGACGATGAAACACAGAGATTGCATCGGAATGAAATATAAGAGACACAATGCCGACTTAAGTACAGGAAGACTGAGTCTTCTACTGTATATAATTTGAGCGTTTCCTGTGTCACCAGTTTTACATTCCGATGCACCTCTACAGGTTTACTGTATCCATTGGACCTTCACAGTGACGACGAAACACAGAAATTGCATTGGAATTAAATATAAGAGACACAATGCCGACTTAAGTACAGGGAGAATGAGTCTTCTACTGTCTATAATTTGAGCGTTTCCTGTGTCACCAGTTTTACATTCCGATGCACCTCTACAGGTTTACTGCATCCCTTGGACCTTCCCATTGACGATGAAACACAGAAATTGCATCGGAATTAAATATAAGAGACACAATGCCGACTTAAGTACAGGAAGAATGAGTCTTCCTACTGTCTATGTGTTGAGCGTTTCCTGTGTCACCAGTTTTACATTCTGATGCTCCTCTGCTGGTTTACTGTATCCCTTGGACCTTCCCATTGACGATGAAAAACTGAAATTGCATCGGAATTAAATATAAGAAACACAATGCCGACTTAAGTACAGGAAGACTGAGTCTTCCTAATGTCTATGTTTTGAGCGTTTCCTGTGTCATCAGTTTTACTTTCCGATGCACCTCTGCAGGATTACTATATCCCTTGGACCTTCCCATTCACGATGAAACACAGAAATTTCATCGGAAATAAATATAAGAGACACAATGCCGACTTAAGTACAGGAAGACAGAGTCTTCCTACTGTCTATGTTTTGAGCGTTTCCTGTGTCACTAGATTTACATTAAGATGCACCACTGCAGGTTTACTGTATCCCTTGGACCTTCCCATTGACGATGAAACACAGAAAATGCATCGGAATTAGGTATAAGAGACACAATGCAGACTTAAGTACAGGAAGACTGAGTCTTCCTACTGTCTACGTTTTGAGCGTTTCCTGTGTCACCAGTTTTACATTCCGATGCACCTCTGCAGGTTTACTGTATCCCTTGGACCTTCCCATTGACGATGAAACACAGAAATTGCATCGGAATTAAATATAAGAGACACAATGCCGACTTAAGTACAGTAAGACGGAGTCTTCCTACTGTCTGTGATTTGAGCTTTTCCTGTGTCACCAGTTTTACATTCCGATGCACCTCTGCAGGTTTCCTGTATCCCTTGGACCTTCCCATTGACGATGAAACACAGAAATTGTATCGAAATTAAATATAAGAGACACAATGCCGACTTAAGTACAAGAAAACAGTCTTCGTACGGTCAATGTTTTGAGCGTTTCCTGTGTCACCAGTTTTACATTCCGATGCACCTCTGCCGGTTTATTGTATCCCTTGGACCTTCCCATTGTCGATGAAACACAGAATTCGCAACGGAATTAAATATAAGAGACACAATGCCGACTTATGTACAGAAAGACTGAGTCTTCCTACTGTCTATGTTTTGAGCGTTTCCTGTGTCACCAGTTTTACATTCTGATGCTCCTCTGCTGGTTTACTGTATCCCTTGGACCTTCCCATTGACGATGAAAAACAGAAATTGCATCGGAATTAAATATAAGAGACACAATGCCGACTTAAGTACAGGAAGACAGAGTCTTCCTACTGTCTATGTTTTGAGCGTTTCCTGTGTCACTAGATTTACATTAAGATGCACCACTGCAGGTTTACTGTATCCCTAGGACCTTCCCATTGATGATGAAACACAGAAATTGCATCGGAATTAAATATAAGAGACACAATGCCGACTTAAATACAGGAAGAATGAGTCTTCCTACTGTCTATGTGTTGAGCGTTTCCTGTGTCACCAGTTTTACATTCCGATGCACCTCTGCAGGTTTACTGTATCCCTTGGACCTTCCCATTGACGATGAAACACAGAAATTGCATCGGAATTAAATATAAGAGACACTATGCCGACTTAAGTACAGGAAGACCGAGTCTTCCTACTGTCTATGTTTGAGCGTTTCCTGTGACACTAGTTTTACATTCCGATGCACCTCTGCAGGTTTACTGTATCCCTTGGACCTTCCCATTGACGATGAAAGACAGAAATTGCATCGGAATTAAATATAAGGGACACAATGCCGACTTAAGTACAGGAAGACGGAGTCTTCCTACTGTCTGTGATTTGAGCTTTTCCTGTGTCACCAGTTTTACATTCCGATGCACCTCTGCAGGTTTCCTGTATCCCTTGGACCTTCCCATTGACGATGAAACACAGAAATTGTATCGCAATTAAATATAAGAGACACAATGCCAACTTAAGTACAAGAAAACAGTCTTCGTACGGTCAATGTTTTGAGCGTTTCCTGTGTCACCAGTTTTACATTCCGATGCACCTCTGCCGGTTTATTGTATCCCTTGTACCTTCCCATTGTCGATGAAACACAGAATTCGCAACGGAATTAAATATAAGAGACACAATGCCGACTTATGTACAGAAAGACTGAGTCTTCCTACTGTCTATGTTTTGAGCGTTTCCTGTGTCACCAGTTTTACATTCTGAAGCACCTCTTCAGGTTTACTGTAACCATTGGACCTTCCCATTGAAGATGAAACACATAAATTGCATCGGAGTTAAATATAAGAGACACAATGCCGACTTAAGTACAGGAAGACTGAGTCTTCCTACTGTCTATGTTTTGAGCGTTTCCTGTGTCACCAGTTTTACATTCTGAAGCACCTCTTCAGGTTTACTGTAACCATTGGACCTTCCCATTGAAGATGAAACACATAAATTGCATCGGAGTTAAATATAAGAGACACAATGCCGACTTAAGTACAGGAAGACTGAGTCTTCCTACTGTCTATGTTTTGAGCGTTTCCTGTGTCACCAGTTTTACATTCTGATGCACCTCTGCAGGTTTACTGTATCCCTTGGACCTTCGCATTGACGATGAAACACAGAAATTGCATTGGAATTAAATATATAAGAGACACAATGCCGACTTAAGTACAAAAAGACTGAGTCTTCCTTCTGTCTATGTTTTGAGCGTTTCCTGTGTCATCAGTTTTACATTCCGATGCACCTCTGAGGGTTTACTGTATCCCTTGGACGTTCCCATTGACGATGAAAAACAGAAATTGCATCGGAATTAAATTTAAGGGACACAATGCCGACTTAAGTACAGGAAGACTAAGTCTTCATACTGTCTATGTTTTGAGCGTTTCCTGTGTCATCAGTTTTACTTTCAGGTGCACCTCTGCTGGTTTACTATATCCCTTGGACCTTCCCATTCACGATGAAACACAGAAATTTCATCGTAAACAAATATAAGAGACACAATGCCGACTTAAGTATAGGAAGACTGAGTCTTCCTACTGTCTATGTTTTGAGCGTTTCCTGTGTCACCAGTTTTACATTCTGATGCTCCTCTGCAGGTCTTCTGTATCCATTGGACCTTCCCATTGACGATGAAACACAGAAATTGCATCGGAATTAAATATAAGAGACACAATGCCGACTTAAGTACATGAAGAATGAGTCTTCCTACTGTCTATGTGTTGAGCGTTTCCTGTGTCATAAGTTTTACATTCTGATGCACCTCTGCAGGTTTACTGTATCCCTTGGACCTTCCCATTGACGATGAAACACAGAAAATGCATCGGAATTAAATATAAGAGACACAATGGCGACTTAAGTACAGGAAGACTGAGTCTTCCTACTGTCTATGTTTTGAGCGTTTCCTGTGACACTAGTTTTACATTCCGATGCACCTCTGCAGGTTAACTGTATCCCTTGGTTCTTCCCATTGACGATGAAACACAGAAATTGCATCGGAATTAAATATAAGAGACATAATGCCGACTTAAGTACAGGAAGACTGAGTCTTCCTACTCTCTATGTTTTGAGCGTTTCCTGTGTCACCAGTTTTACATTCTGATGCACCTCTGCAGGCTTACTGTATCCCTTGGACCTTCCCATTGACGATGAAACACAGAAATTGCATCGGATTGAAATATAAGAGACACAATGCCGACTTAAGTACAGGAAGACTGAGTCTTCCTACTGTCTATAATTTGAGCGTTTCCTGTGTCACCAGTTTTACATTCCGATGCACATCTACAGGTTTACTGTATCCCTTGGACCTTCCCATTGACGATGAAACACAGAAATTGCATCGGAATGAAATATAAGAGACACAATGCCGACTTAAGTACAGGAAGACTGAGTCTTCTACTGTATATAATTTGAGCGTTTCCTGTGTCACCAGTTTTACATTCCGATGCACCTCTACAGGTTTACTGTATCCATTGGACCTTCACAGTGACGACGAAACACAGAAATTGCATTGGAATTAAATATAAGAGACACAATGCCGACTTAAGTACAGGAAGAGTGAGTCTTCTACTGTCTATAATTTGAGCGTTTCCTGTGTCACCAGTTTTACATTCCGATGCACCTCTACAGGTTTACTGCATCCCTTGGACCTTCCCATTGACGATGAAACACAGAAATTGCATCGGAATTAAATATAAGAGACACAATGCCGACTTAAGTACAGGAAGAATGAGTCTTCCTACTGTCTATGTGTTGAGCGTTTCCTGTGTCACCAGTTTTACATTCTGATGCTCCTCTGCTGGTTTACTGTATCCCTTGGACCTTCCCATTGACGATGAAAAACTGAAATTGCATCGGAATTAAATATAAGAAACACAATGCCGACTTAAGTACAGGAAGACTGAGTCTTCCTACTGTCTATGTTTTGAGCGTTTCCTGTGTCATCAGTTTTACTTTCCGATGCACCTCTGCAGGATTACTATATCCCTTGGACCTTCCCATTCACGATGAAACACAGAAATTTCATCGGAAATAAATATAAGAGACACAATGCCGACTTAAGTACAAGAAAACAGTCTTCGTACGGTCAATGTTTTGAGCGTGTCCTGTGTCACCAGTTTTACATTCCGATGCACCTCTGCCGGTTTATTGTATCCCTTGGACCTTCCCATTGTCGATGAAACACAGAATTCGCAACGGAATTAAATATAAGAGACACAATGCCGACTTATGTACAGAAAGACTGAGTCTTCCTACTGTCTATGTTTTGAGCGTTTCCTGTGTCACCAGTTTTACATTCTGATGCTCCTCTGCTGGTTTACTGTATCCCTTGGACCTTCCCATTGACGATGAAAAACAGAAATTGCATCGGAATTAAATATAAGAGACACAATGCCGACTTAAGTACAGGAAGACAGAGTCTTCCTACTGTCTATGTTTTGAGCGTTTCCTGTTTCTTTAGATTTACATTAAGATGCACCACTGCAGGTTTACTGTATCCCTAGGACCTTCCCATTGATGATGAAACACAGAAATTGCATCGGAATTAAATATAAGAGACACAATGCCGACTTAAATACAGGAAGAATGAGTCTTCCTACTGTCTATGTGTTGAGCGTTTCCTGTGTCACCAGTTTTACATTCCGATGCACCTCTGCAGGTTTACTGTATCCCTTGGACCTTCCCATTGACGATGAAACACAGAAATTGCATCGGAATTAAATATAAGAGACACTATGCCGACTTAAGTACAGGAAGACCGAGTCTTCCTACTGTCTATGTTTGAGCGTTTCCTGTGACACTAGTTTTACATTCCGATGCACCTCTGCAGGTTTACTGTATCCCTTGGACCTTCCCATTGATGATGAAACACAGAAATTGCATCGGAATTAAATATAAGAGACACAATGCCGACTTAAATACAGGAAGAATGAGTCTTCCTACTGTCTATGTGTTGAGCGTTTCCTGTGTCACCAGTTTTACATTCCGATGCACCTCTGCAGGTTTACTGTATCCCTTGGACCTTCCCATTGACGATGAAACACAGAAATTGCATCGGAATTAAATATAAGAGACACTATGCCGACTTAAGTACAGGAAGACGGAGTCTTCCTACTGTCTGTGATTTGAGCTTTTCCTGTGTCACCAGTTTTACATTCCGATGCACCTCTGCAGGTTTCCTGTATCCCTTGGACCTTCCCATTGACGATGAAACACAGAAATTGTATCGCAATTAAATATAAGAGACACAATGCCAACTTAAGTACAAGAAAACAGTCTTCGTACGGTCAATGTTTTGAGCGTTTCCTGTGTCACCAGTTTTACATTCCGATGCACCTCTGCCGGTTTATTGTATACCTTGGACCTTCCCATTGTCGATGAAACACAGAATTCGCAACGGAATTAAATATAAGAGACACAATGCCGACTTATGTACAGAAAGACTGAGTCTTCCTACTGTCTATGTTTTGAGCGTTTCCTGTGTCACCAGTTTTACATTCTGAAGCACCTCTTCAGGTTTACTGTAACCATTAGACCTTCCCATTGAAGATGAAACACATAAATTGCATCGGAGTTAAATATAAGAGACACAATGCCGACTTAAGTACAGGAAGACTGAGTCTTCCTACTGTCTATGTTTTGAGCGTTTCCTGTGTCACCAGTTTTACATTCTGAAGCACCTCTTCAGGTTTACTGTAACCATTGGACCTTCCCATTGAAGATGAAACACATAAATTGCATCGGAGTTAAATATAAGAGACACAATGCCGACTTAAGTACAGGAAGACTGAGTCTTCCTACTGTCTATGTTTTGAGCGTTTCCTGTGTCACCAGTTTTACATTCTGATGCACCTCTGCAGGTTTACTGTATCCCTTGGACCTTCGCATTGACGATGAAACACAGAAATTGCATTGGAATTAAATATATAAGAGACACAATGCCGACTTGAGTACAAAAAGACTGAGTCTTCCTTCTGTCTATGTTTTGAGCGTTTCCTGTGTCATCAGTTTTACATTCCGATGCACCTCTGAGGGTTTACTGTATCCCTTGGACGTTCCCATTTACGATGAAACACAGAAATTGCATCGGAATTAAATTTAAGGGACACAATGCCGACTTAAGTACAGGAAGACTAAGTCTTCATACTGTCTATGTTTTGAGCGTTTCCTGTGTCATCAGTTTTACTTTCAGGTGCACCTCTGCTGGTTTACTATATCCCTTGGACCTTCCCATTCACGATGAAACACAGAAATTTCATCGTAAACAAATATAAGAGACACAATGCCGACTTAAGTATAGGAAGACTGAGTCTTCCTACTGTCTATGTTTTGAGCGTTTCCTGTGTCACCAGTTTTACATTCTGATGCTCCTCTGCAGGTCTTCTGTATCCATTGGACCTTCCCATTGACGATGAAACACAGAAATTGCATCGGAATTAAATATAAGAGACACAATGCCGACTTAAGTACATGAAGAATGAGTCTTCCTACTGTCTATGTGTTGAGCGTTTCCTGTGTCATAAGTTTTACATTCTGATGCACCTCTGCAGGTTTACTGTATCCCTTGGACCTTCCCATTGACGATGAAACACAGAAAATGCATCGGAATTAAATATAAGAGACACAATGGCGACTTAAGTACAGGAAGACTGAGTCTTCCTACTGTCTATGTTTTGAGCGTTTCCTGTGACACTAGTTTTACATTCCGATGCACCTCTGCAGGTTAACTGTATCCCTTGGTTCTTCCCATTGACGATGAAACACAGAAATTGCATCGGAATTAAATATAAGAGACATAATGCCGACTTAAGTACAGGAAGACTGAGTCTTCCTACTCTCTATGTTTTGAGCGTTTCCTGTGTCACCAGTTTTACATTCTGATGCACCTCTGCAGGCTTACTGTATCCCTTGGACCTTCCCATTGACGATGAAACACAGAAATTGCATCGGATTGAAATATAAGAGACACAATGCCGACTTAAGTACAGGAAGACTGAGTCTTCCTACTGTCTATAATTTGAGCGTTTCCTGTGTCACCAGTTTTACATTCCGATGCACATCTACAGGTTTACTGTATCCCTTGGACCTTCCCATTGACGATGAAACACAGAAATTGCATCGGAATGAAATATAAGAGACACAATGCCGACTTAAGTACAGGAAGACTGAGTCTTCTACTGTATATAATTTGAGCGTTTCCTGTGTCACCAGTTTTACATTCCGATGCACCTCTACAGGTTTACTGTATCCATTGGACCTTCACAGTGACGACGAAACACAGAAATTGCATTGGAATTAAATATAAGAGACACAATGCCGACTTAAGTACAGGAAGAATGAGTCTTCTACTGTCTATAATTTGAGCGTTTCCTGTGTCACCAGTTTTACATTCCGATGCACCTCTACAGGTTTACTGCATCCCTTCGACCTTCCCATTGACGATGAAACACAGAAATTGCATCGGAATTAAATATAAGAGACACAATGCCGACTTAAGTACAGGAAGAATGAGTCTTCCTACTGTCTATGTGTTGAGCGTTTCCTGTATCACCAGTTTTACATTCTGATGCTCCTCTGCTGGTTTACTGTATCAGTTGGACCTTCCCATTGACGATGAAAAACAGAAATTGCATCGGAATTAAATATAAGAGATACAATGCCGACTTAAGTACAGGAAGACTGAGTCTTCCTACTGTCTATGTTTTGAGCGTTTCCTGTGTCATCAGTTTTACTTTCCGATGCACCTCTGCAGGATTACTATATCCCTTGGACCTTCCCATTCACGATGAAACACAGATATTTCATCGGAAATAAATATAAGAGACACAATGCCGACTTAAGTACAGGAAGACAGAGTCTTCCTACTGTCTATGTTTTGAGCGTTTCCTGTGTCACTAGATTTACATTAAGATGCACCACTGCAGGTTTACTGTATCCCTTGGACCTTCCCATTGATGATGAAACACAGAAATTGCATCAGAATTAAATATAAGAGACACAATGCCGACTTAAATACAGGAAGAATGAGTCTTCCTACTGTCTATGTGTTGAGCGTTTCCTGTGTCACTAGTTTTACATTCTGATGCACCTCTGCAGGTTTACTGTATCCCATGGACCTTCCCATTGACGATGAAACACAGAAAATGCATCGGAATTAAGTATAAGAGACACAATGCAGACTTTAGTACAGGAAGACCGAGTCTTCCTACTGTCTACGTTTCGAGCGTTTCGTGTGTCACCAGTTTTACATTCCGATGCACCTCTGCAGGTTTACTGTATCCCTTGGACCTTCCCATTGACGATGAAACACAGAAATTGCATCGGAGTTAAATATAAGAGACACAATGCCGACTTAAGTACAGGAAGACTGAGTCTTCCTACTGTCTATGTTTTGAGCGTTTCCTGTGTCACCAGTTTTACATTCTGATGCACCTCTGCAGGTTTACTGTATCCCATGGACCTTCGCATTGACGATGAAACACAGAAATTGCATTGGAATTAAATATATAAGAGACACAATGCCGACTTAAGTACAAAAAGACTGAGTCTTCCTTCTGTCTATGTTTTGAGCGTTTCCTGTGTCATCAGTTTTACATTCCGATGCACCTCTGAGGGTTTACTGTATCCCTTGGACGTTCCCATTGACGATGAAAAACAGAAATTGCATCGGAATTAAATTTAAGGGACACAATGCCGACTTAAGTACAGGAAGACTAAGTCTTCATACTGTCTATGTTTGAGCGTTTCCTGTGTCATCAGTTTTACTTTCAGGTGCACCTCTGCTGGTTTACTATATCCCTTGGACCTTCCCATTCACGATGAAACACAGAAATTTCATCGTAAACAAATATAAGAGACACAATGCCGACTTAAGTATAGGAAGACTGAGTCTTCCTACTGTCTATGTCTTGAGCGTTTCCTGTGTCACCAGTTTTACATTCTGATGCTCCTCTGCAGGTCTTCTGTATCCATTGGACCTTCCCATTGACGATGAAACACAGAAATTGCATCGGAATTAAATATAAGAGACACAATGCCGACTTAAGTACATGAAGAATGAGTCTTCCTACTGTCTATGTGTTGAGCGTTTCCTGTGTCATAAGTTTTACATTCTGATGCACCTCTGCAGGTTTACTGTATCCCATGGACCTTCCCATTGACGATGAAACACAGAAAATGCATCGGAATTAAATATAAGAGACACAATGGCGACTTAAGTACAGGAAGACTGAGTCTTCCTACTGTCTATGTTTTGAGCGTTTCCTGTGACACTAGTTTTACATTCCGATGCACCTCTGCAGGTTAACTGTATCCCTTGGTTCTTCCCATTGACGATGAAACACAGAAATTGCATCGGAATTAAATATAAGAGACATAATGCCGACTTAAGTACAGGAAGACTGAGTCTTCCTACTCTCTATGTTTTGAGCGTTTCCTGTGTCACCAGTTTTACATTCTGATGCACCTCTGCAGGCTTACTGTATCCCTTGGACCTTCCCATTGACGATGAAACAAAGAAATTGCATCGGATTGAAATATAAGAGACACAATGCCGACTTAAGTACAGGAAGACTGAGTCTTCCTACTGTCTATAATTTGAGCGTTTCCTGTGTCACCAGTTTTACATTCCGATGCACATCTACAGGTTTACTGTATCCCTTGGACCTTCCCATTGACGATGAAACACAGAAATTGCATCGGAATGAAATATAAGAGACACAATGCCGACTTAAGTACAGGAAGACTGAGTCTTCTACTGTATATAATTTGAGCGTTTCCTGTGTCACCAGTTTTACATTCCGATGCACCTCTACAGGTTTACTGTATCCATTGGACCTTCACAGTGACGACGAAACACAGAAATTGCATTGGAATTAAATATAAGAGACACAATGCCGACTTAAGTACAGGAAGAATGAGTCTTCTACTGTCTATAATTTGAGCGTTTCCTGTGTCACCAGTTTTACATTCCGATGCACCTCTACAGGTTTACTGCATCCCTTGGACCTTCCCATTGACGATGAAACACAGAAATTGCATCGGAATTAAATATAAGAGACACAATGGCGACTTAAGTACAGGAAGAATGAGTCTTCCTACTGTCTATGTGTTGAGCGTTTCCTGTATCACCAGTTTTACATTCTGATGCTCCTCTGCTGGTTTACTGTATCAGTTGGACCTTCCCATTGACGATGAAAAACAGAAATTGCATCGGAATTAAATATAAGAGACACAATGCCGACTTAAGTACAGGAAGACTGAGTCTTCCTACTGTCTATGTTTTGAGCGTTTCCTGTGTCATCAGTTTTACTTTCCGATGCACCTCTGCAGGATTACTATATCCCTTGGACCTTCCCATTCACGATGAAACACAGATATTTCATCGGAAATAAATATAAGAGACACAATGCCGACTTAAGTACAGGAAGACAGAGTCTTCCTACTGTCTATGTTTTGAGCGTTTCCTGTGTCACTAGATTTACATTAAGATGCACCACTGCAGGTTTACTGTATCCCTTGGACCTTCCCATTGATGATGAAACACAGAAATTGCATCGGAATTAAATATAAGAGACACAATGCCGACTTAAATACAGGAAGAATGAGTCTTCCTACTGTCTATGTGTTGAGCGATTCCTGTGTCACTAGTTTTACATTCTGATGCACCTCTGCAGGTTTACTGTATCCCTTGGACCTTCCCATTGACGATGAAACACAGAAAATGCATCGGAATTAAGTATAAGAGACACAATGCAGACTTTAGTACAGGAAGACCGAGTCTTCCTACTGTCTACGTTTCGAGCGTTTCCTGTGTCACCAGTTTTACATTCCGATGCACCTCTGCAGGTTTACTGTATCCCTTGGACCTTCCCATTGACGATGAAACACAGAAATTGCATCGGAATTAAATATAAGAGACACAATGCCGACTTAAGTACAGGAAGACCGAGTCTTCCTACCGTCTATGTTTGAGCGTTTCCTGTGACACTAGTTTTACATTCCGATGCACCTCTGCAGGTTTACTGTATCCCTCGGACCTTCCCATTAACGATGAAACTCAGAAATTGCATCGGAATTAAATATAAGGGACACAATGCCGACTTAAGTACAGGAAGACTGAGTCTTCCTACTGTCTATGTTTTGAGCGTTTCCTGTGTCACCAGTTTTACATTCTGAAGCACCTCTTCAGGTTTACTGTAACCATTGGACCTTCCCATTGAAGATGAAACACATAAATTGCATCGGAGTTAAATATAAGAGACACAATGCCGACTTAAGTACAGGAAGACTGAGTCTTCCTACTGTCTATGTTTTGAGCGTTTCCTGTGTCACCAGTTTTACATTCTGATGCACCTCTGCAGGTTTACTGTATCCCTTGGACCTTCGCATTGACGATGAAACACAGAAATTGCATTGGAATTAAATATATAAGAGACACAATGCCGACTTAAGTACAAAAAGACTGAGTCTTCCTTCTGTCTATGTTTTGAGCGTTTCCTTTGTCATCAGTTTTACATTCCGATGCACCTCTGAGGGTTTACTGTATCCCTTGGACGTTCCCATTGACGATGAAAAACAGAAATTGCATCGGAATTAAATTTAAGGGACACAATGCCGACTTAAGTACAGGAAGACTAAGTCTTCATACTGTCTATGTTTTGAGCGTTTCCTGTGTCATCAGTTTTACTTTCAGATGCACCTCTGCAGGTTTACTATATCCCTTGGACCTTCCCATTCACGATGAAACACAGAAATTTCATCGTAAACAAATATAAGAGACACAATGCCGACTTAAGTATAGGAAGACTGAGTCTTCCTACTGTCTATGTTTTGAGCGTTTCCTGTGTCACCAGTTTTACATTCTGATGCTCCTCTGCAGGTCTTCTGTATCCATTGGACCTTCCCATTGACGATGAAACACAGAAATTGCATCGGAATTAAATATAAGAGACACAATGCCGACTTAAGTACATGAAGAATGAGTCTTATTACTGTCTATGTGTTGAGCGTTTCCTGTGTCATAAGTTTTACATTCTGATGCACCTCTGCAGGTTTACTGTATCCCTTGGACCTTCCCATTGACGATGAAACACAGAAAATGCATCGGAATTAAATATAAGAGACACAATGGCGACTTAAGTACAGGAAGACTGAGTCTTCCTACTGTCTATGTTTTGAGCGTTTCCTGTGACACTAGTTTTACATTCCGATGCACCTCTGCAGGTTTACTGTATCCCTTGGTTCTTCCCATTGACGATGAAACACAGAAATTGCATCGGAATTAAATATAAAAGACACAATGCCGACTTAAGTACAGGAAGACTGAGTCTTCCTACTCTCTATGTTTTGAGCGTTTCCTGTGTCACCAGTTTTACATTCTGATGCACCTCTGCAGGCTTACTGTATCCCTTGGACCTTCCCATTGACGATGAAACACAGTAATTGCATCGGAATGAAATATAAGAGACACAATGCCGACTTAAGTACAGTAAGACGGAGTCTTCCTACTGTCTGTGATTTGAGCTTTTCCTGTGTCACCAGTTTTACATTCCGATGCACCTCTGCAGGTTTCCTGTATCCCTTGGACATTCCCATTGACGATGAAACACAGAATTCGCAACGGAATTAAATATAGGAGACACAATGCCGACTTAAGTACAAAAAGACTGAGTCTTCCACTGTCTATAATTTGAGCGTTTCCTGTGTCACCAGTTTTACATTCCGATGCACCTCTACAGGTTTACTGTATCCATTGGACCTTCACAGTGACGACGAAACACAGAAATTGCATTGGAATTAAATATAAGAGACACAATGCCTACTTAAGTACAGGAAGAATGAGTCTTCTACTGTCTATAATTTGAGCGTTTCCTGTGTCACCAGTTTTACATTCCGATGCACCTCTACAGGTTTACTGCATCCCTTGTACCTTCCCATTGACGATGAAACACAGAAATTGCATCGGAATTAAATATAAGAGACACAATGCCGACTTAAGTACAGGAAGACTGAGTCTTCCTACTGTCAATGTTTTGAGCGTTTCCTGTGTCACCAGTTTTACATTCTGATGCACATCTGCAGGTTTACTGTATCCCTTGGACCTTCCCATTGACGATGAAACACAGAAATTGCATCGGAATTAAATATAAGGGAAACAATGCCGACTTAAGTACAGGAAGACTGAGTCTTCCTACTCTCTATGTTTTGAGCGTTTCCTGTGTCACCAGTTTTACATTCTGATGCACCTCTGCAGGCTTACTGTATCCCTTGGACCTTCCCATTGACGATGAAACACAGAAATTGCATCGGAATTAAGTATAAGAGACACAATGCAGACTTAAGTACAGGAAGACTGAGTCTTCCTACTGTCTATGTGTTGAGCGTTTCCTGTGTCACCAGTTTTACATTCTGAAGCACCTCTTCAGGTTTACTGTAACCATTGGACCTTCCCATTGAAGATGAAACACATAAATTGCATCGGAGTTAAATATAAGAGACACAATGCCGACTTAAGTACAGGAAGACTGAGTCTTCCTACTGTCAATGTTTTGAGCGTTTCCTGTGTCACCAGTTTTACATTCTGATGCACCTCTGCAGGTTTACTGTATCCCTTGGACCTTCCCATTGACGATGAAACACAGAAATTGCATCGGAATTAAATATAAGGGAAACAATGCCGACTTAAGTACAGGAAGACTGAGTCTTCCTACTCTCTATGTTTTGAGCGTTTCCTGTGTCACCAGTTTTACATTCTGATGCACCTCTGCAGGCTTACTGTATCCCTTGGACCTTCCCATTGACGATGAAACACAGAAATTGCATCGGAATTAAGTATAAGAGACACAATGCAGACTTAAGTACAGGAAGACTGAGTCTTCCTACTGTCTACGTTTTGAGCGTTTCCTGTGTCACCAGTTTTACATTCCGATGCACCTCTGCAGGTTTACTGTATCCCATGGACCTTCCCATTGACGATGAAACACAGAAATTGCATCGGAATTAAATATAAGAGACACAATGCCGACTTAAGTACAGGAAGACTGAGTCTTCCTACTGTCTATGTTTTGAGCGTTTCCTGTGTCACCAGTTTTACATTCTGATGCAACTCTGCAGGTTTACTGTATCCCTTGGACCTTCCCATTGACGATGAAACACAGAAATTGCATCGGAATTAAATATAAGAGACACAATGCCAACTTAAGTACAAGAAGACTGAGTCTTCCTACTGTCTATGTTTGAGCGTTTCCTGTGACACTAGTTTAACATTCCGATGCACCTCTGCAGGTTTACTGTATCCCTTGGACCTTCCCATTGACGATGAAACACAGAAATTGCATCGGAATTAAATATAAGGGAAACGATGCCGACTTAAGTACAGGAAGACTGAGTCTTCCTACTCTCTATGTTTTGAGCGTTTCCTGTGTCACCAGTTTTACATTCTGATGCACCTCTGCAGGCTTACTGTATCCCTTGGACCTTCCCATTGACGATGAAACACAGAAATTGCATCGGAATTAAATATAAGAGACACAATGCCGACTTAAGTACAGGAAGACTGAGTCTTCCTATAATTTGAGCGTTTCCTGTGTCACCAGTTTTACATTCCGATGCACCTCTACATGTTTACTGTATCCGTTGGACCTTCACAGTGACGATGAAACACAGAAATTGCATCGGAATTAAATATAAGAGAAACAATGCCGACTTAAGTACAGGAAGACTGAGTCTTCCTACTGTCTATGTTTGAGCGTTTCCTGTGACACTAGTTTAACATTCCGATGCACCTCTGCAGGTTTACTGTATCCCTTGGACCTTCCCATTGACGATGAAACACAGAAATTGCATCGGAATTAAATATAAGGGACACAATGCCGACTTAAGTACAGGAAGACTGAGTCTTCCTACTCTCTATGTTTTGAGCGTTTCCTGTGTCACCAGTTTTACATTCTGATGCACCTCTGCAGGCTTACTGTATCCCTTGGACCTTCCCATTGACGATGAAACACAGAAATTGCATCGGAATTAAGTATAAGAGACACAATGCAGACTTAAGTACAGGAAGACTGAGTCTTCCTACTGGCTACGTTTTGAGCGTTTCCTGTGTCACCAGTTTTACATTCCGATGCACCTCTGCAGGTTTACTGTATCCCTTGGACCTTCCCATTGACGATGAAACACAGAAATTGCATCGGAATTAAATATAAGAGACACAATGCCGACTTAAGTACAGGAAGACTGAGTCTTCCTACTGTCTATGTTTTGAGCGTTTCCTGTGTCACCAGTTTTACATTCTGATGCAACTCTGCAGGTTTACTGTATCCCTTGGACCTTCCCATTGACGATGAAACACAGAAATTGCATCGGAATTAAATATAAGAGACACAATGCCAACTTAAGTACAAGAAGACTGAGTCTTCCTACTGTCTATGTTTGAGCGTTTCCTGTGACACTAGTTTAACATTCCGATGCACCTCTGCAGGTTTACTGTATCCCTTGTACCTTCCCATTGACGATGAAACACAGAAATTGCATCGGAATTAAATATAAGAGACACAATGCCGACTTAAGTACAGGAAGAATGAGTCTTCCTACTGTCTATGTGTTGAGCGTTTCCTGTGTCATAAGTTTTACATTCTGATGCACCTCTGCAGGTTTACTGTATCCCTTGGACCTTCCCATTGACGATGAAACACAGAAAATGCATCGGAATTAAATATAAGAGACACAATGCCGACTTAAGTACAGGAAGACTGAGTCTTCCTACTGTCTATGTTTTGAGCGTTTCCTGTGACACTAGTTTTACATTCCGATGCACCTCTGCAGGTTTACTGTATCCCTTGGACCTTCCCATTGACGATGAAACACAGAAATTGCATCGGAATTAAATATAAGAGACACAATGCCGACTTAAGTACAGGAAGACTGAGTATTCCTACACTCTATGTTTTGAGCGTTTCCTGTGTCACCAGTTTTACATTCTGATGCACCTCTGCAGGCTTACTGTATCACTTGGACCTTCCCATTGACGATGAAACACAGAAATTGCATCGGAATGAAATAAAGAGACACAATGCCGACTTAAGTACAGGAAGACTGAGTCTTCCTACTGTCTATAATTTGAGCGTTTCCTGTGTCACCAGTTTTACATTCCGATGCACCTCTACAGGTTTACTGTATCCCTTGGACCTTCTTATTGACGATGAAACTCAGAAATTGCATCGGAATGAAATATAAGAGACACAATGCCGACTTAAGTACAGGAAGACTGAGTCTTCCTACTGTCTATAATTTGAGCGTTTCCTGTGTCACCAGTTTTACATTCCGATGCACCTCTACAGGTTTACTTTATCCGTTGGACCTTCACAGTGACGACGAAACACAGAAATTGCATTGGAAATAAATATAAGAGACACAATGCCGACTTAAGTACAGGAAGACTAAGTCTTCATACTGTCTATGTTTTGAGCGTTTCCTGTGTCATCAGTTTTACTTTCAGATGCACCTCTGCAGGTTTACTATATCCCTTGGACCTTCCCATTCACGATGAAACACAGATATTTCATCGGAAATAAATATAAGAGACACAATGCCGACTTAAGTATAGGAAGACTGAGTCTTCCTACTGTCTATGTTTTAAGCGTTTCCTGTGTCACCAGTTTTACATTCTGATGCTCCTCTGTAGGTCTTCTGTATCCATTGGACCTTCCCATTGACGATGAAACACAGAAATTGCATCGGAATTAAATATAAGAGACACAATGCCGACTTAAGTACAGGAAGACTGAGTCTTCCTATAATTTGAGCGTTTCCTGTGTCACCAGTTATACATTCCGATGCACCTCTACATGTTTACTGTCTCCGTTGGACCTTCACAGTGACGATGAAACACAGAAATTGCATCGGAATTAAATATAAGAGACACAATGCCGACTTAAGTACAGGAAGAATGAGTCTTCCTACTGTCTATGTGTTGAGCGTTTCCTGTGTCATAAGTTTTACATTCTGATGCACCTCTGCAGGTTTACTGTATCCCTTGGACCTTCCCATTGACGATGAAACACAGAAAATGCATCGGAATTAAAAATAAGACACACAATGCCGACTTAAGTACAGGAAGACTGAGTCTTCCTACTGTCTATGTTTTGAGCGTTTCCTGTGACACTAGTTTTACATTCCGATGCACCTCTGCAGGTTTACTGTATCCCTTGGACCTTCCCATTGACGATGAAACACAGAAATTGCATCGGAAATAAAAATAAGAGACACAATGCCGACTTAAGTACAGGAAGACTGAGTATTCCTACTCTCTATGTTTTGAGCGTTTCCTGTGTCACCAGTTTTACATTCTGATGCACCTCTGCAGGCTTACTGTATCCCTTGGACCTTCCCATTGACGATGAAACACAGAAATTGCTTCGGAATGAAATAAAGAGACACAATGCCGACTTAAGTACAGGAAGACTGAGTCTTCCTACTGTCTATAATTTGAGCGTTTCCTGTGTCACCAGTTTTACATTCCGATGCACCTCTACAGGTTTACTGTATCCCTTGGACCTTCCCATTGACGATGAAACTCAGAAATTGCATCGGAATGAAATATAAGAGACACAATGCCGACTTAAGTACAGGAAGACTAAGTCTTTATACTGTCTATGTTTTGAGCGTTTCCTGTGTCATCAGTTTTACTTTCAGATGCACCTCTGCAGGTTTACTATATCCCTTGGACCTTCCCATTCACGATGAAACACAGAAATTTCATCGGAAATAAATATAACAGACACAATGCCGACTTAAGTATAGGAAGACTGAGTCTTCCTAATGTCTATGTTTTGAGCGTTTCCGGTGTCACCAGTTTTACATTCTGATGCTCCTCTGCAGGTCTTCTGTATCCATTGGACCTTCCCATTGACGATAAACACAGAAATTGCATCGGAATTAAATATAAGGGACACAATGCCGACTTAAGTACAGGAAGACTGAGTCTTCCTACTGTCTATGTTTTGAGCGTTTCCTGTGTCACTAGTTTTACATTCCGATGCACCTCTGCAGGTTTACTGCATCCCTTGGACCTTCCCATTGACGATGAAACACAGAAATTGCATCGGAATTAAGTATAAGAGACACAATGCCGACTTAAGTACAGGAAGACAGAGTCTTCCTACTGTCTATGTTTTGAGCGTTTCCTGTGTCACTAGATTTACATTAAGATGCACCACTGCAGGTTTACTGTATCCCTTGGACCTTCCCATTGATGATGAAACACAGAAATTGCATCGGAATTAAATATAATAGACACAATGCAGACTTAAGTACAGGAAGACTGAGTCTTGCTACTGTCTACGTTTTGAGCGTTTCCTGTGTCACCAGTTTTACATTCTGATGCTCCTCTGCTGGTTTACTGTATGCCTTGGACCTTCCCATTGACGATGAAAAACAGAAATTGCATCGGAATTAAATATAAGAGACACAATGCCGACTTCAGTACAGGAAGACTGAGCCTTCCTACTGTCTATGTTTTGAGCGTTTCCTGTGTCATCAGTTTTACTTTCTGATGCACCTCTGCAGGATTACTATGACCCTTGGACATTCCCATTCACGATGAAACACAGAAATTTCATCGGAAATAAATATAAGAGACACAATGCCGACTTAAGTACAGGAAGACTGAGTCTTCCTACTGTCTATGTTTTGAGCGTTTCCTGTGTCACCAGTTTTACATTCCGATGCACCTCTGCAGGTTCACTGCTTCCCTTGGACCTTCCCATAGACGATGAAACACAGAAATTACATCGGAATTAAATATAAGAGACACAATGCCGACTTAAGTACAGGAAGACAGAGTCTTCCTACTGTCTATGTTTTGAGCGTTTCCTGTGTCACCAGTTTTACATTCCTATGCACCTCTGCAGGTTTACTGTATCCCTTGGACCTTCCCATTGACGATGAAACACAGAAATTGCATCGGAATTAAATATAAGGGACACAATGCCGACTTGAGTACAGGAAGACTGAGTCTTCCTACTCTGTATGTTTTGAGCGTTTCCTGTGTCACCAGTTTTACTTTCTGATGCACCTCTGCAGGCTTACTGTATCCCTTCGAACGTCCCATTGACGTTGAAACACAGAAATTGCATCGGAATTAAATATAAGAGACACAATGCCGACTTAAGTACAGGAAGACTGAGTCTTCCTATAATTTGAGCGTTTCCTGTGTCACCAGTTTTACATTCCGATGCACCTCTACATGTTTACTGTATCCGTTGGACCTTCACAGTGACGATGAAACACAGAAATTGCATCGGAATTAAATATAAGAGACACAATGCCGACTTAAGTACAGGAAGACTAAGTCTTCCTACTGTCTATGTTTGGAGCGTTTCCTGTGTCATCCGTTTTCCTTTCCGATGGACCTCTGCAGGTTTACTATATCCCTTGGACCTTCCCATTCACGATGAAACACAGAAATTTCATCGGAAATAAATATAAGAGACACAATGCCGACTTAAGTATAGGAAGACTGAGTCTTATTGCTGTCTATGTTTTGAGCGTTTCCTGTGTCACCAGTTTTACATTCTGATGCTCCTCTGCAGGTCTTCTGCATCCATTGGACCTTCCCATTGACGATGAAACACAGATATTGCATCGGAATTTAATATAAGAGACACAATGCCGACTTAAGTACAGGAAAACTGAGTCTTCCTTCTGTCTATGTTTTGAGCGTTCCCTGTTTCACCAGTTTTACATTCCGATGCACCTCTGCAGGTTAACTGTTTCCCTTGGACCTTCCCATTGACGATGAAACACAGAAATTGCATCGGAATTAAATATAAGAGACACAATGCCGACATAAGTACAGGAAGACTGAGTCTTCCTACTGTCTATGTTTTGAGCGTTTCGTGTGTCACTAGATTTACATTCCGATGCACCACTGCAGGTTTACTGTATCCCTTGGACCTTCCCATTGATGATGAAACGCAGAAATTGCATCGGAATTAAATATAAGAGACACAATGCCGACTTAAATACAGGAAGAATGAGTCTTCCTACTGTCTATGTGTTGAGCGTTTCCTGTGTCACCAGTTTTTCATTCTGATGCACCTCTGCAGGTTTAATGTATCCCTTGGACCTTCCCATTGACGATGAAACACAGAAAATGCATCGGAATTAAGTATAAGAGACACAATGCAGACTTTAGTACAGGAAGACTGAGTCTTCCTACTATCTACGTTTTGAGCGTTTCCTGTGTCACCAGTTTTACATTCCTATGCACCTCTGCAGGTTTACTGTATCCCTTGGACCTTCCCCTTGACGATGAAACACAGAAATTGCATCGGAATAATATATAAGAGACACAATGCCAACTTAAGTACAGGAAGACTGAGTCTTCCTACTGTCTACGTTTGAGCGTTTCCTGTGACACTAGTTTTACATTCCGATGCACCTCTGCAGGTTTTCTGTATCCCTTGGACCTTCCCATCGACGATGAAACACAGAAATTGCATCGGAATTAAATATAAGGGACACAATGACGACTTAAGTACAGAAAGACTGAGTCTTCCTACTGTCTATGTTTTGAGCGTTTCCTGTGTCACCAGTTTTACATTCCGATGCACCTCTGCCGGTTTATTGTATCCCTTGGACCTTCCCATTGTCGATGAAACACAGAATTCGCAACGGAGTTAAAGAGACACAATGCCGACTTATGTACAGAAAGACTGAGTCTTCCTACTGTCTATGTTTTGAGCGTTTCCTGTGTCATCAGTTTTACATTCTGAAGCACCTCTGCAGGTTTACTGTAACCATTGGACCTTCCGATTGAAGATGAAACACAGAAATTGCATCGGAGTTAGATATAAGAGACACAATGCCGACTTAAGTACAGGAAGACTGAGTCTTCCTACAGTCTATGTTTTGAGCGTTTCCTGTGTCACCAGTTTTACATTCTGATGCACCTCTGCACGTTTACTGTATCCCTTGGACCTTCGCATTGACGATGAAACACAGAAATTGCATTGGAATTAAATATAAGAGACACAATGCCGACTTAAGTACAGGAAGACAGAGTCTTCCTACTGTCTATGTTTTGAGCGTTTCCTGTGTCACTAGATTTACATTAAGATGCACCACTGCAGGTTTACTGTATCCCTTGGACCTTCCCATTGACGATGAAACACAGAAATTGCTTCGTAATTAAATATAAGAGACACAATGCCGACTTAAGTACAGGAAGACTGAGTCTTCCTACTGTCTATGTTTGAGCGTTTCCTGTGACACTAGTTTTACATACCGATGCACCTCTGCAGGTTTACTGTATCCCTTCGAACTTCCCATTGTCGATGAAACACAGAAATTGCATCGGAATTAAACATAAGAGACACAATGGCGACTTAAGTACAGGAAGACTAAGTCTTCCTACTGTCTATGTCTTGAGCGTTTCCTGTGTCATCAGTTTTCCTTTCCGATGCACCTCGACAAGGTTTACTATATCCCTTGGACCTTCCCATTCACGATGAAACACAGAAATTACATCGGAAATAAATATAAGAGACACAATGCCGACTTAAGTACAGGAAGAATGAGTCTTCCTACTGTCTATGTGTTGAGCGTTTCCTGTGTCATAAGTTTTACATTCTGATGTACCTCTGCAGGTTTACTGTATCCCTTGGACCTTCCCATTGACGATGAAACAAAGAAAATGCATCGGAATTAAATATAAGAGACACAATGCCGACTTAAGTACAGGAAGACTGAGTCTTCCTACTGTCTATGTTTTGAGCGTTTCCTGTGACACTAGTTTTACATTCCGATGCACCTCTGCAGGTTTACTGTATCCCTTGGACCTTCCCATTGACGATGAAACACAGAAATTGCATCGGAATTAACTATAAGAGACACAATGCCGACTTAAGTACAGGAAGACTGAGTATTCCTACTCTCTATGTTTTGAGCGTTTCCTGTGTCACCAGTTTTACATTCTGATGCACCTCTGCAGGCTTACTGTATCCCTTGGACCTTCCCATTGACGATGAAACGCAGAAATTGCATCGGAATGAAATAAAGAGACACAATGCCGACTTAAGTACAGGAAGACTGAGTCTTCCTACTGGCTATAATTTGAGCGTTTCCTGTGTCACCAGTTTTAATTCCGATGCACCGCTACAGGTTTACTGTATCCCTTGGACCTTCCCATTGACGATGAAACTCAGAAATTGCATCGGAATGAAATATAAGAGACACAATGCCGACTTAAGTACAGGAAGACTGAGTCTTCCTACTGTCTATATTTTAAGCGTTTCCTGTGTCACCAGTTTTACATTCCGATGCACCTCTACAGGTTTACTGTATCCGTTGGACCTTCACAGTGACGACGAAACACAGAAATTGCATTGGAATTAAATATAAGAGACACAGTGCCGACTTAAGTACAGGAAGACTAAGTCTTCATACTGTCTATGTTTTGAGCGTTTCCTGTGTCATCAGTTTTACTTTCAGATGCACCTCTGCAGGTTTACTATATCCCTTGGACCTTCCCATTCACGATGAAACACAGAAATTTCATCGGAAATAAATATAAGAGACACAATGCCGACTTAAGTATAGGAAGACTGAGTCTTCCTACTGTCTATGTTTTGAGCGTTTCCTGTGTCACCAGTTTTACATTCTGATGCTCCTCTGTAGGTCTTCTGTATCCATAAGACCTTCCCATTGACGATGAAACACAGAAATTGCATCGGAATTAAATATAAGAGACACAATGCCGACTTAAGTACAGGAATACTAAGTCTTCCTACTGTCTATGTTTTGAGCGTTTCCTGTGTCATCAGTTTTCCTTTCCGATGCACCTCGGCAGGTTTACTATATCCCTTGGACCTTCCCATTCACGATGAAACACAGAAATTTCATCGGAAATAAATATAAGAAACACAATGCCGACTTAAGTATAGGAAGACTGAGTCTTCCTGCTGTCTATGTTTTGAGCGTTTCCTGTGTCACCAGTTTTACATTCTGATGCTCCTCTGCAGGTCTTCTGTATCCATTGGACCTTCCCATTGACGATGAAACACAGAAATTGCATCGGAATTAAATATAAGAGACACAATGCCGACTTAAGTACAGGAAGAATGAGTCTTCCTACTGTCTATGTGTTGAGCGTTTCCTGTGTCATAAGTTTTACATTCTGATGCACCTCTGCAGGTTTACTGTATCCCTTGGACCTTCCCATTGACGATGAAACACAGAAAATGCATCGGAATTAAATATAAGAGACACAATGCCGACTTAAGTACAGGAAGACTGAGTCTTCCTACTGTCTATGTTTTGAGCGTTTCCTGTGACACTAGTTTTACATTCCGATGCACCTCTGCAGGTTTACTGTATCCCTTGGACCTTCCCATTGACGATGAAACACAGAAATTGCATCGGAATTAAATATAAGAGACACAATGCCGACTTAAGTACAGGAAGACTGAGTATTCCTACACTCTATGTTTTGAGCGTTTCCTGTGTCACCAGCTTTACATTCTGATGCACCTCTGCAGGCTTACTGTATCACTTGGACCTTCCCATTGACGATGAAACACAGAAATTGCATCGGAATGAAATAAAGAGACACAATGCCGACTTAAGTACAGGAAGACTGAGTCTTCCTACTGTCTATAATTTGAGCGTTTCCTGTGTCACCAGTTTTACATTCCGATGCACCTCTACAGGTTTACTGTATCCCTTGGACCTTCTTATTGACGATGAAACTCAGAAATTGCATCGGAATGAAATATAAGAGACACAATGCCGACTTAAGTACAGGAAGACTGAGTCTTCCTACTGTCTATAATTTGAGCGTTTCCTGTGTCACCAGTTTTACATTCCGATGCACCTCTACAGGTTTACTTTATCCGTTGGACCTTCACAGTGACGACGAAACACAGAAATTGCATTGGAATTAAATATAAGAGACACAATGCCGACTTAAGTACAGGAAGACTAAGTCTTCATACTGTCTATGTTTTGAGCGTTTCCTGTGTCATCAGTTTTACTTTCAGATGCACCTCTGCAGGTTTACTATATCCCTTGGACCTTCCCATTCACGATGAAACACAGATATTTCATCGGAAATAAATATAAGAGACACAATGCCGACTTAAGTATAGGAAGACTGAGTCTTCCTACTGTCTATGTTTTAAGCGTTTCCTGTGTCACCAGTTTTACATTCTGATGCTCCTCTGTAGGTCTTCTGTATCCATTGGACCTTCCCATTGACGATGAAACACAGAAATTGCATCGGAATTAAATATAAGAGACACAATGCCGACTTAAGTACAGGAAGACTGAGTCTTCCTATAATTTGAGCGTTTCGTGTGTCACCAGTTATACATTCCGATGCACCTCTACATGTTTACTGTCTCCGTTGGACCTTCACAGTGACGATGAAACACAGAAATTGCATCGGAATTAAATATAAGAGACACTATGCCGACTTAAGTACAGGAAGACTGAGTCTTCCTACTGTCTATGTTTTGAGCGTTTCCTGTGACACTAGTTTTACATTCCGATGCACCTCTGCAGGTTTACTGTATCCCTTGGACCTTCCCATTGACGATGAAACACAGAAATTGCTTCGGAATGAAATAAAGAGACACAATGCCGACTTAAGTACAGGAAGACTGAGTCTTCCTACTGTCTATAATTTGAGCGTTTCCTGTGTCACCAGTTTTACATTCCGATGCACCTCTACAGGTTTACTGTATCCCTTGGACCTTCCCATTGACGATGAAACTCAGAAATTGCATCGGAATGAAATATAAGAGACACAATGCCGACTTAAGTACAGGAAGACTAAGTCTTCATACTGTCTATGTTTTGAGCGTTTCCTGTGTCACAGTTTTACTTTCAGATGCACCTCTGCAGGTTTACTATATCCCTTGGACCTTCCCATTCACGATGAAACACAGAAATTGCATCGGAATTAAATATAAGGGACACAATGCCGACTTGAGTACAGGAAGACTGAGTCTTCCTACTCTGTATGTTTTGAGCGTTTCCTGTGTCACCAGTTTTACATTCTGATGCACCTCTGCAGGCTTACTGTATCCCTTCGAACGTCCCATTGACGATGAAACACAGAAATTGCATCGGAATTAAATATAAGAGACACAATGCCGACTTAAGTACAGGAAGACTGAGTCTTCCTATAATTTGAGTGTTTCCTGTGTCACCAGTTTTACATTCCGATGCACCTCTACATGTTTACTGTATCCGTTGGACCTTCACAGTGACGATGAAACACAGAAATTGCATCGGAATTAAATATAAGAGACACAATGCCGACTTAAGTACAGGAAGACTAAGTCTTCCTACTGTCTATGTTTGGAGCGTTTCCTGTGTCATCCGTTTTCCTTTCCGATGGACCTCTGCAGGTTTACTATATCCCTTGGACCGTCCCATTCACGATGAAACACAGAAATTTCATCGGAAATAAATATAAGAGACACAATGCCGACTTAAGTATAGGAAGACTGAGTCTTATTGCTGTCTATGTTTTGAGCGTTTCCTGTGTCACCAGTTTTACATTCTGATGCTCCTCTGCAGGTCTTCTGCATCCATTGGACCTTCCCATTGACGATGAAACACAGAAATTGCATCGGAATTAAATATAAGAGACACAATGCCGACTTAAGTACAGGAAAACTGAGTCTTCCTACTGTCTATGTTTTGAGCGTTCCCTGTTTCACCAGTTTTACATTCCGATGCACCTCTGCAGGTTCACTGTTTCCCTTGGACCTTCCCATTGACGATGAAACACAGAAATTGCATCGGAATTAAATATAAGAGACACAATGCCGACTTAAGTACAGGAAGACTGAGTCTTCCTACTGTCTATGTTTTGAGCGTTTCGTGTGTCACTAGATTTACATTCCGATGCACCACTGCAGGTTTACTGTATCCCTTGGACCTTCCCATTGATGATGAAACGCAGAAATTGCATCGGAATTAAATATAAGAGACACAATGCCGACTTAAATACAGGAAGAATGAGTCTTCCTACTGTCTATGTGTTGAGCGTTTCCTGTGTCACCAGTTTTACATTCTGATGCACCTCTGCAGGTTTAATGTATCCCTTGGACCTTCCCATTGACGATGAAACACAGAAAATGCATCGGAATTAAGTATAAGAGACACAATGCAGACTTAAGTACAGGAAGACTGAGTCTTCCTACTATCTACGTTTTGAGCGTTTCCTGTGTCACCAGTTTTACATTCCTATGCACCTCTGCAGGTTTACTGTATCCCTTGGACCTTCCCCTTGACGATGAAACACAGAAATTGCATCGGAATAATATATAAGAGACACAATGCCAACTTAAGTACAGGAAGACTGAGTCTTCCTACTGTCTACGTTTGAGCGTTTCCTGTGACACTAGTTTTACATTCCGATGCACCTCTGCCGGATTTCTGTATCCCTTGGACCTTCCCATCGACGATGAAACACAGAAATTGCATCGGAATTAAATATAAGGGACATAATGACGACTTAAGTACAGAAAGACTGAGTCTTCCTACTGTCTATGTTTTGAGCGTTTCCTGTGTCACCAGTTTTACATTCCGATGCACCTCTGCCGGTTTATTGTATCCCTTGGACCTTCCCATTGTCGATGAAACACAGAATTCGCAACGGAATTAAAGAGACACAATGCCGACTTATGTACAGAAAGACTGAGTCTTCCTACTGTCTATGTTTTGAGCGTTTCCTGTGTCATCAGTTTTACATTCTGAAGCACCTCTGCAGGTTTACTGTAACCATTGGACCTTCCGATTGAAGATGAAACACAGAAATTGCATCGGAGTTAGATATAAGAGACACAATGCCGACTTAAGTACAGGAAGACTGAGTCTTCCTACAGTCTATGTTTTGAGCGTTTCCTGTGTCACCAGTTTTACATTCTGATGCACCTCTGCACGTTTACTGTATCCCTTGGACCTTCGCATTGACGATGAAACACAGAAATTGCATTGGAATTAAATATAAGAGACACAATGCCGACTTAAGTACAGGAAGACAGAGTCTTCCTACTGTCTATGTTTGAGCGTTTCCTGTGTCACTAGATTTACATTAAGATGCACCACTGCAGGTTTACTGTATCCCTTGGACCTTCCCATTGATGATGAAACACAGAAATTGCATCGGAATTAAATATAATAGACACAATGCAGACTTAAGTACAGGAAGACTGAGTCTTGCTACTGTCTACGTTTTGAGCGTTTCCTGTGTCACCAGTTTTACATTCCGATGCACCTCTGCAGGTTTACTGTATCCCTTGGACCTTCCCATTGACGATGAAACACAGAAATTGCTTCGTAATTAAATATAAGAGACACAATGCCGACTTAAGTACAGGAAGACTGAGTCTTCCTACTGTCTATGTTTGAGCGTTTCCTGTGACACTAGTTTTACATACCGATGCACCTCTGCAGGTTTACTGTATCCCTTCGAACTTCCCATTGTCGATGAAACAAAGAAAATGCATCGGAATTAAATATAAGAGACACAATGCCGACTTAAGTACAGGAAGACTGAGTCTTCCTACTGTCTATGTTTTGAGCGTTTCCTGTGACACTAGTTTTACATTCCGATGCACCTCTGCAGGTTTACTGTATCCCTTCGACCTTCCCATTGACGATGAAACACAGAAATTGCATCGGAATTAACTATAAGAGACACAATGCCGACTTAAGTACAGGAAGACTGAGTATTCCTACTCTCTATGATTTGAGCGTTTCCTGTGTCACCAGTTTTACATTCTGATGCACCTCTGCAGGCTTACTGTATCCCTTGGACCTTCCCATTGACGATGAAACGCAGAAATTGCATCGGAATGAAATAAAGAGACACAATGCCGACTTAAGTACAGGAAGACTGAGTCTTCCTACTGGCCATAATTTGAGCGTTTCCTGTGTCACCAGTTTTAATTCCGATGCACCGCTACAGGTTTACTGTATCCCTTGGACCTTCCCATTGACGATGAAACTCAGAAATTGCATCGGAATGAAATATAAGAGACACAATGCCGACTTAAGTACAGGAAGACTGAGTCTTCCTACTGTCTATATTTTAAGCGTTTCCTGTGTCACCAGTTTTACATTCCGATGCACCTCTACAGGTTTACTGTATCCGTTGGACCTTCACAGTGACGACGAAACACAGAAATTGCATTGGAATTAAATATAAGAGACACAATGCCGACTTAAGTACAGGAAGACTAAGCCTTCATACTGTCTATGTTTTGAGCGTTTCCTGTGTCACCAGTTTTACATTCTGATGCTCCTCTGCAGGTCTTCTGTATCCATTGGACCTTCCCATTGACGATGAAACACAGAAATTGCATCGGAATTAAATATAAGAGACACAATGCCGACTTAAGTACAGGAAGAATGAGTCTTCCTACTGTCTATGTGTTGAGCGTTTCCTGTGTCATAAGTTTTACATTCTGATGCACCTCTGCAGGTTTACTGTATCCCTTGGACCTTCCCATTGACGATGAAACACAGAAAATGCATCGGAATTAAATATAAGAGACACAATGCCGACTTAAGTACAGGAAGACTGAGTCTTCCTACTGTCTATGTTTTGAGCGTTTCCTGTGACACTAGTTTTACATTCCGATGCACCTCTGCAGGTTTACTGTATCCCTTGGACCTTCCCATTGACGATGAAACACAGAAATTGCATCGGAATTAAATATAAGAGACACAATGCCGACTTAAGTACAGGAAGACTGAGTATTCCTACACTCTATGTTTTGAGCGTTTCCTGTGTCACCAGTTTTACATTCTGATGCACCTCTGCAGGCTTACTGTATCACTTGGACCTTCCCATTGACGATGAAACACAGAAATTGCATCGGAATGAAATAAAGAGACACAATGCCGACTTAAGTACAGGAAGACTGAGTCTTCCTACTGTCTATAATTTGAGCGTTTCCTGTGTCACCAGTTTTACATTCCGATGCACCTCTACAGGTTTACTGTATCCCTTGGACCTTCTTATTGACGATGAAACTCAGAAATTGCATCGGAATGAAATATAAGAGACACAATGCCGACTTAAGTACAGGAAGACTGAGTCTTCCGACTGTCTATAATTTGAGCGTTTCCTGTGTCACCAGTTTTACATTCCGATGCACCTCTACAGGTTTACTTTATCCGTTGGACCTTCACAGTGACGACGAAACACAGAAATTGCATTGGAATTAAATATAAGAGACACAATGCCGACTTAAGTACAGGAAGACTAAGTCTTCATACTGTCTATGTTTTGAGCGTTTCCTGTGTCATCAGTTTTACTTTCAGATGCACCTCTGCTGGTTTACTATATCCCTTGGACCTTCCCATTCACGATGAAACACAGAAATTTCATCGGAAATAAATATAAGAGACACAATGCCGACTTAAGTATAGGAAGACTGAGTCTTCCTACTGTCTATGTTTTGAGCGTTTCCTGTGTCACCAGTTTTACATTCTGATGCTCCTCTGTAGGTCTTCTGTATCCATAAGACCTTCCCATTGACGATGAAACACAGAAATTGCATCGGAATTAAATATAAGAGACACAATGCCGACTTAAGTACAGGAATACTAAGTCTTCCTACTGTCTATGTTTTGAGCGTTTCCTGTGTCATCAGTTTTCCTTTCCGATGCACCTCGGCAGGTTTACTATATCCCTTGGACCTTCCCATTCACGATGAAACACAGAAATTTCATCGGAAATAAATATAAGAAACACAATGCCGACTTAAGTATAGGAAGACTGAGTCTTCCTGCTGTCTATGTTTTGAGCGTTTCCTGTGTCACCAGTTTTACATTCTGATGCTCCTCTGCAGGTCTTCTGTATCCATTGGACCTTCCCATTGACGATGAAACACAGAAATTGCATCGGAATTAAATATAAGAGACACAATGCCGACTTAAGTACAGGAAGAATGAGTCTTCCTACTGTCTATGTGTTGAGCGTTTCCTGTGTCATAAGTTTTACATTCTGATGCACCTCTGCAGGTTTACTGTATCCCTTGGACCTTCCCATTGACGATGAAACACAGAAAATGCATCGGAATTAAATATAAGAGACACAATGCCGACTTAAGTACAGGAAGACTGAGTCTTCCTACTGTCTATGTTTTGAGCGTTTCCTGTGACACTAGTTTTACATTCCGATGCACCTCTGCAGGTTTACTGTATCCCTTGGACCTTCCCATTGACGATGAAACACAGAAATTGCATCGGAATTAAATATAAGAGACACAATGCCGACTTAAGTACAGGAAGACTGAGTATTCCTACACTCTATGTTTTGAGCGTTTCCTGTGTCACCAGTTTTACATTCCCATGCACCTCTACAGGTTTACTGTATCCCTTGGACCTTCTTATTGACGATGAAACTCAGAAATTGCATCGGAATGAAATATAAGAGACACAATGCCGACTTAAGTACAGGAAGACTGAGTCTTCCTACTGTCTATAATTTGAGCGTTTCCTGTGTCACCAGTTTTACATTCCGATGCACCTCTACAGGTTTACTTTATCCGTTGGACCTTCACAGTGACGACGAAACACAGAAATTGCATTGGATTTAAATATAAGAGACACAATGCCGACTTAAGTACAGGAAGACTAAGTCTTCATACTGTCTATGTTTTGAGCGTTTCCTGTGTCATCAGTTTTACTTTCAGATGCACCTCTGCAGGTTTACTATATCCCTTGGACCTTCCCATTCACGATGAAACACAGATATTTCATCGGAAATAAATATAAGAGACACAATGCCGACTTAAGTATAGGAAGACTGAGTCTTCCTACTGTCTATGTTTTAAGCGTTTCCTGTGTCACCAGTTTTACATTCTGATGCTCCTCTGTAGGTCTTCTGTATCCATTGGACCTTCCCATTGACGATGAAACACAGAAATTGCATCGGAATTAAATATAAGAGACACAATGCCGACTTAAGTACAGGAAGACTGAGTCTTCCTATAATTTGAGCGTTTCCTGTGTCACCAGTTATACATTCCGATGCACCTCTACATGTTTACTGTCTCCGTTGGACCTTCACAGTGACGATGAAACACAGAAATTGCATCGGAATTAAATATAAGAGACACAATGCCGACTTAAGTACAGGAAGAATGAGTCTTCCTACTGTCTATGTGTTGAGCGTTTCCTGTGTCATAAGTTTTACATTCTGATGCACCTCTGCAGGTTTACTGTATCCCTTGGACCTTCCCATTGACGATGAAACACAGAAAATGTATCGGAATTAAATATAAGAGACACAATGCCGACTTAAGTACAGGAAGACTGAGTCTTCCTACTGTCTATGTTTTGAGCGTTTCCTGTGACACTAGTTTTACACTCCGATGCACCTCTGCAGGTTTACTGTATCCCTTGGACCTTCCCATTGACGATGAAACACAGAAATTGCATCGGAAATAAAAATAAGAGACACAATGCCGACTTAAGTACAGGAAGACTGAGTATTCCTACTCTCTATGTTTTGAGCGTTTCCTGTGTCACCAGTTTTACATTCTGATGCACCTCTGCAGGCTTACTGTATCCCTTGGACCTTCCCATTGACGATGAAACACAGAAATTGCTTCGGAATGAAATAAAGAGACACAATGCCGACTTAAGTACAGGAAGACTGAGTCTTCCTACTGTCTATAATTTGAGCGTTTCCTGTGTCACCAGTTTTACATTCCGATGCACCTCTACAGGTTTACTGTATCCCTTGGACCTTCCCATTGACGATGAAACTCAGAAATTGCATCGGAATGAAATATAAGAGACACAATGCCGACTTAAGTACAGTAAGACTAAGTCTTCATACTGTCTATGTTTTGAGCGTTTCCTGTGTCATCAGTTTTACTTTCAGATGCACCTCTGCAGGTTTACTATATCCCTTGGACCTTCCCATTCACGATGAAACACAGAAATTTCATCGGAAATAAATATAACAGACACAATGCCGACTTAAGTATTGGAAGACTGAGTCTTCCTACTGTCTATGTTTTGAGCGTTTCCGGTGTCACCAGTTTTACATTCTGATGCTCCTCTGCAGGTCTTCTGTATCCATTGGACCTTCCCATTGACGATAAACACAGAAATTGCATCGGAATTAAATATAAGGGACACAATGCCGACTTAAGTACAGGAAGACTGAGTCTTCCTACTGTCTATGTTTTGAGCGTTTCCTGTGTCACTAGTTTTACATTCCGATGCACCTCTGCAGGTTTACTGCATCCCTTGGACCTTCCCATTGACGATGAAACACAGAAATTGCATCGGAATTAAGTATAAGAGACACAATGCCGACTTAAGTACAGGAAGACAGAGTCTTCCTACTGTCTATGTTTTGAGCGTTTCCTGTGTCACTAGATTTACATTAAGATGCACCACTGCAGGTTTACTGTATCCCTTGGACCTTCCCATTGATGATGAAACACAGAAATTGCATCGGAATTAAATATAATAGACGCAATGCAGACTTAAGTACAGGAAGACTGAGTCTTGCTACTGTCTACGTTTTGAGCGTTTCCTGTGTCACCAGTTTTACATTCTGATGCTCCTCTGCTGGTTTACTGTATGCCTTGGACCTTCCCATTGACGATGAAAAACAGAAATTGCATCGGAATTAAATATAAGAGACACAATGCCGACTTAAGTACAGGAAGACTGAGCCTTCCTACTGTCTATGTTTTGAGCGTTTCCTGTGTCATCAGTTTTACTTTCCGATGCACCTCTGCAGGATTACTATGACCCTTGGACATTCCCATTCACGATGAAACACAGAAATTTCATCGGAAATAAATATAAGAGACACAATGCCGACTTAAGTACAGGAAGACTGAGTCTTCCTACTGTCTATGTTTTGAGCGTTTCCTGTGTCACCAGTTTTACATTCCGATGCACCTCTGCAGGTTCACTGCTTCCCTTGGACCTTCCCATAGACGATGAAACACAGAAATTACATCGGAATTAAATATAAGAGACACAATGCCGACTTAAGTACAGGAAGACAGAGTCTTCCTACTGTCTATGTTTTGAGCGTTTCCTGTGTCACTAGGTTTACATTAAGATGCACCACTGCAGGTTTACTGTATCCCTTGGACCTTCCCATTGATGAAGAAACACAGAAATTGCATCGGAATTAAATATAATAGACACAATGCAGACTTAAGTACAGGAAGACTGAGTCTTGCTACTGTCTACGTTTTGAGCGTTTCCTGTGTCACCAGTTTTACATTCCTATGCACCTCTGCAGGTTTACTGTATCCATTGGACCTTCCCATTGACGATGAAACACAGAAATTGCATCGGAATTAAATATAAGGGACACAATGCCGACTTGAGTACAGGAAGACTGAGTCTTCCTACTCTGTATGTTTTGAGCGTTTCCTGTGTCACCAGTTTTACATTCTGATGCACCTCTGCAGGCTTACTGTATCCCTTCGAACGTCCCATTGACGATGAAACACAGAAATTGCATCGGAATTAAATATAAGAGACACAATGCCGACTTAAGTACAGGAAGACTGAGTCTTCCTATAATTTGAGCGTTTCCTGTGTCACCAGTTTTACATTCCGATGCACCTCTACATGTTTACTGTATCCGTTGGACCTTCACAGTGACGATGAAACACAGAAATTGCATCGGAATTAAATATAAGAGACACAATGCCGACTTAAGTACAGGAAGACTAAGTCTTCCTACTGTCTATGTTTGGAGCGTTTCCTGTGTCATCCGTTTTCCTTTCCGATGGACCTCTGCAGGTTTACTATATCCCTTGGACCTTCCCATTCACGATGAAACACAGAAATTTCATCGGAATTAAATATAAGAGACACAATGCCGACTTAAGTATAGGAAGACTGAGTCTTATTGCTGTCTATGTTTTGAGCGTTTCCTGTGTCACCAGTTTTACATTCTGATGCTCCTCTGCAGGTCTTCTGCATCCATTGGACCTTCCCATTGACGATGAAACACAGAAATTGCATCGGAATTAAATATAAGAGACACAATGCCGACTTAAGTACAGGAAAACTGAGTCTTCCTACTGTCTATGTTTTGAGCGTTCCCTGTTTCACCAGTTTTACATTCCGATGCACCTCTGCAGGTTCACTGTTTCCCTTGGACCTTCCCATTGACGATGAAACACAGAAATTGCATCGGAATTAAATATAAGAGACACAATGCCGACTTAAGTACAGGAAGACTGAGTCTTCCTACTGTCTATGTTTTGAGCGTTTCGTGTGTCACTAGATTTACATTCCGATGCACCACTGCAGGTTTACTGTATCCCTTGGACCTTCCCATTGATGATGAAACGCAGAAATTGCATCGGAATTAAATATAAGAGACACAATGCCGACTTAAATACAGGAAGAATGAGTCTTCCTACTGTCTATGTGTTGAGCGTTTCCTGTGTCACCAGTTTTACATTCTGATGCACCTCTGCAGGTTTAATGTATCCCTTGGACCTTCCCATTGACGATGAAACACAGAAAATACATCGGAATTAAGTATAAGAGACACAATGCAGACTTAAGTACAGGAAGACTGAGTCTTCCTACTATCTACGTTTTGAGCGTTTCCTGTGTCACCAGTTTTACATTCTGAAGCACCTCTGCAGGTTTACTGTAACCATTGGACCTTCCCCTTGACGATGAAACACAGAAATTGCATCGGAATAATATATAAGAGACACAATGCCAACTTAAGTACAGGAAGACTGAGTCTTCCTACTGTCTACGTTTGAGCGTTTCCTGTGACACTAGTTTTACATTCCGATGCACCTCTGCCGGTTTTCTGTATCCCTTGGACCTTCCCATCGACGATGAAACACAGAAATTGCATCGGAATTAAATATAAGGGACACAATGACGACTTAAGTACAGAAAGACTGAGTCTTCCTACTGTCTATGTTTTGAGCGTTTCCTGTGTCACCAGTTTTACATTCCGATGCACCTCTGCCGGTTTATTGTATCCCTTGGACCTTCCCATTGTCGATGAAACACAGAATTCGCAACGGAATTAAAGAGACACAATGCCTACTTATGTACAGAAAGACTGAGTCTTCCTACTGTCTATGTTTTGAGCGTTTCCTGTGTCATCAGTTTTACATTCTGAAGCACCTCTGCAGGTTTACTGTAACCATTGGACCTTCCGATTGAAGATGAAACACAGAAATTGCATCGGAGTTAGATATAAGAGACACAATGCCGACTTAAGTACAGGAAGACTGAGTCTTCCTACAGTCTATGTTTTGAGCGTTTCCTGAGTCACCAGTTTTACATTCTGATGCACCTCTGCACGTTTACTGTATCCCTTGGACCTTCGCATTGACGATGAAACACAGAAATTGCATTGGAATTAAATATAAGAGACACAATGCCGACTTAAGTACAGGAAGACAGAGTCTTCCTACTGTCTATGTTTTGAGCGTTTCCTGTGTCACTAGATTTACATTAAGATGCACCACTGCAGGTTTACTGTATCCCTTGGACCTTCCCATTGATGATGAAACACAGAAATTGCATCGGAATTAAATATAATAGACACAATGCAGACTTAAGTACAGGAAGACTGAGTCTTGCTACTGTCTACGTTTTGAGCGTTTCCTGTGTCACCAGTTTTACATTCCGATGCACCTCTGCAGCTTTACTGTATCCCTTGGACCTTCCCATTGACGATGAAACACAGAAATTGCTTCGTAATTAAATATAAGAGACACAATGCCGACTTAAGTACAGGAAGACTGAGTCTTCCTACTGTCTATGTTTGAGCGTTTCCTGTGACACTAGTTTTACATACCGATGCACCTCTGCAGGTTTACTGTATCCCTTCGAACTTCCCATTGTCGATGAAACACAGAAATTGCATCGGAATTAAATATAAGAGACACAATGGCGACTTAAGTACAGGAAGACTAAGTCTTCCTACTGTCTATGTTTTGAGCGTTTCCTGTGTCATCAGTTTTCCTTTCCGATGCACCTCGACAAGGTTTACTATATCCCTTGGACCTTCCCATTCACGATGAAACACAGAAATTACATCGGAAATAAATATAAGAGACACAATGCCGACTTAAGTATAGGAAGACTGAGTCTTCCTGCTGTCTATGTTTTGAGCGTTTCCTGTGTCACCAGTTTTACATTCTGATGCTCCTCTGCAGGTCTTCTGTATCCATTGGACCTTCCCATTGACGATGAAACACAGAAATTGCATCGGAATTAAATATAAGAGACACAATGCCGACTTAAGTACAGGAAGAATGAGTCTTCCTACTGTCTATGTGTTGAGCGTTTCCTGTGTCATAAGTTTTACATTCTGATGTACCTCTGCAGGTTTACTGTATCCCTTGGACCTTCCCATTGACGATGAAACACAGAAAATGCATCGGAATTAAATATAAGAGACACAATGCCGACTTAAGTACAGGAAGACTGAGTCTTCCTACTGTCTATGTTTTGAGCGTTTCCTGTGACACTAGTTTTACATTCCGATGCACCTCCGCAGGTTTACTGTATCCCTTGGACCTTCCCATTGACGATGAAACACAGAAATTGCATCGGAATTAATTATAAGAGACACAATGCCGACTTAAGTACAGGAAGACTGAGTATTCCTACTCTCTATGTTTTGAGCGTTTCCTGTGTCACCAGTTTTACATTCTGATGCACCTCTGCAGGCTTACTGTATCCCTTGGACCTTCCCATTGACGATGAAACGCAGAAATTGCATCGGAATGAAATAAAGAGACACAATGCCGACTTAAGTACAGGAAGACTGAGTCTTCCTACTGGCTATAATTTGAGCGTTTCCTGTGTCACCAGTTTTAATTCCGATGCACCGCTACAGGTTTACTGTATCCCTTGGACCTTCCCATTGACGATGAAACTCAGAAATTGCATCGGAATGAAATATAAGAGACACAATGCCGACTTAAGTACAGGAAGACTGAGTCTTCCTACTGTCTATATTTTAAGCGTTTCCTGTGTCACCAGTTTTACATTCCGATGCACCTCTACAGGTTTACTGTATCCGTTGGACCTTCACAGTGACGACGAAACACAGAAATTGCATTGGAATTAAATATAAGAGACACAATGCCGACTTAAGTACAGGAAGACTAAGTCTTCATACTGTCTATGTTTTGAGCGTCTCCTGTGTCACTAGTTTTACATTCCGATGCACCTCTGCAGGTTTACTGCATCCCTTGGACCTTCCCATTGACGATGAAACACAGAAATTGCATCGGAATAAAATATAAGAGACACAATGCCGACTTAAGTACAGGAAGACAGAGTCTTCCTACTGTCTATGTTTTGAGCGTTTCCTGTGTCACTAGATTTACATTAAGATGCACCACTGCAGGTTTACTGTATCCCTTGGACCTTCCCATTGATGATGAAACACAGAAATTGCATCGGAATTAAATATAACAGACACAATGCAGACTTAAGTACAGGAAGACTGAGTCTTGCTACTGTCTACGTTTTGAGCGTTTCCTGTGTCACCAGTTTTACATTCTGATGCTCCTCTGCTGGTTTACTGTATGCCTTGGACCTTCCCATTGACGATGAAAAACAGAAATTGCATCGGAATTAAATATAAGAGACACAATGCCGACTTAAGTACAGGAAGACTGAGCCTTCCTACTGTCTATGTTTTGAGCGTTTCCTGTGTCATCAGTTTTACTTTCCGATGCACCTCTGCAGGACTACTATGACCCTTGGACCTTCCCATTCACGATGAAACACAGAAATTTAATCGGAAATAAATATAAGAGACACAATGCCGACTTAAGTACAGGAAGACTGAGTCTTCCTACTGTCTATGTTTTGAGCGTTTCCTGTGTCACCAGTTTTACATTCCGATGCACCTCTACAGGTTTACTGTATCCGTTCGACAATCACAGTGACGATGAAACACAGAAATTGCATCGGAATTAAATATAAGAGACACAATGCAGACTTAAGTACAGGAAGACAGAGTCTTCCTACTGTCTATGTTTTGAGCGTTTCCTGTGTCACTAGATTTACATTAAGATGCACCACTGCAGGTTTACTGTATCCCTTGGACCTTCCCATTGATGATGAAACACAGAAATTGCATCGGAATTAAATATAATAGACACAATGCAGACTTAAGTACAAGAAGACTGACTCTTGCTACTGTCTACGTTTTGAGCGTTTCCTGTGTCACCAGTTTTACATTCCGATGCACCTCTGCAGGTTTACTGCATCCCTTGGACCTTCCCATTGATGATGAAACACAGAAATTGCATCGGAATTAAATATAATAGACACAATGCAGACTTAAGTACAAGAAGACTGACTCTTGCTACTGTCTACGTTTTGAGCGTTTCCTGTGTCACCAGTTTTACATTCTGATGCACCTCTGCAGGCTTACTGTATCCCTCCGAACTTCCCATTGACGATGAAACACAGAAATTGCATCGGAATTAAATATAAGAGACACAATGCCGACTTAAGTACAGGAAGACTGAGTCTTCCTATAATTTGAGCGTTTCCTGTGTCACCAGTTTTACATTCCGATGCACCTCTACATGTTTACTGTATCCGTTGAACCTTCACAGTGACGATGAAACACAGAAATTGCATCGGAATTAAATATAAGAGACACAATGCCGACTTAAGTACAGGAAGACTAAGTCTTCCTACTGTCTATGTTTTGAGCGTTTCCTGTGTCATCCGTTTTCCTTTCCGATGCACCTCTGCAGGTTTACTATATCCCTTGGACCTTCCCATTCAGGATGAAACACAGAAATTTCATCGGAAATAAATATAAGAGACACAATGTCGACTTAAGTATAAGAAGACTGAGTCTTATTGCTGTCTATGTTTTGAGCGTTTCCTGTGTCACCAGTTTTACATTCTGATGCTCCTCTGCAGGTCTTCTGTATCCATTGGACCTTCCCATTGACGATGAAACACAGAAATTGCATCGGAATTAAATATAAGAGACACAATGCCGACTTAAGTACAGGAAAACTGAGTCTTCCTACTGTCTATGTTTTGAGCGTTCCCTGTGTCACCAGTTTTACATTCCGATGCACCTCTGCAGGTTCACTGTTTCCCTTGGACCTTCCCATTGACGATGAAACACAGAAATTGCATCGGAATTAAATATAAGAGACACAATGCCGACTTAAGTACAGGAAGACAGAGTCTTCCTACTGTCTATGTTTTGAGCGTTTCCTGTGTCACTAGATTTACATTCCGATGCATCACTGCAGGTTTACTGTATCCCTTGGACCTTCCCATTGATGATGAAACGCAGAAATTGCATCGGAATTAAATATAAGAGACACAATGCCGACTTAAATACAGGAAGAATGAGTCTTCCTACTGTCTATGTGTTGAGCGTTTCCTGTGTCACCAGTTTTACATTCTGATGCACCTCTGCAGGTTTACTGTATTCCTTGGACCTTCCCATTGACGATGAAACACAGGAAATGCATCGGAATTAAGTATAAGAGACACAATGCAGACTTAAGTACAGGAAGACTGAGTCTTCCTACTGTCTACGTTTTGAGCGTTTCCTGTGTCACCAGTTTTACATTGCTATGCACCTCTGCAGGTTTACTGTATCCCTTGGACCTTCCCCTTGACGATGAAACACAGAAATTGCATCGGAATTAAATATAAGAGACACAATGCCGACTTTAGTACAGGAAGACTGAGTCTTCCTACTGTCTACGTTTGAGCGTTTCCTGTGACACTAGTTTTACATTCCGATGCACCTCTGCAGGTTTTCTGTATCCCTTGGACCTTCCCATCGACGATGAAACACAGAAATTGCATCGGAATTAAATATAAGGGACACAATGACGACTTAAGTACAGGAAGACTGAGTCTTCCTACTCTCTATGTTTTGAGCGTTTCCTGTGTCACCAGTTTTACATTCTGATGCACCTCTGCAGGTTTTCTGTATCCATTGGACCTTCCCATTGACGATGAAATACAGAAATTGCATCGGAATTAAATATAAGACACACAATGCCGACTTAAGTACAGGAAGACGAAGTCTTCCTACTGTCTGTGATTTGAGCTTTTCCTGTGTCACCAGTTTTACATTCCGATGCACAACTGCAGGTTTCCTGTATCCCTTGGACCGTCCCATTGACGATGAAACACAGAAATTGTATCGAAATTAAATATAAGAGACACAATGCCGACTTAAGTACAAGAAAACAGTCTTCGTACGGTCAATGATTTGAGCGTTTCCTGTGTCACCAGTTTTACATTCCGATGCACCTCTGCCGGTTTATTGTATCCCTTGGACCTTCCCATTCTCGATGAAACACAGAATTCGCAACGGAATTAAATATAAGAGACACAATGCCGACTTATGTACAGAAAGACTGAGTCTTCCTACTCTCTATGTTTTGAGCGTTTCCTGTGTCACCAGTTTTACATTCTGATGCACCTCTGCAGGCCTACTGTATCCCTTCGAACTTCCCATTGACGATGAAACACAGAAATTGCATCGGAATTAAATATAAGAGACACAATGCCGACTTAAGTACAGGAAGACTGAGTCTTCCTATAATTTGAGCGTTTCCTGTGTCACCAGTTTTACATTCTGATGCTCCTCTGCAGGTCTTCTGTATCCATTGGACCTTCCCATTGACGATGAAACACAGAAATTGCATCGGAATTAAATATAAGAGACAAAATGCCGACTTAAGTACAGGAAAACTGAGTCTTCCTACTGTCTATGGCTCTGAGCACTATGCGACTTAACTTCTGAGGTCATCAGTCGCCTAGAACTTAGAACTAATTAAACCTAACTAACCTAAGGACATCACACACATCCATGCCCGAGGCAGGATTCGAACCTGCGACCGTAGCGGTCACGCGGTTCCAGACTGAAGCGCCTTTAACCGCACGGCCACACCGGCCGGCTACTGTCTATGTTTTGAGCGTTTCCTGTGTCACCGGTTTTACATTCCGATGCACGTCTGCAGGTTCACTGTTTCCCTTGGACCTTCCCATTGACGATGAAACACAGAAATTGCATCGGAATTAAATATAAGAGACACAATGCCGACTTAAGTACAGGAAGACAGAGTCTTCCTACTGTCTATGTTTTGAGCGTTTCCTGCGTCACTAGATTTACATTCCGATGCACCACTGCAGGTTTACTGTATCCCTTGGACATTCCCATTGATGATGAAACGCAGAAATTGCATCGGAAATAAATATAAGAGACACAATGCCGACTTAAATACAGGAAGAATGAGTCTTCCTACTGTCTATGTGTTGAGCGTTTCCTGTGTCACCAGTTTTTCATTCCTATGCACCTCGGCAGGTTTACTGTATCCCTTGGACCTTCCCCTTGACGATGAAACACAGAAATTGCATCGGAATTAAATATAAGAGACACAATGCCGACTTAAGTACAGGAAGACTGAGTCTTCCTAGTGTCTACGTTTGAGCGTTTCCTGTGACACTAGTTTTACATTCCGATGCACCTCTGCAGGTTTTCTGTATCCCTTGGACCTTCCCATCGACGATGAAACACAGAAATTGCATCGGAATTAAATATAAGGGACACAATGACGACTTAAGTACAGGAAGACTGAGTCTTCCTACTCTCTATATTTTGAGCGTTTCCTGTGTCACCAGTTTTACATTCTGATGCACCTCTGCAGGTTTTCTGTATCCATTGGTCCTTCCCATTGACGATGAAATACAGAAATTGCATCGGAATTAAATATAAGACACACAATGCCGACTTAAGTACAGGAAGACGGAGTCTTCCTACTGTCTGTGATTTGAGCGTTTCCTGTGTCACCAGTTTTACATTCCGATGCACCTCTGCAGGTTTCCTGTATCACTTGGACCTTCCCATTGACGATGAAACACAGAAAATGTATCGAAATTAAATATAAGAGACACAATGCCGACTTAAGTACAGATAGACTGAGTCTTCCTTCTGTCTATTTTTTGAGCGTTTCCTGCGTCATCAGTTTTACATTCCGATGCACCTCTGAGGGTTCACTGTATCCCTTGGACGTTCCCATTGACGATGAAAAACAGAAATTGCATCGGAATTAAATTTAAGGGACACAATGCCGACTTAAGTACAAGAAGACTAAGTCTTCCTACAGTCTATGTTTTGAGCGTTTCCTGTGTCATCAGTTTTACTTTCCGATGCACGTCTGCAGGTTTACTATATCCCTTGGACCTTCCCATTCAAGATGAAACACAGAAATTGCATCGGAATTAAATATAAGAGACACAATGCCGTCTTAAGTACAGGAAGACTGAGTCTTCCTACTGTCTATGTTTTGAGCGTTTCCTGTGTCATCAGTTTTACTTTCCGATGCACCTCTGCAGGATTACTATATCTTGGACCTTCCCATTCACGATGAAACACAGAAATTGCATCGGAATTAAATATAAGAGACACAATGCCGACTTAAGTACAGAAAGACTGAGTCTTCCTTCTGTCTATTTTTTGAGCGTTTCCTGTGTCATCAGTTTTACATTCCGATGCACCTCTGAGGGTTTACTGTATCCCTTGTACGTTCCCATTGACGATGAAAAACAGAAATTGCATCGGAATTAAATTTAAGGGACACAATGCCGACTTAAGTACAAGAAGACTAAGTCTTCCTACAGTCTATGTTTTGAGCGTTTCCTGTGTCATCAGTTTTACTTTCCGATGCACCTCTGCAGGTTTACTATATCCCTTGGACCTTCCCATTCACGATGAAACACAGAAATTGCATCGGAATTAAATATAAGAGACACAATGCCGACTTAAGTACAGGAAGACTGAGTCTTCCTACTGTCTATGTTTTGAGCGTTTCCTGTGTCATCAGTTTTACTTTCCGATGCATCTCTGCAGGATTACTATATCTTGGACCTTCCCATTCACGATGAAACACAGAAATTGCATCGGAATTAAATATAAGAGACACAATGCCGACTTAAGTATAGGAAGACTGAGTCTTATTGCTGTCTATGTTTTGAGCGTTTCCTGTGTCACCAGTTTTACATTCTGATGCTCCTCTGCAGGTCTTCTGTATCCATTGGACCTTCCCATTGACGATGAAACACTGAAATTGCATCGGAATTAAATATAAGAGACACAATGCCGACTTAAGTACAGGAAAACTGAGTCTTCCTGCTGTCTATGATTTGAGCGTTTCCTGTGTCACCGGTTATACATTCCGATGCACCTCTGCAGGTTCACTGTTTCCCTTGGACCTTCCCATTGACGATGAAACACAGAAATTGCATCGGAATAAAATATAAGAGACACAATGCCGACTTAAGTACAGGAAGACAGAGTCTTCCTACTGTCTATGTTTTGAGCGTTTCCTGTGTCACTAGATTTAGATTCCGATGCACCACTGCAGGTTTACTGTATCCCTTGGACCTTCCCATTGATGATGAAACGCAGAAATTGCATCGGAATTAAATATAAGAGACACAATGCCGACTTAAATACAGGAAGAATGAGTCTTCCTACTGTCTATGTGTTGAGCGTTTCCTGTGTCACCAGTTTTACATTCTGATGCACCTCTGCAGGCTTACTATATCCCTTGGACCTTCCCATTGACGATGAAACACAGAAAATGCATCGGAATTAAGTATAAGAGACACAATGCCGACTTAAGTACAGGAAGACTGAGTCTTCCTACTGTCTACGTTTTGAGCGTTTCCTGTGTCACCAGTTTTACATTCCTATGCACCTCTGCAGGTTTACTGTATCCCTTGGACCTTCCCCTTGACGATGAAACACAGAAATTGCATCGGAATAAAATATAAGAGACACAATGCCGATTTAAGTACAGGAAGACTGAGTCTTCCTACTGTCTACGTTTGAGCGTTTCCTGTGACACTAGTTTTACATTCCGATGCACCTCTGCAGGTTTTCTGTATCCCTTGGACCTTCCCATCGACGATGAAACACAGAAATTGCATCGGAATTAAATATAAGGGACACAATGACGACTTAAGTACAGGAAGACTGAGTCTTCCTAGTCTCTATGTTTTGAGCGTTTCCTGTGTCACCAGTTTTACATTCTGATGCACCTCTGCAGGTTTTCTGTATCCATTGGACCTTCCCATTGACGATGAAATACAGAAATTGCATCGGAATTAAATATAAGACACACAATGCCGACTTAAGTACAGGAAGACGGAGTCTTCCTACTGTCTGTGATTTGAGCTTTTCCTGTGTCACCAGTTTTACATTCCGATGCACCTCTGCAGGTTTCCTGTATCCCTTGGACCTTCCCATTGACGATGAAACACAGAAATTGTATCGAAATTAAATATAAGAGACACAATGCCGACTTAAGTACAAGAAAACAGTCTTCGTACGGTCAATGCTTTGATCGTTTCCTGTGTGACCAGTTTTACATTCCGATGCACGTCTGCCGGTTTATTGTATCCCTTGGACCTTCCCATTGTCAATGAAACACAGAATTCGCAACGGAATTAAATATAAGAGACACAATGCCGACTTATGTACAGAAAGACTGAGTCTTCCTACTGTCTATGTTTTGAGCGTTTCCTGTGTCACCAGTTTTACATTCTGATGCACCTCTGCAGGTTTACTGTAACCATTGGACTTTCCCATTGAAGATGAAACACAGAAATTGCATCGGAGTTAAATATAAGAGACACAATGCCGACTTAAGTACAGGAAGACTGAGTCTTCCTACTGTCTATGTTTTGAGCGTTTCCTGTGTCACCAGTATTACATTTTGATGCACCTCTGCAGGTTTACTGTATCCCTTGGACCTTCGCATTGACGATGAAACACAGAAATTGCATCGGAATTAAATATAAGAGACACAATGCCGACTTAAGTACAGGAAGACTGAGTCTTCCTACTGTCTATGTTTTGAGCGTTTCCTGTGTCATCAGTTCTACTTTCCGTTGCACCTCTGCAGGATTACTATATCTTGGACCTTCCCATTCACGATGAAACACAGAAATTTCATCGGAAATAAATATAAGAGACACAATGCCGACTTAAGTACAGGAAGACTGAGTCTTCCTACTGTCTATGTTTTGAGCGTTTCCTGTGTCACCAGTTTTACATTCCGATGCACCTCTGCAGGTTCACTGTTTCCCTTGGACCTTCCCATTGACGATGAAACACAGAAATTGCATCGGAATTAAATATAAGGGACACAATGCCGACTTAAGTACAGGAAGACTGAGTCTTCCTACTCTCTATGTTTTGAGCGTTTCCTGTGTCACCAGTTTTACATTCTGATGCACCTCTGCAGGCTTACTGTATCCCTTGGACCTTCCCATTGACGATGAAACACAGAAATTGCATCGGAATTAAATATAAGAGACACAATGCCGACTTAAGTACAGGAAGACTGAGTCTTCCTATAATTTGAGCGTTTCCTGTGTCACCAGTTTTACATTCCGATGCACCTCTACATGTTTACTGTATCCGGTGGACCTTCACAGTGACGATGAAACACAGAAATTGCATCGGAATTAAATATAAGAGACACAATGCCGACTTAAGTACAGGAAGACTAAGTCTTCCTACTGTCTATATTTTGAGCGTTTCCTGTGTCATCAGTTTTCCTTTCCGATGCACCTCTGCAGGTTTACTATATCCCTTGGACCTTCCCATTCACGATGAAACACAGAAATTTCATCGGAAATAAGTATAAGAGACACAATGCCGACTTAAGTATAGGAAGACTGAGTCTTCCTGCTGTCTATGTTTTGAGCGTTTCCTGTGACACCAGTTTTACATTCTGATGCTCCTCTGCAAGTCTTCTGTATCCATTGGACCTTCCCATTGACGATGAAACACAGAAATTGCATCGGAATTAAATATAAGAGACACAATGCCGACTTAAGTACAGGAAAACTGAGTCTTCCTACTGTCTATGTTTTGAGCGTTTCCTGTGTCACCAGTTTTAGATTCTGATGCAACTCTGCAGGTTTTCTGTATCCATTGGACCTTCCCATTGACGATGAAACACAGAAATTGAATCGGAATTAAATATAAGACACACAATGCCGACTTACGTACAGGAAGACTAAGTCATCATACTGTCTACGTTTTGAGCGTTTCTTGTGTCATCAGTTTTACTTTCCGATGCACCTCTGCAGGTTTACTATATCCCTTGGACCTTCCCATTGACGATGAAACACAGAAATTGTATCGAAATTAAATATGAGAGACACAATGCCGACTTAAGTACAAGAAAACAGTCTTCGTACGGTCAATGCTTTGAGCGTTTCCTGTGTCACCAGTTTTACATTCCGATGCACCTCTGCCGGTTTATTGTATCCCTTGGACCTTCCCATTGTCAATGAAACACAGAATTCGCAACGGAATTAAATATAAGAGACACAATGCCGACTTATGTACAGAAAGACTGAGTCTTCCTACTGTCTATGTTTTGAGCGTTTCCTGTGTCACCAGTTTTACATTCTGATGCACCTCTGCAGGTTTACTGTAACCATTGGACTTTCCCATTGAAGATGAAACACAGAAATTGCATCGGAGTTAAATATAAGAGACACAATGCCGACTTAAGTACAGGAAGACTGAGTCTTCCTACTGTCTATGTTTTGAGCGTTTCCTGTGTCACCAGTATTACATTCTGATGCACCTCTGCAGGTTTACTGTATCACTTGGACCTTCGCATTGACGATGAAACACAGAAATTGCATTGGAATTAAATATAAGAGACACAATGCCGACTTATGTACAAAAAGACTGAGTCTTCCTTCTGTCTATGTTTTGAGCGTTTCCTGTGTCATCAGTTTTACATTCCGATGCACATCTGAGGGTTTACTGTATCCCTTGGACGTTCCCATTGACGATGAAAATCAGAAATTGCATCGGAATTAAATTTACGGGACACAATGCCGACTTAAGTACAGGAAGACTGAGTCTTCCTGCTGTCTAAGTTTTGAGCGTTTCCTGTGTCACCAGTTTTACATTCTGATGCTCCTCTGCAGGTCTTCTGTATCCATTGGACCTTCCCATTGACGATGAAACACAGAAATTGCATCGGAATTAAATATAAGAGACACAATGCCGACTTAAGTACAAGAAAACAGTCTTCGTACGGTCAATGCTTTGAGCGTTTCCTGTGTCACCAGTTTTACATTCCGATGCACCTCTGCCGGTTTATTGTATCCCTTGGACCTTCCCATTGTCAATGAAACACAGAATTCGCAACGGAATTAAATATAAGAGACACAATGCCGTCTTATGTACAGAAAGACTGAGTCTTCCTACTGTCTATGTTTTGAGCGTTTCCTGTGTCACCAGTTTTACATTCTGATGCACCTCTGCAGGTTTACTGTATCCATTGGTCCTTCCCATTGACGATGAAACACAGAAATTGCATCGGAATTAAATATAAGACACACAATGCAGACTTAAGTACAGGAAGAGGGAGTCCTCCTACTGTCTGTGATTTGAGCTTTTCCTGTGTCACCAGTTTTACATTCCGATGCACCTCTGCAGGTTTCCTGTATCCCTTGGACCTTCCCATTGACGATGAAACACAGAAATTGTATCGAAATTAAATATGAGAGACACAATGCCGACTTAAGTACAAGAAAACAGTCTTCGTACGGTCAATGCTTTGAGCGTTTCCTGTGTCACCAGTTTTACATTCCGATGCACCTCTGCCGGTTTATTGTATCCCTTGGACCTTCCCATTGTCAATGAAACACAGAATTCGCAACGGAATTAAATATAAGAGACACAATGCCGACTTATGTACAGAAAGACTGAGTCTTCCTACTGTCTATGTTTTGAGCGTTTCCTGTGTCACCAGTTTTACATTCCGATGCACCTCTGCAGGTTCACTGTTTCCCTTGGACCTTCCCATTGACGATGAAACACAGAAATTGCATCGGAATTAAATATAAGGGACACAATGCCGACTTAAGTACAGGAAGACTGAGTCTTCCTACTCTCTATGTTTTGAGCGTTTCCTGTGTCACCAGTCTTACATTCTGATGCACCTCTGCAGGCTTACTGTATCCCTTGGACCTTCCCATTGACGATGAAACACAGAAATTGCATCGGAATTAAATATAAGTGACACAATGCCGACTTAAGTACAGGAAGACTGAGTCTTCCTATAATTTGAGCGTTTTCTGTGTCACCAGTTTTACATTCCGATGCACCTCTACATGTTTACTGTATTCGTTGGACCTTCACAGTGACGATGAAACACAGAAATTGCATCGGAATTAAATATAAGAGACACAATGCCGACTTAAGTACAGGAAGACTAAGTCTTCCTACTGTCTATGTTTTGAGCGTTTCCTGTGTCATCAGTTTTCCTTTCCGATGCACCTCTGCAGGTTTACTATATCCCTTGGACCTTCCCATTCACGATGAAACACAGAAATTTCATCGGAAATAAGTATAAGAGACACAATGCCGACTTAAGTATAGGAAGACTGAGTCTTCCTGCTGTCTATGTTTTGAGCGTTTCCTGTGACACCAGTTTTACATTCTGATGCTCCTCTGCAAGTCTTCTGTATCCATTGGACCTTCCCATTGACGATGAAACACAGAAATTGCATCGGAATTAAATATAAGACACACAATGCCGACATACGTACAGGAAGACTAAGTCATCATACTGTCTACGTTTTGAGCGTTTCCTGTGTCATCAGTTTTACTTTCCGATGCACCTCTGCAGGTTTACTATATCCCTTGGACCTTCCCATTCACTATGAAACACAGAAATTTCATCGGAAATAAATATAAGAGACACAATGCCGACTTAAGTATAGGAAGACTGAGTCTTCCTACTGTCTATGATTTGAGCGTTTCCTGTGTCACCAGATTTACATTCCGATGCACCTCTGCAGGTTTACTGTATCCCGTGGAGCTTCCCATTGACGATGAAACACAGAAATTGCATCGGAATTAAATTTAAGACACACAATGCAGACTTAAGTACAGGAAGACGGAGTCTTCCTACTGTCTGTGATTTGAGCTTTTCCTGTGTCACCAGTTTTACATTCCGATGCACCTCTGCAGGTTTCCTGTATCCCTTGGACCTTCCCATTGACGATGAAACACAGAAATTGTATCGAAATTAAATATGAGAGACACAATGCCGACTTAAGTACAAGAAAACAGTCTTCGTACGGTCAATGCTTTGAGCGTTTCCTGTGTCACCAGTTTTACATTCCGATGCACCTCTGCCGGTTTATTGTATCCCTTGGACCTTCCCATTGTCAATGAAACACAGAATTCGCAACGGAATTAAATATAAGAGACACAATGCCAACTTATGTACAGAAAGACTGAGTCTTCCTACTGTCTATGTTTTGAGCGTTTCCTGTGTCACCAGTTTTACATTCCGATGCACCTCTGCAGGTTCACTGTTTCCCTTGGACCTTCCCATTGACGATGAAACACAGAAATTGCATCGGAATTAAATATAAGGGACACAATGCCGACTTAAGTACCGGAAGACTGAGTCTTCCTGCTCTCTATGTTTTGAGCGTTTCCTGTGTCACCAGTTTTACATTCTGATGCACCTCTGCAGGCTTACTGTATCCCTTGGACCTTCCCATTGACGATGAAACACAGAAATTGCATCGGTATTAAATATAAGTGACACAATGCCGACTTAAGTACAGGAAGACTGAGTCTTCCTATAATTTGAGCGTTTCCTGTGTCACCAGTTTTACATTCCGATGCACCTCTACATGTTTACTGTATCAGTTGGACCTTCACAGTGACGATGAAACACAGAAATTGCATCGGAATTAAATGTAAGAGACACAATGCCGACTTAAGTACAGGAAGACTAAGTCTTCCTACTGTCTATGTTTTGAGCGTTTCCTGTGTCATCAGTTTTCCTTTCCGATGCACCTCTGCAGGTTTACTATATCCCTTGGACCTTCCCATTCACGATGAAACACAGAAATTTCATCGGAAATAAGTATAAGAGACACAATGCCGACTTAAGTATAGGAAGACTGAGTCTTCCTGCTGTCTATGTTTTGAGCGTTTCCTGTGACACCAGTTTTACATTCTGATGCTCCTCTGCAAGTCTTCTGTATCCATTGGACCTTCCCATTGACGATGAAACACAGAAATTGCATCGGAATTAAATATAAGACACACAATGCCGACTTACGTACAGGAAGACTAAGTCATCATACTGTCTACGTTTTGAGCGTTTCCTGTGTCATCAGTTTTACTTTCCGATGCACCTCTGCAGGTTTACTATATATCTTGGACCTTCCCATTCACGATGAAACACAGAAATTTCATCGGAAATAAATATAAGAGACACAATGCCGACTTAAGTATAGGAAGACTGAGTCTTCCTACTGTCTATGATTTGAGCGTTTCCTGTGTCACCAGATTTACATTCCGATGCACCTCTGCAGGTTTACTGTATCCCGTGGAGCTTCCCATTGACGATGAAACACAGAAATTGCATCGGAATTAGATATAAGACACACAATGCAGACTTAAGTACAGGAAGACGGAGTCTTCCTACTGTCTGTGATTTGAGCTTTTCCTGTGTCACCAGTTTTACATTCCGATGCACCTCTGCAGGTTTCCTGTATCCCTTGGACCTTCCCATTGACGATGAAACACAGAAATTGTATCGAAATTAAATATGAGAGACACAATGCCGACTTAAGTACAAGAAAACAGTCTTCGTACGGTCAATGCTTTGAGCGTTTCCTGTGTCACCAGTTTTACATTCCGATGCACCTCTGCCGGTTTATTGTATCCCTTGGACCTTCCCATTGTCAATGAAACACAGAATTCGCAACGGAATTAAATATAAGAGACACAATGCCGACTTATGTACAGAAAGACTGAGTCTTCCTACTGTCTATGTTTTGAGCTTTTCCTGTGTCACCAGTTTTACATTCTGATGCACCTCTGCAGGTTTACTGTAACCATTGGACTTTCCCATTGAAGATGAAACACAGAAATTGCATCGGAGTTAAATATAAGAGACACAATGCCGACTTAAGTACAGGAAGACTGAGTCTTCCTACTGTCTATGTTTTGAGCGTTTCCTGTGTCACCAGTATTACATTCTGATGCACCTCTGCAGGTTTACTGTATCACTTGGACCTTCGCATTGACGATGAAACACAGAAATTGCATTGGAATTAAATATAAGAGACACAATGCCGACTTATGTACAAAAAGACTGAGTCTTCCTTCTGTCTATGTTTTGAGCGTTTCCTGTGTCATCAGTTTTACATTCCGATGCACATCTGAGGGTTTACTGTATCCCTTGGACGTTCCCATTGACGATGAAAATCAGAAATTGCATCGGAATTAAATTTAAGGGACACAATGCCGACTTAAGTACAGGAAGACTGAGTCTTCCTGCTGTCTATGTTTTGAGCGTTTCCTGTGTCACCAGTTTTACATTCTGATGCTCCTCTGCAGGTCTTCTGTATCCATTGGACCTTCCCATTGACGATGAAACACAGAAATTGCATCGGAATTAAATATAAGAGACACAATGCCGACTTAAGTACAAGAAAACAGTCTTCGTACGGTCAATGCTTTGAGCGTTTCCTGTGTCACCAGTTTTACATTCCGATGCACCTCTGCCGGTTTATTGTATCCCTTGGACCTTCAAATTGTCAATGAAACACAGAATTCGCAACGGAATTAAATATAAGAGACACAATGCCGTCTTATGTACAGAAAGACTGAGTCTTCCTACTGTCTATGTTTTGAGCGTTTCCTGTGTCACCAGTTTTACATTCTGATGCACCTCTGCAGGTTTACTGTATCCATTGGTCCTTCCCATTGACGATGAAACACAGAAATTGCATCGGAATTAAATATAAGACACACAATGCAGACTTAAGTACAGGAAGAGGGAGTCTTCCTACTGTCTGTGATTTGAGCTTTTCCTGTGTCACCAGTTTTACATTCCGATGCACCTCTGCAGGTTTCCTGTATCCCTTGGACCTTCCCATTGACGATGAAACACAGAAATTGTATCGAAATTAAATATGAGAGACACAATGCCGACTTAAGTACAAGAAAACAGTCTTCGTACGGTCAATGCTTTGAGCGTTTCCTGTGTCACCAGTTTTACATTCCGATGCACCTCTGCCGGTTTATTGTATCCCTTGGACCTTCCCATTGTCAATGAAACACAGAATTCGCAACGGAATTAAATATAAGAGACACAATGCCGACTTATGTACAGAAAGACTGAGTCTTCCTACTGTCTATGTTTTGAGCGTTTCCTGTGTCACCAGTTTTACATTCCGATGCACCTCTGCAGGGTCACTGTTTCCCTTGGACCTTCCCATTGACGATGAAACACAGAAATTGCATCGGAATTAAATATAAGGGACACAATGCCGACTTAAGTACAGGAAGACTGAGTCTTCCTACTGTCTATGTTTTGAGCGTTTCCTGTGTCACCAGTATTACATACTGATGCACCTCTGCAGGTTTACTGTATCCCTTGGACCTTCGCTTTGACGATGAAACACAGAAATTGCATCAGAATTAAATATAAGAGACACAATGCCGACTTAACTACAGGAAGACTGAGTCTTCCTACTGTCTATGTTTTGAGCGTTTCCTGTGTCATCAGTTTTACTTTCCGATGCTCCTCTGCAGGATTACTATATCTTGGACCTTCCCATTCACGATGAAACACAGAAATTTCATCGGAAATAAATATAAGAGACACAATGCCGACTTAAGTACAGGAAGACTGAGTCTTCCTACTGTCTATGTTTTGAGCGTTTCCTGTGTCACCAGTTTTACATTCCGATGCACCTCTGCAGGTTCACTGTTTCCCTTGGACCTTCCCATTGACGATGAAACACAGAAATTGCATCGGAATTAAATATAAGGGACACAATGCCGACTTAAGTACAGGAAGACTGAGTCTTCCTACTCTCTATGTTTTGAGCGTTTCCTGTGTCACCAGTTTTACATTCTGATGCACCTCTGCAGGCTTACTGTATCCCTTGGACCTTCCCATTGACGATGAAACACAGAAATTGCATCGGAATTAAATATAAGAGACACAATGCCGACTTAAGTACAGGAAGACTGAGTCTTCCTATAATTTGAGCGTTTCCTGTGTCACCAGTTTTACATTCCAATGCACCTCTACATGTTTACTGTATCCGTTGGACCTTCACAGTGGCGATGAAACACAGAAATTGCATCGGAATTAAATATAAGAGACACAATGCCGACTTAAGTACAGGAAGACTAAGTCTTCCTACTGTCTATGTTTTGAGCGTTTCCTGTGTCATCAGTTTTCCTTTCCGATGCACCTCTGCAGGTTTACTATATCCCTTGGACCTTCCCATTCACGATGAAACACAGAAATTACATCGGAAATAAGTATAAGAGACACAATGCCGACTTAAGTATAGGAAGACTGAGTCTTCCTGCTGTCTATGTTTTGAGCGTTTCCTGTGACACCAGTTTTACATTCTGATGCTCCTCTGCAAGTCTTCTGTATCCATTGGACCTTCCCATTGACGATGAAACACAGAAATTGCATCGGAATTAAATATAAGAGACACAATGCCGACTTAAGTACAGGAAAACTGAGTCTTCCTACTGTCTATGTTTTGAGCGATTCCTGTGTCAAAAGTTTTAGATTCTGATGCACCTCTGCAGATTTTGTGTATCCATTGGACCTTCCCATTGACGATGAAACACAGAAATTGAATCGGAATTAAATATAAGACACACAATGCCGACTTACGTACAGGAAGACTAAGTCATCATACTGTCTACGTTTTGAGCGTTTCCTGTGTCATCAGTTTTACTTTCCGATGCACCTCTGCAGGTTTACTATATCCCTTGGACCTTCCCATTCACGATGAAACACAGAAATTGCATTGGAAATAAATATAAGAGACACAATGCCGACTTAAGTATAGGAAGACTGAGTCTTCGTACTGTCTATGATTTGAGCGTTTCCTGTGTCACCAGATTTACATTCCGATGCACCTCTGCAGGTTTACTGTATCCCGTGGAGCTTCCCATTGACGATGAAACACAGAAATTGCATCGGAATTAAATATAAGACACACAATGCCGACTTACGTACAGGAAGACTGAGTCTTCCTACAGTCTATGTTTTGAGCGTTTCCTGTGTCACCAGTTTTACATTCTGATGCACCTCTGCACGTTTACTGTATCCCTTGGACCTTCGCATTGACGATGTAACACAGAAATTGCATTGGAAATAAATATAAGAGACACAATGCCGACTTAAGTATAGGAAGACTGAGTCTTCGTACTGTCTATGATTTGAGCGTTTCCTGTGTCACCAGATTTACATTCCGATGCACCTCTGCAGGTTTACTGTATCCCGTGGAGCTTCCCATTGACGATGAAACACAGAAATTGCATCGGAATTAAATATAAGACACACAATGCAGACTTAAGTACAGGAAGACGGAGTCTTCCTACTGTCTGTGATTTGAGCTTTTCCTGTGTCACCAGTTTTACATTCCGATGCACCTCTGCAGGTTTCCTGTATCCCTTGGACCTTCCCATTGACGATGAAACACAGAAATTGTATCGAAATTAAATATGAGAGACACAATGCCGACTTAAGTACAAGAAAACAGTCTTCGTACGGTCAATGCTTTGAGCGTTTCCTGTGTCACCAGTTTTACATTCCGATGCACCTCTGCCGGTTTATTGTATCCCTTGGACCTTCCCATTGTCAATGAAACACAGAATTCGCAACGGTATTAAATATAAGAGACACAATGCCGACTTATGTACAGAAAGACTGAGTCTTCCTACTGTCTATGTTTTGAGCGTTTCCTGTGTCACCAGTTTTAGATTCTGATGTACCTCTGCAGGTTTACTGTAACCATTGGACTTTCCCATTGAAGGTGAAACACAGAAATTGCATCGGAGTTAAATATAAGAGATACAATGCCGACTTAAGTACAGGAAGACTGAGTCTTCCTACTGTCTATGTTTTGAGCGTTTCCTGTGTCACCAGTATTACATTCTGATGCACCTCTGCAGCTTTACTGTATCCCTTGGACCTTCGCATTGACGATGAAACACAGAAATTACATTGGAATTAAATATAAGAGACACAATGCCGACTTATGTACAAAAAGACTGAGTCTTCCTTCTGTCTATGTTTTGAGCGTTTCCTGTGTCATCAGTTTTACATTCCGATGCACATCTGAGGGTTTACTGTATCCCTTGGACGTTCCCATTGACGATGAAAAACAGAAATTGCATCGGAATTAAATTTAAGGGACACAATGCCGACTTAAGTACAGGAAGACTGAGTCTTCCTGCTGTCTATGTTTTGAGCGTTTCCTGTGTCACCAGTTTTACATTCTGATGCTCCTCTGCAGGTCTTCTGTAACCATTGGACCTTCCCATTGACGATGAAACACAGAAATTGCATCGGAATTAAATATAAGAGACACAATGCCGACTTAAGTACAGGAAAACTGAGTCTTCCTACTGTCTATGTTTTGAGCGTTTCCTGTGTCACCAGTTTTACATTCTGATGCACCTCTGCAGGTTTTCTGTATCCATTGGACCTTCCCATTGACGATGAAACACAGAAATTGAATCGGAATTAAATATGAGAGTCACAATGCCGACTTCCGTACAGGAAGACTAAGTTATCATACTGTCTATGTTTTGAGCGTTTCCTGTGTCATCAGTTTTACTTTCCGATGCACCTCTGCAGGTTTACTATATCCCTTGGACCTTCCCATTCACGATGAAACACAGAAATTTCATCGGAAATAAATATAAGAGACACAATGCCGACTTAAGTATAGGAAGACTGAGTCTTCCTACTGTCTATGATTTGAGCGTTTCCAGTGTCACGAGATTTACATTCCGATGCACCCCTGCAGGTTTACTGTATCCCGTGGAGCTTCCCATTGACGATGAAACACAGAAATTGCATCGGAATTAAATATAAGACACAAAATGCCGACATAAGTACAGGAAGACGGAGTCTTCCTACTGTCTGTGATTTGAGCTTTTCCTGTGTCACCAGTTTTACATTCCGATGCACCTCTGCAGGTTTCCTGTATCCCTTGGACCTTCCCATTGACGATGAAACACAGAAATTGTATCGAAATTAAATATAAGAGACACAATGCCGACTTAAGTACAAGAAAACAGTCTTCGTACGGTCAATGTTTTAGCGTTTCCTGTGTCACCAGTTTTACATTCCGATGCACCTCTGCAGGTTTCCTGTATCCCTTGGACCTTCCCATTGTTGATGAAACACAGAATTCGCATCGGAATTAAATATCAGAGACACAATGCCGACTTATGTACAGAAAGACTGAGTCTTCCTACTGTCTATGTTTTGAGCGTTTCCTGTGTCACAAGTTTTACATTCTGATGCACCTCTGCAGGGTTACTGTAACCATTGGACCTTCCCATTGACGATGAAACACAGAAATTGCATCGGAGTTAAATATAAGAGACACAATGCCGACTTAAGTACAGGAAAACAGTCTTCTTACAGTCAATGTTTTGAGCGTTTCCTGTGTCACCAGTTTTACATTCCGATGCACCTCTGCAGGTTTACTGTATCCCTTGGACCTTCCCTATCTCGATGAAACACAGAAATCGCATCGGAATTAAATATAAGAAACACAATGCCGACTTAAGTACAGGAAGACTGAGTCTTCCTACTGTCTATGTTTTGAGCGTTTCCTGTGTCACCAGTTTTACATTCTGATGCACCTCTGCAGGTTTTCTGTATCCATTGGACCTTCCCATTGACGATGAAACACAGAAATTGCATCGGTGTTAAATATAAGAGACACAGTGCCGACTTAAGTACAGGAAGACTGAGTCTTCCTACTGTCTGTGATTTGAGCTTTTCCTGTGTTACCAGTTTTACATTCCGATGCACCTCTGCAGGTTTCCTGTATCCCTTGGACCTTCCCATTCACGATGAAACACAGAAATTTCATCGGAAATAAATATAAGAGACACAATGCCGACTTAAGTACAGGAAGACTGAGTCTTCCTACTCTCTATGTTTTGAGCGTTTCCTGTGTCACTAGTTTTACATTCCGATGCACCACTGCAGGTTTACTGTATCCCTTGGACCTTCCCATTGTCGATGAAACACAGAAATTGCATCGGAATTAAATATAAGAGACACAATGCCGACTTAAATACAGGAAGAATGAGTCTTCCTACTGTCTATGTGTTGAGCGTTTCCTGTGTCACCAGTTTTACATTCTGATGCACCTCTGCAGGTTTACTGTATCCCTTGGACCTTCCCATTGACGATGAAACACAGAAATTGCATCGGAATTAAATATAAGAGACACAATGCCGACTCAAGTACAGGAAGACTGAGTCTTCCTACTGTCTACGTTTTGAGCGTTTCCTGTGTCACCAGTTTTACATTCCGATGCACCTCTGCAGGTTTACTGTATCCCTTGGACCTTCCCATTGACTATGAAACACAGAAATTGCATCGGAATTAAATATAAGAGACACAATGCCGACTTAAGTACAGGAAGACTGAGTCTTCCTACTGTCTATGTTTTGAGCGTTTCCTGTGTCACCAGTTTTAAATTCTGATGCACCTCTGCAGGTTTTGCTGTATCCCTTGGACCTTCCCATTGACGATGAAACACAGAAATTGCATCGAAATTAAATATAAGAGACACAATGCCGACTTAAGTGCAAGATAACAGTCTTCGTACGGTCAATGTTTTGAGCGTTTCCTGTGTCACCAGTTTTACATTCCGATGCACCTCTGCCGGTTTACTGTATCCCTTTGACCTTCCCCATCTCGATGAAACACAGAAATCGCATCGGAATTAAATATAAGAAACACAATGCCGACTTAAGTACAGGAAGACTGAGTCTTCCTACTGTCTATATTTTGAGCGTTTCCTGTGTCACCAGTTTTAAATTCTGATGCACCTCTGCAGGTTTTCTGTATCCATTGGACCTTCCCATTGACGATGAAACACAGAAATTGCATCGGAATTAAATATAAGAAATACAATGCCGACTTAAGTACAGGAAGACTGAGACTTCCTACTGTCATGTTTTGAGCGTTTTCTGTGTCATCAGTTTTACATTCAGATGCACCTCTGCAGGTTTACTGTATCCCTTGGACCTTCCCATTGACGATGAAAAACAGAAATTGCATCGGAATTAAATATAAGAGACACAATGCCGACTTAAATACAGGGAGACTGAGTGTTCCTAATCTCTATGGTTTGAGCGTTTGTTGTGTCACTAGTTTTACATTCCGAAGCACCACTGCTGGTTTACAGTATCCCTTGGACCTTCCCATTGACGATGAAAAACAGAAATTGCATCGGAATTAAATATAAGAGACACAATGCCGACTTAAGTACAGGAAGACTAAGTCTTCCTACTGTCTATGTTTTGAGCTTTTCCTGTGTCATCTGTTTTACTTTCCGATGCACCTCTGCAGGTTTACTGTATCCCTTGGACCTTCTCGTTGACGATGAAACACAGAAATTGCATCGGAATTAAATATAAGAGACATGATGCCGACTTAAGTACAGGAAGACTGAGTCTTCCTACTGTCTATGTTTTGAGCGTTCCCTGTGTCACCAGTTTTACATTCCGATGCACCTCTGCAGGTTTACTGTATCCCTTGGACCTTCCCATTGACGATGAAACACAGAAATTGCATCGGAATTAAATATAAGAGACACAATGCCGACTTAAGTACAGGAAGACTGAGTCTTCCTACTGTCTATGTTTTGAGCGTTTCCTGTGACACCAGTTTTACATTCTGATGCACCTCTGCAGGTTTACTGTATCCCTTGGACCTTCCCATTGACGATGAAACACAGAGATTGCATCGGAATTAAATATAAGAGACACAATGCCGACTTAAGTACAGGAAGACTGAGTCTTCCTACTGTCTACGGTTTGAGCGTTTCCTGTGTCACCAGTTTTACATTCCGATGCACCTCTGCAGGTTTACTGTATCCCTTGGACCTTCCCATTGACGATGAAACAAAGAAATTGCATCGGAATTAAATATAAGAGACACAATGCCGACTTAAGTACAGGAAGACTGAGTCTTCCTACTCTCTATGTTTTGAGCGTTTCCTGTGTCACTAGTTTTACATTCCGATGCACCACTGCAGGTTTACTGTATCCCTTGGACCTTCCCATTGTCGATGGAACACAGAAATTGCATCGGAATTAAATATAAGAGACACAATGCCGACTTCAATACAGGAAGAATGAGTCTTCCTACTGTCTATGTGTTGAGCGTTTCCTGTGTCACCAGTTTTGCATTCTGATGCACCTCTGCAGGTTTACTGTATCCCTTGGACCTTCCCATTGACGATGAAACACAGAGATTGCATCGGAATTAAATATAAGAGACACAATGCCGACTTAAGTACAGGAAGACTGAGTCTTCCTACTGTCTATGTTTTGAGCGTTTCCTGTGACATCAGTTTTACTTTCCGATGCACCTCTGCAGGATTACTATATCCCTTGGACCTTCCCATTGACGATGAAACACAGATATTGCATCGGAATTAAATATAAGAGACACAATGCCGACTTAAGTACAGGAAGACTAAGTCTTCCAACTGTCTATGTTTTGAGCGTTTCCTGTGACACTAGTATTACATTCCGATGCGCCTCTGCAGATTTACTTTATCCCTTGGACCTTCCCATTGACGATGAAGCACAGAAATTGCATCGGAATTAAATATAAGAGACACAATGCCGACTTAAATACAGGAAGAATGAGTCTTCCTACTGTCTATGTGTTGAGCGTTTCCTCTGTCACCAGTTTTACATTCTGATGCACCTCTGCAGTTTTACTGTATCCCTTGGACCTTCCCATTGACGATGAAACACAGAGATTGCATCGGAATTAAATATAAGAGACACAAGGCCGACTTAAGTACAGGAAGACTGAGTCTTCCTACTGTCTACGTTTTTAGCGTTTCCTGTGTCACCAGTTTTACATTCCGATGCACCTCTGCAGGTTTACTGTATCCCTTGGACCTTCCCATTGACGATGAAACACAGAAATTGCATCGGAATTAAATATAAGAGACACAATGCCGACTTAAGTACAGGAAGACTGAGTCTTCCTACTGTCTATGTTTTGAGCGTTTCCTGTGACACTAGTTTTACATTCCGATGCACCTCTGCAGGTTTTCTGTATCCATTGGACCTTCCCATTGACGATGAAACACAGAAATTGCATCGGAATTAAATATAAGAAATACAATGCCGACTTAAGTACAGGAAGACTGAGACTTCCTACTGTCATGTTTTGAGCGTTTTCTGTGTCATCAGTTTTACATTCAGATGCACCTCTGCAGGTTTACTGTATCCCTTGGACCTTCCCATTGACGATGAAAAACAGAAATTGCATCGGAATTAAATATAAGAGACACAATGCCGACTTAAATACAGGGAGACTGAGTGTTCCTAATCTCTATGGTTTGAGCGTTTGTTGTGTCACTAGTTTTACATTCCGAAGCACCACTGCTGGTTTACTGTATCCCTTGGACCTTCCCATTGACGATGAAAAACAGAAATTGCATCGGAATTAAATATAAGAGACACAATGCCGACTTAAGTACAGGAAGACTAAGTCTTCCTACTGTCTATGTTTTGAGCTTTTCCTGTGTCATCTGTTTTACTTTCCGATGCACCTCTGCAGGTTTACTGTATCCCTTGGACCTTCTCGTTGACGATGAAACACAGAAATTGCATCGGAATTAAATATAAGAGACATAATGCCGACTTAAGTACAGGAAGACTGAGTCTTCCTACTGTCTATGTTTTGAGCGTTCCCTGTGTCACCAGTTTTACATTCCGATGCACCTCTGCAGGTTTACTGTATCCCTTGGACCTTCCCATTGACGATGAAACACAGAAATTGCATCGGAATTAAATATAAGAGACACAATGCCGACTTAAGTACAGGAAGACTGAGTCTTCCTACTGTCTATGTTTTGAGCGTTTCCTGTGACACCAGTTTTACATTCTGATGCACCTCTGCAGGTTTACTGTATCCCTTGGACCTTCCCATTGACGATGAAACACAGAGATTGCATCGGAATTAAATATAAGAGACACAATGCCGACTTAAGTACAGGAAGACTGAGTCTTCCTACTGTCTACGGTTTGAGCGTTTCCTGTGTCACCAGTTTTACATTCCGATGCACCTCTGCAGGTTTACTGTATCCCTTGGACCTTCCCACTGACGATGAAACAAAGAAATTGCATCGGAATTAAATATAAGAGACACAATGCCGACTTAAGTACAGGAAGACTGAGTCTTCCTACTCTCTATGTTTTGAGCGTTTCCTGTGTCACTAGTTTTACATTCCGATGCACCACTGCAGGTTTACTGTATCCCTTGGACCTTCCCATTGTCGATGGAACACAGAAATTGCATCGGAATTAAATATAAGAGACACAATGCCGACTTAAATACAGGAAGAATGAGTCTTCCTACTGTCTATGTGTTGAGCGTTTCCTGTGTCACCAGTTTTGCATTCTGATGCACCTCTGCAGGTTTACTGTATCCCTTGGACCTTCCCATTGACGATGAAACACAGAGATTGCATCGGAATTAAATATAAGAGACACAATGCCGACTTAAGTACAGGAAGACTGAGTCTTCCTACTGTCTATGTTTTGAGCGTTTCCTGTGACATCAGTTTTACTTTCCGATGCACGTCTGCAGGATTACTATATCCCTTGGACCTTCCCATTGACGATGAAACACAGATATTGCATCGGAATTAAATATAAGAGACACAATGCCGACTTAAGTACAGGAAGACTAAGTCTTCCAACTGTCTATGTTTTGAGCGTTTCCTGTGACACTAGTATTACATTCCGATGCGCCTCTGCAGATTTACTTTATCCCTTGGACCTTCCCATTGACGATGAAGCACAGAAATTGCATCGGAATTAAATATAAGAGACACAATGCCGACTTAAATACAGGAAGAATGAGTCTTCCTACTGTCTATGTGTTGAGCGTTTCCTCTGTCACCAGTTTTACATTCTGATGCACCTCTGCAGTTTTACTGTATCCCTTGGACCTTCCCATTGACGATGAAACACAGAGATTGCATCGGAATTAAATATAAGAGACACAAGGCCGACTTAAGTACAGGAAGACTGAGTCTTCCTACTGTCTACGTTTTTAGCGTTTCCTGTGTCACCAGTTTTACATTCCGATGCACCTCTGCAGGTTTACTGTATCCCTTGGACCTTCCCATTGGCGATGAAACACAGAAATTGCATCGGAATTAAATATAAGAGACACAATGCCGACTTAAGTACAGGAAGACTGAGTCTTCCTACTGTCTATGTTTTGAGCGTTTCCTGTGACACTAGTTTTACATTCCGATGCACCTCTGCAGATTTACTGTATCCCTTGGACCTTCCCATTGACGATGAAACACAGAATTTGCATCGGAATTAAACATAAGAGACACAATGCCGACTTAAATACAGGAAGAATGAGTCTTTAGACTGTCTATGGGTTGAGCGTTTCCTGTGTCACCAGTTTTACATTCTGATGCACCTCTGCAGGTGTACTGTATCCCTTGGACCTTCTCGTTGACGATGAAACACAGAAATTGCATCGGAATTAAATATAAGAGACACAATGCCGACTTAAGTACAGGAAGACTGAGTCTTCCTACTGTCTACGTTTTGAGCGTTTCCTGTGTCAGCAGTTTTACATTCCGATGCACCTCTGCAGGTTTACTGTATCCCTTGGACCTTCCCAATGACGATGAAACACAGAAATTGCATCGGAATTAAATATAAGAGACACAATGCAGACTTAAGTGCAAGAAAACAGTCTTCGTACGGTTTAATGTTTTGAGCGTTTCCTGTGTCACCAGTTTTACATTCCGATGCATCTCTGCCGGTTTACTGTATCCCTTTGACCTTCCCTTTCTCGATGAAACACAGAAATCGCATCGGCATTAAATATAAGAAACACAATGCCGACTTAAGTACAGGAAGACTGAGTCTTCCTACTGTCTATGTTTTGAGCGTTTCCTGTGTCACCAGTTTTACATTCTAATGCACCTCTGCAGGTTTTCTGTATCCATTGGAGCTTCCCATTGACGATGAAGCACAGAAATTGCATCGGAATTAAATATAAGAAACACAATGCCGACTTAAGTACAGGAAGACTGAGTCTTCCTACTGTCTATGGTTCAAATGGCTCTGAGCACTATGGGACTCAACTGCTGAAGTCATAAGTCCCCTAGAACTTAGAACTACCTAAACCTAACTAACCTAAGGACAACACACACATCCATGCCCGAGGCAGGATTCGAACCTGCGACCGTAGCGGTCGCGCGGTTCCAGACTGTAGCGCCAGAACCGCTCGGCCACCAGCGGCCGGCTACTGTCTATGTTTTGAGCGTTTCCGGTGTCAGCAGTTTTACATTCTGATGCACCTCTGCAGGTTTATTGTATCCCTTGGACCTTCCCATTGACGATGAAACACAGAAATTGCATCGGAATTAAATATAAGAGACACAATGCCGACTTAAATACAGGAAGAATGAGTCTTCCTACTGTCTATGTGTTGAGCGTTTCCTGTGTCACCAGTTTTACATTCTGATGCACCTCTGCAGGTTTACTGTATCCCTTGGACCTTCCCATTGACGATGAAACACAGAAATTGCATCGGAATTAAATATAAGAGACACAATGCCGACTCAAGTACAGGAAGACTGAGTCTTCCTACTGTCTACGTTTTGAGCGTTTCCTGTGTCACCAGTTTTACATTCCGATGCACCTCTGCAGCTTTACTGTATCCCTTGGACCTTCCCATTGACTATGAAACACAGAAATTGCATCGGAATTAAATATAAGAGACACAATGCCGACTTAAGTACAGGAAGACTGAGTCTTCCTACTGTCTATGTTTTGAGCGTTTCCTGTGACACTAGTTGTACATTCCGATGCACCTCTGCAGGTTTTGCTGTATCCCTTGGACCTTCCCATTGACGATGAAACACAGAAATTGCATCGAAATTAAATATAAGAGACACAATGCCGACTTAAGTGCAAGATAACAGTTTTCCTACGGTCAATGTTTTGAGCGTTTCCTGTGTCACCAGTTTTACATTCCGATGCACCTCTGCCGGTTTACTGTATCCCTTTGACCTTCCCCATCTCGATGAAACACAGAAATCGCATCGGAATTAAATATAAGAAACACAATGCCGACTTAAGTACAGGAAGACTGAGTCTTCCTACTGTCTATATTTTGAGCGTTTCCTGTGTCACCAGTTTTAAATTCTGATGCACCTCTGCAGGTTTTCTGTATCCATTGGACCTTCCCATTGACGATGAAACACAGAAATTGCATCGGAATTAAATATAAGAAACACAATGCCGACTTAAGTACAGGAAGACGGAGTCTTCCTACTGTCTGTGGTTTGAGCTTTTCCTGTGTCACCAGTTTTACATTCCGATGCACCTTTGCAGGTTTCCTGTATCCCTTGGACCTTCCCATTGACGATGAAACACAGAAATTGCATCGGAATTAAATATAAGAAATACAATGCCGACTTAAGTACAGGAAGACTGAGACTTCCTACTGTCATGTTTTGAGCGTTTTCTGTGTCATCAGTTTTACATTCAGATGCACCTCTGCAGGTTTACTGTATCCCTTGGACCTTCCCATTGACGATGAAAAACAGAAATTGCATCGGAATTAAATATAAGAGACACAATGCCGACTTAAATACAGGGAGACTGAGTGTTCCTAATCTCTATGGTTTGAGCGTTTGTTGTGTCACTAGTTTTACATTCCGAAGCACCACTGCTGGTTTACTGTATCCCTTGGACCTTCCCATTGTCGATGAAACACAGAAATTGCATCGGAATTAAATATAAGAGACACAATGCCGACTTAAGTACAGGAAAACTGAGTCTTCCTACTGTCTACGTTTTGAGCGTTTCCTGTGTCACCAGTTTTACATTCCGATGCACCTCTGCAGGTTTACTGTATCTCTTGGACCTTCCCATTGTCGATGAAACACAGAAATTGCATCGGAATTAAATATAAGAGACACAATGCAGACTTAAATATAGGAAGAATGACTCTTCCTACTGTCAATGTGTTGAGCGTTTCCTGTGTCACCAGTTTTACATTCTGAAGGACCTCTGCAGGTTTACTGTATCCCTTGGACCTTCCCATTGACGATGAAACACAGAGATTGCATCGGAATTAAATATAAGAGACACAATGCCGACTTAAGTACAGGAAGACTGAGTCTTCCTACTGTCTACGTTTCGAGCGTTTCCTGTGTCACCAGTTTTACATTCCGATGCACCTCTGCGGGTTTACTGTATCCCTTGGAGCTTCCCATTGACGATGAAACACAGAAATTTCATCGGAAATAAATATAAGAGACACAATGCCGACTTAAGTACAGCAAGACTGAGTCATCCTACTCTCTATGTTTTGAGCGTTTCCTGTGTCACCAGTTTTACATTCTGATGCACCTCTGCAGGTTTACTGTATCCCTTGGAGCTTCCCATTGACGATGAAACACAGAGATTGCATCGGAATTAAATATAAGAGACACAATGCCGACTTAAGTACAGGAAGACTGAGTCTTCCTACTGTCTATGTTTTGAGCGTTTCCTGTGACACTAGTTTTACATTCCGATGCACCTCTGCAGATTTACTGTATCCCTTGGACCTTCCCATTGACGATGAAACACAGAAATCGCATCGAAATTAAATATAAGAGACACAATGCAGACTTAAGTGCAAGAAAACAGTCTTCGTACGGTTTAATGCTTTGAGCGTTTCCTGTGTCACCAGTTTTACATTCCGATGCACCTCTGCCGGTTTACTGTATCCCTTTGACCTTCCCTTTCTCGATGAAACACAGAAATCGCATCGGCATTAAATATAAGAAACACAATGCCGACTTAAGTACAGGAAGACTGAGTCTTCCTACTGTCTATGGTTCAAATGGCTCTGAGCACTATGGGACTCAACTGCTGAGGTCATAAGTCCCCTAGAACTTAGAACTACTTAAACCTAACTAACCTAAGGACAACACACACCTCCATGCCCGAGGCAGGATTCGAACCTGCGACCGCAGCGGTCGCGCGGTTCCAGACTGTAGCGCCAGAACCGCTCGGCCACCAGCGGCCGGCTACTGTCTATGTTTTGAGCGTTTCCGGTGTCAGCAGTTTTACATTCTGATGCACCTCTGCAGGATTACTGTATCCCTTGGACCTTCCCATTGACGATGAAACACAGAAATTGCATCGGAATTAAATATAAGAGACACAATGCCGACTTATGTACAGGAAGACTGAGTCTTCCTACTGTCTATGTTTTGAGCGTTTTCTGTGTCATCAGTTTTACATTCAGATGCACCTCTGCAGGTTTACCGTATCCCTTGGACCTTCCCATTGACGATGAAAAACAGAAATTGCATCGGAATTAAATATAAGAGACACAATGCCGACTTAAGTACAGGAAGACTAAGTCTTCCTACTGTCTATGTTTTGAGCTTTTCCTGTGTCATCTGTTTTACTTTCCGATGCACCTCTGCAGGATTACTATATCCCTTGGACCTTCCCATTCACGATGGAACACAGAAATTTCATCGGAAATAAATATAAGAGACACAATGCCGACTTAAGTACAGGAAGACTGAGTCTTCCTACTGTCTATGTTTTGAGCGTTTCCTGTGTCACTAGTTTTACATTCCGATGCACCACTGCAGGTTTACTGTATCCCTTGGACCTTCCCATTGACGATGAAACACAGAAATTGCATCGGAATTAAATATAAGAGACACAATGCCGACTTAAGTACAGGAAGACTGAGTCTTCCTACTGTCTATGTTTTGAGCGTTTCCTGAGACACCAGTTTTACATTCTGATGCACCTCTGCAGGTTTACTGTATCCCTTGGACCTTCCCATTGACGATGAAACACAGAGATTGCATCGGAATTAAATATAAGAGACACAATGCCGACTTAAGTACAGGAAGACTGAGTCTTCCTACTGTCTACGGTTTGAGCGTTTCCTGTGTCACCAGTTTTACATTCCGATGCACCTCTGCAGGTTTACTGTATCCCTTGGACCTTCCCATTGACGATGAAACAAAGATATTGCATCGGAATTAAATATAAGACACACAATGCCGACTTAAGTACAGGAAGACTGAGTCTTCCTACTCTCTATGTTTTGAGCGTTTCCTGTGTCACTAGTTTTACATTCCGATGCACCACTGCAGGTTTACTGTATCCCTTGGACCTTCCCATTGTCGATGGAACACAGAAATTGCATCGGAATTAAATATAAGAGACACAATGCCGACTTATGTACAGGAAGACTGAGTCTTCCTACTGTCTATGTTTTGAGCGTTTTCTGTGTCATCAGTTTTACATTCAGATGCACCTCTGCAGGTTTACTGTATCCCTTGGACCTTCCCATTGACGATGAAAAACAGAAATTGCATCGGAATTAAATATAAGAGACACAATGCCGACTTAAGTACAGGAAGACTAAGTCTTCCTACTGTCTATGTTTTGAGCTTTTCCTGTGTCATCTGTTTTACTTTCCGATGCACCTCTGCAGGATTACTATATCCCTTGGACCTTCCCATTCACGATGGAACACAGAAATTTCATCGGAAATAAATATAAGAGACACAATGCCGACTTAAGTACAGGAAGACTGAGTCTTCCTACTGTCTATGTTTTGAGCATTTCCTGTGTCACTAGTTTTACATTCCGATGCACCACTGCAGGTTTACTGTATCCCTTGGACCTTCCCATTGACGATGAAACACAGAATTTGCATCGGAATTAAATATAAGAGACACAATGCCGACTTAAATACAGGAAGAATGAGTCTTCCTACTGTCTATGTGTTGAGCGTTTCCTGTGTCACCAGTTTTACATTCTGATGCACCTCTGCAGGTTTACTGTATCCCTTGGACCTTCTCGTTGACGATGAAACACAGAAATTGCATCGGAATTAAATATAAGAGACATAATGCCGACTTAAGTACAGGAAGACTGAGTCTTCCTACTGTCTATGTTTTGAGCGTTCCCTGTGTCACCAGTTTTACATTCCGATGCACCTCTGCAGGTTTACTGTATCCCTTGGACCTTCCCATTGACGATGAAACACAGAAATTGCATCGGAATTAAATATAAGAGACACAATGCCGACTTAAGTACAGGAAGACTGAGTCTTCCTACTGTCTATGTTTTGAGCGTTTCCTGTGACACCAGTTTTACATTCTGATGCACCTCTGCAGGTTTACTGTATCCCTTGGACCTTCCCATTGACGATGAAACACAGAGATTGCATCGGAATTAAATATAAGAGACACAATGCCGACTTAAGTACAGGAAGACTGAGTCTTCCTACTGTCTACGGTTTGAGCGTTTCCTGTGTCACCAGTTTTACATTCCGATGCACCTCTGCAGGTTTACTGTATCCCTTGGACCTTCCCATTGACGATGAAACAAAGAAATTGCATCGGAATTAAATATAAGACACACAATGCCGACTTAAGTACAGGAAGACTGAGTCTTCCTACTCTCTATGTTTTGAGCGTTTCCTGTGTCACTAGTTTTACATTCCGATGCACCACTGCAGGTTTACTGTATCCCTTGGACCTTCCCATTGTCGATGGAACACAGAAATTGCATCGGAATTCAATATAAGAGACACAATGCCGACTTAAATACAGGAAGAATGAGTCTTCCTACTGTCTATGTGTTGAGCGTTTCCTGTGTCACCAGTTTTGCATTCTGATGCACCTCTGCAGGTTTACTGTATCCCTTTGACCTTCCCATTGACGATGAAACACAGAAATTGCATCGGAATTAAATATAAGAGACAGAATGCCGACTTAAGTACAGGAAGACTGAGTCTTCCTACTGTCTATGTTTTGAGCGTTTCCTGTGACACCAGTTTTACATTCTGATGCACCTCTGCAGGTTTACTGTATCCCTTGGACCTTCCCATTGACGATGAAACACAGAGATTGCATCGGAATTAAATATAAGAGACACAATGCCGACTTAAGTACAGGAAGACTGAGTCTTCCTACTGTCTATGTTTTGAGCGTTTCCTGTGACACCAGTTTTACATTCTGATGCACCTCTGCAGGTTTACTGTATCCCTTGGACCTTCCCATTGACGATGAAACACAGAGATTGCATCGGAATTAAATATAAGAGACACAATGCCGACTTAAGTACAGGAAGACTGAGTCTTCCTACTGTCTATGTTTTGAGCGTTTCCTGTGACATCAGTTTTACTTTCCGATGCACCTCTGCAGGATTACTATATCCCTTGGACCTTCCCATTGACGATGAAACACAGATATTGCATCGGAATTAAATATAAGAGACACAATGCCGACTTAAGTACAGGAAGACTAAGTCTTCCAACTGTCTATGTTTTGAGCGTTTCCTGTGACACTAGTATTACATTCCGATGCGCCTCTGCAGATTTACTGTATCCCTTGGACCTTCACATTGACGATGAAACACAGAGATTGCATCGGAATTAAATATAAGAGACACAAGGCCGACTTAAGTACAGGAAGACTGAGTCTTCCTACTGTCTACGTTTTTAGCGTTTCCTGTGTCACCAGTTTTACATTCCGATGCACCTCTGCAGGTTTACTGTATCCCTTGGACCTTCCCATTGACGATGAAACACAGAAATTGCATCGCAATTAAATATAAGAGACACAATGCCGACTTAAGTACAGGAAGACTGAGTCTTCCTACTGTCTATGTTTTGAGCGTTTCCTGTGACACTAGTTTTACATTCCGATGCACCTCTGCAGATTTACTGTATCCCTTGGACCTTCCCATTGACGATGAAACACAGAATTTGCATCGGAATTAAACATAAGAGACACAATGCCGACTTAAATACAGGAAGAATGAGTCTTTAGACTGTCTATGGGTTGAGCGTTTCCTGTGTCACCAGTTTTACATTCTGATGCACCTCTGCAGGTGTACTGTATCCCTTGGACCTTCTCGTTGACGATGAAACACAGAAATTGCATCGGAATTAAATATAAGAGACACAATGCCGACTTAAGTACAGGAAGACTGAGTCTTCCTACTGTCTACGTTTTGAGCGTTTCCTGTGTCAGCAGTTTTACATTCCGATGCACCTCTGCAGGTTTACTGTATCCCTTGGACCTTCCCAATGACGATGAAACACAGAAATTGCATCGGAATTAAATATAAGAGACACAATGCAGACTTAAGTGCAAGAAAACAGTCTTCGTACGGTTTAATGTTTTGAGCGTTTCCTGTGTCACCAGTTTTACATTCCGATGCATCTCTGCCGGTTTACTGTATCCCTTTGACCTTCCCTTTCTCGATGAAACACAGAAATCGCATCGGCATTAAATATAAGAAACACAATGCCGACTTAAGTACAGGAAGACTGAGTCTTCCTACTGTCTATGTTTTGAGCGTTTCCTGTGTCACCAGTTTTACATTCTAATGCACCTCTGCAGGTTTTCTGTATCCATTGGAGCTTCCCATTGACGATGAAGCACAGAAATTGCATCGGAATTAAATATAAGAAACACAATGCCGACTTAAGTACAGGAAGACTGAGTCTTCCTACTGTCTATGGTTCAAATGGCTCTGAGCACTATGGGACTCAACTGCTGAAGTCATAAGTCCCCCAGAACTTAGAACTACCTAAACCTAACTAACCTAAGGACAACACACACATCCATGCCCGAGGCAGGATTCGAACCTGCGACCGTAGCGGTCGCGCGGTTCCAGACTGTAGCGCCAGAACCGCTCGGCCACAAGCGGTCGGCTACTGTCTATGTTTTGAGCGTTTCCGGTGTCAGCAGTTTTACATTCTGATGCACCTCTGCAGGATTACTGTATCCCTTGGACCTTCCCATTGACGATGAAACACAGAAATTGCATCGGAATTAAATATAAGAGACACATGCCGACTTATGTACAGGAAGACTGAGTCTTCCTACTGTCTATGTTTTGAGCGTTTTCTGTGTCATCAGTTTTACATTCAGATGCACCTCTGCAGGTTTACTGTATCCCTTGGACCTTACCATTGACGATGAAAAACAGAAATTGCATCGGAATTAAATATAAGAGACACAATGCCGACTTAAGTACAGGAAGCCTGAGTCTTCCAACTGTCTATGTTTTGAGCGTTTCCTGTGACACTAGTATTACATTCCGATGCGACTCTGCAGGTTTACTTTATCCCTTGGACCTTCCCATTGACGATGAAGCACAGAAATTGCATCGGAATTAAATATAAGAGACACAATGCCGACTTAAATACAGGAAGAATAAGTCTTCCTACTGTCTATGTGTTGAGCGTTTCCTCTGTCACCAGTTTTACATTCCGATGCACCTCTGCAGATTTACTGTATCCCTTGGACCTTCCCATTGACGATGAAACACAGAATTTGCATCGGAATTAAATATAAGAGACACAATGCCGACTTAAATACAGGAAGAATGAGTCTTCCAACTGTCTATGTGTTGAGCGTTTCCTGTGTCACCAGTTTTACATTCTGATGCACCTCTGCAGGTGTACTGTATCCCTTGGACCTTCTCGTTGACGATGAAACACAGAAATTGCATCGGAATTAAATATAAGAGACACAATGCAGACTTAAGTGCAAGAAAACAGTCTTCGTACGGTTTAATGTTTTGAGCGTTTCCTGTGTCACCAGTTTTACATTCCGATGCAGCTCTGCCGGTTTACTGTATCCCTTTGACCTTCCCTTTCTCGATGAAACACAGAAATCGCATCGGCATTAAATATAAGAAACACAATGCCGACTTAAGTACAGGAAGACTGAGTCTTCCTACTGTCTATGTTTTGAGCGTTTCCTGTGTCACCAGTTTTACATTCTAATGCACCTCTGCAGGTTTTCTGTATCCATTGGAGCTTCCCATTGACGATGAAGCACAGAAATTGCATCGGAATTAAATATAAGAATCACAATGCCGACTTAAGTACAGGAAGACTGAGTCTTCCTACTGTCTATGGTTCAAATGGCTCTGAGCACTATGGGACTCAACAGCTGAGGTCATAAGTCCCCTAGAACTTAGAACTACCTAAACCTAACTAACCTAAGGACAACACACACATCCATGCCCGAGGCAGGATTCGAACCTGCGACCGTAGCGGTCGCGCGGTTCCAGACTGTAGCGCCAGAACCGCTCGGCCACCAGCGGCCGGCTACTGTCTATGTTTTGAGCGTTTCCGGTGTCAGCAGTTTTACATTCTGATGCACCTCTGCAGGATTACTGTATCCCTTGGACCTTCCCATTGACGATGAAACACAGAAATTGCATCGGAATTAAATATAAGAGACACAATGCCGACTTATGTACAGGAAGACTGAGTCTTCCTACTGTCTATGTTTTGAGCGTTTTCTGTGTCATCAGTTTTACATTCAGATGCACCTCTGCAGGTTTACTGTATCCCTTGGACCTTACCATTGACGATGAAAAACAGAAATTGCATCGGAATTAAATATAAGAGACACAATGCCGACTTAAGTACGGGAAGCCTGAGTCTTCCTACTCTCTATGTTTTGAGCGTTTCCTGTGTCACTAGTTTTACATTCCGATGCACCACTGCAGGTTTACTGTATCCCTTGGACCTTCCCATTGTCGATGGAACACAGAAATTGCATCGGAATTAAATATAAGAGACACAAGGCCGACATAAGTACAGGAAGACTGAGTCTTCCTACTGTCTACGTTTTTAGCGTTTCCTGTGTCACCAGTTTTACATTCCGATGCACCTCTGCAGGTTTACTGTATCCCTTGGACCTTCCCATTGACGATGAAACACAGAAATTGCATCGGAATTAAATATAAGAGACACAATGCCGACATAAGTACAGGAAGACTGAGTCTTCCTACTGTCTATGTTTTGAGCGTTTCCTGTGACACTAGTTTTACATTCCGATGCACCTCTGCAGATTTACTGTATCCCTTGGACCTTCCCATTGACGATGAAACACAGAATTGGCATCGGAATTAAACATAAGAGACACAATGCCGACTTAAATACAGGAAGAATGAGTCTTTAGACTGTCTATGTGTTGAGCGTTTCCTGTGTCACCAGTTTTACATTCTGATGCACCTCTGCAGGTGTACTGTATCCCTTGGACCTTCTCGTTGACGATGAAACACAGAAATTGCATCGGAATTAAATATAAGAGACACAATGCCGACTTAAGTACAGGAAGACTGAGTCTTCCTACTGTCTACGTTTTGAGCGTTTCCTGTGTCAGCAGTTTTACATTCCGATGCACCTCTGCAGGTTTACTGTATCCCTTGGACCTTCCCAATGACGATGAAACACAGAAATTGCATCGGAATTAAATATAAGAGACACAATGGAGACTTAAGTGCAAGAAAACAGTCTTCGTACGGTTTAATGTTTTGAGCGTTTCCTGTGTCACCAGTTTTACATTCCGATGCACCTCTGCCGGTTTACTGTATCCCTTTGACCTTCCCTTTCTCGATGAAACACAGAAATCGCATCGGCATTAAATAAAAGAAACACAATGCCGACTTAAGTACAGGAAGACTGAGTCTTCCTACTGTCTATGTTTTGAGCGTTTCCTGTGTCACCAGTTTTACATTCTAATGCACCTCTGCAGGTTTTCTGTATCCATTGGAGCTTCCCATTGACGATGAAGCACAGAAATTGCATCGGAATTAAATATAAGAAACACAATGCCGACTTAAGTACAGGAAGACTGAGTCTTCCTACTGTCTATGGTTCAAATGGCTCTGAGCACTATGGGACTCAACTGCTGAGGTCATAAGTCCCCTAGAACTTAGAACTACCTAAACCTAACTAACCTAAGGACAACACACACATCCATGCCCGAGGCAGGATTCGAACCTGCGACCGTAGCGGTCGCGCGGTTCCAGACTGTAGCGCCAGAACCGCTCGGCCACCAGCGGCCGGCTACTGTCTATGTTTTGAGCGTTTCCGGTGTCAGCAGTTTTACATTCTGATGCACCTCTGCAGGATTACTGTATCCCTTGGACCTTCCCATTGACGATGAAACACAGAAATTGCATCGGAATTAAATATAAGAGACACATGCCGACTTATGTACAGGAAGACTGAGTCTTCCTACTGTCTATGTTTTGAGCGTTTTCTGTGTCATCAGTTTTACATTCAGATGCACCTCTGCCGGTTTACTGTATCCCTTGGACCTTACAATTGAAGATGAAAAACAGAAATTGCATCGGAATTAAATATAAGAGACACAATGCCGACTTAAGTACAGGAAGCCTGAGTCTTCCTACTCTCTATGTTTTGAGCGTTTCCTGTGTCACTAGTTTTACATTCCGATGCACCACTGCAGGTTTACTGTATCCCTTGGACCTTCCCATTGTCGATGGAACACAGAAATTGCATCGGAATTAAATATAAGAGACACAATGCCGACTTAAATACAGGAAGAATGAGTCTTCCTACTGTCTATGTGTTGAGCGTTTCCTGTGTCACCAGTTTTGCATTCTGATGCACCTCTGCAGGTTTACTGTATCCCTTGGACCTTCCCATTGACGATGAAACACAGAGATTGCATCGGAATTAAATATAAGAGACACAATGCCGACTTAAGTACAGGAAGACTGAGTCTTCCTACTGTCTATGTTTTGAGCGTTTCCTGTGACATCAGTTTTACTTTCCGATGCACCTCTGCAGGATTACTATATCCCTTGGACCTTCCCATTGACGATGAAACACAGATATTGCATCGGAATTAAATATAAGAGACACAATGCCGACTTAAGTACAGGAAGACTAAGTCTTCCAACTGTCTATGTTTTGAGCGTTTCCTGTGACACTAGTATTACATTCCGATGCGCCTCTGCAGGTTTACTTTATCCCTTGGACCTTCCCATTGACGATGAAGCACAGAAATTGCATCGGAATTAAATATAAGAGACACAATGCCGACTTAAATACAGGAAGAATAAGTCTTCCTACTGTCTATGTGTTGAGCGTTTCCTCTGTCACCAGTTTTACATTCCGATGCACCTCTGCAGATTTACTGTATCCCTTGGACCTTCCCATTGACGATGAAACACAGAATTTGCATCGGAATTAAATATAAGAGACACAATGCCGACTTAAATACAGGAAGAATGAGTCTTCCAACTGTCTATGTGTTGAGCGTTTCCTGTGTCACCAGTTTTACATTCTGATGCACCTCTGCAGGTGTACTGTATCCCTTGGACCTTCTCGTTGACGATGAAACACAGAAATTGCATCGGAATTAAATATAAGAGACACAATGCAGACTTAAGTGCAAGAAAACAGTCTTCGTACGGTTTAATGTTTTGAGCGTTTCCTGTGTCACCAGTTTTACATTCCGATGCAGCTCTGCCGGTTTACTGTATCCCTTTGACCTTCCCTTTCTCGATGAAACACAGAAATCGCATCGGCATTAAATATAAGAAACACAATGCCGACTTAAGTACAGGAAGACTGAGTCTTCCTACTGTCTATGTTTTGAGCGTTTCCTGTGTCACCAGTTTTACATTCTAATGCACCTCTGCAGGTTTTCTGTATCCATTGGAGCTTCCCATTGACGATGAAGCACAGAAATTGCATCGGAATTAAATATAAGAAACACAATGCCGACTTAAGTACAGGAAGACTGAGTCTTCCTACTGTCTATGGTTCAAATGGCTCTGAGCACTATGGGACTCAACTGCTGAGGTCATAAGTCCCCTAGAACTTAGAACTACCTAAACCTAACTAACCTAAGGACAACACACACATCCATGCCCGAGGCAGGATTCGAACCTGCGACCGTAGCGGTCGCGCGGTTCCAGAATGTAGCGCCAGAACCGCTCGGCCACCAGCGGCCGGCTACTGTCTATGTTTTGAGCGTTTCCGGTGTCAGCAGTTTTACATTCTGATGCACCTCTGCAGGATTACTGTATCCCTTGGACCTTCCCATTGACGATGAAACACAGAAATTGCATCGGAATTAAATATAAGAGACACAATGCCGACTTATGTACAGGAAGACTGAGTCTTCCTACTGTCTATGTTTTGAGCGTTTTCTGTGTCATCAGTTTTACATTCAGATGCACCTCTGCAGGTTTACTGTATCCCTTGGACCTTACCATTGACGATGAAAAACAGAAATTGCATCGGAATTAAATATAAGAGACACAATGCCGACTTAAGTACAGGAAGCCTGAGTCTTCCTACTCTCTATGTTTTGAGCGTTTCCTGTGTCACTAGTTTTACATTCCGATGCACCACTGCAGGTTTACTGTATCCCTTGGACCTTCCCATTGTCGATGGAACACAGAAATTGCATCGGAATTAAATATAAGAGACACAATGCCGACTTAAATACAGGAAGAATGAGTCTTCCTACTGTCTATGTGTTGAGCGTTTCCTGTGTCACCAGTTTTGCATTCTGATGCACCTCTGCAGGTTTACTGTATCCCTTGGACCTTCCCATTGACGATGAAACACAGAGATTGCATGGGAATTAAATATAAGAGACACAATGCCGACTTAAGTACAGGAAGACTGAGTCTTCCTACTGTCTATGTTTTGAGCGTTTCCTGTGACATCAGTTTTACTTTCCGATGCACCTCTGCAGGATTACTATATCCCTTGGACCTTCCCATTGACGATGAAACACAGATATTGCATCGGAATTAAATATAAGAGACACAATGCCGACTTAAGTACAGGAAGACTAAGTCTTCCAACTGTCTATGTTTTGAGCGTTTCCTGTGACACTAGTATTACATTCCGATGCGCCTCTGCAGGTTTACTTTATCCCTTGGACCTTCCCATTGACGATGAAGCACAGAAATTGCATCGGAATTAAATATAAGAGACACAATGCCGACTTAAATACAGGAAGAATAAGTCTTCCTACTGTCTATGTGTTGAGCGTTTCCTCTGTCACCAGTTTTACATTCCGATGCACCTCTGCAGATTTACTGTATCCCTTGGACCTTCCCATTGACGATGAAACACAGAATTTGCATCGGAATTAAATATAAGAGACACAATGCCGACTTAAATACAGGAAGAATGAGTCTTCCAACTGTCTATGTGTTGAGCGTTTCCTGTGTCACCAGTTTTACATTCTGATGCACCTCTGCAGGTGTACTGTATCCCTTGGACCTTCTCGTTGACGATGAAACACAGAAATTGCATCGGAATTAAATATAAGAGACACAATGCCGACTTAAGTACAGGAAGACTGAGTCTTCCTACTGTCTACGTTTTGAGCGTTTCCTGTGTCAGCAGTTTTACATTCCGATGCACCTCTGCAGGTTTACTGTATCCCTTGGACCTTCCCAATGACGATGAAACACAGAAATTGCATCGGAATTAAATATAAGAGACACAATGGAGACTTAAGTACAAGAAAACAGTCTTCGTACGGTTTAATGTTTTGAGCGTTTCCTGTGTCACCAGTTTTACATTCCGATGCACCTCTGCCGGTTTACTGTATCCCTTTGACCTTCCTTTTCTCGATGAAACACAGAAATCGCATCGGCATTAAATAAAAGAAACACAATGCCGACTTAAGTACAGGAAGACTGAGTCTTCCTACTGTCTATGTTTTGAGCGTTTCCTGTGTCACCAGTTTTACATTCTAATGCACCTCTGCAGGTTTTCTGTATCCATTGGAGCTTCCCATTGACGATGAAGCACAGAAATTGCATCGGAATTAAATATAAGAAACACAATGCCGACTTAAGTACAGGAAGACTGAGTCTTCCTACTGTCTATGGTTCAAATGGCTCTGAGCACTATGGGACTCAACTGCTGAGGTCATAAGTCCCCTAGAACTTAGAACTACCTAAACCTAACTAACCTAAGGACAACACACACATCCATGCCCGAGGCAGGATTCGAACCTGCGACCGTAGCGGTCGCGCGGTTCCAGACTGTAGCGCCAGAACCGCTCGGCCACCAGCGGCCGGCTACTGTCTATGTTTTGAGCGTTTCCGGTGTCAGCAGTTTTACATTCTGATGCACCTCTGCAGGATTACTGTATCCCTTGGACCTTCCCATTGACGATGAAACACAGAAATTGCATCGGATTTAAATATAAGAGACACATGCCGACTTATGTACAGGAAGACTGAGTCTTCCTACTGTCTATGTTTTGAGCGTTTTCTGTGTCATCAGTTTTACATTCAGATGCACCTCTGCCGGTTTACTGTATCCCTTGGACCTTACCATTGAAGATGAAAAACAGAAATTGCATCGGAATTAAATATAAGAGACACAATGCCGACTTAAGTACAGGAAGCCTGAGTCTTCCTACTCTCTATGTTTTGAGCGTTTCCTGTGTCACTAGTTTTACATTCCGATGCACCACTGCAGGTTTACTGTATCCCTTGGACCTTCCCATTGTCGATGGAACACAGAAATTGCATCGGAATTAAATATAAGAGACACAATGCCGACTTAAATACAGGAAGAATGAGTCTTCCTACTGTCTATGTGTTGAGCGTTTCCTGTGTCACCAGTTTTGCATTCTGATGCACCTCTGCAGGTTTACTGTATCCCTTGGACCTTCCCATTGACGATGAAACACAGAGATTGCATCGGAATTAAATATAAGAGACACAATGCCGACTTAAGTACAGGAAGACTGAGTCTTCCTACTGTCTATGTTTTGAGCGTTTCCTGTGACATCAGTTTTACTTTCCGATGCACCTCTGCAGGATTACTATATCCCTTGGACCTTCCCATTGACGATGAAACACAGATATTGCATCGGAATTAAATATAAGAGACACAATGCCGACTTAAGTACAGGAAGACTAAGTCTTCCAACTGTCTATGTTTTGAGCGTTTCCTGTGACACTAGTATTACATTCCGATGCGCCTCTGCAGGTTTACTTTATCCCTTGGACCTTCCCATTGACGATGAAGCACAGAAATTGCATCGGAATTAAATATAAGAGACACAATGCCGACTTAAATACAGGAAGAATAAGTCTTCCTACTGTCTATGTGTTGAGCGTTTCCTCTGTCACCAGTTTTACATTCCGATGCACCTCTGCAGATTTACTGTATCCCTTGGACCTTCCCATTGACGATGAAACACAGAATTTGCATCGGAATTAAATATAAGAGACACAATGCCGACTTAAATACAGGAAGAATGAGTCTTCCAACTGTCTATGTGTTGAGCGTTTCCTGTGTCACCAGTTTTACATTCTGATGCACCTCTGCAGGTGTACTGTATCCCTTGGACCTTCTCGTTGACGATGAAACACAGAAATTGCATCGGAATTAAATATAAGAGACACAATGCAGACTTAAGTGCAAGAAAACAGTCTTCGTACGGTTTAATGTTTTGAGCGTTTCCTGTGTCACCAGTTTTACATTCCGATGCAGCTCTGCCGGTTTACTGTATCCCTTTGACCTTCCCTTTCTCGATGAAACACAGAAATCGCATCGGCATTAAATATAAGAAACACAATGCCGACTTAAGTACAGGAAGACTGAGTCTTCCTACTGTCTATGTTTTGAGCGTTTCCTGTGTCACCAGTTTTACATTCTAGTGCACCTCTGCAGGTTTTCTGTATCCATTGGAGCTTCCCATTGACGATGAAGCACAGAAATTGCATCGGAATTAAATATAAGAAACACAATGCCGACTTAAGTACAGGAAGACTGAGTCTTCCTACTGTCTATGGTTCAAATGGCTCTGAGCACTATGGGACTCAACTGCTGAGGTCATAAGTCCCCTAGAACTTAGAACTACCTAAACCTAACTAACCTAAGGACAACACACACATCCATGCCCGAGGCCGGATTCGAACCTGCGACCGTAGCGGTCGCGCGGTTCCAGAATGTAGCGCCAGAACCGCTCGGCCACCAGCGGCCGGCTACTGTCTATGTTTTGAGCGTTTCCGGTGTCAGCAGTTTTACATTCTGATGCACCTCTGCAGGATTACTGTATCCCTTGGACCTTCCCATTGACGATGAAACACAGAAATTGCATCGGAATTAAATATAAGAGACACAATGCCGACTTATGTACAGGAAGACTGAGTCTTCCTACTGTCTATGTTTTGAGCGTTTTCTGTGTCATCAGTTTTACATTCAGATGCACCTCTGCAGGTTTACTGTATCCCTTGGACCTTACCATTGACGATGAAAAACAGAAATTGCATCGGAATTAAATATAAGAGACACAATGCCGACTTAAGTACAGGAAGCCTGAGTCTTCCTACTCTCTATGTTTTGAGCGTTTCCTGTGTCACTAGTTTTACATTCCGATGCACCACTGCAGGTTTACTGTATCCCTTGGACCTTCCCATTGTCGATGGAACACAGAAATTGCATCGGAATTAAATATAAGAGACACAATGCCGACTTAAATACAGGAAGAATGAGTCTTCCTACTGTCTATGTGTTGAGCGTTTCCTGTGTCACCAGTTTTGCATTCTGATGCACCTCTGCAGGTTTACTGTATCCCTTGGACCTTCCCATTGACGATGAAACACAGAGATTGCATGGGAATTAAATATAAGAGACACAATGCCGACTTAAGTACAGGAAGACTGAGTCTTCCTACTGTCTATGTTTTGAGCGTTTCCTGTGACATCAGTTTTACTTTCCGATGCACCTCTGCAGGATTACTATATCCCTTGGACCTTCCCATTGACGATGAAACACAGATATTGCATCGGAATTAAATATAAGAGACACAATGCCGACTTAAGTACAGGAAGACTAAGTCTTCCAACTGTCTATGTTTTGAGCGTTTCCTGTGACACTAGTATTACATTCAGATGCGCCTCTGCAGGTTTACTTTATCCCTTGGACCTTCCCATTGACGATGAAGCACAGAAATTGCATCGGAATTAAATATAAGAGACACAATGCCGACTTAAATACAGGAAGAATAAGTCTTCCTACTGTCTATGTGTTGAGCGTTTCCTCTGTCACCAGTTTTGCATTCTGATGCACCTCTGCAGGTTTACTGTATCCCTTGGACCTTCCCATTGACGATGAAACACAGAAATTGCATCGGAATTAAATATAAGAGACACAATGCCGACTTAAGTACAGGAAGACTGAGTCTTCCTACTGTCTATGTTTTGAGCGTTTCCTGTGACACTAGTATTACATTCCGATGCACCTCTGCAGGATTACTGTATCCCTTGGACCTTCCCATTGACGATGAAACACAGAAATTGAATCGGAATTAAATATAAGAGACACAATGCCGACTTAAATACAGGAAGAATGAGTCTTCCTACTGTCTATGTTTTGAGCGTTTCCTGTGTCACCAGTTTTACATTCTGATGCACCTCTGCAGGTTTACTGTATCCCTTGGACCTTCCCATTGACGATGAAACATAGAGATTGCATCGGAATTAAATATAAGAGACACAATGCCGACTTAAGTACAGGAAGACTGAGTCTTCCTACTGTCTACGTTTTGAGCGTTTCCTGTGTCACCAGTTTTACATTCCGATGCACCTCTGCAGGTTTACTGAATCCCTTGGACCTTCCCATTGACGATGAAACAAAGAAATTGCATCGGAATTAAATATAAGAGACACAATGCCGACTTAAGTACAGGAAGACTGAGTCTTCCTACTCTCTATGTTTTGAGCGTTTCCTGTGTCACTAGTTTTACATTCCGATGCACCACTGCAGGTTTACTGTATCCCTTGGACCTTCCCATTGTCGATGGAACACAGAAATTGCATCGGAATTAAATATAAGAGACACAATGCCGACTTAAATACAGGAAGACTGAGTCTTCCTACTGCCTACGTTTTGAGCGTTTCCTGTGTCACCAGTTTTACATTCCGATGCACCTCTGCAGGTTTACTGTATCCCTTGGACCTTCCCATTGACGATGAAACTCAGAAATTGCATCGGAATTAAATATAAGAGACACAATGCCGACCTAAGTACAGGAAGACTGAGTCTTCCTACTGTCTATGTTTTGAGCGTTTCCTGTGACACTAGTTTTACATTCCGATGCACCTCTGCAGATTTACTGTATCCCTTGGACCTTCCCATTGACGATGAAACACAGTAATTGCATCGAAATTAAATATAAGAGACAGAATGCCGACTTAAGTGCAAGAAAACAGTCTTCGTACGATCAATGTTTTGAGCGTTTCCTGTGTCACCAGTTTTACATTCCGATACACCTCTGCCGGTTTACTGTATCCCTTTGACCTTCCCTTTCTCGATGAAACACAGAAATCGCATCGGAATTAAATATAAGAAACACAATGCTTACTTAAGTACAGGAAGACTGAGTCTTCCTACTGTCTATGTTTTGAGCGTTTCCTGTGTCACCAGTTTTACATTCTAATGCACCTCTGCAGGTTTTCTGTATCCATTGGACCTTCCCATTGACGATGTAACACAGAAATTGCATCGGAATTAAATATAGGAGACACATTGACGACTTAAGTACAGGAAGACTAAGTCTTCCTACTGTCTATGTTTTGAGCTTTTCCTGTGACATCAGTTTTACTTTCCGATGCACCTCTGCAGGATTACTATATCCCTTGGACCTTCCCATTCACGATAGAACACAAAAATTTCATCCGAAATAAATATAAGAGACACAATGCCGACTTAAGTACAGGAAGACTGAGTCTTCCTACTGTCTATGTTTTGAGCGTTTCCTGTGTCACTAGTTTTACATTCCGATGCACCACTGCAGGTTTACTGTATCCCTTGGACCTTCCCATTGACGATGAAACACAGAATTTGCATCGGAATTAAATATAAGAGACACAACGCCGACTTAAGTACAGGAAAACTGAGTCTTCCTACTGTCTATGTTTTGAGCGTTTCCTGTGTCACCAGTTTTACATTCTGATGCACCTCTGCAAATTTTCTGTATCCATTGGACCTTCCCATTCACGATGAAACACAGAAATTGAATCGGAATTAAATATGAGAGACACAATGCCGACTTACGTACAGGAAGACTAAGTCTTCCTACTGTCTATGTTTTGAGCGTTTCCTGTGTCACCTGGTTTACATTCCGATGCACCTCTGCAGGTTTACTGTATCCCTTGGACCTTCCCATTGACGATGAAACACAGATATTGCATCGGAATTAAATATAAGAGACACAATGCCGACTTAAGTGCAGGAAGACTGAGTCTTCCAACTGTCTATGTTTTGAGCGTTTCCTGTGACACTAGTATTACATTCCGATGCGCCTCTGCAGGTTTACTGTATCCCTTGGACCTTCCCATTGACGATGAAGCACAGAAATTGCATCGGAATTAAATATAAGAGCCACAATGCCGACTGAAATACAGGAAGAATGAGTCTTCCTACTGTCTATGTGTTGAGCGTTTCCTGTGTCACTAGTTTTACATTCTGATGCACCTCTGCAGGTTTACTGTATCCCTTGGACCTTCCCATTGACGATGAAACACAGAGATTGCATCGGAATTAAATATAAGAGACACATTGCCGACTTAAGTACAGGAAGACTGAGTCTTCCTACTGTCTACGTTTTGAGCGTTTCCTGTGTCACCAGTTTTACATTCCGATGCACCTCTGCCGGTTTACTGTATCCCTTGGACCTTCCCATTGACGATGAAACACAGAAATTGCATCGGAATTAAATATAAGAGACACAATGCCGACTTAAGTACAGGAAGACTGAGTCTTCCTACTGTCTATGTTTTGAGCGTTTCCTGTGACACTAGTATTACATTCCGATGCACCTCTGCAGGTTTACTGTATCCCTTGGACCTTCCCATTGTCGATGAAACACAGAATTCGCATCAAAATTAAATATCAGAGACACAATGCCGACTTATGTACTGAAAGACTGAGTCTTCCTACTGTCTATGTTTTGAGCGTTTCCTGTGTCACCAGTTTTACATTCTGATGCACCTCTGCAGGTTTACTGTAACCATTGGACCTTCCCATTGAAGATGAAACACAGAAATTGCATCGGAGTTAAATATAAGAGACACAATGCCGACTTAAGTACAGAAAGACAGAGTCTTCCTTCTGTCTATGTTTAGAGCGTTTCCTGTGTCATCAGTTTTACATTCCGATGCACCTCTGAGGGTTTACTGTATCCCTTGGACGTTCCCATTGACGATGAAACACAGAAATTGCATCGGAATTAAATTTAAGGGACAGAATGCCGACTTAAGTACAGGAAGACTAAGTCTTCCTACTGTCTATGTTTTGAGCGTTTCCTGTGTCATCAGTTTTACTTTCCGATGCACCTCTGCAGGTTTACTATATCCCTTGGACCTTCCCATTCACGATGAAACACACAAATTTCATCGGAAATAAATATAAGAGGCACAATGCCGACTTAAGTACAGGAAGACTGAGTCTTCCTACTGTCTATGTTTTTAACGTTTCCTGTGTCACTATCTTTACATTCCGATGCACCTCTGCAGGTTTACTGTATCCCTTGGACCTTCCCATTGACGATGAAACACAGAAATTGCATCGGAATTAAATATAAGAGACACAATGCCGACTTAAGTACAGGAAGACTGAGTCTTCCTACTGTCTACGTTTTGAGCGTTTCCTGTGTCAGCAGTTTTACATTCCGACGCACCTCTGCAGGTTTACTGTATCCCTTGGATCTTCCCATTGGCGATGAAACACACAAATTGCATCGAATCTCAATATAAGAGGCACAATGCCGACTTAAGTACAGGAAGACTGAGTCTTCCTACTCTCTATGCTTTGAGCGTTTCCTGTGTTACCAGTTTGACATTCCGATGCACCCTTGCAGGTTTCCTGTATCCCTTGGACCTTCCCATTGACGATGAAACACAGAAATTGCATCGGAATTAAATATAAGAGACACAATGCCGACTTAAGTACAGGAAGACTGAGTCTTCCTACTCTCTATGTTTTGAGCGTTTCCTGTGTCATTAGTTTTACATTCCGATGCACCACTGCAGGTTTACTGTATCCCTTGGACCTTCCCATTCACGATGGAACACAGAAATTTCATCGGAAATAAATATAAGAGACACAATGCCGACTTAAGTACAGGAAGACTGAGTCTTCCTACTGTCTATGTTTTGAGCGTTTCCTGTGACACTAGTTTTACATTCCGATGCACCTCTGCAGGTTTACTGTATCCCTTGGACCTTCCCATTGACGATGAAACACAGAAATTGCATCGGAATTAAATATAAGAGACACAATGCCGACTTAAGTACAGGAAGACTGAGTCTTCCTACTGTCTACGTTTTGAGCGTTTCCTGTGTCAGCAGTTTTACATTCCGACGCACCTCTGCAGGTTTACTGTATCCCTTGGATCTTCCCATTGGCGATGAAACACACAAATTGCATCGAATCTCAATATAAGAGGCACAATGCCGACTTAAGTACAGGAAGACTGAGTCTTCCTACTCTCTATGCTTTGAGCGTTTCCTGTGTTACCAGTTTGACATTCCGATGCACCCTTGCAGGGTTCCTGTATCCCTTGGACCTTCCCATTGACGATGAAACACAGAAATTGCATCGGAATTAAATATAAGAGACACAATGCCGACTTAAGTACAGGAAGACTGAGTCTTCCTACTCTCTATGTTTTGAGCGTTTCCTGTGTCACTAGTTTTACATTCCGATGCACCACTGCTGGTTTACTGTATCCCTTGGACCTTCCCATTGACGATGAAACACAGAAATTGCATCGAAATTAAATATAAGAGACACAATGCCGACTTAAGTGCAAGAAAACAGTCTTCGTACGGTCAATGTTTTGAGCGTTTCCTGTGTCACCAGTTTTACATTCCGATGCAACTCTGCCGGTTTACTGTTTCCCTTTGACCTTCCCTTTCTCGATGAAACACAGAAATCGCATCGGAATTAAATAAAAGAAACACAATGCCTTCTTAAGTACAGGAAGACTGAGTCTTCCTACTGTCTATGTTTTGAGCGTTTCCTGTGTCACCAGTTTTACATTCCAATGCACCTATGCAGGTTTTCTGAATCCATTGGACCTTTCCATTGACGATGAAGCACATAAATTGCATCGGAATTAAATATAAGAAACACAATGCCGACTTAAGTACAGGAAGACTGAGTCTTCCTACTGTCTATGGTTTCAGCGTTTCCGGTGTCAGCAGTTTTACATTCTGATGCACCTCTGCAGGATTACTGTATCCCTTGGACCTTCCCATTGACGATGAAAAACAGAAATTGCATCGGAATTAAATATAAGAGACACAATGCCGACTTAAGTACAGGAAGACTAAGTCTTCCTACTGTCTATGTTTTGAGCTTTTCCTGTGTCATCAGTTTTACTTTCCGATGCACCTCTGCAGGATTACTATATTCCTTGGACCTTCCCATTCACGATGGAACACAGAAATTTCATCGGAAATAAATATAAGAGACACAATGCCGACTTAAGTACAGGAAGACTGAGTCTTCCTACTGTCTATGTTTTGAGCGTTTCCTGTGACACTAGTTTTACATTCCGATGCACCTCTGCAGGTTTACTGTATCCCTTGGACCTTCCCATTGACGATGAAACACAGAAATTGCATCGAAATTAAATATAAGAGACACAATGCCGACTTAAGTGCAAGAAAACAGTCTTCGTATGGTCAATGTTTTGAGCGTTTCCTGTGTCACCAGTTTTACATTCCGATGCAACTCTGCCGGTTTACTGTTTCCCTTTGACCTTCCCTTTCTCGATGAAACACAGAAATCGCATCGGAATTAAATAAAAGAAACACAATGCCTTCTTAAGTACAGGAGGACTGAGTCTTCCTACTGTCTATGTTTTGAGCGTTTCCTGTGTCACTAGTTTTACATTCCGATGCAACACTGCAGGTTTACTGTATCCCTTGGACCTTCCCATTAACGATGAAACACAGAAATTGCATCGGAATTAAATATAAGAGACACAATGACGACTTATGTACAGGAAGACTGAGTCTTCCTACTGTCTATGTTTTGAGCGTTTTCTGTGTCATCAGTTTTACATTCAGATGCACCTCTGCAGGTTTACTGTATCCCTTGGACCTTCCCATTGACGATGAAAAACAGAAATTGCATCGGAATTAAATATAAGAGACACAATGCCGACTTAAGTACAGGAAGACTAAGTCTTCCAACTGTCTATGTTTTGAGCTTTTCCTGTGTCACCAGTTTTTCATTCCGATGCACCTCTGCAGGTTTACTGTATCCCTTGGACCTTCCCATTGACGATGAAACACAGAAATTGCATCATAATTAAATATAAGAGACACAATGCCGACTTAAGTACAGGAAGACTGAGTCTTCCTACTGTCTATGTTTTGAGCGTTTCCTGTGACACTAGTATTACATTCCGATGCACCTCTGCAGGATTACTGTATCCCTTGGACCTTCCCATTGACGATGAAACACAGAAATTGAATCGGAATTAAATATAAGAGACACAATGCCGACTTAAATACAGGAAGAATGAGTCTTCCTACTGTCTATGTGTTGAGCGTTTCCTGTGTCACCAGTTTTACATTCTGATGCACCTCTGCAGGTTTACTGTATCCCTTGGACCTTCCCATTGACGATGAAACATAGAGATTGCATCGGAATTAAATATAAGAGACACAATGCCGACTTAAGTACAGGAAGACTGAGTCTTCCTACTGTCTACGTTTTGAGCGTTTCCTGTGTCACCAGTTTTACATTCCGATGCACCTCTGCAGGTTTACTGAATCCCTTGGACCTTCCCATTGACGATGAAACAAAGAAATTGCATCGGAATTAAATATAAGAGACACAATGCCGACTTAAGTACAGGAAGACTGAGTCTTCCTACTCTCTATGTTTTGAGCGTTTCCTGTGTCACTAGTTTTACATTCCGATGCACCACTGCAGGTTTACTGTATCCCTTGGACCTTCCCATTGTCGATGGAACACAGAAATTGCATCGGAATTAAATATAAGAGACACAATGCCGACTTAAATACAGGAAGAATGAGTCTTCCTACTGTCTATGTGTTGAGCGTTTCCTGTGTCACCAGTTTTGCATTCTGATGCACCTCTGCAGGTTTACTGTATCCCTTGGACCATCCCATTGACGATGAAACACAGAGATTGCATCGGAATTAAATATAAGAGACACAATGCCGACTTAAGTACAGGAAGACTGAGTCTTCCTACTGCCTACGTTTTGAGCGTTTCCTGTGTCACCAGTTTTACATTCCGATGCACCTCTGCAGGTTTACTGTATCCCTTGGACCTTCCCATTGACGATGAAACTCAGAAATTGCATCGGAATTAAATATAAGAGACACAATGCCGACTTAAGTACAGGAAGACTGAGTCTTCCTACTGTCTATGTTTTGAGCGTTTCCTGTGACACTAGTTTTACATTCCGATGCACCTCTGCAGATTTACTGTATCCCTTGGACCTTCCCATTGACGATGAAACACAGTAATTGCATCGAAATTAAATATAAGAGACAGAATGCCGACTTAAGTGCAAGAAAACAGTCTTCGTACGGTCAATGTTTTGAGCGTTTCCTGTGTCACCAGTTTTACATTCCGATACACCTCTGCCGGTTTACTGTATCCCTTTGACCTTCCCTTTCTCGATGAAACACAGAAATCGCATCGGAATTAAATATAAGAAACACAATGCTGACTTAAGTACAGGAAGACTGAGTCTTCCTACTGTCTATGTTTTGAGCGTTTCCTGTGTCACCAGTTTTACATTCTAATGCACCTCTGCAGGTTTTCTGTATCCATTGGACCTTCCCATTGACGATGAAACACAGAAATTGCATCGGAATTAAATATAGGAGACACAATGACGACTTAAGTACAGGAAGACTAAGTCTTCCTACTGTCTATGTTTTGAGCTTTTCCTGTGACATCAGTTTTAGTTTCCGATGCACCTCTGCAGGATTACTATATCCCTTGGACCTTCCCATTCACGATAGAACACAGAAATTTCATCCGAAATAAATATAAGAGACACAATGCCGACTTAAGTACAGGAAGACTGAGTCTTCCTACTGTCTATGTTTTGAGCGTTTCCTGTGTCACTAGTTTTACATTCCGATGCACCACTGCAGGTTTACTGTATCCCTTGGACCTTCCCATTGACGATGAAACACAGAATTTGCATCGGAATTAAATATAAGAGACACAACGCCGACTTAAGTACAGGAAAACTGAGTCTTCCTACTGTCTATGTTTTGAGCGTTTCCTGTGTCACCAGTTTTACATTCTGATGCACCTCTGCAAATTTTCTGTATCCATTGGACCTTCCCATTGACGATGAAACACAGAAATTGAATCGGAATTAAATATGAGAGACACAATGCCGTCTTACGTACAGGAAGACTAAGTCTTCCTACTGTCTATGTTTTGAGCGTTTCCTGTGTCACCTGGTTTACATTCCGATGCACCTCTGCAGGTTTACTGTATCCCTTGGACCTTCCCATTGACGATGAAACACAGATATTGCATCGGAATTAAATATAAGAGACACAATGCCGACTTAAGTGCAGGAAGAATGAGTCTTCCTACTGTCTATGTGTTGAGCGTTTCCTGTGTCACTAGTTTTACATTCTGATGCACCTCTGCAGGTTTACTGTATCCCTTGGACCTTCCCATTGACGATGAAACACAGAGATTGCATCGGAATTAAATATAAGAGACACAATGCCGACTTAAGTACAGGAAGACTGAGTCTTCCTACTGTCTACGTTTTGAGCGTTTCCTGTGTCACCAGTTTTACATTCCGATGCACCTCTGCCAGTTTACTGTATCCCTTGGACCTTCCCATTGACGATGAAACACAGAAATTGCATCGGAATTAAATATAAGAGACACAATGCCGACTTAAGTACAGGAAGACTGAGTCTTCCTACTGTCTATGTTTTGAGCGTTTCCTGTGACACTAGTTTTACATTCTGATGCACCTTTGCAGATTTACTGTATCCCTTGGACCTTCCTATTGACGATGAAACACAGAATTTGCATCGAAATTAAATATAAGAGACACAATGTCGACTTAAGTGCAAGAAAACTGTCTTCGTACGGTCAATGTTTTGAGCGTTTCCTGTGTCACCAGTTTTACATTCCGATGCAACTCTGCCGGTTTACTGTTTCCCTTTGACCTTCCCTTTCTCGATGAAACACAGAAATCGCATCGGAATAAAATAAAAGAAACACAATGCCTACTTAAGTACAGGAAGACTGAGTCTTCCTACTGCCTATGTTTTGAATGTTTCCTGTGTCACCAGTTTTACATTCTAATGCACCTATACAGGTTTTCTGTATCCATTGGACCTTTCCATTGACGATGAAGCACATAAATTGCATCGGAATTAAATATAAGAAACACAATGCCGACTTAAGTACAGGAAGACTGAGTCTTCCTACTGTCTATGTTTTCAGCGTTTCCGGTGTCAGCAGTTTTACATTCTGATGCACCTCTGCAGGATTGTTGTATCCCTTGGATCTTCCCATTGACGATGAAAAACAGAAATTGCATCGGAATTAAATATAAGAGACACAATGCCGACTTAAGTACAGGGAGACTAAGTCTTCCTACTGTCTATGTTTTGAGCTTTTCCTGTGTCATCAGTTTTACTTTCCGATGCACCTCTGCAGGATTACTATATCCCTTGGACCTTCCCATTCATGATGGAACACAGAAATTTCATCGGAAATAAATATAAGAGACACAATGCCGACTTAAGTACAGGAAGACTGAGTCTTCCTACTGTCTATGTTTTGAGCGTTTCCTGTGTCACTAGTTTTACATTCCGATGCACCACTGCAGGTTTACAGTATCCCTTGGACCTTCCCATTGACGATGAAACACAGAATTTGCATCGGAATTAAATATAAGAGACACAATGCCGACTTAAATACAGGAAGAATGAGTCTTCCTACTGTCTATGTGTTGAGCGTTTCCTGTGTCACCAGTTTTACATTCTGATGCACCTCTGCAGGTGTACTGTATCCCTTGGACCTTCTCGTTGACGATGAAACACAGAAATTGCATCGTAATTAAATATAAGAGACACAATGCCGACGTAAGTACAGGAAGACTGAGTCTTCCTACTGTCTACGTTTTGAGCGTTTCCTGTGTCAGCAGTTTTACATTCCGACGCACCTCTGCAGGTTTACTGTATCCCTTGGACCTTCCCAATGACGATGAAACACAGAAATTGCATAGGAATTAAATATAAGAGACACAATGCCGACTTAAGTACAGGAAGACTGAGTCTTCCTACTGTCTATGTTTTGAGCGTTTCCTGTGACACTAGTATTACATTCCGATGCACCTCTGCAGGTTTACTGTATCCCTTGGACATTCCCATTGTCGATGAAACACAGAATTCGCATCAAAATTAAATATCAGAGACACAATGCCGACTTATGTACTGAAAGACTGAGTCTTCCTACTGTCTATGTTTTGAGCGTTTCCTGTGTCACCAGTTTTACATTCTGATGCACCTCTGCAGGTTTACTGTAACCATTGGACCTTCCCATTGAAGATGAAACACAGAAATTGCATCGGAGTTAAATATAAGAGACACAATGCCGACTTAAGTACAGAAAGACTGAGTCTTCCTTCTGTCTATGTTTAGAGCGTTTCCTGTGTCATCAGTTTTACATTCCGATGCACCTCTGAGGGTTTACTGTATCCCTTGGACGTTCCCATTGACGATGAAACACAGAAATTGCATCGGAATTAAATTTAAGGGACAGAATGCCGACTTAAGTACAGGAAGACTAAGTCTTCCTACTGTCTATGTTTTGAGCGTTTCCTGTGTCATCAGTTTTACTTTCCGATGCACCTCTGCAGGTTTACTATATCCCTTGGACCTTCCCATTCACGATGAAACACACAAATTTCATCGGAAATAAATATAAGAGGCACAATGCCGATTTAAGTACAGGAAGACTGAGTCTTCCTACTGTCTATGTTTTTAACGTTTCCTGTGTCACTATCTTTACATTCCGATGCACCTCTGCAGGTTTACTGTTTCCCTTGGACCTTCCCATTGACGATGAAACACAGAAATTGCATCGGAATTAAATATAAGAGACACAATGCCGACTTAAGTACAGGAAGACTGAGTCTTCCTACTGTCTACGTTTTGAGCGTTTCCTGTGTCAGCAGTTTTACATTCCGACGCACCTCTGCAGGTTTACTGTATCCCTTGGATCTTCCCATTGGCGATGAAACACACAAATTGCATCGAATCTCAATATAAGAGGCACAATGCCGACTTAAGTACAGGAAGACTGAGTCTTCCTACTCTCTATGCTTTGAGCGTTTCCTGTGTTACCAGTTTGACATTCCGATGCACCCTTGCAGGTTTCCTGTATCCCTTCGACCTTCCCATTGACGATGAAACACAGAAATTGCATCGGAATTAAATATAAGAGACACAATGCCGACTTAAGTACAGGAAGACTGAGTCTTCCTACTCTCTATGTTTTGAGCGTTTCCTGTGTCATTAGTTTTACATTCCGATGCACCACTGCAGGTTTACTGTATCCCTTGGACCTTCCCATTCACGATGGAACACAGAAATTTCATCGGAAATAAATATAAGAGACACAATGCCGACTTAAGTACAGGAAGACTGAGTCTTCCTACTCTCTATGTTTTGAGCGTTTCCTGTGTCACTAGTTTTACATTCCGATGCACCACTGGTGGTTTACTGTATCCCTTGGACCTTCCCATTGTCGATGAAACACAGAAATTGTATCGGAATTAAATATAAGACATACAATGCCGACTTAAATACAGGAAGAATGAGTCTTCCTACTGTCTATGTGTTGAGCGTTTCCTGTGTCACCAGTTTTACATTCCGATGCACCTCTGCAGGTTTACTGTATCCCTTGGACCTTCCCATTGACGATGAAACACAGAAATTGCTTGGGAATTAAATATAAGAGACACAATGCCGACTTAAGTACAGGAAGACTGAGTCTTCCCACTGTCTATGTTTTGAGCGTTTCCTGTGACACTAGTTTTACATTCCGATGCACCTCTGCAGGTTTACTGTATCCCTTGGACCTTCCCATTGACGATGAAACACAGAAATTGCATCGGAATTAAATATAAGAGACACAATGCCGACTTAAGTACAGGAAGACTGAGTCTTCCTACTGTCTACGTTTTGAGCGTTTCCTGTGTCAGCAGTTTTACATTCCGACGCACCTCTGCAGGTCTACTGTATCCCTTGGATCTTCCCATTGGCGATGAAACACACAAATTGCATCGAATCTCAATATAAGAGGCACAATGCCGACTTAAGTACAGGAAGACTGAGTCTTCCTACTCTCTATGCTTTGAGCGTTTCCTGTGTTACCAGTTTGACATTCCGATGCACCCTTGCAGGTTTCCTGTATCCCTTGGACCTTCCCATTGACGATGAAACACAGAAATTGCATCGGAATTAAATATAAGAGACACAATGCCGACTTAAGTACAGGAAGACTGAGTCTTCCTACTCTCTATGTTTTGAGCGTTTCCTGTGTCATTAGTTTTACATTCCGATGCACCACTGCAGGTTTACTGTATCCCTTGGACCTTCCCATTCACGATGGAACACAGAAATTTCATCGGAAATAAATATAAGAGACACAATGCCGACTTAAGTACAGGAAGACTGAGTCTTCCTACTCTCTATGTTTTGAGCGTTTCCTGTGTCACTAGTTTTACATTCCGATGCACCACTGCTGGTTTACTGTATCCCTTGGACCTTCCCATTGACGATGAAACACAGAAATTGTATCGGAATTAAATATAAGACATACAATGCCGACTTAAATACAGGAAGAATGAGTCTTCCTACTGTCTATGTGTTGAGCGTTTCCTGTGTCACCAGTTTTACATTCCGATGCACCTCTGCAGGTTTACTGTATCCCTTGGACCTTCCCATTGACGATGAAACACAGAAATTGCTTTGGAATTAAATATAAGAGACACAATGCCGACTTAAGTACAGGAAGGCTGAGTCTTCCTACTGTCTATGTTTTGAGCGTTTCCTGTGACACTAGTTTTACATTCCGATGCACCTCTGCAGGTTTACTGTATCCCTTGGACCTTCCCATTGACGATGAAACACAGAAATTGCATCGAAATTAAATATAAGAGACACAATGCCGACTTAAGTGCAAGAAAACAGTCTTCGTACGGTCAATGTTTTGAGCGTTTCCTGTGTCACCAGTTTTACATTCCGATGCAACTCTGCCGGTTTACTGTTTCCCTTTGACCTTCCCTTTCTCGATGAAACACAGAAATCGCATCGGAATTAAATAAAAGAAACACAATGCCTTCTTAAGTACAGGAAGACTGAGTCTTCCTACTGTCTATGTTTTGAGCGTTTCCTGTGTCACCAGTTTTACATTCTAATGCACCTATGCAGGTTTTCTGTATCCATTTGACCTTTCCATTGACGATGAAGCACATAAATTGCATCGGAATTAAATATAAGAAACACAATGCCGACTTAAGTACAGGAAGACTGATTCTTCCTACTCTCTATGTTTTGAGCGTTTCCTGTGTCATTAGTTTTACATTCCGATGCACCACTGCAGGTTTACTGTATCCCTTGGACCTTCCCATTCACGATGGAACACAGAAATTTCATCGGAAATAAATATAAGAGACACAATGCCGACTTAAGTACAGGAAGACTGAGTCTTCCTACTCTCTATGTTTTGAGCGTTTCCTGTGTCACCAGTTTTACATTCTAATGCACCTATGCAGGTTTTCTGTATCCATTTGACCTTTCCATTGACGATGAAGCACATAAATTGCATCGGAATTAAATATAAGAAACACAATGCCGACTTAAGTACAGGAAGACTGATTCTTCCTACTCTTTATGGTTTCAGCGTTTCCGGTGTCAGCAGTTTTACATTCTGATGCACCTCTGCAGGATTACTGTATCCCTTGGACCTTCCCATTGACGATGAAAAACAGAAATTGCATCGGAATTAAATATAAGAGACACAATGCCGACTTAAGTACAGGAAGACTAAGTCTTCCTACTGTCTACGTTTTGAGCTTTTCCTGTGTCATCAGTTTTACTTTCCGATGCACCTCTGCAGGATTACTATATTCCTTGGACCTTCCCATTCACGATGGAACACAGAAATTTCATCGGAAATAAATATAAGAGACACAATGCCGACTTAAGTACAGGAAGACTGAGTCTTCCTACTGTCTATGTTTTGAGCGTTTCCTGTGTCACTAGTTTTACATTCCGATGCAACACTGCAGGTTTACTGTATCCCTTGGACGTTCCCATTGACGATAAAACACAGAAATTGCATCGGAATTAAATTTAAGGGACAGAATGCCGACTTAAGTACAGAAAGACTAAGTCTTCCTACTGTCTATGTTTTGAGCGTTTCCTGTGTCATCAGTTTCACTTTCCGATGCACCTCTGCAGGTTTACTATATCCCTTGGACCTTCCCATTCACGATGAAACACACAAATTTCATCGGAAATAAATATAAGAGGCACAATGCCGACTTAAGTACAGGAAGACTGAGTCTTCCTACTGTCTATGTTTTTAACGTTTCCTGTGTCACTATCTTTACATTCCGATGCACCTCTGCACGTTTACTGTATCCCTTGGACCTTCCCATTGACGATGAAACACAGAAATTGCATCGGAATTAAATATAAGAGACACAATGCCGACTTAAGTACAGGAAGACTGAGTCTTCCTACTGTCTATAATTTGAGCGTTTCCTGTATCACCAGTTTTACATTCCGATGCACATCTACAGGTTCTCTGTATCCATTGGACCTTCACAGTGACGATGAAACACAGAAATTTCATCGGAATTAAATATAAGAGACACAATGCCGACTTAAGTACAAGAAAACAGTCTTCTTACAGTCAATGTTTTGAGCGTTTCCTGTGTCACCAGTTTTACATTCCGATGCACCACTGCAAGCTTACTGTATCCCTTGGATCTTCCCATTGGCGATGAAACACACAAATTGCATCGAATCTCAATATAAGAGGCACAATGCCGACTTAAGTACAGGAAGACTGAGTCTTCCTACTCTCTATGCTTTGAGCGTTTCCTGTGTTACCAGTTTGACATTCCGATGCACCCTTGCAGGTTTCCTGTATCCCTTGGACCTTCCCATTGACGATGAAACACAGAAATTGCATCGGAATTAAATATAAGAGACACAATGCCGACTTAAGTACAGGAAGACTGAGTCTTCCTACTCTCTATGTTTTGAGCGTTTCCTGTGTCATTAGTTTTACATTCCGATGCACCACTGCAGGTTTACTGTATCCCTTGGACCTTCCCATTCACGATGGAACACAGAAATTTCATCGGAAATAAATATAAGAGACACAATGCCGACTTAAGTACAGGAAGACTGAGTCTTCCTACTCTCTATGTTTTGAGCGTTTCCTGTGTCACTAGTTTAACATTCCGATGCACCACTGCTGGTTTACTGTATCCCTTGGACCTTCCCATTGTCGATGAAACACAGAAATTGTATCGGAATTAAAAATAAGAGATACAATGCCGACTTAAATACAGGAAGAATGAGTCTTCCTACTGTCTATGTGTTGAGCGTTTCCTGTGTCACCAGTTTTACATTCCGATGCACCTCTGCAGGTTTACTGTATCCCTTGGACCTTCCCATTGACGATGAAACACAGAAATTGCTTGGGAATTAAATATAAGAGACACAATGCCGACTTAAGTACAGGAAGACTGAGTCTTCCTACTGTCTATGTTTTGAGCGTTTCCTGTGACACTAGTTTTACATTCCGATGCACCTCTGCAGGTTTACTGTATCCCTTGGACCTTCCCATTGACGATGAAACACAGAAATTGCATCGAAATTAAATATAAGAGACACAATGCCGACTTAAGTGCAAGAAAACAGTCTTCGTACGGTCAATGTTTTGAGCGTTTCCTGTGTCACCAGTTTTACATTCCGATGCACCTCTGCCGGTTTACTGTAGCCCTTTGACCTTCCCTTTCTCGATGAAACACAGAAATCGCATCGGAATTAAATATAAGAGACACAATGCCGACTTAAGTACAGGAAGACTGAGTCTTCCTACTGTCTATGTTTTGAGCGTTTCCTGTGTCACCAGTTTTACATTCTAATGCACCTATGCAGGTTTTCTGTATCCATTAGAAATTTCCATTGACGCTGAAGCACATAAATTGCATCGGAATTAAATATAAGAAACACAATGCCGACTTAAGTACAGGAAGACTGAGTCTTCCTACTGTCTATGTTTTCAGCGTTTCCGGTGTCAGCAGTTTTACATTCTGATGCACCTCTGCAGGATTACTGTATCCCTTGGACCTTCCCATTGACGATGAAACACAGAAATTGCATCGGAATTAAATTTAAGGGACACAATGCCGACTTAAGTACAGGAAGACTAAGTCTTCCTAATGTCTATGTTTTGAGCTTTTCCTGTGTCATCAGTTTTACTTTCCGATGCACCTCTGCAGGATTACTATATCCCTTGGACCTTCCCATTCACGATGGAACACAGAAATTTCATCGGAAATAAATATAAGAGACACAATGCCGACTTAAGTACAGGAAGACTGAGTCTTCCTACTGTCTATGTTTTGAGCGCTTCCTGTGTCACTAGTTTTACATTCCGATGCACCACTGCAGGTTTACTGTATCCCTTGGACCTTCCCATTGACGATGAAACACAGAAATTGCATCGGAATTAAATATAAGAGACACAATGCCGACTTAAGTACAGGAAGACTGAGTCTTCCTACTGTCTATGTTTTGAGCGTTTCCTGTGACACTAGTTTTACATTCCGATGCACCTCTGCAGATTTACTGTATCCCTTGGACCTTCCCATTGACGATGAAACACAGAATTTGCATCGAAATTAAATATAAGAGACACAATGCCGACTTAAGTGCAAGAAAACAGTCTTCGTACGGTCAATGTTTTGAGCGTTTCCTGTGTCACCAGTTTTACATTCCGATGCAACTCTGCCGGTTTACTGTTTCCCTTTGACCTTCCCTTTCTCGATGAAACACAGAAATCGCATCGGAATTAAATAAAAGAAACACAATGCCTTCTTAAGTACAGGAAGACTGAGTCTTCCTACTGTCTATGTTTTGAGCGTTTCCTGTGTCACCAGTTTTACATTCTAATGCACCTATGCAGGTTTTCTGTATCCATTGGACCTTTCCATTGACGATGAAGCACATAAATTGCATCGGAATTAAATATAAGAAACACAATGCCGACTTAAGTACAGGAAGACTGAGTCTTCCTACTGTCTATGGTTTCAGCGTTTCCGGTGTCAGCAGTTTTACATTCTGATGCACATCTGCAGAATTACTGTATCCCTTGGACCTTCCCATTGACGATGAAAAACAGAAATTGCATCGGAATTAAATATAAGAGACACAATGCCGACTTAAGTACAGGAAGACTAAGTCTTCCTACTGTCTATGTTTTGAGCTTTTCCTGTGTCATCAGTTTTACTTTCCGATGCACCTCTGCAGGATTACTATATCCCTTGGACCTTCCCATTCACGATGGAACACAGAAATTTCATCGGAAATAAATATAAGAGACACAATGCCGACTTAAGTACAGGAAGACTGAGTCTTCCGACTGTCTATGTTTTGAGCGTTTCCTGTGTCACTAGTTTTACATTCCGATGCAACACTGCAGGTTTACTGTATCCCTTGGACCTTCCCATTGACGATGAAACACAGAATTTGCAACGGAATTAAATATAAGAGACACAATGCCGACTTAAATACAGGAAGAATGAGTCTTCCTACTGTCTATGTGTTGAGCGTTTCCTGTGTCACCAGTTTTACATTCTGATGCACCTCTGCAGGTGTACTGTATCCCTTGGAACTTCTCGTTGACGATGAAACACAGAAATTGCATCGGAATTAAATATAAGAGACACAATGCCGACTTAAGTACAGGAAGACTGAGTCTTCCTACTGTCTACGTTTTGAGCGTTTCCTGTGTCAGCAGTTTTACATTCCGATGCACCTCTGCAGGTTTACTGTATCCCTTGGACCTTCCCAATGACGATGAAACACAGAAATTGCATAGGAATTAAATATAAGAGACACAATGCCGACTTAAGTACAGGAAGACTGAGTCTTCCTACTGTCTATGTTTTGAGCGTTTCCTGTGACACCAGTATTACATTCCGATGCACCTCTGCAGGTTTACTGTATCCCTTGGACCTTCCCATTGTCGATGAAACACAGAATTCGCATCAAAATTAAATATCAGAGACACAATGCCGACTTATGTACAGAAAGACTGAGTCTTCCTACTGTCTATGTTTTGAGCGTTTCCTGTGTCACCAGTTTTACATTCTGATGCAACTCTGCAGGTTTACTGTAACCATTGGACCTTCCCATTGAAGATGAAGCACAGAAATTGCATCGGAGTTAAATATAAGAGACACAATGCCGACTTAAGTACAGAAAGACTGAGTCTTCCTTCTGTCTATGTTTTGAGCGTTTCCTGTGTCATCAGTTTTACATTCCGATGCACCTCTGAGGGTTTACTGTATCCCTTGGACGTTCCCATTGACGATGAAACACAGAAATTGCATCGGAATTAAATTTAAGGGACACAATGCCGACTTAAGTACAGGAAGACTAAGTATTCCTACTGTCTATGTTTTGTGCGTTTCCTGTGTCATCAGTTTTACTTTCCGATGCACCTCTGCAGGTTTACTATATCCCTTGGACCTTCCCATTCACGATGAAACACACAAATTTCATCGGAAATAAATATAAGAGGCACAATGCCGACTTAAGTACAGGAAGACTGAGTCTTCCTACTGTCTATGCTTTTAACGTTTCCTGTGTCACTAGCTTTACATTCCGATGCACCTCTGCAGGTTTACTGTATCCCTTGGACCTTCCCATTGACGATGAAACACAGAAATTGCATCGGAATTAAATATAAGAGACACAATGCCGACTTAAGTACAGGAAGACTGAGTCTTCCTACTGTCTATAATTTGAGCGTTTCCTGTATCACCAGTTTTACATTCCGATGCACATCTACAGGTTTTCTTTATCCATTGGACCTTCACAGTGACGATGAAACACAGATATTTCATCGGAATTAAATATAAGAGACACAATGCCGACTTAAGTACAAGAAAACAGTCTTCTTACAGTCAATGTTTTGAGCGTTTCCTGTGTCACCAGTTTTACATTCCGATGCACCTCTGCAGGCTTACTGTATCCCTTGGATCTTCCCATTGGCGATGAAACACACAAATTGCATCGAATTTCAATATAAGAGGCACAATGCCGACTTAAGTACAGGAAGACTGAGTCTTCCTTCTCTCTATGATTTGAGCGTTTCCTGTGTTACCAGTTTGACATTCCGATGCACCTCTGCAGGTTTCCTGTATCCCTTGGACCTTCCCATTGACGATGAAACACAGAAATTGCATCGGAATTAAATATAAGAGACACAATGCCGACTTAAGTACAAGAAAAAAGTCTTCGTACGGTCAATGTTTTGAGCGTTTCCTGTGTCACCAGTTTTACATTCCGATGCACCTCTGCCGGTTTACTGTATCCCTTTGACCTTCCCTTTCTCGATGAAACACAGAAATCGCATCGGAATTAAATATAAGAAACACAATGCCGACTTAAGTACAGGAAGACTGAGTCTTCCTACCGTCTATGTTTTGAGCGTTTCCTGTGTCACCAGTTTTTCATTCTGATGCACCTCTGCAGGTTTTCTGTATCCATTGGACCTTCCCATTGACGACGAAACACAGACATTGCATCGGAATTAAATATAAGAGACACAATGCAGACTTAAGTACAGGAAGACTGAGTCTTCCTACTCTCTATGTTTTGAGCGTTTCCTGTGTCACTAGTTTTACATTCCGATGCACCACTGCAGGTTTACTGTATCCCTTGGACCTTCCCATTGTCGATGAAACACAGAAATTGTATCGGAATTAAATATAAGAGACACAATGCCGACTTAAATACAGGAAGAATGAGTCTTCCCACTGTCTATGTTTTGAGCGTTTTCTGTGTCATCAGTTTTACATTCAGATGCACCTCTGCAGGTTTACTGTATCCCATGGACCTTCCCATTGACGATGAGAAAACAGAAATTGCATCGGAATTAAATATAAGAGACACAATGCCGACTTAAGTACAAGAAGACTAAGTCTTCCTACTGTCTAAGTTTTGAGCGTTTCCTGTATCATCAGTTTTACTTTCCGATGCACCTCTGCAGGATTACTATATCCCTTGGACCTTCCCATTCACGATGGAACACAGAAATTTCATCGGAAATAAATATAAGAGACACAATGACGACTTAAGTACAGGAAGACTGAGTCTTCCTACTCTCTATGTTTTGAGCGTTTCCTGTGTCACTAGTTTTACATTCCGATGCACCACTGCAGGTTTACTGTATCCCTTGGACCTTCCCATTGTCGATGAAACAAAGAAATTGTATCGGAATTAAATATAAGAGACACAATGCCGACTTAAATACAGGAAGAATGAGTCTTCCTACTGTCTATGTGTTGAGCGTTTCCTGTGTAACCAGTTTTACATTCTGATGCACCTCTGCAGCTTTACTGTATCCCTTGGACCTTCCCATTGACGATGAAACACAGAAATTGCATCGGAATTAAATATAAGAGACACATTGCCGACTTAAGTACAGGAAGACTGAGTCTTCCTACTGTCTACGTTTTGAGCGTTTCCTGTGTCACCAGTTTTACATTCCGATGCACCTCTGCAGGTTTACTGTATCCCTTGGACCTTCCCATTGACGATGAAACAAAGAACTTGCATCGGAATTAAATATAAGAGACACAATGCCGACTTAAGTACAGGAAGACTGAGTCTTCCTACTGTCTATGTTTTGAGCGTTTCCTGTGACACTAGTTTTACATTCCGATGTAACTCTGCAGGTTTACTGTATCCCTTGGACCTTCCCATTGACGATGAAACACAGAAATTGCATGGAAATTAAATATAAGAGACACAATGCCGACTTAAGTGCAAGAAAACAGTCTTCGTACGGTCAATGTTTTGAGCGTTTCCTGTGTCACCAGTTTTACATTCCGATGCACCTCTGCCGGTTTACTGTATCCCTTTGACCTTCCCTTTCTCGATGAAACACAGAAATCGCATCGGAATTAAATATAAGAGACACAATGCCGACTTAAGTACAGGACGACTGAGTCTTCCTACCGTCTATGTTTTGAGCATTTCCTGTGTCACCAGTTTTACATTCTGATGCACCTCTGCAGGTTTTCTTTATCCATTGGACCTTCCCATTGACGATGAAACACAGAAATTGCATCGGAATTAAATATAAGAAACACAATTGCGACTTAAGTACAGGAAGACTGAGTCTTCCTACTGTCTATGTTCTGAGCGTTTCCTGTGTCAGCAGTTTTACATTCTGATGCACCTCTGCAGGATTACTGTATCCCTTGGACCTTCCCATTGACGATGAAACACAGAAATTGCATCGGAATTAAATATAAGAGACACAATGCCGACTTAAGTACAGGAAGACAGAGTCTTCCTACTGTCTATGTTTTGAGCGTTTTCTGTGTCATCAGTTTTACATTCAGATGCACCTCTGCAGGTTTACTGTATCCCTTGGACCTTCCCATTGACGATGAAAAACAGAAATTGCATCGGAATTAAATATAAGAGACACAATGCCGACTTAAGTACAGGAAGATTGAGTCTTCCTACTGTCTATGTGTTGAGCGATTCCTGTGTCACCAGTTTTACATTCTGATGCACCTCTGCAGGTTTACTGTATCCCGTGGACCTTCCCATTGACGATGAAACACAGAAATTGCATCGGAATTAAATATAAGAGACACAATGCCGACTTAAGTACAGGAAGACTGAGTCTTCCTACTGTCTACGTTTTGAGCGTTTCCTGTGTCACCAGTTTTTCATTCCGATGCACCTCTGCAGGTTTACTGTATCCCTTGGACCTTCCCATTGACGATGAAACACAGAAATTGCATCGGAATTAAATATAAGAGACACAATGCCGACTTATGTACAGGAAGACTGAGTCTTCCTACTGTCTATGTTTTGAGCGTTTCCTGTGACACTAGTTTTACACTCCGATGCACCTCTGCAGGTTTACTGTATCCCTTGGACTTTCCCATTGACGATGAAATACAGAAATTGCATCGGAATTAAATATAAGAGACACAATGCCGACTTAAGTGCAAGAAAACAGTCTTCGTACGGTCAATGTTTTGAGCGTTTCCTGTGTCACCAGTTTTACATTCCGATGCACCTCTGCCGGTTTACTGTATCCCTTTGACCTTCCCTTTCTCGATAAAACACAGAAATCGCATCGGAATTAAATATAAGAAACACAATGCCGACTTAAGTACAGGAAGACTGAGTCTTCCTACTGTCTATGTTTTGAGCGTTTCCTGTGTCACCAGTTTTACATTCTGATGCAACTCTGCAGGTTTTCTGTATCGATTGGACCTTCCCATTGACGATGAAACACAGAAATTGCAACGGAATTAAATATAAGAAACACAATGCCGACTTAAGCACAGGAAGACTGAGTCTTCCTCCTGTCTATGTTTTGAGCGTATAAGGTGTCAGCAGTTTTACTTTCTGATGCACCTCTGCAGGATTACTGTATCCCTTGGACCTTCCCATTGACGATGAAACACAGAAATTGCATCGGAATTAAATATAAGAGATACAGTGCCGACTTACGTACAGGAAGACTGAGTCTTCCTACTGTCTATGTTTTGAGCGTTTCCTGTGTCACTAGTTTTACATTCCGATGCACCACTGCAGGTTTACTGTATCCCTTGGACCTTCCCATTGTCGATGAAACACAGAAATTGCATCGGAATTAAATGTAAGAGACACAATGCCGACTTAAATACAGGAAGAATGAGTCTTCCTACTGTCTATGTTTTGAGCGTTTCCTGTGACACTAGTTTTACATTCCGATGCACCTCTGCAGATTTACTGTATCCCTTGGACCTTCCCATTGACGATGAAACACAGAAATTGCGTCGAAATTAAATATAAGAGACACAATGCCGACTTAAGTGCAAGAAAACAGTCTTCGTACGGTCAATGTTTTGAGCGTTTCCTGTGTCACCAGTTTTACATTCAGATGCACCTCTGCCGGTTTACTGTATCCCTTTGACCTTCCCTTCCTCGATGAAACACAGAAATCGCATCGGAATTTAATATAAGAAACACAATGCCGACTTAAGTACAGGAAGACTGAGTCTTCCTACTGTCTATGTTTTGAGCGTTTCCTGTGTCACCAGTTTTACATTATAATGCACCTCTGCAGGTTTTCTGTATCCATTGGACCTTCCCATTGACGATGAAGCACAGAAATTGCATCGGAATTAAATATAAGAAACACAATGCCGACTTAAGTACAGGAAGACTGAGTCTTCCTACTGTCTATGTTTTGAGCGTTTCCGGTGTCAGCAGTTTTACATTCTGATGCACCTCTGCAGGATTACTGTATCCCTTGGACCTTCCCATTGACGATGAAGCACATAAATTGCATCGGAATTAAATATAAGAGACACAATGCCGACTTAAGTACAGGAAGACTGAGTCTTCCTACTGTCTATGATTTGAGCGTTTTCTGTGTCATCAGTTTTACATTCAGATGCACCTCTGCAGGTTTACTGTATCCCTTGGACCTTCCCATTGACGATGAAAAACAGAAATTGCATCGGAATTAAATATAAGAGACACAATGCCGACTTAAGTACAGGAAGACTAAGTCTTCCTACAGTCTATGTTTTGTGCTTTTCCTGTGTCATCAGTTTTACATTCCGAGGCACCTCTGCTGGATTACTATATCCCTTGGACCTTCCCATTCACGATGGAACACAGAAATTTCATCGGAAATAAATGTAAGAGACACAATGCCGACTTAAGTACAGGAAGACTGAGTCTTCCTACTGTCTATGTTTTGAGCGTTTCCTGTGTCACTAGTTTTACATTCCGATGCACCACTGCAGGTTTACTGTATCCCTTGGACCTTCCCAATGACGATGAAACACAGAATTTGCATCGGAATTAAATATAAGAGACACAATGCCGACTTAAATACAGGAAGAATGAGTCTTCCTACTGTCTATGTGTTGAGCGTTCCTGTGTCACCAGTTTTACATTCTGATGCACCTCTGCAGGTTTACTGTATCCCTTGGACCTTCTCGTTGACGATGAAACACAGAAATTGCATCGGAATTAAATATAAGAGACACAATGCCGACTTAAGTACAGGAAGACTGAGTCTTCCTACTGTCTACGTTTTGAGCGTTTCCTGTGTCACCAGTTTTACATTCCGATGCACCTCTGCAGGTTTACTGTATCCCTTGGACCTTCCCATTGGCGATGAGACACAGAAATTGCATCGGAATTAAATATAAGAGACACAATGCCGACTTAAGTACAGGAAGACTGAGTCTTCCTACTGTCTATGTTTTGAGCGTTTCCTGTGACACTAGTATTACATTCCGATGCACCTCTGCAGGTTTACTGTATCCCTTGGACCTTCCCATTGACGATGAAATACAGAAATTGCATCGGAATTAAATATAAGAGACACAATGCTGACTTAAGTACAGGAAGACTTAGTCTTCCTACTGTCTATGTATGGAGCGTGTCCTGTGTCACCAGTTTTACATTCCGATGCACCTCTGCAGGCTTACTGTATGCCTTGGACCTTCCCATTGACGATGAAATACAGAAATTGCATCGGAATTAAATATAAGAGGCACAATGCCGACTTAAGTACAGGAAGACTAAGTCTTCCTATAATTTGAGCGTTTCCTATGTCACCAGTTTTACATTTCGATGCACCTCTACATGTTTACTGTATACGTTGGACCTTCACAGTGACGACAAAACACAGACATTGCATCGGAATTAAATATAAGAGACACAATGCCGACTTAAGTACAGGAAGACTGAGTCTTCCTACTCTCTATGTTTTGAGCGTTTCCTGTATCATCAGTTTTACTTTCCGATGCACCTCTGCAGGATTACTATATCCCTTGGACCTTCCCATTCACGATGGAACACAGAAAATTCATCGGAAATAAATATAAGAGACACAATGCCGACTTAAGTACAGGAAGACTGAGTCTTCCTACTCTCTATGTTTTGAGCGTTTCCTGTGTCACTAGTTTTACATTCCGATGCACCACTGCAGGTTTACTGTATCCCTTGGACCTTCCCATTGTCGATGAAACACAGAAATTGTATCGGAATTAAATATAAGAGACACAATGCCGACTTAAATACAGGAAGAATGAGTCTTCCTACTGTCTATGTGTTGAGCGTTTCCTGTGTCACCAGTTTTACATTCCGATGCACCTCTGCAGGTTTACTGTATCCCTTGGACCTTCCCATTGACGATGAAACACAGAAATTGCATCGGAATTAAATATAAGAGACACAATGCCGACTTAAGTACAGGAAGACCGAGTCTTCCTACTGTCTACGTTTTGAGCGTTTCCTGTGTCACCAGTTTTACATTCCGATGCACCTCTGCTGGTTTACTGTATCCCTTGGACCTTCCCATTGACGATGAAACACAGAAATTGCATCGGAATTAAATATAAGAGACACAATGCCGACTTAAGTACAGGAAGACTGTGTCTTCCTACTGTCTATGTTTTGAGAGTTTCCTGTGACACTAGTTTTACATTCCGATGCACCTCTGCAGGTTTACTGTATCCCTTGGACCTTCCCATTGACGATGAAACACAGAAATTGCATCGAAATTAAATATAAGAGACACAATGCCGACTTTAGAGCAAGAAAACAGTCTTCGTACGGTCAATGTTTTGAGTGTTTCCTGTGTCACCAGTTTTACATTCCGATGCACCTCTGCCGGTTTACTGTATCCCTTTGACCTTCCCTTTCTCGATGAAACACAGAAATCGCATCGGAATTAAATATAAGAGACACAATGCCGACTTAAGTACAGGACGACTGAGTCTTCCTACCGTCTATGTTTTGAGCATTTCCTGTGTCACCAGTTTTACATTCTGATGCACCTCTGCAGGTTTTCTTTATCCATTGGACCTTCCCATTGACGATGAAACACAGAAATTGCATCGGAATTAAATAGAAGAAACACAATTGCGACTTAAGTACAGGAAGACTGAGTCTTCCTACTGTCTATGTTTTGAGCGTTACCTGTGTCAGCAGTTTTACATTCTGATGCACCTCTGCAGGATTACTGTATCCCTTGGACCTTCCCATTGACGATGAAACACAGAAATTGCATCGGAATTAAATATAAGAGACACAATGCCGACTTGAGTACAGGAAGACAGAGTCTTCCTACTGTCTATGTTTTGAGCGTTTTCTGTGTCATCAGTTTTACATTCAGATGCACCTCTGCAGGTTTACTGTATCCCTTGGACCTTCCCATTGACGATGAAAAACAGAAATTGCATCGGAATTAAATATAAGAGACACAATGCCGACTTAAGTACAGGAAGAATGAGTCTTCCTACTGTCTATGTGTTGAGCGATTCCTGTGTCACCAGTTTTACATTCTGATGCACCTCTGCAGGTTTACTGTATCCCGTGGACCTTCCCATTGACGATGAAACACAGAAATTGCATCGGAATTAAATATAAGAGACACAATGCCGACTTAAGTACAGGAAGACTGAGTCTTCCTACTGTCTATGTTTTGAGCGTTTCCTGTGTCACCAGTTTTACATTCCGATGCACCTCTGCAGGTTTACTGTATCCCTTGGACTTTCCCATTGACGATGAAATACAGAAATTTCATCGGAATTAAATATAAGAGACACAATGCCGACTTAAGTGCAAGAAAACAGTCTTCGTACGGTCAATGTTTTGAGCGTTTCCTGTGTCACCAGTTTTACATTCCGATGCACCTCTGCCGGTTTACTGTATCCCTTTGATCTTCCCTTTCGCGATAAAACACAGAAATCGCATCGGAATTAAATATAAGAAACACAATGCCGACTTAAGTACAGGAAGACTGAGTCTTCCTACTGTCTATGTTTTGAGCGTTTCCTGTGTCACCAGTTTTACATTCAGATGCACCTCTGCAGGTTTACTGTATCCCTTTGACCTTCCCTTTCTCGATGAAACACAGAAATCGCATCGGAATTTAATATAAGAAACACAATGCCGACTTAAGTACAGGAAGACTGAGTCTTCCTACTGTCTATGTTTTGAGCGTTTCCTGTGTCACCAGTTTTACATTATAATGCACCTCTGCAGGTTTTCTGTATCCATTGGACCTTCCCATTGACGATGAAGCACAGAAATTGCATCGGAATTAAATATAAGAAACACAATGCCGACTTAAGTACAGGAAGACTGAGTCTTCCTACTGTCTATGAGCGTTTCCGGTGTCAGCAGTTTTACATTCTGATGCACCTCTGCAGGTTTACTGTATCCCTTGGACCTTCCCATTGACGATGAAGCACATAAATTGCATCGGAATTAAATATAAGAGACACAATGCCGACTTAAGTACAGGAAGACTGAGTCTCCCTACTGTCTATGATTTGAGCGTTTTCTGTGTCATCAGTTTTACATTCAGATGCACCTCTGCAGGTTTACTGTATCCCTTGGACCTTCCCATTGACGATGAAAAACAGAAATTGCATCGGAGTAAATATAAGAGACACAATGCCGACTTAAGTACAGGAAGACTAAGTCTTCCTACAGTCTATGTTTTGTGCTTTTCCTGTGTCATCAGTTTTACTTTCCGAGGCACCTCTGCTGGATTACTATATCCCTTGGACCTTCCCATTCACGATGGAACACAGAAATTTCATCGGAAATAAATGTAAGAGACACAATGCCGACTTAAGTACAGGAAGACTGAGTCTTCCTACTGTCTATGTTTTGAGCGTTTCCTGTGTCACTAGTTTTACATTCCGATGCACCACTGCAGGTTTACTGTATCCCTTGGACCTTCTCATTGACGATGAAACACAGAATTTGCATCGGAATTAAATATAAGAGACACAATGCCGACTTAAATACAGGAAGAATGAGTCTTCCTACTGTCTATGTGTTGAGCGTTTCCTGTGTCACCAGTTTTACATTCTGATGCACCTCTGCAGGTTTACTGTATCCCTTGGACCTTCTCGTTGACGATGAAACACAGAAATTGCATCGGAATTAAATATAAGAGACACAATGCCGACTTAAGTACAGGAAGACTGAGTCTTCCTACTGCCTACGTTTTGAGCGTTTCCTGTGTCACCAGTTTTACATTCCGATGCACCTCTGCAGGTTTACTGTATCCCTTGGACCTTCCCATTGGCGATGAGACACAGAAATTGCATCGGAATTAAATATAAGAGACACAATGCCGACTTAAGTACAGGAAGACTGAGTCTTCCTACTGTCTATGTTTTGAGCGTTTCCTGTGACACTAGTATTACATTCCGATGCACCTCTGCAGGTTTACTGTATCCCTTGGACCTTCCCATTGACGATGAAATACAGAAATTGCATCGGAATTAAATATAAGAGACACAATGCTGACTTAAGTACAGGAAGACGTAGTCTTCCTACTGTCTTGTATTGAGCGTGTCCTGTGTCACCAGTTTTACATTCCGATGCACCTCTGCAGGCTTACTGTATCCCTTGGACCTTCCCATTGACGATGAATACAGATATTTCATCGGAATTAAATATAAGAGACACAATGCCGACTTAAGTACAGGAAGACTAAGTCTTCCTATAATTTGAGCGTTTCCTATGTCACCAGTTTTACATTCCGATGCACCTCTACATGTTTACTGTATCCGTTGGACCTTCACAGTGACGATGAAACACAGAAATTGCATCGGAATTAAATATAAGAGACACAATGCCGACTTAAGTACAGGAAGACTGAGTCTTCCTACTGTCTATGTTCTGAGCGTTTCCTGTGACACTAGTATTACATTCCGATGTACCTCTGCAGGTTTACTGTATCCCTTGGACCTTCCCATTGGCGATGAAACACAGAAATTTCATCGGAAATAAATATAAGAGACACAATGCCGACTTAAGTACAGGAAGACTGAGTCTTCCTACTCTCTATGTTTTGAGCGTTTCCTGTGTCACTAGTTTTACATTCCGATGCACCACCGCAGGTTTACTGTATCCCTTGGACCTTCTCGTTGACGATGAAACACAGAAATTGCATCGGAATTAAATATAAGAGACACAATGCCGACTTAAGTACAGGAAGACTGAGTCTTCCTACTGTCTATGTTTTGAGCGTTTCCTGTGACACTAGTATTACATTCCGATGCACCTCTGCAGGTTTACTGTATCCCTTGGACCTTCCCATTGGCGATGAAACACAGAAATTGCATCGGAATTAAATATAAGAGACACAATGCCGACCTAAGTACAGGAGGACTGAGTCTTCCTACTGTCTATGTTTTGAGCGTTTCCTGTGACACTAGTATTACATTCCGATGCACCTCTGCAGGTTTACTGTATCCCTTGGACCTTCCCATTGACGATGAACTACAGAAATTGCATCGGAATTAAATATAAGAGACACAATGCCGACTTAAGTACAGGAAGACTGAGTCTTCCTACTGTCTATGTATTGAGCGTGTCCTGTGTCACCAGTTTTACATTCCGATGCACCTCTGCAGGCTAACTGTATCCCTTGGACCTTCCCATTGACGATGAAACACAGAAATTGCATCGGAATTAAATATAAGAGACACAATGCCGACTTAAGTACAGGAAGACTAAGTCTTCCTATAATTTGAGCGTTTCCTATGTCACCAGTTTTACATTCCGATGCACCTCTACATGTTTACTGTATCCGTTGGACCTTCACAGTGACGATGAAACACAGAAATTGCATCGGAATTAAATATAAGAGACACAATGCCGACTTAAGTACAGGAAGACTGAGTCTTCCTACTGTCTATGTTCTGAGCGTTTCCTGTGACACTAGTATTACATTCCGATGCACCTCTGCAGGCTTACTGTATCACTTGGACCTTCCCATTGACGATGAAACACAGAAATTTCATCGGAAATATATATAAGAGACACAATGCCGACTTAAGTACAGGAAGACTGAGTCTTCCTACTCTCTATGTTTTGAGCGTTTCCTGTGTCACTAGTTTTACATTCCGATGCACCACTGCAGGTTTACTGTATCCCTTGGACCTTCCCATTGTCGAAGAAACGCAGAAATTGCATCGGAATTAAATATAAGAAACACAATGCCGACTTAAGTACAGGAAGACTGAGTCTTCCTACTGTCTATGTTTTGAGCGTTTCCGGTGTCAGCAGTTTTACATTCTGATGCACCTCTGCAGGTTTACTGTATCCCTTGGACCTTCCCATTGACGATGAAGCACATAAATTGCATCGGAATTAAATATAAGAGACACAATGCCGACTTAAGTACAGGAAGACTGAGTCTTCCTACTGTCTATGATTTGAGCGTTTTCTGTGTCATCAGTTTTACATTCAGATGCACCTCTGCAGGTTTACTGTATCCCTTGGACCTTCCCATTGACGATGAAAAACAGAAATTGCATCGGAATTAAATATAAGAGACACAATGCCGACTTAAGTACAGGAAGACTAAGTCTTCCTACAGTCTATGTTTTGTGCTTTTCCTGTGTCATCAGTTTTACTTTCCGAGGCACCTCTGCTGGATTACTATATCCCTTGGACCTTCCCATTCACGATGGAACACAGAAATTTCATCGGAAATAAATGTAAGAGACACAATGCCGACTTAAGTACAGGAAGACTGAGTCATCCTACTGTCTATGTTTTGAGCGTTTCCTGTGTCACTAGTTTTACATTCCGATGCACCACTGCAGGTTTACTGTATCCCTTGGACCTTCCCATTGACGATGAAACACAGAATTTGCATCGGAATTAAATATAAGAGACACAATGCCGACTTAAATACAGGAAGAATGAGTCTTCCTACTGTCTATGTGTTGAGCGTTTCCTGTGTCACCAGTTTTACATTCTGATGCACCTCTGCAGGTTTACTGTATCCCTTGGACCTTCTCGTTGACGATGAAACACAGAAATTGCATCGGAATTAAATATAAGAGACACAATGCCGACTTAAGTACAGGAAGACTGAGTCTTCCTACTGTCTACGTTTTGAGCGTTTCCTGTGTCACCAGTTTTACATTCCGATGCACCTCTGCAGGTTTACTGTATCCCTTGGACCTTCCCATTGGCGATGAGACACAGAAATTGCATCGGAATTAAATATAAGAGACACAATGCCGACTTAAGTACAGGAAGACTGAGTCTTCCTACTGTCTATGTTTTGAGCGTTTCCTGTGACACTAGTATTACATTCCGATGCACCTCTGCAGGTTTACTGTATCCCTTGGACCTTCCCATTGACGATGAAATACAGAAATTGCATCGGAATTAAATATAAGAGACACAATGCTGACTTAAGTACAGGAAGACGTAGTCTTCCTACTGTCTATGTATTGAGCGTGTCCTGTGTCACCAGTTTTACATTCCGATGCACCTCTGCAGGCATACTGTATCCCTTGGACCTTCCCATTGACGATGAAACACAGAAATTGCATCGGAATTAAATATAAGAGACACAATGCCGACTTAAGTACAGGAAGACTGAGTCTTCCTATAATTTGAGCGTTTCCTATGTCACCAGTTTTACATTCCGATGCACCTCTACATGTTTACTGTATCCGTTGGACCTTCACAGTGACGATGAAACACAGAAATTGCATCGGAATTAAATATAAGAGACACAATGCCGACTTAAGTACAGGAAGACTGAGTCTTCCTACTGTCTATGTTTTGAGCGTTTCCTGTGACACTAGTATTACATTCCGATGCACCTCTGCAGGTTTACTGTATCCCTTGGACCTTCCCATTGGCGATGAAACACAGAAATTGCATCGGAATTAAATATAAGAGACACAATGCCGACCTAAGTACAGGAAGACTGAGTCTTCCTACTGTCTATGTTTTGAGCGTTTCCTGTGACACTAGTATTACATTCCGATGCACCTCTGCAGGTTTACTGTATCCCTTGGACCTTCCCATTGACGATGAAATACAGAAATTGCATCGGAATTAAATATAAGAGACACAATGCCGACTTAAGTACAGGAAGACTGAGTCTTCCTACTGTCTATGTATTGAGCGTGTCCTGTGTCACCAGTTTTACATTCCGATGCACCTCTGCAGGCTTACTGTATCCCTTGGACCTTCCCATTGACGATGAAACACAGAAATTGCATCGTAATTAAATATAAGAGACACAATGCCGACTTAAGTACAGGAAGACTAAGTCTTCCTATAATTTGAGCGTTTCCTATGTCACCAGTTTTACATTCCGATGCACCTCTACATGTTTACTGTATCCGTTGGACCTTCACAGTGACGATGAAACACAGAAATTTCATCGGAAATAAATATAAGAGACACAATGCCGACTTAAGTACAGGAAGACTGAGTCTTCCTACTCTCTATGTTTTGAGCGTTTCCTGTGTCACTAGTTTTACATTCCGATACACCACTGCAGGTTTACTGTACCCCTTGGACCTTCCCATTGTCGAAGAAACGCAGAAATTGCATCGGAATTAAATATAAGAGACACAATGCCGACTTAAATACAGGAAGAATGAGTCTTCCTACTGTCTACGTTTTGAGCGTTTCCTGTGTCACCAGTTTTACATTCCGATGCACCTCTGCAGGTTTACTGTATCCCTTGGATCTTCCCATTGACGATGAAACACAGAAATAGCATCGGAATTAAATATAAGAGACACAATGCCGACTTAAGTACAGGAAGACTGAGTCTTCCTACTGTCTATGATTTGAGCGTTTCCTGTGACACTAGTTTTACATTCCGATGCACCTCTGCAGATTTACTGTATCCCTTGGACCTTCCCATTGACGATGAAACACAGAAATTGCATCGAAATTAATTATAAGAGACACAATGCCGACTTAAGTGCAAGAAAACAGTCTTCGTACGGTCAATGTTTTGAGCGTTTCCTGTGTCACCAGTTTTACATTCCGATGCACCTCTGCCGGTTTACTGTATCCCTTTGACCTTCCCATTCTCGATGAAACACAGAAATCGCATCGGAATTAAATATAAGAAACACAATGCCGACTTAAGTACAGGAAGACTGAGTCTTCCTACTGTCTATGTTTTGAGCGTTTCCTGTGTCACCAGTTTTACATTCTAATGCACCTCTGCAGGTTTTCTGTATCCATTGGACTTCCCATTGACGATGAAGCACAGAAATTGCATCGGAATTAAATATAAGAAACACAATGCCGACTTAAGTACAGGAAGACTGAGTCTTCCTAATGTCTATGTTTTGTGCGTTTCCGGTGTCACCAGTTTTACATTCTGATGCACCTCTGCAGGATTACTGTATCCCTTGGACCTTCCCATTGACGATGAAACACAGAAATTGCATCGGAATTAAATATAAGAGACACAATGCCGACTTAAGTACAGGAAGACTAAGTCTTCCTACTGTCTATGTTATGAGCTTTTCCTGTGTCTTCAGTTTTACTTTCCGATGCACCTCTGCAGGATTACTATATCCCTTGGACCTTCCCATTCACGATGGAACACAGAAATTTCATCGGAAATAAATATAAAAGACACAATGCCGACTTAAGTACAGGAAGACTGAGTCTTCCTAATGTCTATGTTTTGAGCATTTCCTGTGTCACTAGTTTTACATTCCGATGCACCACTGCCGGTTTACTGTATCCCTAGGACCTTCCCATTGGCGAAGAAACACCGAATTTGCAGCGGAATTAAATATAAGAGACACAATGCCGACTTAAATACAGGAAGAATGAGTCTTCCTACTGTCTATGTGTTGAGCGTTTCCTGTGTCACCAGTTTTACATTCTGATGCACCTCTGCAGGTTTACTGTATCCCTTGGACCGTCTCGTTGACGATGAAACACAGAAATTGCATCGGAATTAAATATAAGAGACACAATGCCGACTTAAGTACAGGAAGACTGAGTCTTCCTACTGTCTATGTTTTGAGCGTGTCCTGTGTCACCACTTTTACATTCCGATGCACCTCTGCAGGCTTACTGTATCCCTTGGACCTTCCCATTGACGATGAAACACAGAAATTGCATCGGAATTAAATATAAGAGACACAATGCCGACTTAAGTACAGGAAGACTGAGTCTACCTATAACTTGAGCGTTTCCTGTGTCACCAGTTTTACATTCCGATGCACCTCTACATGTTTACTGTATCCGTTGGACCTTCACAGTGACGATGAAACACAGAAATTTCATCGGAATTAAATATAAGACACACAATGCCGACTTAAGTACAGGTAGACTAAGTCTTCCTACTGTCTATGTTTTGAGCGTTTCCTGTGTCATCAGTTTTCCTTTCCGATACACCTCTGCAGGTTTACTATATACCTTGGACCTTCCCATTCACGATGAAACACAGAAATTTCATCGGAAATAAATATAAGAGACACAATGCCGACTTAAGTATAGGAAGACTGAGTCTTCCTGCTTTCTATGTTTTGAGCGTTTCCTGTGTCACCAGTTTTACATTCTGATGCTCCTCTGCAGGCCTTCTGTATCCATTGGACCTTCCCATTCACGATGTAACAAAGAAATTGCATCGGAATTAAATATAAGAGACACAATGCCGACTTAAGTACAGGAAAACTGAGTCTTCGTACTGTCTATGCTTTGAGCGTTTCCTGTGTCACCAGTTTTAGATTCTGATGCACCTCTGCAGGTTTTCTGTATCCATTGGACCTTCTCATTGACGATGAAACACAGAAATTGAATCGGAATTAAATATAAGACACACAATGCCGACTTAAGTACAGGAAGACGGAGTCTTCCTACTGTCTATGATTTGAGCTTTTCCTGTGTCACCAGTTTTACATTCCGATGCACCTCTGGAGGTTTCCTGTATCCCTTGGACCTTCCCATTGAAGATGAAACACAGAAATTGCATCGGAGTTAAATATAAGAGACACAATGCCGACTTAAGTACAGGAAGACTGAGTCTTCCTACTGTCTATGTTTTGAGCGTTTCCTGTGTCACCAGTTTTACTTTCCGATGCACCTCTGCAGGTTTACTATATCCCTTGGACCTTCCCATTGACGATGAAACACAGAAATTGCATCGGAATTAAATATAAGGGACACAATGCCGACTTAAGTACAGCAAGACTAATTCTTCCTACTGTCTATGTTTTGAGCGTTTCCTGTGTCATCAGTTTTACTTTCCGATGCACCTCTGCAGGTTTACTATATCCCTTGGACCTTCCCATTCACGATGAAACACAGAAATTTCATCGGAAATTAATATAAGAGACACAATGCCGACTTAAGTACAGGAAGACTGAGTCTTCCTACTGTCTATGATTTTAACGTTTCCTGTGTCACTAATTTTACATTCCGATGCACCTCTGCAGGTTTACTGTATCCCTTGGACCTTCCCATTGACGATGAAACACAGAAATTGCATCGGAATTAAATATAAGAGACACAATGACGACTTAAGTGCAGGAAGACTGAGTCTTCCTACTGTCTATAATTTGAGCGTTTCCTGTATCACCAGTTTTACATTCCGGTGCACATCTACAGGTTTTCTGTATCCCTTCGACCTTCACAGTGACGATGAAACACAGAAATTGCATCGGAATAAAATATAAGAGACACAATGCCGACTTAAATACAAGAAAACAGTCTTCTTACAGTTAATGCTTTGAGCGTTTCCTGTGTCACCAGTTTTACATTACGATGCACCTCTGCAGGTTTACTGTATCCCTTGGACTTTCCCATTGGCGTTGAAACACACAAATTGCATCGAATTTAAATATAAGAGACACAATGCCGACTTAAGTACAGGAAGACTGAGTCTTCCTACTGTCTATGTTTTGAGCGTTTCCTGTGTCACCAGTTTTACATTCTGATGCACCTCTGCAGGTTTTCTGTATCCATTGGAGCCTCCCATTGACGATGAAACACAGAAATTGCATTGGAATTAAATACAAGAAACACAATGACGACTTAAGTTCAGGAAGACTGAGTCTTCCTACTGTCTATGTTTCGAGCGTTTCCTGTGTCAGCAGTTTTACATTCTGATGCACCTCTGCAGGATTACTGTATCCCTTAGACCTTTCCATTGACGATGAAACACAGAAATTGCATCGGAATTAAATATAAGAGACACAATGCCGACTTAAGTACAGGAAGACTAAGTCTTCCTACTGTGTATGTTTTGAGCGTTTCCTGTATCATCAGTTTTACTTTCCGATGCACCGCTGCAGGATTACTATATCCCTTGGACCTTCCCATTCACGATGGAACACAGAAATTTCAACGGAAATAAATATAAGAGACACAATGCCGACTTAAGTACAGGAAGACTGAGTCTTCCTACTGTCTATGTTTTGAGCGTTTCCTGTGTCACCAGTTTTACATTCCGATGCACCTCTGCAGGTTTACTGTTTCCCTTGGACCTTCCCATTGACGATGAAACACAGATTTTGCATCGGAATTAAATATAAGAGACAGAATGCCGACTTAAGTACAGGAAGAATGAGTCTTCCTACTGTCTATGAGTTGAGCGTTTCCTGTGTCACCAGTTTTACATTCTGATGCATCTCTGCAGGTTTACTGAATCCCTTGGACCTTCCCATTGACGATGAAACACAGAAATTTCATCGGAAATAAATATAAGAGACACAATGCCGACTTAAGTACAGGAAGACTGAGTCTTCCTACTGTCTATGTTTTGAGCGTTTCCTGTGTCACCAGTTTTACATTCCGATGCACCTCTGCAGGTTTACTGTATCCCTTGGACCTTCCCATTGACGATGAAACACAGAAATTGCATCGGAATGAAATATAAGAGACACAATGCCGACTTAAGTACAGGAAGACAGAGTCTTCCTACTGTCTATGTTTGAGCGTTTCCTGTGTCACTAGTTTTACATTCCGATGCACCACTGCAGGTTTCCTGTATCCCTTGGACCTTCCCATTGACGATGAAACACAGGAATTGAATCGGAATTAAATATAAAAGACACAATGCCGACTTAAGTACAGGAAGAATGAGTCTTCCTACTGTCTATGTGTTGAGCGTTTCCTGTGTCACCAGTTTTACATTCTGATGCACCTCTGCAGGTTTACTGTATCCCTTGGACCTTCCCATTGACGATGAAAAACAGAAATTGCATCGGAATTAAATATAAGAGGCACAATGCCGACTTAAGTACAGGAAGACTGAGTCTTCCTAATGTCTATGCTTTGAGCGTTTCCTGTGTCACCAGTTTTACATTCCGATGCACCTCTGCAGGTTTACTGTATCCCTTGGACCTTCCCATTGACGATGAAACACAGAAATTGCATCGAAATTAAATATAAGAGACACAATGCCGACTTAAGTGCAAGAAAACAGTCTTCGTACGGTCAATGTTTTGAACGTTTCCTGTGTCACCAGTTTTACATTCCGATGCACCTCTGCCGGTTTACTGTATCCCTTTGACCTTCCCTTTCTCGATGAAACACAGAAATCGCATCGGAATTAAATATAAGAGACACAATGCCGACTTAAGTACAAGAAGACTGAGTCTTCCTACCGTCTATGTTTTGAGCGTTTCCTGTGTCACCAGTTTTACATTCTGATGCACCTCTGCGGGTTTTCTTTATCCATTGGACCTTCCCATTGACGATGAAACACAGAAATTGCATCGGAATTAAATATAAGAAACACAATTGCGACTTAAGTACAGGAAGACTGAGTCTTCCTACTGTCTATGTTTTGAGCGTTTCCTGTGTCAGCAGTTTTACATTCTATTGCACCTCTGCAGGATTACTGTATCCCTTGGACCTTCCCATTGACGATGAAACACAGAAATTGCATCGGAATTAAATATAAGAGACACAATGCCGACTTAAGTACAGGAAGACAGAGTCTTCCTAGTGTCTATGTTTTGAGCGTTTTCTGTGTCATCAGTTTTACATTCAGATGCACCTCTGCAGGTTTACTGTATCCCTTGGACCTTCCCTTTGACGATGAAAAACAGAAATTGCATCGGAATTAAATATAAGAGACACAATGCCGACTTAAGTACAGGAAGACTAAGTCTTCCTACTGTCTATGTTATGAGCTTTTCCTGTGTCATCAGTTTTACTTTCCGATGCACCTCTGCAGGATTACTATATCCCTTGGACCTTCCCATTCACGATGGAACACAGAAATTTCATCGGAAATAAATATAAGAGACACAATGCCGACTTAAGTACAGGAAGACTGAGTCTTCCTAATGTCTATGTTTTGAGCATTTCCTGTGTCACTAGTTTTACATTCCGATGCACCACTGCCGGTTTACTGTATCCCTAGGACCTTCCCATTGACGAAGAAACACCGAATTTGCAGCGGAATTAAATATAAGAGACACAATGCCGACTTAAATACAGGAAGAATGAGTCTTCCTACTGTCTATGTGTTGAGCGTTTCCTGTGTCACCAGTTTTACATTCTGATGCACCTCTGCAGGTTTACTGTATCCCTTGGACCGTCTCGTTGACGATGAAACACAGAAATTGCATCGGAATTAAATATAAGAGACACAATGCCGACTTAAGTACAGGAAGACTGAGTCTTCCTACTGTCTATGTTTTGAGCGTGTCCTGTGTCACCACTTTTACATTCCGATGCACCTCTGCAGGCTTACTGTATCCCTTGGACCTTCCCATTGACGATGAAACACAGAAATTGCATCGGAATTAAATATAAGAGACACAATGCCGACTTAAGTACAGGAAGACTGAGTCTACCTATAACTTGAGCGTTTCCTGTGTCACCAGTTTTACATTCCGATGCACCTCTACATGTTTACTGTATCCGTTGGACCTTCACAGTGACGATGAAACACAGAAATTTCATCGGAATTAAATATAAGACACACAATGCCGACTTAAGTACAGGTAGACTAAGTCTTCCTACTGTCTATGTTTTGAGCGTTTCCTGTGTCATCAGTTTTCCTTTCCGATACACCTCTGCAGGTTTACTATATACCTTGGACCTTCCCATTCACGATGAAACACAGAAATTTCATCGGAAATAAATATAAGAGACACAATGCCGACTTAAGTATAGGAAGACTGAGTCTTCCTGCTTTCTATATTTTGAGCGTTTCCTGTGTCACCAGTTTTACATTCTGATGCTCCTCTGCAGGCCTTCTGTATCCATTGGACCTTCCCATTCACGATGTAACAAAGAAATTGCATCGGAATTAAATATAAGAGACACAATGCCGACTTAAGTACAGGAAAACTGAGTCTTCGTACTGTCTATGCTTTGAGCGTTTCCTGTGTCACCAGTTTTAGATTCTGATGCACCTCTGCAGGTTTTCTGTATCCATTGGACCTTCTCATTGACGATGAAACACAGAAATTGAATCGGAATTAAATATAAGACACACAATGCCGACTTAAGTACAGGAAGACGGAGTCTTCCTACTGTCTATGATTTGAGCTTTTCCTGTGTCACCAGTTTTACATTCCGATGCACCTCTGGAGGTTTCCTGTATCCCTTGGACCTTCCCATTGAAGATGAAACACAGAAATTGCATCGGAGTTAAATATAAGAGACACAATGCCGACTTAAGTACAGGAAGACTGAGTCTTCCTACTGTCTATGTTTTGAGCGTTTCCTGTGTCACCAGTTTTACTTTCCGATGCACCTCTGCAGGTTTACTATATCCCTTGGACCTTCCCATTGACGATGAAACACAGAAATTGCATCGGAATTTAATATAAGGGACACAATGCCGACTTAAGTACAGCAAGACTAATTCTTCCTACTGTCTATGTTTTGAGCGTTTCCTGTGTCATCAGTTTTACTTTCCGATGCACCTCTGCAGGTTTACTATATCCCTTGGACCTTCCCATTCACGATGAAACACAGAAATTTCATCGGAAATTAATATAAGAGACACAATGCCGACTTAAGTACAGGAAGACTGAGTCTTCCTACTGTCTATGATTTTAACGTTTCCTGTGTCACTAATTTTACATTCCGATGCACCTCTGCAGGTTTACTGTATCCCTTGGACCTTCCCATTGACGATGAAACACAGAAATTGCATCGGAATTAAATATAAGAGACACAATGACGACTTAAGTGCAGGAAGACTGAGTCTTCCTACTGTCTATAATTTGAGCGTTTCCTGTATCACCAGTTTTACATTCCGGTGCACATCTACAGGTTTTCTGTATCCCTTCGACCTTCACAGTGACGATGAAACACAGAAATTGCATCGGAATAAAATATAAGAGACACAATGCCGACTTAAATACAAGAAAACAGTCTTCTTACAGTTAATGCTTTGAGCGTTTCCTGTGTCACCAGTTTTACATTACGATGCACCTCTGCAGGTTTACTGTATCCCTTGGACTTTCCCATTGGCGTTGAAACACACAAATTGCATCGAATTTAAATATAAGAGACACAATGCCGACTTAAGTACAGGAAGACTGAGTCTTCCTACTGTCTATGTTTTGAGCGTTTCCTGTGTCACCAGTTTTACATTCTGATGCACCTCTGCAGGTTTTCTGTATCCATTGGAGCCTCCCATTGACGATGAAACACAGAAATTGCATTGGAATTAAATACAAGAAACACAATGACGACTTAAGTTCAGGAAGACTGAGTCTTCCTACTGTCTATGTTTCGAGCGTTTCCTGTGTCAGCAGTTTTACATTCTGATGCACCTCTGCAGGATTACTGTATCCCTTAGACCTTTCCATTGACGATGAAACACAGAAATTGCATCGGAATTAAATATAAGAGACACAATGCCGACTTAAGTACAGGAAGACTAAGTCTTCCTACTGTGTATGTTTTGAGCGTTTCCTGTATCATCAGTTTTACTTTCCGATGCACCGCTGCAGGATTACTATATCCCTTGGACCTTCCCATTCACGATGGAACACAGAAATTTCAACGGAAATAAATATAAGAGACACAATGCCGACTTAAGTACAGGAAGACTGAGTCTTCCTACTGTCTATGTTTTGAGCGTTTCCTGTGTCACCAGTTTTACATTCCGATGCACCTCTGCAGGTTTACTGTTTCCCTTGGACCTTCCCATTGACGATGAAACACAGATTTTGCATCGGAATTAAATATAAGAGACAGAATGCCGACTTAAGTACAGGAAGAATGAGTCTTCCTACTGTCTATGAGTTGAGCGTTTCCTGTGTCACCAGTTTTACATTCTGATGCATCTCTGCAGGTTTACTGAATCCCTTGGACCTTCCCATTGACGATGAAACACAGAAATTGCATCGAAATTAAATATAAGAGACACAATGCCGACTTAAGTGCAAGAAAACAGTCTTCGTACGGTCAATGTTTTGAACGTTTCCTGTGTCACCAGTTTTACATTCCGATGCACCTCTGCCGGTTTACTGTATCCCTTTGACCTTCCCTTTCTCGATGAAACACAGAAATCGCATCGGAATTAAATATAAGAGACACAATGCCGACTTAAGTACAAGAAGACTGAGTCTTCCTACCGTCTATGTTTTGAGCGTTTCCTGTGTCACCAGTTTTACATTCTGATGCACCTCTGCGGGTTTTCTTTATCCATTGGACCTTCCCATTGACGATGAAACACAGAAATTGCATCGGAATTAAATATAAGAAACACAATTGCGACTTAAGTACAGGAAGACTGAGTCTTCCTACTGTCTATGTTTTGAGCGTTTCCTGTGTCAGCAGTTTTACATTCTATTGCACCTCTGCAGGATTACTGTATCCCTTGGACCTTCCCATTGACGATGAAACACAGAAATTGCATCGGAATTAAATATAAGAGACACAATGCCGACTTAAGTACAGGAAGACAGAGTCTTCCTAGTGTCTATGTTTTGAGCGTTTTCTGTGTCATCAGTTTTACATTCAGATGCACCTCTGCAGGTTTACTGTATCCCTTGGACCTTCCCTTTGACGATGAAAAACAGAAATTGCATCGGAATTAAATATAAGAGACACAATGCCGACTTAAGTACAGGAAGACTAAGTCTTCCTACTGTCTATGTTATGAGCTTTTCCTGTGTCATCAGTTTTACTTTCCGATGCACCTCTGCAGGATTACTATATCCCTTGGACCTTCCCATTCACGATGGAACACAGAAATTTCATCGGAAATAAATATAAGAGACACAATGCCGACTTAAGTACAGGAAGACTGAGTCTTCCTAATGTCTATGTTTTGAGCATTTCCTGTGTCACTAGTTTTACATTCCGATGCACCACTGCCGGTTTACTGTATCCCTAGGACCTTCCCATTGACGAAGAAACACCGAATTTGCAGCGGAATTAAATATAAGAGACACAATGCCGACTTAAATACAGGAAGAATGAGTCTTCCTACTGTCTATGTGTTGAGCGTTTCCTGTGTCACCAGTTTTACATTCTGATGCACCTCTGCAGGTTTACTGTATCCCTTGGACCGTCTCGTTGACGATGAAACACAGAAATTGCATCGGAATTAAATATAAGAGACACAATGCCGACTTAAGTACAGGAAGACTGAGTCTTCCTACTGTCTATGTTTTGAGCGTGTCCTGTGTCACCACTTTTACATTCCGATGCACCTCTGCAGGCTTACTGTATCCCTTGGACCTTCCCATTGACGATGAAACACAGAAATTGCATCGGAATTAAATATAAGAGACACAATGCCGACTTAAGTACAGGAAGACTGAGTCTTCCTATAACTTGAGCGTTTCCTGTGTCACCAGTTTTACATTCCGATGCACCTCTACATGTTTACTGTATCCGTTGGACCTTCACAGTGACGATGAAACACAGAAATTGCATCGGAATTAAATATAAGACACACAATGCCGACTTAAGTACAGGTAGACTAAGTCTTCCTACTGTCTATGTTTTGAGCGTTTCCTGTGTCATCAGTTTTCCTTTCCGATACACCTCTGCAGGTTTACCATATACCTTGGACCTTCCCATTCACGATGAAACACAGAAATTTCATCGGAAATAAATATAAGAGACACAATGCCGACTTAAGTATAGGAAGACTGAGTCTTCCTGCTTTCTATGTTTTGAGCGTTTCCTGTGTCACCAGTTTTACATTCTGATGCTCCTCTGCAGGCCTTCTGTATCCATTGGACCTTCCCATTCACGATGTAACAAAGAAATTGCATCGGAATTAAATATAAGAGACACAATGCCGACTTAAGTACAGGAAAACTGAGTCTTCGTACTGTCTATGCTTTGAGCGTTTCCTGTGTCACCAGTTTTAGATTCTGATGCACCTCTGCAGGTTTTCTGTATCCATTGGACCTTCCCATTGACGATGAAACACAGAAATTGAATCGGAATGAAATATAAGACACACAATGCCGACTTAAGTACAGGAAGACGGAGTCTTCCTACTGTCTATGATTTGAGCTTTTCCTGTGTCACCAGTTTTACATTCCGATGCACCTCTGGAGGTTTCCTGTATCCCTTGGACCTTCCCATTGAAGATGAAACACAGAAATTGCATCGGAGTTAAATATAAGAGACACAATGCCGACTTAAGTACAGGAAGACTGAGTCTTCCTACTGTCTATGTTTTGAGCGTTTCCTGTGTCACCAGTTTTACTTTCCGATGCACCTCTGCAGGTTTACTATATCCCTTGGACCTTCCCATTGACGATGAAACACAGAAATTGCATCGGAATTAAATATAAGGGACACAATGCCGACTTAAGTACAGCAAGACTAATTCTTCCTACTGTCTATGTTTTGAGCGTTTCCTGTGTCATCAGTTTTACTTTCCGATGCACCTCTGCAGGTTTACTATATCCCTTGGACCTTCCCATTCACGATGAAACACAGAAATTTCATCGGATATTAATATAAGAGACACAATGCCGACTTAAGTACAGGAAGACTGAGTCTTCCTACTGTCTATGATTTTAACGTTTCCTGTGTCACTAATTTTACATTCCGATGCACCTCTGCAGGTTTACTGTATCCCTTGGACCTTCCCATTGACGATGAAACACAGAAATTGCATCGGAATTAAATATAAGAGACACAATGACGACTTAAGTACAGGAAGACTGAGTCTTCCTACTGTCTATAATTTGAGCGTTTCCTGTATCACCAGTTTTACATTCCGGTGCACATCTACAGGTTTTCTGTATCCCTTCGACCTTCACAGTGACGATGAAACACAGAAATTGCATCGGAATAAAATATAAGAGACACAATGCCGACTTAAATACAAGAAAACAGTCTTCTTACAGTTAATGCTTTGAGCGTTTCCTGTGTCACCAGTTTTACATTACGATGCACCTCTGCAGGCTTACTGTATCCCTTGGACTTTCCCATTGGCGATGAAACACACAAATTGCATCGAACTTAAATATAAGAGACACAATGTCGACTTAAGTACAGGAAGACTGAGTCTTCCTACTGTCTATGTTTTGAGCGTTTCCTGTGTCACCAGTTTTACATTCTGATGCACCTCTGCAGGTTTTCTGTATCCATTGGAGCCTCCCATTGACGATGAAACACAGAAATTGCATCGGAATTAAATACAAGAAACACAATGACGACTTAAGTTCAGGAAGACTGAGTCTTCCTACTGTCTATGTTTCGAGCGTTTCCTGTGTCAGCAGTTTTACATTCTGATGCACCTCTGCAGGATTACTGTATCCCTTGGACCTTTCCATTGACGATGAAACACAGAAATTGCATCGGAATTAAATATAAGAGACACAATGCCGACTTAAGTACAGGAAGACTAAGTCTTCCTACTGTGTATGTTTTGAGCGTTTCCTGTATCATCAGTTTTACTTTCCGATGCACCGCTGCAGGATTACTATATCCCTTGGACCTTCCCATTCACGATGGAACACAGAAATTTCATCGGAAATAAATATAAGAGACACAATGCCGACTTAAGTACAGGAAGACTGAGTCTTCCTACTGTCTATGTTTTGAGCGTTTCCTGTGTCACCAGTTTTACATTCCGATGCACCTCTGCAGGTTTACTGTTTCCCTTGGACCTTCCCATTGACGATGAAACACAGATTTTGCATCGGAATTAAATATAAGAGACAGAATGCCGACTTAAGTACAGGAAGAATGAGTCTTCCTACTGTCTATGAGTTGAGCGTTTCCTGTGTCACCAGTTTTACATTCTGATGCATCTCTGCAGGTTTACTGAATCCCTTGGACCTTCCCATTGACGATGAAACACAGAAATTTCATCGGAAATAAATATAAGAGACACAATGCCGACTTAAGTACAGGAAGACTGAGTCTTCCTACTGTCTATGTTTTGAGCGTTTCCTGTGTCACCAGTTTTACATTCCGATGCACCTCTGCAGGTTTACTGTTTCCCTTGGACCTTCCCATTGACGATGAAACACAGAAATTGCATCGGAATGAAATATAAGAGACACAATGCCGACTTAAGTACAGGAAGACAGAGTCTTCCTACTGTCTATGTTTGAGCGTTTCCTGTGTCACTAGTTTTACATTCCGATGCACCACTGCAGGTTTCCTGTATCCCTTGGACCTTCCCATTGACGATGAAACACAGGAATTGAATCGGAATTAAATATAACAGACACAATGCCGACTTAAGTACAGGAAGAATGAGTCTTCCTACTGTCTATGTGTTGAGCGTTTCCTGTGTCACCAGTTTTACATTCTGATGCACCTCTGCAGGTTTACTGTATCCCTTGGACCTTCCCATTGACGATGAAAAACAGAAATTGCATCGGAATTAAATATAAGAGGCACAATGCCGACTTAAGTACAGGAAGACTGAGTCTTCCTAATGTCTATGCTTTGAGCGTTTCCTGTGTCACCAGTTTTACATTCCGATGCACCTCTGCAGGTTTACTGTATCCCTTGGACCTTCCCATTGACGATGAAACACAGAAATTGCATCGAAATTAAATATAAGAGACACAATGCCGACTTAAGTGCAAGAAAACAGTCTTCGTACGGTCAATGTTTTGAGCGTTTCCTGTGTCACCAGTTTTACATTCCGATGCACCTCTGCCGGTTTACTGTATCCCTTTGACCTTCCCTTTCTCGATGAAACACAGAAATCGCATCGGAATTAAATATAAGAGACACAATGCCGACTTAAGTACAGGAAGACTGAGTCTTCCTACCGTCTATGTTTTGAGCGTTTCCTGTGTCACCAGTTTTACATTCTGATGCACCTCTGCGGGTTTTCTTTATCCATTGGACCTTCCCATTGACGATGAAACACAGAAATTGCATCGGAATTAAATATAAGAAACACAATTGCGACTTAAGTACAGGAAGACTGAGTCTTCCTACTGTCTATGTTTTGAGCGTTTCCTGTGTCAGCAGTTTTACATTCTATTGCACCTCTGCAGGATTACTGTATCCCTTGGACCTTCCCATTGACGATGAAACACAGAAATTGCATCGGAATTAAATATAAGAGACACAATGCCGACTTAAGTACAGGAAGACAGAGTCTTCCTAGTGTCTATGTTTTGAGCGTTTTCTGTGTCATCAGTTTTACATTCAGATGCACCTCTGCAGGTTTACTGTATCCCTTGGACCTTCCCTTTGACGATGAAAAACAGAAATTGCATCGGAATTAAATATAAGAGACACAATGCCGACTTAAGTACAGGAAGACTAAGTCTTCCTACAGTCTATGTTTTGAGCGTTTCCTGTATCATCAGTTTTCCTTTCCGATGCACCTCTGCAGGATTACTATATCCCTTGGACCTTCCCATTCACGATGGAACACAGAAATTTCATCGGAAATAAATATAAGAGACACAATGCCGACTTAAGTATAGGAAGACTGAGTCTTCCTACTCTCTATGTTTTGAGCGTTTCCTGTGTCACTAGTTTTACATTCCGATGCACCACTGTAGGTTTACTGTATCCCTTGGACCTTCCCATTGACGATGAAACACAGAAATTGCATCGGAATGAAATATAAGAGACACAATGCCGACTTAAGTACAGGAAGAATGAGTCTTCCTACTGTCTATGTGTTGAGCGTTTCCTGAGTCACCAGTTTTACATTCTGATGCACCTCTGCAGGTTTACTGTATCCCTTGGACCTTCCCATTGACGATGAAACACAGAAATTGCATCGGAATTAAATATAAGAGACACAATGCCGACTTAAGTACAGGAAGACTGAGTCTTCCTACTGTCTATGGTTTGAGCGTTTCCTGTGACACTAGTTTTACATTCCGATGCACCTCTGCAGGTTTACTGTATCCCTTGGACCTTCCCATTGACGATGAAACACAGAAATTGCATCGAAATTAAATATAAGAGACACAATGCCGACTTAAGTGCAAGAAAACAGTCTTCGTACGGTCAATGTTTTGAGCGTTTCCTGTGTCACCAGTTTTACATTCCGATGCACCTCTGCCGGTTTACTGTATCCCTTTGACCTTCCCTTTCCCGATAAAACACAGAAATCGCATCGGAATTAAATATAAGAAACACAATGCCGACTTAAGTACAGGAAGACTGAGTCTTCCTACTGTCTATGTTTTGAGCGTTTCCTGTGTCAACAGTTTTACATTCTGATGCACCTCTGCAGGTTTTCTGTATCCATTGGACCTTCCCATTGACGATGAAACACAGAAATTGCAACGGAATTAAATATAAGAAACACAATGGCGACTTAAGTACAGGAAGACTGAGTCTTCCTACTGTCTATGTTTTGAGCGTTTCCTGTGTCACTAGTTTTACATTCCGATGCACCATTGCAGGTTTACTGTATCCCTTGGACCTTCCCATTGTCGATGAAACACAGAAATTGCATCGGAATTAAATGTAAGAGACTCAATGCCGACTTAAATACAGGAAGAATGAGTCTTCCTGCTGTCTATGTGTTGAGCGTTTCCTGTGTCACCAGTTTTACATTCTGATGCACCTCTGCAGGTTTACTGTATCCCTTGGACCTTCCCATTGACGATGAAACACAGAAATTGCATCGGAATTAAATATAAGAGATACAATGCCGACTTAAGTACAGGAAGACTCAGTCCTCCTACTGTCTACGTTTTGAGCGTTTCCTGTGTCACCAGTTTTACATTCCGATGCACCTCTGCAGGTTTACGGTATCCCTTGGACCTTCCCATTGACGATGAAACACAGAAATTGCATCGGAATTAAATATAAGAGACACAATGCCGACTTAAGTACAGGAAGAGTGAGTCTACCTACTGTCTATGTTTTGAGCGTTTCCTGTGACACTAGTTTTACATTCCGATGCACCTCTGCAGATTTACTGTATCCCTTGGACCTTCCCATTGACGATGAAACACAGAAATTGCATCGAAATTAAATATAAGAGACACAATGCCGACTTAAGTGCAAGAAAACAGTCTTCGTACGGTCAATGTTTTGAGCGTTTCCTGTGTCACCAGTTTTACATTCCGATGCACCTCTGCCGGTTTACTGTATCCCTTTGACCTTCCCTTTCTCGATGAAACACAGAAATCGCATCGGAATTAAATATAAGAAACACAATGCCGACTTAAATACAGGAAGACTGAGTCTTCCTACTGTCTATGTATTCAGCGTTTCCTGTGTCACCAGTTTTACATTCTGATGCACCTCTGCAGGTTTACTGTATCCCTTAGACCTTCTCGTTGACGATGAAACACAGAAATTGCATCGGAATTAAATATAAGAGACACAATGCCGACTTAAGTACAGGAAGACTGAGTCTTCCTACTGTCTACGTTCTGAGCGTTTCCTGTGTCACCAGTTTTACATTCCGATGCACCTCTGCAGGTTTACTGTATCCCTTGGACCTTCCCATTGACGATGAAACACAGAAATTGCATCGGAATTAAATATAAGACACACAATGCCGACTTAAGTACAGGAAGACTGAGTCTTCCTACTGTCTATGTTTTGAGCGTTTCCTGTGACACTAGTATTATATTCCGATGCACCTCTGCAGGTTTACTGTATCCCTTGGACCTTCCCATTGACGATGAAACACAGAAATTGCATCGGAATTAAATATAAGAGACACAATGCCGACTTAAGTACAGGAAGACTGAGTCTTCCTACTGTCTATGTTTTGAGCGTGTCCTGTGTCACCAGTTTTACATTCCGATGCACCTCTGCAGGCTTACTGTATCCCTTGGACCTTCCCATTGACGATGAAACACAGAAATTGCATCGGAATTAAATATAAGAGACACAATGCCGACTTAAGTACAGGAAGACTGAGTCTTCCTATAATTTGAGCGTTTCCTGTGTCACCAGTTTTACATTCCGATGCACCTCTACATGTTTACTGTATCCGTTGGACCTTCACAGTGACGATGAAGCACAGAAATTGCATCGGAATTAAAAATAAGAGAGTCAATGCCGACTGAAGTACAGGAAGACTCAGCCTTCCTACTGTCTACGTTTTGAGCGTTTCCTGTGTCACCAGTTTTACATTCCGATGCACCTCTGCAGGTTTACGGTATCCCTTGGACCTTCCCATTGACGATGAAACACAGAAATTGCATCGGAATTAAATATAAGAGACACAATGCCGACTTAAGTACAGGAAGACTGAGTCTTCCTACTGTCTATGTTTTGAGCGTTTCCTGTGACACTAGTTTTACATTCCGATGCACCTCTGCAGGTTTACTGTATCCCTTGGACCTTCCCATTGACGATGAAACACAGAAATTGCATCGGAATTAAATATAAGAGACACAATGCCGACTTAAGTACAGGAAGACTGAGTCTTCCTACTGTCTATGTTTTGAGCGTTTCCTGTGACACTAGTTTTACATTCCGATGCACCTCTGCAGGTTTACTGTATCCCTTGGACCTTCCCATTCACGATGAAACACAGAAATTTCATCGGAAATAAATATAAGAGACACAATACCGACTTAAGTATAGGAAGACTGAATCTTCCTGCTTTCTATGTTATGAGCGTTTCCTGTGTCACCAGTTTTACATTCTGATGCACCTCTGCAGGTTTTCCGTATCCATTGGACCTTCCCATTGACGATGAAACACAGAAATTGAATCGGAATTAAATATAAGACACACAATACCGACTTAAGTACAGGAAGACAGAGTCTTCCTACTGTCTATGATTTGAGCTTTTCCTGTGTCACCAGTTTTACATTCCGATGCACCTCTGCAGGTTTCCTGTATCTCTTGGACCTTCCTATTGAAGATGAAACACAGAAATTGCATCGGAGTTAAATATGAGACACAATGCCGACTTAAGTACAGGAAGACTGAGTCTTCCTACTGTCTATGTTTTGAGCGTTTCCTGTGTCACCAGTTTTACTTTCCGATGCACCTCTGCAGGTTTACTATATCCCTTGGACCTTCCCATTGACGATGAAACACAGAAATTGCATCGGAATTAAATATAAGGGACACAATGCCGACTTAAGTACAGGAAGACTAATTCTTCCTACTGTCTATGTTTTGAGCGTTTCCTGTGTCATCAGTTTTACTCTCCGATGCACCTCTGCAGGTTTACTATATCCCTTGGACCTTCCCATTCACGATGAAAGACAGAAATTTCATCGGAAATAAATATAAGAGACACAATGCCGACCTAAGTACAGGAAGACTGAGTCTTCCTACTGTCTATGTGTTGAGCGTTTCCTGTGTCACTAGTTTTACATTCCGATGCACCTCTGCAGGTTTACTGTATCCCTTGGACCTTCCCATTGACGATGAAACACAGAAATTGCATCGGAATTAAAAATAAGAGAGACAATGCCGACTTAAGTACAGGAAGACTCAGTCTTCCTACTGTCTACGTTTTGAGCGTTTCCTGTGTCACCAGTTTTACATTCCGATGCACCTCTGCAGGTTTACGGTATCCCTTGGACCTTCCCATTGACGATGAAACACAGAAATTGCATCGGAATTAAACATAAGAGACACAATGCCGACTTAAGTACAGGAAGACTGAGTCTTCCTACTGTCTATGTTTTGAGCGTTTCCTGTGTCACTAGTTTTACATTCCGATGCACCATTGCAGGTTTACTGTATCCCTTGGACCTTCCCATTGTCGATGAAACACAGAAATTGCATCGGAATTAAATGTAAGAGACTCAATGCCGACTTAAATACAGGAAGAATGAGTCTTCCTGCTGTCTATGTGTTGAGCGTTTCCTGTGTCACCAGTTTTACATTCTGATGCACCTCTGCAGGTTTACTGTATCCCTTGGACCTTCCCATTGACGATGAAACACAGAAATTGCATCGGAATTAAATATAAGAGATACAATGCCGACTTAAGTACAGGAAGACTCAGTCCTCCTACTGTCTACGTTTTGAGCGTTTCCTGTGTCACCAGTTTTACATTCCGATGCACCTCTGCAGGTTTACGGTATCCCTTGGACCTTCCCATTGACGATGAAACACAGAAATTGCATCGGAATTAAATATAAGAGACACAATGCCGACTTAAGTACAGGAAGAGTGAGTCTACCTACTGTCTATGTTTTGAGCGTTTCCTGTGACACTAGTTTTACATTCCGATGCACCTCTGCAGATTTACTGTATCCCTTGGACCTTCCCATTGACGATGAAACACAGAAATTGCATCGAAATTAAATATAAGAGACACAATGCCGACTTAAGTGCAAGAAAACAGTCTTCGTACGGTCAATGTTTTGAGCGTTTCCTGTGTCACCAGTTTTACATTCCGATGCACCTCTGCCGGTTTACTGTATCCCTTTGACCTTCCCTTTCTCGATGAAACACAGAAATCGCATCGGAATTAAATATAAGAAACACAATGCCGACTTAAATACAGGAAGACTGAGTCTTCCTACTGTCTATGTATTCAGCGTTTCCTGTGTCACCAGTTTTACATTCTGATGCACCTCTGCAGGTTTACTGTATCCCTTAGACCTTCTCGTTGACGATGAAACACAGAAATTGCATCGGAATTAAATATAAGAGACACAATGCCGACTTAAGTACAGGAAGACTGAGTCTTCCTACTGTCTACGTTCTGAGCGTTTCCTGTGTCACCAGTTTTACATTCCGATGCACCTCTGCAGGTTTACTGTATCCCTTGGACCTTCCCATTGACGATGAAACACAGAAATTGCATCGGAATTAAATATAAGACACACAATGCCGACTTAAGTACAGGAAGACTGAGTCTTCCTACTGTCTATGTTTTGAGCGTTTCCTGTGACACTAGTATTATATTCCGATGCACCTCTGCAGGTTTACTGTATCCCTTGGACCGTCCCATTGACGATGAAACACAGAAATTGCATCGGAATTAAATATAAGAGACACAATGCCGACTTAAGTACAGGAAGACTGAGTCTTCCTACTGTCTATGTTTTGAGCGTGTCCTGTGTCACCAGTTTTACATTCCGATGCACCTCTGCAGGCTTACTGTATCCCTTGGACCTTCCCATTGACGATGAAACACAGAAATTGCATCGGAATTAAATATAAGAGACACAATGCCGACTTAAGTACAGGAAGACTGAGTCTTCCTATAATTTGAGCGTTTCCTGTGTCACCAGTTTTACATTCCGATGCACCTCTACATGTTTACTGTATCCGTTGGACCTTCACAGTGACGATGAAGCACAGAAATTGCATCGGAATTAAAAATAAGAGAGTCAATGCCGACTGAAGTACAGGAAGACTCAGCCTTCCTACTGTCTACGTTTTGAGCGTTTCCTGTGTCACCAGTTTTACATTCCGATGCACCTCTGCAGGTTTACGGTATCCCTTGGACCTTCCCATTGACGATGAAACACAGAAATTGCATCGGAATTAAATATAAGAGACACAATGCCGACTTAAGTACAGGAAGACTGAGTCTTCCTACTGTCTATGTTTTGAGCGTTTCCTGTGACACTAGTTTTACATTCCGATGCACCTCTGCAGGTTTACTGTATCCCTTGGACCTTCCCATTGACGATGAAACACAGAAATTGCATCGGAATTAAATATAAGAGACACAATGCCGACTTAAGTACAGGAAGACTGAGTCTTCCTACTGTCTATGTTTTGAGCGTTTCCTGTGACACTAGTTTTACATTCCGATGCACCTCTGCAGGTTTACTGTATCCCTTGGACCTTCCCATTCACGATGAAACACAGAAATTTCATCGGAAATAAATATAAGAGACACAATACCGACTTAAGTATAGGAAGACTGAATCTTCCTGCTTTCTATGTTATGAGCGTTTCCTGTGTCACCAGTTTTACATTCTGATGCACCTCTGCAGGTTTTCCGTATCCATTGGACCTTCCCATTGACGATGAAACACAGAAATTGAATCGGAATTAAATATAAGACACACAATACCGACTTAAGTACAGGAAGACAGAGTCTTCCTACTGTCTATGATTTGAGCTTTTCCTGTGTCACCAGTTTTACATTCCGATGCACCTCTGCAGGTTTCCTGTATCTCTTGGACCTTCCTATTGAAGATGAAACACAGAAATTGCATCGGAGTTAAATATGAGACACAATGCCGACTTAAGTACAGGAAGACTGAGTCTTCCTACTGTCTATGTTTTGAGCGTTTCCTGTGTCACCAGTTTTACTTTCCGATGCACCTCTGCAGGTTTACTATATCCCTTGGACCTTCCCATTGACGATGAAACACAGAAATTGCATCGGAATTAAATATAAGGGACACAATGCCGACTTAAGTACAGGAAGACTAATTCTTCCTACTGTCTATGTTTTGAGCGTTTCCTGTGTCATCAGTTTTACTCTCCGATGCACCTCTGCAGGTTTACTATATCCCTTGGACCTTCCCATTCACGATGAAAGACAGAAATTTCATCGGAAATAAATATAAGAGACACAATGCCGACCTAAGTACAGGAAGACTGAGTCTTCCTACTGTCTATGTGTTGAGCGTTTCCTGTGTCACTAGTTTTACATTCCGATGCACCTCTGCAGGTTTACTGTATCCCTTGGACCTTCCCATTGACGATGAAACACAGAAATTGCATCGGAATTAAAAATAAGAGAGACAATGCCGACTTAAGTACAGGAAGACTCAGTCTTCCTACTGTCTACGTTTTGAGCGTTTCCTGTGTCACCAGTTTTACATTCCGATGCACCTCTGCAGGTTTACGGTATCCCTTGGACCTTCCCATTGACGATGAAACACAGAAATTGCATCGGAATTAAACATAAGAGACACAATGCCGACTTAAGTACAGGAAGACTGAGTCTTCCTACTGTCTATGTTTTGAGCGTTTCCTGTGACACTAGTTTTACATTCCGATGCACCTCTGCAGGTTTACTGTATCCCTTGGACCTTCCCATTGACGATGAAACACAGAAATTGCATCGAAATTAAATATAAGAGACACAATGCCGACTTAAGTAAAGAAAACAGTCTTCGTACGGTCAATCTTTTGAGCGTTTCCTGTGTCACCTGTTTTACATTCCGATGCACCTCTACCGGTTTACTGTATCCCTTTGACCTTCCCTTTCTCGATAAAACACAGAAATCGCATCGGAATTAAATATAAGAAACACAATGCCGACTTAAGTACAGGAAGACTGAGTCTTCCTACTGTCTATGTTTTGAGCGTTTCCTGTGTCACCAGTTTTTCATTCTGATGCACCTCTGCAGGTTTTCTGTATCCATTGGACCTTCCCATTGACGATGAAACACAGAAATTGCAACGGAATTAAATATAAGAAACACAATGCCGACTTAAGTACAGGAAGACTGAGTCTTCCTACTGTCTATGTTTTGAGCGTTTCCGGTGTCAGCAGTTTTACATTCTGATGCACCTCTGCAGGATTACTGTATCCCTTGAACCTTCACATTGACGATGAAACACAGAAATTGCATCGGAATTAAATATAAGAGATACAATGCCGACTTAAGTACAGGAAGACTGAGTCTTCCTACTCTCTATGTTTTGAGCGTTTCCTCTGTCACTAGTTTTACATTCCGATGCACCACTGCAGGTTTACTGTATCCCTTGGACCTTCCCATTGTCGATGAAACACAGAAATTGCATCGGAATTAAATGTAAGAGACACAATGCCGACTTAAATACAGGAAGAATGAGTCTTCCTACTGTCTATGTGTTGAGCGTTTCCTGTGTCACCAGTTTTACATTCTGATGCACCTCTGCAGGTTTACTGTATCCCTTGGACCTTCCCATTGACGATGAAACACAGAAATTGCATCGGAATTAAATATAAGAGATACAATGCCGACTTAAGTACAGGAAGACTCAGTCTTCCTACTGTCTACGTTTTGAGCGTTTCCTGTGTCACCAGTTTTACATTCCGATGCACCTCTGCAGGTTTACGGTATCCCTTGGACCTTCCCATTGACGATGAAACAGAGAAATTGCATCGGAATTAAATATAAGAGACACAATGCCGACTTAAGTACAGGAAGTCTGAGTCTTCCTACTGTCTATAGTTTTGAGCGTTTCCTGTGACACTAGTTTTACATTCCGATGCACCTCTGCAGATTTACTGTATCCCTTGGACCTTCCCATTGACGAAGAAACACAGAAATTGCATCGAAATTAAATATAAGGGACACAATGCCGACTTAAGTGCAAGAAAACAGTCTTCGTACGGTCAATGTTTTGAGCGTTTCCTGTGTCACCAGTTTTACATTCCGATGCACCTCTGCCGGTTTACTGTATCCCTTTGACCTTCCCTTTCTCGATGAAACACAGAAATCGCATCGGAATTAAATATAAGAAACACAATGCCGACTTAAGTACAGGAAGACTGAGTCTTCCTACTGTCTATGTTTTGAGCGTTTCCTGTGTCACCAGTTTTACATTCTGATGCACCTCTGCAGGTTTACTGTATCCCTTGGACCTTCTCGTTGTGATGAAACACAGATATTGCATCGGAATTAAGTACAGGAAGACTGAGTCTTCCTACTGTCTACGTTTTGAGCGTTTCCTGTGACACTAGTATTACATTCCGATGCACCTCTGCAGGTTTACTGTATCCCTTGGACCTTCCCATTGACGATGAAACACAGAAATTGCATCGGAATTAAATATAAGAGACACAATGCCGACTTAAGTACAGGAAGACTGGATCTTCCTACTGTCTATGTATTGAGCGTGTCCTGTGTCACCAGTTTTACATTCCGATGCACCTCTGCAGGCTTACTGTATCCCTTGGACCTTCCCATTGACGATGAAACACAGAAATTGCATCGGAATTAAATATAAGAGACACAATGCCGACTTCAGTACAGGAAGACTAAGTCTTCCTATAATTTGAGCGTTTCCTGCGTCACCAGTTTTACATTCCGATGCACCTCTACATGTTTACTGTATCCGTTGGACCTTCACAGTGACGATGAAACACAGAAATTGCATCGGAATTAAATATAAGAGACACAATGCCGACTTAAGTACAGGAAGACTGAGTCTTCCTACTGTCTATGTTTTGAGCGTTTCCTGTGTCATCAGTTTTCCTTTCCGATACACCTCTGCAGGTTTACTATATACCTTGGACCTTCCCATTCACGATGAAACACAGAAATTTCATCGGAAATAAATATAAGAGACACAATCCCGACTTAAGTATAGGAAGACTGAGTCGTCCTGCTTTCTATGTTTTGAGCGTTTCCTGTGTCACCAGTTTTACATTCTGATGCTCCTCTGCAGGCCTTCTGTATCCATTGGACCTTCCCATTGACGATGTAACACAGAAATTGCATCGGAATTAAATATAAGAGACACAATGCCGACTTAAGTACAGGAAAACTGAGTCTTCGTACTGTCTATGCTTTGAGCGTTTCCTGTGTCACCAGTTTTAGATTCTGATGCACCTCTGCAGGTTTTCTGTATCCATTGGACCTTCCCATTGACGATGAAACACAGAAATTGAATCGGAATTAAATATAAGACACACAATGCCGACTTAAGTACAGGAAGACGGAGTCTTCCTACTGTCTATGATTTGAGCTTTTCCTGTGTCACCAGTTTTATATTCCGATGCACCTCTGCAGGTTTCCTGTATCCCTTGGACCTTCCCATTGAAGATGAAACACAGAAATTGCATCGGAGTTAAATGTAAGAGACACAATGCCGACTGAAGTACAGGAAGACTGAGTCTTCCTACTGTCTATGATTTGAGCATTTCCTGTGTCACCAGTTTTACTTTCCGATGCACCTCTGCAGGTTTACTATATCCCTTGGACCTTCCCATTGACGAAGAAACACAGAAATTGCATCGGAATTAAATATAAGGGACACAATGCCGACTTAAGTACAGCAAGACTAATTCTTCCTACTGTCTATGTTTTGAGCGTTTCCTGTGTCATCAGTTTTACTTTCCGATGCACCTCTGCAGGTTTACTATATCCCTTGGACCTTCCCATTCACGATGAAACACAGAAATTTCATCGGAAATAAATATAAGAGACACAATGCCGACTTAAGTACAGGAAGACTGAGTCTTCCTACTGTCTATGATTTTAACGTTTCCTGTGTCACTAGTTTTACATTCCGATGCACCTCTGCAGGTTTACTGTATCCCTTGGACCTTCCCATTGACGATGAAACATAGAAATTGCATCGGAATTAAATATAAGAGACACAATGCCGACTTAAGTATAGGAAGACTGAGTCTTCCTACTGTCTATAATTTGAGCGTTTCCTGTATCACCAGTTTTACATTCCGATGCACATCTACAGGTTTTCTGTATCCCTTGGACCTTCACAGTGACGATGAAACACAGAAATTGCATCGGAATTAAATATAAGAGACACAATGCCGACTTAAGATTAAGAAAACAGTCTTATTACAGGCAATGTTTTGAGCGTATCCTGTGTCACCAGTTTTACATTACGATGCACCTCTGGGGGTTTACTGTATCCCTTGGACTTTCCCATTGGCGATGAAACACACAAATTGCATCGAATTTAAATATAAGAGACACAATGCCGACTTAAGTACCGGAAGACTGAGTCTTCCTACTCTCTATGCTTTGAGCGTTTCCTGTGTTACCAGTTTGACATTCCGATGCACCTCTGCAGGTTTCCTGTATCCCTTGGACCTTCCCATTGACGATGAAACACAGAAATTGCATCGAAATTAAATATAAGAGACACAATGCCAACTTAAGTACAAGAAAACAGTCTTCGTACGGTCAATGTTTTGAGCGTTTCCTGTGTCACCAGTTTTACATTCCGATGCACCTCTACCGGTTTACTGTATCCCTTTGACCTTCCCTTTCTCGATGAAACACAGAAATCGCATCGGAATTACATATAAGAAACACAATGCCGACTTAAGTACAGGAAGACTGAGTCTTCCTACTGTCTATGTTTTGAGCGTTTCCTGTGTCACCAGTTTTACATTCTGATGGACCTCTGCAGGTTTTCTGTATCCATTGGAGCCTCCCATTGACGATGAAACACAGAAATTGCATCGGAATTAAATACAAGAAACACAATGCCGACTTAAGTTCAGGAAGACTGAGTCTTCCTACTGTCTATGTTTTGAGCGTTTCCTGTGTCACCAGTTTTACATTCTGATGCACCTCTGCAGGATTACTGTATCCCTTGGACCTTCCCATTGACGATGAAACACAGAAATTGCATCGGAATTAAATATAAGAGATACAATGACGACTTAAAAACAGGAAGACTGAGTCTTCCTACTCTCTATGTTTTGAGCGTTTCCTGTGTCACCAGTTTTACATTCTGATGCACCTCTGCAGGTTTACTGTATCCCTTGGACCTTCTCGTTGTGATGAAACACAGATATTGCATCGGAATTAAGTACAGGAAGACTGAGTCTTCCTACTGTCTACGTTTTGAGCGTTTCCTGTGACACTAGTATTACATTCCGATGCACCTCTGCAGGTTTACTGTATCCCTTGGACCTTCCCATTGACGATGAAACACAGAAATTGCATCGGAATTAAATATAAGAGACACAATGCCGACTTAAGTACAGGAAGACTGGATCTTCCTACTGTCTATGTATTGAGCGTGTCCTGTGTCACCAGTTTTACATTCCGATGCACCTCTGCAGGCTTACTGTATCCCTTGGACCTTCCCATTGACGATGAAACACAGAAATTGCATCGGAATTAAATATAAGAGACACAATGCCGACTTCAGTACAGGAAGACTAAGTCTTCCTATAATTTGAGCGTTTCCTGTGTCACCAGTTTTACATTCCGATGCACCTCTACATGTTTACTGTATCCGTTGGACCTTCACAGTGACGATGAAACACAGAAATTGCATCGGAATTAAATATAAGAGACACAATGCCGACTTAAGTACAGGAAGACTGAGTCTTCCTACTGTCTATGTTTTGAGCGTTTCCTGTGTCATCAGTTTTCCTTTCCGATACACCTCTGCAGGTTTACTATATACCTTGGACCTTCCCATTCACGATGAAACACAGAAATTTCATCGTAAATAAATATAAGAGACACAATCCCGACTTAAGTATAGGAAGACTGAGTCGTCCTGCTTTCTATGTTTTGAGCGTTTCCTGTGTCACCAGTTTTACATTCTGATGCTCCTCTGCAGGCCTTCTGTATCCATTGGACCTTCCCATTGACGATGTAACACAGAAATTGCATCGGAATTAAATATGAGAGACACAATGCCGACTTAAGTACAGGAAAACTGAGTCTTCGTACTGTCTATGCTTTGAGCGTTTCCTGTGTCACCAGTTTTAGATTCTGATGCACCTCTGCAGGTTTTCTGTATCCATTGGACCTTCCCATTGACGATGAAACACAGAAATTGAATCGGAATTAAATATAAGACACACAATGCCGACTTAAGTACAGGAAGACGGAGTCTTCCTACTGTCTATGATTTGAGCTTTTCCTGTGTCACCAGTTTTATATTCCGATGCACCTCTGCAGGTTTCCTGTATCCCTTGGACCTTCCCATTGAAGATGAAACACAGAAATTGCATCGGAGTTAAATGTAAGAGACACAATGCCGACTTAAGTACAGGAAGACTGAGTCTTCCTACTGTCTATGATTTGAGCATTTCCTGTGTCACCAGTTTTACTTTCCGATGCACCTCTGCAGGTTTACTATATCCCTTGGACCTTCCCATTGACGAAGAAACACAGAAATTGCATCGGAATTAAATATAAGGGACACAATGCCGACTTAAGTACAGCAAGACTAATTCTTCCTACTGTCTATGTTTTGAGCGTTTCCTGTGTCATCAGTTTTACTTTCCGATGCACCTCTGCAGGTTTACTATATCCCTTGGACCTTCCCATTCACGATGAAACACAGAAATTTCATCGGAAATAAATATAAGAGACACAATGCCGACTTAAGTACAGGAAGACTGAGTCTTCCTACTGTCTATGATTTTAACGTTTCCTGTGTCACTAGTTTTACATTCCGATGCACCTCTGCAGGTTTACTGTATCCCTTGGACCTTCCCATTGACGATGAAACATAGAAATTGCATCGGAATTAAATATAAGAGACACAATGCCGACTTAAGTACAGGAAGACTGAGTCTTCCTACTGTCTATAATTTGAGCGTTTCCTGTATCACCAGTTTTACATTCCGATGCACATCTACAGGTTTTCTGTATCCCTTGGACCTTCACAGTGACGACGAAACACAGAAATTGCATCGGAATTAAATATAAGAGACACAATGCCGACTTAAGATTAAGAAAACAGTCTTATTACAGTCAATGTTTTGAGCGTATCCTGTGTCACCAGTTTTACATTACGATGCACCTCTGGGGGTTTACTGTATCCCTTGGACTTTCCCATTGGCGATGAAACACACAAATTGCATCGAATTTAAATATTAGAGACACAATGCCGACTTAAGTACCGGAAGACTGAGTCTTCCTACTCTCTATGCTTTGAGCGTTTCCTGTGTTACGAGTTTGACATTCCGATGCACCTCTGCAGGTTTCCTGTATCCCTTGGACCTTCCCATTGACGATGAAACACAGAAATTGCATCGAAATTAAATATAAGAGACACAATGCCAACTTAAGTACAAGAAAACAGTCTTCGTACGGTCAATGTTTTGAGCGTTTCCTGTGTCACCAGTTTTACATTCCGATGCACCTCTACCGGTTTACTGTATCCCTTTGACCTTCCCTTTCTCGATGAAACACAGAAATCGCATCGGAATTAAATATAAGAAACACAATGCCGACTTAAGTACAGGAAGACTGAGTCTTCCTACTGTCTATGTTTTGAGCGTTTCCTGTGTCACCAGTTTTACATTCTGATGGACCTCTGCAGGTTTTCTGTATCCATTGGAGCCTCCCATTGACGATGAAACACAGAAATTGCATCGGAATTAAATACAAGAAACACAATGCCGACTTAAGTTCAGGAAGACTGAGTCTTCCTACTGTCTATGCTTTGAGCGTTTCCTGTGGCACCAGTTTTACATTCTGATGCACCTCTGCAGCATTACTGTATCCCTTGGACCTTCCCATTGACGATGAAACACAGAAATTGCATCGGAATTAAATATAAGAGATACAATGACGACTTAAAAACAGGAAGACTGAGTCTTCCTACTCTCTATGTTTTGAGCGTTTCCTGTGTCACTAGTTTTACATTCCGATGCACCATTGCAGGTTTACTGTATCCCTTGGACCTTCCCATTGTCGATGAAACACAGAAATTGCATCGGAATTAAATGTAAGAGACTCAATGCCGACTTAAATACAGGAAGAATGAGTCTTCCTGCTGTCTATGTGTTGAGCGTTTCCTGTGTCACCAGTTTTACATTCTGATGCACCTCTGCAGGTTTACTGTATCCCTTGGACCTTCCCATTGACGATGAAACACAGAAATTGCATCGGAATTAAATATAAGACACACAATGCCGACTTAAGTACAGGAAGACTGAGTCTTCCTACTGTCTACGTTCTGAGCGTTTCCTGTGTCACCAGTTTTACATTCCGATGCACCTCTGCAGGTTTACTGTATCCCTTGGACCTTCCCATTGACGATGAAACACAGAAATTGCATCGGAATTAAATATAAGACACACAATGCCGACTTAAGTACAGGAAGACTGAGTCTTCCTACTGTCTATGCTTTGAGCGTTTCCTGTGACACTAGTATTACATTCCGATGCACCTCTGCAGGTTTACTGTATCCCTTGGACCTTCCCATTGACGATGAAACACAGAAATTGCATCGGAATTAAATATAAGAGACACAATGCCGACTTAAGTACAGGAAGACTGAGTCTTCCTACTGTCTATGTATTGAGCGTGTCCTGTGTCACCAGTTTTACATTCCGATGCACCTCTGCAGGCTTACTGTATCCCTTGGACCTTCCCATTGACGATGAAACACAGAAATTGCATCGGAATTATATATAAGAGACACACTGCCGACTTAAGTACAGGAAGACTAAGTCTTCCTATAATTTGAGCGTTTCCTGTGTCACCAGTTTTACATTCCGATGCACCTCTACATGTTTACTGTATCCGTTGGACCTTCACAGTGACGATGAAACACAGAAATTTCATCGGAATTAAATATAAGAGACACAATGCCGACTTAAGTACAGGAAGACTGAGTCTTCCTACTGTCTATGTTTTGAGCGTTTCCTGTGACACTAGTATTACATTCCGATGCACCTCTGCCGGCTTACTGTATCCGTTGGACCTTCCCATTGACGATGAAACACAGAAATTTCATCGGAAATAAATATAAGAGACACAATGCCGACTTAAGTACAGGAAGACTGAGTCTTCCTACTGTCTATGTTTTGAGCGTTTCCTGTGACACTAGTATTACTTTCCGATGCACCTCTGCAGGTTTACTGTATCCCTTGGAGCTTCCCATTGACGATGAAACACAGAAACTGCATCGGAATTAAATATAAGAGACACAATGCCGACTTAAGTACAGGAAGACTGAGTCTTCCTACTGTCTATGTTTTGAGCGTGTCCTGTGTCACCAGTTTTACATTCCGATGCACCTCTGCAGGCTTACTGTATCCCTTGGACCTTCCCATTGACGATGAAACACAGAAATTGCATCGGAATTAAATATAAGAGACACAATGCCGACTTAAGTACAGGAAGACTGAGTCTTCCTACAATTTGAGCGTTTCCTGTGTCACCAGTTTTACATTCCGATGCACCTCTACATGTTTACTGTATCCGTTGGACCTTCACAGTGACGATGAAACACAGAAATTGCATCGGAATTAAATATAAGAGACACAATGCCGACTTAAGTACAGGAAGACTGAGTCTTCCTACTGTCTATGTTTTGAGCGTTTCCTGTGTCATCAGTTTTCCTTTCCGATACACCTCTGCAGGTTTACTATATACCTTGGACCTTCCCATTCACGATGAAACACAGAAATTTCATCGTAAATAAATATAAGAGACACAATCCCGACTTAAGTATAGGAAGACTGAGTCGTCCTGCTTTCTATGTTTTGAGCGTTTCCTGTGTCACCAGTTTTACATTCTGATGCTCCTCTGCAGGCCTTCTGTATCCATTGGACCTTCCCATTGACGATGTAACACAGAAATTGCATCGGAATTAAATATAAGAGACACAATGCCGACTTAAGTACAGGAAAACTGAGTCTTCGTACTGTCTATGCTTTGAGCGTTTCCTGTGTCACCAGTTTTAGATTCTGATGCACCTCTGCAGGTTTTCTGTATCCATTGGACCTTCCCATTGACGATGAAACACAGAAATTGAATCGGAATTAAATATAAGACACACAATGCCGACTTAAGTACAGGAAGACGGAGTCTTCCTACTGTCTATGATTTGAGCTTTTCCTGTGTCACCAGTTTTATATTCCGATGCACCTCTGCAGGTTTCCTGTATCCCTTGGACCTTCCCATTGAAGATGAAACACAGAAATTGCATCGGAGTTAAATGTAAGAGACACAATGCCGACTTAAGTACAGGAAGACTGAGTCTTCCTACTGTCTATGATTTGAGCATTTCCTGTGTCACCAGTTTTACTTTCCGATGCACCTCTGCAGGTTTACTATATCCCTTGGACCTTCCCATTGACGAAGAAACACAGAAATTGCATCGGAATTAAATATAAGGGACACAATGCCGACTTAAGTACAGCAAGACTAATTCTTCCTACTGTCTATGTTTTGAGCGTTTCCTGTGTCATCAGTTTTACTTTCCGATGCACCTCTGCAGGTTTACTATATCCCTTGGACCTTCCCATTCACGATGAAACACAGAAATTTCATCGGAAATAAATTTAAGAGACCAATGCCGACTTAAGTACAGGAAGACTGAGTCTTCCTACTGTCTATGATTTTAACGTTTCCTGTGTCACTAGTTTTACATTCCGATGCACCTCTGCAGGTTTACTGTATCCCTTGGACCTTCCCATTGACGATGAAACATAGAAATTGCATCGGAATTAAATATAAGAGACACAATGCCGACTTAAGTACAGGAAGACTGAGTCTTCCTACTGTCTATAATTTGAGCGTTTCCTGTATCACCAGTTTTACATTCCGATGCACATCTACAGGTATTCTGTATCCCTTGGACCTTCACAGTGACGACGAAACACAGAAATTGCATCGGAATTAAATATAAGAGACACAATGCCGACTTAAGATTAAGAAAACAGTCTTATTACAGTCAATGTTTTGAGCGTATCCTGTGTCACCAGTTTTACATTACGATGCACCTCTGGGGGTTTACTGTATCCCTTGGACTTTCCCATTGGCGATGAAACACACAAATTGCATCGAATTTAAATATAAGAGACACAATGCCGACTTAAGTACCGGAAGACTGAGTCTTCCTACTCTCTATGCTTTGAGCGTTTCCTGTGTTACCAGTTTGACATTCCGATGCACCTCTGCAGGTTTCCTGTATCCCTTGGACCTTCCCATTGACGATGAAACACAGAAATTGCATCGAAATTAAATATAAGAGACACAATGCCAACTTAAGTACAAGAAAACAGTCTTCGTACGGTCAATGTTTTGAGCGTTTCCTGTGTCACCAGTTTTACATTCCGATGCACCTCTACCGGTTTACTGTATCCCTTTGACCTTCCCTTTCTCGATGAAACACAGAAATCGCATCGGAATTAAATATAAGAAACACAATGCCGACTTAAGTACAGGAAGACTGAGTCTTCCTACTGTCTATGTTTTGAGCGTTTCCTGTGTCACCAGTTTTACATTCTGATGGACCTCTGCAGGTTTTCTGTATCCATTGGAGCCTCCCATTGACGATGAAACACAGAAATTGCATCGGAATTAAATACAAGAAACACAATGCCGACTTAAGTTCAGGAAGACTGAGTCTTCCTACTGTCTATGTTTTGAGCGTTTCCTGTGGCACCAGTTTTACATTCTGATGCACCTCTGCAGGATTACTGTATCCCTTGGACCTTCCCATTGACGATGAAACACAGAAATTGCATCGGAATTAAATATAAGAGATACAATGACGACTTAAAAACAGGAAGACTGAGTCTTCCTACTCTCTATGTTTTGAGCGTTTCCTGTGTCACTAGTTTTACATTCCGATGCACCATTGCAGGTTTACTGTATCCCTTGGACCTTCCCATTGTCGATGAAACACAGAAATTGCATCGGAATTAAATGTAAGAGACTCAATGCCGACTTAAATACAGGAAGAATGAGTCTTCCTACTGTCTATGTGTTGAGCGTTTCCTGTGTCACCAGTTTTACATTCTGATGCACCTCTGCAGGTTTACTGTATCCCTTGGACCTTCCCATTGACGATGAAACACAGAAATTGCATCGGAATTAAATATAAGAGATACAATGCCGACTTAAGTACAGGAAGACTCAGTCCTCCTACTGTCTACGTTTTGAGCGTTTCCTGTGTCACCAGTTTTACATTCCGATGCACCTCTGCAGGTTTACGGTATCCCTTGGACCTTCCCATTGACGATGAAACACAGAAATTGCATCGGAATTAAATATAAGAGACACAATGCCGACTTAAGTACAGGAAGACTGAGTCTACCTACTGTCTATGTTTTGAGCGTTTCCTGTGACACTAGTTTTACATTCCGATGCACCTCTGCAGATTTACTGTATCCCTTGGACCTTCCCATTGACGATGAAACACAGAAATTGCATCGAAATTAAATATAAGAGACACAATGCCGACTTAAGTGCAAGAAAACAGTCTTCGTACGGTCAATGTTTTGAGCGTTTCCTGTGTCACCAGTTTTACATTCCGATGCACCTCTGCCGGTTTACTGTATCCCTTTGACCTTCCCTTTCTCGATGAAACACAGAAATCGCATCGGAATTAAATATAAGAAACACAATGCCGACTTAAATACAGGAAGACTGAGTCTTCCTACTGTCTATGTATTCAGCGTTTCCTGTGTCACCAGTTTTACATTCTGATGCACCTCTGCAGGTTTACTGTATCCCTTAGACCTTCTCGTTGACGATGAAACACAGAAATTGCATCGGAATTAAATATAAGAGACACAATGCCGACTTAAGTACAGGAAGACTGAGTCTTCCTACTGTCTACGTTCTGAGCGTTTCCTGTGTCACCAGTTTTACATTCCGATGCACCTCTGCAGGTTTACTGTATCCCTTGGACCTTCCCATTGACGATGAAACACAGAAATTGCATCGGAATTAAATAAAAGAGACACAATGCCGACTTAAGTACAGGAAGACTGAGTCTTCCTACTGTCTATGTATTGAGCGTGTCCTGTGTCACCAGTTTTACATTCCGATGCACCTCTGCAGGCTTACTGTATCCCTTGGACCTTCCCATTGACGATGAAACACAGAAATTGCATCGGAATTATATATAAGAGACACACTGCCGACTTAAGTACAGGAAGACTAAGTCTTCCTATAATTTGAGCGTTTCCTGTGTCACCAGTTTTACATTCCGATGCACCTCTACATGTTTACTGTATCCGTTGGACCTTCACAGTGACGATGAAACACAGAAATTGCATCGGAATTAAATATAAGAGACACAATGCCGACTTAAGTACAGGAAGACTGAGTCTTCCTACTGTCTATGTTTTGAGCGTTTCCTGTGACACTAGTATTACATTCCGATGCACCTCTGCCGGCTTACTGTATCCGTTGGACCTTCCCATTGACGATGAAACACAGAAATTTCATCGGAAATAAATATAAGAGACACAATGCCGACTTAAGTACAGGAAGACTGAGTCTTCCTACTGTCTATGTTTTGAGCGTTTCCTGTGACACTAGTATTACATTCCGATGCACCTCTGCAGGTTTACTGTATCCCTTGGACCTTCCCATTGACGATGAAACACAGAAACTGCATCGGAATTAAATATAAGAGACACAATGCCGACTTAAGTACAGGAAGACTGAGTCTTCCTACTGTCTATGTTTGAGCGTGTCCTGTGTCACCAGTTTTACATTCCGATGCACCTCTGCAGGCTTACTGTATCCCTTGGACCTTCCCATTGACGATGAAACACAGAAATTGCATCGGAATTAAATATAAGAGACACAATGCCGACTTAAGTACAGGAAGACTGAGTCTTCCTACAATTTGAGCGTTTCCTGTGTCACCAGTTTTACATTCCGATGCACCTCTACATGTTTACTGTATCCGTTGGACCTTCACAGTGACGATGAAACACAGAAATTGCATCGGAATTAAATATAAAAGACACAACGCCGACTTAAGTACAGGAAGACTATCTCTTCCTACTGTCTATGTTTTGAGCGTTTCCTGTGTCATCAGTTTTCCTTTCCGATACACCTCTGCATGTTTACTATATACCTTGGACCTTCCCATTCACGATGAAACACAGAAATTTCATCGGAAATAAATATAAGAGACACAATACCGACTTAAGTATAGGAAGACTGAATCTTCCTGCTTTCTATGTTATGAGCGTTTCCTGTGTCACCAGTTTTACATTCTGATGCACCTCTGCAGGTTTTCTGTATCCATTGGACCTTCCCATTGACGATGAAACACAGAAATTGAATCGGAATTAAATATAAGACACACAATGCCGACTTAAGTACAGGAAGACAGAGTCTTCCTACTGTCTATGATTTGAGCTTTTCCTGTGTCACCAGTTTTACATTCCGATGCACCTCTGCAGGTTTCCTGTATCTCTTGGACCTTCCTATTGAAGATGAAACACAGAAATTGCATCGGAGTTAAATATAAGAGACACAATGCCGACTTAAGTACAGGAAGACTGAGTCTTCCTACTGTCTATGTTTTGAGCGTTTCCTGTGTCACCAGTTTTACTTTCCGATGCACCTCTGCAGGTTTACTATATCCCTTGGACCTTCCCATTGACGATGAAACACAGAAATTGCATCGGAATTAAATATAAGGGACACAATGCCGACTTAAGTACAGGAAGACTAATTCTTCCTACTGTCTATGTTTTGAGCGTTTCCTGTGTCATCAGTTTTACTTTCCGATGCACCTCTGCAGGTTTACTATATCCCTTGGACCTTCCCATTCACGATGAAAGACAGAAATTTCATCGGAAATAAATATAAGAGACACAATGCCGACCTAAGTACAGGAAGACTGAGTCTTCCTACTGTCTATGATTTTAACGTTTCCTGTGTCACTAGTTTTACATTCCGATGCACCTCTGCAGGTTTACTGTATCCCTTGGACCTTCCCATTGACGATGAAACACAGAAATTGCATCGGAATTAAATATAAGAGACACAATGCCGACTTAAGTACAGGAAGACTGAGTCTTCCTACTGTCTACGTTTTGAGCGTTTCCTGTGTCACCATTTTTACATTCCGATGCACCTCTGCAGGTTTACTATATCCCTTGGACCTTCCCATCGACGATGAAACACAGAAATTGCATCGGAATTAAATATAAGAGACACAATGCCGACTTAAGTACAGGAAGACTGAGTCTTCCTACTGTCTATGTTTTGAGCGTTTCCTGTGTCACCAGTTTTACATTCTGATGCACCTCTGCAGGTTTTCTGTATCCATTGGACCTTCCCATTGACGATGAAACACAGAAATTGCAACGGAATTAAATATAAGAAACACAATGCCGACTTAAGTACAGGAAGACTGAGTCTTCCTACTGTCTATGTTTTGAGCGTTTCCGGTGTCAGCAGTTTTACATTCTGATGCACCTCTGCAGGATTACTGTATCCCTTGGACCTTCCCATTGACGATGAAACACAGAAATTGCATCGGAATTAAATATAAGAGATACAATGCCGACTTAAGTACAGGAAGACTGAGTCTTCCTACTCTCTATGTTTTGAGCGTTTCCTCTGTCACTAGTTTTACATTCCGATGCACCACTGCAGGCTTACTGTATCCCTTGGACCTTCCCATTGTCGATGAAACACAGAAATTGCATCGGAATTTAATGTAAGAGACACAATGCCGACTTAAATACAGGAAGAATGAGTCTTCCTACTGTCTATGTGTTGAGCGTTTCCTGTGTCACCAGTTTTACATTCTGATGCACCTCTGCAGGTTTACTGTATCCCTTGGACCTTCCCATTGACGATGAAACACAGATATTGCATCGGAATTAAATATAAGAGATACAATGCCGACTTAAGTACAGGAAGACTCAGTCTTCCAACTGTCTACGTTTTGAGCGTTTCCTGTGTCACCAGTTTTACATTCCGTTGCACCTCTGCTGGTTTACGGTATCCCTTGGACCTTCCCATTGACGATGAAACACAGAAATTGCATCGGAATTAAATATAAGAGACACAATGCCGACTTAAGTACAGGAAGACTGAGTCTTCCTACTGTCTATGTTTTGAGCGTTTCCTGTGACACTAGTTTTACATTCCGATGCACCTCTGCAGGTTTACTGTATCCCTTGGACCTTCCCATTGACGATGAAACACAGAAATTGCATCGAAATTAAATATAAGAGACACAATGCCGACTTAAGTGCAAGAAAACAGTCTTCGTACGGTCAATCATTTGAGCGTTTCCTGTGTCACCTGTTTTACATTCCGATGCACCTCTACCGGTTTACTGTATCCCTTTGACCTTCCCTTTCTCGATAAAACACAGAAATCGCATCGGAATTAAATATAAGAAACACAATGCCGACTTAAGTACAGGAAGACTGAGTCTTCCTACTGTCTATGTTTTGAGCGTTTCCTGTGTCACCAGTTTTACATTCTGATGCACCTCTGCAGGTTTTCTGTATCCATTGGACCTTCCCATTGACGATGAAACACAGAAATTGCAACGGAATTAAATGTAAGAAACACAATGCCGACTTAAGTACAGGAAGACTGAGTCTTCCTACTGTCTATGTTTTGAGCGTTTCCGGTGTCAGCAGTTTTACATTCTGATGCACCTCTGCAGGATTACTGTATCCCTTGGACCTTCCCATTGACGATGAAACACAGAAATTGCATCGGAATTAAATATAAGAGATACAATGCCGACTTAAGTACAGGAAGACTGAGTCTTCCTACTCTCTATGTTTTGAGCGTTTCCTCTGTCACTAGTTTTACATTCCGATGCACCACTGCAGGTTTACTGTATCCCTTTGACCTTCCCTTTCTCGATGAAACACAGAAATCGCATCGGAATTAAATGTAAGAGACACAATGCCGACTTAAATACAGGAAGAATGAGTCTTCCTACTGTCTATGTATTCAGCGTTTCCTGTGTCACCAGTTTTACATTCTGATGCACCTCTGCAGGTTTACTGTATCCCTTAGACCTTCTCGTTGACGATGAAACACAGAAATTGCATCGGAATTAAATATAAGAGACACAATGCCGACTTAAGTACAGGAAGACTGAGTCTTCCTACTGTCTACGTTCTGAGCGTTTCCTGTGTCACCAATTTTACATTCCGATGCACCTCTGCAGGTTTACTGTATCCCTTGGACCTTCCCATTGACGATGAAACACAGAAATTGCATCGGAATTAAATATAAGACACACAATGCCGACTTAAGTACAGGAAGACTGAGTCTTCCTACTGTCTATGCTTTGAGCGTTTCCTGTGACACTAGTATTACATTCCGATGCACCTCTGCAGGTTTACTGTATCCCTTGGACCTTCCCATTGACGATGAAACACAGAAATTGCATCGGAATTAAATATAAGAGACACAATGCCGACTTAAGTACAGGAAGACTGAGTCTTCCTACTGTCTATGTATTGAGCGTGTCCTGTGTCACCAGTTTTACATTCCGATGCACCTCTGCAGGCTTACTGTATCCCTTGGACCTTCCCATTGACGATGAAACACAGAAATTGCATCGGAATTATATATAAGAGACACACTGCCGACTTAAGTACAGGAAGACTAAGTCTTCCTATAATTTGAGCGTTTCCTGTGTCACCAGTTTTACATTCCGATGCACCTCTACATGTTTACTGTATCCGTTGGACCTTCACAGTGACGATGAAACACAGAAATTGCATCGGAATTAAATATAAGAGACACAATGCCGACTTAAGTACAGGAAGACTGAGTCTTCCTACTGTCTATGTTTTGAGCGTTTCCTGTGACACTAGTATTACATTCCGATGCACCTCTGCCGGCTTACTGTATCCCTTGGACCTTCCCATTGACGATGAAACACAGAAATTTCATCGGAAATAAATATAAGAGACACAATGCCGACTTAAGTACAGGAAGACTGAGTCTTCCTACTGTCTATGTTTTGAGCGTTTCCTGTGACACTAGTATTACATTCCGATGCACCTCTGCAGGTTTACTGTATCCCTTGGACCTTCCCATTGACGATGAAACACAGAAACTGCATCGGAATTAAATATAAGAGACACAATGCCGACTTAAGTACAGGAAGACTGAGTCTTCCTACTGTCTATGTTTTGAGCGTGTCCTGTGTCACCAGTTTTACATTCCGATGCACCTCTGCAGGCTTACTGTATCCCTTGGACCTTCCCATTGACGATGAAACACAAATTGCATCGGAATTAAATATAAGAGACACAATGCCGACTTAAGTACAGGAAGACTGAGTCTTCCTACAATTTGAGCGTTTCCTGTGTCACCAGTTTTACATTCCGATGCACCTCTACATGTTTACTGTATCCGTTGGACCTTCACAGTGACGATGAAACACAGAAATTGCATCGGAATTAAATATAAAAGACACAATGCCGACTTAAGTACAGGAAGACTATCTCTTCCTACTGTCTATGTTTTGAGCGTTTCCTGTGTCATCAGTTTTCCTTTCCGATACACCTCTGCATGTTTACTATATACCTTGGACCTTCCCATTCACGATGAAACACAGAAATTTCATCGGAAATAAATATAAGAGACACAATACCGACTTAAGTATAGGAAGACTGAATCTTCCTGCTTTCTATGTTATGAGCGTTTCCTGTGTCACCAGTTTTACATTCTGATGCACCTCTGCAGGTTTTCTGTATCCATTGGACCTTCCCATTGACGATGAAACACAGAAATTGAATCGGAATTAAATATAAGACACACAATGCCGACTTAAGTACAGGAAGACTGAGTCTTCCTACTGTCTATGATTTGAGCTTTTCCTGTGTCACCAGTTTTACATTCCGATGCACCTCTGCAGGTTTCCTGTATCTCTTGGACCTTCCTATTGAAGATGAAACACAGAAATTGCATCGGAGTTAAATATAAGAGACACAATGCCGACTTAAGTACAGGAAGACTGAGTCTTCCTACTGTCTATGTTTTGAGCGTTTCCTGTGTCACCAGTTTTACTTTCCGATGCACCTCTGCAGGTTTACTATATCCCTTGGACCTTCCCATTGACGATGAAACACAGAAATTGCATCGGAATTAAATATAAGGGACACAATGCCGACTTAAGTACAGGAAGACTAATTCTTCCTACTGTCTATGTTTTGAGCGTTTCCTGTGTCATCAGTTTTACTTTCCGATGCACCTCTGCAGGTTTACTATATCCCTTGGACCTTCCCATTCACGATGAAAGACAGAAATTTCATCGGAAATAAATATAAGAGACACAATGCCGACCTAAGTACAGGAAGACTGAGTCTTCCTACTGTCTATGATTTTAACGTTTCCTGTGTCACTAGTTTTACATTCCGATGCACCTCTGCAGGTTTACTGTATCCCTTGGACCTTCCCATTGACGATGAAACACAGAAATTGCATCGGAATTAAATATAAGAGACACAATGCCGACTTAAGTACAGGAAGACTGAGTCTTCCTACTGTCTACGTTTTGAGCGTTTCCTGTGTCACCATTTTTACATTCCGATGCACCTCTGCAGGTTTACTGTATCCCTTGGACCTTCCCATCGACGATGAAACACAGAAATTGCATCGGAATTAAATATAAGAGACACAATGCCGACTTAAGTACAGGAAGACTGAGTCTTCCTACTGTCTATGTTTTGAGCGTTTCCTGTGACACTAGTTTTACATTCCGATGCACCTCTGCAGGTTTACTGTATCCCTTGGACCTTCCCATTGACGATGAAACACAGAAATTGCATCGAAATTAAATATAAGAGACACAATGCCGACTTAAGGGCAAGAAAACAGTCTTCGTACGGTCAATCTTTTGAGCGTTTCCTGTGTCACCAGTTTTACATTCCGATGCACCTCTGCCGGTTTACTGTATCCCTTTGACCTTCCCTTTCTCGATAAAACACAGAAATCGCATCGGAATTAAATATAAGAAACACAATGCCGACTTAAGTACAGGAAGACTGAGTCTTCCTACTGTCTATGTTTTGAGCGTTTCCTGTGTCACCAGTTTTACATTCTGATGCACCTCTGCAGGTTTTCTGTATCCATTGGACCTTCCCATTGACGATGAAACACAGAAATTGCAACGGAATTAAATATAAGAAATACAATGCCGACTTAAGTACAGGAAGACTGAGTCTTCCTACTGTCTATGTTTTGAGCGTTTCCGGTGTCAGCAGATTTACATTCTGATGCACCTCTGCAGGATTACTGTATCCCTTGGACCCTCCCATTGACGATGAAACACAGAAATTGCATCGGAATTAAATATAAGAGATACAATGCCGACTTAAGTACAGGAAGACTGAGTCTTCCTACTCTCTATGTTTTGAGCGTTTCCTCTGTCACTAGTTTTACATTCCGATGCACCACTGCAGGCTTACTGTATCCCTTGGACCTTCCCATTGTCGATGAAACACAGAAATTGCATCGGAATTTAATGTAAGAGACACAATGCCGACTTAAATACAGGAAGAATGAGTCTTCCTACTGTCTATGTGTTGAGCGTTTCCTGTGTCACCAGTTTTACATTCTGATGCACCTCTGCAGGTTTACTGTATCCCTTGGACCTTCCCATTGACGATGAAACACAGAAATTGCATCGGAATTAAATATAAGAGATACAATGCCGACTTAAGTACAGGAAGACTCAGTCTTCCAACTGTCTACGTTTTGAGCGTTTCCTGTGTCACCAGTTTTACATTCCGTTGCACCTCTGCAGGTTTACGGTATCCCTTGGACCTTCCCATTGACGATGAAACACAGAAATTGCATCGGAATTAAATATAAGAGACACAATGCCGACTTAAGTACAGGAAGACTGAGTCTTCCTACTGTCTATGTTTTGAGCGTTTCCTGTGACACTAGTTTTACATTCCGATGCACCTCTGCATGTTTACTGTATCCCTTGGACCTTCCCATTGACGATGAAACACAGAAATTGCATCGAAATTAAATATAAGAGACACAATGCCGACTTAAGTGCAAGAAAACAGTCTTCGTACGGTCAATCTTTTGAGCGTTTCCTGTGTCACCTGTTTTACATTCCGATGCACCTCTGCCGGTTTACTGTATCCCTTTGACCTTCCCTTTCTCGATAAAACACAGAAATCGCATCGGAATTAAATATAAGAAACACAATGCCGACTTAAGTACAGGAAGACTGAGTCTTCCTACTGTCTATGTTTTGAGCGTTTCCTGTGTCCCAGTTTTACATTCTGATGCACCTCTGCAGGTTTTCTGTATCCATTGGACCTTCCCATTGACGATGAAACACAGAAATTGCAACGGAATTAAATGTAAGAAACACAATGCCGACTTAAGTACAGGAAGACTGAGTCTTCCTACTGTCTATGTTTTGAGCGTTTCCGGTGTCAGCAGTTTTACATTCTGATGCACCTCTGCAGGATTACTGTATCCCTTGGACCTTCCCATTGACGATGAAACACAGAAATTGCATCGGAATTAAATATAAGAGATACAATGCCGACTTAAGTACAGGAAGACTGAGTCTTCCTACTCTCTATGTTTTGAGCGTTGCCTCTGTCACTAGTTTTACATTCCGATGCACCACTGCAGGTTTACTGTATTCCTTGGACCTTCCCATTGTCGATGAAACACAGAAATTGCATCGGAATTAAATGTAAGAGACACAATGCCGACTTAAATACAGGAAGAATGAGTCTTCCTACTGTCTATGTGTTGAGCGTTTCCTGTGTCACCAGTTTTACATTCTGATGCACCTCTGCAGGTTTACTGTATCCCTTGGACCTTCCCATTGACGATGAAACACAGAAATTGCATCGGAATTAAATATAAGAGATACAATGCCGACTTAAGTACAGGAAGACTCAGTCTTCCTACTGTCTACGTTTTGAGCGTTTCCTGTGTCACCAGTTTTACATTCCGATGCACCTCTGCAGGTTTACGGTATCCCTTGGACCTTCCCATTGACGATGAAACACAGAAATTGCATCGGAATTAAATATAAGAGACACAATGCCGACTTAAGTACAGGAAGTCTGAGTCTTCCTACTGTCTATAGTTTTGAGCGTTTCCTGTGACACTAGTTTTACATTCCAATGCACCTCTGCAGATTTACTGTATCCCTTGGACCTTCCCATTGACGATGAAACACAGAAATTGCATCGAAATTAAATATAAGGGACACAATGCCGACTTAAGTGCAAGAAAACAGTCTTCGTACGGTCAATGTTTTGAGCGTTTCCTGTGTCACCAGTTTTACATTCCGATGCACCTCTGCCGGTTTACTGTATCCCTTTGACCTTCCCTTTCTCGATGAAACACAGAAATCGCATCGGAATTAAATATAAGAAACACAATGCCGACTTAAGTACAGGAAGACTGAGTCTTCCTACTGTCTATGTTTTGAGCGTTTCCTGTGTCACCAGTTTTACATTCTGATGCACCTCTGCAGGTTTACTGTATCCCTTGGACCTTCTCGTTGACGATGAAACACAGATATTGCATCGGAATTAAATATAAGAGACACAATGCCGACTTAAGTACAGGAAGACTGAGTCTTCCTACTGTCTACGTTTTGAGCGTTTCCTGTGACACTAGTATTACATTCCGATGCACCTCTGCAGGTTTACTGTATCCCTTGGACCTTCCCATTGACGATGAAACACAGAAATTGCATCGGAATTAAATATAAGAGACACAATGCCGACTTAAGTACAGGAAGACTGAGTCTTCCTACTGTCTATGTATTGAGCGTGTCCTGTGTCACCAGTTTTACATTCCGATGCACCTCTGCAGGCTTACTGTATCCCTTGGACCTTCCCATTGACGATGAAACACAGAAATTGCATCGGAATTAAATATAAGAGACACAATGCCGACTTCAGTACAGGAAGACTATGTCTTCCTATAATTTGAGCGTTTCCTGTGTCACCAGTTTTACATTCCGATGCACCTCTACATGTTTACTGTATCCGTTCGACCTTCACAGTGACGATGAAACACAGAAATTGCATCGGAATTAAATATAAGAGACACAATGCCGACTTAAGTACAGGAAGACTGAGTCTTCCTACTGTCTATGTTTTGAGCGTTTCCTGTGTCATCAGTTTTCCTTTCCGATACACCTCTGCAGGTTTACTATATACCTTGGACCTTCCCATTCACGATGAAACACAGAAATTTCATCGGAAATAAATATAAGAGACACAATCCCGACTTAAGTATAGGAAGACTGAGTCGTCCTGCTATCTATGTTTTGAGCGTTTCCTGTGTCACCAGTTTTAGATTCTGATGCACCTCTGCAGGTTTTCTGTATCCATTGGACCTTCCCATTGACGATGAAACACAGAAATTGAATCGGAGTTAAATATAAGACACACAATGCCGACTTAAGTACAGGAAGACGGAGTCTTCCTACTGTCTATGATTTGAGCTTTTCCTGTGTCACCAGTTTTATATTCCGATGCACCTCTGCAGGTTTCCTGTATCCCTTGGACCTTCCCATTGAAGATGAAACACAGTAATTGCATCGGAGTTAAATGTAAGAGACACAATGCCGACTTAAGTACAGGAAGACTGAGTCTTCCTACTGTCTATGATTTGAGCATTTCCTGTGTCACCAGTTTTACTTTCCGATGCACCTCTGCAGGTTTACTATATCCCTTGGACCTTCCCATTGACGAAGAAACACAGAAATTGCATCGGAATTAAATATAAGGGACACAATGCCGACTTAAGTACAGGAAGACTAATTCTTCCTACTGTCTATGTTTTGAGCGTTTCCTGTGTCATCAGTTTTACTTTCCGATGCACCTCTGCAGGTTTACTATATCCCTTGGACCTTCCCATTCACGAAGAAACACAGAAATTTCATCGGAAATAAATATAAGAGACACAATGCCGACTTAAGTACAGGAAGACTGAGTCTTCCTACTGTCTATGATTTTAACGTTTCCTGTGTCACTAGTTTTACATTCCGATGCACCTCTGCAGGTTTACTGTATCCCTTGGACCTTCCCATTGACGATGAAACATAGAAATTGCATCGGAATTAAATATAAGAGACACAATGCCGACTTAAGTACAGGAAGACTGAGTCTTCCTACTGTCTATAATTTGAGCGTTTCCTGTATCACCAGTTTTACATTCCGATGCACATCTACAGGTTTTCTGTATCCCTTGGACCTTCACAGTGACGATGAAACACAGAAATTGCATCGGAATTAAATATAAGAGACACAATGCCGACTTAAGATTAAGAAAACAGTCTTATTACAGGCAATGTTTTGAGCGTATCCTGTGTCACCAGTTTTACATTACGATGCACCTCTGGGGGTTTACTGTATCCCTTGGACTTTCCCATTGGCGATGAAACACACAAATTGCATCGAATTTAAATATAAGAGACACAATGCCGACTTAAGTACCGGAAGACTAAGTCTTCCTACTCTCTATGCTTTGAGCGTTTCCTGTGTTACCAGTTTGACATTACGATGCACCTCTGCAGGTTTACTGTATCCCTTGGACCTTCCCATTGACGATGAAACACAGAAATTGCATCGAAATTAAATATAAGAGACACAATGCCAACTTAAGTACAAGAAAACAGTCTTCGTACGGTCAATGTTTTGAGCGTTTCCTGTGTCACCAGTTTTACATTCCGATGCACCTCTGCCGGTTTACTGTATCCCTTTGACCTTCCCTTTCTCGATGAAACACAGAAATCGCATCGGAATTAAATATAAGAAACACAATGCCGACTTAAGTACAGGAAGACTGAGTCTTCCTACTGTCTATGCTTTGAGCGTTTCCTGTGTTACCAGTTTGACATTACGATGCACCTCTGCAGGTTTACTGTATCCCTTGGACCTTCCCATTGACGATGAAACACAGAAATTGAATCGGAGTTAAATATAAGAGACACAATGCCGACTTAAGTACAGGAAGACTGAGTCTTCCTACTGTCTATGTTTTGAGCGTTTCCTGTGTCACTAGTTTTACATTCCGATGCACCTCTGCAGGTTTACGGTATCCCTTGGACCTTCCCATTGACGATGAAACACAGAAATTGCATCGGAATTAAATATAAGAGACACAATGCCGACTGAATTACAGGAAGACTGAGTCTTACTACTGTCTATAATTTGAGCGTTTCCTGTGTCACCTGTTTTTCATTCCGATGCACCTCTACAGGTTTACTGTATCCCTTGGACCTTCACAGTGACGATGAAACACAGAAATTGAATCGGAATTAAATATAAGAGACACAATGACGACTTAAGTACAGGAAGACTAAGTCTTCCTACTGTCTATGATTTGAGCGTTTCCTGTGTCATCAGTTTTACTTTCCGATGCACCTCTGCAGGTTTTCTATATCCCTTGGACCTTCCCATTCACGATGAAACACAGAAATTTCATCGGAAATAAATGTAAGTGACACAATGCCGACTTAAGTATAGAAAGACTGAGTCTTCCTACTGTCTATGATTTGAGCGTTTCCTGTGTCACCAGATTTACATTCTGATGCACCTCTGCAGGTTTACTGTAAACCGTAGAGCTTCCCATTGACGATGAAACACAGAAATTGCATCGGAATTAAATACAAGACACACAATGCCGACTTAAGTACAGGAAGACTGAGTCTTCCTACTGTCTATGATTTGAGCGTTTCCTGTGTCACCAGTTTTACATTCCGATGCATCTCTGCAGGATTACTGTATCCCTTGGACCTTCCCATTGACGATGAAACACAGAAATTGCATCGGAATTAAATATAAGAGACACAATGCCGACTTAAGTACAGGAAGACAGAGTATTCCTACTGTCTATGTTTTGAGCGTTTTCTGTGTCATCAGTTTTACATTCAGATGCACCTCTGCAGGTTTACTGTATCCCTTGGACCTTCCCATTGACGATGAAAAACAGAAATTGCATCGGAATTAAATATAAGAGACACAATGCCGACTTAAGTACAGGAAGACTAAGTCTTCCTACTGTCTATGTTTTGAGCGTTTCCTGTATCATCAGTTTTCCTTTCCGATGCACCTCTGCAGGATTACTATATCCCTTGGACCTTCCCATTCACGATGGAACACAGAAATTTCATCGGAAATAAATATAAGAGACACAATGCCGACTTCAGTACAGGAAGACTGAGTCTTCCTACTGTCTATGTTTTGAGCGTTTCCTGTGACACTAGTTTTACATTCCGATGCACCTCTGCAGGTTTACTGTATCCCTTGGACCTTCCCATTGGCGATGAAACACAGAAATTGCATCGAAATTAAATATAAGAGACACAATGCCGACTTAAGTGCAAGAAAACAGTCTTCGTACGGTCAATGTTTTGAGCGTTTCCTGTGTCACCAGTTTTACATTACGATGCACCTCTGCCGGTTTACTGTATCCCTTTGACCTTCCCTTTCTCGATGTAACACAGAAATCGCATCGGAATTAAATATAAGAGACACAATGCCGACTTAAGTACAGGAAGACTGAGTCTTCCTACCGTCTATGCTTTGAGCGTTTCCTGTGTCACCAGATTTACATTCTGTTGCACCTCTGCAGGTTTTCTTTATCCATTGGACCTTCCCATTGACGATGAAACACAGAAATTGCATCGGAATTAAATATAAGAAACACAATTGCGACTTAAGTACAGGAAGACTGAGTCTTCCTACTGTCTATGTTTTGAGCGTTTCCTGTGTCAGCAGTTTTACATTCTGATGCACGTCTGCAGGATTACTGTATCCCTTGGACCTTCCCATTGACGATGAAACACAGAAATTGCATCGGAATTAAATATAAGAGACACAATGCCGACTTAAGTACAGGAAGACAGAGTCTTCCTACTGTCTATGTTTTGAGCGTTTTCTGTGTCATCAGTTTTACATTCCGATGCACCTCTGCAGGTTTACTGTATCCCTTGGACCTTCCCATTGACGATGAAAAACAGTAATTGCATCGGAATTAAATATAAGAGACACAATGCCGACCTAAGTACAGGAAGACTAAGTCTTCCTAGTGTCTACGTTTTGAGCGTTTCCTGTATCATCAGTTTTCCTTTCCGATGCACCTCTGCAGGATTACTATATCCCTTGGACCTTCCCATTCACGATGGAACACAGAAATTTCATCGGAAATAAATATAAGAGACACAATGCCGACTTAAGTACAGGAAGACTGAGTCTTCCTACTGTCTATGTTTTGAGCGCTTCCTGTGACACTTGTTTTACATTCCGATGCACCTCTGCAGGTTTACTGTATCCCTTGGACCTTCCCATTGACGATGAAACACAGAAATTGCATCGAAATTAAATATAAGAGACACAATCCCGACTTAAGTGCAAGAAAACAGTCTTCGTACGGTCAATGTTTTGAGCGTTTCCTGTGTCACCAGTTTTACATTCCGATGCACCTCTGCCGGTTTACTGTATCCCTTTGACCTTCCCTTTCTCGATGAAACACAGAAATCGCATCGGAATTAAATATAAGAGACACAATGCCGACTTAAGTACAGGAAGACTGAGTCTTCCTACCGTCTATGATTTGAGCGTTTCCTGTGTCACCAGTTTTACATTCTGAAGCACCTCTGCAGGTTTTCTTTATCCATTGGACCTTCCCATTGACGATGAAACACAGAAATTGCATCGGAATTAAACATAAGAAACACAATGCCGACTTAAGTACAGGAAGACTGAGTCTTCCTACTGTCTATGTTTCGAGCGTTTCCTGTGTCAGCAGTTTTACATTCTGATGCACTTCTGCAGCATTACTGTATCCCTTGCACCTTCCCATTGACGATGAAACACAGAAATTGCATCGGAATTAAATATAAGAGACACATTGCAGACTTAAGTACAGGAAGACTGAGTCTTCCTACTGTCTATGTTTTGAGCGTTTTCTGTGTCATCAGTTTTACATTCAGATGCACCTCTGCAGGTTTACTGTATCCCTTGGACCTTCCCATTGACGATGAAAAACAGATATTGCATCGGAATTAAATATAAGAGACACAATGCCGACTTAAGTACAGGAAGACTAAGTCTTCCTACTGTGTATGTTTTGAGCGTTTCCTGTATCATCAGTTTTACTTTCCGATGCACCGCTGCAGGATTACTATATCCCTTGGACCTTCCCATTCACGATGGAACACAGAAATTTCATCGGAAATAAATATAAGAGACACAATGCCGACTAAAGTACAGGAAGACTGAGTCTTCCTACTGTCTATGTTTTGAGCGTTTCCTGTGTCACCAGTTTTACATTCCGATGCACCTCTGCAGGTTTACTGTTTCCCTTGGACCTTCCCATTGACGATGAAACACAGATTTTGCATCGGAATTAAATATAAGAGACACAATGCCGACTTAAGTACAGGAAGAATGAGTCTTCCTACTGTCTATGAGTTGAGCGTTTCCTGTGTCACCAGTTTTACATTCTGATGCATCTGTGCAGGTTTACTGTATCCCTTGGACCTTCCCATTGACGATGAAACACAGAAATTTTATCGGAAATAAATATAAGAGACACAATGCCGATTTAAGTACAGGAAGACTGAGTCTTCCTACTGTCTATGTTTTGGGCGTTTCCTGTGTCACCAGTTTTACATTCCGATGCACCTCTGCAGGTTTACTGTTTCCCTTGGACCTTCCCATTGACGATGAAACACAGAAATTGCATCGCAATTAAATATAAGAGACACAATGCCGACTTAAGTACAGGAAGACAGAGTCTTCCTACTGTCTAAGTTTGAGCATTTCCTGTGTCACTAGTTTTACATTCCGATGCACCACTGCAGGTTTCCTGTATCCCTTGGACCTTCCCATTGACGATGAAACACAGAAATTGAATCGGAATTAAATATAACAGACACAATGCCGACTTAAGTACAGGAAGAATGAGTCTTCCTACTGTCTATGTGTTGAGCGTTTCCTGTGTCACCAGTTTTACATTCTGATGCACCTCTGCAGGTTTACTGTATCCCTTGGACCTTCCCATTGACGATGAAAAACAGAAATTGCATCGGAATTAAATATAAGAGACACAATGCCGACTTAAGTACAGGAAGACTGAGTCTTCCTAATGTCTATGTTTTGAGCGTTTCCTGTGTCACCAGTTTTACATTCCGATGCAGCTCTGCAGGCTTACTGTATCCCTTGGACCTTCCCATTGACGATGAAACACAGAAATTGCATCGGAATTAAATATAAGAGACACAATGCCGACTTATGTACAGGAAGACTGAGTCTTCCTACTGTCTATGTTTTGAGCGTTTCCTGTGTCACTAGTTTTACATTCCGATGCACCTCTGCAGGTTTACTGTATCCCTTGGACCTTCCCATTGACGATGAAACACAGAAATTGCATCGGAATTAAATATAAGAGACACAATGCCGACTGAATTACAGGAAAGACTGAGTCTTCCTACTCTCTATGCTTTGAGCGTTTCCTGTGTCACCAGTTTTACATTCTGATGCACCTCTGCAGGCTTACTGTATCCCTTGGACCTTCCCATTGACGATGAAACACAGAAATTGCATCGAAATTAAATATAACAGACACAATGCCTACTTAAGTACAAGAAAACAGTCTACGTACGGTCAATGTTTTGAGCGTTTCCTGTGTCACCAGTTTTACATTCCGATGCACCTCTGCAGGTTTACTGTATCCCTTGCACCTTCCCATTGACGATGAAACACAGAAATTGCATCGGAATTAAATATAAGAGACCCAATGCCGACTGAATTACAGGAAGACTGAGTCTTCCTACTCTCTATGCTTTGAGCGTTTCCTGTGTCATCAGTTTTACTTTCCGATGCACCTCTGCAGGTTTACTACATCCCTTGGACCTTCCCATTCACGATGAAACACAGAAATTTCACCGGAAATAAATATAAGTGACACAATGCCGACTTAAGTATAGGAAGACTGAGTCTTCCTACTGTCTATGATTTGAGCGTTTCCTGTGTCACCAGATTTACATTCCGATGCACCTCTGCAGGTTTACTGTATACCGTAGAGCTTCCCATTGACGATGAAACACAGAAATTGCATCGGAATTAAATATAAGACACACAATGCCGACTTAAGTACACGAAGACTGAGTCTTCCTACTGTCCATGATTTGAGCGTTTCCTGTGTCACCAGTTTTACATTCCGATGCATCTCTGCAGGTTTCCTGTATACCTTGGACCTTCCCATTGACGATGAAACACAGAAATTGCATCGAAATTAAATATAAGAGACACAATGCCCACTTAAGTACAAGAAAACAGTCTACGTACAGTCAATGTTTTGAGCGTTTCCTGTGTCACCAGTTTTACATTCCGATGAACCTCTGCAGGTTTACTGTATCCCTTGGACCTTCCCAATGACGATGAAACACAGAAATTGCATCGGAATTAAATATAAGAGTCACAATGCCGACTTAAGTACAGGAAGACTGAGTCTTCCTACTCTCTATGTTTTGAGCGTTGCCTGTGTTACCAGTTTGACATTCCGATGCACCTCTACAGGTTTCCTGTATCCCTTGTACCTTCCCATTGACGATGAAACACAGAAATTGCATCGAAATTAAATATAAGAGACTCAATGCCGACTTAAGTACAAGAAAACAGTCTTCGTACGGTCAATGTTTTGAGCGTTTCCTGTGTCACGAGTTTTACATTCCGATGCACCTCTGCCGGTTTACTGTATCCCTTGGACATTCCCCTTGTCGATTAAACACTGAAATCGCATCGGAATTAAATATAAGAGACACAATGCCGACTTAAGTATAGGAAGACTGAGTCTTCCTACTGTCTATGATTTGAGCGTTTCCTGTGTCACCATTTTTACATTTTGATGCTCCTTTGCAGGTCTTCTCTATCCAATGGACCTTCCCATTGCCGATGAAACACAGAAATTGCATCGGAATTAAATATAAGAGACACAATGCCGCCTTAAGTACAGGAAAACTGAGTCTTCCTACTGTCTATGTTTTGAGCGTTTCCTGTGTCACCAGTTTTACATTCTGATGCACCTCTGCAGGTCATCTGTATCCATTGGACCTTCCCATTGACGATGAAACACAGAAATTGCATCGGAATTAAATATATGAGACACAATGCCGACTTAAGTACAGGAAGACTGAGTCTTCCTACTGTCTATGTTTTGAGCGTTTCCTGTGTCAGCAGTTTTACATTCTGATGCACCTCTGCAGGATTACTGTATCCCTTGGACCTTTCCATTGACGATGAAACACAGAAATTGCAACGGAATTAAATATAAGAGACACAATGCCGACTTAAGTACAGGAAGATTGAGTCTTCCTACTGTCTATGTTTTTGAGCGTTTTCTGTGTCATCAGTTTTACTTTCAGATGCACCTCTGCGGGTTTACTGTATCCCTTGGACCTTCCCATTGACGATGAAAAACAGAAATTGCATCGGAATTAAATATAAGAGACACAATGCCGACTTAAGTACAGGAAGTCTAAGCCTTCTACTGTCTATGTTTTGAGCGTTTCCTGTGTCATCAGTTTTACTTTCCGATGCACCTCTGCAGGATTACTATATCCCTTGGACCTTCCCATTCACGAAGAAACACAGAAATTTCATCGGAAATAAATACAAGAGACACAATGCCGACTTAAGTACAGGAAGACTGAGTCTTCCTACTGTCTATGTTTTGAGCGTTTCCTGTGTCACCAGTTTTACATTCCGATGCACCTCTGCAGGTTTACTGTTTCCCTAGGATCTTCCCATTGACGATGAAACACAGAAATTGCATCGGAATTAAATATAAGAGACACAATGCCGACTTAAGTACAGGAAGACTGAGTCTTCATACTGTCTATGTTTTGAGCGTTTCCTGTGTCACTAGTTTTACATTCCGATGCACCACTGCAGGTTTACTGTATCCCTTGGACCTTCCCATTGAAGATGAAACACAGAAATTGCATCGGAATTAAATATAACAGACACAATGCCGACTTAAGTACAGGAAGAATGAGTCATCCTACTGTCTATGTGTTGAGCGTTTCCTGTGTCACCAGTTTTACATTCTGATGCACCTCTGCAGGTTTACTGTATCCCTTGGACCTTCCCATTGACGATGAAACACAGAAATTGCATCGGAATTAAATGTAAGAGACACAATGCCGACTTAAGTACAGGAAGACTGAGTCTCCCTACTGTCTATGATTTGAGCGTTTCCTGTGTCACTAGTTTTACATTCCGATGCACCTCTGCAGGTTTACTGTATTCCTTGGACCTTCCCATTCACGCTGAAACACAGATATTTCATCGGAATTAAATATAAGAGACACAATGCCGACTTAAATACAGGAAGAATGAGTCTTCCTACTGCTATGTGTTGAGCGTTTCCTGTGTCACCAGTTTTACATTCTGTTGCACCTCTGCAGGTTTACTGTATCCCTTGTACCTTCCCATTGACGATGAAACACAGAAATTGCATCGGAATTAAATATAAGAGACACAATCCCGACTTAAGTACAGGAAGACTGAGTCTTCCTACTGTCTACGTTTTGAGCGTTTCCTGTGTCACCAGTTTTACATTCCGATGCACCTCTGCAGGTTTACTGTATCCCTTGGACCTTCCCATTGACGATGAAACACAGAAATTGCATCCGAATTAAATATAAGTGACACAATGCCGACTTAAGTACAGGAAGACTGAGTCTTCCTACTGTCTATGTTTTGAGCGTTTCCTGTGTCGTCAGTTTTACTTTCCGATGCATCACTGCAGGTTTACTGTATTCCTTGGACCTTCCCATTCACGATGAAACACAGATATTTCATCGGAATTAAATATAAGAGACACAATGCCGACTTAAATACAGGAAGAATGAGTCTTCCTACTGCAATGTGTTGAGCGTTTCCTGTGTCACCAGTTTTACATTCTGATGCACCTCTGCAGGTTTACTGTATCCCTTGGACCTTCCCATTGACGATGAAACACAGAAATTGCATCGGAATTAAATATAAGAGACACAATGCCGACTTAAGTACAGGAAGACCGAGTCTCCCTACTGTCTATGATTTGAGCGTTTCCTGTGTCACTAGTTTTACATTCCGATGCACCTCTGCAGGTTTACTGTATCCCTTGGACCTTCCCATTGACGATGAAACACAGAAATTGCATCCGAATTAAATATAAGTGACACAATGCCGACTTAAGTACAGGAAGACTGAGTCTTCCTACTGTCTATGTTTTTAGCGTTTCCTGTGTCGTCAGTTTTACTTTCCGATGCATCACCGCAGGTTTACTGTATTCCTTGGACCTTCCCATTCACGCTGAAACACAGATATTTCATCGGAATTAAATATAAGAGACACAATGCCGACTTAAATACAGGAAGAATGAGTCTTCCTACTGCTATGTGTTGAGCGTTTCCTGTGTCACCAGTTTTACATTCTGATGCACCTCTGCAGGTTTACTGTATCCCTTGTACCTTCCCATTGACGATGAAACACAGAAATTGCATCGGAATTAAATATAAGAGACACAATGCCGACTTAAGTACAGGAAGACTGAGTCTTCCTACTGTCTACGTTTTGAGCGTTTCCTGTGTCACCAGTTTTACATTCCGATGCACCTCTGCAGGTTTACTGTATCCCTTGGACCTTCCCATTGACGATGAAACACAGAAATTGCATCGGAATTAAATATAAGAGACACAATGCCGACTTAAGTACAGATAGACTGAGTCTTCCTACTGTCTATGTTTTGAGCGTTTCCTGTGACACTAGTTTTACATTCCGATGCACCTCTTCAGGTTTACTGTATCCCTTGGACCTTCCCATTGACGATGAAACACAGAAATTGCATCGGAATTAAATATATGAGACACAATGCCGACTTAAGTACAGGAAGCCTGAGTCTTCCTACTCTCTATGTTTTGAGCGTTTCCTGTGTCACCAGTTTTACATTCCGATCCACCTCTGCAGGTTTACTGTTTCCCTTGGACCTTCCCATTGACGATGAAACACAGATTTTGCATCGGAATTAAATATAAGAGACACAATGCCGACTTAAGTACAGGAAGATTGAGTCTTCCTACTGTCAATGAGTTGAGCGTTTCCTGTGTCACCAGTTTTACATTCTGATGCATCTCTGCAGGTTTACTGTATCCCTTGGACCTTCCCATTGACGATGAAACACAGAAATTTCATCGGAAATAAATATAAGAGACACAATGCCGACTTAAGTACAGGAAGACTGAGTCTTCCTACTGTCTATGATTTGAGCGTTTCCTGTGTCACCAGTTTTACATTCCGATGCACCTCTGCAGGTTTACTGTTTCCCTTGGACCTTCCCATTGACGATGAAACACAGAAATTGCATCGGAATTAAATATAAGAGACACAATGCCGACTTAAGTACAGGAAGACAGAGTCTTCCTACTGTCTATGTTTGAGCGTTTCCTGTGTCACTAATTTTACATTCCGATGCACCACTGCAGGTTTCCTGTATCCCTAGGACCTTCCCATTGACGATGAAACACAGAAATTGAATCAGAATTAAATATAATAGACACAATGCCGACTTGAGTACAGGAAAAATGAGTCTTCCTACTGTCTATGTGTTGAGCGTTTCCTGTGTCACCAGTTTTACATTCTGATGCACCTCTGCAGGTTTACTGTATCCCTTGGACCTTCCCATTGACGATGAAAAACAGAAATTGCATCGGAATTAAATATAAGAGACACAATGCCGACTTAAGTACAGGAAGACTGAGTCTTCCTAATGTCTATGCTTTGAGCGTTTCCTGTGTCACCAGCTTTACATTCCGATACACCTCTGCAGGTTTACTGTATGCCTTGGACCTTCCCATTGACGATGAAACACAGAAATTGCATCGGAATTAAATATAAGAGACACAATGCCGACTTATGTACAGGAGGACTGAGTCTTCCTACTGTCTATGTTTTGAGCGTTTCCTGTGTCACTAGTTTTACATTCCGATGCACCTCTGCAGGTTTACTGTATCCCTTGGACCTTCCCATTGACGATGAAACACAGAAATTGCATCGGAATTAAATATAAGAGACACAATGCCGACTGAATTACAGGAAGACTGAGTCTTCCTACTGTCTATGCTTTGAGCGTTTCCTGTGTCACCAGTTTTACATTCTGATGCACCTATGCAGGCTTACTGTATTCCTTGGACCTTCCCATTGACGATGAAACACAGAAATTGCATCGGAATTAAATATAAGAGACACAATGCCGACTTAAGTACAAGAAGACTGAGTCTTACTACTGTCTATAATTTGAGCGTTTCCTGTGTCACCAGTTTTACATTCCGATGCACCTCTACAGGTTTACTGTATCCCTTGGACCTTCACAGTGACGATGAAACACAGAAATTGAATCGGAATTAAATATAAGAGACACAATGCCGACTTAAGTACAGGAAGACTAAGTCTTCCTACTGTATATGGTTAGGTTAGGATAGTGTTGTTTAACGTCCCGTCGAAAACGAGGTCTTTAGAGACGGAGCGCAAGCTCGGGGGAGGGAAGGATGGGGAAGGAAATCGGCCGTGCCCTTTCAAAGGAACCATCCCGGCATTTGCCTGAAACGATTTAGGGAAATCACGGAAAACCTAAATCAGGATGGCTGGAGACGGGATTGAACCGTCGTCCTCCCGAATGCGAGTCCAGTGTGCTAACCACTGCGCCACCTCGCTCGGTTACTGTATATGATTTGAGCGTTTCCTGTGTCATCAGTTTTACTTTCCGATGCACCTCTGCAGGTTTACTATATCCCTTGGACCTTCCCATTCACGATGAAACACAGAAATTTCATCGAAATTAAATATAAGAGACACAATGCCTACTTAAGTACAAGAAAACGGTCTACGTAGGGTCAATGTTTTGAGCGTTTCCTGTGTCACCAGTTTTACATTCCGATGCACCTCTGCAGGATTACTGTATCCCTTGGACCTTCCCATTGACGATGAAACACAGAAATCGCATCGGAATTAACCCTGCTGTTCTGTTCACTTTTACTTGACATATATACTGTTCGGGTCAATATGACCCGACATATCAAAATGCTTTAGAAACATAAATTTTGGTACAGTTTTAGCTATCGACATTGTTGTTCTATTCCAGTACCTTGTTAGTAATAATAATAATAATAATAATAATAATAATAATGGTAATAATAATAATAATAACAATGCATACAACTTTATTGAGGGATATTTTTCATTTAAATATGCACATAAATTTGAAACAACAGACAGTTTCCATTACAGGCATTCAACTTAGAAAGCACTACAGTTTTTCCATACTTCTATTCTTATTGTTGACAGTTTAGACGTAAGTATTGACATTTTCTAACAACAGACAGTTGTCATTACAGATATTCATCTTAGAGCACACTACAGTACAGAACACACTACAGTTTTTTTATTACATTCCAACATAGAAAGCACTACAACTTTAGAATCCTCTCTTCTTACTGATTGTAGTTTAGGCACAAGTATTCACATAAATTTGAAACAACAGAATTTTCAATACAATCATCTTATAAAATACTACAGTTCTTTTCTTACTGCTTGCACTGTGGACACAAGTAGGTTACATGTTTCTTGCAAATATGTTTACTACATTTTCCACACACCATGTTTGTTTTATTGTCATTACTTGATGGACAGAACTTACAGCGTGCACGTTTTGTAGATTTTCTTGTTGTTACCGATTCTGACACACCACCCACATCATTCGGGTTTTGGATGCTTGTGACCATTCTCAAAGAATCTTCTGTTCTTGGGAAATGCGTTCTTGATGCAATATGTTCTTTTATCAGTGACTTTCCAAGTTCCTCCAAGAATATTCTCCTTCTAGTCAATTTGCTTGCATTCCAATTAGGGTCAACCGAAATCCACAAAACGTATGCATTATAAGCAGAAACATCAAGAATATTGTAGAAAACTATCATTGGCCACCTATTACTTTTTCGTTTGCATGTATATGTACCTAATAACTGATCAAGCGTGTCTACAGCACCTTTGGTTGAATTATAGTCCAAAATCATTTTTGGCTTCTTATCAGCCCTGTCACTGATTTCCGCATCATGGTGGAGAGTGCTCATAAGTACAACATTCTTGTGTCTCTTAGGAATATAATTAACCACAGTAGTGTCATTTGTGAAGTAAAATGAAGAGCTGTGTACCTCCTTGTTGGTCATTTTGTGTGGAAGCTCCGGCTTATTTTTCCGTATAGTTCCCAACATAGTCAATTTCCTTTTCAGAAGCAGCTGCCCCAAATTGTACGACGTAAAAAAGTTGTCACACGTGATATTCTGACCACGTAACTCAGAAGTGAGATCAGATACCACCCTCATTCCCTGATTTCTTTCTGGTGCCGCTCCACTCACCTTTCCTGTATAAATTTGGGCTTTCAGTACGTATGAAGTTTTGCTGTCACACATGGTCCATATTTTGATCCCATATTTTGCCGGTTTACTTGGGATATACTGCTTGAATGGACAGCGACCTCTAAATGCTACTAACTGCTCGTCAACAGTAACATTTTCTCCTGGATTATACAGTTTAGGAAGGACCTCTACCCACTTCTCCCAAATACTACGAATTGCGGCAAGTTTGTCAGTACGTCGTCTTTCCTCTCTAGTAGATTTCTTGTCAAATCGCAGGACACGTGATATCTTACAGAATGTTTCATGAGACATGGTTGCTCGAAATATGTTTCGCCCAGTATCTTTATCCCACAAACTTTTTGTAGACTCCCCATGAGATCGATATACACCCGCTAGGAGTAAGAGTCCTAAGTATGCATGGAAAACAGAACCATCAATATCTGTCCACTGTTCACCATAAACTCGCTGCCCTTCAATATTTGTCATCTCTATTATTTCATTTTGAAGCGCTGTGTGAAATACTGCTTCAAATGAACATTTTACATCAGATATTCTGCTGACTGCATACCTGGTAACTCCTGGGGTACTCTTGATGATGTTCGAAGCTGGTAGGCGACCATGTTGTGCTGGTGGATGCAACTGCCATTCTATATTCCCATTTTTAGAAAGAAAAGTCTCTACACTATTTTGTATGGGCTGTGGACTGTCGTAACTGTCATCGGAACACTCGCTTTCAGATGCATTGCTGATGTGATCTTCAAACTCAGAAAGTGATCCTTCATCTGGTGAGGCATTTACTATTTCTTCCAACTCACGATCATTCAATGGTCTCATCGCCATGGTGTCACAAGTCAAACTGGGCAGAAACAAAGCATTCCAATTATTGAGAACTGCCAATTATTATTTCCTGGGGAAAGCAACAAACAAGCCCATTGTTGTGAACGCATGGAGCTTTAGGTGATTGTTGAGAGTAAGTTGGAATGATGCAGTCACTATTCCCACACAACACAACAAAAATAATTTTCGCCATTTCCAGATTTTAGAAATAAATACGAGTTACACTAAACATATTTGTGTCGGGTCATTATGACCCGAACATTACATATGCAACTATTACAGTTGAAGCCCAAACTTCTTAAACTTTTTTAAAACCTTTTAAAACACATGCTGCTCATCCATTTTCAGACAAAGTCACAAAGTTTCATAAATATATATTGGTATTTACATAATGTAAAATAACGTTCATATTCGTTTCGGGTCATATAGACCCGAACAGAACAGCAGGGTTAAATATAGGAGACACAATGCCGACTTAAGTACAGAAAGACTGAGTCTTCCTACTGTCTATGTTTTGAGCGTTTCCTGTGTCACTAGTTTTACATTCCGATGCAAATCTGCAGGTTTACTGTATCCCATGGACCTTCCCATTGACAATGAAACACAGAAATTGCATCGGAATTAAATATAAGAGACACAATGCCGGCTTAAGTACAGGAAGACTGAGTCTTCCTACAGTCTATGCTTTGAGCGTTTCCTGTGTCACCAGTTTTACATTCTGATGCACCTCTGCAGGTTTACTGTATCCCTTGGACCTTCCCATTGACGATGAAACACAGAAATTGCATCGGAATTAAATATAAGAGACACAATGCCTACTTAAGTACGGGAAGACTGAGTCTTCTTACTGTCTATAATTTGAGCGTTTCCTGTGTCACCAGTTTTACATTCCGATGCACCTCTACAGGTTTACTGTATCCCTTGGACCTTCACAGTGACGATGAAACACAGAAAATGCATCGGAATTAAATATAAGAGACACAATGCAGACTTAAGTACAGGAAGACTAAGTCTTCCTACTGTCTATGCTTTGAGCGTTTCCTGTGTCATCAGTATTACTTTCTGATGCACCTCTGCAGGTTTACTATATCCCGTGGACCTTCCCATTCACGATGAAACACAGACATTTCATCGGAAATAAATATAAGAGACACAATGCCGACTTAAGTATGGGAAGACTGAGTCTTCCTCTGTCTATGATTTGAGCGTTTCCTGTGTCACCAGTTTTACATTCCGATGCACCTCTGCAGGTTTACTGTATCCCTTGGACCTTCCCAATGACGATGAAACACAGAAATTGCATCGGAATTAAATATAAGAGTCACAATGCCGACTTAAGTACAGGAAGACTGAGTCTTCCTACTCTCTATGTTTTGAGCGTTTCCTGTGTTACCAGTTTGACATTCCGATGCACCTCTGCAGGTTTACTGTATCCCTTGGACCTTCCCATTGACGATGAAACACAGAAATTGCATCGGAATTAAATATAGGAGACACAATGCCGACTTAAGTACATTAAGAATGAGTCATCCTACTGTCTATGTGTTGAGCGTTTCCTGTGTCACCAGTTTTACATACTGATGCACCTCTGCAGGTTTACTGTATCCCTTGGACCTTCCCATTGACGATGAAACACAGAAATTGCATCCGAATTAAATATAAGTGACACAATGCCGACTTAAGTACAGGAAGACTGAGTCTTCCTACTGTCTATGTTTTGAGCGTTTCCTGTGTCGTCAGTTTTACTTTCCGATGCATCACCGCAGGTTTACTGTATTCCTTGGACTTTCCCATTCACGCTGAAACACAGATATTTCATCGGAATTAAATATAAGAGACACAATGCCGACTTAAATACAGGAAGAATGAGTCTTCCTACTGCTATGTGTTGAGCGTTTCCTGTGTCACCAGTTTTACATTCTGATGCACCTCTGCAGGTTTACTGTATCCCTTGTACCTTCCCATTGACGATGAAACACAGAAATTGCATCGGAATTAAATATAAGAGACACAATGCCGACTTAAGTACAGGAAGACTGAGTCTTCCTACTGTCTACAATTTGAGCGTTTCCTGTGTCACCAGTTTTACATTCCGATGCACCTCTGCAGGTTTACTGTATCCCTTGGACCTTCCCATTGACGATGAAACACAGAAATTGCATCGGAATTAAATATAAGAGACACAATGCCGACTTAAGTACAGGAAGACTGAGTCTTCCTACTGTCTATGTTTTGAGCGTTTCCTGTGACACTAGTTTTACATTCCGATGCACCTCTTCAGGTTTACTGTATCCCTTGGACCTTCCCATTGACGATGAAACACAGAAATTGCATCGGAATTAAATATAAGAGACACAATGCCGACTTAAGTACAGGAAGCCTGAGTCTTCCTACTCGCTATGTTTTGAGCGTTTCCTGTGTCACCAGTTTTACATTCCGATGCACCTCTGCAGGTTTACTGTTTCCCTTGGACCTTCCCATTGACGATGAAACACAGATTTTGCATCGGAATTAAATATAAGAGACACAATGCCGACTTAAGTACAGGAAGAATGAGTCTTCCTACTGTCAATGAGTTGAGCGTTTCCTGTGTCACCAGTTTTACATTCTGATGCATCTCTGCAGGTTTACTGTATCCCTTGGACCTTCCCATTGACGATGAAACACAGAAATTTCATCGGAAATAAATATAAGAGACACAATGCCGACTTAAGTACAGGAAGACTGAGTCTTCCTACTGTCTATGTTTTGAGCGTTTCCTGTGTCACCAGTTTTACATTCCGATGCACCTCTGCAGGTTTACTGTTCCCTTGGACCTTCCCATTGACGATGAAACACAGAAATGGCATCGGAATTAAATATAAGAGACACAATGCCGACTTAAGTACAGGAAGACAGAGTCTTCCTACTGTCTATGTTTGAGCGTTTCCTGTGTCACTAGTTTTACATTCCGATGCACCACTGCAGGTTTCCTGTATCCCTTGGACCTTCCCATTGACGATGAAACACAGAAATTGAATCAGAATTAAATATAATAGACACAATGCCGACTTGAGTACAGGAAAAATGAGTCTTCCTACTGTCTATGTGTTGAGCGTTTCCTGTGTCACCAGTTTTACATTCTGATGCACCTCTGCAGGTTTACTGTATCCCTTGGACCTTCCCATTGACGATGAAAAACAGAAATTGCATCGGAATTAAATATAAGAGACACAATGCCGACTTAAGTACAGGAAGACTGAGTCTTCCTAATGTCTATGCTTTGAGCGTTTCCTGTGTCACCAGTTTTACATTCCGATACACCTCTGCAGGTTTACTGTATGCCTTGGACCTTCCCATTGACGATGAAACACAGAAATTGCATCGGAATTAAATATAAGAGACACAATGCCGACTTATGTACAGGAAGACTGAGTCTTCCTACTGTCTATGTTTTGAGCGTTTCCTGTGTCACTAGTTTTACATTCCGATGCACCTCTGCAGGTTTACTGTATCCCTTGGACCTTCCCATTGACGATGAAACACAGAAGTTGCATCGGAATTAAATATAAGAGACACAATGCCGACTGAATTACAGGAAGACTGAGTCTTCCTACTGTCTATGCTTTGAGCGTTTCCTGTGTCACCAGTTTTACATTCTGATGCACCTATGCAGGCTTACTGTATTCCTTGGACCTTCCCATTGACGATGAAACACAGAAATTGCATCGGAATTAAATATAAGAGACACAATGCCGACTTAAGTACAAGAAGACTGAGTCTTACTACTGTCTATAATTTGAGCGTTTCCTGTGTCACCAGTTTTACATTCCGATGCACCTCTACAGGTTTACTGTATCCCTTGGACCTTCACAGTGACGATGAAACACAGAAATTGAATCGGAATTAAATATAAGAGACACAATGCCGACTTAAGTACAGGAAGACTAAGTCTTCCTACTGTATATGGTTAGGTTAGGATAGTGTTGTTTAACGTCCCGTCGACAACGAGGTCATTAGAGACGGAGCGCAAGCTCGGGGGAGGGAAGGATGGGGAAGGAAATCGGCCGTGCCCTTTCAAAGGAACCATCCCGGCATTTGCCTGAAACGATTTAGGGAAATCACGGAAAACCTAAATCAGGATGGCTGGAGACGGGATTGAACCGTCGTCCTCCCGAATGCGAGTCCAGTGTGCTAACCACTGCGCCACCTCGCTCGGTTACTGTATATGATTTGAGCGTTTCCTGTGTCATCAGTTTTACTTTCCGATGCACCTCTGCAGGTTTACTATATCCCTTGGACCTTCCCATTCACGATGAAACACAGAAATTTCATCGAAATTAAATATAAGAGACACAATGCCTACTTAAGTACAAGAAAACAGTCTACGTAGGGTCAATGTTTTGAGCGTTTCCTGTGTCCCCAGTTTTACATTCCGATGCACCTCTGCAGGTTTACTGTATCCCTTGGACCTTCCCATTGACGATGAAACACAGAAATCGCATCGGAATTAAATATAGGAGACACAATGCCGACTTAAGTACAGAAAGACTGAGTCTTCCTACTGTCTATGTTTTGAGCGTTTCCTGTGTCACTAGTTTTACATTCCGATGCAAATCTGCAGGTTTACTGTATCCCTTGGACCTTCCCATTGACAATGAAACACAGAAATTGCATCGGAATTAAATATAAGAGACACAATGCAGACTTAAGTACAGGAAGACTAAGTCTTCCTACTGTCTATGCTTTGAGCGTTTCCTGTGTCATCAGTTTTACTTTCTGATGCACCTCTGCAGTTTTACTATATCCCGTGGACCTTCCCATTCACGATGAAACACAGACATTTCATCGGAAATAAATATAAGAGACACAATGCCGACTTAAGTATGGGAAGACTGAGTCTTCCTCTGTCTAGGATTTGAGCGTTTCCTGTGTCACCAGTTTTACATTCCGATGCACCTCTGCAGGTTTACTGTATCCCTTGGACCTTCCCAATGACGATGAAACACAGAAATTGCATCGGAATTAAATATAAGAGTCACAATGCCGACTTAAGTACAGGAAGACTGAGTCTTCCAACTCTCTATGTTTTGAGCGTTTCCTGTGTTACCAGTTTGACATTCCGATGCACCTCTGCAGGTTTCCAGTATCCCTTGGACCTTGCCATTGACGATGAAACACAGAAATTTCATCGAAATTAAATATAAGAGACTCAATGCCGGCTTAAGTACAAGAAAACAGTCTTCGTACGGTCAATGTTTTGGGCGTTTCCTGTGTCACAAGTTTTACATAACGATGCACCTCTGCCGGTTTACTGTATCCCTTGGACCTTCCCCTTGTCGATGAAACACAGAAATCGCATCGGAATTAAATATAAGAGACACAATGCCGACTTAAGTATAGGAAAACTGAGTCTTCCTACTATCTATGTTTTGAGCGTTTCCTGTGTCACCAGTTTTACATTTTGATGCTCCTCTGCAGGTCTTCTCTATCCATTGGACCTTCCCATTGCCGATGAAACACAGAAATTGCATCGGAATTAAATATAAGAGGCACAATGCTGACTTAAGTACAGGAAAACTGAGTCTTCCTACTGTCCATGTTTTGAGCGTTTACTGTGTCACCAGTTTTACATTCTGATGCACCTCTGCAGGTTATCTGTATCCATTGGACCTTCCCATTGACGATGAAACACAGAAATTAAATCGGAATAAAATATAAGAGACACAATGCCGACTTAAGTACAGGAAGTCTAAGCCTTCCTCCTGGCTATGTTTTGAGCGTTTCCTGTGTCATCAGCTTTACTTTCCGATGCACCTCTGCAGGATTACTATATCCCTTGGACCTTCCCATTCACGATGAAACACAGAAATTTCATCGGAAATAAATATAAGAGACACAATGCCGACTTAAGTACAGGAAGACTGAGTCTTCCTACTGTTTATGCTTTTGAGCGTTTCCTGTGTCACCAGTTTTACATTCCGATGCACCTCTGCAGGTTTATTGTTTCCCTTGGACATTCCCATTGACGATGAAACACAGAAATTGCATCGGAATTAAATATAAGAGACACAATGCCGACTTAAGTACAGGAAGACTGAGTCTTCATACTGTCTATGTTTTGAGCGTTTCCTGTTTCACTAGTTTTACATTCCGATGCACCTCTGCAGGTTTACTGTATCCCTTGGACCTTCACAGTGACGATGAAACACAGAAATTGAATCGGAATTAAATATAAGAGACACAATGCCGACTTAAGTACAGGAAGACTAAGTCTTCCTACTGTATATGGTTAGGTTAGGATAGTGTTGTTTAACGTCCCGTCGACAACGAGGTCATTAGAGACGGAGCGCAAGCTCGGGGGAGGGAAGGATGGGGAAGGAAATCGGCCGTGCCCTTTCAAAGGAACCATCCCGGCATTTGCCTGAAACGATTTAGGGAAATCACGGAAAACCTAAATCAGGATGGCTGGAGACGGGATTGAACCGTCGTCCTCCCGAATGCGAGTCAAGTGTGCTAACCACTGCGCCACCTCGCTCGGTTACTGTATATGATTTGAGCGTTTCCTGTGTCATCAGTTTTACTTTCCGATGCACCTCTGCAGGTTTACTATATCCCTTGGACCTTCCCATTCACGATGAAACACAGAAATTTCATCGAAATTAAATATAAGAGACACAATGCCTACTTAAGTACAAGAAAACAGTCTACGTACGGTCAATGTTTTGAGCGTTTCCTGTGTCACCAGTTTTACATTCCGATGCACCTCTGCAGGTTTACTGTATCACTTGGACCTTCCCATTGACGATGAAACACAGAAATCGCATCGGAATTAAATATAGGAGACACAATGCCGACTTAAGTACAGAAAGACTGAGTCTTCCTACTGTCTATGTTTTGAGCGTTTCCTGTGTCACTAGTTTTACATTCCGATGCAAATCTGCAGGTTTACTGTATCCCTTGGACCTTCCCATTGACAATGAAACACAGAAATTGCATCGGAATTAAATATAAGAGACACAATGCCGGCTTAAGTACAGGAAGACTGAGTCTTCCTACAGTCTATGCTTTGAGCGTTTCCTGTGTCACCAGTTTTACATTCTGATGCACCTCTGCAGGTTTACTGTATCCCTTGGACCTTCCCATTGACGATGAAACACAGAAATTGCATCGGAATTAAATAAAAGAGACACAATGCCGACTTAAGTACAGGAAGACTGAGTCTTCCTACTGTCTATGATTTCAGCGTTTCCTGTGTCACTAGTTTTACATTCCGATGCACCTCTGCAGGTTTACTGTATCCCTTGGACCTTCCCATTGACGATGAAACACAGAAATTGCATCCGAATTAAATATAAGTGACACAATGCCGACTTAAGTACAGGAAGACTGAGTCTTCCTACTGGCTATGTTTTGAGCGTTTCCAGTGTCAGCAGTTTTACATTCTGATGCACCTCTGCAGGATTACTGTATCCCTTGGACCTTTCCATTGACGATGAAACACAGAAATTGCATCGGAATTAAATATAAGAGACACAATGCAGACTTAAGTACAGGAAGACTAAGTCTTCATACTGTCTATGTTTTGAGCGTTTCCTGTGTCATCAGTTTTACTTTCTGATGCACCTCTGCAATTTTACTATATCCCTTGGACCTTCCCATTCACGATGAAACACAGACATTTCATCGGAAATAAATATAAGAGACACAATGCCTACTTAAGTACAAGAAAACAGTCTACGTACGGTCAATGTTTTGAGCGTTTCCTGTGTCACCAGTTTTACATTCCGATGCACCTCTGCAGGTTTACTGTATCCCTTGGACCCTCCCATTGACGATGAAACACAGAAATCGCATCGGAATTAAATATAGGAGACACAATGCCGACTTAAGTACAGAAAGACTGAGTCTTCCTACTGTCTATGTTTTGAGCGTTTCCTGTGTCACTAGTTTTACATTCCGATGCAAATCTGCAGGTTTACTGTATCCCTTGGACCTTCCCATTGACAATGAAACACAGAAATTGCATCGGAATTAAATATAAGAGACACAATGCCGGCTTAAGTACAGGAAGACTGAGTCTTCCTGCAGTCTATGCTTTGAGCGTTTCCTGTGTCACCAGTTTTACATTCTGATGCACCTCTGCAGGTTTACTGTATCCCTTGGACCTTCCCATTGACGATGAAACACAGAAATTGCATCGGAATTAAATATAAGAGACACAATGCCGACTTAAGTACGGGAAGACTGAGTCTTCTTACTGTCTATAATTTGAGCGTTTCCTGTGTCACCAGTTTTACATTCCGATGCACCTCTACAGGTTTACTGTATCCCTTGGACCTTCACAGTGACGATGAAACACAGAAAATGTATCGGAATGAAATATAAGAGACACAATGCAGACTTAAGTACAGGAAGACTAAGTCTTCCTACTGTCTATGCTTTGAGCGTTTCCTGTGTCATCAGTTTTACTTTCTGATGCACCTCTGCAGGTTTACTATATCCCTTGGACCTTCCCATTCACGATGAAACACAGACATTTCATCGGAAATAAATATAAGAGACACAATGCCGACTTAAGTATGGGAAGACTGAGTCTTCCTCTGTCTATGATTTGAGCGTTTCCTGTGTCACCAGTTTTACATTCCGATGCACCTCTGCAGGTTTACTGTATCATTTGGACCTTCCCAATGACGATGAAACACAGAAATTGCATCGGAATTAAATATAAGAGTCACAATGCCGACTTAAGTACAGGAAGACTCAGTCTTCCTACTCTCTATGTTTTGAGCGTTTCCTGTGTTACCAGTTTGACATTCCGATGCACCTCTGCAGGTTTCCAGTATCCCTTGGACCTTCCCATTGACGATGAAACACAGATATTTCATCGAAATTAAATATAAGAGACTCAATGCCGACATAAGTACAAGAAAACAGTCTTCGTACGGTCAATGTTTTGGGCGTTTCCTGTGTCACAAGTTTTACATTCCGATGCACCTCTGCCGGTTTACTGTATCCCTTGGACCTTCCCCTTGTCGATGAAACACAGAAATCGCATCGGAATTAAATATAAGAGACACAATGCCGACTTAAGTATAGGAAAACTGTGTCTTCCTACTATCTATGTTTTGAGCGTTTCCTGTGTCACCAGTTTTACATTTTGATGCTCCTCTGCAGGTCTTCTCTATCCATTGGACCTTCCCATTGCCGATGAAACACAGAAATTGCATCGGAATTAAATATAAGAGACACAATGCCGACTTAAGTACAGGAAGACTGAGTCTTCATACTGTCTATGTTTTGAGCGTTTCCTGTTTCACTAGTTTTACATTCCGATGCACCTCTGCAGGTTTACTGTATCCCTTGGACCTTCCCATTGAAGATGAAACACAGAAATTGCATCGGAATTAAATACAAGAGACACAATGCAGACTTAAGTACAGGAAGAATGAGTCTTCCTACTGTCTATGAGTTGAGCGTCTCCTGTGTCACCAGTATTACATTCTGATGCACCTCTGCAGGTTCACTGTATCCCTTGGACCTTCCCATTGACGTTGAAAAACAGAAATTGCATCGGAATCAAATATAAGAGACACAATGCCGACTTAAGTACAGGAAGACTGAGTCTTCCTACTGTCTATGTTTTGAGCTTTTCCTGTGTCATCAGTTTTACTTTCCGATGCACCACTGCAGGTTTCCTGTATTCCTTGGACCTTCCCATTCACGATGAAACACAGAAATTGCATCGGAATTAAATATAAGAGACACAATGCCGACTTAAGTACAGGAAGACAGAGTCTTCCTACTGTCTATGCTTTGAGCGTTTCCTGTGTCACTAGTTTTACATTCCGATGCACCACTGCAGGTTTACTGTATCCCTTGGACCTTCCCATTGACGATGAAACACAGAAATTGCATCTGAATTAAATATAAGAGACACAATGCCGACATAAGTACAGAAGGAATGAGTCTTCCTACTGTCTATGTGTTGAGCGTTTCCTGTGTCACCAGTTTTACATTCTGATGCACCTCTGCAGGTTTACTGTATCCCTTGGACCTTTCCATTGACGATGAAGCACAGAAATTGCATCGGAATTAAATATAAGAGACACAATGCAGACTTAAGTACAGGAAGACTAAGTCTTCATACTGTCTATGTTTTGAGCGTTTCCTGTGTCATCACTTTTACTTTCTGATGCACCTCTGCAAGTTTACTATATCCCTTGGACCTTCCCATTCACGATGAAACACAGACATTTCATCGGAAATAAATATAAGAGACACAATGCCGACTTAAGTATGGGAAGACTGAGTCTTCCTCTGTCTATGATTTGAGCGTTTCCTGTGTCACCAGTTTTACATTCCGATGCACCTCTGCAGGTTTACTGTATCCCTTGGACCTTCCCAATGACGATGAAACACAGAAATTGCATCGGAATTAAATATAAGAGTCACAATGCCGACTTAAGTACAGGAAGACTGAGTCTTCCTACTCTCTATGTTTTGAGCGTTTCCTGTGCCACCAGTTTTACATTTTGATGCTCCTCTGCAGGTCTTCTCTATCCATTGGACCTTCCCATTGCCGATGAAACACAGAAATTGCATCGGAATTAAATATTAGAGACACAATGCCGACTTAAGTACAGGAATACTGAGTCTTCCTACTGTCTATGTTTTGAGCGTTTCCTGTGTCACCAGTTTTACATTCTGATGCACCTCTGCAGGTTATCTGTATCCATTGGACCTTCCCATTGACGATGAAACACAGAAATTGCATCGGAATTAAATATAAGAGACACAATGCCGACTTAAGTACAGGAAGACTGAGTGTTCCTACTGTCTATGTTTTGAGCGTTTCCTGTGTCAGCAGTTTTACATTCTGATGCACCTCTGCAGGATTACTGTATCCCTTGGACCTTTCCATTGACGATGAAACACAGAAATTGCATCGGAATTAAATATAAGAGACACAATGCCGACTTAAGTACAGGAAGACTGAGTCTTCCTACTGTCTATGTTTTTGAGCGTCTTCTGTGTCATCAGTTTTACTTTCAGATGCACCTCTGCAGGTTTACTGTATCCCTTGGACCTTCCCATTGACGATGAAAAACAGAAATTGCATCGGAATTAAATATAAGAGACACAATGCCGACTTAAGTACAGGAAGTCTAAACCTTCCTACTGTCTATGTTTTGAGCGTTTCCTGTGTCATCAGTTTTACTTTCCGATGCACCTCTGCAGGATTACTATATCCCTTGGACCTTCCCATTCACGATGAAACACAGAAATTTCATCGGAAATAAATATAAGAGACACAATGCCGACTTAAGTACAGGAAGACTGAGTCTTCCTACTGTCTATGATTTGAGCGTTTCCTGTGTCACTAGTTTTACATTCCGATGCACCTCTGCAGCTTTACTGTATCCCTTGGACCTTCCCATTGACGATGAAACACAGAAATTGCATCCGAATTAAATATAAGTGACACAATGCCGGCTTAAGTACAGGAAGACTGAGTCTTCCTACAGTCTATGTTTTGAGCGTTTCCTGTGTCATCAGTTTTACTTTCCGATGCACCTCTGCAGGATTACTATATCCCTTGGACCTTCCCATTCACGATGAAACACACAAATTTCATCGGAAATAAATATAAGAGACACAATGCCGACTTAAGTACAGGAAGACTGAGTCTTCCTACTGTTTATGCTTTTGAGCGTTTCCTGTGTCACCAGGTTTACATTCCGATGCACCTCTGCAGGTTTACTGTTTCCCTTGGAACTTCCCATTGACGATGAAACACAGAAATTGCATCGGAATTAAATATAAGAGACACAATGCCGACTTAAGCACAGGAAGACTGAGTCTTCATACTGTCTATATTTTGAGCGTTTCCTGTGTCACTAGTTTTACATTCCGATGAACCTCTGCAGGTTTACTGTATCCCTTGGACCTTCCCATTGAAGATGAAACACAGAAATTGCATCGGAATTAAATACAAGAGACACAATGCCGACTTAAGTACAGGAAAAATGAGTCTTCCTAATGTCTATGAGTTGAGCGTTTTCTGTGTCACCAGTATTACATTCTGATGCACCTCTGCAGGTTTACTGTATCCCTTGGACCTTCCCATTGACGATGAAAAACAGAAATTGCATCGGAATTAAATATAAGAGACACAATGCCGACTTAAGTACAGGAAGACTGAGTCTTCCTACTGTCTATGTTTTGAGCTTTTCCTGTGTCATCAGTTCTACTTTCCGATGCACCACTGCAGGTTTACTGTATTCCTTGGACCTTCCCATTCACGATGAAACACAGAAATTGCATCGGAATTAAATATAAGAGACACAATGCCGACTTAAGTACAGGAAGACTGAGTCTTCCTACTGTCTACAATTTAGGCGTTTCCTGTGTCACCAGTTTTACATTCCGATGCACCTCCACAGGTTTACTGTATCCGTTGGACAATCACAGTGACGATGAAACACAGAAATTGCATCGGAATTAAATATAAGAGACACAATGCCGACTTAAGTACAGGAAGACTAAGTCCTACTGTCTATGTTTTGAGCGTTTCCTGTGTCACCAGTTTTACATTCTGATGCACCTCTGCAGGTTTTCTGTATCCATTGGACCTTCCCATTGACGATGAAACACAGAAATTGCATCGGAATTAAATATAAGAGACACAATGCCGATTTAAGTACAGGAAGACTGAGTCTTCCTACTGTCTATGTTTTGACCGTTTCCTGTGTCACTAGTTTTACATTCCGATGCACCTCTGCAGGCTTACTGTATCCCTTGGACCTACCCATTGACGATGAAACACAGAAATTGCATCCGAATTAAATATAAGTGACACAATGCCGACTTAAGTACAGGAAGACTGAGTCTTCCTACTGTCTATGTTTTGAGCGTTTCCTGTGTCAGCAGTTTTACATTCTGATGCACCTCTGCAGGATTACTGTATCCCTTGGACCTTTCCATTGACGATGAAACACAGAAATTGCATCGGAATTAAATATAAGAGACACAATGCCGACTTAAGTACAGGAAGACTGAGTCTTCCTACTGTCTATGTCTTTGAGCGTTTTCTGTGTCATCAGTTTTACTTTCAGATGCACCTCTGCAGGTTTACTGTATCCCTTGGACCTTCCCATTGACGATGAAAATCAGAAATTGCATCGGAATTAAATATAAGAGACACAATGCCGACTTAAGTACAGGAAGTCTAAGCCTTCCTACTGTCTATGTTTTGAGCGTTTCCTGTGTCATCAGTTTTATTTTCCGATGCACCTCTGCAGGATTACTATATCCCTTGGACCTGCCCATTCACGATGAAACACAGAAATTTCATCGGAAATAAATATAAGAGACACAATGCCGACTTAAGTACAGGAAGACTGAGTCTTCCTACTGTTTATGCTTTTGAGCGTTTCCTGTGTCTCCAGTTTTACATTCCGATGCACCTCTGCAGGTTTACTGTTTCCCTTGGACCTTCCCATTGACGATGAAACACAGAAATTGCATCGGAATTAAATATAAGAGACACAATGCCGACTTAAGTACAGCAAGACTGAGACTTCCTACTGTCTATGTTTTGAGCGTTTCCTGTGTCACTAGTTTTACATTCCGATGCACCTCTGCAGGTTTACTGTATCCCATGGACCTTCCCATTGAAGATGAAACACAGAAATTGCATCAGAATTAAATACAAGAGACACAATGCCGACTTAAGTACAGGAAGAATGAGTCTTCCTACTGTCTATGAGTTGAGCGTTTCCTGTGTCACCAGTATTACATTCTGACGCACCTCTGCAGGTTTACTGTATCCCTTGGACCTTCCCATTGACGATGAGAAACAGACATTGCATCGTAATTAAATATAAGAGACACAATGCCGACTTAAGTACAGGAAGACTGAGTCTTCCTACTGTCTATGTTTTGAGCTTTTCCTGTGTCATCAGTTTTACTTTCCGATGCACCACTGCAGGTTTACTGTATTCCTTGGACCTTCCCATTCACGATGAAACACAGAAATTGCATCGGAATTAAATATAAGAGACACAAAGCCGACTTAAGTACAGGAAGACAGAGTCTTCCTACTGTCTATGTTTTGAGCGTTTCCTGTGTCACTAGTTTTACATTCCGATGCACCACTGCAGGTTTACTGTATCCCTTGGACCTTCCCATTGACGATGAAACACAGAAATTGCATCGGAATTAAATATAAGAGACACAATGCCGACTTAAGTACAGGAAGAATGAGTCTTCCTACTGTCTATGTGTTGAGCGTTTCCTGTGTCACCAGTTTTACATTCTGATGCACCTCTGCAGGTTTACTGTATCCCTTGGACCTTCCCATTGACGATGAAACACAGAAATTGCATCCGAATTAAATATAAGTGACACAATGCCGACTTAAGTACAGGAAGACTGAGTCTTCCTACTGTCTATGTTTTGAGCGTTTCCTGTGTCATCAGTTTTACTTTCCAATGCATCACTGCAGGTTTACTGTATACCATGGACCTTCCCATTCACGATGAAACACAGATATTTCATCGGAATTAAATATAAGAGACACAATGCCGACTTAAATACAGGAAGAATGAGTCTTCCTACTGCTATGTGTTGAGTGTTTCCTGTGTCACCAGTTTTACATTCTGATGCACCTCTGCAGGTTTACTGTATCCCTTGGACCTTCCCATTGACGATGAAACACAGAAATTGCATCGGAATTAAATATAAGAGACACAATGCCGACTTAAGTACAAGAAGACTGAGTCTTCCTACTGTCTACGTTTTGAGCGTTTCCTGTGTCACCAGTTTTACATTCCGATGCACCTCTGCAGGTTTACTGTATCCCTTGGACCTTCCCATTGACGATGAAACACAGAAATTGCATCGGAATTAAATATAAGAGACACTATGCCGACTTAAGTACAGGAAGACTAAGTCTTCCTACTGTCTATGTTTTGAGCGTTTCCTGTGACACTAGTTTTACATTCAGATGCACCTCTTCAGGTTTACTGTATCCCTTGGACCTTCCCGTTGACGATGAAACACAGAAATTGCATCGGAATTAAATATATGAGACACAATGCCGACTTAAGTACAGGAAGACTGAGTCTTCCTACTCTCTATGTTTTGATCGTTTCCTGTGTCACTAGTTTTACATTCTGATGCACCTCTGCAGGTTTACTATATCCCTTGGACCTTCCCATTCACGATGAAACACAGAAATTTCATCGGAAATAAATATAAGAGACACAATGCCGACTTAAGTGTAGGAAGACTGAGTCTTCCTGCTGTCTATGTTTTTAGCGTTTCCTGTGTCACCAGTTTTACATTCTGATGCTCCTCTGCAGGTCTTCTGTATCCATTGGACCTTCCCATTGACGATGAAACACAGAAATTGCGTCGGAATTAAATATAAGAGACACTATGCCGACTTAAGTACAGGAAGACTGAGTCTTAGTACTGTCTATAATTTGAGCGTTTACTGTGTCACCAGTTTTACATTCCGATGCACCTCTACAGGTTTACTGTATCCCTTGGACCTTCACAGTGACGATGAAACTCAGAAATTGAATCGGAATTAAATATAAGAGACACAATGCCGACTTAAGTACAGGAAGACTAAGTCTTCATACTGTCTATGTTTTGAGCGTTTCCTGTGTCATGAGCTTTAATTTCCGATGCACCTCTGTAGGTTTACTATATCCCTTGGACCTTCCCATTCACGAAGAAACACAGAAATTTCATCGGAAATAAATATAAGAGACACAATGCCGACTTAAGTATAGGAAGACTGAGTCTTCCTACTGTCTATGATTTGAGCGTTTCCTGTGTCACCAGATTTACATTCCGATGCACCTCTGCAGGTTTACTGTATCCCGTGGAGCTTCCCATTGACGATGAAACACAGAAATTGCATCGGAATTAAATATAAGACACACAATGCCGAATTAAGTACAGGAAGACTGAGTCTTACTACTGTCTATAATTTGAGCGTTCCTGTGTCACCAGTTTTACATTCCGATGCACCTCTACAGGTTTCCTGTATCCCTTGGACCTTCCCATTGACGATGAAACACAGAAATTGCATCGGAATTAAATATAAGAGACACAATGCCGATTTAAGTACAGGAAGACTGAGTCTTCCTACTGTCTATGTTTTGAGAGTTTCGTGTGTCACTAGTTTTACATTCCGATGCACCTCTGCAGGCTTACTGTATCCCTTGGACCTTCCCATTGACGATGAAACACAGAAATTGCATCGGAATTAAATATAAGAGACACAATGCCGACTTAAGTACAGGAAGACTGAGTCTTCCTACTGTCTATAATTTGAGCGTTTCCTGTGTCACCAGTTTTACATTCCGATGCACCTCTACAGGTTTACTGTATCCGTTGGACAATCACAGTGACGATGAAACACAGAAATTGCATCGGAATTAAATATAAGAGACACAATGCCGACTTAAGTACAGGAAGACTAAGTCTTCCTACTGTCTATGTTTTGAGCGTTTCCTGTGTCATCAGTTTTCCTTTCCGATGCACCTCTGCAGGTTTACTATATCCCTTGGACCTTCCCATTCACGATGAAACACAGAAATTTCATCCGAAATAAATATAAGAGACACAATGCCGACTTAAGTGTAGGAAGACTGAGTCTTCCTGCTGTCTATGTTTTGAGCGTTTCCTGTGTCACCAGTTTTACATTCTGATGCTCCTCTGCAGGTCTTCTGTATCCATTGGACCTTCCCATTGACGATGAGACACAGAAATTGCATGGGAATTAAATATAAGAGACACAATGCCGACTTAAGTGCAGGAAAACTGAGTCTTCCTACTGTCTATGTTTTGAGCGTTTCCTGTGTCACCAGTTTTACATTCTGATGCACCTCTGCAGGTTTTCTGTATCCATTGGACCTTCCCATTGACGATAAAACACAGAAATTGCATCGGAATTAAATATAAGAGACACAATGCCGACTTAAGTACAGGAAGACTGAGTCTTCCCACTGTCTATGTTTTGAGCGTTTCCTGTGTCACCAGTTTTACATTCCGATGCACCTCTGCAGGTTTACTGTATCCCTTGGACCTTCCCATTGTCGATGAAACACAGAAATTGCATCGGAATTAAAAATAAGAGACACAATGCCGACTTAAGTACAGGAAGACTGAGTCTTACTACTGTCTATAATTTGAGCGTTTCCTGTGTCACCAGTTTTACATTCCGATGCACCTCTACAGGTTTACTGTATCCCTTGGACCTTCCCATTGACGATGAAACACAGAAATTGCATCGGAATTAAATATAAGAGACACAATGCCGACTTAAGTACAGGAAGACTGAGTCTTCCTACTGTCTATAATTTGAGCATTTCCTGTGTCACCAGTTTTACATTCCGATGCACCTCTACAGGTTTACTGTATCCGTTGGACAATCACAGTGACGATGAAACACAGATATTGCATCGGAATTAAATATAAGAGACACAATGCCGACTTAAGTACAGGAAGACTAAGTCCTACTGTCTATGTTTTGAGCGTTTCCTGTGTCACCAGTTTTACATTCTGATGCACCTCTGCAGGTTTTCTGTATCCATTGGACCTTCCCATTGACGATGAAACACAGAAATTGCTTCGGAATTAAATATAAGAGACACAATGCCGACTTAAGTACAGGAAGACTGAGTCTTCCTATTGTCTATGTTTTGAGCGTTTCCTGTGACACTAGTTTTACATTCCGATGCACCTCTTCAGGTTTACTGTATCCCTTGGACCTTCCCATTGACGATGAAACACAGAAATTGCATCGGAATTAAATATATGAGACACAATGCCGACTTAAGTACAGGAAGACTGAGTCTTCCTATTCTCTATGTTTTGAGCGTTTCCTGTGTCACCAGTTTTACATTCTGATGCACCTCTGAAGTTTTACTGTATCCCTTGGACCTTCCCATTGACGATGAAACACAGAAATTGCATCGGAATTAAATATAAGAGACACAATGCCGACTTAAGTACAGGAAGACTGAGTCTTCCTACTGTCTATAATTTGAGCGTTTCCTGTGTCACCAGTTTTACATTCCGATGCACCACTACAGGTTTACTGTATCTGTTGGACAATCACAGTGACGATGAAACACAGAAATTGCATCGGAATTAAATATAAGAGACACAATGCCAACTGAAGTACAGGAAGACTAAGTCTTCCTACTGTCTATGTTTTGAGCGTTTCCTGTGTCATCAGTTTTCCTTTCCGATGCACCTCTGCAGGTTTACTATATCCCTTGGACCTTCCCATTCACGATGAAACACAGAAATTTCATCGGAAATAAATATAAGAGACACAATGCCGACTTAAGTGTAGGAAGACTGAGTCTTCCTGCTGTCTATGTTTTGAGCGTTTCCTGTGTCTCCAGTTTTACGTTCTGATGCTCCTCTGCAGGTCTTCTGTATCCATTGGACCTTCCCATTGACGATGAAACACAGAAATTGCGTCGGAATTAAATATAAGAGACACAATGCCGACTTATGTTCAGGAAGACTGAGTCTTAGTACTGTCTATAATTTGAGCGTTTCCTGTGTCACCAGTTTTACATCCTGATGCACCTCTACAGGTTTACTGTATCCCTTGGACCTTCCCATTGACGATGAAACACAGAAATTGAATCGGAATTAAATATAAGAGACACAATGCCGACTTAAGTACAGGAAGACTAAGTCTTCATACTGTCTATGTTTTGAGCGTTTCCTGTGTCATCAGCTTTACTTTCCGATGCACCTCTGCAGGTTTACTATATCCCTTGGACCTTTCCATTCACGAAGAAACACAGAAATTTCATCGGAAATAAATATAAGAGACACAATGCCGACTTAAGTATAGGAAGACTGAGTCTTCCTACTGTCTATGATTTGAGCGTTTCCTGTGTCACCAGATTTACATTCCGATGCACCTCTGCAGGTTTACTGTATCCCGTGGAGCTTCCCATTGACGATGAAACACAGAAATTGCATCTGAATTAAATATAAGACACACAATGCCGACTTAAGTACAGGAAGACTGAGTCTTACTAGTGTCTATAATTTGAGCGTTTCCTGTGTCACCAGTTTTACATTCCGATCCACCTCTACAGGTTTCCTGTATCCCTTGGACCTTCCCATTGACGATGAAACACAGAAATTGCATCGGAATTAAATATAAGAGACACAATGCCGACTTAAGTACAGGAAGACTGAGTCTTCCTACTGTCTATAATTTGAGCGTTTCCTGTGTCACCAGTTTTACATTCCGATGCACCTCTACAGGTTTACTGTATCCGTTGGACAATCACAGTGACGATGAAACACAGAAATTGCATCGGAATTAAATATAAGAGACACAATGCCGACTTAAGTACAGGAAGACTAAGTCTTCATACTGTCTATGTTTTGAGCGTTTCCTGTGTCATCAGCTTTACTTTCCGATACACCTCTGCAGGTTTACTATATCCCTTGGACCTTCCCATTCACGATGAAACACAGAAATTTCATCTGAAATAAATATAAGAGACACAATGCCGACTTAAGTGTAGGAAGACTGAGTCTTCCTGCTGTCTATGTTTTGAGCGTTTCCTGTGTCACCAGTTTTACATTCTGATGCTCCTCTGCAGGTCTTCTGTATCCATTGGACCTACCCATTGACGATGAAACACAGAAATTGCATCCGAATTAAATATAAGTGACACAATGCCGACTTAAGTACAGGAAGACTGAGTCTTCCTACTGTCTATGTTTTGAGCGTTTCCTGTGTCAGCAGTTTTACATTCTGATGCACCTCTGCAGGATTACTGTATCCCTTGGACCTTTCCATTGACGATGAAACACAGAAATTGCATCGGAATTAAATATAAGAGACACAATGCCGACTTAAGTACAGGAAGACTGAGTCTTCCTACTGTCTATGTCTTTGAGCGTTTTCTGTGTCATCAGTTTTACTTTCAGATGCACCTCGGCAGGTTTACTGTATCCCTTGGACCTTCCCATTGACGATGAAAAACAGAAATTGCATCGGAATTAAATATAAGAGACACAATGCCGACTTAAATACAGGAAGTCTAAGCCTTCCTACTGTCTATGTTTTGAGCGTTTCCTGTGTCATCAGTTTTATTTTCCGATGCACCTCTGCAGGATTACTATATCCCTTGGACCTTCCCATTCACGATGAAACACAGAAATTTCATCGGAAATAAATATAAGAGACACAATGCCGACTTAAGTACATGAAGACTGAGTCTTCCTACTGTTTATGCTTTTGAGCGTTTCCTGTGTCTCCAGTTTTACATTCCGATGCACCTCTGCAGGTTTACTGTTTCCCTTGGACCTTCCCATTGACGATGAAACACAGAAATTGCATCGGAATTAAATATAAGAGACACAATGCCGACTTAAGTACAGGAAGACTGAGACTTCCTACTGTCTATGTTTTGAGCGTTTCCTGTGTCACTAGTTTTACATTCCGATGCACCTCTGCAGGTTTACTGTATCCCATGGACCTTCCCATTGAAGATGAAACACAGAAATTGCATCGGAATTAAATACAAGAGACACAATGCCGACTTAAGTACAGGAAGAATGAGTCTTCCTACTGTCTATGAGTTGAGCGTTTCCTGTGTCACCAGTATTACATTCTGATGCACCTCTGCAGGTTTACTGTATCCCTTGGACCTTCCCATTGACGATGAAAAACAGAAATTGCATCGGAATTAAATATAAGAGACACAATGCCGACTTAAGTACAGGAAGACTGAGTCTTCCTACTGTCTATGTTTTGAGCTTTTCCTGTGTCATCAGTTTTACTTTCCGATGCACCTCTGCAGGTTTACTGTATTCCTTGGACCTTCCCATTCACGATGAAACACAGAAATTGCATCGGAATTAAATATAAGAGACACAAAGTCGACTTAAGTACAGGAAGACAGAGTCTTCCTACTGTCTATGTTTTGAGCGTTTCCTGTGTCACTAGTTTTACATTCCGATGCACCACTGCAGGTTTACTGTATCCCTTGGACCTTCCCATTGACGATGAAACACAGAAATTGCATCGGAATTAAATATAAGAGACACAATGCCGACTTAAGTACAGGAAGAATGAGTCTTCCTACTGTCTATGTGTTGAGCGTTTCCTGTGTCACCAGTTTTACATTCTGATGCACCTCTGCAGGTTTACTGTATCCCTTGGACCTTCCCATTGACGATGAAACACAGAAATTGCATCCGAATTAAATATAAGTGACACAATGCCGACTTAAGTACAGGAAGACTGAGTCTTCCTACTGTCTATGTTTTGAGCGTTTCCTGTGTCATCAGTTTTACTTTCCAATGCATCACTGCAGGTTTACTGTATTCCTTGGACCTTCCCATTCACGATGAAACACAGATATTTCATCGGAATTAAATATAAGAGACACAATGCCGACTTAAATACAGGAAGAATGAGTCTTCCTACTGCTATGTGTTGAGCGTTTCCTGTGTCACCAGTTTTACATTCTGATCCACCTCTGCAGGTTTACTGTATCCCTTGGACCTTCCCATTGACGATGAAACACAGAAATTGCATCGGAATTAAATATAAGAGACACAATGCCGACTTAAGTACAAGAAGACTGAGTCTTCCTACTGTCTACGTTTTGAGCGTTTCCTGTGTCACCAGTTTTACATTCCGATGCACCTCTGCAGGTTTACTGTATCCCTTGGACCTTCCCATTGACGATGAAACACAGAAATTGCATCGGAATTAAATATAAGAGACACTATGCCGACTTAAGTACAGGAAGACTAAGTCTTCCTACTGTCTATGTTTTGAGCGTTTCCTGTGACACTAGTTTTACATTCCGATGCACCTCTTCAGGTTTACTGTATCCCTTGGACCTTCCCGTTGACGATGAAACACAGAAATTGCATCGGAATTAAATATAAGAGACACAATGCCGACTTAAGTACAGGAAGACTGAGTCTTCCTACTGTCTATAATTTGAGCGTTTCCTGTGTCACCAGTTTTACATTCCGATGCACCTCTACAGGTTTACTGTATCCGTTGGACAATCACAGTGACGATGAAACACAGAAATTGCGTCGGAATTAAATATAAGAGACACAATGCCGACTTAAGTACAGGAAGACTAAGTCTTCCTACTGTCTATGTTTTGAGCGTTTCCTGTGTCACCAGTTTTCCTTTCCGATGCACCTCTGCAGGTTTACTATATCCCTTGGACCTTCATATTCACGATGAAACACAGAAATTTCATCGGAAATAAATATAAGAGACACAATGCCGACTTAAGTGTAGGAAGACTGAGTCTTCCTGCTGTCTATGTTTTGAGCGTTTCCTGTGTCACCAGTTTTACATTCTGATGCTCCTCTGCAGGTCTTCTGTATCCATTGGACCTTCCCATTGACGATGAAACACAGAAATTGCGTCGGAATTAAATATAAGAGACACTATGCCGACTTAAGTTTAGGAAGACTGAGTCTTAGTACTGTCTATAATTTGAGCGTTTACTGTGTCACCAGTTTTACATTCCGATGCACCTCTACAGGTTTACTGTATCCCTTGGACCTTCACAGTGACGATGAAACACAGAAATTGAATCGGAATTAAATATAAGAGACACAATGCCGACTTAAGTACAGGAAGACTAAGTCTTCATACTGTCTATGTTTTGAGCGTTTCCTGTGTCATGAGCTTTACTTTCCGATGCACCTCTGAAGGTTTACTATATCCCTTGGACCTTCCCATTCACGAAGAAACACAGAAATTTCATCGGAAATAAATATAAGAGACACAATGCCGACTTAAGTATAGGAAGACTGAGTGTTCCTACTGTCTATGATTTGAGCGTTTCCTGTGTCACCAGATTTACATTCCGATGCACCTCTGCAGGTTTACTGTATCCCGTGGAGCTTCCCATTGACGATGAAACACAGAAATTGCATCGGAATTAAATATAAGACACACAATGCCGAATTAAGTACAGGAAGACTGAGTCTTACTACTGTCTATAATTTGAGCGTTCCTGTGTCACCAGTTTTACATTCCGATGCACCTCTACAGGTTTCCTGTATCCCTTGGACCTTCCCATTGACGATCAAACACAAAAATTGCATCGGAATTAAATATAAGAGACACAATGCCGATTTAAGTACAGGAAGACTGAGTCTTCCTACTGTCTATGTTTTGAGAGTTTCCTGTGTCACTAGTTTTACATTCCGATGCACCTCTGCAGGCTTACTGTATCCCTTGGACCTTCCCATTGACGATGAAACACAGAAATAGCATCGGAATTAAATATAAGAGACACAATGCCGACTTAAGTACAGGAAGACTGAGTCTTCCTACTGTCTATAATTTGAGCATTTCCTGTGTCACCAGTTTTACATTCCGATGCACCTCTACAGGTTTACTGTATCCGTTGGACAATCACAGTGACGATGAAACACAGAAATTGCATCGGAATTAAATATAAGAGACACAATGCCGACTTAAGTACAGGAAGACTAAGTCTTCCTACTGTCTATGTTTTGAGCGTTTCCTGTGTCATCAGTTTTCCTTTCCGATGCACCTCTGCAGGTTTACTATATCCCTTGGACCTTCCCATTCACGATGAAACACAGAAATTTCATCGGAAATAAATATAAGAGACACAATGCCGACTTAAGTGTAGGAAGACTGAGTCTTCCTGCTGTCTATGTTTTGAGCGTTTCCTGTGTCACCAGTTTTACATTCTGATGCTCCTCTGCAGGTCTTCTGTATCCATTGGACCTTCCCATTGACGATGAGACACAGAAATTGCATCGGAATTAAATATAAGAGACACAATGCCGACTTAAGTGCAGGAAAACTGAGTCTTCCTACTGTCTATGTTTTGAGCGTTTCCTGTGTCACCAGTTTTACATTCTGATGCACCTCTGCAGGTTTTCTGTATCCATTGGACCTTCCCATTGACGATAAAACACAGAAATTGCATCGGAATTAAATATAAGAGACACAATGCCGACTTAAGTACAGGAAGACTGAGTCTTCCTACTGTCTATGTTTTGAGCGTTTCCTGTGTCACCAGTTTTACATTCCGATGCACCTCTACAGGTTTACTGTATCCCTTGGACCTTCACAGTGACGATGTGACACAGAAATTGCATCGGAATTAAATATAAGAGACACAATTCCGACATAAGTGCAGGAAAACTGAGTCTTCCTACTGTCTATGCTTTGAGCGTTTTATGTGTCACCAGTTTTACATTCTGATGCACCTCTGCAGGTTTTCTGTATCCATTGGACCTTCCCATTGACGATAAAACACAGAAATTGCATCGGAATTAAATATAAGAGACACAATGCCGACTTAAGTACAGGAAGACTGAGTCTTCCTACTGTCTATGTTTTGAGCGTTTCCTGTGTCACCAGTTTTACATTCCGATGCACCTCTGCAGGTTTACTGTATCCCTTGGACCTTCCCATTGTCGATGAAACACAGAAATTGCATCGGAATTAAATATAAGAGGCACAATGCCGACTTAAGTACAGGAAGACTGAGTCTTACTACTGTCTATGTTTTGAGCGTTTCCTGTGTCACCAGTTTTACATTCCGATGCACCTCTGCAGGTTTACTGTATCCCTTGGACCTTCCCATTGACGATGAAACACAGAAATTGCTTCGGAATTAAATATAAGAGACACAATGCCGACTTAAGTACAGGAAGACTGAGTCTTCCTATTGTCTATGTTTTGAGCGTTTCCTGTGACACTAGTTTTACATTCCGATGCACCTCTTCAGGTTTACTGTATCCCTTGGACCTTCCCATTGACGATGAAACACAGAAATTGCTTCGGAATTAAATATAAGAGACACAATGCCGACTTAAGTACAGGAAGACTGAGTCTTCCTATTGTCTATGTTTTGAGCGTTTCCTGTGACACTAGTTTTACATTCCGATGCACCTCTTCAGGTTTACTGTATCCCTTGGACCTTCCCATTGACGATGAAACACAGAAATTGCATCGGAATTAAATATATGAGACACAATGCCGACTTAAGTACAGGAAGACTGAGTCTTCCTATTCTCTATGTTTTGAGCGTTTCCTGTGTCACCAGTTTTACATTCTGATGCACCTCTGAAGTTTTACTGTATCCCTTGGACCTTCCCATTGACGATGAAACACAGAAATTGCATCGGAATTAAATATAAGAGACACAATGCCGACTTAAGTACAGGAAGACTGAGTTTTCCTACTGTCTATAATTTGAGCGTTTCCTGTGTCACCAGTTTTACATTCCGATGCACCTCTACAGGTTTACTGTATCCGTTGGACAATCACAGTGACGATGAAACACAGAAATTGCATCGGAATTAAATATAAGAGACACAATGCCAACTGAAGTACAGGAAGACTAAGTCTTCCTACTGTCTATGTTTTGAGCGTTTCCTGTGTCATCAGTTTTCCTTTCCGATGCACCTCTGCAGGTTTACTATATCCCTTGGACCTTCCCATTCACGATGAAACACAGAAACTTCATCGGAAATAAATATAAGAGACACAATGCCGACTTAAGTGTAGGAAGACTGAGTCTTCCTGCTGTCTATGCTTTGAGCGTTTCCTGTGTCACCAGTTTTACATTCTGATGCTCCTCTGCAGATCTTCTGTATCCATTGGACCTTCCCATTGACGATGAAACACAGAAATTGCGTCGGAATTAAATATAAGAGACACAATGCCGACTTATGTTCAGGAAGACTGAGTCTTAGTACTGTCTATAATTTGAGCGTTTCCTGTGTCACCAGTTTTACATTCCGATGCACCTCTACAGGTTTACTGTATCCCTTGGACCTTCACAGTGACGATGAAACACAGAAATTGAATCGGAATTAAATATAAGAGACACAATGCCGACTTAAGTACAGGAAGACTAAGTCTTCATACTGTCTATGTTTTGAGCGTTTCCTGTGTCATCAGCTTTACTTTCCGATGCACCTCTGCAGGTTTACTATATCCCTTGGACCTTCCCATTCACGAAGAAACACAGAAATTTCATCGGAAATAAATATAAGAGACACAATGCCGACTTAAGTATAGGAAGACTGAGTCTTCCTACTGTCTATGATTTGAGCGTTTCCTGTGTCACCAGATTTACATTCCGATGCACCTCTACAGGTTTACTGTATCCCTTGGACCTTCCCATTGACGATGAAACACAGAAATTGCATCGGAATTAAATATAAGAGACACAATGCCGATTTAAGTACAGGAAGAATGAGTCTTCCTACTGTCTATGTTTTGAGCGTTTCCTGTGCCACTAGTTTTACATTCCGATGCACCTCTGCAGGCTTACTGTATCCCTTGGACCTACCCATTGACGATGAAACACAGAAATTGCATCGGAATTAAATATAAGAGACACAATGCCGACTTAAGTACAGGAACACTGAGTCTTCCTACTGTCTATAATTTGAGCGTTTCCTGTGTCACCAGTTTTACATTCCGATGCACCTCTACAGGTTTACTGTATCCGTTGGACAATCACAGTGACGATGAAACACAGAAATTGCATCGGAATTAAATATAAGAGACACAATGCCGACTTAAGTACAGGAAGACAAAGTCCTACTGTCTATGTTTTGAGCGTTTCCTGTGTCACCAGTTTTACATTCTGAAGCACATCTGCAGGTCGTCTGTATCCATTGGACCTTCCCATTGACGATGAAACACAGAAATTGCATCGGAATTAAATATAAGAGACACAATGCCGACTTAAGTACAGGAAAACTGAGTCTTCCTACTGTCTATGTTTTGAGCGTTTCCTGTGTCACCAGTTTTACATTCTGATGCACCTCTGCAGGTTTTCTGTATCCATTGGACCTTCCCATTGACGATGAAACACAGAAATTGCATCGGAATTTAATATAAGAAACACAATGGAGACTTAAGTACAGGAAGACTGAGTCTTCCTACTGTCTATGTTTTGAGCGTTTCCTGTCTCACCAGTTTTATATTCCGATGCACCTCTGCAGGTTTACTGTATCCCTTGGACCTTCCCATTGATGATGAAACACAGAAATTGCATCGGAATTAAATATAAGAGATACAATGCCGACTTAAGTACAGGAAGACTGAGTCTTCCTACTGTCTATAATTTGAGCGTTTCCTGTGTCACCAGTTTTACATTCCGATGCACCTCTACAGGTTTACTGTATCCCTTGGACCTTCCCATTGACGATGAAACACAGAAATTGCATCGGAATTAAATATAAGAGACACAATGCCGACTTAAGTACAGGAAGACTGAGTCTTCCTACTGTCTATAATCTGAACGTTTCCTGTGTCACCAGTTTTACATTCCGATGCACCTCTATAGGTTTACTGTATCCGTTGGACAATCACAGTGACGATGAAAAACAGAAATTGCATCGGAATGAAATATAAGAGACACAATGCCGACTTAAGTACAGGAAGACTAAGTCGTACTGTCTATGTTTTGAGCGTTTCCTGTGTCACCAGTTTTACATTCTGATGCACCTCTGCAGGTTTTCTGTATCCATTGGACCTTCCCATTGACGATGAAACACAGAAATTGCATCGGAATTAAATATGAGAGACACAATGCAGACTTAAGTACAGGAAGACTGAGTCTTCCTACTGTCTATGTTTTGAGCGTTTCCTGTGTCACCAGTTTTACATTCCGATGCACCTCTGCAGGTTTACTGTATCCCTTGGACCTTCCCATTGACGATGAAACACAGAATTTGCATCGGAATTAAATATAAGAGACACAATGCCGACTTAAGTACAGGAAGACTGAGTCTTCCTACTGTCTATGTTTTGAGCGTTTCCTGTGACACTAGTTTTACATTCCGATGCACCTCTTCAGTTTTACTGTATCCCTTGGACCTTCCCATTGACGATGAAACACAGAAATTGCATCGGAATTAAATATATGAGACACAATGCCGACTTAAGTACAGGAAGACTGAGTCTTCCTACTCTCTATATTTTGAGCGTTTCCTGTGTCACCAGTTTTACATTCTGATGCACCTCTGCAGTTTTACTGTATCCCTTGGACCTTCCCATTGACGATGAAACACAGAAATTACATCGGAATTAAATATAAGAGACACAATGCCGACTTAAGTAGAGGAAGACTGAGTCTTCCTACTGTCTATAATTTGAGCGTTTCCTGTGTCACCAGTTTTACATTCCGATGCACCTCTACAGGTTTACTGTATCCGTTGGACAATCACAGTGACGATGAAACACAGAAATTGCATCGGAATTAAATACAAGAGACACAATGCCGACTTAAGTACAGGAAGACTAAGTCTTCCTACTGTCTATGTTTTGAGCGTTTCCTGTGTCATCAGTTTTCCTTTCCGATGCACCTCTGCAGGTTTACTATATCCCTTGGACCTTCCCATTCACGATGAAACACAGAAATTTCATCGGAAATAAATATAAGAGACACAATGCCGACTTAAGTGTAGGAAGACTGAGTCTTAGTACTGTCTATAATTTGAGCGTTTCCTGTGTCACCAGTTTTACATTCCGATGCACCTCTACAGGTTTACTGTATCCCTTGGACCTTCACAGTGACGATGAAACACAGAAATTGAATCGGAATTAAATATAAGAGACACAATGCCGACTTAAGTACAGGAAGACTAAGTCTTCATACTGTCTATGTTTTGAGCGTTTCCTGTGTCATCAGCTTTACTTTCCGATGCACCTCTGCAGGTTTACTATATCCCTTGGACCTTCCCATTCACGAAGAAACACAGAAATTTCATCGGAAATAAATATAAGAGACACAATGCCGACTTAAGTATAGGAAGACTGAGTCTTCCTACTGTCTATGATTTGAGCGTTTCCTGTGTCACCAGATTTACATTCCGATGCACCTCTGCAGGTTTACTGTATCCCGTGGAGCTTCCCATTGAGGATGAAACACAGAAATTGCATCGGAATTAAATATAAGAGACACAATGCCGACTTAAGTACAGGAAGACTGAGTCTTACTACTGTCTATAATTTGAGCGTTTCCTGTGTCACCAGTTTTACATTCCGATGCACCTCTACAGGTCTACTGTATCCCTTGGACCTTCCCATTGACGATGAAACACAGAAATTGCTTCGGAATTAAATATAAGAGACACAATGCCGACTTAAGTACAGGAAGACTGAGTCTTCCTACTGTCTATAATTTGAGCGTTTCCTGTGTCACCAGTTTTACATTCCGATGCACCTCTACAGGTTTACTGTATCCGTTGGACAATCACAGTGACGATGAAACACAGAAATTGCATCGGAATTAAATATAAGAGACACAATGCCGACTTAAGTACAGGAAGACTAAGTCCTACTGTCTATGTTTTGTGCGTTTCCTGTGTCACCAGTTTTACATTCTGATGCACCTCTGCAGGTTTTCTGTATCCATTGGACCTTCCCATTGACGATGAAACACAGAAATTGCATCGGAATTAAAAATAAGATACACAATGCAGACTTAAGTACAGGAAGACTGAGTCTTCCTACTGTCTATGTTTTGAGCGTTTCCTGTGTCACCAGTTTTACATTCCGATGCACCTCTGCAGGTTTACTGTATCCCTTGGACCTTCCCATTGACGATGAAACACAGAAATTGCATCGGAATTAAATATAAGAGACACAATGCCGACTTAAGTACAGGAAGAATGAATCTTCCTACTCTCTATGTTTTGAGCCTTTCCTGTGTCACCAGTTTTACATTCTGATGCACCTCTGCAGTTTTACTGTATCCCGTGGAGCTTCCCATTGACGATGAAACACAGAAATTGCATCGGAATTAAATATAAGCCACACAATGCCGACTTAAGTACAGGAAGACTGAGTCTTACTACGGTCTATAATTTGAGCGTTTCCTGTGTCACCAGATTTACATTCCGATGCACCTCTGCAGGTTTACTGTATCCCGTGGAGCTTCCCATTGACGATGAAACACAGAAATTGCATCGGAATTAAATATAAGACACACAATGCCGACTTAAGTCCAGGAAGACTGAATCTTCCTACTCTCTATGTTTTGAGCGTTTCCTGTGTCACCAGTTTTACTTTCTGATGCACCTTTGCAGGCTTACGGTATCCCTTGGACCTTCCCATTGACGATGAAACACAGAAATTGCATCTGAATTAAATATAAGAGACACAATGCCGACTTAAGTACAGGAGGACAGAGTCTTCCTACTGTCTATGTTTTGAGCGTTTCCTGTGTCACTAGTTTTACATTCCGATGCACCACTGCAGGTTTACTGTATCCCTTGGACCTTCCCATTGACGATGAAAAACAGAAATTGCATCGGAATTAAATATAAGAGACACAATGCCGACTTAAATACAGGAAGACTGAGTGTTCCTACTGTCTATAATTTGAGCGTTTCCTGTGTCACCAGTTTTACATTCCGATGCACCTCTACAGGTTTACTGTATCCGTTCGACAATCACAGTGACGATGAAACACAGAAATTGCATCGGAATTAAATATAAGAGACACAATGCCGACTTAAGTACAAGAAGACTAAGTCTTCCTACTGTCTATGTTTTGAGCGTTTCCTGTGTCATCAGTTTTCCTTTCCGATGCACCTCTGCAGGTTTACTATATCCCTTGGACCTTCATATTCACGATGAAACACAGAAATTTCATCGGAAATAAATATAAGAGACACAATGCCGACTTAAGTGTAGGAAGACTGAATCTTCCTCCTGTCTATGTTTTGAGCGTTTCCTGTGTCACCAGTTTTACATTCTGATGCTCCTCTGCAGGTCTTCTGTATCCATTGGACCTTCCCATTGACGATGAAACACAGAAATTGCATCGGAGTTAAATATAAGAGACACAATGCCGACTTAAGTACAGGAAGACTAAGTCTTCATACTGTCTATGTTTTGAGCGTTTCCTGTGTCATCAGCTTTACTTTCCGATGTACCTCTGCAGGTTAACTATATCCCTTGGACCTTCCCATTCACGAAGAAACACAGAAATTGCATCGGAATTAAATATAAGAGACACAATGCCGACTTAAGTACAGGAAGACTGAGTCTTACTACTGTCTATAATTTGAGCGTTTCCTGTGTCACCAGTTTTACATTCCGATGCACCTCTGCAGGTTTACTGTATCCCGTGGAGCTTCCCATTGACGATGAAACACAGAAATTGCATCGGAATTAAATATAAGAGACACAATGCCGACTTAAGTACAGGAAGACTGAGTCTTACTACTGTCTATAATTTGAGCGTTTCCTGTGTCACCAGTTTTACATTCCGATGCACCTCTACCGGTCTACTGTATCCCTTGGACCTTCCCATTGACGATGAAACACAGAAATTGCTTCGGAATTAAATATAAGAGACACAATGCCGACTTAAGTACAGGAAGACTGAGTCTTCCTACTGTCTATAATTTGAGCGTTTCCTGTGTCACCAGTTTTACATTCCGATGCACCTCTACAGGTTTACTGTATCCGTTGGACAATCACAGTGACGATGAAACACAGAAATTGCATCGGAATTAAATATAAGAGACACAATGCCGACTTAAGTACAGGAAGACTAAGTCCTACTGTCTATGTTTTGTGCGTTTCCTGTGTCACCAGTTTTAAATTCTGATGCACCTCTGCAGGTTTTCTGTATCCATTGGACCTTCCCATTGACGATGAAACACAGAAATGGCATCGGAATTAAATATAAGATACACAATGCAGACTTAAGTACAGGAAGACTGAGTCTTCCTACTATCTATGTTTTGAGCGTTTCCTGTGTCACCAGTTTTACATTCCGATGCACCTCTGCAGGTTTACTGTATCCCTTGGACATTCCCATTGACGATGAAACACAGAAATTGCATCGGAATTAAATATAAGAGACACAATGCCGACTTAAGTACAGGAAGAATGAATCTTCCTACTCTCTATGTTTGAGCCTTTCCTGTGTCACCAGTTTTACATTCTGATGCATCTCTGCAGTTTTACTGTATCCCGTGGAGCTTCCCATTGACGATGAAACACAGAAATTGCATCGGAATTAAATATAAGACACACAATGCCGACTTAAGTACAGGAAGACTGAGTCTTACTACTGTCTATAATTTGAGCGTTTCCTGTGTCACCAGATTTACATTCCGATGCACCTCTGCAGGTTTACTGTATCCCGTGGAGCTTCCCATTGACGATGAAACACAGAAATTGCATCGGAATTAAATATAAGACACACAATGCCGACTTAAGTCCAGGAAGACTGAATCTTCCTACTCTCTATGTTTTGAGCGTTTCCTGTGTCACCAGTTTTACTTTCTGATGCACCTTTGCAGGCTTACGGTATCCCTTGGACCTTCCCATTGACGATGAAACACAGAAATTGCATCGGAATTAAATATAAGAGACACAATGCCGACTTAAGTACAGGAGGACAGAGTCTTCCTACTGTCTATGTTTTGAGCGTTTCCTGTGTCACTAGTTTTACATTCCGAAGCACCACTGCAGGTTTACTGTATCCCTTGGACCTTCCCATTGACGATGAAAAACAGAAATTGCATCGGATTTAAATATAAGAGACACAATGCCGACTTAAATACAGGAAGACTGAGTGTTCCTACTGTCTATAATTTGAGCGTTTCCTGTGTCACCAGTTTTACATTCCGATGCACCTCTACAGGTTTACTGTATCCGTTCGACAATCACAGTGACGATGAAACACAGAAATTGCATCGGAATTAAATATAAGGGACACAATGCCGACTTAAGTACAAGAAGACTAAGTCTTCCTACTGTCTATGTTTTGAGCGTTTCCTGTGTCATCAGTTTTCCTTTCCGATGCACCTCTGCAGGTTTACTATATCCCTTGGACCTTCATATTCACGATGAAACACAGAAATTTCATCGGAAATAAATATAAGAGACACAATGCCGACATAAGTGTAGGAAGACTGAATCTTCCTCCTGTCTATGTTTTGAGCGTTTCCTGTGCCACCAGTTTTACATTCTGATGCTCCTCTGCAGGTCTTCTGTATCCATTGGACCTTCCCATTGACGATGAAACACAGAAATTGCATCGGAGTTAAATATGAGAGACACAATGCCGACTTAAGTACAGGAAGACTAAGTCTTCATACTGTCTATGTTTTGAGCGTTTCCTGTGTCATCAGCTTTACTTTCCGATGTACCTCTGCAGGTTTACTATATCCCTTGGACCTTCCCATTCACGAAGAAACACAGAAATTGCATCGGAATTAAATATAAGAGACACAATGCCGACTTAAGTACAGGAAGACTGAGTCTTACTACTGTCTACAATTTGAGCGTTTCCTGTGTCACCAGTTTTACATTCCGATTCACCTCTGCAGGTTTACTGTATCCCGTGGAGCTTCCCATTGACGATGAAACACAGAAATTGCATCGGAATTAAATATAAGAGACACAATGCCGACTTAAGTACAGGAAGACTGAGTCTTCCTACTGTCTATAATTTGAGCGTTTCCTGTGTCACCAGTTTTACATTCCGATGCACCTCTACAGGTTTACTGTATCCGTTGGACAATCACAGTGACGATGAAACACAGAAATTGCATCGGAATTAAATATAAGAGACACAATGCCGACTTAAGTACAGGAAGACTATGTCCTACTGTCTATGTTTTGAGCGTTTCCTGTGTCACCAGTTTTACATTCTGATGCATCTCTGCAGGTTTTCTGTATCCATTGGACCTTCCCATTGACGATGAAACACAGAAATTGCATCGGAATTAAATATAAGATACACAATGCAGACTTAAGTACAGAAAGACTGAGTCTTCCTACTGTCTATGTTTTGAGCGTTTCCTGTGTCACCAGTTTTACATTCCGATGCACCTCTGCAGGTTTACTGTATCCCTTGGACCTTCCCATTCACGATGAAACACAGAAATTTCATCGGAAATAAATATAAGAGACACAATGCCGACTTAAGTGTAGGAAGACTGAGTCTTCCTGCTGTCTATGTTTTGAGCGTTTCCTGTGTCACCAGTTTTACATTCTGATGCTCCTCTGCAGGTCTTCTGTATCCATTACACCTTCCCATTGACGATGAAACACAGAAATTGCATCGGAGTTAAATATAAGAGACACAATGCCGACTTAAGTACAGGAAGACTAAGTCTTCATACTGTCTATGTTTTGAGCGTTTCCTGTGTCATCAGCTTTACTTTCCGATGTACCTCTGCAGGTTTACTATATCCCTTGGACCTTCCCATTCACGAAGAAACACAGAAATTGCATCGGAATTAAATATAAGAGACACAATGCCGACTTAAGTACAGGAAGACTGAGTCTTACTACTGTCTATAATTTGAGCGTTTCCTGTGTCACCAGTTTTACATTCCGATTCACCTCTGCAGGTTTACTGTATCCCGTGGAGCTTCCCATTGACGATGAAACACAGAAATTGCATCGGAATTAAATATAAGAGACACAATGCCGACTTAAGTACAGGAAGACTGAGTCTTCCTACTGTCTATAATTTGAGCGTTTCCTGTGTCACCAGTTTTACATTCCGATGCACTTCTACAGGTTTACTGTATCCGTTGGACAATCACAGTGACGATGAAACACAGAAATTGCATCGGAATTAAATATAAGAGACACAATGCCGACTTAAGTACAGGAAGACTATGTCCTACTGTCTATGTTTTGAGCGTTTCCTGTGTCACCAGTTTTACATTCTGATGCATCTCTGCAGGTTTTCTGTATCCATTGGACCTTCCCATTGACGATGAAACACAGAAATTGCATCGGAATTAAATATAAGATACACAATGCAGACTTAAGTACAGAAAGACTGAGTCTTCCTACTGTCTATGTTTTGAGCGTTTCCTGTGTCACCAGTTTTACATTCCGATGCACCTCTGCAGGTTTACTGTATCCCTTGGACCTTCCCATTCACGATGAAACACAGAAATTTCATCGGAAATAAATATAAGAGACACAATGCCGACTTAAGTGTAGGAAGACTGAGTCTTCCTGCTGTCTATGTTTTGAGCGTTTCCTGTGTCACCAGTTTTACATTCTGATGCTCCTCTGCAGGTCTTCTGTATCCATTGTACCTTCCCATTGACGATGAAACACAGAAATTGCATCGGAATTAAATATAAGAGACACAATGCAGACTTAAGTACAAGAAGACTGAGTCTTCCTACTGTCTATGTTTTGAGCGTTTCCTGTGTCCCCAGTTTTACATTCCGATGCACCTCTGGAGGTTTACTATATCCCTTGGACCTTCCCATTGACGATGAAACACAGAAATTACATCGGAATTAAATATAAGAGACACAATGCCGACTTAAGTACAGGAAGACTGAGTCTTCCTACTGTCTATAATTTGAGCGTTTCCTGTGTCACCAGTTTTACATTCCGATGCACCTCTACAGGTTTACTGTATCCGTTGGACAATCACAGTGACGATGAAACACAGAAATTGCATCGGAATTAAATACAAGAGACACAATGCCGACTTAAGTACAGGAAGACTAAGTCTTCCTACTGTCTATGTTTTGAGCGTTTCCTGTGTCACCAGTTTTACATTCCGATGCACCTCTACAGGTTTACTGTATCCGTTGGACAATCACAGTGACGATGAAACACAGAAATTGCATCGGAATTAAATACAAGAGACACAATGCCGACTTAAGTACAGGAAGACTAAGTCTTCCTACTGTCTATGTTTTGAGCGTTTCCTGTGTCATCAGTTTTCCTTTCCGATGCACCTCTGCAGTTTTACTGTATCCCTTGGACCTTCCCATTGACGATGAAACACAGAAATTGCATCGGAATTAAATATATGAGACACAATGCCGACTTAAGTACAGGAAGACTGAGTCTTCCTACTCTCTATATTTTGAGCGTTTCCTGTGTCACCAGTTTTACATTCTGATGCACCTCTGCAGTTTTACTGTATCCCTTGGACCTTCCCATTGACGATGAAACACAGAAATTACATCGGAATTAAATATAAGAGACACAATGCCGACTTAAGAACAGGAAGACTGAGTCTTCCTACTGTCTATAATTTGAGCGTTTCCTGTGTCACCAGTTTTACATTCCGATGCACCTCTACAGGTTTACTGTATCCGTTGGACAATCACAGTGACGATGAAACACAGAAATTGCATCGGAATTAAATACAAGAGACACAATGCCGACTTAAGTACAGGAAGACTAAGTCTTCCTACTGTCTATGTTTTGAGCGTTTCCTGTGTCATCAGTTTTCCTTTTCGATGCACCTCTGCAGGTTTACTATATCCCTTGGACCTTCCCATTCACGATGAAACACAGAAATTTCATCGGAAATAAATATAAGAGACACAATGCCGACTTAAGTGTAGGAAGACTGAGTCTTAGTACTGTCTATAATTTGAGCGTTTCCTGTGTCACCAGTTTTACATTCCGATGCACCTCTACAGGTTTACTGTATCCCTTGGACCTTCACAGTGACGATGAAACACAGAAATTGAATCGGAATTAAATATAAGAGACACAATGCCGACTTAAGTACAGGAAGACTAAGTCTTCATACTGTCTATGTTTTGAGCGTTTCCTGTGTCATCAGCTTTACTTTCCGATGCACCTCTGCAGGTTTACTATATCCCTTGGACCTTCCCATTCACGAAGAAACACAGAAATTTCATCGGAAATAAATATAAGAGACACAATGCCGACTTAAGTATAGGAAGACTGAGTCTTCCTACTGTCTATGATTTGAGCGTTTCCTGTGTCACCAGATTTACATTCCGATGCACCTCTGCAGGTTTACTGTATCCCGTGGAGCTTCCCATTGAGGATGAAACACAGAAATTGCATCGGAATTAAATATAAGAGACACAATGCCGACTTAAGTACAGGAAGACTGAGTCTTCCTACTGTCTATAATTTGAGCGTTTCCTGTGTCACCAGTTTTACATTCCGATGCACCTCTACAGGTTTACTGTATCCGTTGGACAATCACAGTGACGATGAAACACAGAAATTGCATCGGAATTAAATATAAGAGACACAATGCCGACTTAAGTACAGGAAGACTAAGTCCTACTGTCTATGTTTTGTGCGTTTCCTGTGTCACCAGTTTTACATTCTGATGCACCTCTGCAGGTTTTCTGTATCCATTGGACCTTCCCATTGACGATGAAACACAGAAATTGCATCGGAATTAAAAATAAGATACACAATGCAGACTTAAGTACAGGAAGACTGAGTCTTCCTACTGTCTATGTTTTGAGCGTTTCCTGTGTCACCAGTTTTACATTCCGATGCACCTCTGCAGGTTTACTGTATCCCTTGGACCTTCCCATTGACGATGAAACACAGAAATTGCATCGGAATTAAATATAAGAGACACAATGCCGACTTAAGTACAGGAAGAATGAATCTTCCTACTCTCTATGTTTTGAGCCTTTCCTGTGTCACCAGTTTTACATTCTGATGCACCTCTGCAGTTTTACTGTATCCCGTGGAGCTTCCCATTGACGATGAAACACAGAAATTGCATCGGAATTAAATATAAGCCACACAATGCCGACTTAAGTACAGGAAGACTGAGTCTTACTACGGTCTATAATTTGAGCGTTTCCTGTGTCACCAGATTTACATTCCGATGCACCTCTGCAGGTTTACTGTATCCCGTGGAGCTTCCCATTGACGATGAAACACAGAAATTGCATCGGAATTAAATATAAGACACACAATGCCGACTTAAGTCCAGGAAGACTGAATCTTCCTACTCTCTATGTTTTGAGCGTTTCCTGTGTCACCAGTTTTACTTTCTGATGCACCTTTGCAGGCTTACGGTATCCCTTGGACCTTCCCATTGACGATGAAACACAGAAATTGCATCTGAATTAAATATAAGAGACACAATGCCGACTTAAGTACAGGAGGACAGAGTCTTCCTACTGTCTATGTTTTGAGCGTTTCCTGTGTCACTAGTTTTACATTCCGATGCACCACTGCAGGTTTACTGTATCCCTTGGACCTTCCCATTGACGATGAAAAACAGAAATTGCATCGGAATTAAATATAAGAGACACAATGCCGACTTAAATACAGGAAGACTGAGTGTTCCTACTGTCTATAATTTGAGCGTTTCCTGTGTCACCAGTTTTACATTCCGATGCACCTCTACAGGTTTACTGTATCCGTTCGACAATCACAGTGACGATGAAACACAGAAATTGCATCGGAATTAAATATAAGAGACACAATGCCGACTTAAGTACAAGAAGACTAAGTCTTCCTACTGTCTATGTTTTGAGCGTTTCCTGTGTCATCAGTTTTCCTTTCCGATGCACCTCTGCAGGTTTACTATATCCCTTGGACCTTCATATTCACGATGAAACACAGAAATTTCATCGGAAATAAATATAAGAGACACAATGCCGACTTAAGTGTAGGAAGACTGAATCTTCCTCCTGTCTATGTTTTGAGCGTTTCCTGTGTCACCAGTTTTACATTCTGATGCTCCTCTGCAGGTCTTCTGTATCCATTGGACCTTCCCATTGACGATGAAACACAGAAATTGCATCGGAGTTAAATATAAGAGACACAATGCCGACTTAAGTACAGGAAGACTAAGTCTTCATACTGTCTATGTTTTGAGCGTTTCCTGTGTCATCAGCTTTACTTTCCGATGTACCTCTGCAGGTTAACTATATCCCTTGGACCTTCCCATTCACGAAGAAACACAGAAATTGCATCGGAATTAAATATAAGAGACACAATGCCGACTTAAGTACAGGAAGACTGAGTCTTACTACTGTCTATAATTTGAGCGTTTCCTGTGTCACCAGTTTTACATTCCGATGCACCTCTGCAGGTTTACTGTATCCCGTGGAGCTTCCCATTGACGATGAAACACAGAAATTGCATCGGAATTAAATATAAGAGACACAATGCCGACTTAAGTACAGGAAGACTGAGTCTTACTACTGTCTATAATTTGAGCGTTTCCTGTGTCACCAGTTTTACATTCCGATGCACCTCTACAGGTCTACTGTATCCCTTGGACCTTCCCATTGACGATGAAACACAGAAATTGCTTCGGAATTAAATATAAGAGACACAATGCCGACTTAAGTACAGGAAGACTGAGTCTTCCTACTGTCTATAATTTGAGCGTTTCCTGTGTCACCAGTTTTACATTCCGATGCACCTCTACAGGTTTACTGTATCCGTTGGACAATCACAGTGACGATGAAACACAGAAATTGCATCGGAATTAAATATAAGAGACACAATGCCGACTTAAGTACAGGAAGACTAAGTCCTACTGTCTATGTTTTGTGCGTTTCCTGTGTCACCAGTTTTAAATTCTGATGCACCTCTGCAGGTTTTCTGTATCCATTGGACCTTCCCATTGACGATGAAACACAGAAATGGCATCGGAATTAAATATAAGATACACAATGCAGACTTAAGTACAGGAAGACTGAGTCTTCCTACTATCTATGTTTTGAGCGTTTCCTGTGTCACCAGTTTTACATTCCGATGCACCTCTGCAGGTTTACTGTATCCCTTGGACATTCCCATTGACGATGAAACACAGAAATTGCATCGGAATTAAATATAAGAGACACAATGCCGACTTAAGTACAGGAAGAATGAATCTTCCTACTCTCTATGTTTGAGCCTTTCCTGTGTCACCAGTTTTACATTCTGATGCACCTCTGCAGTTTTACTGTATCCCGTGGAGCTTCCCATTGACGATGAAACACAGAAATTGCATCGGAATTAAATATAAGACACACAATGCCGACTTAAGTACAGGAAGACTGAGTCTTACTACTGTCTATAATTTGAGCGTTTCCTGTGTCACCAGATTTACATTCCGATGCACCTCTGCAGGTTTACTGTATCCCGTGGAGCTTCCCATTGACGATGAAACACAGAAATTGCATCGGAATTAAATATAAGACACACAATGCCGACTTAAGTCCAGGAAGACTGAATCTTCCTACTCTCTATGTTTTGAGCGTTTCCTGTGTCACCAGTTTTACTTTCTGATGCACCTTTGCAGGCTTACGGTATCCCTTGGACCTTCCCATTGACGATGAAACACAGAAATTGCATCGGAATTAAATATAAGAGACACAATGCCGACTTAAGTACAGGAGGACAGAGTCTTCCTACTGTCTATGTTTTGAGCGTTTCCTGTGTCACTAGTTTTACATTCCGATGCACCACTGCAGGTTTACTGTATCCCTTGGACCTTCCCATTGACGATGAAAAACAGAAATTGCATCGGATTTAAATATAAGAGACACAATGCCGACTTAAATACAGGAAGACTGAGTGTTCCTACTGTCTATAATTTGAGCGTTTCCTGTGTCACCAGTTTTACATTCCGATGCACCTCTACAGGTTTACTGTATCCGTTCGACAATCACAGTGACGATGAAACACAGAAATTGCATCGGAATTAAATATAAGGGACACAATGCCGACTTAAGTACAAGAAGACTAAGTCTTCCTACTGTCTATGTTTTGAGCGTTTCCTGTGTCATCAGTTTTCCTTTCCGATGCACCTCTGCAGGTTTACTATATCCCTTGGACCTTCATATTCACGATGAAACACAGAAATTTCATCGGAAATAAATATAAGAGACACAATGCCGACATAAGTGTAGGAAGACTGAATCTTCCTCCTGTCTATGTTTTGAGCGTTTCCTGTGTCACCAGTTTTACATTCTGATGCTCCTCTGCAGGTCTTCTGTATCCATTGGACCTTCCCATTGACGATGAAACACAGAAATTGCATCGGAGTTAAATATAAGAGACACAATGCCGACTTAAGTACAGGAAGACTAAGTCTTCATACTGTCTATGTTTTGAGCGTTTCCTGTGTCATCAGCTTTACTTTCCGATGTACCTCTGCAGGTTTACTATATCCCTTGGACCTTCCCATTCACGAAGAAACACAGAAATTGCATCGGAATTAAATATAAGAGACACAATGCCGACTTAAATACAGGAAGACTGAGTCTTACTACTGTCTACAATTTGAGCGTTTCCTGTGTCACCAGTTTTACATTCCGATTCACCTCTGCAGGTTTACTGTATCCCGTGGAGCTTCCCATTGACGATGAAACACAGAAATTGCATCGGAATTAAATATAAGAGACACAATGCCGACTTAAGTACAGGAAGACTGAGTCTTCCTACTGTCTATAATTTGAGCGTTTCCTGTGTCACCAGTTTTACATTCCGATGCACCTCTACAGGTTTACTGTATCCGTTGGACAATCACAGTGACGATGAAACACAGAAATTGCATCGGAATTAAATATAAGAGACACAATGCCGACTTAAGTACAGGAAGACTATGTCCTACTGTCTATGTTTTGAGCGTTTCCTGTGTCACCAGTTTTACATTCTGATGCATCTCTGCAGGTTTTCTGTATCCATTGGACCTTCCCATTGACGATGAAACACAGAAATTGCATCGGAATTAAATATAAGATACACAATGCAGACTTAAGTACAGAAAGACTGAGTCTTCCTACTGTCTATGTTTTGAGCGTTTCCTGTGTCACCAGTTTTACATTCCGATGCACCTCTGCAGGTTTACTGTATCCCTTGGACCTTCCCATTCACGATGAAACACAGAAATTTCATCGGAAATAAATATAAGAGACACAATGCCGACTTAAGTGTAGGAAGACTGAGTCTTCCTGCTGTCTATGTTTTGAGCGTTTCCTGTGTCACCAGTTTTACATTCTGATGCTCCTCTGCAGGTCTTCTGTATCCATTGGACCTTCCCATTGACGATGAAACACAGAAATTGCATCGGAGTTAAATATAAGAGACACAATGCCGACTTAAGTACAGGAAGACTAAGTCTTCATACTGTCTATGTTTTGAGCGTTTCCTGTGTCATCAGCTTTACTTTCCGATGTACCTCTGCAGGTTTACTATATCCCTTGGACCTTCCCATTCACGAAGAAACACAGAAATTGCATCGGAATTAAATATAAGAGACACAATGCCGACTTAAGTACAGGAAGACTGAGTCTTACTACTGTCTATAATTTGAGCGTTTCCTGTGTCACCAGTTTTACATTCCGATTCACCTCTGCAGGTTTACTGTATCCCGTGGAGCTTCCCATTGACGATGAAACACAGAAATTGCATCGGAATTAAATATAAGAGACACAATGCCGACTTAAGTACAGGAAGACTGAGTCTTCCTACTGTCTATAATTTGAGCGTTTCCTGTGTCACCAGTTTTACATTCCGATGCACTTCTACAGGTTTACTGTATCCGTTGGACAATCACAGTGACGATGAAACACAGAAATTGCATCGGAATTAAATATAAGAGACACAATGCCGACTTAAGTACAGGAAGACTATGTCCTACTGTCTATGTTTTGAGCGTTTCCTGTGTCACCAGTTTTACATTCTGATGCATCTCTGCAGGTTTTCTGTATCCATTGTACCTTCCCATTGACGATGAAACACAGAAATTGCATCGGAATTAAATATAAGATACACAATGCAGACTTAAGTACAGAAAGACTGAGTCTTCCTACTGTCTATGTTTTGAGCGTTTCCTGTGTCACCAGTTTTACATTCCGATGCACCTCTGCAGGTTTACTGTATCCCTTGGACCTTCCCATTCACGATGAAACACAGAAATTTCATCGGAAATAAATATAAGAGACACAATGCCGACTTAAGTGTAGGAAGACTGAGTCTTCCTGCTGTCTATGTTTTGAGCGTTTCCTGTGTCACCAGTTTTACATTCTGATGCTCCTCTGCAGGTCTTCTGTATCCATTGTACCTTCCCATTGACGATGAAACACAGAAATTGCATCGGAATTAAATATAAGAGACACAATGCAGACTTAAGTACAAGAAGACTGAGTCTTCCTACTGTCTATGTTTTGAGCGTTTCCTGTGTCCCCAGTTTTACATTCCGATGCACCTCTGGAGGTTTACTATATCCCTTGGACCTTCCCATTCACGAAGAAACACAGAAATTTCATCGGAAATAAATATAAGAGACACAATGCCGACTTAAGTGTAGGAAGACTGAGTCTTCCTACTGTCTATGATTTGAGCGTTTCCTGTGTCACCAGATTTACATTCCGATGCACCTCTGCAGGTTTACTGTATCCCGTGGAGCTTCCCATTGACGATGAAACACAGAAATTGCATCGGAATTAAATATAAGACACACAATGCCGACTTAAGGATAGGAAGACTGAGTCTTACTACAGTCTATAATTTGAGCGTTTCCTGTGTCACCAGTTTTACATTCCGATGCACCTCTACAGGTTTACTGTATCCCTTGGACCTTCACAGTGACGATGAAACACAGAAATTGAATCGGAATTAAATATACGAGACACAATGCCGACTTAAGTACAGGAAGACTAAGTCTTCATACTGTCTATGTTTTGAGCGTTTCCTGTGTCATCAGCTTTACTTTCCGATGCACCTCTGAGGGTTTACTATATCCCTTGGACCTTCCCATTCACGAAGAAACACAGAAATTTCATCGGAAATAAATATAAGGGTCACAATGCCGACTTAAGTATAGGAAGACTGAGTCTTCCTACTGTCTATGATTTGAGCGTTTCCTGTGTCACCAGATTTACATTCCGATGCACCTCTGCAGGTTTACTGTATCCCGTGGAGCTTCCCATTGACGATGAAACACAGAAATTGCATCGGAATTAAATATAAGACACACAATGCCGACTTAAGTCCAGGAAGACTTAATCTTCCTACTCTCTATGTTTTGAGCGTTTCCTGTGTCACCAGTTTTACTTTCTGATGCACCTCTGCAGGCTTACTGTATCCCTTGGACCTTCCCATTGACGATGAAACACAGAAATTGCATCGGAATTAAATATAAGGGACACAATGCCGACTTAAGTACAGGAAGACAGAGTCTTCCTACTGTCTATGTTTTGAGCGTTTCCTGTGTCACTAGTTTTACATTCCGATGCACCACTGCAGGTTTACTGTATCCCTTGGACCTTCCCATTGACGATGAAAAACAGAAATTGCATCGGAATTAAATATAAGAGACACAATGCCGACTTAAATACAGGAAGACTGAGTCTTCCTACTGTGTATAATTTGAGCGTTTCCTGTGTCACCAGTTTTACATTCCGATGCACCTCTACAGGTTTACTGTATCCGTTCGACAATCACAGTGACGATGAAACACAGAAATTGCATCGGAATTAAATATAAGAGACACAATGCCGACTTAAGTACAAGAAGACTAAGTCTTCCTACTGTCTATGTTTTGAGCGTTTCCTGTGTCATCAGTTTTCCTTTCCGATGCACCTCTGCAGGTTTACTACATCCCTTGGACCTTCCCATTCACTATGAAACACAGAAATGTCATCGGAAATAAATATAAGAGACATAATGCCGACTTAAGTGTAGGAAGACTGAGTCTTGCTGCTGTCTATGGTTTGTGCGTTTCCTGTGTCACCAGTTTTACATTCTGATGCTCCTCTGCAGGTCTTCTGTATCCATTGGACCTTCCCATTGACGATGAAACACAGAAATTGCATCGGAGTTAAATATAAGATACACAATGCAGACTTAAGTACAGGAAGACTGAGTCTTCCTACTGTCTATGTTTTGAGCGTTTCCTGTGTCACCAGTTTTACATTCCGATGCACCTCTGCAGGTTTACTGTATCCCTTGGACCTTCCCATTCACGATGAAACACAGAAATTTCATCGGAAATAAATATAAGAGACACAATGCCGACTTAAGTGTAGGAAGACTGAGTCTTCCTGCTGTCTATGTTTTGAGCGTTTCCTGTGTCACCAGTTTTACATTCTGATGCTCCTCTGCAGGTCTTCTGTATCCATTGGACCTTCCCATTGACGATGAAACACAGAAATTGCATCGGAGTTAAATATAAGAGACACAATGCCGACTTAAGTACAGGAAGACTAAGTCTTCATACTGTCTATGTTTTGAGCGTTTCCTGTGTCATCAGCTTTACTTTCCGATGTACCTCTGCAGGTTTACTATATCCCTTGGACCTTCCCATTCACGAAGAAACACTGAAATTGCATCGGAATTAAATATAAGAGACACAATGCCGACTTAAGTACAGGAAGACTGAGTCTTACTACTGTCTATAATTTGAGCGTTTCCTGTGTCACCAGTTTTACATTCCGATTCACCTCTGCAGGTTTACTGTATCCCGTGGAGCTTCCCATTGACGATGAAACACAGAAATTGCATCGGAATTAAATATAAGAGACACAATGCCGACTTAAGTACAGGAAGACTGAGTCTTCCTACTGTCTATAATTTGAGCGTTTCCTGTGTCACCAGTTTTACATTCCGATGCACTTCTACAGGTTTACTGTATCCGTTGGACAATCACAGTGACGATGATACACAGAAATTGCATCGGAATTAAATATAAGAGACACAATGCCGACTTAAGTACAGGAAGACTATGTCCTACTGTCTATGTTTTGAGCGTTTCCTGTGTCACCAGTTTTACATTCTGATGCATCTCTGCAGGTTTTCTGTATCCATTGGACCTTCCCATTGACGATGAAACACAGAAATTGCATCGGAATTAAATATAAGATACACAATGCAGACTTAAGTACAGAAAGACTGAGTCTTCCTACTGTCTATGTTTTGAGCGTTTCCTGTGTCACCAGTTTTACATTCCGATGCACCTCTGCAGGTTTACTGTATCCCTTGGACCTTCCCATTCACGATGAAACACAGAAATTTCATCGGAAATAAATATAAGAGACACAATGCCGACTTAAGTGTAGGAAGACTGAGTCTTCCTGCTGTCTATGTTTTGAGCGTTTCCTGTGTCACCAGTTTTACATTCTGATGCTCCTCTGCAGGTCTTCTGTATCCATTGGACCTTCCCATTGACGATGAAACACAGAAATTGCATCGGAGTTAAATATAAGAGACACAATGCCGACTTAAGTACAGGAAGACTAAGTCTTCATACTGTCTATGTTTTGAGCGTTTCCTGTGTCATCAGCTTTACTTTCCGATGTACCTCTGCAGGTTTACTATATCCCTTGGACCTTCCCATTCACGAAGAAACACAGAAATTGCATCGGAATTAAATATAAGAGACACAATGCCGACTTAAGTACAGGAAGACTGAGTCTTACTACTGTCTATAATTTGAGCGTTTCCTGTGTCACCAGTTTTACATTCCGATTCACCTCTGCAGGTTTACTGTATCCCGTGGAGCTTCCCATTGACGATGAAACACAGAAATTGCATCGGAATTAAATATAAGAGACACAATACCGACTTAAGTACAGGAAGACTGAGTCTTCCTACTGTCTATAATTTGAGCGTTTCCTGTGTCACCAGTTTTACATTCCGATGCACTTCTACAGGTTTACTGTATCCGTTGGACAATCACAGTGACGATGAAACACAGAAATTGCATCGGAATTAAATATAAGAGACACAATGCCGACTTAAGTACAGGAAGACTATGTCCTACTGTCTATGTTTTGAGCGTTTCCTGTGTCACCAGTTTTACATTCTGATGCATCTCTGCAGGTTTTCTGTATCCATTGGACCTTCCCATTGACGATGAAACACAGAAATTGCATCGGAATTAAATATAAGATACACAATGCAGACTTAAGTACAGAAAGACTGAGTCTTCCTACTGTCTATGTTTTGAGCGTTTCCTGTGTCACCAGTTTTACATTCCGATGCAGCTCTGCAGGTTTACTGTATCCCTTGGACCTTCCCATTCACGATGAAACACAGAAATTTCATCGGAAATAAATATAAGAGACACAATGCCGACTTAAGTGTAGGAAGACTGAGTCTTCCTGCTGTCTATGTTTTGAGCGTTTCCTGTGTCACCAGTTTTACATTCTGATGCTCCTCTGCAGGTCTTCTGTATCCATTGTACCTTCCCATTGACGATGAAACACAGAAATTGCATCGGAATTAAATATAAGAGACACAATGCAGACTTAAGTACAAGAAGACTGAGTCTTCCTACTGTCTATGTTTTGAGCGTTTCCTGTGTCCCCAGTTTTACATTCCGATGCACCTCTGGAGGTTTACTATATCCCTTGGACCTTCCCATTCACGAAGAAACACAGAAATTTCATCGGAAATAAATATAAGAGACACAATGCCGACTTAAGTGTAGGAAGACTGAGTCTTCCTACTGTCTATGATTTGAGCGTTTCCTGTGTCACCAGATTTACATTCCGATGCACCTCTGCAGGTTTACTGTATCCCGTGGAGCTTCCCATTGACGATGAAACACAGAAATTGCATCGGAATTAAATATAAGACACACAATGCCGACTTAAGGATAGGAAGACTGAGTCTTACTACAGTCTATAATTTGAGCGTTTCCTGTGTCACCAGTTTTACATTCCGATGCACCTCTACAGGTTTACTGTATCCCTTGGACCTTCACAGTGACGATGAAACACAGAAATTGAATCGGAATTAAATATACGAGACACAATGCCGACTTAAGTACAGGAAGACTAAGTCTTCATACTGTCTATGTTTTGAGCGTTTCCTGTGTCATCAGCTTTACTTTCCGATGCACCTCTGAGGGTTTACTATATCCCTTGGACCTTCCCATTCACGAAGAAACACAGAAATTTCATCGGAAATAAATATAAGGGTCACAATGCCGACTTAAGTATAGGAAGACTGAGTCTTCCTACTGTCTATGATTTGAGCGTTTCCTGTGTCACCAGATTTACATTCCGATGCACCTCTGCAGGTTTACTGTATCCCGTGGAGCTTCCCATTGACGATGAAACACAGAAATTGCATCGGAATTAAATATAAGACACACAATGCCGACTTAAGTCCAGGAAGACTTAATCTTCCTACTCTCTATGTTTTGAGCGTTTCCTGTGTCACCAGTTTTACTTTCTGATGCACCTCTGCAGGCTTACTGTATCCCTTGGACCTTCCCATTGACGATGAAACACAGAAATTGCATCGGAATTAAATATAAGGGACACAATGCCGACTTAAGTACAGGAAGACAGAGTCTTCCTACTGTCTATGTTTTGAGCGTTTCCTGTGTCACTAGTTTTACATTCCGATGCACCACTGCAGGTTTACTGTATCCCTTGGACCTTCCCATTGACGATGAAAAACAGAAATTGCATCGGAATTAAATATAAGAGACACAATGCCGACTTAAATACAGGAAGACTGAGTCTTCCTACTGTGTATAATTTGAGCGTTTCCTGTGTCACCAGTTTTACATTCCGATGCACCTCTACAGGTTTACTGTATCCGTTCGACAATCACAGTGACGATGAAACACAGAAATTGCATCGGAATTAAATATAAGAGACACAATGCCGACTTAAGTACAAGAAGACTAAGTCTTCCTACTGTCTATGTTTTGAGCGTTTCCTGTGTCATCAGTTTTCCTTTCCGATGCACCTCTGCAGGTTTACTACATCCCTTGGACCTTCCCATTCACTATGAAACACAGAAATGTCATCGGAAATAAATATAAGAGACATAATGCCGACTTAAGTGTAGGAAGACTGAGTCTTGCTGCTGTCTATGGTTTGTGCGTTTCCTGTGTCACCAGTTTTACATTCTGATGCTCCTCTTCAGGTCTTCTGTATCCATTGGACCTTCCCATTGACGATGAAACACAGAAATTGCATCGGAGTTAAATATAAGATACACAATGCAGACTTAAGTACAGGAAGACTGAGTCTTCCTAGTGTCTATGTTTTGAGCGTTTCCTGTGTCACCAGTTTTACATTCCGATGCACCTCTACAGGTTTACTGTATCCGTTGGACAATCACAGTGACGATGAAACACAGAAATTGCATCGGAATTAAATATAAGAGACACAATGCCGACTTAAGTACAGGAAGACTAAGTCCTACTGTCTATGTTTTGAGTGTTTCCTGTGTCACCAGTTTTACATTCTGATGCATCTCTGCAGGTTTTCTGTATCCATTGGACCTTCCCATTGACGATGAAACACAGAAATTGCATCGGAATTAAATATAAGATACACAATGCAGACTTAAGTACAGGAAGACTGAGTCTTCCTACTGTCTATGCTTTGAGCGTTTCCTGTGTCACCAGTTTTACATTCCGATGCACCTCTGCAGGTTTACTGTATCCCTTGGACCTTCCCATTCACGATGAAACACAGAAATTTCATCGGAAATAAATATAAGAGACACAATGCCGACTTAAGTGTAGGAAGACGGAGTCTTCCTGCTGTCTATGTTTTGAGCGTTTCCTGTGTCACCAGTTTTACATTCTGATGCTCCTCTGCAGGTCTTCTGTATCCATTGGACCTTCCCATTGACGATGAAACACAGAAATTGCAACGGAATTAAATATAAGAGACACAATGCAGACTTAAGTACAAGAAGACTGAGTCTTCCTACTGTCTATGTTTTGAGCGTTTCCTGTGTCCCCAGTTTGACATTCCGATGCACCTCTGCAGGTTTACTATATCCCTTGGACCTTCCCATTCACGAAGAAACACAGAAATTTCATCGGAAATAAATATAAGAGACACAATGCCGACTTAAGTGTAGGAAGACTGAGTCTTCCTACTGTCTATGATTTCAGCGTTTCCTGTGTCACCAGATTTACATTCCGATGCACCTCTGCAGGTTTACTGTATCCCGTGGAGCTTCCCATTGACGATGAAACACAGAAATTGCATCGGAATTAAATATAAGACACACAATGCCGACTTAAGTATAGGAAGACTGAGTCTTACTACAGTCTATAATATGAGCGTTTCCTGTGTCACCAGTTTTACATTCCGATGCACCTCTACAGGTTTACTGTATCCCTTGGACCTTCACAGTGACGATGAAACACAGAAATTGAATCGGAATTAAATATAAGAGACACAATGCCGACTTAAGTACAGGAAGACTAAGTCTTCATACTGTCTATGTTTTGAGCGTTTCCTGTGTCATCAGCTTTACTTTCCGATGCACCTCTGCAGGTTTACTATATCCCTTGGACCTTCCCATTCACGAAGAAACACAGAAATTTCATCGGAAATAAATATAAGGGACACAATGCCGACTTAAGTATAGGAAGACTGAGTCTTCCTGCTGTCTATGATCTGAGCGTTTCCTGTGTCACCAGATTTACATTCCGATGCACCTCTGCATGTTTACTGTATCCCGTGGAGCTTCCCATTGACGATGAAACACAGATATTGCATCGGAATTAAATATAAGACACACAATGCCGACTTAAGTCCACGAAGACTTAATCTTCCTACTCTCTATGTTTTGAGCGTTTCCTGTGTCACCACTTTTACTTTCTGATGCACCTCTGCAGGCTTACTGTATCCCTTGGACCTTCCCATTGACGATGAAACACAGAAATTGCATCGGAATTAAATATAAGAGACACAATGCCGACTTAAGTACAGGAAGACAGAGTCTTCCTACTGTCTATGTTTTGAGCGTTTCCTGTGTCACTAGTTTTACATTCCGATGCACCACTGCAGGTTTACTGTATCCCTTGGACCTTCCCATTGACGATGAAAAACAGAAATTGCATCGGAATTAAATATATGAGACACAATGCCGACTTCAATACAGGAACACTGAGTCTTCCTACTGTCTATAATTTGAGCGTTTCCTGTGTCACCAGTTTTACATTCCGATGCACCTCTACAGGTTTACTGTATCCGTTCGACAATCACAGTGACGATGAAACACAGAAATTGCATCGGAATTAAATATAAGAGACACAATGCCGACTTAAGTACAAGAAGACTAAGTCTTCCTACTGTCTATGTTTTGAGCGTTTCCTGTGTCATCAGTTTTCCTTTCCGATGCACCTCTGCAGGTTTACTATATCCCTTGGAAATTCCCATTCACGATGAAACACAGAAATTTCATCGGAAATAAATATAAGAGACACAATGCCGACTTAAGTGTAGGAAGACTGAGTCTTCCTGCTGTCTATGGTTTGTGCGTTTCCTGTGTCACCAGTTTTACATTCTGATGCTCCTCTGCAGGTCTTCTGTATCCATTGGACCTTCCCATTGACGATGAAACACAGAAATTGCATCGGAGTTAAATATAAGAGACACAATGCCGACTTAAGTACAGGAAAACTGAGTCTTCCTACTGTCTATGCTTTGAGCGTTTCATGTGTCACCAGTTTTACATTCAGATGCACCTCTGCAGGTTTTCTGTATCCACTGGACCTTCCCATTGGCGATGAAACACAGAAATTGCATCGGAATTAAATATAAGAGACACAATGCTGACTTAAGTACAGGAAGACTGAGTCTTCCTACTGTCTATGATTTGCGCGTTTCCTGTGTCACCAGATTTACATTCCGATGCACCTCTGCAGGTTTACTGTATCCCGTGGAGCTTCCCATTGACGATGAAACACAGAAATTGCATCGGAATTAAATATAAAACACACAATGCCGACTTAAGTACAGGAAGACTGAGTCTTACTACTGTCTATAATATGAACGTTTCCTGTGTCACCAGTTTTACATTCCGATGCACCACTACAGGTTTACTGTATCGCTTTGACCTTCACAGTGACGATGAAACACAGAAATTGAATCGGAATTAACTATAAGAGGCACAATGCCGACTTAAGTACAGGAAGAATGAGTCTTCCTACTGTCTATGTGTTGAGCGTTTCCTGTGTCACCAGAGTTACATTCTGATGCACCTCTGAAGGTTTACTGTATCCCTTGGACCTTCCCATTGACGATGAAACACAGAAATTGCATCGGAATTAAATATAAGAGACACAATGCCGACTTAAGTACAGGAAGACTGAGTCTTCCTACTGTCTATGTTTCGAGCGTTTCCTGTGTCACTAGTTTTACATTCCGATGCACCTCTGCAGGTTTACTGTATCCCTTGGACCTTCCCATTGACGATGAAACACAGAAATTGCATCGGAATTAAATATAAGAGACACAATGCCGACTTAAGTACAGGAAGACTGAGTCTTCCTACTCTCTATGTTTTGAGCGTTTCCTGTGTCACCAGTTTTACTTTCTGATGCACCTCTGCAGGCTTACTGTATCCCTTGGACCTTCCCATTGACGATGAAACACAGAAATTGCATCGGAATTAAATATAAGAGACACAATGCCGACTTAAGTACAGGAAGACAGAGTCTTCCTACTGTCTATGTTTTGAGCGTTTCCTGTGTCACTAGTTTTACATTCCGATGCACCACTGCAGGTTTACTGTATCCCTTGGACCTTCCCATTGACGATGAAAGACAGAAATTGCATCGGAATTAAATATAAGAGACACATTGCCGACTTAAATACAGGAAGAATGAGTCTTCCTACTGTCTATGTGTTGAGCGCTTCCTGTGTCACCAGTTTTACATTCTGATGCACCTCTGCAGGTTTACTGTATCCCTTGGACCTTCCCATTGACGATGAAATACAGAAATTGCATCGGAATTAAATATAAGAGACACAATGCCGACTTAAGTATAGGAAGACTGAGTCTTCCTACTGTCTATGTTTTGAGCGTTTCCTGTGTCACCAGTTTTACATTCTGATGCTCCTCTGCAGGTCTTCTGTATCCATTGGACCTTCCCATTGACGAAGAAACACACAAATTGCATCGGAATTAAATATAAGAGACACAATGCCGACTTAAGTACAGGAAGACTGAGTCTTCCTACTGTCTATGTTTGAGCGTTTCCTGTGACACTAGTTTTACATTCCGATGCACCTCTTCAGGTTTACTGTATCCCTTGGACCTTCCCATTGACGATGAAACACAGAAATTGCATCGGTATTAAATATAAGAGACACAATGCCGACTTAAGTACAGGAAGACTGAGTCTTTCTACTCTCTATGCCTTGAGCGTTTCCTGTGTCACCAGTTTTACATTCTGATGCACCTCTGCAGGCTTACTGTATCCCTTGGACCTTCCCATTGACGATGAAACACAGAAATTGCATCGGAATTAAATATAAGAGACACAATGCCGACTTAAGTACAGGAAGACTGAGTCTTCCTACTATCTATAATTTGAGCGTTTCCTGTGTCATCAGTTTTACATTCCGATGCACCTCTGAGGATTTACTGTATTCCTTGGACGTTCCCATTGACGATGAAAAACAGAATTGCATCGGAATTAAATTTAAGAGACACAATGCCGACTTAAGTACGGGAAGGCTAAGTCTTCCTACTGTCTATGTTTTGAGCGTTTCCTGTGTCATCAGTTTTACTTTGCGATGCACCTCTGCAGATTTGCTATATCCCTTGGACCTTCCCATTTACGATGAAACACAGAAATTTCATCGGAAAGAAATATATGAGACACAATGCCGACTTAAGTACAGGAAGACTAAGTCTTCCTACTGGCTATGTTTTGAGCGTTTCTTGTGTCACCAGATTTACACTCCGGTGCACCTCTGCAGGTTTACTGTATCCCTTGGACTTTCCCCTCACGATGAAACACAGAAATTTCATCGGAAATAAATATAAGAGACTCAATGCCGATTTAAGTACAGGAAGACTGAGTGTTCCTACTGTCTATTTTTGAGCGTTTCCTGTGTCACCAGTTATACATTCCGATGCACCGCTGCAGGTTTACTGTATCCCTTGGACCTTCCCATTGACGATGAAACACAGAAATTGCATCGGAATTAAATATAAGAGACACAATGCCGACTGAAGTACAGGAAGACTGAGTCTTCCTACTGTCTATGTTTTGAGCGTTTCCTGTGTCACTAGTTTTACATTCCGATGCACCTCTGCAGGTTTACTGTATCCCTTGGACCTTCCCATTGACGATGAAACACAGAAAATGCATCGGAATTAAATATAAGAGACACAATGCCGACTTAAGTACAGGAAGAATGAGTCTTCCTACTGTCTATGTGTTGAGCGTTTCCTGTGTCACCAGTTTTACATTCTGATGCACCTCTGCAGGTTTACTGTATCCCTTGGACCTTCCCATTGACGATGAAAAAAAAATTGCATCGGAATTAAATATAAGAGACACAATGCCGACATAAGTACAGGAAGACTGAGTCTTCCTACTGCCTATGTTTTGAGCGTTTCCTGTGTCATCAGTTTTACTTTCCGATGCACCTCTGCAGGATTACTATATCCCTTGGACCTTCCCATTCACGATGAAACACAGAAATTTCATCGGAAATAAATATAAGAGACACAATGCCGACTTAAGTATAGGAAGACTGAGTCATCCTGCTGTCTATGTCTTGAGCGTTTCCTGTGTCACCAGTTTTACATTCTGATGCTCCTCTGGTCTTCTGTATCCATTGGAACTTCCCATTGACGATGAAACACGGAAATTGCATCGGAATTAAATATAAGAGACACAACGCCGACTTAAGTACAGGAAAACTGAGTCTTCCTACTGTCTATGTTTTGAGCGTTTCCTGTGTCACCAGTTTTACATTCTGATGCACCTCTGCAGGTTTTTTGTATCCATTGTTCCTTCCCATTGACGATGAAACACAGAAATTGCATCGGAATTAAATATAAGAGACACAATGCCGACTTAAGTACAGGAAGACTGAGTCTTCCTACTGTCTATGTTTTGAGCGTTTCCTGTGACACTAGTTTTACATTCCGATGCACCTCTTCAGGTTTACTGTATCCCTTGGACCTTCCCATTGACGATGGAACACAGAATTTGCATCGGAATTAAATATAAGAGACACAATGCCGACTTAAGTACAGGAAGACTGAGTCTTCCTACACTCTATGTTTTGAGCGTTTCCTGTGACACTAGTTTTACATTCCGATGCACCTCTTCAGGTTTACTGTATCCCTTGGACCTTCCCATTGACGATGGAACACAGAAATTGCATCGGATTAAATATAAGAGACACAATGCCGACTTAAGTACAGGAAGACTGGGTCTTCCTACTCTCTATGTTTTGAGCGTTTCCTGTGTCACCAGTTTTACATTCCGATGCACCTCTACAGGTTTACTGTATCCGTCGGACCTTCACAGTGACGATGAAACACAGAAATTGCATCGGAATTAAATATAAGAGACACAATGCCGACTTAAGTACAGGAAGACTAAGTCTTCCTACTGTCTATGATTTGAGCGTTTCCTGTGTCATCAGTTTTCCTTTCCGATGCACCTCTGCAGGTTTACTATATCCCTTGGACCTTCCCATTCACGATGAAACACAGAAATTTCATCGGAAATAGATATAAGAGACACATTGCCGACTTAAGTTCAGGAAGACTAAGTCTTCATACTGCCTATGTTTTGAGTGTTTCCTGTGTCATCAGCTTTACTTTCCGATGCACCTCTGCAGGTTTACTATATCCCTTGGACCTTCCCATTCACGATGAAACACAGAAATTTCATCGGAAATAAATACAAGAGACACAAAGCCGATTTAAGTACAGGAAGACTGAGTCTTCCTACTGTCTATGATTTGAGCTTTTCCTGTGTCACCAGTTTTACACTCCGATGCACCTCTGCAGGTTTACTGTATCCCTTGGACCTTCCCTTCACGATGAAACACAGAAATTGTATCGAAATTAAATAGAAGAGACACAAAGCCGACTTAAGTACAAGAAAACAGTCTTCGTACGGTCAATGTTTCGAGCGTTTCCTGTGTCACCAGTTTTACATTCCGATGCACCTCTGCCGGTTTATTGTATCCCTTGGACCTTCCCATTGTCGATGAAACACCGAAATCGCATCGGAATTAAATATAAGAGACACAATGCCGACTTATGTACAGAAAGACTGAGTCTTCCTTCTGTCTATATTTTGAGCGTTTCCTGTGTCATCAGTTTTACATTCCGATGCACCTCTGAGGGTTTACTGTATTCCTTGGACGTTCCCATTGACGATGAAAAACAGAATTGCATCGGAATTAAATTTAAGAGACACAATGCCGACTTAAGTACGGGAAGACTAAGTCTTCCTACTGTCTATGTTATGAGCGTTTCCTGTGTCATCAGTTTTACTTTCCGATGCACCTCTGCAGGTTTACTATATCCCTTGGACCTTCCCATTCACGATGAAACACAGAAATTTCGTCGGAAATAAATATAAGAGACACAATGCCGACTTAAGTACAGGAAGACTGAGTCTTCCTACTGGCTATGTTTTGAGCGTTTCTTGTGTCACCAGTTTTACACTCCGATGCACCTCTGCAGGTTTACTGTATCCCTTGGACCTTCCCTTCACGATGAAACACAGAAATTGAATCGGAATTAAATATAAGAGACACAATGCCGACTTAAGTATAAGAAGACTGAGTCGTCCCACTGTCTATGATTTTAACGTTTCCTGTGTCATTAGTTTTACATTCCGATGCACCTCTGCAGGTTTACTGTATCCCTTGGACCTTCCCATTGACGATGAAACACAGAAATTGCATCGGAATTAAATATAAGATACACAATGCCGACTTAAGTACAGGAAGACTGAGTCTTCCTACTGTCTATAATTTGAGCGTTTCCTGTATCACCAGTTTTACATTGCGATGCACATCTACAGGTTTTCTGTATCCCTTGGACCTTCACAGTGTCGATGAAACACAGAAATCGCATCGGAATTAAATATAAGAGACACAATGGCGACTTAAGTACAAGAAAACAGTCTTCTTACAGTCAATGTTTTGAGCGTTTCCTGTGTCACCAGTTTTACATTCCGATGCACCTCTGCAGGTTTACTGTATCCCTTGGACCTTCCCTTTGGCGATGAAACACACAAATTGCATCGAATTTAAATATAAGAGACATAATGCCGACTTAGGTACAGGAAGACTGAGTCCTCCTAGTGTCAATGTTTTGAGCGTTTCCTGTGTCACCACTTTTACATTCCGATTCGCCTCTGCAGGTTTACTGTATCCCTTGGACCTTCCCATTGACGATGAAACACAGAAATTGCATCGGAATTAAATATAAGAGACACAATGCCGACTTAAGTACAGGAAGACTGAGTCTTCCTACTGTCTATGTTTTGAGCGTTTCCTGTGTCGCTAGATTTACATTCCGATGCACCTCTGCAGGTTTACTGTTTCCCTTGGACCTTCCCATTGACGATGAAACACAGAAATTGCATCGGAATGAAATATAAGAGACACAATGCCGACTTAAGTACAGGAAGACTGAGTCTTCCTACTGTCTATGTGTTGAGCGTTTCCTGTGTCACTAGTTTTACATTCTGATGCACCTCTGCAGGTTTACTGTATCCCTTGGACCTTCCCATTGACGATGAAAAACAAAAATTGCATCGGAATTAAATATAAGAGACACAATGCCGACTTAAGTACAGGAAGACTGAGTCTTCCTGCTGTCTATGTTTTGAGCGTTTCCTATGTCATCAGTTTTACTTTCCGATGCACCTCTGCAGGATTACTATATCCTTTGGACCTTCCCATTCACGATGAAACACAGAAATTTCATCGGAAATAAATATAAGAGACACAAGGCCGACTTAAGTACAGGAAGGCTGAGTCTTCCTACTGTCTATAATTTGAGCGTTTCCTGTGTCACCAGTTTTACATTCCGATGCACCTCTACAGGTTTACTGTATCCGTTGGACCTTCACAGTGACGATGAAACACAGAAATTGCATCGGAATTAAATATAAGAGACACAATGCCGACTTAAGTACAGGAAGACTAAGTCTTCCTACTGTCTATGTTTTGAGCGTTTCCTGTGTCATCAGTTTTCCTTTCCGATGCACCTCTGCAGCTTTACTATATCCCTTGGACCTTGCCATTCACGATGAAACACAGAAATTTCATCGGAAATAAATATAAGAGACACAATGCCGATTTAAGTATAGGAAGACTGAGTCATCCTCCTGTCTATGTCTTGAGCGTTTCCTGTGTCATCAGTTTTATATTCTGATGCTCCTCTGGTCTTCTGTATCCATTGGACCTTCCCATTGACGATGAAAAACAGAAATTGCATCGGAATTAAATATAAGAGACACAATGCCGACTTAAGTACAGGAAGACTGAGTCTTCCCAATGTCTATGTTTTGAGCGTTTCCTGTGACACTAGTTTTACATTCCGATGCACCTCTTCAGGTTTACTGTATCCCTTGGACCTCCCCATTGACGATGAAACACAGAAATTGCTTCGGAATTAAATATAAGAGACACAATGCCGACTTAAGTACAGGAAGACTAGGTCTTCCTACTGTCTATGTTTTGAGCGTTTCCTGTGTCATCAGTTTTACTTTCCGAAGCACCTCTGCAGGTTTACTATATCCCTTGGACCTTCCCATTGACGATGAAACACAGAAATTTCATCGGAAATAAATATAAGAGACACAAAGCCGATTTAAGTACAGGAAGACTGAGTCTTCCTACTGTCTATGATTTGATCTTTTCCTGTGTCACCAGTTTTACATTCCGATGCACCACTGCAGGTTTACTGTATCCCTTGGACCTTCCCATTGACGATGAAACACAGAAATTGCATCGGAATTAAATATAAGAGACACAATGCCGACTTAAGTACAGGAAGACTGAGTCTTCCTACTGTCTATGTTTTGAGCGTTTCCTGTGTCACTAGTTTTACATTCCGATGCACCTCTGCAGGTTTACTGTTTCCCTTGGACCTTCCCATTGACGATGAAACACAGAAATTGCATCGGAATGAAATATAAGAGACACAATGCCGACTTAAGTACAGGAAGACTGAGTCTTCCTACTGTCTATGTTTTGAGCGTTTCCTGTGTCACAAGTTTTACATTCCGATGCACCTCTGCAGGTTTACTGTATCCCTTGGACCTTCCCATTGACGATGAAACACAGAAATTGCATCGGAATTAAATATAAGAGACACAAAGCCGACTTAAGTACAGGAAGAATGAGTCTTCCTACTGTCTATGTGTTGAGCGTTTCCTGTGTCAGTAGTTTTACATTCTGATGCACCTCTGCAGGTTTACTGTATCCCTTGGACCTTCCCATTGACGATGAAAAACAAAAATTGCATCGGAATTAAATATAAGAGACACAATGCCGACTTAAGTACAGTAAGACTGAGTCTTCCTACTGTCTATGTTTTGAGCGTTTCCTATGGCATCAGTTTTACTTTCCGATGCACCTCTGCAGGATTACTATATCCTTTGGACCATCCCATTCACGATGAAACACAGAAATTTCATCGGAAATAAATATAAGAGACACAATGCCGACTTAAGTACAGGAAGACTGAGTCTTCCTACTCTCTATGTTTTGAGCGTTTCCTGTGTCACCAGTTTTACATTCTGATGTACATCTGCAGGCTTACTGTATCCCTTGGACCTTCCCATTGACGATGAAACACAGAAATTGCATCGGAATTAAATATAAGAGACACAATGCCGACTTAAGTACAGGAAGACTGAGTCTTCCTACTGTCTATAATTTGAGCGTTTCCTGTGTCACCAGTTTTACATTCCGATGCACCTCTACAGGTTTGCTGTATCCGTTGGACCTTCACAGTGACGATGAAACACAGAAATTGCATCGGAATTAAATATAAGAGACTCAATGCCGACTTAAGTACAGGAAGACTAAGTCTTCCTACTGTCTATGTTTTGAGCGTCTCCTGTGTCATCAGTTTTCCTTTCCGATGCACCTCTGCAGGTTTACTATATCCCTTGGACCTTCCCATTCACGATGAAACCCAGAAATTTCATCGGAAATAAATATAAGAGACACAATGCCGACTTAAGTACAGGAAGACTGAGTCTTCCTACTGTCTATAATTTGAGCGTTTCCTGTGTCACCAGTTTTACATTCCGATGCACCTCTACAGGTTTGCTGTATCCGTTGGACCTTCACAGTGACGATGAAACACAGAAATCGCATCGGAATTAAATATAAGAGACACAATGCCGACTTATGTACAGAAATACTGAGTCTTCCTTCTGTCTATATTTTGAGCGTTTCCTGTGTCATCAGTTTTACATTCCGATGCACCTCTGAGGGTTTACTGTATTCCTTGGACGTTCCCATTGACGATGAAAAACTGAATTGCATCGGAATTAAATTTAAGAGACACAATGCCGACTTAAGTACGGGAAGACTAAGTCTTCCTACTGTCTATGTTTTGAGCGTTTCCTGTGTCATCAGTTTTACTTTCCGATGCAACTCTGCAGGTTTACAATATCCCTTGGACCTTCCCATTCACGATGAAACACAGAAATTTCGTCGGAAATATATATAAGAGACACAATGCCGACTTAAGTACAGGAAGACTGAGTCTTCCTACTGGCTATGTTTTGAGCGTTTCTTGTGTCACCAGTTTTACACTCCGATGCACCTCTGCAGGTTTACTGTATCCCTTGGACCTTCCCTTCACGATGAAACACAGAAATTGAATCGGAATTAAATATAAGAGACACAATGCCGACTTATGTACAGAAAGACTGAGTCTTCCTTCTGTCTATGTTTTGAGCGTTTCCTGTGTCATCAGTTTTACATTCCGATGCACCGCTGAGGGTTTACTGTATTCCTTGGACGTTCCCATTGACGATGAAAAACAGAATTGCATCGGAATTAAATTTAAGAGACACAATGCCGACTTAAGTACGGGAAGACTAAGTCTTCCTACTGTCTATGTTTTGAGCGTTTCCTGTGTCATCAGTTTTACTTTCCGATGCACCTCTGCAGGTTTACTATATCCCTTCGACCTTCCCATTCACGATGAAACACAGAAATTTCAACGGAATTAAATATAAGAGACACAATGCCGACTTAAGTATAAGAAGACTGAGTCTTCCTATTGTCTATGTTTTTAACGTTTCCTGTGTCACTAGTTTTACATTCCGATGCACCTCTGCAGGTTTACTGTATCCCTTGGACCTTCCCATTGACGATGAAACACAGAAATTGCATCGGAATTAAATATAAGAGACACAATGCCGACTTAAGTACAGGAAGACTGAGTCTTCCTACTGTCTATAATTTGAGCGTTTCCTGTATCACCAGTTTTACATTCCGATGCACATCAACAGGTTTTCTATATCCCTTGGACCTTCACAGTGACGATGAAACACAGAAATTGCATCGGAATTAAATATAAGAGACACAATGCCGACTTACGTACAAGAAAACAGTCTTCTTACAGTCAATGTTATGAGCGTTTCCTGTGTCACCAGTTTTACATTCCGATGCACCTCTGCAGGTTTACTGTATCCCTTGGACCTTCCCTTTGGCGATGAAACACACAAATTGCATCGAATTTAAATATAAGAGACACAATGCCGACTTAGGTACAGGAAGACTGAGTCTTCCTACTGTCAATGTTTTTAGCGTTTCCTGTGTCACCAGTTTTACATTCCGATTCGCCTATGCAGGTTTACTGTATCGATTGGACCTTCCCATTGACGACGAAAAACAGAAATTGCATCGGAATTAAATATAAGAGACACAATGCCGACTTAAGTACAGGAAGAGCAAGTCTGCCTACTGTCTATGTTTTGAGCGTTTCCTGTGTCATCAGTTTTACTTTCCGAAGCACCTCTGCAGGTTTACTATATATCTTGGACCTTCCCATTCACGATGAAACACAGAAATTTCATCGGAAATAAATATAAGAGACTCAAAGCCGATTTAAGTACAGGAAGACTGAGCCTTCCTACTGTCTATGATTTGAGCTTTTCCTGTGACACCAGTTTTACATTCCGATGAACCTCTGCAGGCTTACTGTATCCCTTGGACCTTCCCATTGACGATGAAACACAGAAATTGCATCGGAATTAAATATAAGAGACACAATGACGACTTAAGTACAGGAAGACTGAGTCTTCCTACTGTGTATGTTTTGAGCGTTTCCTGTGTCACTAGTTTTACATTCCGATGCACCTCTGCAGGTTTACTGTTTCCCTTGGACCTTCCCATTGACGATGAAACACAGAAATTGCATCGGAATGAAATATAAGAGACACAATGCCGACTTAAGTACAGGAAGACTGAGTCTTCCTACTGTCTATGTTTTGAGCGTTTCCTGTGTCACCAGTTTTACATTCTGATGCTCCTCTGGTCTTCTGTATCCATTGGACCTTCCCATTGACGATGAAACACAGAAATTGCATCGGAATTAAATATAAGACACAATGCCGACTTAAGTACAGGAAGACTGAGTCTTCCTACTGTCTATGTTTTGAGCGTTTCCTGTGTCATCAGTTTTACTTTCCGATGCACCTCTGCAGGAATACTATATCCTTTGGACCTTCCCATTCACGACGAAACACAGAAATTTCATCGGAAATAAATACAAGAGACACAATGCCGACTTAAGTACAGGAAGACTGAGTCTTCCTACTGTCTATAATTTGAGCGTTTCCTGTGTCACCAGTTTTACATTCCGATGCACCTCTACAGGTTTACTGTATCCGTTGGACCTTCACAGTGACGATGAAACACAGAAATTGCATCGGAATTAAATATAAGAAGCACAGTGCCGACTTAAGTACAGGAAGACTAAGTCTTCCTACTGACTATGTTTTGAGCGTTTCCTGTGTCATCGGTTTTCCTTTCCGATGCACCTCTGCAGGTTTACTATATCCCTTGGACCTTCCCATTCACGATGAAACACAGAAAATTCATCGGAAATAAATATAAGAGACACAATGCCGACTTAAGTATAGGAAGACTGAGTCATCCTGCTGTCTATGTCTTGAGAGTTTCCTGTGTCACCAGTTTTACATTCTGATGCTCCTCTGGTCTTCTGTATCCATTGGACCTTCCCATTGACGATGAAACACAGAAATTGCATCGGAATTAAATATAAGAGACACAATGCCGACTTAAGTACAGGAAAACTGAGTCTTCCTACTGTCTATGTTTTGAGCGTTTCCTGTGTCACCAGTTTTACATTCTGATGCACCTCTGCAGGTTTTCTGTATCCATTGGACCTTCCAATTGACGATGAAACACAGAAATTGCATCGGAATTAAATATAAGAGACACAATGCCGACTTAAGTACAGGAAGACTGAGTCTTCCTACTGTCTATAATTTGAGCGTTTCCTGTGTCACCAGTTTTACATTCCGATGCACCTCTACAGGTTTGCTGTATCCGTTGGACCTTCACAGTGACGATGAAACACAGAAATCGCATCGGAATTAAATATAAGAGACACAATGCCGACTTATGTACAGAAAGACTGAGTCTTCCTTCTGTCTATATTTTGAGCGTTTCCTGTGTCATCAGTTTTACATTCCGATGCACCTCTGAGGGTTTACTGTATTCCTTGGACGTTCCCATTGACGATGAAAAACTGAATTGCATCGGAATTAAATTTAAGAGACACAATGCCGACTTAAGTACGGGAAGACTAAGTCTTCCTACTGTCTATGTTTTGAGCGTTTCCTGTGTCATCAGTTTTACTTTCCGATGCACCTCTGCAGGTTTACAATATCCCTTGGACCTTCCCATTCACGATGAAACACAGAAATTTCGTCGGAAATAAATATAAGAGACACAATGCCGACTTAAGTACAGGAAGACTGAGTCTTCCTACTGGCTATGTTTTGAGTGTTTCTTGTGTCACCAGTTTTACACTCCGATGCACCTCTGCAGGTTTACTGTATCCCTTGGACCTTCCCTTCACGATGAAACACAGACATTGAATCGGAATTAAATATAAGAGACACAATGCCGACTGAAGTATAAGAAGACTGAGTCATCCTACTGTCTATGATTTTAACGTTTCCTGTGTCACTAGTTTTACATTCCGATGCATCTCTGCAGGTTTACTGTATCCCTTGGACCTTCCCATTGACGATGAAACACAGAAATTGCATCGGAATTAAATATAAGAGACACAATGCCGACTTAAGTACAGGAAGACTGAGTCTTCCTACTGTCTATAATTTGAGCGTTTCCTGTATCACCAGTTTTACATTCCGATGCACATCTACTGGTTTTCTGTATCCCTTGGACCTTCACAGTGTCGATGAAACACAGAAATCGCATCGGAATTAAATATAAGAGACACAATGCCGACTTAAGTACAAGAAAACAGTCTTCTTACAGTCAATGTTTTGAGCGTTTCCTGTGTCACCAGTTTTACATTCCGATGCACCTCTGCCGGTTTATTGTATCCCTTGGACCTACCCATTGTCGATGAAACACCGAAATCGCATCGGAATTAAATATAAGAGACACAATGCCGACTTATGTACAGAAAGACTGTGTCTTCCTTCTGTCTATGTTTTGAGCGTTTCCTGTGTCATCAGTTTTACATTCCGATGCACCTCTGAGGGTTTACTGTATTCCTTGGACGTTCCCATTGACGATGAAAAACAGAATTGCATCGGAATTAAATTTAAGAGACACAATGCCGACTTAAGTACGGGAAGACTAAGTCTTCCTACTGTCTATGTTTTGAGCGTTTCCTGTGTCATCAGTTTTACTTTCCGATGCACCTCTGCAGGTTTACTATATCCCTTCGACCTTCCCATTCACGATGAAACACAGAAATTTCAACGGAATTAAATATAAGAGGCACAATGCCGACTTAAGTATAAGAAGACTGAGTCTTCCTATTGTCTATGTTTTTAACGTTTCCTGTGTCACTAGTTTTACATTCCGATGCACCTCTGCAGGTTTACTGTATCCCTTGGACCTTCCCATTGACGATGAAACACAGAAATTGCATCGGAATTAAATATAAGAGACACAATGCCGACTTAAGTACAGGAAGACTGAGTCTTCCTACTGTCTATAACTTGAGCGTTTCCTGTATCACCAGTTTTACATTCCGATGCACATCAACAGGTTTTCTGTATCCCTTGGACCTTCACAGTGACGATGAAACACAGAAATTGCATCGGAATTAAATATAAGAGACACAATGCCGACTTAAGTACAAGAAAACAGTCTTCTTACAGTCAATGTTATGAGCGTTTCCTGTGTCACCAGTTTTACATTCCGATGCACCTCTGCAGGTTTACTGTATCCCTTGGACCTTCCCTTTGGCGATGAAACACACAAATTGCATCGAATTTAAATATAAGAGACACAATGCCGACTTAGGTACAGGAAGACTGAGTCTTCCTACTGTCAATGTTTTTAGCGTTTCCTGTGTCACCAGTTTCACATTCCGATTCGCCTATGCAGGTCTACTGTATCGATTGGACCTTCCCATTGACGACGAAAAACAGAAATTGCATCGGAATTAAATATAAGAGACACAATGCCGACTTAAGTACAGGAAGACCAAGTCTTCCTACTGTCTATGTTTTGAGCGTTTCCTGTGTCATCAGTTTTACTTTCCGAAGCACCTCTGCAGGTTTACTATATATCTTGGACCTTCCCATTCACGATGAAACACAGAAATTTCATCGGAAATAAATATAAGAGACACAAAGCCGATTTAAGTACAGGAAGACTGAGTCTTCCTACTGTCTATGATTTGAGCTTTTCCTGTGACACCAGTTTTACATTCCGATGCACCTCTGCAGGCTTACTGTATCCCTTGGACCTTCCCATTGACGATGAAACACAGAAATTGCATCGGAATTAAATATAAGAGACACAATGCCGACTTAAGTACAGGAAAACTGAGTCTTCCTACTGTCTATGTTTTGAGCGTTTCCTGTGTCACTAGTTTTACATTCCGATACACCTCTTCAGGTTTACTGTATCCCTTGGACCTCCCCATCGACGATGAAACACAGAAATTGCTTCGGAATTAAATATAAGAGACACAATGCCGACTTAAGTACAGGAAGACTGAGTCTTCCTACTGTCTATAATTTGAGCGTTTCCTGTGTCACCAGTTTTACATTCCGATGCACCTCTACAGGTTTACTGTATCCGTTGGACCTTCACAGTGACGATGAAACACAGAAATTGCATCGGAATTAAATATAAGAGGCACAGTGCCGACTTAAGTACAGGAAGACTAAGTCTTCCTACTGTCTATGTTTTGAGCGTTTCCTGTGTCACCAGTTTTACATTCTGATGCACCTCTGCAGGTTTTCTGTATCCATTGGACCTTCCAATTGACGATGAAACACAGAAATTGCATCGGAATTAAATATAAGAGACACAATGCCGACTTAAGTACAGGAAGACTGAGTCTTCCTACTGTCTATGTTTTGAGCGTTTCCTGTGTCATCAGTTTTACTTTCCGATGCACCTCTGCAGGAAAACTATATCCTTTGGACCTTCCCATTCACGACGAAACACAGAAATTTCATCGGAAATAAATACAAGAGACACAATGCCGACTTAAGTACAGGAAGACTGAGTCTTCCTACTGTCTATAATTTGAGCGTTTCCTGTGTCACCAGTTTTACATTCCGATGCACCTCTACAGGTTTACTGTATCCGTTGGACCTTCACAGTGACGATGAAACACAGAAATTGCATCGGAATTAAATATAAGAGGCACAGTGCCGACTTAAGTACAGGAAGACTAAGTCTTCCTACTGTCTATGTTTTGAGCGTTTCCTGTGTCATCGGTTTTCCTTTCCGATGCACCTCTGCAGGTTTACTATATCCCTTGGACCTTCCCATTCACGATGAAACACAGAAATTTCATCGGAAATAAATATAAGAGACACAATGCCGACTTAAGTATAGGAAGACTGAGTCATCCTGCTGTCTATGTCTTGAGAGTTTCCTGTGTCACCAGTTTTACATTCTGATGCTCCTCTGGTCTTCTGTATCCATTGGACCTTCCCATTGACGATGAAACACAGAAATTGCATCGGAATTAAATATAAGAGACACAATGCCGACTTAAGTACAGGAAAACTGAGTCTTCCTACTGTCTATGTTTTGAGCGTTTCCTGTGTCACCAGTTTTACATTCTGATGCACCTCTGCAGGTTTTCTGTATCCATTGGACCTTCCAATTGACGATGAAACACAGAAATTGCATCGGAATTAAATATAAGAGACACAATGCCGACTTAAGTACAGGAAGACTGAGTCTTCCTACTGTCTATGTTTTGAGCGTTTCCTGTGACACTAGTTTTACATTCTGATGCACCTCTGCAGGTTTTCTGTATCCATTGGACCTTCCCATTGACGATGAAACACAGAAATTGCATCGGAATTAAATATAAGAGACACAATGCCGACTTAAGTACAGGAAGACTGAGTCTTCCTACTGTCTATGTTTTGAGCGTTTCCTGTGACACTAGTTTTACATTCTGATGCACCTCTTCAGGTTTACTGTATCCCTTGGACATTCCCATTCACGATGAAACACAGAAATTTCATCGGAAATAAATATAAGAGACACAATGCCGACTTAAGTACAGGAAGACTAAGTCTTCATACTGTCTATGTTTTGAGCGTTTCCTGTGTCATCAGCTTTACTTTCCGATGCACCTCTGCAGGTTTACTATATCCCTTGGACCTTCCCATTCACGATGAAACACAGAAATTTCATCGGAAATAAATATAAGAGACACAATGCCGACTTAAGTACAGGAAGACTGAGTCTTCCTACTGTCTATGATTTGAGCTTTTCCTGTGTCACCAGCTTTACATTCCGATGCACCTCTGCAGGTTTCCTGTATCCCTTGGACCTTCCCATTGACGATGAAACACAGAAATTGTATCGAAACTAAATATAAGAGACACAATGCCGACTTAAGTACAAGAAAACAGTCTTCGTACGGTCAATGTTTAGAGCGTTTCTTGTGTCACCAGTTTTACATTCCGATGCAACTCTGCCGGTTTACTGTATCCCTTGGACATTCCCATTGTCGATGAAACACCGTAATCGCATCGGAATTAAATATAAGAGACACAATGCCGACTTAGGTACAGGAAGACTGAGTCTTCCTACTGTCAATGTTTTGAGCGTTTCCTGTGTCACCAGTATTACATTCCGATTCGCCTCTGCAGGTTTACTGTATCGATTGGACCTTCCCATTGACGATGAAAAACATAAATTGCATCGGAATTAAATATAAGAGACACAATGCCGACTTAGGTACAGGAAGACTAAGTCTTCCTACTGTCTATGTCTTGAGCGTTTCCTGTGTCACCAGTTTTACATTCTGATGCTCCTCTGGTCTTCTGTATCCATTGGACCTTCCCATTGACGATGAAACACAGAAATTGCATCGGAATTAAATATAAGAGACACAATGCCGACTTAAGTACAGGAAAACTGAGTCTTCCTACTGTCTATGTTTTGAGCGTTTCCTGTGTCACCAGTTTTACATTCTGATGCACCTCTGCAGGTTTTCTGTATCCATTGGACCTTCCAATTGACGATGAAACACAGAAATTGCATCGGAATTAAATATAAGAGACACAATGCCGACTTAAGTACAGGAAGACTGAGTCTTCCTACTGTCTATGTTTTGAGCGTTTCCTGTGACACTAGTTTTACATTCCGATGCACCTCTTCAGGTTTACTGTATCCCTTGGACCTCCCCATCGACGATGAAACACAGAAATTGCTTCGGAATTAAATATAAGAGACACAATGCCGACTTAAGTACAGGAAGACTGAGTCTTCCTACTCTCTATGTTTTGAGCGTTTCCTGTGTCACCAGTTTTACATTCTGATGCACATCTGCAGGCTTACTGTATCCCTTGGACCTTCCCATTGACGATGAAACACAGAAATTGCATCGGAATTAAATATAAGAGACACAATGCCGACTTAAGGACAGGAAGACTGAGTCTTCCTACTGTCTATAATTTGAGCGTTTCCTGTGTCACCAGTTTTACATTCCGATGCACCTCTACAGGTTTGCTGTATCCGTTGGACCTTCACAGTGACGATGAAACACCGAAATTGCACCGGAATTAAATATAAGAGCACAATGCCGACTTAAGTACAAGAAAACAGTCTTCTTACAGTCAATGTTATGAGCGTTTCCTGTGTCACCAGTTTTACATTCCGATGCACCTCTGCAGGTTTACTGTATCCCTTGGACCTTCCCATTGTCGATGAAACACCGTAATCGCATCGGAATTAAATATAAGAGACACAATGCTGACTTAAGTACAGGAAGAATGAGTCTTCCTACTGTCTATAATTTATGCGTTTTACTGTATCACCAGTTTTACAATTCCGATGCACATCTACAGGTTTTCTGTATCCCTTGGACCTTCACAGTGACGATGAAACACAGAAATTGCATCGGAATTAAAGATAAGAGACACAATGCCGACTTTAGTACAAGAAAACAGTCTTCTTACAGTCAATGTTTTGAGCGTTTCCTGTGTCACCAGTTTTACATTCCGATGCACCTCTGCAGGTTTACTGTATCCCTTGGACCTTCCCTTTGGCGATGAAACACACAAATTGCATCGAATTTAAATATAAGGGACACAATGCCGACTTAGGTACAGGAAGACTGAGTCTTCCTACTGTCAATGTTTTGAGCGTTTCCTGTGTCACCAGTTTTACATTCCGATTCGCCTCTGCAGGTTTACTGTATCGATTGGACCTTCCCATTGACGATGAAAAACATAAATTGCATCGGAATTAAATATAAGAGACACAATGCCGACTTAGGTACAGGAAGACTAAGTCTTCCTACTGTCTATGTCTTGAGCGTTTCCTGTGTCACCAGTTTTACATTCTGATGCTCCTCTGGTCTTCTGTATCCATTGGACCTTCCCATTGACGATGAAACACAGAAATTGCATCGGAATGAAATATAAGAGACACAATGCCGACTTAAGTACAGGAAGACTGAGTCTTCCTACTGTCTATGTTTTGAGCGTTTCCTGTGTCACCAGTTTTACATTCTGATGCTCCTCTGGTCTTCTGTATCCATTGGACCTTCCCATTGACGATGAACCACAGAAATTGCATCGGAATTAAATATAAGAGACACAATGCCGACTTACGTACAGGAAAACTGAGTCTTCCTACTGTCTATGTTTTGAGCGTTTCCTGTGTCACCAGTTTTACATTCTGATGCACCTCTGCAGGTTTTCTGTATCTATTGGACCTTCCAATTGACGATGAAACACAGAAATTGCATCGGAATTAAATATAAGAGACACAATGCCGACTTAAGTACAGGAAGACTGAGTCTTCCTACTGTCTATGTTTTGAGCGTTTCCTGTGTCATCAGTTTTACTTTCCGATGCACCTCTGCAGGATTACTATATCCTTTGGACCTTCCCATTCACGACGAAACACAGAAATTTCATCGGAAAGACTGAGTCTTCCTACTGTCTATAATTTGAGCGTTTCCTGTGTCACCAGTTTTACATTCCGATGCACCTCTACAGGTTTACTGTATCCGTTGGACCTTCACAGTGACGATGAAACACAGAAATTGCATCGGAATTAAATATAAGAGGCACAGTGCCGACTTAAGTACAGGAAGACTAAGTCTTCCTACTGTCTATGTTTTGAGCGTTTCCTGTGTCATCGGTTTTCCTTTCCGATGCACCTCTGCAGGTTTACTATATCCCTTGGACCTTCCCATTCACGATGAAACACAGAAATTTCATCGGAAATAAATATAAGAGACACAATGCCGACTTAAGTATAGGAAGACTGAGTCATCCTGCTGTCTATGTCTTGAGCGTTTCCTGTGTCACCAGTTTTACATTCTGATGCTCCTCTGGTCTTCTGTATCCATTGGACCTTCCCATTGACGATGAAACACAGAAATTGCATCGGAATTAAATATAAGAGACACAATGCCGACTTAAGTACATGAAAACTGAGTCTTCCTACTGTCTATGTTTTGAGCGTTTCCTGTGTCACCAGTTTTACATTCTGATGCACCTCTGCAGGTTTTCTGTATCCATTGGACCTTCCAATTGACGATGAAACACAGAAATTGCATCGGAATTAAATATAAGAGACACAATGCCGACTTAAGTACAGGAAGACTGAGTCTTCCTACTGTCTATGTTTTGAGCGTTTCCTGTGACACTAGTGTTACATTCTGATGCACCTCTGCAGGTTTTCTGTATCCATTGGACCTTCCCATTGACGATGAAACACAGAAATTGCATCGGAATTAAATATAAGAGACACAATGCCGACTTAAGTACAGGAAGACTGAGTCTTCCTACTGTCTATGTTTTGAGCGTTTCCTGTGACACTAGTTTTACATTCTGATGCACCTCTTCAGGTTTACTGTATCCCTTGGACATTCCCATTCACGATGAAACACAGAAATTTCATCGGAAATAAATATAAGAGGCACAATGCCGACTTAAGTACAGGAAGACTAAGTCTTCATACTGTCTATGTTTTGAGCGTTTCCTGTGTCATCAGCTTTACTTTCCGATGCACCTCTGCAGGTTTACTATATCCGTTGGACCTTCCCATTCACGATGAAACACAGAAATTTCATCGGAAATAAATATAAGAGACACAATGCCGACTTAAGTACAGGAAGACTGAGTCTTCCTACTGTCTATGATTTGAGCTTTTCCTGTGTCACCAGTTTTACATTCCGATGCACCTCTGTAGGTTTCCTGTATCCCTTGGACCTTCCCATAGACGATGAAACACAGAAATTGTATCGAAACTAAATATAAGAGCACAATGCCGACTTAAGTACAAGAAAACAGTCTTCTTACAGTCAATGATATGAGCGTTTCCTGTGTCACCAGTTTTGCATTCCGATGCAACTCTGCCTGTTTACTGTATCCCTTGGACCTTCCCATTGTCGATGAAACACCGTAATCGCATCGGAATTAAATATAAGAGACACAATGCCGACTTAAGTACAGAAAGACTGAGTCTTCCTACTGTCTATAATTTATGCGTTTTACTGTATCACCAGTTTTACATTCCGATCCACATCTACAGGTTTTCTGTATCCCTTGGACCTTCACAGTGACGATGAAACACAGAAATTGCATCGGAATTAAAGATAAGAGACACAATGCCGACTTAAGTAAAAGAAAACAGTCTTCTTACAGTCAATGTTTTGAGCGTTTCCTGTGTCAGCAGTTTTACATTCCGATGCACCTCTGCAGGTTTACTGTATCCCTTGGACCTTCCCTTTGGCGATGAAACACACAAATTGCATCGAATTTAAATATAAGAGACACAATGCCGACTTAGGTACAGGAAGACTGAGTCTTCCTACTGTCAATGTTTTGAGCGTTTCCTGTGTCACCAGTTTTACATTCCGATTCGCCTCTGCAGGTTTACTGTATCGATTGGACCTTCCCATTGACGATGAAAAACATAAATTGCATCGGAATTAAATATAAGAGACACAATGCCGACTTAGGTACAGGAAGACTAAGTCTTCCTACTGTCTATGTCTTGAGCGTTTCCTGTGTCACCAGTTTTACATTCTGATGCTCCTCTGGTCTTCTGTATCCATTGGACCTTCCCATTGACGATGAAACACAGAAATTGCATCGGAATTAAATATAAGAGACACAATGCCGACTTAAGTACAGGAAAACTGAGTCTTCCTACTGTCTATGTTTTGAGCGTTTCCTGTGTCACCAGTTTTACATTCTGATGCACCTCTGCAGGTTTTCTGTATCCATTGGACCTTCCAATTGACGATGAAACACAGAAATTGCAGCGGAATTAAATATAAGAGACACAATGCCGACTTAAGTACAGGAAGACTGAGTCTTCCTACTGTCTATGTTTTGAGCGTTTCCTGTGACACTAGTTTTACATTCCGATGCACCTCTTCAGGTTTACTGTATCCCTTGGACCTCCCCATTGACGATGAAACACAGAAATTGCTTCGGAATTAAATATAAGAGACACAATGCCGACTTAAGTACAGGAAGACTGAGTCTTCCTACTCTCTATGTTTTGAGCGTTTCCTGTGTCACCAGTTTTACATTCTGATGCACATCTGCAGGCTTACTGTATCCCTTGGACCTTCCCATTGACGATGAAACACAGAAATTGCATCGGAATTAAATATAAGAGACACAATGCCGACTTAAGTACAGGAAGACTGAGTCTTCCTACTGTCTATAATTTGAGCGTTTCCTGTGTCACCAGTTTTACATTCCGATGCACCTCTACAGGTTTGCTGTATCCGTTGGACCTTCACAGTGACGATGAAACACAGAAATTGCACCGGAATTAAATATAAGAGACACAATGCCGACTTAAGTACAAGAAAACAGTCTTCTTACAGTCAATGTTATGAGCGTTTCCTGTGTCACCAGTTTTACATTCCGATGCACCTCTGCAGGTTTACTGTATCCCTTGGACCTTCCCTTTGGCGATGAAACACACAAATTGCATCGAATTTAAATATAAGAGACACAATGCCGACTTAGGTACAGGAAGACTGAGTCTTCCTACTGTCAATGTTTTTAGCGTTTCCTGTGTCACCAGTTTTACATTCCGATTCGCCTATGCAGGTTTGCTGTATCGATTGGTCCTTCCCACTGACGACGAAAAACAGAAATTGCATCGGAATTAAATATAAGAGACACAATGCCGACTTAAGTACAGGAAGACCAAGTCTTCCTACTGTCTATGTTTTGAGCGTTTCCTGTGTCATCAGTTTTACTTTCCGAAGCACCTCTGCAGGTTTACTATATATCTTGGACCGTCCCATTCACGATGAAACACAGAAATTTCATCGGAAATAAATATAAGAGACACAAAGCCGATTTAAGTACAGGAAGACTGAGTCTTCCTACTGTCTATGATTTGAGCTTTTCCTGTGACACCAGTTTTACATTCCGATGCACCTCTGCAGGTTTACTGTATCCCTTGGACCTTCCCATTGACGATGAAACACAGAAATTGCATCGGAATTAAATATAAGAGACACAATGACGACTTAAGTACAGGAAGACTGAGTCTTCCTTCTGTGTATGTTTTGAGCGTTTCCTGTGTCACTAGTTTTACATTCCGATGCACCTCTGCAGGATTACTGTTTCCCTTGGACCTTCCCATTGACGATGAAACACAGAAATTGCATCGGAATGAAATATAAGAGACACAATGCCGACTTAAGTACAGGAAGACTGAGTCTTCCTACAGTCTATGTTTTGAGCGTTTCCTGTGTCACCAGTTTTACATTCCGATGCACCTCTGCAGGTTTACTGTATCCCTTGGACCTTCCCATTGACGATGAAACACAGAAATTGCATCGGAATTAAATATAAGAGACACAATGCCGACTTAAGTACAGGAAAACTGAGTCTTCCTACTGTCTATGTTTTGAGCGTTTCCTGTGTCACCAGTTTTACATTCTGATGCACCTCTGCAGGTTTTCTGTATCCATTGGACCTTCCAATTGACGATGAAACACAGAAATTGCATCGGAATTAAATATAAGAGACACAATGCCGACTTAAGTACAGGAAGACTGAGTCTTCCTACTGTCTATGTTTTGAGCGTTTCCTGTGTCATCAGTTTTACTTTCCGATGCACCTCTGCAGGATTACTATATCCTTTGGACCTTCCCATTCACGACGAAACACAGAAATTTCATCGGAAATAAATACAAGAGACACAATGTAGACTTAAGTACAGGAAGACTGAGTCTTCCTACTGTCTATAATTTGAGCGTTTCCTGTGTCACCAGTTTTACATTCCGATGCACCTCTACAGGTTTACTGTATCCGTTGGACCTTCACAGTGACGATGAAACACAGAAATTGCATCGGAATTAAATATAAGAGGCACAGTGCCGACTTAAGTACAGGAAGACTAAGTCTTCCTACTGTCTATGTTTTGAGCGTTTCCTGCGTCATCGGTTTTCCATTCCGATGCACCTCTGCAGGTTTACTATATCCCTTGGACCTTCCCATTCACGATGAAACACAGAAATTTCATCGGAAATAAATATAAGAGACACAATGCCGACTTAAGTACAGGAAAACTGAGTCTTCCTACTGTCTATGTTTTGAGCGTTTCCTGTGTCACCAGTTTTACATTCTGATGCACCTCTGCAGGTTTTCTGTATCCATTGGACCTTCCAATTGACGATGAAACACAGAAATTGCATCGGAATTAAATATAAGAGACACAATGCCGACTTAAGTACAGGAAGACTGAGTCTTCCTACTGTCTATGTTTTGAGCGTTTCCTGTGACACTAGTTTTACATTCTGATGCACCTCTGCAGGTTTTCTGTATCCATTGGACCTTCCCATTGACGATGAATCACAGAAATTGCATCGGAATTAAATATAAGAGGCACAATGCCGACTTAAGTACAGGAAGACTGAGTCTTCCTACTGTCTATGTTTTGAGCGTTTCCTGTGACACTAGTTTTACATTCTGATGCACCTCTTCAGGTTTACTGTATCCCTTGGACATTCCCATTCACGATGAAACACAGAAATTTCATCGGAAATAAATATAAGAGACACAATGCCGACTTAAGTACAGGAAGACTAAGTCTTCATACTGTCTATGTTTTGAGCGTTTCCTGTGTCATCAGCTTTACTTTCCGATGCACCTCTGCAGGTTTACTATATCCCTTGGACCTTCCCATTCACGATGAAACACAGAAATTTCATCGGAAATAAATATAAGAGACACAATGCCGACTTAAGTACAGGAAGACTGAGTCTTCCTACTGTCTATGATTTGAGCTTTTCCTGTGTCACCAGTTTTACATTCCGATGCACCTCTGCAGGTTTCCTGTATCCCTTGGACCTTCCCATTGACGATGAAACACAGAAATTGTATCGAAACTAAATATAAGAGACACAATGCCGACTTAAGTACAAGAAAACAGTCTTCGTACGGTCAATGGTTAGAGCGTTTCTTGTGTCACCAGTTTTACATTCCGATGCAACTCTGCCGGTTTACTGTATCCCTTGGACCTTCCCATTGTCGATGAAACACCGTATTCGCATCGGAATTAAATATAAGAGACACAATGCCGACTTAAGTACAGGAAGACTGAGTCTTCCTACTGTCTATAATTTATGCGTTTTACTGTATAACCAGTTTGACATTCCGATGCACATCTACAGGTTTTCTGTATCCCTTTGACCTTCACAGTGACGATGAAACACAGAAATTGCATCGGAATTAAAGATAAGAGACACAATGCCGACTTAAGTACAAGAAAACAGTCTTCTTACAGTCAATGTTTTGAGCGTTTCATGTGTCACCAGTTTTACATTCCGATGCACCTCTGCAGGTTTACTGTATCCCTTGGACCTTCCCTTTGGCGATGAAACACACAAATTGCATCGAATTTAAATATAAGAGACACAATGCCGACTTAGGTACAGGAAGACTGAGTCTTCCTACTGTCAATGTTTTGAGCGTTTCCTGTGTCACCAGTTTTACATTCTGATGCTCCTCTGGTCTTCTGTATCCATTGGACCTTCCCATTGACGATGAAACACAGAAATTGCATCGGAATTAAATATAAGAGACACAATGCCGACTTAAGTACAGGAAGACTAAGTCTTCCTACTGTCTATGTCTTGAGCGTTTCCTGTGTCATCAGTTTTCCTTTCCGATGCACCTCTGCAGGTTTACTATATCCCTTGGACCTTCCCATTCACGATGAAAAACAGATATTGCATCGGAATTAAATATAAGAGACACAATGCCGACTTAAGTACAGGAAGACTAAGTCTTCCTACTGTCTATGTCTTGAGCGTTTCCTGTGTCACCAGTTTTACATTCTGATGCTCCTCTGGTCTTCTGTATCCATTGGACCTTCCCATTGACGATGGAACACAGAAATTGCATCGGAATTAAATATAAGAGACACAATGCCGACATAAGTACAGGAAGACTAAGTCTTCCTACTGTCTACGTTTTGAGCGTTTCCTGTGTCATCAGTTTTCCTTTCCGATGCACATCTGCAGGTTTACTATATCCCTTGGACCTTCCCATTCACGATGAAACACAGAAATTTCATCGGAAATAAATATAAGAGACACAATGCCGACTTAAGTACAGGAAGACTAAGTCTTCATACTGTCTATGTTTTGAGCGTTTCCTGTGTCATCAGCTTTACTTTCCGATGCACCTCTGCAGGTTTACTATATCCCTTGGACCTTCCCATTCACGATGAAACACAGAAATTTCATCGGAAATAAATATCAGAGACTCAATGCCGACTTAAGTATAGGAAGACTGAGTCTTCCTACTGTCTATGATTTGAGCGTTTTCTGTGTCACCAGATTTACATTCCGATGCACCTCTGCAGGTTTACTGTATCCCGTGGAGCTTCCCATTGACGATGAAACACAGAAATTGCATCGGAATTAAATATAAGACACACAATGCCGACTTAAGTACAGGAAGACTGAGTCTTCCTACTGTCTATGATTTGAGCTTTTCCTGTGTCACCAGTTTTACATTCCGATGCACCTCTGCAGGTTTCCTGTATCCCTTGCACCTTCCCATTGACGATGAAACACAGAAATTGTATCGAAATTAAATATAAGAGACACAATGCCGACCTAAGTACAAGAAAACAGTCTTCGTACGGTAGATGTTTTGAGCGTTTCCTGTGTCACCAGTTTTACATTCCGATGCACCTCTGAGGGTTTACTAAATTCCTTGGACGTTCCCATTGACGATGAAAAACAGAATTGCATCGGAATTAAATTTAAGAGACACAATGCCGACTTAAGTACGGGATGACTAAGTCTTCCTACTGTCTATGTTTTGAGCGTTTCCTGTGTCATCAGTTTTACTTTCCGATGCACCTCTGCCGGTTTACTATATCCCTTGGACCTTCCCATTCACGATGAAACACAGAAATTTCATCGGAATTAAATATAAGAGACACAATGCCGACTTAAGTATAAGAAGACTGAGTCTTCCTACTGTCTATGTTTTTAACGTTTCCTGTGTCACTAGTTTTACATTCCGATGCACCTCTGCAGGTTTACTATATCCCTTGGACCTTCCCATTGACGATGAAACACAGAAATTGCATCGGAATTAAATATAAGAGACACAATGACGACTTAAGTACAGGAAGACTGAGTCTTCCTACTGTCTATGATTTGAGCGTTTTCTGTGTCACCAGATTTACATTCCGATGCACCTCTGCAGGTTTACTGTATCCCGTGGAGCTTCCCATTGACGATGAAACACAGAAATTGCATCGGAATTAAATATAAGACACACAATGCCGACTTAAGTACAGGAAGACTGAGTCTTCCTACTGTCTATGATTTGAGCTTTTCCTGTGTCACCAGTTTTACATTCCGATGCACCTCTGCAGGTTTCCTGTATCCCTTGCACCTTCCCATTGACGATGAAACACAGAAATTGTATCGAAATTAAATATAAGAGACACAATGCCGACCTAAGTACAAGAAAACAGTCTTCGTACGGTAGATGTTTTGAGCGTTTCCTGTGTCACCAGTTTTACATTCCGATGCACCTCTGAGGGTTTACTAAATTCCTTGGACGTTCCCATTGACGATGAAAAACAGAATTGCATCGGAATTAAATTTAAGAGACACAATGCCGACTTAAGTATAAGAAGACTGAGTCTTCCTACTGTCTATGTTTTTAACGTTTCCTGTGTCACTAGTTTTACATTCCGATGCACCTCTGCAGGTTTACTCTATCGCTTGGATCTTCCCTTTGGCGATGAAACACACAAATTGCATCGAATTTAAATATAAGAGACACAATGCCGACTTAGGTACAGGAAGACTGAGTCTTCCTACTCTCAATGTTTTGAGGGTTTCCTGTGTCACCAGTTTTACATTCCGATTCGCCTCTGCAGGTTTACTGTATCCATTGGTCCTTCCCATTGACGATGAAAAACAGAAATTGCATCGGAATTAAATATAAGAGACACAATGCCGACTTAAGTACAGGAAGACTGAGTCTTCCTACTGTCTATGTTTTGAGCGGTTCCTGTGTCACTAGTTTTACATTCCGATGCACCTCTGCAGGTTTACTGTTTCCCTTGGACCTTCCCATTGACGATGAAACACAGAAATTGCATCGGAATGAAATATAAGAGACACAATGCCGACTTAAGTACAGGAAGAATGAGTCTTCCTACTGTCTATGTGTTGAGCGTTTCCTGTGTCACCAGTTTTAAATTCTGATACACCTCTGCAGGTTTACTGTATCCCTTGGACCTTCCCATTGACGATGAAAAGCAAAAATTGCATCGGAATTAAATATAAGAGACACAATGCCGATTTAAGTACAGGAAGACTGAGTCTTCCTACTGTCTATGTTTTGAGCGTTTCCTGTGTCATCAGTTTTACTTTCCGATGCACCTCTGCAGGATTACTTTATCCTTTGGACCTTCCCATTCACGATGAAACACAGAAATTTCATCGGAAATAAATATAAGAGACACAATGCCGACTTAAGTACAGGAAGACTGAGTCTTCCTACTGTCTATAATTTGAGCGTTTCCTGTGTCACCAGTTTTACATTCCGATGCACCTCTACAGGTTTAGTGTATCCGTTGGACCTTCACAGTGACGATGAAACACAGAAATTGCATCGGAATTAAATATAAGAGACACAATGCCGACTTAAGTACAGGAAGACTAAGTCTTCCTACCGTCTATGTTTTGAGCGTATCCTGTGTCATCAGTTTTCCTTTCCGATGCACCTCTGCGGGTTTACTATATCCCTTGGACCTTCCCATTGACGATGAAACATAGAAATTGTATCGAAATTAAATATAAGAGACACAATGCCGACTTAAGCACAAAAAAACAGTCTTCGTACGGTCAATGTTTTGAGCGTTTCCTGTGTCACCAGTTTTACATTCCGATGCACCTCTGCCGGTTTATTGTATCCCTTGGACCTTCCCATTGTCGATGAAACACCGAAATCGCATCGGAATTAAATATAAGAGACACAATGCCGACTTAAGTACAGGAAGACTGAGTCTTCCTACTGTCTATGATTTGAGCTTTTCCTGTGTCACCAGTTTTACATTCCGATGCACCTCTGCATGTTTACTGTATCCCGTGGAGCTTCCCATTGACGATGAAACACAGAAATTGCATCGGAATTAAATATAAGACACACAATGCCGACATAAGTACAGGAAGACTGAGTCTTCCTACTGTCTATGATTTGAGCTTTTCCTGTGTCACCAGTTTTACATTCCGATGCACCTCTGCAGGTTTCCTGTATCCCTTGGACCTTCCCATTGACGATGAAACACAGAAATTGTATCGAAATTAAATATAAGAGACACAATGCCGACTTAAGTACAAGAAAACAGTCTTCGTACGGTCGATGTTTTGAGCGTTTCCTGTGTCACCAGTTTTACATTCCGATGCACCTCTGGCGGTTTATTGTATCCCTTGGACCTTCCCATTGTCGATGAAACACCGAAATCGCATCGTAATTAAATATAAGAGACACAATGCCGACTTATGTACAGAAAGACTGAGTCTTCCTTCTGTCTATGCTTTGAGCGTTTCCTGTGTCATCAGTTTTACATTCCGATGCACCTCTGAGGGTTTACTAAATTCCTTGGACGTTCCCATTGACGATGAAAAACAGAATTGCATCGGAATTAAATTTAAGAGACACAATGCCGACTTAAGTACGGGATGACTAAGTCTTCCTACTGTCTATGTTTTGAGCGATTCCTGTGTCATCAGTTTTACTTTCCGATGCACCTCTGCCGGTTTACTATATCCCTTGGACCTTCCCATTCACGATGAAACACAGAAATTTCATCGGAATTAAATATAAGAGACACAATGCCGATTTAAGTATAAGAAGACTGAGTCTTCCTACTGTCTATGTTTTTAACGTTTCCTGTGTCACTAGTTTTACATTCCGATGCACCTCTGCAGGTTTACCGTATCCCTTGGACCTTCCCATTGACGATGAAACACAGAAATTGCATCGGAATTAAATATAAGAGACACAATGACGACTTAAGTACAGGAAGACTGAGTCTTCCTACTGTCTATAATTTGAGCGTTTCCTGTATCACCAGTTTTACATTCCGATGCACATCTACAGGTTTTCTGTATCCCTTGGACCTTCACAGTAACGATGAAACACAGAAATTGCATCGGAATTAAATATAAGAGACACAATGCCGACTTATGTACATGAAAACAGTCTTCTTACAGTCAATGTTTTGAGCGTTTCCTGTGTCACCAGTTTTACATTCCGATGCACCTCTGCAGGTTTACTCTATCGCTTGGATCTTCCCTTTGGCGATGAAACACACAAATTGCATCGAATTTAAATATAAGAGACACAATGCCGACTTAGGTACAGGAAGACTGAGTCTTCCTACTGTCAATGTTTTGAGCGTTTCGTGTGTCACCAGTTTCACATTCCGATTCGCCTCTGCCGGTTTACTGTATCCATTGGTCCTTCCCATTGACGATGAAAAACAGAAATTGCATCGGAATTAAATATAAGAGACACAATGCCGACTTAAAGACAGGAAGACTGAGTCTTCCTACTGTCTATGTTTTGAGCGGTTCCTGTGTCACTAGTTTTACATTCCGATGCACCTCTGCAGGTTTACTGTTTCCCTTGGACCTTCCCATTGACGATGAAACACAAAAATTGCATCGGAATGAAATATAAGAGACACAATGCCGACTTAAGTACAGGAAGACTGAGTCTTCCTACTGTCTATAATTTGAGCGTTTCCTGTGTCACCAGTTTTACATTCCGATGCACCTCTACAGGTTTAGTGTATCCGTTGGACCTTCACAGCGACGATGAAACACAGAAATTGCATCGGAATTAAATATAAGAGACACAATGCCGACTTAAGTACAGGAAGACTAAGTCTTCCTACCGTCTATGTTTTGAGCGTATCCTGTGTCATCAGTTTTCCTTTCCGATGCACCTCTGCAGGTTTACTATATCCCTTGGACCTTCCCATTGACGATGAAACACAGAAATTGTATCGAAATTAAATATAAGAGACACAATGCCGACTTAAGCACAAAAAAACAGTCTTCGTACGGTCAATGCTTTGAGCGTTTCCTGTGTCACCAGTTTTACATTAAGATGCACCTCTGCCGGTTTATTGTATCCCTTGGACCTTCCCATTGTCGATGAAACACCGAAATCGCATCGGAATTAAATATAAGAGACACAATGCCGACTTATGTACAGAAAGACTGAGTCTTCCTTCTGTCTATGTTTTGAGCGTTTCCTGTGTCATCAGTTTTACATTCCGATGCACCTCTGAGGGTTTACTGTATTCCTTGGACGTTCCCATTGACGATGAAAAACAGAAATTGCATCGGAATTAAATTTAAGAGACACAATGCCGACTTAAGTACAGGAAGACTAAGTCTTCCTACTGTCTATGTTTTGAGCGTTTCCTGTGTCACAGTTTTATTTTCCGATGCACCTCTGCAGGTTAACTATATCCCGTGGACCTTCCCATTCACGATGAAACACAGAAATTGCATAGGAATTAAATATAAGAGACACAATGCCGACTTAAGTACAGGAAGACTGAGTCTTCCTACTGGCTATGGTTTGAGCATTTCCTGTGTCACCAGTTTTACACTCCGATGCACCTCTGCAGGTTTACTGTATCCCTTGGACCTTCCCATTCACGATGAAACACAGAAATTGAATCGGAATTAAATATAAGAGACACAATGCCGACTGAAGTATAAGAAGACTGAGTCTTCCTACTGTCTTTGTTTTTAACGTTTCCTGTGTCACTAGTTTTACATTCCGATGCACCTCTGCAGGTTTACTGTTTCCCTTGGACCTTCCCATTGACGATGAAACACAGAAATTGCATCGGAATTAAATATAAGAAGCACAATGACGACTTAAGTACAGGAAGACTGAGTCTTCCTACTGTCTATGTTTTGAGCGTTTCCTGTGTCATCAGTTTTACTTTCCGATGCACCTCTGCAGGTTTACTATATCCCTTGGACCTTTCCATTCACGATGAAACACAGAAATTTCATCGGAAATAAATATAAGAGACACAATGCCGACTTAAGTCCAGGAAGAATGAGCCTTCATACTGTCTATGTTTTGAGCGTTTCCTGTGTCACCAGTTTTACATTCCGATGCACCTCTGCAGGTTTACTGTATCCCTTGGACCTTCCCATTGACGATGAAACAAAGAAATTGCATCGGAATTAAATATAAGAGACACAATGCCGACTTAACTACAGGAAGACTGATTCTTCCTACTGTCTATGTTTTGAGCGTTTCCTGTGTCACTAGTTTTACATTCCGATGCACCTCTGCAGGTTTACTGTTTCCCTTGGACCTTCCCATTGACGATGAAACACAGAAATTGCATCGGAATTAAATATAAGAAGCACAATGACGACTTAAGTACAGGAAGACTGAGTCTTCCTACTGTCTATGTTTTGAGCGTTTCCTGTGTCACAAGTTTTACATTCCGAAGCACCTCTGCAGGTTTACTGTATCCATTGGACCTTCCCATTGACGATGAAACACAGAAATTGCATCGGAATTAAATATAAGAGACACAATGCCGACTTAAGTACAGGAAGAATGAGTCTTCCGACTGTCTATGTGTTGAGCGTTTCCTGTGTCACCAGTTTTACATTCTGATGCACCTCTGCAGGTTTACTGTATACCTTGGACCTTCCCATTGACGATGAAAAACAGAAATTGCATCGGAATGAAATATAAAAGACACAATGCCGACTTTAGTACAGGAAGACTGAGTCTTCCTACTGTCTATGTTTTGAGCGTTTCCTGTGTCATCAGTTTTACTTTCCGATGCACCTCTGCAGGATTACTATATCCCTTGGACCTTCCCATTCACGATGAAACACAGAAATTTCATCGGAAATAAATATAAGAGACACAATGCCGACTTAAGTACAGGAAGACTGAGTCTTCCTACTGTCTATGTTTTGAGCGTTTCCTGTGTCACCAGTTTTACAATCCGATGCACCTCTGCAGGTTTACTGTTTCCCTTGGACCTTCCCATTGACGATGAAACACAGAAATTGCATCGGAATTAAATATGGGAGACACAATGCCGACATAAGTACAGGAAGACGGAGTCTTCCTACTGTCTATGTTTTGAGCGTTTCCTGTGTCACTAGTTTTACATTTCGATGCACCACTGCAGGTTTACTGTATCCCTTGGACCTTCCCATTGACGATGAAACACAGAAATTGCATCGGAATTAAATATAAGAGACACAATGCCGACTTAAATACAGGAAGAATGAGTATTCCTACTGTCTATGTGTTGAGCGTTTCCTGTGTCACCAGTTTTACATTCTGATGCACCTCTGCAGGTTTACTGTATCCCTTGGATCTTCCCATTGACGATGAAACACAGAAATTTCATCGGAATGAAATATAAGAGACACAATGCCGACCTAAGTACAGGAAGACTGAGTCTTCCTACTGTCTACGTTTTGAGCGTTTCCTGTGTCACCAGTTTTACATTCCGATGCACCTCTGTAGGTTTACTGTATCCCTTGGACCTTCCCATTGACGATGAAACACAGAAATTGCATCGGAATTAAATATAAGAGACACAATGCCGACTTAAGTACAGGAAGACTGAGTCTTCCTACTGTCTACGTTTTGAGCGTTTCCTGTGACACTAGTTTTACATTCCGATGCACCTCTGCAGGTTTACTGTATCCCTTGGACCTTCCCATTGACGATGAAACACAGAAATTGCATCGGAATTAAATATAAGAGACACAATGCCGACTTAAGTACAGGAAGACTGAGTCTTCCTACTCTCTATGTTTTGAGCGTATCCTGTGTCACCAGTTTTACATTCTGATGCACCTCTGCAGGCTTACTGTATACCTTGGACCTTCCCATTGACGATGAAACACAGAAATTGCATCGGAATTAAATCTAAGAGACACAATGCCGACTTAAGTACAGGAAGACTGAGTCTTCCTACTGTCAATAATTTAAGCGTTTCCTGTGTCACCAGTTTTACATTCCGATGCACCTCTGGCGGTTAATTTTCCCCTTGGACCTTCCCATTGTCGATGAAACACCGAAATCGCATCGGAATTATATATAAGAGACACAATGCCGACTTATGTACAGAAAGAGTGAGTCTTCCTTTTGTCTATGCTTTGAGCGTTTCCTGTGTCATCAGTTTTACATTCCGATGCACCTCTAAGGGTTTACTGTATTCCTTGGACGTTCCCATTGACGATGAAAAACAGAATTGCATCGGAATTAAATTTAAGAGACACAATGCCGACTTAAGTACGGGAAGACTAAGTCTTCTTACAGTCAATGTTTTGAGCGTTTCCTGTGTCACCAGTTTTACATTCCGATGCACCTCTGCAGGTTTACTCTATCCCTTGGATCTTCCCTTTGGCGATGAAACACACAAATTGCATCGAATTTAAATATAAGAGACACAATGCCGACTTAGGTACAGGAAGACTGAGTCTTCCTACTGTCAATGTTTTGAGCGTTTCCTGTGTCACTAGTTTTACATTCCGATGCACCTCTGCAGGTTTACTGTTTCCCTTGGAACTTCCCATTGACGATGAAACACAGAATTTGCATCGGAATGAAATATAAGAGACACAATGCCGACTTAAGTACAGGAAGAATGAGTCTTCCTACTGTCTATGTGTTGAGCGTTTCCTGTGTCACCAGTTTTACATTCTGATGCACCTCTGCAGGTTTACTGTATCCCTTGGACCTTCCCATTGACGATGAAAAACAAAAATTGCATCGGAATTAAATATAAGAGACATAATGCCGACTTAAGTACAGGAAGACTGAGTCTTCCTACTGTCTATGTTTTGAGCGTTTCCTGTGTCATCAGTTTTACTTTCCGATGCACCTCTGCAGGATTACTTTATCCTTTGGACCTTCCCATTCACGATGAAACACAGAAATTTCATCGGAAATAAATATAAGAGACACAATGCCGACTTAAGTACAGGAAGACTGAGTCTTCCTACTGTCTATAATTTGAGCGTTTCCTGTGTCACCAGTTTAAATTCCGATGCACCTCTACAGGTTTATTGTATCCGTTGGACCTTCACAGTGACGATGAAACACAGAAATTGCATCGGAATTAAATATAAGAGACACAATGCCGACTTAAGTACAGGAAGACTAAGTCTTCCTACCGTCTATGTTTTGAGCGTTTCCTGTGTCATCAGTTTTCCTTTCCGATGCACCTCTGCAGGTTTACTATATCCCTTGGACCTTCCCATTGACGATGAAACAAAGAAATTGTATCGAAATTAAATATAAGAGACACAATGCCGACTTAAGCACAAAAAAACAGTCTTCGTACGGTCAATGTTTTGAGCGTTTCCTGTGTCACCAGTTTTACATTCCGATGCACCTCTGCCGGTTTATTGTATCCCTTGGACCTTCCCATTGTCGATGAAACACCGAAATCGCATCGGAATTAAATATAAGAGACACAATGCCGACTTATGTACAGAAAGACTGAGTCTTCCTTCTGTCTATGTTTTGAGCGTTTCCTGTGTCATCAGTTTTACATTCCGATGCACCTCTGAGGGTTTACTGTATCCATTGGACGTTCCCATTGACGATGAAAAACAGAAATTGCATCGGAAATAAATTTAAGAGACACAATGCCGACTTAAGTACAGGAAGACTAAGTCTTCCTACTGTCTATGTTTTGAGCGTTTCCTGTGTCATCAGTTTTATTTTCCGATGCACCTCTGCAGGTTTACTATATCCCTTGGACCTTCCCATTCACGATGAAACACAGAAATTGCATCGGAATTAAATATAAGAAACACAATGCCGACTTAAGTACAGGAAGACTGAGTCCTCCTACTGGCTATGGTTTGAGCATATCCTGTGTCACCAGTTTTACACTGCGATGCACCTCTGCAGGTTTACTGTATCCCTTGGACCTTCCCATTCACGATGAAACACAGAAATTGAATCGGAATTAAATATAAGAGACACAATGCCAACTTAAGTATAAGAAGACTGAGTCTTCCTACTGTCTTTGCTTTTAACGTTTCCTGTGTCACTAGTTTTACATTCCGATGCACCTCTGCAGGTTTACTGTATCCGTTGGACCTTCCAATTGACGATGAAACACAGAAATTGCATCGGAATTAAATATAAGAGACACAATGCCGACTTAAGTACAGGAAGACTGAGTCTTCCTACTGTCTATAATTTCAGCGTTTCCTGTATCACCAGTTTTACATTCCGATGCACATCTACAGGTTTTCTGTATCCCTTGGACCTTCACAGTGACGATAAAACACAGATATTGCATCGGAATTAAATATAAGAGACACAATACCGACTTAAGTACAAGAAAACAGTCTTCTTACAGTCAATGTTATGAGCGTTTCCTGTGTCACCAGTTTTACATTCCGATGCACCTCTGCAGATTTACCGTATCCCTTGGACATTCCCTTTGGCGATGAAACACACAAATTGCATCGAATTTAAATATAAGAGACACAATGCCGACTTAGGTACAGGAAGACTGAGTCTTCCTACTGTCAATGTTTTGAGCGTTTCCTGTGTCACCAGTTTTACATTCCGATTCGCCTCTGCAGGTTTACTGTATCCATTGGACCTTCCCGTTGACGATGAAAAACAGAAACTGCATCGGAATTAAATATAAGAGACACAATGCCGACTTAAGTACAGGAGGACTAAGTCTTCCTACTGTCTATGTTTTGAGCGTTTCCTGTGTCATCAGTTTTACTTTCCGATGCACCTCTGCAGGTTTACTATATCCCTTGGACCTTTCCATTCACGATGAAACACAGAAATTTCATCGGAAATAAATATAAGAGACACAATGCCGACTTAAGTACAGGAAGAATGAGCCTTCATACTGTCTATGTTTTGAGCGTTTCCTGTGTCACCAGTTTTACATTCCGATGCACCTCTGCAGGTTTACTGTATCCCTTGGACCTTCCCATTGACGATGAAACAAAGAAATTGCATCGGAATTAAATATAAGAGACACAGTGCAGACTTAACTACAGGAAGACTGATTCTTCCTACTGTCTATGTTTTGAGCGTTTCCTGTGTCACTAGTATTACATTCCGATGCACCTCTGCAGGTTTACTGTTTCCCTTGGACCTTCCCATTGGCGATGAAACACAGAAATTGCATCGGAATTAAATATAAGAAGCACAATGACGACTTAAGTACAGGAAGACTGAGTCTTCCTACTGTCTATGTTTTGAGCGTTTCCTGTGTCACAAGTTTTACATTCCGATGCACCTCTGCAGGTTTACTGTATCCCTTGGACCTTCCCATTGACGATGAAACACAGAAATTGCATCGGAATTAAATATAAGAGACACAATGCCGACTTATGTACAGGAAGAATGAGTCTTCCTACTGTCTATGTGTTGAGCGTTTCCTGTGTCACCAGTTTTACATTCTGATGCACCTCTGCAGGTTTACTGTATCCCTTGGACCTTCCCATTGACGATGAAAAACAGAAATTGCATCGGAATTAAATATAAAAGACACAATGCCGACTTTAGTACAGGAAGACTGAGTCTTCCTACTGTCTATGTTTTGAGCGTTTCCTGTGTCATCAGTTTTACTTTCCGATGCACCTCTGCAGGATTACTATATCCCTCGGACCTTCCCATTCACGATGAAACACAGAAATTTCATCGGAAATAAATATAAGAGACACAATGCCGACTTAAGTACAGGAAGACTGAGTCTTCCTACTGTCTATGTTTTGAGCGTTTCGTGTGACACTAGTTTTACATTCCGATGCACCTCGGCAGGTTTACTGTATCCCTTGGACCTTCCCATTCACGATGAAACACAGAAATTTCATCGGAAATAAATATAAGAGACACAATGCCGACTTAAGTACAGGAAGACTGAGTCTTCCTACTGTCTATGTTTTGAGCGTTTCCTGTGTCACCAGTTTTACAATCCGATGCACCTCTGCAGGTTTACTGTTTCCCTTGGACATTCCCATTGACGATGAAACACAGAAATTGCATCGGAAGTAAATATGGGAGACACAATGCCGACATAAGTACAGGAAGACGGAGTCTTCCTACTGTCTATGTTTTGAGCGTTTCCTGTGTCACTAGTTTTACATTTCGATGCACCACTGCAGGTTTACTGTATCCCTTGGACCTTCCCATTGACGATGAAACACAGAAATTGCATCGGAATTAAATATAAGAGACACAATGCCGACTTAAATACAGGAAGAATGAGTCTTCCTACTGTCTATGTGTTGAGCGTTTCCTGTGTCACCAGTTTTACATTCTGATGCACCTCTGCAGGTTTACTGTATCCCTTGGATCTTCCCATTGACGATGAAACACAGAAATTTCATCGGAATGAAATATAAGAGACACAATGCCGACCTAAGTACAGGAAGACTGAGTCTTCCTACTGTCTACGTTTTGAGCGTTTCCTGTGTCACCAGTTTTACATTCCGATGCACCTCTGTAGGTTTACTGTATCCCTTGGACCTTCCCATTGACGATGAAACACAGAAATTGCATCGGAATTAAATATAAGAGACACAATGCCGACTTAAGTACAGGAAGACTGAGTCTTCCTACTGTCTACGTTTTGAGCGTTTCCTGTGACACTAGTTTTACATTCCGATACACCTCTGCAGGTTTACTGTATCCCTTGGACCTTCCCATTGACGATGAAACACAGAAATTGCATCGGAATTAAATATAAGAGACACAATGCCGACTTAAGTACAGGAAGACTGAGTCTTCCTACTCTCTATGTTTTGAGCGTATCCTGTGTCACCAGTTTTACATTCTGATGCACCTCTGCAGGCTTACTGTATACCTTGGACCTTCCCATTGACGATGAAACACAGAAATTGCATCGGAATTAAATCTAAGAGACACAATGCCGACTTAAGTACAGGAAGACGGAGTCTTCCTACTGTCAATAATTTGAGCGTTTCCTGTGTCACCAGTTTTACATTCCGATGCACCTCTGGCGGTTAATTTTCCCCTTGGACCTTCCCATTGTCGATGAAACACCGAAATCGCATCGGAATTATATATAAGAGACACAATGCCGACTTATGTACAGAAAGAGTGAGTCTTCCTTTTGTCTATGCTTTGAGCGTTTCCTGTGTCATCAGTTTTACATTCCGATGCACCTCTGAGGGTTTACTGTATTCCTTGGACGTTCCCATTGACGATGAAAAACAGAATTGCATCGGAATTAAATTTAAGAGACACAATGCCGACTTAAGTACGGGAAGACTAAGTCTTCCTACTGTCTATGTTTTGAGCGTTTCCTGTGTCATCAGTTTTACTTTCCGATGCACCTCTGCCGGTTTACTATATCCCTTGGACCTTCCCATTCACGATGAAACACAGAAATTTCATCGGAATTAAATATAAGAGACACAATGCCGACTTAAGTATAAGAAGACTGAGTCTTCCTACTGTCTATGTTTTAACGTTTCCTGTGTCACTAGTTTTATATTCCGATGCACCTCTGCAGGTTTACTGTATCCCTTGGACCTTCCCATTGACGATGAAACACAGAAATTGCATCGGAATTAAATATAAGAGACACAATGACGACTTAAGTACAGGAAGACTGAGTCTTCCTACTGTCTATAATTTGAGCGTTTCCTGTATCACCAGTTTTACATTCCGATGCACATCTACAGGTTTTCTGTATCCCTTGGACCTTCACAGTGACGATGAAACACAGAAATTGCATCGGAATTAAATATAAGAGACACAATGCCGACTTAAGTACAAGAAAACAGTCTTCTTACAGTCAATGTTTTGAGCGTTTCCTGTGTCACCAGTTTTACATTCCGATGCACCTCTGCAGGTTTACTCTATCCCTTGGATCTTCCCTTTGGCGATGAAACACACAAATTGCATCGAATTTAAATATAAGAGACACAATGCCGACTTAGGTACAGGAAGACTGAGTCTTCCTACTGTCAATGTTTTGAGCGTTTCCTGTGTCACCAGTTTTACATTCCGATTCGCCTCAGCAGGTTTACTGTATCCATTGGTCCTTCCCATTGACGATGAAAAACAGAAATTGCATCGGAATTAAATATAAGAGACACAATGCCGACTTAAGTACAGGAAGACTGAGTCTTCCTACTGTCTATGTTTTGAGCGTTTCCTGTGTCACTAGTTTTACATTCCGATGCACCTCTGCAGGTTTACTGTTTCCCTTGGACCTTCCCATTGACGATGAAACACAGAATTTGCATCGGAATGAAATATAAGAGACACAATGCCGACTTAAGTACAGGAAGAATGAGTCTTCCTACTGTCTATGTGTTGAGCGTTTCCTGTGTCACCAGTTTTACATTCTGATGCACCTCTGCAGGTTTACTGTATCCCTTGGACCATCCCATTGACGATGAAAAACAAAAATTGCATCGGAATTAAATATAAGAGACACAATGCCGACTTAAGTACAGGAAGACTGAGTCTTCCTACTGTCTATGTTTTGAGCGTTTCCTGTGTCATCAGTTTTACTTTCCGATGCACCTCTGCAGGATTACTTTATCCTTTGGACCTTCCCATTCACGATGAAACACAGAAATTTCATCGGAAATAAATATAAGAGACACAATGCCGATTTAAGTACAGGAAGACTGAGTCTTCCTACTGTCTATAATTTGAGCGTTTCCTGTGTCACCAGTTTAAATTCCGATGCACCTCTACAGGTTTACTGTATCCGTTGGACCTTCACAGTGACGATGAAACACAGAAATTGCATCGGAATTAAATATAAGAGACACAATGCCGACTTAAGTACAGGAAGACTAAGTCTTCCTACCGTCTATGTTTTGAGCGTTTCCTGTGTCATCAGTTTTCCTTTTCGATGCACCTCTGCAGGTTTACTATATCCCTTGGACCTTCCCATTGATGATGAAACACAGAAATTGTATCGAAATTAAATATAAGAGACACAATGCCGAATTAAGCACAAAAAAACAGTCTTCGTACGGTCAATGTTTTGAGCGTTTCCTGTGTCACCAGTTTTACATTCCGATGCACCTCTGCCGGTTTATTGTATCCCTTGGACCTTCCCATTGTCGATGAAACACCGAAATCGCATCGGAATTAAATATAAGAGACACAATGCCGACTTATGTACAGAAAGACTGAGTCTTCCTTCTGTCTATGTTTTGAGCGTTTCCTGTGTCATCAGTTTTACATTCCGATGCACCTCTGAGGGTTTACTGTATCCCTTGGACGTTCCCATTGACGATGAAGAACAGAAATTGCATCGGAAATAAATTTAAGAGACACAATGCCGACTTAAGTACAGGAAGACTACGTCTTCCTACTGTCTATGTTTTGAGCGTTTCCTGTGTCATCAGTTTTATTTTCCGATGCACCTCTGCAGGTTTACTATATCCCTTGGACCTTCCCATTCACGATGAAACACAGAAATTGCATCGGAATTAAATATAAGAAACACAATGCCGACTTAAGTACAGGAAGACTGAGTCCTCCTACTGGCTATGGTTTGAGCATTTCCTGTGTCACCAGTTTTACACTCCGATGCACCTCTGCAGGTTTACTGTATCCCTTGGACCTTCCCATTCACGATGAAACACAGAAATTGAATCGGAATTAAATATAAGAGACACAATGCCAACTTAAGTATAAGAAGACTGAGTCTTCCTACTGTCTTTGCTTTTAACGTTTCCTGTGTCACTAGTTTTACATTCCGATGCACCTCTGCAGGTTTACTGTATCCGTCGGACCTTCCCATTGACGATGAAACACAGAAATTGCATCGGAATTAAATATAAGAGACACAATGCCGACATAAGTACAGGAAGACTGAGTCTTCCTAATGTCTATAATTTCAGCGTTTCCTGTATCACCAGTTTTACATTCCGATGCACATCTACAGGTTTTCTGTATCCCTTGGACCTTCCCGTTGACGATGAAAAACAGAAACTGCATCGGAATTAAATATAAGAGACACAATGCCGACTTAAGTACAGGAAGACTAAGTCTTCCTACTGTCTATGTTTTGAGCGTTTCCTGTGTCACTAGTTTTACATTTCGATGCACCACTGCAGGTTTACTGTATCCCTTGGACCTTCCCATTGACGATGAAACACAGAAATTGCATCGGAATTAAATATAAGAGACACAATGCCGACTTAAATACAGGAAGAATGAGTCTTCCTACTGTCTATGTGTTGAGCGTTTCCTGTGTCACCAGTTTTACATTCTGATGCACCTCTGCAGGTTTACTGTATCCCTTGGATCTTCCCATTGACGATGAAACACAGAAATTTCATCGGAATGAAATATAAGAGACACAATGCCGACCTAAGTACAGGAAGACTGAGTCTTCCTACTGTCTACGTTTTGAGCGTTTCCTGTGTCACCAGTTTTACATTCCGATGCACCTCTGTAGGTTTACTGTATCCCTTGGACCTTCCCATTGACGATGAAACACAGAAATTGCATCGGAATTAAATATAAGAGACACAATGCCGACTTAAGTACAGGAAGACTGAGTCTTCCTACTGTCTACGTTTTGAGCGTTTCCTGTGACACTAGTTTTACATTCCGATGCACCTCTGCAGGTTTACTGTATCCCTTGGACCTTCCCATTGACGATGAAACACAGAAATTGCATCGGAATTAAATATAAGAGACACAATGCCGACTTAAGTACAGGAAGACTGAGTCTTCCTACTCTCGATGTTTTGAGCGTATCCTGTGTCACCAGTTTTACATTCTGATGCACCTCTGCAGGCTTACTGTATACCTTGGACCTTCCCATTGACGATGAAACACAGAAATTGCATCGGAATTAAATCTAAGAGACACAATGCCGACTTAAGTACAGGAAGACGGAGTCTTCCTACTGTCAATAATTTGAGCGTTTCCTGTGTCACCAGTTTTACATTCCGATGCACCTCTGGCGGTTAATTTTCCCCTTGGACCTTCCCATTGTCGATGAAACACCGAAATCGCATCGGAATTATATATAAGAGACACAATGCCGACTTATGTACAGAAAGAGTGAGTCTTCCTTTTGTCTATGCTTTGAGCGTTTCCTGTGTCATCAGTTTTACATTCCGATGCACCTCTGAGGGTTTACTGTATTCCTTGGACGTTCCCATTGACGATGAAAAACAGAATTGCATCGGAATTAAATTTAAGAGACACAATGCCGACTTAAGTACGGGAAGACTAAGTCTTCCTACTGTCTATGTTTTGAGCGTTTCCTGTGTCATCAGTTTTACTTTCCGATGCACCTCTGCCGGTTTACTATATCCCTTGGACCTTCCCATTCACGATGAAACACAGAAATTTCATCGGAATTAAATATAAGAGACACAATGCCGACTTAAGTATAAGAAGACTGAGTCTTCCTACTGTCTATGTTTTAACGTTTCCTGTGTCACTAGTTTTATATTCCGATGCACCTCTGCAGGTTTACTGTATCCCTTGGACCTTCCCATTGACGATGAAACACAGAAATTGCATCGGAATTAAATATAAGAGACACAATGACGACTTAAGTACAGGAAGACTGAGTCTTCCTACTGTCTATAATTTGAGCGTTTCCTGTATCACCAGTTTTACATTCCGATGCACATCTACAGGTTTTCTGTATCCCTTGGACCTTCACAGTGACGATGAAACACAGAAATTGCATCGGAATTAAATATAAGAGACACAATGCCGACTTAAGTACAAGAAAACAGTCTTCTTACAGTCAATGTTTTGAGCGTTTCCTGTGTCACCAGTTTTACATTCCGATGCACCTCTGCAGGTTTACTCTATCCCTTGGATCTTCCCTTTGGCGATGAAACACACAAATTGCATCGAATTTAAATATAAGAGACACAATGCCGACTTAGGTACAGGAAGACTGAGTCTTCCTACTGTCAATGTTTTGAGCGTTTCCTGTGTCACCAGTTTTACATTCCGATTCGCCTCAGCAGGTTTACTGTATCCATTGGTCCTTCCCATTGACGATGAAAAACAGAAATTGCATCGGAATTAAATATAAGAGACACAATGCCGACTTAAGTACAGGAAGACTGAGTCTTCCTACTGTCTATGTTTTGAGCGTTTCCTGTGTCACTAGTTTTACATTCCGATGCACCTCTGCAGGTTTACTGTTTCCCTTGGACCTTCCCATTGACGATGAAACACAGAATTTGCATCGGAATGAAATATAAGAGACACAATGCCGACTTAAGTACAGGAAGAATGAGTCTTCCTACTGTCTATGTGTTGAGCGTTTCCTGTGTCACCAGTTTTACATTCTGATGCACCTCTGCAGGTTTACTGTATCCCTTGGACCATCCCATTGACGATGAAAAACAAAAATTGCATCGGAATTAAATATAAGAGACACAATGCCGACTTAAGTACAGGAAGACTGAGTCTTCCTACTGTCTATGTTTTGAGCGTTTCCTGTGTCATCAGTTTTACTTTCCGATGCACCTCTGCAGGATTACTTTATCCTTTGGACCTTCCCATTCACGATGAAACACAGAAATTTCATCGGAAATAAATATAAGAGACACAATGCCGATTTAAGTACAGGAAGACTGAGTCTTCCTACTGTCTATAATTTGAGCGTTTCCTGTGTCACCAGTTTAAATTCCGATGCACCTCTACAGGTTTACTGTATCCGTTGGACCTTCACAGTGACGATGAAACACAGAAATTGCATCGGAATTAAATATAAGAGACACAATGCCGACTTAAGTACAGGAAGACTAAGTCTTCCTACCGTCTATGTTTTGAGCGTTTCCTGTGTCATCAGTTTTCCTTTTCGATGCACCTCTGCAGGTTTACTATATCCCTTGGACCTTCCCATTGATGATGAAACACAGAAATTGTATCGAAATTAAATATAAGAGACACAATGCCGAATTAAGCACAAAAAAACAGTCTTCGTACGGTCAATGTTTTGAGCGTTTCCTGTGTCACCAGTTTTACATTCCGATGCACCTCTGCCGGTTTATTGTATCCCTTGGACCTTCCCATTGTCGATGAAACACCGAAATCGCATCGGAATTAAATATAAGAGACACAATGCCGACTTATGTACAGAAAGACTGAGTCTTCCTTCTGTCTATGTTTTGAGCGTTTCCTGTGTCATCAGTTTTACATTCCGATGCACCTCTGAGGGTTTACTGTATCCCTTGGACGTTCCCATTGACGATGAAGAACAGAAATTGCATCGGAAATAAATTTAAGAGACACAATGCCGACTTAAGTACAGGAAGACTACGTCTTCCTACTGTCTATGTTTTGAGCGTTTCCTGTGTCATCAGTTTTATTTTCCGATGCACCTCTGCAGGTTTACTATATCCCTTGGACCTTCCCATTCACGATGAAACACAGAAATTGCATCGGAATTAAATATAAGAAACACAATGCCGACTTAAGTACAGGAAGACTGAGTCCTCCTACTGGCTATGGTTTGAGCATTTCCTGTGTCACCAGTTTTACACTCCGATGCACCTCTGCAGGTTTACTGTATCCCTTGGACCTTCCCATTCACGATGAAACACAGAAATTGAATCGGAATTAAATATAAGAGACACAATGCCAACTTAAGTATAAGAAGACTGAGTCTTCCTACTGTCTTTGCTTTTAACGTTTCCTGTGTCACTAGTTTTACATTCCGATGCACCTCTGCAGGTTTACTGTATCCGTCGGACCTTCCCATTGACGATGAAACACAGAAATTGCATCGGAATTAAATATAAGAGACACAATGCCGACATAAGTACAGGAAGACTGAGTCTTCCTAATGTCTATAATTTCAGCGTTTCCTGTATCACCAGTTTTACATTCCGATGCACATCTACAGGTTTTCTGTATCCCTTGGACCTTCCCGTTGACGATGAAAAACAGAAACTGCATCGGAATTAAATATAAGAGACACAATGCCGACTTAAGTACAGGAAGACTAAGTCTTCCTACTGTCTATGTTTTGAGCGTTTCCTGTGTCATCAGTTTTACTTTCCTATGCACCTCTGCAGGTTTACTATATCCCTTGGACCTTTCCATTCACGATGAAACACAGATATTTCATCGGAAATAAATATAAGAGACACAATGCCGACTTAAGTACAGGAAGAATGAGCCTTCATACTGTCTATGTTTTGAGCGTTTCCTGTGTCACCAGTTTTACATTCCGATGCACCTCTGCAGGTTTACTGTATCCCTTGGACCTTCCCATTGACGATGAAACAAAGAAATTGCATCGGAATTAAATATAAGAGACACAATGCAGACTTAACTACAGGAAGACTGATTCTTCCTACTGTCTATGTTTTGAGCGTTTCCTGTGTCACTAGTTTTACATTCCGATGCACCTCTGCAGGTTTACTGTATCCCTTGGACCTTCCCATTGACGATGAAACACAGAAATTGCATCGGAATTAAATATAAGAGACACAATGCCGACTTAAGTACAGGAAGAATGAGTCTTCCTACTGTCTATGTGTTGAGCGTTTCCTGTGTCACCAGTTTTACATTCTGATGCACCTCTGCAGGTTTACTGTATCCCTTGGACCTTCCCATTGACGATGAAAAACAGAAATTGCATCGGAATTAAATATAAAAGACACAATGCCGACTTTAGTACAGGAAGACTGAGTCTTCCTACTGTCTATGTTTTGAGCGTTTCCTGTGTCATCAGTTTTACTTTCCGATGCACCTCTGCAGGATTACTATATCCCTCGGACCTTCCCATTCACGATGAAACACAGAAATTTCATCGGAAATAAATATAAGAGACACAATGCCGACTTAAGTACAGGAAGACTAAGTCTTCATACTGTCTATGTTTTGAGCGTTTCCTGTGTCATCAGTTTTACTTTCCGATGCACCTCTGCAGGTTTACTATATCCCTTCGACCTTCCCATTCACGATGAAACACAGAAATTTCATCGGAAATAAATATAAGACACACAATGCCGACTTAAGTATTGGAAGACTGAGTCTTCCTACTGTCTATGATTTGAGCGTTTCCTGTGTCACCAGATTTACATTCCGATGCACCTCTGCAGGTTTACTGTTTCCTTTGGACCTTCCCAGTGACGATGAAACACAGAAATTGCATCGGAATTAAATACAAGAGACACAATGCCGTCTTAAGTACAGGAAGACAGAGTCTTCCTACTGTCTATATTTTGAGCGTTTCCTGTGTCACTAGTTTTACATTTCGATGCACCACTGCAGGTTTACAGTATCCCTTGGACCTTCCCATTGACGATGAAACACAGAAATTGCATCGGAATTAAATATAAGAGACACAATGCCGACTTAAATACGGGAAGAATGAGTCTTCCTACTGTCTATGTGTTGAGCGTTTCCTGTGTCACCAGTTTTACATTCTGATGCACCTCTGCAGGTTTATTGTATCCCTTGGACCTTCCCATTGACGATGAAACACAGAAATTGCATCGGAATTAAATATATGAGACACAATGCCGACTTAAGTACAGGAAGACTGAGTCTTCCTACTGTCTATGTTTTGAGCGTTTCGTGTGACACTAGTTTTACATTCCGATGCACCTCGGCAGGTTTACTGTATCCCTTGGACCTTCCCATTGACGATGAAACACAGAAATTGCATCGGAATGAAATATAAGAGACACAATGCCGACTTAAGTACAGGAAGACTGAGTCTTCCTACACTCTATGTTTTGAGCGTATCCTGTGTCACCAGTTTTACATTCTGATGCACCTCTGCAGGCTTACTGTATCCCTTGGACCTTCCCATTCACGATGAAACACAGTAATTGCATCGGAATTAAATATAAGAGACACAATGCCGACTTAAGTACAGGAAGACCGAGTCTTCCTACTGTCTATAATTTGAGCGTTTCCTGTGTCACCAGTTTTACATTCCGATGCACCTCCACAGGTTTACTGTATCCGTTGGACCTTCACAGTGACGTTGAAACACAGAAATTGCATCGGAATTAAATATAAGAGACACAATGCCGACTCAAGTACAGGAAGACTAAGTCTTCCTACTGACTATGTTTTGAGCGTTTCCTGTGTCATCAGTTTTCCTTTCCGATGCACCTCTGCAGGTTTACTATATCCCTTGGACCTTCCCATTCACGATGAAACACAGAAATTTCATCGGAAATATATATAACAGACACAATGCCGACTTAAGTATAGGAAGACTGAGTCTTCCTACTGTCTATGATTTGAGCGTATCCTGTGTCACCAGATTTACATTCCGATGCACCTCTGCAGGTTTACTGTATCCCGTGGAGCTTCCCATTGACGATGAAACACAGAAATTACATCGGAATTAAATATAAGACACACAATGCCGACTTAAGTACAGGAAGACGGAGTCTTCCTACTGTCTATAATTTGAGCGTTTCCTGTGTCACCAGTTTTACGTTCCGATGCACCTCTACAGGTTTACTGTATCCCTTGGACCTTCACAGTGACGATGAAACACAGAAATTGAATCGGAATTAAATATAAGAGACACAATGCAGACTTAAGTACAGGAAGACTAAGTCTTCATACTGTCTATGTTTTGAGCGTTTCCTGTGTCATCAGTTTTACTTTCCGATGCACCTCTGCAGGTTTACTATATCCCTTCGACCTTCCCATTCACGATGAAACACAGAAATTTCATCGGAAATAAATATAAGAGACACAATGCCGACTTAAGTATAGGAAGACTGAGTCTTCCTACTGTCTATGATTTGAGCGTTGCCTGTGTCACCAGATTTACATTCCGATGCACCTCTGCAGGTTTACTGTATCCCGTGGATCTTCCCATTGACGATGAAACACAGAAATTGCATCGGAATTAAATATAAGAGACACAATGCCGACTTAAGTACAAGAAATCAGTCTTCGTACGGTCAATGTTTTGAGCGTTTCCTGTGTCACCAGTTTTACATTCCGATGCACCTCTGCCGGTTTATTGTATCCCTTGGACCTTCCCATTGTCGATGAAACACAGAAATCGCATCGGAATTAAATATAAAAGACCCAATGCCGACTTAAGTACAGGAAGACTGAGTCTTCCTACTGTCAATGTTTTGAGCGTTTCCTGTGTCACCAGTTTTACATTCCGATTCGCCTCTGAAGGTTTACTGTATACATTGGACCTTCCCATTGACGATGAAAAACAGAAATTGCATCGGAATTAAATATAAGAGACACAATGCCGACTTAAGTACAGGAAGACTAAGTCATCCTACTGTCTATGTTTTGAGCGTTTCCTGTGTCATCAGTTTTACTTTCCGATGCACCACTGCAGGTTTTCTATATCCCTTGGACCTTCCCATTCACGATGAAACACAGTAATTTCATCGGAAATAAATATAAGAGACACAATGCCGACTCAAGTACAGGTAGACTGAGTCTTCCTACTGTCTATAATTTGAGCGTTTCCTGTGTCACCAGTTTTACATTCCGATGCACCTCTACAGGTTTACTGTATCCGTTGGACCTTCACAGTGACGATGAAACACGGAAATTGCATCGGAATTAAATATAAGAGACTCAATGCCGACTTAAGTACAGGAAGACTAAGTCTTCCTACTGTCTATGTTTTGAGCGTTTCCTGTGTCATCAGTTTTCCTTTCTGATGCACCTCTGCAGGTTTACTATATCCCTTGGACCTTCCCATTCACGATGAAACACAGAAATTTCATCGGAAATAAATATAAGAGACACAATGCCGACTTAAGTATAGGAAGACTGAGTCTTCCTACTGTCTATAATTTGTGCGTTTCCTGTGTCACCAGATTTACATTCCGATGCACCTCTGCAGGTTTACTGTATCCCGTGGAGCTTCCCATTGACGATGAAACACAGAAATTGCATCGGAATTAAGTATAGGAGACACAATGACGACTTAAGTACAGGAAGACTGAGTCTTCCTACTGTCTATGTTTTGAGCGTTTCCTTTGTCATCAGTTTTACTTTCCGATGCACCTCTGCAGGATTACTATATCATTTGGACCTTCCCATTCACGATGAAACACAGAAATTTCATCGGAAATAAATATAAGAGACACAATGCCGACTTAAGTATAGGAAGACTGAGTCTTCCTACTGTCTATGATTTGAGCGTTTCCTGTGTCACCAGATTTACATTCCGATGCAACTCTGCAGGTTTACTGTTTCCCGTGGAGCTTCCCATTGACGATGAAACACAGAAATTGCATCGGAATTAAATATAGGAGACACAATGCCGACTTAAGTACAGGAAGAATGAGTCTTCCTACTGTCTATGTGTTGAGCGTTTAATGTGTCACCAGTTTTCCATTCTGATGCACCTCTGGAGGTTTACTGTATCCCTTGGACCTTCCCATTGACGATGAAAAACAGAAATTGCACCGGAATTAAATATAAGAGACACAATGCCGACTTAAATACAGGAAGAATGAGTCTTCCTACTGTCTATAATTTGAGCGTTTCCTGTGTCACCAGTTTTACATTCCGATGCACCTCTACAGGTTTACTGTATCCGTTGGACCTTCACAGTGACGATGAAACACAGAAATTGCAACGGAATTAAATATAAGAGACACAATGCCGACTTAAGTACAGGAAGACTAAGTCTTCCTACTGTCTATGTTTTGAGCGTTTCCTGTGTCATCAGTTTTCCTTTCCGATGCACCTCTGCAGGTTTACTATGTCCCTTGGACCTTCCCATTCACGATGACACACAGAAATTTCATCGGAAATAAATATAAGGGACACAATGCCGACTTAAGTATAGGAAGACTGAGTCTTCCTACTGTCTATGATTTGAGCGTTTCCTGTGTCACCAGATTTACATTCCGATGCAGCTCTTCAGGTTTACTGTATCCCGTGGAGCTTCCCATTGACGATGAAACACAGAAATTGCATCGGAATTAAATATAAGACACACAATGCCGACTTAAGTACAGGAAGACGGAGTCTTCCTACTGTCTATGATTTGAGCTTTTCCTGTGTCACCAGTTTTACATTCCGATGCACCTCTGCAGGTTTCCTGTATCCCTTGGACCTTCCCATTGACGATGAAACACAGAAATTGTATCGAAATTAAATATAAGAGACACAATGCCGACTTAAGTACAGAAAACAGTCTTCCTACGGTCAGTGTTTTGACCGTTTCCTGTGTCACCTGTTTTACATTGCTATGCACCTCTGCCGGTTTATTGTATCCATTGGACCTTCCCATCGTCGATGAAACACAGAAATCGCATCGGAATTAAATATAAGAGACACAATGCCGACTTAAGTACAGGAAGACTGAGTCTTCCTACTGTCAATGTTTTGAGCGTTTCCTGTGTCACCAGTTTTACATTCCGATTCGCCTCTGCAGGTTTACTGTATCCATTGGACCTTCCCATTGACGATGAAAAACAGAAATTGCATCGGAATTAAATATAAGAGACACAATGCCGACTTAAGTACAGGAAGACTAAGTCTTCCTACTGTCTATGTTTTGAGCGTTTCCTGTGTCATCAGTTTTACTTTCCGATGCACCTCTGCAGGTTTACTATATCCCTTGGACCTTCCCATTCACGATGAAACACAGAAATTTCATCGGAAATAAATATTAGAGACACATTGCCGACTTAAGTACAGGAAGACTGGGTCTTCCTACTGTCTATGTTTTGAGCGTTTCCTGTGTCACCAGTTATACATTCAGATGCACCTCTGGAGGTTTACTGTATCCCTTGGTTCTTCCCATTGACGATGAAACACAGAAATTGCATCGGAATTAAATATAACAGACACAATTCCGACTTAAGTACAGGAAGACTGAGTCTTCCTACTGTCAATGTTCTGAGCGTTTCCTGTGTCACTAGTTTTACATTCTGATGCACCTCTGCAGGTTTACTGTATCCCATGGACCTTCCCATTGATGATGAAACACAGAAATTGCATCGGAATTAAATATAAGAGACACAACGCCGACTTAAGTACAGGAAGAATGAGTCTTCCTACTGTCTATAATTTGAGCGTTTCCTGTGTCACCAGATTTACATTCCGATGCACCTCTGCAGGTTTACTGTATCCCGTGGAGCTTCCCATTGACGATGAAACACAAAAATTGCATCGGAATTAAATATAGGAGACACAATGCCGACTTAAGTACAGGAAGAATGAGTCTTCGTACTGTCTATGTGTTGAGCGTTTCCTGTGTCACCAGTTTTACATTCTGGTGCACCTCTGCAGGTTTACTGTATCCCTTGGACCTTCCCATTGACGATGAAAAACAGAAATTGCACCGGAATTAAATATAAGAGACACAATGCCGACTTAAGTACAGGAAGACTGAGTCTTCCTACTGTCTATGTTTTGAGCGTTTCCTGTTTCATCAGTTTTACTTTCCGATGCACCTCTGCAGGATTACTATATCCTTTGGACCTTCCCATTGACGATGAAACACAGAAATTGCATCGGAATTAAATATAAGACACACAATGCCGACTTAAGTACAGGAAGACGGAGTCTTCCTACTGTCTATAATTTGAGCGTTTCCTGTGTCACCAGTTTTACATTCCGATGCAGCTGTACAGGTTTACTGTATCCCTTGGACCTTCACAGTGACGATGAAACACAGAATTTGAATCGGAATTAAATATAAGAGACACAATGCCGACTTAAGTGCAGGAAGACTAAGTCTTCATACTGTCTATGTTTTGAGCGTTTCCTGTGTCATCAGTTTTTCTTTCCGATGCACCTCTGTAGGTTTACTATATCCCTTCGACCTTCCCATTCACGATGAAACACAGAAATTTCATCGGAAATAAATATAAGAGACACAATGCCGACTTAAGTATAGGAAGACTGAGTCTTCCTACTGTCTATGATTTGAGCGTTTCCTGTGTCACCAGATTTACATTCCGATGCACCTCTGCAGTTTTACTGTATCCCGTGGAGCTTCCCATTGACGATGAAACACAGAAATTGCATCGGAATTAAATATAAGACACACAATGCCGACTTAAGTACAGGAAGACGGAGTCTTCCTACTGTCTATGATTTGAGCTTTTCCTGTGTCACCAGTTTTACATTCCGATGCACCTCTGCAGGTTTCCTGTATCCCTTGGACCTTCCCATTGACGATGAAACACAGAAATTGTATCGAAATTAAATATAAGAGACACAATGCCGACTTAAGTACAAGAAAACTGTCTTCGTACGGTCAGTGTTTTGACCGTTTCCTGTGTCACCAGTTTTACATTGCTATGCACCTCTGCCGGTTTATTGTATCCCTTGGACCTTCCCATCGTCGATGAAACACAGAAATCGCATCGGAATTAAATATAAGAGACACAATGCCGACTTAAGTACAGGAAGACTGAGTCTTCCTACTGTCAATGCTTTGAGCATTTCCTGTGTCACCAGTTTTACATTCCGATTCGCCTCTGCAGGTTTACTGTATCCATTGGACCTTCCCATTGACGATGAAAAACAGAAATTGCATCGGAATTAAATATAAGAGACACAATGCCGACTTAAGTACAGGAAGACTAAGTCTTCCTACTGTCTATGTTTTGAGCGTTTCCTGTGTCATCAGTTTTACTTTCCGATGCACCTCTGCAGGTTTACTATATCCCTTGGACCTTCCCATTCACGATGAAACACAGAAATGTCATCGGAAATAAACATAAGAGACACAATGCCGACTTAAGTACAGGAAGACTGGGTCTTCCTACTGTCTATGTTTTGAGCGTTTCCTGTGTCACCAGTTATACATTCAGATGCACCTCTGCAGGTTTACTGTATCCCTTGGACCTTCCCATTGACGATGAAACGCAGAAATTGCATCGGAATTAAATATAAGAGACACAATTCCGACTTAAGTACAGGAAGACTGAGTCTTCCTACTGTCAATGTTCTTAGCGTTTCCTGTGTCACTAGTTTTACATTCTGATGCACCTCTGCAGATTTACTGTATCCCATGGACCTTTCCATTGATGATGAAACACAGAAATTGCATCGGAATTAAATATAAGAGACAGAACGCCGACTTAAGTACAGGAAGACTGAGTCTTCCTACTGTCTATGATTTGAGCGTTTCCTGTGTCACCAGTTTTACAATCTGATGCACCTCTGCAGCTTTTCTGTAGCCATTGGACCTTCCCATTGACGAAGAAACACAGAAATTGCATCGGAATTAAATATAAGAGGCACATTGCCGACTTCAGTACAGGAAGACTGAGTCTTCCTACTGTCTATGTGTTGAGCGTTTCCTGTGCATCAGTTTTACAATCTGATGCACCTGTGCAAGTTTTCTGTATCCATTGGACCTTCCCATTGACAATGATACACAGAAATTGCAACGGAATTAAATATAAGAGACACAATGCAGACTTTAGTACAGTAAGACTGAGTCTTCCTACTGTCTATGTTTTCAGCGTTTCCTGTGTCACCAGTTTTACATTCCGATGCACCTCTGCAGGTATACTGTATCCCTAGGACCTTCCCATAGACGATGAAACACAGAAATTGCATCGGAATTAAATATAAGAGACACAATGCCGACTTAAGTACAGGAAGTCTGAGTCTTCCTACTGTCTGTGTTTTGAGCGTTTCCTGTGTCACTAGTTTTACATTCCGATGCACCTCTGCAGGTTTACTGTATCCCTTGGACCTTCCTATTGACGATGAAACACAGAAATTGCATCTGAATTAAATATAAGAGACACAATGCCGACTTAAGTACAGGAAGACTGAGTCTTCCTACTGTCAATGTTTTGAGCGTTTCCTGTGTCACCAGTTTAAATTCCGATTCACCTCTGCAGGTTTACTGTATCCATTGGACCTTCCCATTGACGATGAAAAACAGAAATTGCATCGGAATTAAATATAAGGGACACAATGCCGACTTAAGTACAGGAAGACTAAGTCTTCCTACTGTCTATGTTTTGAGCGTTTCCTGTGTCATCAGTTTTACTTTCCGATGCACCTCTGCAGGTTTATTATATCCCTTGGACTTCCCAATCACGATGAAACACAGAAATTTCATCGGAAATAAATATAAGAGACACAATGCCGACTTAAGTACAGGAAGACAGAGTCTTCCTACTGGCTATGTTTTGAGCGTTTCCTGTGTCACCAGTTTTACACTCCGATGCACCTCTGCAGGTTTACTGTATCCCTTGGACTTTCCCATTCACGATGAAACACAGAAATTGAATCGGAATTAAATATAAGAGACACAATGCCGACTTAAGTAGAAGAAGACTGAGGCTTCCTACTGTTTATGTTTTGAACGTTTCCTGTGTCACTAGTTTTACATTCCGATGCACCTCTGCAGGTTTCTGTATCCCTTGGACCTTCCCATTGACGATGAAACACAGAAATTACATCGGAATTAAATATAAGAGACACAATGCCGACTTAAGTACAGGAACACTGAGTCTTCCTACTGTCTATAATTTGAGCGTTTCCTGTATCACCAGTTTTACTTTCCGATGCACATCTACAGGTTTTCTGTATCCCTTGGACATTCACAGTGACGATGAAACACAGAAATTGCATCGGAATTAAATATAAGAGACACAATGCCGACTTAAGTACAAGAAAACAGTCTTCCTACGGTCAGTGTTTTGACCGTTTCCTGTGTCACCTGTTTTACATTGCTATGCACCTCTGCCGGTTTATTGTATCCCTTGGACCTTCCCATCGTCGATGAAACACAGAAATCGCATCGGAATTAAATATAAGAGACACAATGCCGACTTAAGTACAGGAAGACTGAGTCTTCCTACTGTCAATGTTTTAAGCGTTTCCTGTGTCACCAGTTTTACATTCCGATTCGCCTCTGCAGGTTTACTGTATCCATTGGACCTTCCCATTGACGATGAAAAACAGAAATTGCATCGGAATTAAATATAAGAGACACAATGCCGACTTAAGTACAGGAAGACTAAGTCTTCCTACTGTCTATGTTTTGAGCGTTTCCTGTGTCATCAGTTTTACTTTCCGATGCACCTCTGCAGGTTTACTATATCCCTTGGACCTTCCCATTCACGATGAAACACAGAAATTTCATCGGAAATAAATATTAGAGACACATTGCCGACTTAAGTACAGGAAGACTGGGTCTTCCTACTGTCTATGTTTTGAGCGTTTCCTGTGTCACCAGTTATACATTCAGATGCACCTCTGGAGGTTTACTGTATCCCTTGGACCTTCCCATTGACGATGAAACACAGAAATTGCATCGGAATTAAATATAACAGACACAATTCCGACTTAAGTACAGGAAGACTGAGTCTTCCTACTGTCAATGTTCTGAGCGTTTCCTGTGTCACTAGTTTTACATTCTGATGCACCTCTGCAGGTTTACTGTATCCCATGGACCTTCCCATTGATGATGAAACACAGAAATTGCATCGGAATTAAATATAAGAGACACAACGCCGACTTAAGTACAGGAAGAATGAGTCTTCCTACTGTCTATAATTTGAGCGTTTCCTGTGTCACCAGTTTTACATTCCGATGCACCTCTACAGGTTTACTGTATCCGTTGGACGTTCACAGTGACGATGAAACACAGAAATTGCATCGGAATTAAATATAAGAGACTCAATGCCGACTTAAGTACAGGAAGACTAAGTCTTCCTACTGTCTATGCTTTGAGCGTTTCCTGTGTCATCAATTTTCCTTTCTGATGCACCTCTGCAGGTTTACTATATCCCTTGGACCTTCCCATTCACGATGAAAGACAGAAATTGCATCGGAATTAAATATAAGAGACACAATGCCGACTTAAGTATAGGAAGACTGAGTCTTCCTACTGTCTATAATTTGAGCGTTTCCTGTGTCACCAGATTTACATTCCGATGCACCTCTGCAGGTTTACTGTATCCCTTGGACCTTCTCATTGACGATGAAAAACAGAAATTGCACCGGAATTAAATATAAGAGACACAATGCCGACTTAAGTACAGGAAGACTGAGTCTTCCTACTGTCTATGTTTTGAGCGTTTCCTGTGTCATCAGTTTTACTTTCCGATGCACCTCTGCAGGATTACTATATCCTTTGGACCTTCCCATTGACGATGAAACACAGAAATTGCATCGGAATTAAATATAAGACACACAATGCCGACTTAAGTACAGGAAGACGGAGTCTTCCTATTGTCTATAATTTGAGCGTTTCCTGTGTCACCAGTTTTACATTCCGATGCAGCTGTACAGGTTTACTGTATCCCTTGGACCTTCACAGTGACGATGAAACACAGAATTTGAATCGGAATTAAATATAAGAGACACAATGCCGACTTAAGTGCAGGAAGACTAAGTCTTCATACTGTCTATGTTTTGAGCGTTTCCTGTGTCATCAGTTTTTCTTTCCGATGCACCTCTGCAGGTTTACTATATCCCTTCGACCTTCCCATTCACGATGAAACACAGAAATTTCATCGGAAATAAATATAAGAGACACAATGCCGACTTAAGTATAGGAAGACTGAGTCTTCCTACTGTCTATGATTTGAGCGTTTCCTGTGTCACCAGATTTACATTCCGATGCACCTCTGCAGTTTTACTGTATCCCGTGGAGCTTCCCATTGACGATGAAACACAGAAATTGCATCGGAATTAAATATAAGACACACAATGCCGACTTAAGTACAGGAAGACGGAGTCTTCCTACTGTCTATGATTTGAGCTTTTCCTGTGTCACCAGTTTTACATTCCGAGGCACCTCTGCAGGTTTCCTGTATCCCTTGGACCTTCCCATTAACGATGAAACACAGAAATTGTATCGAAATTAAATATAAGAGACACAATGCCGACTTAAGTACAAGAAAACAGTCTTCGTACGGTCAGTGTTTTGACCGTTTCCTGTGTCACCAGTTTTACATTGCTATGCACCTCTGCCGGTTTATTGTATCCCTTGGACCTTCCCATCGTCGATGAAACACAGAAATCGCATCGGAATTAAATATAAGAGACACAATGCCGACTTAAGTACAGGAAGACTGAGTCTTCCTACTGTCAATGCTTTGAGCGTTTCCTGTGTCACCAGTTTTACATTCCGATTCGCCTCTGCAGGTTTACTGTATCCATTGGACCTTCCCATTGACGATGAAAAACAGAAATTGCATCGGAATTAAATATAAGAGACACAATGCCGACTTAAGTACAGGAAGACTAAGTCTTCCTACTGTCTACGTTTTGAGCGTTTCCTGTGTTATCAGTTTTACTTTCCGATGCACCTCTGCAGGTTTACTATATCCCTTGGACCTTCCCATTCACGATGAAACACAGAAATGTCATCGGAAATAAACATAAGAGACACAATGCCGACTTACGTACAGGAAGACTGGGTCTTCCTACTGTCTATGTTTTGAGCGTTTCCTGTGTCACCAGTTATACATTCAGATGCACCTCTGCAGGTTTACTGTATCCCTTGGACCTTCCCATTGACGATGAAACACAGAAATTGCATCGGAATTAAATATAAGAGACACAATTCCGACTTAAGTACAGGAAGACTGAGTCTTCCTACTGTCAATGTTCTGAGCGTTTCCTGTGTCACTAGTTTTACATTCTGATGCACCTCTGCAGATTTACTGTATCCCATGGACCTTCCCATTGATGATGAAACACAGAAATTGCATCGGAATTAAATATAAGAGACAGAACGCCGACTTAAGTACAGGAAGACTGAGTCTTCCTACTGTCTATGTGTTGAGCGTTTCCTGTGCATCAGTTTTACAATCTGATGCACCTCTGCAGGTTTTCTGTATCCATTGGACCTTCCCATTGACAATGATACACAGAAATTGCAACGGAATTAAATATAAGAGACACAATGCAGACTTTAGTACAGTAAGACTGAGTCTTCCTACTGTCTATGTTTTGAGCGTTTCCTGTGCCACCAGTTTTACATTCCGATGCACCTCTGCAGGTATACTGTATCCCTAGGACCTTCCCATAGACGATGAAACACAGAAATTGCATCGGAATTAAATATAAGAGACACAATGCCAACTTAAGTACAGGAAGACTGAGTCTTCCTACTGTCTGTGTTTTGAGCGTTTCCTGTGTCACTAGTTTTACATTCCGATGCACCTCTGCAGGTTTACTGTATCCCTTGGACCTTCCTATTGACGATGAAACACAGAAATTGCATCTGAATTAAATATAAGAGACACAATGCCGACTTAAGTACAGGAAGACTGAGTCTTCCTACTGTCAATGTTTTGAGCGTTTCCTGTGTCACCAGTTTAAATTCCGATTCGCCTCTGCAGGTTTACTGTATCCATTGGACCTTCCCATTGACGATGAAAAACAGAAATTGCATCGGAATTAAATATAAGGGACACAATCCCGACTTAAGTACAGGAAGACTAAGTCTTCCAACTGTCTATGTTTTGAGCGTTTCCTGTGTCTTCAGTTTTACTTTCCGATGCACCTCTGCAGGTTTATTATATCCCTTGGACATTCCCATTCACGATGAAACACAGAAATTTCATCGGAAATAAATATAAGAGACACAATGCCGACTTAAGTACAGGAAGACAGAGTCTTCCTACTGGCTATGTTTTGAGCGTTTCCTGTGTCACCAGTTTTACACTCCGATGCACCTCTGCAGGTTTACTGTATCCCTTGGACTTTCCCATTCACGATGAAACACAGAAATTGAATCGGAATTAAATATAAGAGACACTATGCCGACTTAAGTACAAGAAGACTGAGGCTTCCTACTGTTTATGTTTTGAACGTTTCCTGTGTCACTAGTTTTACATTCCGATGCACCTCTGCAGGTTTCTGTATCCCTTGGACCTTCCCATTGACGATGAAACACAGAAATTGCATCGGAATTAAATATAAGAGACACAATGCCGACTTAAGTACAGGAACACTGAGTCTTCCTACTGTCTATAATTTGAGCGTTTCCTGTATCACCAGTTTTACTTTCCGATGCACATCTACAGGTTTTCTGTATCCCTTGGACATTCACAGTGACGATGAAACACAGAAATTGCATCGGAATTAAATATAAGAGACACAATGCCGACTTAAGTACAAGAAAACAGTCTTCTTACAGTCAATGCTTAGAGCGTTTCCTGTGTCACCAGTTTTACATTACGATGCACGTCTGCAGGTTTACTGTATCCCTTGGACCTTCCCATTGGCGATGAAACTCACAAATTGCATCGAATTTAAATATAAGAGACACAATGCCGACTTAAGTACAGGAAGACTGAGTCTTCCTACTGTCTATGTTTTGAGCGTTGCTTGTGTCACCAGTTTTACATTCCGATTCGCCTCTGCAGGTTTACTGTATCCATTGGAACTTCCCATTGGCGATGAAAAACAGAAATTGCATCGGAATTAAAGATAAGAGACACAATGCCGACTTAAGTACAGGAAGACTAATTCTTCCTACTGTCTATGTTTTGAGCGTTTCCTGTGTCATCAGTTTTCCTTTCCGATGCACCTCTGCAGGTTTACTATATCCCTTGGACCTTCCCATTCACGATGAAACACAGAAATTTCATCGGAAATAAATATAAGAGACACAATGCCGACTTAAGTATAGGAAGACTGAGTCTTCCTACTGTCTATGATTTGAGCGTTTCCTGTGTCACCAGATTTACATTCCGATGCACCTCTGCAGGTTTACTGTATCCCGTGGAGCTTCCCATTGACGATGAAACACAGAAATTGCATCGGAATTAAATATAAGGGACACAATGCCGACTTAAGTACAGGAAGAATAAGTCTTCCTACTGTCTATGTGTTGAGCGTTTCCTGTGTCACCAGTTTTACATTCTGATGCACCTCTGCAGTTTTACTGTATCCCTTGGACCTTCCCATTGACGATGAAAAAGAGAAATTGCATCGGAATTAAATATAAGAGACACAATGCCGACTTAAGTACAGGAAGACTGAGTCTTCCTACTGTCTATGTTTTGAGCGTTTCCTGTGTCATCAGCTTTACTTTCCGATGCACCTCTGCAGGATTACTATATCCCTTGTACCTTCCCATTCACGATGAAACACAGAAATTTCATCGGAAATAAATATAAGAGACACAATGCCGACTTAAGTACAGGAAGACTGAGTCTTCCTACTGTCTATGTTTTGAGCGTTTCCTGTGTCACCAGTTTTACATTCCGATGCACCTCTCAGGTTTACTGTTTCCCTTGGACCTTCCCATTGACAATGAAACACAGAAATTGCATCGGAATTAAATATAGGAGACACAATGCCGACTTAGGTACAGGAAGACAGTGTCTTCCTACTGTCTATGTTTTGAGCGTTTCCTGTGTCACTAGCTTTACATTTCGATGCACCACTGGAGGTTTACTGTATCCCTTGGACCTTCCCATTGACGATGAAACACAGAAATTGCATCGGAATTAAATATAAGAGACACAATGCAAACTTAAATACAGGAAGACTGAGTCTTCCTACTGTCTACGTTTTGAGCGTTTCCTTTGTCACCAGTTTTACATTCCGATGCACCTCTGCAGGTTTACTGTATCCCGTGGACCTTCCCATTCACGATGAAACACAGAAATTGCATCGGAAGTATATATAAGAGACGCAATGCCGACTTAAGTACAGGAAGACTGAGTCTTCCTACTGTCTATGTTTTGAGCGTTTCGTGTGGCACTAGTTTTACATTCCGATGCACCTCTGCAGGTTTACTGTATCCCTTGGACCTTCCCATTGACGAAGAAACATAGAAATTGCATCGGAATTAAATATAAGAGACACAATGCCGACTTAAGTACAGGAAGACAGAGTCTTCCTACTCTCTATGTTTTGAGCGTATCCTGTGTCACCAGTTTTACATTCTGATGCACCTCTGCAGGCTTACTGTATCCCTTGGACCTTCCCATTCACGATGAAACACAGAAATTGCATCGGAATTAAATATAAGAGACACAATGCCGACTTAAGTACAGGAAGACCGAGTCTTCCTACTGTCTATAATTTCAGCGTTTCCTGTGTCACCAGTTTTACATTCCGATGCACCTCTACTGGTTTACTGTATCCGTTGGACCTTCACAGTGAAGATGGAACACAGAAATTGCATCGGAATTAAATATAAGAGACATAATGCCGACAAGTACAGGAAGACTAAGTCTTCCTACTGTCTATGTTTTCAGCGTTTCCTGTGTCATCAGTTTTCCTTTCCGATGCACCTCTGCAGGTTTACTATATCCCTTGGACCTTCCCATTCACGATGAAACATAGATATTTCATCGGAAATAAATATAAGAGACACAATGCCGACTTAAGTATAGGAAGACTGAGTCTTCCTACTGTCTATGATTTGAGCGTTTCCTGTGTCACCAGATTTACATTCCGATGCACCTCTGCAGGTTTACTGTATCCCGTGGAGCTTCCCATTGACGATGAAACACATAAATTGCATCGGAATTAAATATAAGACACACAATGCCGACTTAAGAACAGGAAGACGGAGTCTTCCTACTGTCTATGATTTGAGCTTTTCCTGTGTCACCAGTTTTACATTCCGATACTCCTCTGCAGGTTTCCTGTATCCCTTGGACCTTCCCATTGAAATGAAACTCAGAAATTGTATCGAAATTAAATATAAGAGACACAATGCGGACTTAAGTACAAGAAAACAGTCTTCGTACGGTCAATGTTTTGAGCGTTTCCTGTGTCACCAGTTTTATATTCCAATGCACCTCTGCCGGTTTACTGTATACCTTGGACCTTCCCATTGTCGATGGAACACAGAAATCGCATCGGAATTAAATATAAGAGACACAATGCCGACTTAAGTACAGGAAGACTGAGTCTTCCTACTGTCAATGTTTTGAGCGTTTCCTGTGTCACCAGTTTTACATTCCGATTCGCCTCTGCAGGTTTACTGTATCCATTGGACCTTCCCATTGACGATGAAAAACAGAAATTGCATCGGAATTAAATATAAGACACACAATGCCGACTTAAGTACAGGAAGACTAAGTCTTCCTACTGTCTATTTTTTGAGCGTTTCCTGTGTCATCAGTTTTTCTTTCCGATGCACCTCTGCAGGTTTACTATATCCCTTGGACCTTCCCATTCACGATGAAACACAGAAATTTCATCGGAAATAAATATAAGAGACACAATTCCGACTTAAGTACAGGAAGACTGAGTCCTCCTAATGTTCTGAGCGTTTCCTGTGTCACTAGTTTTACATTCTGATGCACCTCTGCAGGTTTACCGTATCCCATGGACCTTCCCATTGATGATGAAACACAGAAATTGCATCGGAATTAAATATAAGAGACACAACGCCGACTTAAGTACAGGAAGACTGAATCTTCCTACTGTCTATGTTTTGAGCGTTTCCTGTGTCACTAGTTTTACATTCCGATGTACCTCTGCAGGTTTACTTTATCCCTTGGACCTTCCCATTGACGATGAAACACAGAAATTGCATCGGAATTAAATATAAGAGACACAATGCCGACTTAAAAACAGGAAGACTGAGTCTTCCTACTGTCTATGATTTGAGCGTTTCCTGTGTCACCAGATTTACATTCCGATGCACCTCTGCAGTTTTACTGTATCCCTTGGACGTTCCCATTGACGATGAAAAACAGAAATTGCATCGGAATTAAATTTAAGAGACACAATGCCGACTTAAGTACAGGAAGACTAAGTCTTCCTACTGTCTCTGTTTTGAGCGTTTCCTGTGTCATCAGTTTTACTTTCCGATGCACCTCTGCAGGTTTACTATATCCCTTGGACCTTCCCATTCACGATGAAACACAGAAATATCATCGGAAATAAATATAAGAGATACAATGCCGACTTAAGTACAGGAAGACTGAGTCTTCCTACTGGCTATGTTTTGAGCGTTTCCTGTGTCACCAGTTTTACACTCCGATGCACCTCTGCAGGTTTACTGTATCCCTAGGACTTTCCCATTCACGACGAAACGCAAAAATTGAATCGGAATTCAATATCAGAGACACAATGCCGACTTAAGTACAAGAAGACTGAGTCTTCCTACTGTCTATGTTTTTAACGTTTCCTGTGTCACTAGTTTTACATTCCGATGCACCTCTGCAGTTTTACTGTATCCCTTGGACCTTCCCATTGACGATGAAACACAGAAATTGCATCGGAATTAAATATAAGAGACACAATGCCGACTTAAGTACAAGAAAACAGTCTTCTTACAGTCAATGCTTAGAGCGTTTCCTGTGTCACCAGTTTTACATTCCGATGCACGTCTGCAGGTTTACTGTATCCCTTGGACCTTCCCATTGGCGATGAAACACACAAATTGCATCGAATTTAAATATAAGAGACACAATGCCGACTTAAGTACAGGAAGACTTAGTCTTCCTACTGTCTATGTTTTGAGCGTTCCTTGTGTCACCAGTTTTACATTCCGATTCGCCTCTGCAGGTTTACTGTATCCATTGGAACTTCCCATTGGCGATGAAAAACAGAAATTGCATCGGAATTAAATATAAGAGACACAATGCCGACTTAAGTACAGGAAGACTAAGTCTTCCTACTGTCTATGTTTTGAGCGTTTCCTGTGTCATCAGTTTTCCTTTCCGATGCACCTCTGCAGGTTTACTATATCCCTTGGACCTTCCCATTCACGACGAAACACAGAAATTTCATCGGAAATAAATATAAGAGACACAATGCCGACTTAAGTATAGGAAGACTGAGTCTTCCTACTGTCTATGATTTGAGCGTTTTTTGTGTCACCAGATTTACATTCCGATGCACCTCTGCAGGTTTACTGTATCCCGTGGAGCTTCCCATTGACGATGAAACACAGAAATTGCATCGGAATTAAATATAAGAGACACAATGCCGACTTAAGTACAGGAAGAATAAGTCTTCCTACAGCCTATGTGTTGAGCGTTTCCTGTGACACCAGTTTTACATTCTGATGCACCTCTGCAGGTTTACTGTATCCCTTGGACCTTCCCATTGACGATGAAAAACAGAAATTGCATCGGAATTAAATATAAGAGACACAATGCCGACTTAAGTACAGGAAGACTGAGTCTTCCTACTGTCTATGTTTTGAGCGTTTCCTGTGTCATCAGTTTTACTTTCCGATGCACCTCTGCAGGATTACTATATCCCTTGTACCTTCCCATTCACGATGAAACACAGAAATTTCATCGGAAATAAATATAAGAGACACAATGCCGACTTAAGTACAGGAAGACTGAGTCTTCCTACTGTCTATGTTTTGAGCGTTTCCTGTGTCACCAGTTTTACATTCCGATGCACCTCTCTGGTTTACTGTTTCCCTTGGACCTTCCCATTGACAATGAAACACAGAAATTGCATCGGAATTAAATATAGGAGACACAATGCCGACTTAGGTACAGGAAGACAGTGTCTTCCTACTGTCTATCTTTTGAGCGTTTCCTGTGTCACTAGCTTTACATTTCGATGCACCACTGGAGGTTTACTGTATCCCTTGGACCTTCCCATTGACGATGAAACACAGAAATTGCATCGGAATTAAATATAAGAGACACAGTGCCGACTTAAATACAGGAAGACTGAGTCTTCCTATTGTCTGCGTTTTGAGCGTTTCCTGTGTCACCAGTTTTACATTCCGATGCACCTCTGCAGGTTTACTGTATCCCGTGGACCTTCCCATTGACGATGAAACACAGAAATTGCATCGGAATTAAATATAAGAGACGCAATGCCGACTTAAGTACAGGAAGACTGAGTCTTCCTACTGTCTATGTTTTCAGCGTTTCGTGTGGCACTAGTTTTACATTCCGATGCACCTCTGCAGGTTTACTGTATCCCTTGGACCTTCCCATTGACGATGAAACATAGAAATTGCATCGGAATTAAATATAAGAGACACAATGCCGACTTAAGTACAGGAAGACAGAGTCTTCCTACTCTCTATGTTTTGAGCGTATCCTGTGTCACCAGTTTTACATTCTGATGCACCTCTGCAAGCTTACTGTATCCCTTGGACCTTCCCATTCACGACGGAACACAGAAATTGCATCGGAATTAAATATAAGAGACACAATGCCGACTTAAGTACAGGAAGACTAAGTCTTCCTACTGTCTATGTTTTGAGCGTTTCCTGTGTCATCAGTTTTCCTTTCCGATGCACCTCTGCTGGTTTACTATATCCCTTGGACCTTCCCATTCACGATGAAACACAGAAATTTCATCGGAAATAAATATAAGAGACACAATGCCGACTTAAGTATAGGAAGTTTGAGTCTTCCTACTGTCTATGATTTGAGCGTTTCCTGTGTCACCAGATTTACATTCCGATGCACCTCTGCAGGATTACTGTATCCCATGGAGCTTCCCATTGACGATGAACCACAGAAATTGCATCGGAATTAAATATAAGACACACAATGCCGACTTAAGTACAGGAAGACGGAGTCTTCCTACTGTCTATGATTTGAGCTTTTCCTGTGTCACCAGTTTTACATTCCGATACTCCTCTGCAGGTTTCCTGTATCCCTTGGACCTTCCCATTGAAGATGAAACACAGAAATTGTATCGAAATTAAATATAAGAGACACAATGCCGACTTAAGTACAGGAAGACTGAGTCTTCCTACTGTCAATGTTTTGAGCGTTTCCTGTGTCACCAGTTTTACATTCCGATTCGCCTCTGCAGGTTTACTGTATCCCTTGGACCTTCCCATTGTCGATGAAACACAGAAATCGCATCGGAATTAAATATAAGAGACACAATGCCGACTTAAGTACAGGAAGACTGAGTCTTCCTACTGTCTATGTTTTGAGCGTTTCCTGTGTCATCAGTTTTACTTTCCGATGCACCTCTGCAGGTTTACTATATTCCTTGGACCTTCCCATTCACGATGAAACACAGAAATTTCATCGGAAATAAATATAAGAGACACAATGCCGACTTAAGTACAGGAAGACTGAGTCTTCCTACTGTCTATATTTTGAGCGTTTCCTGTGTCACCAGTTATACGTTCCGATGCACCTCTGCAGGTTTACTGTATCCCTTGGACCTTCCCATTGACGATGAAACACAGCAATTGCATCGGAATTCAATATAAGAGACACAATTCCGACTTAAGTACAGGAAGACTGAGTCCTCCTAATGTTCTGAGCGTTTCCTGTGTCACTAGTTTTACATTCTGATGCACCTCTGGAGGTTTACCGTATCCCATGGACCTTCCCATTGATGATGAAACACAGAAATTGCATCGGAATGAAATATAAGAGACACAACGCCGACTTAAGTACAGGAAGACGTTGTCTTCCTACTGTCTATGTTTTGAGCGTTTCCTGCGTCACCAGTTTTACATTCCGATGCACCTCTGCAGGTTTACTGTATCCCTAGGACCTTCCCATTGACGATGAAACACAGATATTGCATCGGAATTAAATATAAGAGACACAATGCCGACTTAAGTACAGGAAGACTGAGTCTTCCTACTGTCTATGTTTTGAGCGTTTCCTGTGTCACTACTTTTACATTCCGATGTACCTCTGGAGGTTTACTTTATCCCTTGGACCTTCCCATTGACGATGAAACACAGAAATTGCATCGGAATTAAATATAAGAGACACAATGCCGACTTAAAAACAGGAAGACTGAGTCTTCCTACTGTCTATGATTTGAGCGTTTCCTGTGTCACCAGATTTACATTCGGATGCACCTCTGCAGGTTTACTGTATCCCTAGGACCTTCCCATTGACGATGAAACACAGATATTGCATCGGAATTAAATATAAGAGACACAATGCCGACTTAAGTAGAGGAAGACTGAGTCTTCCTACTGTCTATGATTTGAGCGTTTCCTGTGTCACCAGATTTACATTCCAATGCACCTCTGCAGGTTTACTTTATCCCTTGGACCTTCCCATTGACGATGAAACACAGAAATTGCATCGGAATTAAATATAAGAGACACAATGCCGACTTAAAAACAGGAAGACTGAGTCTTCCTACTGTCTATGATTTGAGCGTTTCCTGTGTCACCAGATTTACATTCCGATGCACCTCTGCAGGTTTACTGTATCCCTAGGACCTTCCCATTGACGATGAAACACAGATATTGCATCGGAATTAAATATAAGAGACACAATGCCGACTTAAGTACAGGAAGACTGAGTCTTCCTACTGTCTATGATTTGAGCGTTTCCTGTGTCACCAGTTTTACATTCCGATGCACCTCTGCAGGTTTACTGTATCCCGTGGAGCTTCCCATTGACGATGAAACACAGATATTGCATCGGAATTAAATATAAGAGACACAATGCCGACTTAAGTACAGGAAGACTAAGTCTTCCTACTGTCTATGTTTTGAGCGTTTCCTGTGTCACTACTTTTACATTCCGATGTACCTCTGCAGGTTTACTTTATCCCTTGGACCTTCCCATTGACGATGAAACACAGAAATTGCATCGGAATTAAATATAAGAGATACAATGCCGACTGAAGTACAGGAAGACTGAGTCTTCCTACTGTCTATGTTTTCAGCGTTTCGTGTGGCACTAGTTTTACATTCCGATGCACCTCTGCAGGTTTACTGTATCCCTTGGACCTTCCCATTGACGATGAAACATAGAAATTGCATCGGAATTAAATATAAGAGACACAATGCCGACTTAAGTACAGGAAGACAGAGTCTTCCTACTCTCTATGTTTTGAGCGTATCCTGTGTCACCAGTTTTACATTCTGATGCACCTCTGCAAGCTTACTGTATCCCTTGGACCTTCCCATTCACGACGAAACACAGAAATTGCATCGGAATTAAATATAAGAGACACAATGCCGACTTAAGTACAGGAAGACTAAGTCTTCCTACTGTCAATGTTTTGAGCGTTTCCTGTGTCATCAGTTTTCCTTTCCGATGCACCTCTGCTGGTTTACTATATCCCTTGGACCTTCCCATTCACGATGAAACACAGAAATTTCATCGGAAATAAATATAAGAGACACAATGCCGACTTAAGTATAGGAAGTTTGAGTCTTCCTACTGTCTATGATTTGAGCGTTTCCTGTGTCACCAGATTTACATTCCGATGCACCTCTGCAGGATTACTGTATCCCATGGAGCTTCCCATTGACGATGAACCACAGAAATTGCATCGGAATTAAATATAAGACACACAATGCCGACTTAAGTACAGGAAGACGGAGTCTTCCTACTGTCTATGATTTGAGCTTTTCCTGTGTCACCAGTTTTACATTCCGATACTCCTCTGCAGGTTTCCTGTATCCCTTGGACCTTCCCATTGAAGATGAAACACAGAAATTGTATCGAAATTAAATATAAGAGACACAATGCCGACTTAAGTACAGGAAGACTGAGTCTTCCTACTGTCAATGTTTTGAGCGTTTCCTGTGTCACCAGTTTTACATTCCGATTCGCCTCTGCAGGTTTACTGTATCCCTTGGACCTTCCCATTGTCGATGAAACACAGAAATCGCATCGGAATTAAATATAAGAGACACAATGCCGACTTAAGTACAGGAAGACTGAGTCTTCCTACTGTCTATGTTTTGAGCGTTTCCTGTGTCATCAGTTTTACTTTCCGATGCACCTCTGCAGGTTTACTATATTCCTTGGACCTTCCCATTCACGATGAAACACAGAAATTTCATCGGAAATAAATATAAGAGACACAATGCCGACTTAAGTACAGGAAGACTGAGTCTTCCTACTGTCTATATTTTGAGCGTTTCCTGTGTCACCAGTTATACGTTCCGATGCACCTCTGCAGGTTTACTGTATCCCTTGGACCTTCCCATTGACGATGAAACACAGCAATTGCATCGGAATTCAATATAAGAGACACAATTCCGACTTAAGTACAGGAAGACTGAGTCCTCCTAATGTTCTGAGCGTTTCCTGTGTCACTAGTTTTACATTCTGATGCTCCTCTGGAGGTTTACCGTATCCCATGGACCTTCCCATTGATGATGAAACACAGAAATTGCATCGGAATGAAATATAAGAGACACAACGCCGACTTAAGTACAGGAAGACGTTGTCTTCCTACTGTCTATGTTTTGAGCGTTTCCTGCGTCACCAGTTTTACATTCCGATGCACCTCTGCAGGTTTACTGTATCCCTAGGACCTTCCCATTGACGATGAAACACAGATATTGCATCGGAATTAAATATAAGAGACACAATGCCGACTTAAGTACAGGAAGACTGAGTCTTCCTACTGTCTATGTTTTGAGCGTTTCCTGTGTCACTACTTTTACATTCCGATGTACCTCTGGAGGTTTACTTTATCCCTTGGACCTTCCCATTGACGATGAAACACAGAAATTGCATCGGAATTAAATATAAGAGACACAATGCCGACTTAAAAACAGGAAGACTGAGTCTTCCTACTGTCTATGATTTGAGCGTTTCCTGTGTCACCAGATTTACATTCGGATGCACCTCTGCAGGTTTACTGTATCCCTAGGACCTTCCCATTGACGATGAAACACAGATATTGCATCGGAATTAAATATAAGAGACACAATGCCGACTTAAGTAGAGGAAGACTGAGTCTTCCTACTGTCTATGATTTGAGCGTTTCCTGTGTCACCAGATTTACATTCCAATGCACCTCTGCAGGTTTACTTTATCCCTTGGACCTTCCCATTGACGATGAAACACAGAAATTGCATCGGAATTAAATATAAGAGACACAATGCCGACTTAAAAACAGGAAGACTGAGTCTTCCTACTGTCTATGATTTGAGCGTTTCCTGTGTCACCAGATTTACATTCCGATGCACCTCTGCAGGTTTACTGTATCCCTAGGACCTTCCCATTGACGATGAAACACAGATATTGCATCGGAATTAAATATAAGAGACACAATGCCGACTTAAGTACAGGAAGACTGAGTCTTCCTACTGTCTATGATTTGAGCGTTTCCTGTGTCACCAGTTTTACATTCCGATGCACCTCTGCAGGTTTACTGTATCCCGTGGAGCTTCCCATTGACGATGAAACACAGATATTGCATCGGAATTAAATATAAGAGACACAATGCCGACTTAAGTACAGGAAGACTAAGTCTTCCTACTGTCTATGTTTTGAGCGTTTCCTGTGTCACTACTTTTACATTCCGATGTACCTCTGCAGGTTTACTTTATCCCTTGGACCTTCCCATTGACGATGAAACACAGAAATTGCATCGGAATTAAATATAAGAGATACAATGCCGACTGAAGTACAGGAAGACTGAGTCTTCCTACTGTCTATGTTTTTAACGTTTCCTGTGTCACCAGTTTTACACTCCGATGCACCTCTGCAGGTTTACTTTATCCCTTGGACCTTCCCATTCACGATGAAACACAGAAATTTCATCGGAAATAAATATAAGAGATACAATGCCGACTTTAGTACAGGAAGACTGAGTCTTCCTACTGGCTATGTTTTGAGCGTTTCCTGTGTCACCAGTTTTACACTCCGATGCACCTCTGCAGGTTTACTTTATCCCTTGGACCTTCCCATTCACGATGAAACACAGAAATTTCATCGGAAATAAATATAAGAGATACAATGCCGACTTAAGTACAGGAAGACTGAGTCTTCCTACTGGCTATGTTTTGAGCGTTTCCTGTGTCACCAGTTTTACACTCCGATGCACCTCTGCAGGTTTACTGTATCCCTAGGACTTTCCCATTCACGACGAAACGCAAAAATTGAATCGGAATTCAATATAAGAGACACAATGCCGACTTAAGTACAAGAAGACTGAGTATTCCTACTGTCTATGTTTTTAACGTTTCCTGTGTCACTAGTTTTACATTCCGATGCACCTCTGCAGGTTTACTGTATCCCTTGCACCTTCCCATTGACGATGAAACACAGAAATTGCATCGGAATTAAATATAAGAGACACAATGCCGACTTAAGTACAGGAAGACTGAGTCTTCCTACTGTCTATGTTTTGAGCGTTTCCTGCGTCACCAGTTTTACATTCCGATGCACCTCTGCAGGTTTACTGTATCCCTAGGACCTTCCCATTGACGATGAAACACAGATATTGCATCGGAATTAAATATAAGAGACACAATGCCGACTTAAGTACAGGAAGACTGAGTCTTCCTACTGTCTATGTTTTGAGCGTTTCCTGTGTCACTACTTTTACATTCCGATGTACCTCTGCAGGTTTACTTTATCCCTTGGACCTTCCCATTGACGATGAAACACAGAAAATGCATCGGAATTAAATATAAGAGACACAATGCCGACTTAAAAACAGGAAGACTGAGTCTTCCTACTGTCTATGATTTGAGCGTTTCCTGTGTCACCAGATTTACATTCCGATGCACCTCTGCAGGTTTACTGTATCCCTAGGACCTTCCCATTGACGATGAAACACAGATATTGCATCGGAATTAAATATAAGAGACACAATGCCGACTTAAGTACAGGAAGACTGAGTCTTCCTACTGTCTATGATTTGAGCGTTTCCTGTGTCACCAGATTTACATTCCGATGCACCTCTGCAGGTTTACTGTATCCCTAGGACCTTCCCATTGACGATGAAACACAGATATTGCATCGGAATTAAATATAAGAGACACAATGCCGACTTAAGTACAGGAAGACTGAGTCTTCCTACTGTCTATGTTTTGAGCGTTTCCTGTGTCACCAGTTTTACATTCCGATGCACCTCTGCAGGTTTACTGTATCCCTAGGACCTTCCCATTGACGATGAAACACAGGAATTTCATCGGAAAAAAAAAATAAGAGACACAATGCCGACTTAAGTATAGAAAGACTGAGTCTTCCTACTCTCTATGTTTTGAGCGTTTCCTGCGTCACCAGTTTTACATTCCGATGCACCTCTGCAGGTTTACTGTATCCCTAGGACCTTCCCATTGACGATGAAACACAGATATTGCATCGGAATTAAATATAAGAGACACAATGCCGACTTAAGTACAGGAAGAATGAGTCTTCCTACTGTCTATGTTTTGAGCGTTTCCTGTGTCACTACTTTTACATTCCGATGTACCTCTGCAGGTTTACTTTATCCCTTGGACCTTCCCATTGACGATGAAACACAGAAATTGCATCGGAATTAAATATAAGAGACACAATGCCGACTTAAAAACAGGAAGACTGAGTCTTCCTACTGTCTATGATTTGAGCGTTTCCTGTGTCACCAGATTTACATTCCGATGCACCTCTGCAGGTTTACTGTATCCCTAGGACCTTCCCATTGACGATGAAACACAGATATTGCATCGGAATTAAATATAAGAGACACAATGCCGACTTAAGTACAGGAAGACTGAGTCTTCCTACTGTCTATGCTTTGAGCGTTTCCTGCGTCACCAGTTTTACATTCCGATGCACCTCTGCAGGTTTACTGTATCCCTAGGACCTTCCCATTGACGATGAAACACAGATATTGCATCGGAATTAAATATAAGAGACACAATGCCGACTTAAGTACAGGAAGACTGAGTCTTCCTACTGTCTATGTTTTGAGCGTTTCCTGTGTCACTACTTTTACATTCCGATGTACCTCTGCAGGTTTACTTTATCCCTTGGACCTTCCCATTGACGATGAAACACAGAAATTGCATCGGAATTAAATATAAGAGACACAACGCCGACTTAAAAACAGGAAGACTGAGTCTTCCTACTGTCTCTGTTTTGAGCGTTTCCTGCGTCACCAGTTTTACATTCCGATGCACCTCTGCAGGTTTACTGTATCCCTAGGACCTTCCCATTGACGATGAAACACAGATATTGCATCGGAATTAAATATAAGAGACACAATGCCGACTTAAGTACAGGAAGACTGAGTCTTCCTACTGTCTATGTTTTGAGCGTTTCCTGTGTCACTACTTTTACATTCCGATGTACCTCTGCAGGTTTACTTTATCCCTTGGACTTTCCCATTGACGATGAAACACAGAAATTGCATCGGAATTAAATATAAGAGACACAATGCCGACTTAAAAACAGGAAGACTGAGTCTTCCTACTGTCTATGATTTGAGCGTTTCCTGTGTCACCAGATTTACATTCCGATGCACCTCTGCAGTTTTACTGTATCCCTTCGACGTTCCCATTGACGATGAAACACAGAAATTGCATCGGAATTAAATTTAAGAAACACAATGCCGACTTAAGTACAGGAAGACTAAGTCTTCCTACTGTCTCTGTTTTGAGCGTTTCCTGTGTCATCAGTTTTATTTTCCGATGCACCTCTGCAGGTTTACTATATCCCTTGGACCTTCCCATTCACGATGAAACACAGAAATTTCATCGGAAATAAATATAAGAGATACAATGCCGACTTAAGTACAGGAAGACTGAGTCTTCCTACTGGCTATGTTTTGAGCGTTTCCTGTGTCACCAGTTTTACACTCCGATGCACCTCTGCAGGTTTACTGTATCCCTAGGACTTTCCCATTCACGACGAAACGCAAAAATTGAATCGGAATTCAATATAAGAGACACAATGCCGACTTAAGTACAAGAAGACTGAGTCTTCCTACTGTCTATGTTTTTAACGTTTCCTGTGTCACTAGTTTTACATTCCGATGCACCTCTGCAGGTTTACTGTATCCCTTGCACCTTCCCATTGACGATGAAACACAGAAATTGCATCGGAATTAAATATAAGAGACACAATGCCGACTTAAGTACAGGAAGACTGAGTCTTCCTACTGTCTATGATTTGAGCGTTTCCTGTGTCACCAGTTTTACATTCCGATGCACCTCTGCAGGTTTACTGTATCCCGTGGAGCTTCCCATTGACGATGAAACACAGAAATTGCATCGGAATTAAATATAAGAGACACAATGCCGACTTAAGTACAGGAAGACAGTGTCTTCCTACTGTCTATGTTTTGAGCGTTTCCTGTGTCACTAGTTTTACATTTCGATGCACCACTGCAGGTTTACTGTATCCCTTGGACCTTCCCATTGACGATGAAACACAGAAATTGCATCGGAATTAAATATAAGAGACACAATGCCGACTTAAATAGAGGAAGAATGAGTCATCCTACTGTCTATGTGTTGAGCGATTCCTGTGTCACCAGTTTTACATTCTGATGCACCTCTGCAGGTTTACTGTATCCCTTGGACCTTCCCATTGACGATGAAACACAGAAATTGTATCGGAATTAAATATAAGAGACACAATGCCGACTTAAGTACAGGAAGACTGAGTCTTCCTACTGTCTACGTTTTGAGCGTTTCCTGTGTCACCAGTTCTACATTCCGATGCACCTCTGCAGGTTTACTGTATCCCTTGGACCTTCCCATTGACGATGAAACACAGAAATTCCATCGGAATTAAATATAAGAGACGCAATGCCGACTTAAGTACAGGAAGACTGAGTCTTCCTACTGTCTATGTTTTGAGCGTTTCGTGTGACACTAGTTTTACATTCCGATGCACCTCTGCAGGTTTACTGTATCCCTTGGACCTTCCCATTGACGATGAAACACAGAAATTGCATCCGAATTAAATATAAGAGACATAATGCCGACTTACTTACAGGAAGACTGAGTCTTCCTACTCTCTATCTTTCGAGCGTATCCTGTGTCACCAGTTTTTCATTCTGATGCACCTCTGCAGGCTTACTGTATCCCTTGGACCTTCCCATTGACGATGAAATACAGAAATTGCATCGGAATTAAATGTAAGAGACACAATGCCGACTTAAGTACAGGAAGACCGAGTCTTCCTACTGTCTATAATTTGAGCGTTTCCTGTGTCACCAGTTTTACATTCCGATGCACCTCTACAGGTTTACTGTATCCGTTGGACCTTCACAGTGACGATGAAACACAGAAATTGCATCGGAATTAAATATAAGAGACACAATGCCGACTTAAGTACAGGAAGACTAAGTCATCCTACTGTCTATGTTTTGAGCGTTTCCTGTGTCATCAGTTTTCCTTTCCGATGCACCTCTGCAGGTTTACTATATCCCTTGGACCTTCCCATTCACGATGAAACACAGAAATTTCATCGGAAATAAATATAAGAGACACAATGCCGACTTAAGTACAGGAAGACTGAGTCTTCCTACTGTCTATGCTTTGAGCGTTTCCTGTGTCACCAGTTTTACATTCCGATGCACATCTACAGGTTTTCTGTATCCCTTGGACATTCACAGTGACGATGAAACACAGAAATTGCATCGGAATTAAATATAAGAGACACAATGCCGACTTAAGTACAAGAAAACAGTCTTCTTACAGTCAATGCTTTGAGCGTTTCCTGTGTCACCAGTTTTACATTCCGATGCACCTCTGCAGGTTTACTGTATCCCGTGGAGCTTCCCATTGACGATGAAACACAGAAATTGCATCGGAATTAAATATAAGAGACACAATGCCGACTTAAGTACAGGAAGAATGAGTCTTCCTACTGTCTATGTGTTGAGCGTTTCCTGTGTCACCAGTTTTACATTCTGATGCACCTCTGCAGGTTTACTGTATCCCTGGGACCTGCCCATTGACGATGAAAAACAGAAATTGCATCGGAATTAAATATAAGAGACACAATGCCGACTTAAGTACAGGAAGACTGAGTCTTCCTACTGTCTATGATTTGAGCGTTTCCTGTGTCATCAGTTTTACTTTCCGATGCACCTCTGCAGGATTACTATATCCCTTGGACCTTCCCATTCACGATGAAACACAGAAATTTCATCGGAAATAAATATAAGAGACACAATGCCGACTTAAGTACAGGAAGACTGAGTCTTCCTACTGTCTATGTTTTGAGCGTTTCCTGTGTCACCAGTTTTACATTCCGATGCACATCTACAGGTTTTCTGTATCCCTTGGACATTCACAGTGACGATGAAACACAGAAATTGCATCGGAATTAAATATAAGAGACACAATGCCGACTTAAGTACAAGAAAACAGTCTTCTTACAGTCAATGCTTTGAGCGTTTCCTGTGTCACCAGTTTTACATTCCGATGCACCTCTGCAGGTTTACTGTATCCCTTGGACCTTCCCATTGGCGATGAAAAACAAAAATTGCATCGGAATTAAATATAAGAGACACAATGCCGACTTAAGTACAGGAAGACTGAGTCTTCCTACTGTCTATGTTTTGAGCGTTTCCTGTGTCATCAGTTTTCCTTTCCGATGCACCTCTGCAGGTTTACTATATCCCTTGGACCTTCCCATTCACGATGAAACACAGAAATTTCATCGGAAATAAATATAAGAGACACAATGCCGACTTAAGTATAGGAAGACTGAGTCTTCCTACTGTCTATGATTTGAGCGTTTCCTGTGTCACCAGTTTTACATTCTGATGCACCTCTGCAGGTTTACTGTATCCCTTGGACCTTCCTATTGACGATGAAACACAGAAATTGCATCTTAGTTAAATATAGAAGGCACAATGCCGACTTAAGTACAGGAAGACAGTGTCTTCCTACTGTCTATGTTTTGAGCGTTTCCTGTGTCACTAGTTTTACATTTCGATGCACCACTGCAGGTTTACTGTATCCCTTGGACTTTCCCATTGACGATGAAACACAGAAATTGCATCGGAATTAAATATAAGAGACACAATGCCGACTTAAATAGAGGAAGAATGAGTCTTCCTACTGTCTATGTGTTGAGCGTTTCCTGTGTCACCAGTTTTACATTCTGACGCACCTCTGCAGGTTTACTGTATCCCTTGGACCTTCCCATTGACGATGAAACACAGAAATTGTATCGGAATTAAATATAAGAGACACAATGCCGACTTAAGTACAGGAAGACTGAGTCTTCCTACTGTCTACGTTTTGAGCGTTTCCTGTGTCACCAGTTTTACATTCCGATGCACCTCTGCAGGTTTACTGTATCCCTTGGACCTTCCCATTGACGATGAAACACAGAAATTCCATCGGAATTAAATATAAGAGACGCAATGCCGACTTAAGTACAGGAAGACTGAGTCTTCCTACTGTCTATGTTTTGAGCGTTTCCTGTGACACTAGTTTTACATTCCGATGCACCTCTGCAGGTGTACTGTATCCCTTGGACCTTCCCATTGACGATGAAACACAGAAACTTGCATCCGAATTAAATATAAGAGACATAATGCCGACTTAAGTACAGGAAGACTGAGTCTTCTTACTCTCTATGTTTTGAGCGTATCCTGTATCACCAGTTTTACATTCTGATGCACCTCTGCAGGCTTACTGTATCCCTTGGACCTTCCCATTGACGATGAAATACAGAAATTGCATCGGAATTAAATGTAAGAGACACAATGCCGACTTAAGTACAAGAAGACCGAGTCTTCCTACTGTCTATAATTTGAGCGTTTCCTGTGTCACCAGTTTTACATTCCGATGCACCTCTACATGTTTACTGTATCCGTTGGACCTTCACAGTGACGATGAAACACAGAAATTACATCGGAATTAAATATAAGAGACACAATGCCGACTTAAGTACAGGAAGACTAAGTCATCCTACTGTCTATGTTTTGAGCGTTTCCTGTGTCATCAGTTTTCCTTTCCGATGCACCTCTGCAGGTTTACTATATCCCTTGGACCTTCCCATTCACGATGAAACACAGAAATTTCATCGGAATTAATTATAAGAGACACAATGCCGACTTAAGTACAGGAAGAATGAGTCTTCCTACTGTCTATGTGTTGAGCGTTTCCTGTGTCACCAGTTTTACATTCTGATGCACCTCTGCAGGTTTACTGTATCCCTAGGACCTTCCCATTGACGATGAAAAACAGAAATTGCATCGGAATTAAATATAAGAGACACAATGCCGACTTAAGTACAGGAAGACTGAGTCTTCCTACTGTCTATGATTTGAGCGTTTCCTGTGTCATCAGTTTTACTTTCCGATGCACCTCTGCAGGATTACTATATCCCTTGGACCTTCCCATTCACGATGAAACACAGAAATTTCATCGGAAATAAATATAAGAGACACAATGCCGACTTAAGTACAGGAAGACTGAGTCTTCCTACTGTCTATGTTTTGAGCGTTTCCTGTGTCACCAGTTTTACATTCCGATGCACATTTACAGGTTTACTGTATCCCGTGGAGCTTCCCATTGACGATGAAACACAGATATTGCAACGGAATTAAATATAAGACACACAATGCCGACTTAAGTACAGGAAGACGGAGTCTTCCTACTGTCAATAATTTGAGCGTTTCCTGTGTCACCAGTTTTACATTCCGATGCACCTCTACAGGTTTACGGTATCCCTTGGACCTTCACAGTGACGATGAAACACAGAAATTGAATCGGAATTAAATATAAGAGACACAATGCCGACTTAAGTACAGGAAGACTAAGTCTTCATACTGTCTATGTTTTGAGCGTTTCCTGTGTCATCAGTTTTACTTTACGATGCACCTCTGCAGGTTTACTATATCCCTTCGACCTTCCCATTCACGATGAAACACAGAAATTTCATCGGAAATAAATATAAGAGACACAATGCCGACTTAAGTATAGGAAGACTGAGTCTTCCTACTGTCTATGTTTTGAGCGTTTCCTGTGTCATCAGTTATACTTTCCGATGCACCTCTGCCGGTTTACTGTTTCCCTTGGACCTTCCCATTGACGATGAAAAACAGAAATTGCATCGGAATTAAATTTAAGAGACACAATGCCGACTTAAGTACAGGAAGACTAAGTCTTCCTACTGTCTATGTTTTGAGCGTTTCCTGTGTCATCAGTTATACTTTCCGATGCACCTCTGCCGGTTTACTGTTTCCCTTGGACCTTCCCATTGACGATGAAACACAGAAATTGCATCGGAATTAAATATAGAAGACAAAATGCCGACTTAAGTACAGGATGACAGTGTCTTCCTACTGTCTATGTTTTGAGCGTTTCCTGTGTCACTAGTTTTACATTTCGATGCACCACTGCAGGTTTACTGTATCCCTTGGACCTTCCCATTGACGATGAAACACAGAAATTGCATCGGAATTAAATATAAGAGACACAATGCCGACTTAAGTACAGGAAGACTGAGTCTTCCTACTGTCAATGTTTTGAGCGTTTCCTGTGTCCCCAGATTTACATTCCGATGCACCTCTGCAGGTTTACTGTATCCCGTGGAGCTTCCCATTGACGATGAAACACAGAAATTACATCGGAATTAAATATAAGAGACACAATGCCGACTTAAGTACAGGAAGACCGAGTCTTCCTACTGTCTATGTGTTGAGCGTTTCCTGTGTCACCAGTTTTACATTCTGATGCACCTCTGCAGGTTTACTGTATCCCTTGGACCTTCCCATTGACGATGAAAAACAGAAATTGCATCGGAATTAAATATAAGAGACACAATGCCGACTTAAGTACAGGAAGACTGAGTCTTCCTACTGTCTATGTTTTGAGCGTTTCCGGTGTCATCAGTTTTACTTTCCGATGCACCTCTGCAGGATTACTATATCCCTTGGACCTTCCCATTCACGATGAAACACAGAAATTTCATCGGAAATAAATATAAGAGACACAATGCCGACTTAAGTACAGGAAGACTGAGTCTTTCTACTGTCTATGTTTTGAGCGTTTCCTGTGTCACCAGTTTTACATTCCGATGCACCTCTGCGGGTTTACTGTTTCCCTTGGACCTTCCCATTGACGATGAAACACAGAAATTGCATCGGAATTAAATATAAGAGACACAATGCCGACTTAAGTACAGGAAGACAGTGTCTTCCTACTGTCTATGTTTTGAGCGTTTCCTGTGTCACTAGTTTTACATTTCGATGCACCACTGCAGGTTTACTGTATCCCTTGGACCTTCCCATTGACGATGAACAACAGAAATTGCATCGGAATTAAATATAAGAGACACAATGCCGACTTAAATAGAGGAAGAATGAGTCTTCCTACTGTCTATGTGTTGAGCGTTTCCTGTGTCACCAGTTTTACATTCTGATGCACCTCTGCAGGTTTACTGTATCCCTTGGACCTTCCCATTGACGATGAAACACAGAAATTGTATCGGAATTAAATGTAAGAGACACAATGCCGACTTAAGTACTGGAAGACTGAGTCTTCCTACTGTCTACGTTTTGAGCGTTTCCTGTGTCACCAGTTTTACATTCCGATGCACCTCTGCAGGTTTACTGTATCCCTTGGACCTTCCCGTTGACGATGAAACACAGAAATTGCATCCGAATTAAATATAAGAGACATAATGCCGACTTAAGTACAGGAAGACTGAGTCTTCCTACTCTCTATGTTTTGAGCGTATCCTGTGTCACCAGTTTTACATTCTGATGCACCTCCGCAGGCTTACTGTATCCCTTGGACCTTCCCATTGACGATGAAATACAGAAATTGCATCGGAATTAAATGTAAGAGACACAATGCCGACTTAAGTACAGGAAGACCGAGTCTTCCTACTGTCTATAATTAGAGCGTTTCCTGTGTCACCAGTTTTAAATTCCGATGCAACTCTACAGGTTTACTGTATCCGTTGGACCTTCACAGTGACGATGAAACACAGAAATTGCATCGGAATTAAATATAAGAGACACAATGCCGACTTAAGTACAGGAAGACTAAGTCATCCTACTGTCTATGTTTTGAGCGTTTCCTGTGTCATCAGTTTTCCTTTCCGATGCACCTCTGCAGGTTTACTATATCCCTTGGACCTTCCCATTCACAATGAAACACAGAAATTTCATCGGAATTAAATATAAGAGACACAATGCCGACTTAAGTACAGGAAGAATGAGTCTTCCAACTGTCTATGTGTTGAGCGTTTCCTGTGTCACCAGTTTTACATTCTGATGCACCTCTGCAGGTTTACTGTATCCCTAGGACCTTCCCATTGACGATGAAAAACAGAAATTGCATCGGAATTAAATATAAGAGACACAATGCCGACTTAAGTACAGGAAGACTGAGCCTTCCTACTGTCTATGATTTGAGCGTTTCCTGTGTCATCAGTTTTACTTTCCGATGCACCTCTGCAGGATTACTATATCCCTTGGACCTTCCCATTCACGATGAAACACAGAAATTTCATCGGAAATAAATATAAGAGACACAATGCCGACTTAAGTACAGGAAGACTGAGTCTTCCTACTGTCTATGCTTTGAGCGTTTCTTGTGTCACCAGTTTTACATTCCGATGCACATCTACAGGTTTTCTGTATCCCTTGGACATTCACAGTGACGATGAAACACAGAAATTGCATCGGAATTAAATATAAGATACACAATGCCGACTTAAGTACAAGAAAACAGTCTTCTTACAGTCAATGCTTTGAGCGTTTCCTGTGTCACCAGTTTTACATTCCGATGCACCTCTGCAGGTTTACTGTATCCCTTGGACCTTCCCATTGGCGAAGAAACACACAAATTGCATCGCATTTAAATATAAGAGACACAATGCCGACTTAAGTACAGGAAGACTGAGTCTTCCCACTGTCAATGTTTTGAGCGTTTCTTGTGTCACCAGTTTTACATTCCGATTCGCCTCTGCAGGTTTACTGTATCCATTGGACCTTCCCATTGGCGATGAAAAACAGAAATTGCATCGGAATTAAATATAAGAGACACAATGCCGACTTAAGTACAGGAAGACTAAGTCTTCCAACTGTCTATGTTTTGAGCGTTTCCTGTGTCATCAGTTTTCCTTTCCGATGCACCTCTGCAGGTTTACTATATCCCTTGGACCTTCCCATTCACGATGAAACACAGAAATTGCATCGGAATTAAATACATGAGACACAATGCCGACTTAAGTACAGGAAGACCGAGTCTTCCTACTGTCTATAACTTGAGCGTTTCCTGTGTCACCAGTTTTACATTCCGATGCACCTCTACAGGTTTACTGTATCCCTTGGACCTTCACAGTGACGATGAAACACAGAAATTGAATCGGAATTAAATATAAGAGACACAATGCCGACTTAAGTACAGGAAGACTAAGTCTTCATACTGTCTATGTTTTGAGCGTTTCCTGTGTCATCAGTTTTTCTTCACGATGCACCTCTGCAGGTTTACTATATCCCTTCGACCTTCCCATTCACGATGAAACACAGAAATTTCATCGGAAATAAATATAAGAGACACAATGCCGACTTAAGTATAGGAAGACTGAGTCTTCCTACTGTCTATGTTTTGAGCGTTTCCTGTGTCACCAGATTTACATTCCGATGCAACTCTGCAGGATTACTGTATCCCATGGAGCTTCCCATTGACGACAAAAACAGAAATTGCATCGGAATTAAATATAAGACACACAATGCCGACTTAAGTACAGGAAGACGGAGTCTTCCTACTGTCTATGATTTGAGCTTTTCCTGTGTCACCAGTTTTACATTCCGATGCTCCTCTGCAGGTTTCCTGTATCCCTTGGACCTTCCCATTGACGATGAAACACAGAAATTGTATCGAAATTAAATATAAGAGACACAATGCCGACTTAAGTACAAGAAAACAGTCTTCGTACGGTCAATGTTTTGAGCGTTTCCTGTGTCACCAGATTTACGTTCCGATGCACATCTGCCGGTTTGCTGTATCCCTTGGACCTTCCCATTGTTGATGAAACACAGAAATCGCATCGGAATTAAATGTAAGAGACACAATGCCGACTTAAAAACAGGAAGACTGAGTCTTCCTACTCTCTATGTTTTGAGCGTTTCCTGTGTCTCCAGTTTTACATTCTGATGCACCTCTGCAGTTTTACTGTATCCCTTGGACGTTCCCATTGACGATGAAAAACAGAAATTGCATCGGAATTAAATTTAAGAGACACAATGCCGACTTAAGTACAGGAAGACTAAGTCTTCCTACTGTCTATGTTTTGAGCGTTTCCTGTGTCATCAGTTTTACTTTCCGATGCACCTCTGCCGGTTTACTGTCTCCCTTGGACCTTCCCATTGACGATGAAACACAGAAATTGCATCGGAATTTAATATAGAAGACACAATGCCGACTTAAGTACAGGAAGACAGTGTCTTCCTACTGTCTATGTTTTTAGCGTTTCCTGTGTCACTAGTTTTACATTTCGATGCACCACTGCAGGTTTACTGTAACCCTTGGACCTTCCCATTGACGATGAAACACAGAAATTGCATCGGAATTAAATATAAGACACACAATGCCGACTTAAATCGAGGAAGAATGAGTCTTCCTACTGTCTATGTGTTGAGCGTTTCCTGTGTCACCAGTTTTACATTTTCATGCACCTCTGCAGGTTTACTGTATCCCTTGGACCTTCCCATTGACGATGAAACACAGAAATTGCATCGGAATTAAATATAAGAGACACAATGCCGACTTACGTACAGGAAGACTGAGTCTTCCTACTGTCTGCGTTTTGAGCGTTTCCTGTGTCACCAGTTTTACATTCCGATGCACCTCTGCAGGTTTACTGTATCCCTTGGACCTTCCTATTGACGATGAAACACAGAAATTGCATCGGAATTAAAGATAAGAGACTCAATGCCGACTTATGTACAGGAAGACTGAGTCTTCCTACTGTCTATGTTTTGAGCGTTTCGTGTGACACTAGTTTTACATTCCGATGCACCTCTGCAGGTTTACTGTATCCCTTGGACCTTCCCATTGACGATGAAACACAGAAATTGCATCCGAATTAAATATAAGAGACATAATGCCGACTTAAGTACAGGAAGACTGAGTCTTCCTACTCTCTATGTTATGAGCGTATCCTGTGTCACCAGTTTTACATTCTGATGCAGCTCTGCAGGCTTACTGTATCCCTTGGACCTTCCCATTGACGATGAAATACAGAAATTGCATAGGAATTAAATGTAAGAGACACAATGCCGACTTAAGTACAGGAAGACCGAGTCTTCCTACTGTCTATAAATTGAGCGTTTCCTGTGTCACAAGTTTTACATTCCGATGCACCTCTACAGGTTTACTGTATCCGTTGGACCTTCACAGAGACGATGAAACACAGAAATTGCATCGGAATTAAATATAAGAGACACAATGCCGACTTAAGTACAGGAAGACTAAGTCATCCTACTGTCTCTGTTTTGAGCGTTTCCTGTGTCATCAGTTTTCCTTTCCGATGCACCTCTGCAGGTTTACTATATCCCTTGGACCTTCCCATTCACGATGAAACACAGAAATTTCATCGGAAATAAATATAAGAGACACAATGCCGACTTAAATATAGGAAGACTGAGTCTTCCTACTGTCTATGATTTGAGCGTTTCCTGTGTCACCAGATTTACATTCCGATGCACCTCTGCAGGTTTACTGTATCACGTGGAGCTTCCCATTGACGATGAAACACAGAAATTGCATCGGAATTAAATATAAGAGACACAATGCCGACTTAAGTACAGGAAGACTAAGTCTTCCTACTGTCTATGTTTTGAGCGTTTCCTGTGTCATCAGTTTTCCTTTCCGATGCACCTCTGCACGGTTACTATATCCCTTGGACCTTCCCATTCACGATGAAACACAGAAATTTCATCGGAAATAAATATAAGAGACACAATGCCGACTTAAGTATAGGAAGACTGAGTCTTCCTACTGTCTATGATTTGAGCGTTTCCTGTGTCACCAGATTTACATTCCGATGCACCTCTGCAGGTTTACTGTATCCCGTGGAGCTTCCCATTGACGATGAAACAGAGAAATTGCATCGGAATTAAATATAAGAGACACAATGCCGACTTAAGTACAGGAAGAATGAGTCTTCCTACTGTCTATGTGTTGAGCGTTTCCTGTGTCACCAGTTTTACATTCTGATGCACCTCTGCAGGTTTACTGTATCCCTTGGACCTTCCCATTGACGATGAAACACAGAAATTGCATCGGAATTAAATATAAGAGACACAATGCCGACTTAAGTACAGGAAGACTGAGTCTTCCTACTGTCTATGATTTGAGCGTTTCCTGTGTCATCAGTTTTACTTTCCGATGCACCTCTGCAGGATTACTATATCCCTTGGACCTTCCCATTCACGATGAAACACAGAAATTTCATCGGAAATAAATATAAGAGACACAATGCCGACTTAAGTACAGGAAGACTGAGTCTTCCTACTGTCTATGTTTTGAGCGTCTCCTGTGTCACCAGTTTTACATTCCGATGCACATCTACAGGTTTACTGTATCCCTTGGACCTTCCCATTGACGATGAAATACAGAAATTGCATCGGAATTAAATGTAAGAGACACAATGCCGACTTAAGTACAGGAAGACCGAGTCTTCCTACTGTCTATAATTAGAGCGTTTCCTGTGTCACCAGTTTTAAATTCCGATGCAACTCTACAGGTTTACTGTATCCGTTGGACCTTCACAGTGACGATGAAACACAGAAATTGCATCGGAATTAAATATAAGAGACACAATGCCGACTTAAGTACAGGAAGACTAAGTCATCCTACTGTCTATGTTTTGAGCGTTTCCTGTGTCATCAGTTTTCCTTTCCGATGCACCTCTGCAGGTTTACTATATCCCTTGGACCTTCCCATTCACAATGAAACACAGAAATTTCATCGGAATTAAATATAAGAGACACAATGCCGACTTAAGTACAGGAAGAATGAGTCTTCCAACTGTCTATGTGTTGAGCGTTTCCTGTGTCACCAGTTTTACATTCTGATGCACCTCTGCAGGTTTACTGTATCCCTAGGACCTTCCCATTGACGATGAAAAACAGAAATTGCATCGGAATTAAATATAAGAGACACAATGCCGACTTAAGTACAGGAAGACTGAGCCTTCCTACTGTCTATGATTTGAGCGTTTCCTGTGTCATCAGTTTTACTTTCCGATGCACCTCTGCAGGATTACTATATCCCTTGGACCTTCCCATTCACGATGAAACACAGAAATTTCATCGGAAATAAATATAAGAGACACAATGCCGACTTAAGTACAGGAAGACTGAGTCTTCCTACTGTCTATGATTTGAGCGTTTCCTGTGTCACCAGTTTTACATTCCGATGCACATCTACAGGTTTTCTGTATCCCTTGGACATTCACAGTGACGATGAAACACAGAAATTGCATCGGAATTAAATATAAGAGACACAATGCCGACTTAAGTACAAGAAAACAGTCTTCTTACAGTCAATGCTTTGAGCGTTTCCTGTGTCACCAGTTTTACATTCCGATGCACCTCTGCAGGTTTACTGTATCCCTTGGACCTTCCCATTGGCGAAGAAACACACAAATTGCATCGCATTTAAATATAAGAGACACAATGCCGACTTAAGTACAGGAAGACTGAGTCTTCCCACTGTCAATGTTTTGAGCGTTTCTTGTGTCACCAGTTTTACATTCCGATTCGCCTCTGCAGGTTTACTGTATCCATTGGACCTTCCCATTGGCGATGAAAAACAGAAATTGCATCGGAATTAAATATAAGAGACACAATGCCGACTTAAGTACAGGAAGACTAAGTCTTCCAACTGTCTATGTTTTGAGCGTTTCCTGTGTCATCAGTTTTCCTTTCCGATGCACCTCTGCAGGTTTACTATATCCCTTGGACCTTCCCATTCACGATGAAACACAGAAATTGCATCGGAATTAAATACATGAGACACAATGCCGACTTAAGTACAGGAAGACCGAGTCTTCCTACTGTCTATAACTTGAGCGTTTCCTGTGTCACCAGTTTTACATTCCGATGCACCTCTACAGGTTTACTGTATCCCTTGGACCTTCACAGTGACGATGAAACACAGAAATTGAATCGGAATTAAATATAAGAGACACAATGCCGACTTAAGTACAGGAAGACTAAGTCTTCATACTGTCTATGTTTTGAGCGTTTCCTGTGTCATCAGTTTTTCTTCACGATGCACCTCTGCAGGTTTACTATATCCCTTCGACCTTCCCATTCACGATGAAACACAGAAATTTCATCGGAAATAAATATAAGAGACACAATGCCGACTTAAGTATAGGAAGACTGAGTCTTCCTACTGTCTATGTGTTGAGCGTTTCCTGTGTCACCAGATTTACATTCCGATGCACCTCTGCAGGATTACTGTATCCCATGGAGCTTCCCATTGACGACAAAAACAGAAATTGCATCGGAATTAAATATAAGACACACAATGCCGACTTAAGTACAGGAAGACGGAGTCTTCCTACTGTCTATGATTTGAGCTTTTCCTGTGTCACCAGTTTTACATTCCGATGCTCCTCTGCAGGTTTCCTGTATCCCTTGGACCTTCCCATTGACGATGAAACACAGAAATTGTATCGAAATTAAATATAAGAGACACAATGCCGACTTAAGTACAAGAAAACAGTCTTCGTACGGTCAATGTTTTGAGCGTTTCCTGTGTCACCAGATTTACGTTCCGATGCACATCTGCCGGTTTGCTGTATCCCTTGGACCTTCCCATTGTTGATGAAACACAGAAATCGCATCGGAATTAAATGTAAGAGACACAATGCCGACTTAAAAACAGGAAGACTGAGTCTTCCTACTCTCTATGTTTTGAGCGTTTCCTGTGTCTCCAGTTTTACATTCTGATGCACCTCTGCAGTTTTACTGTATCCCTTGGACGTTCCCATTGACGATGAAAAACAGAAATTGCATCGGAATTAAATTTAAGAGACACAATGCCGACTTAAGTACAGGAAGACTAAGTCTTCCTACTGTCTATGTTTTGAGCGTTTCCTGCGTCATCAGTTTTACTTTCCGATGCACCTCTGCCGGTTTACTGTCTCCCTTGGACCTTCCCATTGACGATGAAACACAGAAATTGCATCGGAATTTAATATAGAAGACACAATGCCGACTTAAGTACAGGAAGACAGTGTCTTCCTACTGTCTATGTTTTGAGCGTTTCCTGTGTCACTAGTTTTACATTTCGATGCACCACTGCAGGTTTACTGTAACCCTTGGACCTTCCCATTGACGATGAAACACAGAAATTGCATCGGAATTAAATATAAGACACACAATGCCGACTTAAATCGAGGAAGAATGAGTCTTCCTACTGTCTATGTGTTGAGCGTTTCCTGTGTCACCAGTTTTACATTTTCATGCACCTCTGCAGGTTTACTGTATCCCTTGGACCTTCCCATTGACGATGAAACACAGAAATTGCATCGGAATTAAATATAAGAGACACAATGCCGACTTAAGTACAGGAAGACTGAGTCTTCCTACTGTCTGCGTTTTGAGCGTTTCCTGTGTCACCAGTTTTACATTCCGATGCACCTCTGCAGGTTTACTGTATCCCTTGGACCTTCCTATTGACGATGAAACACAGAAATTGCATCGGAATTAAAGATAAGAGACTCAATGCCGACTTATGTACAGGAAGACTGAGTCCTCCTACTGTCTATGTTTTGAGCGTTTCGTGTGACACTAGTTTTACATTCCGATGCACCTCTGCAGGTTTACTGTATCCCTTGGACCTTCCCATTGACGATGAAACACAGAAATTGCATCCGAATTAAATATAAGAGACATAATGCCCACTTAAGTACAGGAAGACTGAGTCTTCCTACTCTCTATGTTATGAGCGTATCCTGTGTCACCAGTTTTACATTCTGATGCAGCTCTGCAGGCTTACTGTATCCCTTGGACCTTCCCATTGACGATGAAATACAGAAATTGCATAGGAATTAAATGTAAGAGACACAATGCCGACTTAAGTACAGGAAGACCGAGTCTTCCTACTGTCTATAAATTGAGCGTTTCCTGTGTCACAAGTTTTACATTCCGATGCACCTCTACAGGTTTACTGTATCCGTTGGACCTTCACAGAGACGATGAAACACAGAAATTGCATCGGAATTAAATATAAGAGACACAATGCCGACTTAAGTACAGGAAGACTAAGTCATCCTACTGTCTCTGTTTTGAGCGTTTCCTGTGTCATCAGTTTTCCTTTCCGATGCACCTCTGCAGGTTTACTATATCCCTTGGACCTTCCCATTCACGATGAAACACAGAAATTTCATCGGAAATAAATATAAGAGACACAATGCCGACTTAAATATAGGAAGACTGAGTCTTCCTTCTGTCTATGATTTGAGCGTTTCCTGTGTCACTAGATTTACATTCCGATGCACCTCTGCAGGTTTACTGTATCACGTGGAGCTTCCCATTGACGATGAAACACAGAAATTGCATCGGAATTAAATATAAGAGACACAATGCCGACTTAAGTACAGGAAGACTAAGTCTTCCTACTGTCTATGTTTTGAGCGTTTCCTGTGTCATCAGTTTTCCTTTCCGATGCACCTCTGCACGGTTACTATATCCCTTGGACCTTCCCATTCACGATGAAACACAGAAATTTCATCGGAAATAAATATAAGAGACACAATGCCGACTTAAGTATAGGAAGACTGAGTCTTCCTACTGTCTATGATTTGAGCGTTTCCTGTGTCACCAGATTTACATTCCGATGCACCTCTGCAGGTTTACTGTATCCCGTGGAGCTTCCCATTGACGATGAAACAGAGAAATTGCATCGGAATTAAATATAAGAGACACAATGCCGACTTAAGTACAGGAAGAATGAGTCTTCCTACTGTCTATGTGTTGAGCGTTTCCTGTGTCACCAGTTTTACATTCTGATGCACCTCTGCAGGTTTACTGTATCCCTTGGACCTTCCCATTGACGATGAAACACAGAAATTGCATCGGAATTAAATATAAGAGACACAATGCCGACTTAAGTACAGGAAGACTGAGTCTTCCTACTGTCTATGATTTGAGCGTTTCCTGTGTCATCAGTTTTACTTTCCGATGCACCTCTGCAGGATTACTATATCCCTTGGACCTTCCCATTCACGATGAAACACAGAAATTTCATCGGAAATAAATATAAGAGACACAATGCCGACTTAAGTACAGGAAGACTGAGTCTTCCTACTGTCTATGTTTTGAGCGTCTCCTGTGTCACCAGTTTTACATTCCGATGCACATCTACAGGTTTACTGTATCCCTTGGACATTCACAGTGACGATGAAACACAGAAATTGCATCGGAATTAAATATAAGAGACACAATGCCGACTTAAGTACAAGAAAACAGTCTTCTTACAGTCAATGCTTTGAGCGTGTCCTGTGTCACCAGTTTTACATTCCGATGCACCTCTGCAGGTTTACTGTATCCCTTGGACCTTCCCATTGGCGATGAAACACACAAATTGCATCGCATTTAAATATAAGAGACACAATGCCGACTTAAGTACAGGAAGACTGAGTCTTCCCACTGTCAATGTTTTGAGCGTTTCTTGTGTCACCAGTTTTACATTCCGATTCGCCTCTGCAGGTTTACTGTATCCATTGGACCTTCCCATTGGCGATGAAAAACAGAAATTGCATCGGAATTAAATATAAGAGACACAATGCCGACTTAAGTACAGGAAGACTAAGTCTTCCAACTGTCTATGTTTTGAGCGTTTCCTGTGTCATCAGTTTTCCTTTCCTATGCACCTCTGCAGGTTTACTATATCCCTTGGACCTTCCCATTCACGATGAAACACAGAAATTGCATCGGAATTAAATACATGAGACACAATGCCGACTTAAGTACAGGAAGACCGAGTCTTCCTACTGTCTATAACTTGAGCGTTTCCTGTGTCACCAGTTTTACATTCCGATGCACCTCTACAGGTTTACTGTATCCCTTGGACCTTCACAGTGACGATGAAACACAGAAATTGAATCGGAATTAAATATAAGAGACACAATGCCGACTTAAGTACAGGAAGACTAAGTCTTCATACTGTCTATGTTTTGAGCGTTTCCTGTGTCATCAGTTTTTCTTTACGATGCACCTCTGCAGGTTTACTATATCCCTTCGACCTTCCCATTCACGATGAAACACAGAAATTTCATCGGAAATAAATATAAGAGACACAATGCCGACTTAAGTATAGGAAGACTGAGTCTTCCTACAGTCTATGTTTTGAGCGTTTCCTGTGTCACCAGATTTACATTCCGATGCACCTCTGCAGGATTACTGTATCCCATGGAGCTTCCCATTGACGACAAAAACAGAAATTGCATCGGAATTAAATATAAGACACACAATGCCGACTTAAGTACAGGAACACGGAGTCTTCCTACTGTCTATGATATGAGCTTTTCCTGTGTCACCAGTTTTACATTCCGATGCTCCTCTGCAGGTTTCCTGTATCCCTTGGACCTTCCCATTGACGATGAAACACAGAAATTGTATCGAAATTAAATATAAGAGACACAATGCCGACTTAAGTACAAGAAAACAGTCTTCGTACGGTCAATGTTTTGAGCGTTTCCTGTGTCACCAGATTTACATTCCGATGCACATCTGCCGGTTTACTGTATCCCTTGGACCTTCCCATTGTTGATGAAACACAGAAATCGCATCGGAATTAAATGTAAGAGACACAATGCCGACTTAAAAACAGGAAGACTGAGTCTTCCTACTCTCTATGTTTTGAGCGTTTCCTGTGTCTCCAGTTTTACATTCTGATGCACCTCTGCAGTTTTACTGTATCCCTTGGACGTTCCCATTGACGATGAAAAACAGAAATTGCATCGGAATTAAATTTAAGAGACACAATGCCGACTTAAGTACAGGAAGACTAAGTCTTCCTACTGTCTATGTTTTGAGCGTTTCCTGTGTCATCAGTTTTACTTTCCGATGCACCTCTGCCGGTTTACTGTCTCCCTTGGACCTTCCCATTGACGATGAAACACAGAAATTGCATCGGAATTTAATATAGAAGACACAATGCCGACTTAAGTACAGGAAGACAGTGTCTTCCTACTGTCTATGTTTTGAGCGTTTCCTGTGTCACTAGTTTTACATTTCGATGCACCACTGCAGGTTTACTGTAACCCTTGGACCTTCCCATTGACGATGAAACACAGAAACTGCATCGGAATTAAATATAAGACACACAATGCCGACTTAAATCGAGGAAGAATGAGTCTTCCTACTGTCTATGTGTTGAGCGTTTCCTGTGTCACCAGTTTTACATTTTCATGCACCTCTGCAGGTTTACTGTATCCCTTGGACCTTCCCATTGACGATGAAACACAGAAATTGCATCGGAATTAAATATAAGAGACACAATGCCGACTTAAGTACAGGAAGACTGAGTCTTCCTACTGTCTGCGTTTTGAGCGTTTCCTGTGTCACCAGTTTTACATTCCGATGCACCTCTGCAGGTTTACTGTATCCCTTGGACCTTCCTATTGACGATGAAACACAGAAATTGCATCGGAATTAAAGATAAGAGACGCAATGCCGACTTATGTACAGGAAGACTGAGTCTTCCTACTGTCTATGTTTTGAGCGTTTCGTGTGACACTAGTTTTACATTCCGATGCACCTCTGCAGGTTTACTGTATCCCTTGGACCTTCCCATTGACGATGAAACACAGAAATTGCATCCGAATTAAATATAAGAGACATAATGCCGACTTAAGTACAGGAAGACTGAGTCTTCCTACTCTCTATGTTATGAGCGTATCCTGTGTCACCAGTTTTACATTCTGATGCAGCTCTGCAGGCTTACTGTATCCCTTGGACCTTCCCATTGACGATGAAATACAGAAATTGCATAGGAATTAAATGTAAGAGACACAATGCCGACTTAAGTACAGGAAGACCGAGTCTTCCTACTGTCTATAATTTGAGCGTTTCCTGTGTCACAAGTTTTACATTCCGATGCACCTCTACAGGTTTACTGTATCCGTTGGACCTTCACAGAGACGATGAAACACAGAAATTGCATCGGAATTAAATATAAGAGACACAATGCCGACTTAAGTACAGGAAGACTAAGTCATCCTACTGTCTCTGTTTTGAGCGTTTCCTGTGTCATCAGTTTTCCTTTCCGATGCACCTCTGCAGGTTTACTATATCCCTTGGACCTTCCCATTCACGATGAAACACAGAAATTTCATCGGAAATAAATATAAGAGACACAATGCCGACTTAAATATAGGAAGACTGAGTCTTCCTACTGTCTATGATTTGAGCGTTTCCTGTGTCACCAGATTTACATTCCGATGCACCTCTGCAGGTTTACTGTATCACGTGGAGCTTCCCATTGACGATGAAACACAGAAATTGCATCGGAATTAAATATAAGAGACACAATGCCGACTTAAGTACAGGAAGACTAAGTCTTCCTACTGTCTATGTTTTGAGCGTTTCCTGTGTCATCAGTTTTCCTTTCCGATGCACCTCTGCACGGTTACTATATCCCTTGGACCTTCCCATTCACGATGAAACACAGAAATTTCATCGGAAATAAATATAAGAGACACAATGCCGACTTAAGTATAGGAAGACTGAGTCTTCCTACTGTCTATGATTTGAGCGTTTCCTGTGTCACCAGATTTACATTCCGATGCACCTCTGCAGGTTTACTGTATCCCGTGGAGCTTCCCATTGACGATGAAACAGAGAAATTGCATCGGAATTAAATATAAGAGACACAATGCCGACTTAAGTACAGGAAGAATGACTCTTCCTACTGTCTATGTGTTGAGCGTTTCCTGTGTCACCAGTTTTACATTCTGATGCACCTCTGCAGGTTTACTGTATGCCTTGGACCTTCCCATTGACGATGAAACACAGAAATTGCATCGGAATTAAATATAAGAGACACAATGCCGACTTAAGTACAGGAAGACTGAGTCTTCCTACTGTCTATGATTTTAGCGTTTCCTGTGTCATCAGTTTTACTTTCCGATGCACCTCTGCAGGATTACTATATCCCTTGGACCTTCCCATTCACGATGAAACACAGAAATTTCATCGGAAATAAATATAAGAGACACAATGCCGACTTAAGTACAGGAAGACTGAGTCTTCCTACTGTCTATGTTTTGAGCGTCTCCTGTGTCACCAGTTTTACATTCCGATGCACATCTACAGGTTTTCTGTATCCCTTGGACATTCACAGTGACGATGAAACACAGAAATTGCATCGGAATTAAATATAAGAGACACAATGCCGACTTAAGTACAGGAAGACGGAGTCTTCCTACTGTCTATAATTTGAGCGTTTCCTGTGTCACTAGTTTTACATTCCGATGCACCTCTACAGGTTTACTGTATCCCTTGGACCTTCACAGTGACGATGAAACACAGAAATTGAATCGGAATTAAATATAAGAGACACAATGCCGACTTCAGTACAGGAAGACTAAGTCTTCATACTGTCTATGTTTTGAGCGTTTCCTGTGTCATCAGTTTTACTTTACGATGCACCTCTGCAGGTTTACTATATCCCTTCGACCTTCCCATTCACGATGAAACACAGAAATTTCATCGGAAATAAATATAAGAGACACAATGCCGACTTAAGTATAGGAAGACTGAGTCTTCCTACTGTCTATGTTTTGAGCGTTTCCTGTGTCACCAGATTTACATTCCGATGCACCTCTGCAGGATTACTGTATCCCATGGAGCTTCCCATTGACGACAAAAACAGAAATTGCATCGGAATTAAATATAAGACACACAATGCCGACTTAAGTACAGGAAGACGGAGTCTTCCTACTGTCTATGATTTGAGCTTTTCCTGTGTCACCAGTTTTACATTCCGATGCTCTGCAGGTTTCCTGTATCCCTTGGACCTTCCCATTGACGATGAAACACAGAAATTGTATCGAAATTAAATATAAGAGACACAATGCCGACTTAAGTACAAGAAAACAGTCTTCGTACGGTCAATGTTTTGAGCGTTTCCCGTGTCACCAGTTTTACATTCCGATCCACATCTGCCGGTTTACTGTATCCCTTGGACCTTCCCATTGTTGATGAAACACAGAAATCGCATCGGAATTAAATGTAAGAGACACAATGCCGACTTAAAAACAGGAAGACTGAGTCTTCCTACTCTCAATGCTTTGAGCGTTTCCTGTGTCTCCAGTTTTACATTCTTATGCACCTCTGCAGTTTTACTGTATCCCTTGGACGTTCCCATTGACGATGAAAAACAGAAATTGCATCGGAATTAAATTTAAGAGACACAATGCCGACTTAAGTACAGGAAGACTAAGTCTTCCTACTGTCTATGTTTTGAGCGTTTCCTGTGTCATCGGTTTTACTTTCCGATGCACCTCTGCCGGTTTACTGTTTCCCTTGGACCTTCCCATTGACGATGAAACACAGAAATTGCATCGGAATTAAATATAGAAGACACAATGCCGACTTAAGTACAGGAAGACAGTGTCTTCCTACTGTCTATGTTTTGAGCGTTTCCTGTGTCACTAGTTTTACATTTCGATGCACCACTGCAGGTTTACTGTATCCCTTGGACCTTCCCATTGACGATGAAACACAGAAATTGCATCGGAATTAAATATAAGAGACACAATGCCGACTTAAATCGAGGAAGAATGAGTCTTCCTACTGTCTATGTGTTGAGCGTTTCCTGTGTCACCAGTTTTACATTCTCATGCACCTCTGCAGGTTTACTGTATCCCTTGGACCTTCCCATTGACGATGAAACACAGAAATTGCATCGGAATTAAATATAAGAGAGACAATGCCGACTTAAGTACAGGAAGACTGAGTCTTCCTACTGTCTGCGTTTTGAGCGTTTCCTGTGTCACCAGTTTTACATTCCGATGCACCTCTGCAGGTTTACTGTATCCCTTGGACCTTCCCATTGACGATGAAACACAGAAATTGCATCGGAATTAAAGATAAGAGACGCAATGCCGACTTATGTACAGGAAGACTGAGTCTTCCTACTGTCTATGTTTTGAGCGTTTCGTGTGACACTAGTTTTACATTCCGATGCACCCTGCAGGTTTACTGTATCCCTTGGACCTTCCCATTGACGATGAAACACAGAAATTGCATCCGAATTAAATATAAGAGACATAATGCCGACTTAAGTACAGGAAGACTGAGTCTTCCTACTCTCTATGTTATGAGCGCATCCTGTGTCACCAGTTTTACATTCTGATGCAGCTCTGCAGGCTTACTGTATCCCTTGGACCTTCCCATTGACGATGAAATACAGAAATTGCATAGGAATTAAATGTAAGAGACACAATGCCGACTTAAGTACAGGAAGACCGAGTCTTCCTACTGTCTATAATTTGAGCGTTTCCTGTGTCACAAGTTTTACATTCCGATGCACCTCTACAGGTTTACTGTATCCGTTGGACCTTCACAGAGACGATGAAACACAGAAATTGCATCGGAATTAAATATAAGAGACACAATGCCGACTTAAGTACAGGAAGACTAAGTCATCCTACTGTCTATGTTTTGAGCGTTTCCTGTGTCATCAGTTTTCCTTTCCGATGCACCTCTGCAGGTTTACTATATCCCTTGGACCTTCCCATTCACGATGAAACACAGAAATTTCATCGGAAATAAATATAAGAGACACAATGCCGACTTAAATATAGGAAGACTGAGTCTTCCTACTGTCTATGATTTGAGCGTTTCCTGTGTCACCAGATTTACATTCCGATGCACCTCTGCAGGTTTACTGTATCACGTGGAGCTTCCCATTGACGATGAAACACAGAAATTGCATCGGAATTAAATATAAGAGACACAATGCCGACTTAAGTACAGGAAGACTAAGTCTTCCTACTGTCTATGTTTTGAGCGTTTCCTGTGTCATCAGTTTTCCTTTCCGATGCACCTCTGCACGTTTACTATATCCCTTGGACCTTCCCATTCACGATGAAACACAGAAATTTCATCGGAAATAAATATAAGAGACACAATGCAGACTTAAGTATAGGAAGACTGAGTCTTCCTACTGTCTATGATTTGAGCGTTTCCTGTGTCACCAGATTTACATTCCGATGCACCTCTGCAGGTTTACTGTATCCCGTGGAGCTTCCCATTGACGATGAAACAGAGAAATTGCATCGGAATTAAATATAAGAGACACAATGCGGACTTAAGTACAGGAAGAATGAGTCTTCCTACTGTCTATGTGTTGAGCGTTTCCTGTGTCACCAGTTTTACATTCTGATGCACCTCTGCAGGTTTACTGTATCCCTTGGACCTTCCCATTGACGATGAAACACAGAAATTGCATCGGAATTAAATATATGAGACACAATGCCGGCTTAAGTACACGAAGACTGAGACTTCCTACTGTCTATGATTTGAGCGTTTCCTGTGTCATCAGTTTTACTTTCCGATGCACCTCTGCAGGATTACTATATCCCTTGGACCTTCCCATTCACGATGAAACACAGAAATTTCATCGGAAATAAATATAAGAGACACAATGCCGACTTAAGTACAGGAAGACTGAGTCTTCCTACTGTCTATGTTTTGAGCGTCTCCTGTGTCACCAGTTTTACATTCCGATGCACATCTACAGGGTTTCTGTATCCCTTGGACATTCACAGTGACGATGAAACACAGAAATTGCATCGGAATTAAATATAAGAGACACAATGCCGACTTAAGTACAAGAAAACAGTCTTCTTACAGTCAAAGCTTTGAGCGTTTCCTGTGTCACCAGTTTTACATTCCGATGCACCTCTGCAGGTTTACTGTATCCCTTGGACCTTCCCATTGGCGATGAAACACACAAATTGCATCGCATTTAAATATAAGAGACACAATGCCGTCTTAAGTACAGGAAGACTGAGTCTTCCCACTGTCAATGTTTTGAGCGTTTCTTGTGTCACCAGTTTTACATTCCGATTCGCCCCTGCAGGTTTACTGTATCCATTGGACCTTCCCATTGGCGATGAAAAACAGAAATTGCATCGGAATTAAATATAAGAGACACAATGCCGACTTAAGTACAGGAAGACTAAGTCTTCATACTGTCTATGTTTTGAGCGTTTCCTGTGTCATCAGTTTTCCTTTCCGATGCACCTCTGCAGGTTTACTATATCCCTTGGACCTTCCCATTCACGATGAAACACAGAAATTTCATCGGAAATAAATATAAGAGACACAATGCCGACTTAAGTATAGGAAGACTGACTCTTCCTACTGTCTATGATTTGAGCGTTTCCTGTGTCACCAGATTTACATTCCGATGCACCTCTGCAGGTTTACTGTATCCCGTGGAGCTTCCCATTGACGATGAAACACAGAAATTGCATCGGAATTAAATATAAGAGACACAATGCCGACTTAAGTACAGGAAGAATGAGTCTTCCTACTGTCTATGTTTTGAGCGTTTCCTGTGTCATCGGTTTTACTTTCCGATGCACCTCTGCCGGTTTACTGTTTCCCTTGGACCTTCCCATTGACGATGAAACACAGAAATTGCATCGGAATTAAATATAGAAGACACAATGCCGACTTAAGTACAGGAAGACAGTGTCTTCCTACTGTCTATGTTTTGAGCGTTTCCTGTGTCACTAGTTTTACATTTCGATGCACCACTGCAGGTTTACTGTATCCCTTGGACCTTCCCATTGACGATGAAACACAGAAATTGCATCGGAATTAAATATAAGAGACACAATGCCGACTTAAATCGAGGAAGAATGAGTCTTCCTACTGTCTATGTGTTGAGCGTTTCCTGTGTCACCAGTTTTACATTCTCATGCACCTCTGCAGGTTTACTGTATCCCTTGGACCTTCCCATTGACGATGAAACACAGAAATTGCATCGGAATTAAATATAAGAGAGACAATGCCGACTTAAGTACAGGAAGACTGAGTCTTCCTACTGTCTGCGTTTTGAGCGTTTCCTGTGTCACCAGTTTTACATTCCGATGCACCTCTGCAGGTTTACTGTATCCCTTGGACCTTCCCATTGACGATGAAACACAGAAATTGCATCGGAATTAAAGATAAGAGACGCAATGCCGACTTATGTACAGGAAGACTGAGTCTTCCTACTGTCTATGTTTTGAGCGTTTCGTGTGACACTAGTTTTACATTCCGATGCACCCTGCAGGTTTACTGTATCCCTTGGACCTTCCCATTGACGATGAAACACAGAAATTGCATCCGAATTAAATATAAGAGACATAATGCCGACTTAAGTACAGGAAGACTGAGTCTTCCTACTCTCTATGTTATGAGCGCATCCTGTGTCACCAGTTTTACATTCTGATGCAGCTCTGCAGGCTTACTGTATCCCTTGGACCTTCCCATTGACGATGAAATACAGAAATTGCATAGGAATTAAATGTAAGAGACACAATGCCGACTTAAGTACAGGAAGACCGAGTCTTCCTACTGTCTATAATTTGAGCGTTTCCTGTGTCACAAGTTTTACATTCCGATGCACCTCTACAGGTTTACTGTATCCGTTGGACCTTCACAGAGACGATGAAACACAGAAATTGCATCGGAATTAAATATAAGAGACACAATGCCGACTTAAGTACAGGAAGACTAAGTCATCCTACTGTCTATGTTTTGAGCGTTTCCTGTGTCATCAGTTTTCCTTTCCGATGCACCTCTGCAGGTTTACTATATCCCTTGGACCTTCCCATTCACGATGAAACACAGAAATTTCATCGGAAATAAATATAAGAGACACAATGCCGACTTAAATATAGGAAGACTGAGTCTTCCTACTGTCTATGATTTGAGCGTTTCCTGTGTCACCAGATTTACATTCCGATGCACCTCTGCAGGTTTACTGTATCACGTGGAGCTTCCCATTGACGATGAAACACAGAAATTGCATCGGAATTAAATATAAGAGACACAATGCCGACTTAAGTACAGGAAGACTAAGTCTTCCTACTGTCTATGTTTTGAGCGTTTCCTGTGTCATCAGTTTTCCTTTCCGATGCACCTCTGCACGTTTACTATATCCCTTGGACCTTCCCATTCACGATGAAACACAGAAATTTCATCGGAAATAAATATAAGAGACACAATGCAGACTTAAGTATAGGAAGACTGAGTCTTCCTACTGTCTATGATTTGAGCGTTTCCTGTGTCACCAGATTTACATTCCGATGCACCTCTGCAGGTTTACTGTATCCCGTGGAGCTTCCCATTGACGATGAAACAGAGAAATTGCATCGGAATTAAATATAAGAGACACAATGCGGACTTAAGTACAGGAAGAATGAGTCTTCCTACTGTCTATGTGTTGAGCGTTTCCTGTGTCACCAGTTTTACATTCTGATGCACCTCTGCAGGTTTACTGTATCCCTTGGACCTTCCCATTGACGATGAAACACAGAAATTGCATCGGAATTAAATATATGAGACACAATGCCGACTTAAGTACACGAAGACTGAGACTTCCTACTGTCTATGATTTGAGCGTTTCCTGTGTCATCAGTTTTACTTTCCGATGCACCTCTGCAGGATTACTATATCCCTTGGACCTTCCCATTCACGATGAAACACAGAAATTTCATCGGAAATAAATATAAGAGACACAATGCCGACTTAAGTACAGGAAGACTGAGTCTTCCTACTGTCTATGTTTTGAGCGTCTCCTGTGTCACCAGTTTTACATTCCGATGCACATCTACAGGGTTTCTGTATCCCTTGGACATTCACAGTGACGATGAAACACAGAAATTGCATCGGAATTAAATATAAGAGACACAATGCCGACTTAAGTACAAGAAAACAGTCTTCTTACAGTCAAAGCTTTGAGCGTTTCCTGTGTCACCAGTTTTACATTCCGATGCACCTCTGCAGGTTTACTGTATCCCTTGGACCTTCCCATTGGCGATGAAACACACAAATTGCATCGCATTTAAATATAAGAGACACAATGCCGTCTTAAGTACAGGAAGACTGAGTCTTCCCACTGTCAATGTTTTGAGCGTTTCTTGTGTCACCAGTTTTACATTCCGATTCGCCCCTGCAGGTTTACTGTATCCATTGGACCTTCCCATTGGCGATGAAAAACAGAAATTGCATCGGAATTAAATATAAGAGACACAATGCCGACTTAAGTACAGGAAGACTAAGTCTTCATACTGTCTATGTTTTGAGCGTTTCCTGTGTCATCAGTTTTCCTTTCCGATGCACCTCTGCAGGTTTACTATATCCCTTGGACCTTCCCATTCACGATGAAACACAGAAATTTCATCGGAAATAAATATAAGAGACACAATGCCGACTTAAGTATAGGAAGACTGACTCTTCCTACTGTCTATGATTTGAGCGTTTCCTGTGTCACCAGATTTACATTCCGATGCACCTCTGCAGGTTTACTGTATCCCGTGGAGCTTCCCATTGACGATGAAACACAGAAATTGCATCGGAATTAAATATAAGAGACACAATGCCGACTTAAGTACAGGAAGAATGAGTCTTCCTACTGTCTATGTGTTGAGCGTTTCCTGTGTCACCAGTTTTACATTCTGATGCACCTCTGCAGGTTTACTGTATCCCTTGGACCTTCCCATTGACGATGAAAAACAGAAATTGCATCGGAATTAAATATAAGAGACACAATGCCGACTTAAGTACAGGAAGACTGAGTCTTCCTACTGTCTATGTTTTGAACGTTTCCTGTGTCATCAGTTTTACTTTCCGATGCACCTCTGCAGGATTACTATATCCCTTGGACCTTCCCATTCACGATGAAACACAGAAATTTCATCGGAAATAAATATAAGAGACACAATGCCGACTTAAGTACAGGAAGACTGAGTCTTCCTACTGTCTATGTTTTGAGCGTTTCCTGTGTCACCAGTTTTACATTCCGATGCACCTCTACAGGTTTACTGTTTCCCTTGGACCTTTCCATTGACAATGAAACACGGAAATTGCATCGTAATTAAATATAAGAGACACAATGCCGACTTAAGTACAGGAAGACTAAGTCTTCCTACTGTCTATGTTTTGAGCGTTTCCTGTGTCATCAGTTTTCCTTTCCGATGCACCTCTGCAGGTTTACTATATCCCTTGGACCTTCCCATTCACGATGAAACACAGAAATTTCATCGGAAATACATATAAGAGACACAATGCCGACTTAAGTATAGGAAGACTGAGTCTTCCTACTGTCTATGATTTGAGCGTTTCCTGTGTCACCAGATTTACATTCCGATGCACCTCTGCAGGATTACTGTATCCCATGGAGCTTCCCATTGACGATGAAACACAGAAATTGCATCGGAATTACATATAAGACACACAATGCCGACTTAAGTACAGGAAGACGGAGTCTTCCTACTGTCTATGATTTGAGCTTTTCCTATGTCACCAGTTTTACATTCCGATGCTCCTCTGCAGGTTTCCTGTATCCCTTGGACCTTCCCATTGACGATGAAACACAGAAATTGTATCGAAATTAAATATAAGAGACACAATGCCGACTTAAGTACAAGAAAACAGTCTTCGTACGGTCAATGATTTGAGCGTTTCCTGAGTCACCAGTTTTACATTCCGATGCACCTCTGCCGGTTTACTGTATCCCTTGGACCTTCCCATTGTTGATGAAACACAGAAATCGCATCGGAATTAAATGTAAGAGACACAATGCCGACTTAAGTACAGGAAGACTGAGTCTTCCTACTGTCAATGTTTTGAGCGTTTCCTGTGTCACCAGTTTTACAATCCGATTCGCCTCTGCAGGTTTACTGTATCCATTGGACCTTCCCATTGACGATGAAAAACAGAAATTGCATCGGAATTAAATATAAGAGACACAATGCCGACTTAAGTACAGGAAGACTAAGTCTTCCTACTGTCTATGTTTTGAGCGTTTCCTGTGTCATCAGGTTTACTTTCCGATGCACCTCTGCAGGTTTACTATATCCCTTGGACCTTCCCATTCACAATGAAACACAGAAATTTCATCGGAAATAAATATAAGAGACACAATGCCGACTTAGGTACAGGAAGACTGAGTCTTCCTACTGTCTATGTTTTGAGCGTTTCCTGTGTCACCAGTTATACATTCCGATGCACCTCTGCAGGTTTACTGTATCCCTTGGACCTTCCCATTGGCGATGAAACACACAAATTGCATCGAATGTAAATATAAGAGACACAATGCCGACATAAGTACAGGAGTCTTCCTACTGTCAATGTTTTGAGCGTTTCTTGTGTCACCAGTTTTAAATTCCGATTCGCCTCTGCAGGTTTACTGTATCCATTGGACCTTCCCATTGGCGATGAAAAACAGAAATTGCATCGGAATTAAATATAAGAGACACAATGCCGACTTAAGTACAGGAAGACTAAGTCTTCCTACTGTCTATGTTTTGAGCGTTTCCTGTGTCATCAGTTTTCCTTTCCGATGCACCTCTCCAGGTTTACTATATCCCTTCGACCTTCCCATTCACGATCAAACACAGAAATTTCATCGGAAATAAATATAAGAGACACAATGCCGACTTAAGTATAGGAAGACTGAGTCTTCCTACTGTGTATGTTTTGAGCGTTTCCTGTGTCACCAGATTTACATTCCGATGCACCTCTGCAGGATTACTGTATCCCATGGAGCTTCCCATTGACGATGAAACACAGAAATTGCATCGGAATTAAATATAAGACACACAATGCCGACTTAAGTACAGGAAGACGGAGTCTTCCTACTGTCTATGATTTGAGATTTTCCTGTGTCACCAGATTTACATTCCGATGCACCTCTGCAGGTTTACTGTATCCCGTGGAGCTTCCCATTGACGATGAAACACAGAAATTGCATCGGAATTAAATATAAGAGACACAATGCCGACTTAAGTACAGGAAGAATAAGTCTTCCTACTGTCTATGTGTTGAGCGTTTCCTGTGTCACCAGTTTTACATTCTGATGCACCTCTGCAGGTTTACTGTATCCCTTGGACCTTCCCATTGACGATGAAAAACAGAAATTGCATCGGAATTAAATATAAGAGACACAATGCCGACTTAAGTACAGGAAGACTGAGTCTTCCTACTGTCTATGTTTTGAACGTTTCCTGTGTCATCAGTTTTACTTTCCGATGCACCTCTGCAGGATTACTATATCCCTTGGACCTTCCCATTCACGATGAAACACAGAAATTTCATCGGAAATAAATATAAGAGACACAATGCCGACTTAAGTACAGGAAGACTGAGTCTTCCTACTGTCTATGTTTTGAGCGTTTCCTGTGTCACCAGTTTTACATTCCGATGCACCTCTCAGGTTTACTGTTTCCCTTGGACCTTCCCATTGACAATGAAACACGGAAATTGCATCGTAATTAAATATAAGAGTCGCAATGCCGACTTAAGTACAGGAAGACTGAGTCTTCCTACTGTGTATGTTTAGAGCGTTTCGTGTGGAACTAGTTTTACATTCCGATGCACCTCTGCAGGTTTACTGTATCCCTTGGACCTTCCTATTGACGATGAAACACAGAAATTGCATCGGAATTAAATATAAGAGACACAATGCCGACTTAAGTACAGGAAGACTGAGTCTTCCTACTCTCTATGTTTTGAGCGTATCCTGTGTCACCAGTTTTACATTCTGATGCACCTCTGCAGGCTTACTGTATCCCTTGGACCTTCCCATTCACGATGAAACACAGAAATTGCATCGGAATTAAATATAAGAGACACAATGCCGACTTAAGTACAGGAAGACCGAGTCTTCCTACTGTCTATAATTTGAGCGTTTCCTGTGTCACCAGTTTTACATTCCGATGCACCTCTACAGGTGTACTGTATCCGTTGGACCTTCACAGTGACGATGAAACACAGAAATTGCATCGGAAATAAATATAAGAGACACAATGCCGACTTAAGTACAGGAAGACTAAGTCTTCCTACTGTCTATGTTTTGAGCGTTTCCTGTGTCATCAGTTTTCCTTTCCGATGCACCTCTTCAGGTTTACTATATCCCTTGGACCTTCCCATTCACGATGAAACACAGAAATTTCATCGGAAATACATATAAGAGACACAATGCCGACTTAAGTATAGGAAGACTGAGTCTTCCTACTGTCTATGATTTGAGCGTTTCCTGTGTCACCAGATTTACATTCCGATGCACCTCTGCAGGATTACTGTATCCCATGGAGCTTCCCATTGACGATGAAACACAGAAATTGCATCGGAATTAAATATAAGACACACAATGCCGACTTAAGTACAGGAAGACGGAGTCTTCCTACTGTCTATGATTTGAGCGTTTCCTGTGTCACCAGTGTTACATTCCGATGCACCTCTGCCGGTTTACTGTATCCCTTGGACCTTCCCATTGTTGATGAAACACAGAAATCGCATCGGAATTAAATGTAAGAGACACAATGCCGACTTAAGTACAGGAAGACTGAGTCTTCCTACTGTCAATGTTTTGAGCGTTTCCTGTGTCACCAGTTTTACATTCCGATTCGCCTCTGCAGGTTTACTGTATCCATTGGACCTTCCCATTGACGATGAAAAACAGAAATTGCATCGGAATTAAATATAAGAGACTCAATGCCGACTTAAGTACAGGAAGACAAAGTCTTCCTACTGTCTATGATTTGAGCGTTTCCTGTGTCATCAGGTTTACTTTCCGATGCACCTCTGCAGGTTTACTATATCCCTTGGACCTTCCCATTCACAATGAAACACAGAAATTTCATCGGAAATAAATATAAGAGACACAATGCCGACTTAAGTACAGGAAGACTGAGTCTTCCTACTGTCTATGTTTTGAGCGTTTCCTGTGTCACCAGTTATACATTCCGATGCACCTCTGCAGGTTTACTGTATCCCTTGGACCTTCCCATTGGCGATGAAACACACAAATTGCATCGAATGTAAATATAAGAGACACAATGCCGACTTAAGTACAGGAGTCTTCCTACTGTCAATGTTTTGAGCGTTTCTTGTGTCACCAGTTTTACATTCCGATTCGCCTCTGCAGGTTTACTGTATCCATTGGACCTTCCCATTGGCGATGAAAAACAGAAATTGCATCGGAATTAAATATAAGAGACACAATGCCGACTTAAGTACAGGAAGACTAAGTCTTCCTACTGTCTATGTTTTGAGCGTTTCCTGTGTCATCAGTTTTCCTTTCCGATGCACCTCTGCAGGTTTACTATATCCCTTGGACCTTCCCATTCACGATGAAACACAGAAATTTCATCGGAAATAAATATAAGAGACACAATGCCGACTTAAGTATAGGAAGACTGAGTCTTCCTACTGTGTATGTTTTGAGCGTTTCCTGTGTCACCAGATTTACATTCCGATGCACCTCTGCAGGATTACTGTATCCCATGGAGCTTCCCATTGACGATGAAACACAGAAATTGCATCGGAATTAAATATAAGACACACAATGCCGACTTAAGTACAGGAAGACGGAGTCTTCCTACTGTCTATGATTTGAGATTTTCCTGTGTCACCAGATTTACATTCCGATGCACCTCTGCAGGTTTACTGTATCCCGTGGAGCTTCCCATTGACGATGAAACACAGAAATTGCATCGGAATTAAATATAAGAGACACAATGCCGACTGAAGTACAGGAAGAATAAGTCTTCCTACTGTCTATGTGTTGAGCGTTTCCTGTGTCACCAGTTTTACATTCTGATGCACCTCTGCAGGTTTACTGTATCCCTTGGACCTTCCCATTGACGATGAAAAACAGAAATTGCATCGGAATTAAATATAAGAGACACAATGCCGACTTAAGTACAGGAAGACTGAGTCTTCCTACTGTCTATGTTTTGAACGTTTCCTGTGTCATCAGTTTTACTTTCCGATGCACCTCTGCAGGATTACTATATCCCTTGGACCTTCCCATTCACGATGAAACACAGAAATTTCATCGGAAATAAATATAAGAGACACAATGCCGACTTAAGTACAGGAAGACTGAGTCTTCCTACTGTCTATGTTTTGAGCGTTTCCTGTGTCACCAGTTTTACATTCCGATGCACCTCTCAGGTTTACTGTTTCCCTTGGACCTTCCCATTGACAATGAAACACGGAAATTGCATCGTAATTAAATATAAGAGTCGCAATGCCGACTTAAGTACAGGAAGACTGAGTCTTCCTACTGTGTATGTTTAGAGCGTTTCGTGTGGAACTAGTTTTACATTCCGATGCACCTCTGCAGGTTTACTGTATCCCTTGGACCTTCCTATTGACGATGAAACACAGAAATTGCATCGGAATTAAATATAAGAGACACAATGCCGACTTAAGTACAGGAAGACTGAGTCTTCCTACTCTCTATGTTTTGAGCGTATCCTGTGTCACCAGTTTTACATTCTGATGCACCTCTGCAGGCTTACTGTATCCCTTGGACCTTCCCATTCACGATGAAACACAGAAATTGCATCGGAATTAAATATAAGAGACACAATGCCGACTTAAGTACAGGAAGACCGAGTCTTCCTACTGTCTATAATTTGAGCGTTTCCTGTGTCACCAGTTTTACATTCCGATGCACCTCTACAGGTGTACTGTATCCGTTGGACCTTCACAGTGACGATGAAACACAGAAATTGCATCGGAAATAAATATAAGAGACACAATGCCGACTTAAGTACAGGAAGACTAAGTCTTCCTACTGTCTATGTTTTGAGCGTTTCCTGTGTCATCAGTTTTCCTTTCCGATGCACCTCTTCAGGTTTACTATATCCCTTGGACCTTCCCATTCACGATGAAACACAGAAATTTCATCGGAAATACATATAAGAGACACAATGCCGACTTAAGTATAGGAAGACTGAGTCTTCCTACTGTCTATGATTTGAGCGTTTCCTGTGTCACCAGATTTACATTCCGATGCACCTCTGCAGGATTACTGTATCCCATGGAGCTTCCCATTGACGATGAAACACAGAAATTGCATCGGAATTAAATATAAGACACACAATGCCGACTTAAGTACAGGAAGACGGAGTCTTCCTACTGTCTATGATTTGAGCGTTTCCTGTGTCACCAGTGTTACATTCCGATGCACCTCTGCCGGTTTACTGTATCCCTTGGACCTTCCCATTGTTGATGAAACACAGAAATCGCATCGGAATTAAATGTAAGAGACACAATGCCGACTTAAGTACAGGAAGACTGAGTCTTCCTACTGTCAATGTTTTGAGCGTTTCCTGTGTCACCAGTTTTACATTCCGATTCGCCTCTGCAGGTTTACTGTATCCATTGGACCTTCCCATTGACGATGAAAAACAGAAATTGCATCGGAATTAAATATAAGAGACTCAATGCCGACTTAAGTACAGGAAGACTAAGTCTTCCTACTGTCTATGTTTTGAGCGTTTCCTGTGTCATCAGGTTTACTTTCCGATGCACCTCTGCAGGTTTACTATATCCCTTGGACCTTCCCATTCACAATGAAACACAGAAATTTCATCGGAAATAAATATAAGAGACACAATGCCGACTTAAGTACAGGAAGACTGAGTCTTCCTACTGTCTATGTTTTGAGCGTTTCCTGTGTCACCAGTTATACATTCCGATGCACCTCTGCAGGTTTACTGTATCCCTTGGACCTTCCCATTGGCGATGAAACACACAAATTGCATCGAATGTAAATATAAGAGACACAATGCCGACTTAAGTACAGGAGTCTTCCTACTGTCAATGTTTTGAGCGTTTCTTGTGTCACCAGTTTTACATTCCGATTCGCCTCTGCAGGTTTACTGTATCCCTTGGACCTTCCCATTGACGATGAAACACAGAAATTGAATCGGAATTCAATATAAGAGACACAATGCCGACTTAAGTACAAGAAGACTGAGTCTTCCTACTGTCCATGTTTTTAACGTTTCCTGTGTCACTAGTTTTACATTCCGATGCACCTCTGCAGGTTTACTGTGTCCCTTGGACCTTCCCATTGACGATGAAACACAGAAATTGCATCGGAATTAAATATAAGAGACACAATGCCGACTTAAGTACAGGAAGACTGAGTCTTCCTACTGTCTATAATTTGAGCGTTCCCTGTATCACCCGTTTTACATTCCGATGCACATCTACAGGTTTTCTGTATCCCTTGGACATTCACAGTGACGATGAAACACAGAAATTGCATCGGAATTAAATATAAGAGACACAATGCCGACTTAAGTACAAGAAAACAGTCTTCTTACAGTCAATGCTTTGAACGTTTCCTGTGTCACCAGTTTTACATTCCGATGCACCTCTGCAGGTTTCCTGTATCCCTTGGACCTTCCCATTGGCGATGAAACACACAAATTGCATCGAATGTAAATATAAGAGACACAATGCCGACTTAAGTACAGGAGTCTTCCTACTGTCAATGTTTTGAGCGTTTCTTGTGTCACCAGTTTTACATTCCGATTCGCCTCTGCAGGTTTACTGTATCCATTGGACCTTCCCATTGGCGATGAAAAACAGAAATTGCATCGGAATTAAATATAAGAGACACAATGCCGACTTAAGTACAGGAAGACTAAGTCTTCCTACTGTCTATGTTTTGAGCGTTTCCTGTGTCATCAGTTTTCCTTTCCGATGCACCTCTGCAGGTTTACTATATCCCTTGGACCTTCCCATTCACGATGAAACACAGAAATTTCATCGGAAATAAATATAAGAGACACAATGCCGACTTAAGTAGAGGAAGACTGAGTCTTCTTACTGTCTATGATTTGAGCGTTTCCTGTGTCACCAGATTTACATTCCGATGCACCTCTGCAGGTTTACTGTATCCCGTGGAGCTTCCCATTGACGATGAAACACAGAAATTGCATCGGAATTAAATATAAGAGACACAATGCCGACTTAAGTACAGGAAGACTGAGTCTTCCTACTGTCTATGTTTTGAGCGTTTCCTGTGTCACCAGTTTTACATTCCGATTCACATCTGCAGGTTTTCTGTATCCCTTGGACATTCACAGTGACGATGAAACACAGAAATTGCATCGGAATTAAATATAAGAGACACAATGCCGACTTAAGTACAAGAAAACAGTCTTCTTACAGTCAATGCTTTGAGCGCGTCCTGTGTCACCAGTTTTACATTCCGATGCACCTCTGCAGGTTTACTGTATCCCTTGGACCTTCCCATTGGCGATGAAACACACAAATTGCATCGAATTTAAATATAAGAGACACAATGCCGACTTAAGAACAGGAAGACTGAGTCTTCCTACTGTCAATGTTTTGAGCGTTTCTTGTGTCACCAGTTTTACATTCCGATTCGCCTCTGCAGGTTTACTGTATCCATTGGACCTTCCCATTGGCGATGAAAAACAGAAATTGCATCGGAATTAAATATAAGAGACACAATGCCGACTTAAGTACAGGAAGACTAAGTCTTCCTACTGTCTATGTTTTGAGCGTTTCCTGTGTCATCGGTTTTCCTTTCCGATGCACCTCTGCAGGTTTACTATATCCCTTGGACCTTCCCATTCACGATGAAACACAGAAATTTCAACGGAAATAAATATAAGAGACACAATGCCGACTTAAGTACAGGAAGACTGAGTCTTCCTACTGTCTATGATTTGAGCGTTTCCTGTGTCACCAGTTTTACATTCCGATGCACATCTACAGGTTTTCTGTATCCCTTGGACATTCACAGTGACGATGAAACACAGAAATTGCATCGGAATTAAATATAAGAGACACAATGCCGACTTATGTGCAAGAAAACAGTCTTCTTACAGTCAATGCTTTGAGCGTTTCCTGTGTCACCAGTTTAACATTCCGATGCACCACTGCAGGTTTACTGTATCCCTTGGACCTTCCCATTGGCGATGAAACACACAAATTGCATCGAATTTAAATATAAGAGACACAATGCCGACTTAAGTACAGCAAGACAGTGTCTTCCTACTGTCTATGTTTTGAGCGTTTCCTGTGTCACTAGTTTTACATTTCGATGCACCACTGCAGGTTTACTGTATCCCTTGGACCTTCCCATTGACGATGAAAAACAGAAATTGCATCGGAATTAAATATAAGAGACACAATGCCGACTTAAATACAGGAAGAATGAGTCTTCCTACTGTCTATGTGTTGAGCGTTTCCTGTGTCACCAGTTTTACATTCTGGTGCACCTCTGCAGGTTTACTGTATCCCTTGGAGCTTCCCATTGACGATGAAACACAGAAATTGCATCGGAATTAAATATAAGAGACACAATGCCGACTTAAGTACAGAAAGACTGAGTCTTCCTACTGTCTACGTTTTGAGCGTTTCCTGTGTCACCAGTTTTACTTTCTGATGCACATCTACAGGTTTTCTGTATCCCTTGGACATTCACAGTGACGATGAAACACAGAAATTGCATCGGAATTAAATATAAGAGACACAATGCCGACTTAAGTACAAGAAAACAGTCTTCTTACAGTCAATGCTTTGAACGTTTCCTGTGTCACCAGTTTTACATTCCGATGCACCTCTGCAGGTTTTCTGTATCCCTTGGACCTTCCCATTGGCGATGAAACACACAAATTGCATCGAATTTAAATATAAGAGACACAATGCCGACTTAAGTACAGGAAGACTGAGTCTTCCTACTGTCAATGTTTTGAGCGTTTCTTGTGTCACCAGTTTTACATTCCAATTCGCCTCTGCAGGTTTACTGTATCCATTGGACCTTCCCATTGGCGATGAAAGACAGAAATTGCATCGGAATTAAATATAAGAGACACAATGCCGACTTAAGTACAGGAAGACTAAGTCTTCCTACTGTCTATGTTTTGAGCGTTTCCTGTGTCATCAGTTTTCCTTTCCGATGCACCTCTGCAGGTTTACTATATCCCTTGGACCTTCCCATTCACGATGAAACACAGAACTTTCATCGGAAATAAATATAAGAGACACAATGCCGACTTAAGTATAGGAAGACTGAGTCTTCTTACTGTCTATGATTTGAGCGTTTCCTGTGTCACCAGATTTACATTCCGATGCACCTCTGCAGGTTTACTGTATCCCGTGGAGCTTCCCATTGACGATGAAACACAGAAATTGCATCGGAATTAAATATAAGAGACACAATGCCGACTTAAGTACAGGAAGAATGAGTCTTCCTACTGTCTATGTGTTGAGCGTTTCCTGTGTCACCAGTTTTACATTCTGATGCACCTCTGCAGGTTTACTGTATCCCTTGGACCTTCCCATTGACGATGAAAAACAGAAATTGCATCGGAATTAAATATAAGAGACACAATGCCGACTGAAGTACAGGAAGACTGAGTCTTCCTACTGTCTATGATTTGAGCGTTTCCTGTGTCATCAGTTTTACTTTCCGATGCACCTCTGCAGGATTACTATATCCCTTGGACCTTCCCATTCACGATGAAACACAGAAATTTCATCGGAAATAAATATAAGAGACACAATGCCGACTTAAGTACAGGAAGACTGAGTCTTCCTACTGTCTATGTTTTGAGCGTTTCCTGTGTCACCAGTTTTACATTCCGATTCACATCTACAGGTTTTCTGTATCCCTTGGACATTCACAGTGACGATGAAACACAGAAATTGCATCGGAATTAAATATAAGAGACACAATGCCGACTTAAGTACAAGAAAACAGTCTTCTTACAGTCAATGCTTTGAGCGTTTCCTGTGTCACCAGTTTTACATTTCGATGCACCTCTGCAGGTTTACTGTATCCCTTGGACCTTCCCATTGACGATGAAAAACAAAAATTGCATCGGAAATAAATATAAGAGACACAATGCCGACTTAAATACAGGAAGAATGAGTCTTCCTACTGTCTATGTGTTGAGCGTTTCATGTGTCACCAGTTTTACATTCTGATGCACCTCTGCAGGTTTACTGCATCCCTTGGACCTTCCCATTGACGATGAAACACAGAAATTGCATCGGAATTAAATATAAGAGACACAATGCCGACTTAAGTACAGGAAGACTGAGTCTTCCTACTGTCTACGTTTTGAGCGTTTCCTGTGTCACCAGTTTTACATTCCGATTCACCTCTGCAGGTTTACTGTATCGCTTGGAACTTCCCATTGACGACGAAACACAGAAATTGCATCGGAATTAAATATAAGAGACACAATGCCGACTTAAGTACAGGAAGACTAAGTCTTCATACTGCCTATGTTTTGAGCGTTTCCTGTGTCATCAGTTTTACTTTCCGATGCACCTCTGCAGGTTGACTATATCCCTTCGACCTTCCCATTCACGATGAAACACAGAAATTTCATCGGAAATAAATATAAGAGACACAATGCCGACTTAAGTATAGGAAGACTGAGTCTTCCTACTGTCTATGATTTGAGCGTTTCCTGTGTCACCAGTTTTACATTCCGATGCACATGTGCAGGTTTACTGTATCCCGTGGAGCTTCCCATTGACGATGAAACACAGAAGTTGCATCGGAATTAAATATAAGAGACACAATGCCGACTTAAGTACAGGAAGACGGAGTCTTCCTAATGTCTATGATTTGAGCTTTTCCTGTGTCACCAGTTTTACATTCCGATGCACCTCTGCAGGTTTCCTGTATCCCTTGGACCTTCCCATTGACGATGAAACACAGAAATTGCATCGGAATTAAATATAAGAGACACAATGCCGTCTTAAGTACAGGAAGATTGAGTCTTCCTACTCTCTATGTTTTGAGCGTATTCTGTGTCACCAGTTTCACATTCTGATGCACCTCTGCAGCTTTACTGTATCCCTTGGACCTTCCCATTGACGATGAAACACAGAAATTGCATCGGAATTAAATATAAGAGACACAATGCCGACTTAAGTACAGGAAGACTGAGTCTTCCTACTGTCTATAATTTGAGCGTTCCCTGTATCACCCGTTTTACATTCCGATGCACATCTACAGGTTTTCTGTATCCCTTGGACATTCACAGTGACGATGAAACACAGAAATTGCATCGGAATTAAATATAAGAGACACAATGCCGACTTAAGTACAAGAAAACAGTCTTCTTACAGTCAATGATTTGAGCGCGTCCTGTGTCACCAGTTTTACATTCCGATGCACCTCTGCAGGTTTACTGTATCCCTTGGACCTTCCCATTGGCGATGAAACACACAAATTGCATCGAATGTAAATATAAGAGACACAATGCCGACTTAAGTACAGGAGTCTTCCTACTGTCAATGTTTTGAGCGTTTCTTGTGTCACCAGTTTTACATTCCGATTCGCATCTGCAGGTTTACTGTATCCATTGGACCTTCCCATTGGCGATGAAAAACAGAAATTGCATCGGAATTAAATATAAGAGACACAATGCCGACTTAAGTACAGGAAGACTAAGTCTTCCTACTGTCTATGTTTTGAGCGTTTCCTGTGTCATCAGTTTTCCTTTCCGATGCACCTCTGCAGGTTTACTATATCCCTTGGACCTTCCCATTCACGATGAAACACAGAAATTTCATCGGAAATAAATATAAGAGACACAATGCCGACTTAAGTAGAGGAAGACTGAGTCTTCTTACTGTCTATGATTTGAGCGTTTCCTGTGTCACCAGATTTACATTCCGATGCACCTCTGCAGGTTTACTGTATCCTGTGGAGCTTCCCATTGACGATGAAACACAGAATTTGCATCGGAATTAAATATAAGAGACACAATGCCGACTTAAGTACAGGAAGAATGAGTCTTCCTACTGTCTATGTGTTGAGCGTTTCCTGTGTCACCAGTTTTACATTCTGATGCACCTCTGCAGGGTTACTGTATCCCTTGGACCTTCCCATTGACGATGAAAAACAGAAATTGCATCGGAATTAAATATAAGAGACACAATGCCGACTTAAGTACAGGAAGACAGTGTCTTCCTACTGTCTATGTTTTGAGCGTTTCCTGTGTCACTAGTTTTACATTTCGATGCACCACTGCAGGTTTACTGTATCCCTTGGACCTTCCCATTGACGATGAAAAACAGAAATTGCATCGGAATTAAATATAAGAGACACAATGCCGACTTAAATACAGGAAGAATGAGTCTTCCTACTGTCTATGTGTTGAGCGTTTCCTGTGTCACCAGTTTTACATTCTGGTGCACCTCTGCAGGTTTACTGTATCCCTTGGACCTTCCCATTGACGATGAAACACAGAAATTGCATCGGAATTAAATATAAGAGACACAATGCCGACTTAAGTACAGAAAGACTGAGTCTTCCTACTGTCTACGTATTGAGCGTTTCCTGTGTCACCAGTTTTACATTCCGATGCACATCTACAGGTTTTCTGTATCCCTTGGACATTCACAGTGACGATGAAACACAGAAATTGCATCGGATTTAAATATAAGAGACACAATGCCGACTTAAGTACAGGAAGAATGAGTCTTCCTACTGTCTATGTGTTGAGCGTTTCCTGTGTCACCAGTTTTACATTCTGATGCACCTCTGCAGGTTTACTGTATCCCTTGGACCTTCCCATTGGCGATGAAACACACAAATTGCATCGGAATTAAATATAAGAGACACAATGCCGACTTAAGTACAGGAAGAATGAGTCTTCCTACTGTCTATGTGTTGAGCGTTTCCTGTGTCACCCGTTTTACATTCTGATGCACCTCTGCAGGTTTACTGTATCCCTTGGACCTTCCCATTGACGATGAAAAACAGAAATTGCATCGGAATTAAATATAAGAGACACAATGCCGACTTAAATACAGGAAGAATGAGTCTTCCTACTGTCTATGTGTTGAGCGTTTCCTGTGTCACCAGTTTTACATTCTGATGCACCTCTGCAGGTTTACTGCATCCCTTGGACCTTCCCATTGACGATGAAACACAGAAATTGCATCGGAATTAAATATAAGAGACACAATGCCGACTTAAGTACAGGAAGACTGAGTCTTCCTACTGTCTACGTCTTGAGCGTTTCCTGTGTCACCAGTTTTACATTCCGATTCACCTCTGCAGGTTTACTGTATCCCTTGGAACTTCCCATTGACGATGAAACACAGAAATTGCATCGGAATTAAATATAAGAGACACAATGCCGACTTAAGTACAGGAAGACTAAGTCTTCATACTGTCTATGTTTTGAGCGTTTCCTGTGTCATCAGTTTTACTTTCCGATGCACCTCTGCAGGTTTACTATATCCCTTCGACCTTCCCATTCACGATGAAACACAGAAATTTCATCGGAAATAAATATAAGAGACACAATGCCGACTTAAGTATAGGAAGACTGAGTCTTCCTACTGTCTATGATTTGAGCGTTTCCTGTGTCACCAGATTTACATTCCGATGCACATGTGCAGGTTTACTGTATCCCGTGGAGCTTCCCATTGACGATGAAACACAGAAATTGCATCGGAATTAAATATAAGAGACACAATGCCGATTTAAGTACAGGAAGACGGAGTCTTCCTAATGTCTATGATTTGAGCTTTTCCTGTGTCACCTGTTTTACATTCCGATGCACCTCTGCAGGTTTCCTGTATCCCTTGGACCTTCCCATTGACGATGAAACACAGAAATTGCATCGGAATTAAATATAAGAGACACAATGCCGTCTTAAGTACAGGAAGATTGAGTCTTCCTACTCTCTATGTTTTGAGCGTATTCTGTGTGACCAGTTTTACATTCTGATGCACCTCTGCAGCTTTACTGTATCCCTTGGACCTTCCCATTGACGATGAAACACAGAAATTGCATCGGAATTAAATATAAGAGACACAATGCCGACTTAAGTACAGGAAGACAGAGTCTTCCTACTGTCTATAATTTGAGCGTTCCTGTGTCACCAGTTTTACATTCCGATGCACCTCTACAGGTTTACTGTATCCGTTGGACCTTCACAGTGACGATGAAACACAGATATTGCATCGGAATTAAATATAAGAGACACAATGCCGACCTAAGTACAGGAAGACTAAGTCTTCCTACTGTCTATGATTTGAGCGTTGCCTGTGTCACCAGATTTACATTCCGATGCACCTCTGCAGGTTTACTGTATCCCATGGAGCTTCCCATTGACGATGAAACACAGAAATTGCATCGGAATTAAATATAAGACACACAATGCCGACTTAAGTACAGGAAGACGGAGTCTTCCTACTGTCAATGATTCAGCTTTTCCTGTGTCACCAGTTTTACACTCCGATGCACCTCTGCAGGTTTTCTGTATCCCTTGGACATTCACAGTGACGATGAAACACAGAAATTGCATCGGAATTAAATATAAGAGACACAATGCCGACTTAAGTATAGGAAGACTGAGTCTTCCTACTGTCTATCATTTGAGCGTTTCCTGTGTCACCAGATTAACATTCCGATGCACATCTGCAGGTTTACTGTATCCCGTGGAGCTTCCCATTGACGATGAAACACAGAAATTGCATCGGAATTAAATATAAGACACACAATGCCGACTTAAGTACAGGAAGACGGAGTCTTCCTAATGTCTATGATTTGAGCTTTTCCTGTGTCACCAGTTTTACATTCCGATGCAACTCTGCAGGTTTCCTGTATCCCTTGGACCTTCCCATTGACGATGAAACACAGAAATTGCATCGGAATTAAATATTAGAGACACAATGCCGACTTAAGTACAGGGAGATTGAGTCTTCCTACTCACTATGTTTTGAGCGTATTCTGTGTCACCAGTTTTACATTCTGATGCACCTCTGCAGCTTTACTGTATCCCTTGGACCTTCCCATTGACGATGAAACACAGAAATTGCATCGGAATTAAATATAAGAGACACAATGCCGACTTAAGTACAGGAAGACAGAGTCTTCCTACTGTCTATAATTTGAGCGTTTCCTTTGTCACCAGTTTTACATTCCGATGCACCTCTACAGGTTTACTGTATCCGTTGGACCTTCACAGTGACGATGAAACACAGATATTGCATCGGAATTAAATATAAGAGACACAATGCCGACTTAAGTACAGGAAGACGGAGTCTTCCTAATGTCTATGATTTGAGCTCTTCCTGTGTCACCAGTTTTACATTCCGATGCACCTCTGCAGGTTTCCTGTATCCCTTGGACCTTCCCATTGACGATGAAACACAGAAATTGCATCGGAATTAAATATAAGAGACACAATGCCGACTTAAGTACAGGAAGATTGAGTCTTCGTACTGTCTATGTGTTGAGCGTTTCCTGTGTCACCAGTTTTACATTCTGATGCACCTCTGCAGGTTTACTGCATCCCTTGGACCTTCCCATTGACGATGAAACACAGAAATTGCATCGGAATTAAATATAAGAGACACAATGCCGACTTAAGTACAGGAAGACTGAGTCTTCCTACTGTCTACGTCTTGAGCGTTTCCTGTGTCACCAGTTTTACATTCCGATTCACCTCTGCAGGTTTACTGTATCCCTTGGAACTTCCCATTGACGATGAAACACAGAAATTGCATCGGAATTAAATATAAGAGACACAATGCCGACTTAAGTACAGGAAGACTAAGTCTTCATACTGTCTATGTTTTGAGCGTTTCCTGTGTCATCAGTTTTACTTTCCGATGCACCTCTGCAGGTTTACTATATCCCTTCGACCTTCCCATTCACGATGAAACACAGAAATTTCATCGGAAATAAATATAAGAGACACAATGCCGACTTAAGTATAGGAAGACTGAGTCTTCCTACTGTCTATGATTTGAGCGTTTCCTGTGTCACCAGATTTACATTCCGATGCACATGTACAGGTTTACTGTATCCCGTGGAGCTTCCCATTGACGATGAAACACAGAAATTGCATCGGAATTAAATATAAGAGACACAATGCCGATTTAAGTACAGGAAGACGGAGTCTTCCTAATGTCTATGATTTGAGCTTTTCCTGTGTCACCTGTTTTACATTCCGATGCACCTCTGCAGGTTTCCTGTATCCCTTGGACCTTCCCATTGACGATGAAACACAGAAATTGCATCGGAATTAAATATAAGAGACACAATGCCGTCTTAAGTACAGGAAGATTGAGTCTTCCTACTCTCTATGTTTTGAGCGTATTCTGTGTGACCAGTTTTACATTCTGATGCACCTCTGCAGTTTTACTGTATCCCTTGGACCTTCCCATTGACGATGAAACACAGAAATTGCATCGGAATTAAATATAAGAGACACAATGCCGACTTAAGTACAGGAAGACAGAGTCTTCCTACTGTCTATAATTTGAGCGTTCCTGTGTCACCAGTTTTACATTCCGATGCACCTCTACAGGTTTACTGTATCCGTTGGACCTTCACAGTGACGATGAAACACAGATATTGCATCGGAATTAAATATAAGAGACACAATGCCGACCTAAGTACAGGAAGACTAAGTCTTCCTACTGTCTATGATTTGAGCGTTGCCTGTGTCACCAGATTTACATTCCGATGCACCTCTGCAGGTTTACTGTATCCCATGGAGCTTCCCATTGACGATGAAACACAGAAATTGCATCGGAATTAAATATAAGACACACAATGCCGACTTAAGTACAGGAAGACGGAGTCTTCCTACTGTCAATGATTCAGCTTTTCCTGTGTCACCAGTTTTACACTCCGATGCACCTCTGCAGGTTTTCTGTATCCCTTGGACATTCACAGTGACGATGAAACACAGAAATTGCATCGGAATTAAATATAAGAGACACAATGCCGACTTAAGTATAGGAAGACTGAGTCTTCCTAATGTCTATCATTTGAGCGTTTCCTGTGTCACCAGATTAACATTCCGATGCACATCTGCAGGTTTACTGTATCCCGTGGAGCTTCCCATTGACGATGAAACACAGAAATTGCATCGGAATTAAATATAAGACACACAATGCCGACTTAAGTACAGGAAGACGGAGTCTTCCTAATGTCTATGATTTGAGCTTTTCCTGTGTCACCAGTTTTACATTCCGATGCAACTCTGCAGGTTTCCTGTATCCCTTGGACCTTCCCATTGACGATGAAACACAGAAATTGCATCGGAATTAAATATTAGAGACACAATGCCGACTTAAGTACAGGGAGATTGAGTCTTCCTACTCTCTATGTTTTGAGCGTATTCTGTGTCACCAGTTTTACATTCTGATGCACCTCTGCAGCTGTACTGTATCCCTTGGACCTTCCCATTGACGATGAAACACAGAAATTGCATCGGAATTAAATATAAGAGACACAATGCCGACTTAAGTACAGGAAGACAGAGTCTTCCTACTGTCTATAATTTGAGCGTTTCCTTTGTCACCAGTTTTACATTCCGATGCACCTCTACAGGTTTACTGTATCCGTTGGACCTTCACAGTGACGATGAAACACAGATATTGCATCGGAATTAAATATAAGAGACACAATGCCGACTTAAGTACAGGAAGACGGAGTCTTCCTAATGTCTATGATTTGAGCTCTTCCTGTGTCACCAGTTTTACATTCCGATGCACCTCTGCAGGTTTCCTGTATCCCTTGGACCTTCCCATTGACGATGAAACACAGAAATTGCATCGGAATTAAATATAAGAGACACAATGCCGACTTAAGTACAGGAAGATTGAGTCTTCCTACTCTCTATGTTTTGAGCGTATTCTGTGTCACCAGTTTTACATTCTGATGCACCTCTGCTGCTTTACTGTATCCCTTGGACCTTCCCATTGACGATGAAACACAGAAATTGCATCGGAATTAAATATAAGAGACACAATGCCGACTTAAGTACAGGAAGACTAAGTCTTCATACTGTCTATGATTTGAGCGTTTCCTGTGTCAGCAGTTTTACTTTCCGATGCACCTCTGCAGCTTTTCTGTATCCCTTGGACCTTCCCATTGACGATGAAACACAGAAATTGTATCGAAATTAAATATAGGAGACACGATGCCGGCTTAAGTACAAGAAAACAGTCTTCGTACGGTCAATGTTTTGAGCGTTTCCTGTGTCACCAGTTTTACATTCCGATGCACCTCTGCCGGTTTACTGTATCCCTTGGACCTTCCCATTGTCGATGAAACACAGAAATCGCATCGGAATTAAATATTGGAGACAATGCCGAGTTAAGTACAGGAAGACTGAGTCTTCCTACTGTCAATGTTCTGAGCGTTTCCTGTGTCACTAGTTTTACATTCTGATGCACCTCTGCAGGTTTACTGTATCCCATGGACCTTCCCATTGATGATGAAACACAGAAATTGCATCGGAATTAAATATAAGAGACACAACGCCGACTTAAGTACAGGAAGACTGAGTCTTCCTACTGTCTATGATTTTAGAGTTTCCTGTGTCACCAGTTTTACAATCTGATGCACCTCTGCAGGTTTTCTGTATCCATTGGACGTTCCCATTGACGAAGAAACACAGAAATTGCATCGGAATTAAATATAAGAGACACAATGCCGACTTAAGTACAGGAAGACTGAGTCTTCCTACTGTCTATGTGTTGAGCGTTTCCTGTGTCAGCAGTTTTACCATCTGATGCACCTCTGCAGGCTTACTCTATCCATTGGACCTTCCCATTGACAATGAAACACAGAAATTGCATCGGAATTAAATATAAGAGACACAATGCCGACTTAAGTACAGGAAGACTGAGTCTTCCTACTGTCTATGTTTTGAGCGTTTCCTGTGTCATCAGTTTTACTTTCCGATGCACCTCTGCAGGATTACTACATCCCTTGGACCTTCCCATTCACGATGAAACACAGAAATTTCATCGGAAATAAATATAAGAGACACAATGCCGACTTAAGTACAGGAAGACTGAGTCTTCCTACTGTCTATGTTTTGAGCGTTTCCTGTGTCACTAGTTTTACATTTCGATGCACCACTGCAGGTTTACTGTATCCCGTGGACCTTCCCATTGACGATGAAACACAGAAATTGCATCGGAATTAAATATAAGAGACACAATGCCGACTTAAATACAGGAAGAATGAGTCTTCCTACTGTCTATGTGTTGAGCGTTTCCTGTGTCACCAGTTTTACATTCTGATGCACCTCTGCAGGTTTACTGTATCCCTTGGACCTTCCCATTGACGATGAAACACAGAAATTGCATCGGAATTAAATATAAGAGACACAATGCCGACTTAAGTACAGGAAGACTGAGTCTTCCTACTGTCTACGCTTTAAGCGTTTCCTGTGTCACCAGTTTTACATTCCGATGCACCTCTGCAGGTTTACTGTATCCCTTGGACCTTCCCATTGACGATGAAACACAGAAATTGCATCGGAATTAAATATAAGAGACGCAATGCCGACCTAAGTACAGGAAGTCTGAGTCTTCCTACTGTCTATGTTTTGAGCGTTTCGTGTGACACTAGTTTTACATTCCGATGCACCTCTGCATGTTTACTGTATCCCTTGGACCTTCCCATTGACTTCGAAACACAGAAATTGCATCGGAATTAAACATAAGAGACACAATGACGGCTTAAGTACAGGAAGACTGAGTCTTCCTACTCTCTATGTTTTGAGCGTATCCTGTGTCACCAGTTTTACATTCTGATGCACCTCTGAAGGCTTACTGTATCCCTTGGACCTTCCCATTGACGATGAAACACAGAAATTGCATCGGAATTAAATATAAGAGACACAATGCCGACTTAAGTACAGGAAGACCGAGTCTTCCTACCGTCTATAATTTGAGCATTTCCTGTGTCACCAGTTTTATATTCCGATGCACCTCTACAGGTTTACTGTATCCGTTGGACCTTCACAGTGACGATGAAACACAGAAATTGCATCGGAATTAAATATAAGAGACACAATGCCGACTTAAGTACAGGAAGACTGAGTCTTCCTACTGTCTATGGTTTAGCGTTTCCTGTGTCACCAGTTTTACAATCTGATGCACCTCTGCAGGTTTACTGTATCCATTGGACCTTCCCATTGACGAAGAATTACAGAAATTGCATCGGAATTAAATATAAGAGACACAATGCCGACTTAAGTACAGGAAGACTGAGTCTTCCTATTGTCTATGTGTTGAGCGTTTCCTGTGTCAGCAGTTTTACAATCTGATGCACCTCTGCAAGTTTTCTGTATCCATTGGACATTCCCATTGACAATGAAACACAGAAATTGCATCGGAATTAAATATAAGAGACACAATGCCGACTTAAGTACAGGAAGACTGAGTCTTCCTACTGGCTATGTTTTGAGCGTTTCCTGTGTCACCAGTTATACACTCCGATGCACCTCTGCAGGTTTACTGTATCCCTTGGACTTTCCCATTATCGATGAAACACCGAAATTGAATCGGAATTCAATATAAGAGACACAATGCCGACTTAAGTACAAGAAGACTGAGTCTTCCTACTGTCTATGTTTTAACGTTTTCTGTGTCACTAGTTTTACATTCCGATGCACCTCTGCAGGTTTACTGTATCCCTTGGACCTTCCCATTGACGATGAAAAACAGAAATTGCATCGGAATTAAATATAAGAGACACAATGCCGACTTAAGTAGAGGAAGACTAATTCTTCCTACTGTCTATAATTTGAGCGTTTCCTGTATCACCAGTTTTACATTCCGATGCACATCTACAGGTTTTCTGTATCCCTTGGACATTCACAGTGACGATGAAACACAGAAATAGCATCGGAATTAAATATAAGAGACACAATGCCGACTTAAGTACAAGAAAACAGTCTTCTAACAGTCAATGTTTTGAGCGTTTCCTGTGTCACCAGTTTTACATTCCGATGCACCTCTGCAGGTTTACTCTATCCCTTGGACCTTCCCATTGGCGATGAAACACACAATTTGCATCGAATTAAAATATAAGAGACACAATGCCGACCGAAGTACAGGAAGACTGAGTCTTCCTACTGTCTATGTTTTGAGCGTTTCCTGTGTCATCAGTTTTACTTTCCGATGCACCTCTGCAGGATTACTATATCCCTTGTACCTTCCCATTCACGATGAAACACAGAAATTTCATCGGAAATCAATATAAGAGACACAATGCCGACTTAAGTACAGGAAGACTGAGTCTTCCTACTGTCTATGTTTTGAGCGTTTCCTGTGTCACCAGTTTTACATTCCGATGCACCTCTGCAGGTGTACTTTTTCCCTTGGACCTTCCCATTGACGATGAAACACAGAAATTGCATCGGAATTAAATATAGAAGACACAATGCCGACTTAACTACAGGAGGACAGTGTCTTCCTACTGTCTATGTTTTGAGCGTTTCCTGTGTCACTAGTTTTACATTTCGATGCACCACTGCAGGTTTACTGTATCCCGTGGACCTTCCCATTGACGATGAAACACAGAAATTGCATCGGAATTAAATATAAGAGACACAATGCCGACTTAAATACAGGAAGAATGAGTCTTCCTACTGTCTACGTTTTAAGCGTTTCCTGTGTCACCAGTTTTACATTCCGATGCACCTCTGCAGGTTTACTGTATCCCTTGGACCTTCCCATTGACGATGAAACATAGAAATTGCATCGGAATTAAATATAAGAGACGCAATGCCGACTTAAGTACAGGAAGACTGAGTCTTCCTTCTGTCTATGTTTTGAGCGTTTCGTGTGACACTAGTTTTACATTCCGATGCACCTCTGCAGGTTTACTGTATCCCTTGGACCTTCCCATTGACGATGAAACACAGAAATTGCATCGGAATTAAATATAAGAGACACAATGCCGACTTAAGTATAGAAAGACTGAGTCTTCCTACTGTCTATGTTTTGAGCGTTTCCTGTGTATCAGTTTTCCTTTCCGATGCACCTCTGCAGGTTTACTATATCCCTTGGACCTTCCCATTCACGATGAAACACAGAAATTTCATCGGAAATAAATATAAGAGACACAATGCCGACCTAAGTATAGGAAGACTGAGTCTTCCTACTGTCTATGATTTGAGCGTTTCCTGTGTCAGCAGATTTACATTCCGATGCACCTCTGCAGGTTTACTGTATCCCGTGGATCTTCCCATTGACGATGAAACACAGAAATTGCATCGGAATTAAATATAAGACACACAATGCCGACTTAAGTACAGGAAGACAGAGTCTTCCTACTGTCTATAATTTGAGCGTTTCCTGTGTCACCAGTTTTACATTCCGATGCACCCCTACAGGTTTACTGTATCCCTTGGACCTTCACAGTGACGATGAAACACAGAAATTGAATCGGAATTAAATATAAGAGACACAATGCCGACTTAAGTACAGGAAGACTAAGTCTTCATACTGTCTATGTTTTGAGCGTTTCCTGTGTCAGCAGATTTACTTTCCGATGCACCTCTGCAGGTTTACTATATCTCTTCGACCTTCCCATTCACGATGAAACACAGAAATTTCATCGGAAAATAGATATAAGAGACACAATGCCGACTTAAGTATAGGAAGACTGAGTCTTCCTACTGTCTATGATTTGAGCGTTTCCTGTGCCACCAGATTTGCATTCCGATGCACCTCTGCAGGTTTACTGTATCCCATGGAGCTTCCCATTGACGATGAAACACAGAAATTGCATCGGAATTAAATATGAGACACACAATGCCGACTTAAGTACAGGAAGACGGAGTCTCCCTACTGTCTATGATTTGAGCTTTTCCTGTGTCACCAGTTTTACATTCCGATGCACCTCTGCAGGTTTACTGTATCCCATGGACCTTCCCATCGATGATGAAACACAGAAATTGAATCGGAATTAAATATAAGAGACACAATGCCGACTTAAGTACAGGAAGACTAAGTCTTCATACTGTCTATGTTTTGAGCGTTTCCTGTGTCAGCAGATTTACTTTCCGATGCACCTCTGCAGGTTTACTATATCTCTTCGACCTTCCCATTCACGATGAAACACAGAAATTTCATCGGAAATAAATATAAGAGACACTATGCCGACTTAAGTACAGGAAGACTGGGTCTTCCTACCGTCTATGTTTTGAGCGTTTCCTGTGTCACCAGTTTTACACTCTGATGCACCTCTGCAGGTTTACTGTATCCCTTGGACTTTCCCATTATCGATGAAACACAGAAATTGCATCGGAATTAAATATAAGAGACACAATGCCGACTTAAGTACAAGGAGACTGAGTCTTCCTACTGTCTATGTTTTTAACGTTTCCTGTGTCACTAATTCTACATTCCGATGCACCTCTGCAGGTATACTGTATCTCTTGGACCTTCCCATTGACGATGAAACACAGAAATTGCATCGGAATTAAATATAAGAGACACAATGCCGACTTAAGTACAGGAAGACTAAGTCTTCCTACTGTCTATAATTTGAGCGTTTCCTGTATCACCAGTTTTACATTCCGATGCACATCTACAGGTTTTCTGTATCCCTTGGACATTCACAGTGACGATGAAACACAGAAATAGCATCGGAATTAAATATAAGAGACACAATGCCGACTTAAGTACAGGAAGACTGAGTCTTCCTACTGTCAATGTTTTGAGCGTTTCTTGTGTCACCAGTTTTACATTCCGATGCACCTCTGCAGGTTTACTTTTTCCCTTGGACCTTCCCATTGACGATGAAACACAGAAATTGCATCGGAATTAAATATAGGAAACACAATGCCGACTAGAGTACAGGAGGACAGTGTCTTCCTACTGTCTATGTTTTGAGCGTTTCCTGTGTCACTAGTTTTACATTTCGATGCACCACTGCAGGTTTACTGTATCCCGTGGACCTTCCCATTGGCGATGAAACACAGAAATTGCATCGGAATTAAATATAAGAGACACAATGCCGACTTAACTACAGGAAGAATGAGTCTTCCTACTGTCTATGTGTTGAGCGTTTCCTGTGTCACCAGTTTTACATTCTGATGCACCTCTGCAGGTTTACTGTATCCCTTGGACCTTCCCATTGACGATGAAACACAGAAATTGCATCGGAATTAAATATAAGAGACACAATGCTGACTTAAGTACAGGAAGACTGAGTCTTCCTACTGTCTACGTTTTAAGCGTTTCCTGTGTCACCAGTTTTACATTCCGATGCACCTCTGCAGGTTTACTGTATCCCTTGGACCTTCCCATTGACGATGAAACACAGAAATTGCATCGGAATTAAATATAAGAGACGCAGTGCCGACTTAAGTACAGGAAGACTGAGTCTTCCTACTGTCTATGATTTGAGCGTTTCGTGTGACACTAGTTTTACATTCCGATGCACCTCTGCAGGTTTACTGTATCCCTTGGACCTTCCCATTGACGATGAAACACAGAAATTGCATCGGAATTAAATATAAGAGACACAATGCCGACTTAATTACAGGAAGACTGAGTCTTCCTACTCTCTATGTTTTGAGCGTATCCTGTTTCACCAGTTTTACACTCTGATGCACCTCTGAAGGCTTACTGTATCCCTTGGACCTTCCCATTGACGATGAAACACAGAAATTGCATCGGAATTAAATATAAGACACACAATGCCGACTTAAGTACAGGAAGACGGAGTCTTCCTACTGTCTATAATTTGAGCGTTTCCTGTGTCATCAGTTTTCCTTTCCGATGCACCTCTGCAGGTTTACTATATCCCTTGGACCTTCCCATTCACGATGAAACACAGATATTTCATGGGAAATAAATATAAGAGACACAATGCCGACTTAATATAGGAAGACTGAGTCTTCCTACTGTCTATGATTTGAGCGTTTCCTGTGTCACCAGATTTACATTCCGATGAACCTCTGCAGGTTTACTGTATCCCGTGGAGCTTCCCATTGACGATGAAACACAGAAATGACATCGGAATTAAATATAAGACACTCAATGCCGACTTAAGTACAAGAAAACAGTCTTCGTACGGTCAATGTTTTGAGCGTTTCCTGTGTCACCAGATTAACATTCCGATGCACCTCTGGAGGTTTACTGTATCCATTGGACCTTCCCATTGACGATGAAAAACAGAAGTTGCATCGGAATTAAATATAAGAGACACAATGCCGACTTAAGTACAGGAAGACTAAGTCTTCCTATTGTCTATGTTTTGAGCGTTTCCTGTGTCATCAGTTTTACTTTCCGATGCACCTCTGCAGGTTTACTATATCCCTTGGACCTTCCCACTCACGATGAAACACAGAAATTTCATCGGAAATGAATATAAGAGACACAATGCCGACTTCAGTGTAGGAAGACTGAGTCTTCCTGCTGTCTATGTTTTGAGCGTTTCCTGTGTCACCAGTTATACATTCCGATGCACCTCTGCAGGTTTACTGTATCCCATGGACCTTCCCATTCACGATGAAACACAGAAATTGAATCGTAATTAAATATAAGAGACACAATGCCGACTTAAGTACAAGAAGACTGAGTCTTCCTGCTGTCTATGTTCTGAACGTTACCTGTGTCACTAGTTTTACATTCCGATGCACCTCTGCAGGTTTACTGTATCCATTGGACCTTCCCATTCACGATGAAACACAGAAATTGCATCGGAATTAAATATAGGAGACACAATGCCGACATAAGTACAGGAAGACTGAGTCTTCCTACTGTCTATGTTTGAGCGTTTCCTGTGTCACCAGTTTTACATTCCGATGCACCTCTGCAGTTTTCCTGTATCCCTTGGACCTTCCCATTGACGATGAAACACAGAAATTGCATCGGAATTAAATATAAGAGACACAATGCCGACTTAAGTACAGGAAGACTGAGTCTTCCCACTGTCTATGATTTGAGCGTTTCGTGTGACACTAGTTTTACATTCCGATGCACCTCTGCAGGTTTACTGTATCCCTTGGACCTTCCCATTGACGATGAAACACAGAAATTGCATCGGAATTAAATATAAGAGACACAATGCCGACTTAAGTACAGGAAGACTGAGTCTTCCTACTCTCTATATTTTGAGCGTATCCTGTTTCACCAGTTTTACATTCTGATGCACCTCTGAAGGCTTACTGTATCCCTTGGACCTTCCCATTGACGATGAAACACAGAAATTGCATCGGAATTAAATATAAGACACACAATGCCGACTTAAGTACAGGAAGACGGAGTCTTCCTACTGTCTATAATTTGAGCGTTTCCTGTGTCATCAGTTTTCCTTTCCGATGCACCTCTGCAGGTTTACTATATCCCTTGGACCTTCCCATTCACGATGAAACACAGATATTTCATGGGAAATAAATATAAGAGACACAATGCCGACTTAATATAGGAAGACTGAGTCTTCCTACTGTCTATGATTTGAGCGTTTCCTGTGTCACCAGATTTACATTCCGATGAACCTCTGCAGGTTTACTGTATCCCGTGGAGCTTCCCATTGACGATGAAACACAGAAATGACATCGGAATTAAATATAAGACACACAATGCCGACTTAAGTACAGGAAGACGGAGTCTTCCTACTGTCTATAATTTGAGCGTTTCCTGTGTCTCCAGTTTTACATTCCGATGCTCCTCTACAGGTTTACTGTATCCCTTGGACCTTCACTGTGACGATGAAACACAGAAATTGAATCGGAATTAAATATAAGAGACACAATTCCGACATAAGTACAGGAAGACTAAGTCCTCATACTGTCTATGTTTTGAGCGTTTCCTGTGTCATCAGTTTTACTTTCCGATGCACCTCTGCAGGTTTCCTATATCCCTTCGACCTTCCCATTCACGATGAAACACAGAAATTTCATCGGAAATAAATATAAGAGACACAATGCCAACTTAAGTATAGGAAGACTGAGTCTTCCTACTGTCTATGATTTGAGCTTTTCCTGTGTCACCAGTTTTACATTCCGATGCAAATCTGCAGGTTTCCTGTATCCCTTGGACCTTCCCATTGACGATGAAACACAGAAATTGTATCGAAATTAAATATAAGAGACACAATGCCGACTTAAGTACAAGAAAACAGTCTTCGTACGGTCAATGTTTTGAGCGTTTCCTGTGTCACCAGATTAACATTCCGATGCACGTCTGCATGTTTACTGTATCCCTTGGACCTTCCCATTGGCGATGAAACACAGAAATTGCATCGGAATTCAATATAACAGACACAATGCCGACTTAAGTACAGGAAGACTGAGTCTTCCTACCGTCTACGTTTTGAGCGTTTCCTGTGTCACCAGTTTTACATTCCGATGCACCTCTGCAGGTTTACTGTATCCCTTGGACCTTCCCATTAACGATGAAACACAGAAATTGCATCGGAGTTAAATATAAGAGACACAATGCCGACTTAAGTACAGGAAGACTGAGTCTTCCTACTGTCTATGTTTTGAGCGTATCGTGTGACACTAGTTTTACATTCCGATGCACCTCTGCAGGTTTACTGTATCCATTGGACCTTCCCACTGACGATGAAACACAGAAATTGCATGGGAATTAAATATAAGAGACACAATGCCGACACAAGTACAGGAAGACTGAGTCTTCCTACAATCTATGTTTTGAGCGTATCCTGTGTCACCAGTTTTACATTCTGATGCACCTCTGCAGGCTTACTGTATTCCTTGGACCTTCCCATTCACGTTGAAACACAGAAATTGCATCGGAATTAAATATAAGAGACACAATGCCGTCTTAAGTACAGGAAGACCGAGTCTTCCTACTGTCTATAATTTGAGCGTTTCCTGTGTCACAAGTTTTACATTCCGATGCACTTCTACAGGTTTACTGTATTCGTTGGACCTTCACAGTGACGATGAAACACAGAAATTGCATCGGAATTAAATATAAGAGACACAAAGCCGACTTATGTACAGGAAGACTAAGTCTTCCTACTGTCTATGTTTTGAGCGTTTCCTGTGTCATCAGTTTTCCTTTCCGATGCACCTCTGCAGAATTACTATAACCCTTGGACCTTCCCATTCACGATGAAACACAGAAATGTCATCGGAAATAAATATAAGAGACACAATGCCGACTTAAGTATAGGAAGACTGACTCTTCCTACTGTCTGTGATTTGAGCGTTTCCTGTGTCACCAGATTTACATTCCGATGCACCTCTGCAGGTTTACTATATCCCGTGGAGCATCACATTGACGTTGAAACACAGAAATTGCATCGGAATTAAATATAAGACACACAATGCCGACTTAAGTACAGGAAGACGGAGTCCTCCTACTGGCTATAATTTGAGCGTTTCCTGTGTCACCAGTTTTACATTCCGATGCACCTGTACAGGTTTACTGTATCCCTTGGACCTTCACAGTGACGATGAAACACTGAAATTGAATCCGAATTAAATATAAGAGACACAATGCCGACTTAAGTACAGGAAGACTAAGTCTTCATACTGTCTATGTTTTGAGCGTTTCCTGTGTCATCATTTTACTTTCCGATGCACCTCTGCAGGTTTACTATATCCCTTCGACCTTCCCATTCACGATGAAACACAGAAATTTCATCGGAAATAAATATAAGAGACACAATGCAGACTTAAATATAGGAAGACTGAGTCTTCCTACTGTCTATGATTTGAGCGTTTCCTGTGTCACCAGATTTACATTCCGATGCACCTCTGCAGGTTTACTGTATCCCGTGGAGCTTCCCATTGACGATGAAACACCGAAATTGCATCGGAATTAAATATAAGACACACAATGCCGACTTAAGTACAGGAAGACGGAGTCTTCCTACTGTCTATGATTTGAGCTTTTCCTGTGTCACCAGTTTTACATTCCGAAGCACCTCTGCAGGTTTCCTGTATCCCTTGGACCTTCCCATTGACGATGAAACACAGAAATTGTATCGAAATTAAATATAAGAGACACAATGCCGACTTAAGTGCAAGAAAACAGTCTTCGTACGGTCAATGTTTTGAGCGTTTCCTGTGTCACCAGTTTTACATTCCGATGCACCTCTGCCGGTATACTGTATCCCTTGGACCTTCCCATTGTCGATGAAACACAGAAATCGCATCGGAATTAAATATAAGAGACACAATGCCGACTTAAGAACAGGAAGACTAAGTCTTCCTACTGTCTGTGTTTTGAGCGTTTCCTGTGTCATCAGTTTTACTTTCCGATGCACCTCTGCAGGTTTACTATATCCCTTGGACCTTCCCACTCACGATGAAACACAGAAATTTCATCGGAAATAAATATAAGAGACACAATGCCGACTTAAGTGTAGGAAGACTGAGTCTTCCTGCTGTCTATGTTTTGAGCGTTTCCTGTGTCACCAGTTATACATTCCGATGCACCTCTGCAGGTTTACTGTATCCCATTGACCTTCCCATTGACGATGAAACACAGAAATTGCATCGGAATTGAATATAAGAGAGAAAACGACGACTTAAGTACAGGAAGACCGAGTCTTCCTACTGTCTATAATTTGAGCGTTTCCTGTGTCACCAGTTTTACATTCCGATGCACCTGTACAGGTTTGATGTATAGCTTGGACCTTCACAGTGACGATGAAACACAGAAATTGCATCGGAATTAAATATAAGAGACACAATTCCGACTTAAGTACAGGAAGACTAAGTCTTACTAGTGTCTATGCTTTGAGCGTTTCCTGTGACATCAGTTTTACTTTCCGATGCACCTCTGAGTTTTACTATATCCCTTGGACCTTCACATTCACGATGAAACACCGAAATTTCGTCGGAAATAAATATAAGAGACACAATGTCGACTTAAGTACAGCAAGACTGAGTCTTCCTACTGTCTATGATTTGAGCGTTTCCTGTGTCACCAGTTTTACACTCCGATGCACCTCTGCAGGTTTACTGTATCCATTGGACCTTCCCATTCACGATGAAATACAGAAATTGAATCGGAATTAAATATAAGAGACACAATGCCGACTTAAGTACAAGAAGACTGAGTCTTCCTGCTGTCTATGTTTTGAACGTTACCTGTGTCACTAGTTTTACATTCCGATGCACCTCTGCAGGTTTACTGTATCCATTGGACCTTCCCATTCACGATGAAACACAGAAATTGCATCGGAATTAAATATAGGAGACACAATGCCGACTTAAGTACAGGAAGACTGAGTCTTCCTACTGTCTATGTTTGAGCGTTTCCTGTGTCACCAGTTTTACATTCCGATGCACCTCTGCAGGTTTCCTATATCCCTTGGACCTTCCCATTGACGATGAAACACAGAAATTGCATCGGAATTAAATATAAGAGACACAATGCCGACTTAAGTACAGGAAGACTGAGTCTTCCTACGGTCTATGTTTTGAGCGTTTCCTGTGTCACCAGTTTTACATTCCGATGCACCTCTGCAGGTTTACTGTTTCCCTTGGACCTTCCCATTGACGATGAAACACAGAAATTGCATCGGAATTAAATATAGGAGACACAATGCCGACTTAAGTACAGGAAGACTGAGTCTTCCTACTGTCTAAGTTTTGAGCGTTTCCTGTGTCACCAGTTTTACATTCCGATGCACCTCTGCAGGTTTACTGTATCCCTTGGACCTTCCCATTGACGATGAAAGACAGAAATTGCATCGGAATTAAATATAAGAGACACAATGCCGACTTAAGTACAGGAAGACTGAGTCTTCCTACTGTCTATGTTTTGAGCGTTTCGTGTGACACTAGTTTTACATTCCGATGCACCTCTGCACGTTTACTGTGTTCCTTGGACCTTCCCATTGGCGATGAAACACAGAAATTGCATCGGAATTAAATATAAGAGACACAATGCCGAGTTAAGTACAGGAAGACTGAGTCTTCCTACTCTCTATGTTTTGAGCGTATCCTGTGTCACCAGTTTTACATTCCGATGCACCTCTGCCGGTTTATTGTATCCCTTGGGCCTTCCCATTGTCGATGAAACACAGAAATCGCATCGGAATTAAATATAAGAGACACAATGCCGACTTAAGTACAGGAAGACTGAGTCTTCCTACTGTCAATGTTTTGAGCGTTTCCTGTGTCACCAGTTTTACATTCCGATTCGCCTCTGCAGGTTTACTGTATCCATTGGACCTTCCCATTGACGATGAAACACAGAAATTGCATCGGAATTAAATATAAGAGACACAATGCCAACTTAAGTACAGGAAGACTAAGTCTTCCTACTGTCTATGTTTTGAGCGTTTCCTGTGTCATCAGTTTTACTTTCCGATGCACCTCTGCAGGTTTACTATATCCCTTGGACCTTCCCATTCATGATGAAACACAGAAATTTCATCGGAAATAAATATAAGAGACACAATGCCGACTTAAGTACAGGAAGACTGAGTCTTCCTACTGTCTATGCTTTGAGCGTTTCCTGTGTCACCAGTTATACATTCCGATGTACCTCTGCAGGTTTACTGTATCCTTTTGACCTTCCCATTGACGATGAAACACAGAAATTGCATCGGAATTAAATATAAGAGACACAATTCCGACTTAAGTACAGGAAGACTGAGTCTTCCTACTGTCAATGTTCTGATCGTTTCCTGTGTCACTAGTTTTACATTGTGATGCACCTCTGCAGGTTTACTGTATCCATTGGACCTTCCTATTGACGAAGAAACACAGAAATGTCATCGGAATTAAATATAAGAGACACAATGCCGACTTAAGTACAGGATCACTGAGTCTTAATACTCTCTATGTTTTGAGCGTTTCCTGTGTCATCGGTTTTACTTTCCGATGGACCTCTGCTGGTTTACTATATCCCTTGGACCTTCCCATTCACGATGAAACACAGTAATTTCATCGGAAATAAATATAAAAGACCCAATGCTGACTAAAGTACAGGAAGACTGAGTCTTCCTAGTGTCTATAATTTGAGCGTTTCCTGTGTCACCAGTTTTACATTCCGATGCACCTGTACAGGTTTACTGTATCCCTTGGAATTCACAGTGACGATGAAACACAGAAATTGCATCGGAATTAAATATAAGAGACACAATGCCGACTTAAGTACAGGAAGACTAAGTCTTCCTAGTGTCTATGTTTTGTGCGTTTCCTGTGTCATCAGTTTTACTTTCCGATGCACCTCTGAGGTTTACTATATCTTTTGGACCTTCCCATTCACAATGAAACACAGAAATTTCATCGGATATAAATATAAGAGACACAATGCCGACTTAAGTACAGCAAGACTGAGTCTTCCTACTGTCTATGATTTGAGCGTTTCCTGTGTCACCAGATTTACATTCCGATGCACCTCTGCTGGTTTACTATATCCCTTGGACCTTCCTATTGACGAAGAAACACAGAAATGTCATCGGAATTAAATATAAGAGACACAATGCCGACTTAAGTACAGGATCACTGAGTCTTAATACTCTCTATGTTTTGAGCGTTTCCTGTGTCACGATGAAACACAGTAATTTCATCGGAAATAAATATAAAAGACCCAATGCCGACTAAAGTACAGGAAGACTGAGTCTTCCTACTGTCTATGTGTTGAGCGTTTCCTGTGTCAGCAGGTTTACAATCTGATGCACCTCTGCAGGTATTCTGTATCCCATGGACCTTCCCATTGACAATGAAACACAGAAATTGCATCGGAATTAAATATAAGAGACAAAATGCCGACTTAAGTACAGGATCACTGAGTCTTAATACTCTCTATGTTTTGAGCGTTTCCTGTGTCATCGGTTTTACTTTCCGATGGACCTCTGCTGGTTTACTATATCCCTTGGACCTTCCCATTCACGATGAAACACAGTAATTTCATCGGAAATAAATATAAAAGACACAATGCCGACTTAAGTACAGGAAGACTGAGTCTTCCTACTGTCTATGTTTTGAGCGTTTCCTGTGTCACCAGTTATACATTCCGATGCACCTCTGCAGGTTTACTGTATCCCATGGACCTTCCCATTGACGATGAAACACAGAAATTGCATCGGAATTAAATATAAGAGACACAATGCCGACTTAAATACAGGAAGAATGAGTCTTCCTACTGTCTATGATTTGAGCGTTTCCTGTGTCACCAGATTTACATTCCGATGCAACTCTGCAGGTTTACTGTATCCCGTGGAGCTTCCCATTGACGATGAAACACAGAAATTGCATCGGATTTAAATATAAGACACACAATGCCGACTTAAGTACAGGAAGACGGAGTCTTCCTACTGTCTATGATTTTAGCTTTTCCTGTGTCACCAGTTTTACATTCCGATGCACCTCTGCAGGTTTCCTGTATCCCTTGGACCTTCCCATTGACGATGAAACACAGAAATTGTATCGAAATTAAATATAAGAGACACAATGCCGACTTAAGTACAAGAAAACAGTCTTCGTACGGTCAATGTTTTGAGCGTTTCCTGTGTCACCAGTTTTACATTCCGACGCACCTCTGCCGGTTTATTGTATCCCTTGGACCTTCCCATTGTCGATGAAACACAGAAATCGCATTGGAATTAAATATAAGAGACACAGTGCCGACATAAGTACAGGAAGACTGAGTCTTCCTACTGTCTATGTTTGAGCGTTTCCTGCGTCACCAGTTTTACATTCCGATGCACCTCAGCGGGTTTTCTGTTTCCCTTGGACCTTCCCATTGACGATGAAACACAGAAATTGCATCGGAATTAAATATAGGAGACACAATGCCGACTTAAGTACAGGAAGACTAAGTCTTCCTACTGTCTATGTTTTGACGTTTCCTGTGTCATCAGTTTTACTTTCCGATGCACCTCTGCAGGTTTACTATATCCCATGGACCTTCCCATTCACGATGAAACACAGAAATTTCATCGGAAATAAATATAAGAGACACAATGCTGACTTAAGTACAGAAAGACTGAGTCTTCCTACTGTCTATGATTTGAGCGTTTCCTGTGTCACCAGTTATACATTCCGATGCACCTCTGCAGGTTTACTGTATCCCTTGGACCTTCCCATTGACGATGAAACACAGAAATTGCATTGAAATTAAATATAAGAGACACAATGCCGACTTAAGTACAGGAAGACTGAGTCTTCCTACTGGCTATGTTTTGAGCGTTTCCTGTGTCACTAGTTTTACATTCCGATGCACCTCTGCAGGTTTACTGTATCCCTTGGATCTTCCCATTCACGCTGAAACACAGAAATGTCATCGGAATTAAATATAAGAGACACAATGCCGACTTAAGTACAAGAAAACAGTCTTCGTACGGTCAATGTTTTGAGCGTTTCCTGTGTCACCAGTTTTACATTCCGATGCACCTCTGCCGGTTTTCTGTACCCTTGGACCTTCCCATTGTCGATGAAACACAGAAATCGCATCGGAATTAAATATAAGAGACACACGCCGACTTAAGTACAGGAAGACTGAGTTTTCCTACTGTCTATGTTTTGAGCGTTTCCTGTGTCACTAGTTTTACATTCCGATGCACCTCTGCAGGTTTACTGTATCCCTTGGACCTTCCCATTCACGCTGAAACACAGAAATGTCATCGGAATTAAATATAAGAGACACAATGCCGACTTAAGTCCAAGAAAACAGTCTTCGTACGGTCAATGTTTTGAGCGTTTCCTGTGTCACCAGTTTTACATTCCGATGCACCTCTGCCGGTTTACTGTACCCTTGGACCTTCCCATTGTCGATGAAACACAGAAATCGCATCGGAATTAAATATAAGAGACACAGTGCCGACTTAAGTACAGGAAGACTAAGTTTTCCTACTGTCTATGTTTTGAGCGTTTCCTGTGTCACCAGTTTTACATTCTGATGCACCTCTGCAGGTTTCCTGTATCCCTTGGACCTTCCCATTGACGATGAAACACAGAAATTGCATCGGAATTAAATATAAGAGACACAATGCCGACATAAGTACACGAAGACTGAGTCTTCCTACTGTCTATGTGTTGAGCGTTTCCTGTGTCACCAGTTTTACATTCCGATTCGCCTCTGCAGGTTTACTGTATTCATTGGACCTTCCCATTGACGATGAGAAACAGAAATTGCTTTGGAATTAAATATAAGAGACACAATGCCGACTTAAGTACAGGAAGACTAAGTCTTCCTACTGTCTATGTTTTGAGCGTTTCCTGTTTCATCAGTTTTACTTTCCTATGCACCTCTGCAGGTTTACTATATCCCTTGGACCTTCCCATTCACGATGAAACACAGAAATTTCATCGGAAATAAATATAAGAGACACAATGCCGACTTAAGTACAGGAAGACTGAGTCTTCCTACTGTCTATGATTTGAGCGTTTCCTGTGTCACCAGTTATACATTCCGTTGCACATCTGCAGGTTTACCGTATCCCTTGGTCCTTCCCATTGACGATGACACACAGAAATTGCATCGGAATTAAATATAAGAGACACAATTCCGACTTAAGTACAGGAAGACTGAGTCTTCCTACTCTCTATGTTTTGAGCGTTTCCTGTGTCACCGGTTTTACATTCCGATGCACCTCTGCAGGTTTACTGTTTCCCTTGGACCTTCCCATTGACGATGAAACACAGAAATTGCATCGGAATTAAATATAGGAGACACAATGCCGACTTAAGTACAGGAAGACAGAGTCTTCGTACTGTCTATGTTTTGAGCGTTTCCTGTGTCACCAGTTTTACATTCCGATGTACCTCTGCAGGTTTACTGTTTCCCTTGGAACTTCCCATTGACGATGAAACACAGAAATTGCATCGGAGTTAAATATAGGAGACATAATGCCGACTTAAGTACAGGAAGACAGAGTCTTCGTACTGTCTATGTTTTGAGCGTTTCCTGTGTCACTAGTTTTACATTTCGATGCACCACTGCAGGTTTACTGTATCCCTTGGACCTTCCCATTGACGATGAAACACAGAAATTGCATCGGAATTAAATATAAGAGACACAATGCCGACTTAAATACAGGAAGATCGAGTCTTCCTACTGTCTATGTTTTGAGCGTTTCGTTTGACACTAGTTGTACATTCCGATGCACCTCTGCAGGTTTATCGTATCCCTTGGACCTTCCCATTGACGATGAAACACAGAAATTGCATCGGAATTAAATATAAGAGACACAATGCCGACTTAAGTACAGGAAGACTGAGTCTTCCTACTCTCTATGTTTTGAGCGTATCCTGTGTCACCAGTTTTACATTCTGATGCACCTCTGCAGGCTTACTGTAACCCTTGGACCTTCCCATTGACGATGAAACACAGAAATTGCATCGGAATTAAATATAAGAGACACAATGCCGACTTAAGTACAGGAAGACCGAGTCTTCCTACTGTCTATAATTTGAGCGTTTCCTGTGTCACCAGTTTTAAATTCCGATGCACCTCTACAGGTTTACTGTATCCGTTGGACCTTCACAGTGACGATGAAACACAGAAATTGCATTGGAATTAAATATAGGAGACACAATGCCGACTTAAGTACAGGAAGACTAAGTCTTCCTACTGTCTATGTTTTGTGCGTTTCCTGTGCCATCAGTTTTCCTTTCCGATGCACCTCTGCAGGTTTACTATATCCCTTGGACCTTCCCATTCACGATGAAACACAGAAACTTCATCGAAAATAAATATAAGAGACACAATGCCGACTTAAGTACAGGAAGACTGATTCTTCCTACTGGCTATGTTTTGAGCGTTTCCTGTGTCACTAGTTTTACATTCCGATGCACCTCTGCAGGTTTACTGTATCCCTTGGACCTTCCCATTCACGCTGAAACACAGAAATGTCATCGGAATTAAATATAAGAGACACAATGCCGACTTAAGTACAAGAAAACAGTCTTCGTACGGTCAATGTTTTGAGCGTTTCCTGTGTCACCAATTTTACATTCCGATGCACCTCTGCCGGTTTATTGTATCCCTTGGACCTTCCCATTGTCGATGAAACACAGAAATCGCATCGGAATTAAATATAAGAGACACAATGCCGACTTAAGTACAGGAAGACTGAGTCTTCCTACTGTCAATGTTTTGAGCGTTTCCTGTGTCACCAGTTTTACATTCCGATTCGCCTCTGCAGGTTTACTGTATCCATTGGACCTTCCCAAATACGATGAAAAACAGAAATTGCTTCGGAATTAAATATAAGAGACACAATGCCGACTTAAGTACAGGAAGACTAAGTCTTCCTACTGTCTATGTTTTGAGCGTTTCCTGTGTCATCAGTTTTACTTTCCGATGCACCTCTGCAGGTTTACTATATCCCTTGGACCTTCCCATTCACGATGAAACACAGAAATTTCATCGGAAATAAATATAAGAGACACAATGCCGACTTAAGTACAGGTAAACTGAGTCTTCCTACTGTCTATGATTTGAGCGTTTCCTGTGTCACCAGTTATACATTCCGATGCACCTCTGCAGGTTTACTGTATCCCTTGGACCTTCCCATTGACGATGAAACACAGAAATTGCATCGAAATTAAATATAAGAGACACAATGCCGACTTAAGTACAGGAAGACTGATTCTTCCTACTGTCTATGTTTTGAGCGTTTCCTGTGTCACTAGTTTTACATTCCGATGCACCTCTGCAGGTTTACTGTATCCCTTGGACCTTCCCATTCACGCTGAAACACAGAAATGTCATCGGAATTAAATATAAGAGACACAATGCCGACTTAAGTACAAGAAAACAGTCTTCGTACGGTCAATGTTTTGAGCGTTTCCTGTGTGACCAGTTTTACATTCCGATGCACCTCTGCCGATTTACTGTACCCTTGGACCTTCCCATTGTCGATGAAACACAGAAATCGCAGCGGAATTAAATATAAGAGACACAATGCCGACTTAAGTACAGGAAGACTGAGTTTTCCTACTGTCTATGTTTTGAGCGTTTCCTGTGTCACCAGTTTTACATTCTGATGCACCTCTGCAGGTTTCCTGTATCCCTTGGACCTTCCCATTGACGATGAAACACAGAAATTGCATCGGAATTAAATATAAGAGACACAATGCCGACTTAAGTACACGAAGACTGAGTCTTCCTACTGTCTATGTGTTGAGCGTTTCCTGTGTCACCAGTTTTACATTCTGATGCACCTCTGCAGGTTTACTGTATCCCTTGGACCCTCCCATTTACAATGAAACACAGAAATTGTATCGGAATTAAATGTAAGAGACACAATGCCGACTTAAGTACAGGTAAACTGAGTCTTCCTACTGTCTATGTTTTGAGCGTTTCCTGTGTTACCAGTTTTACATTCCGATGCACCTCTGCAGGTTTACTGTATCCCTTGGACGTTCCCATTGACGATGAAACACAGAAATTGCATCGGAATTAAATATAAGAGACACAATGCCGACTTAAGTACAGGAAGACTGAGTTTTCCTACTGTCTATGTTTTGAGAGTTTCCTGTGTCACCAGTTTTACATTCTGATGCACCTCTGCAGGTTTCCTGTATCCCTTGGACCTTCCCATTGACGATGAAACACAGAAATTGCATCGGAATTAAATATAAGAGACACAATGCCGACTTAAGTACACGAAGACTGAGTCTTCCTACTGTCTATGTGTTGAGCGTTTCCTGTGTCACCAGTTTTACATTCTGATGCACCTCTGCAGGTTTACTGTATCCCTTGGACCCTCCCATTTACAATGAAACACAGAAATTGTATCGGAATTAAATGTAAGAGACACAATGCCGACTTAAGTACAGGTAAACTGAGTCTTCCTACTGTCTATGTTTTGAGCGTTTCCTGTGTTACCAGTTTTACATTCCGATGCACCTCTGCAGGTTTACTGTATCCCTTGGACGTTCCCATTGACGATGAAACACAGAAATTGCATCGGAATTAAATATAAGAGACACAATGCCGACTTAAGTACAAGAAAACAGTCTTCGTACGGTCAATGTTTTGAGCGTTTCCTGTGTCACCAGTTTTACATTCCGATGCACCTCTGCCAGTTTATTGTATCCCTTGGACCTTCCCATTGTCGATGAAACACAGAAATCGCATCGGAATTAAATATAAGAGACACAATGCCGACTTAAGTACAGGAAGACTGAGTCTTCCTACTGTCAATGTTTTGAGCGTTTCCTGTATCACCAGTTTTACATTCCGATTCGCCTCTGCAGGTTTACTGTATCCATTGGACCTTCCCATTGACGATGAAAAACAGAAATTGCTTCGGAATTAAATATAAGAGACACAATGCCGACTTAAGTACAGGAAGACTAAGTCTTCCTACTGTCTATGTTTTGAGCGTTTCCTGTTTCATCAGTTTTACTTTCCGATGCACCTCTGCAGGTTTACTATATCCCTTGGACCTTCCCATTCACGATGAAACACAGAAATTTCATCGGAAATAAATATAAGAGACACAATGCCGACTTAAGTACAGGAAGACTGAGTCTTCCTACTGTATATGCTTTGAGCGTTTCCTGTGTCACCAGTTTTACATTCCGATGCACCTCTGCAGGTTTACTGTTTCCCTTGGACCTTCCCATTGACGATGAAACACAGAAATTGCATCGGAATTAAATATAGGAGACACAATGCCGACTTAAGTACAGGAAGACAGAGTCTTCGTACTGTCTATGTTTTGAGCGTTTCCTGTGTCACTAGTTTTACATTTCGATGCACCACTGCAGGTTTACTGTATCCCTTGGACCTTCCCATTGACGATGAAACACAGAAATTGCATCGGAATTAAATATAAGAGACACAATGCCGACTTAAATACAGGAAGAATGAGTCTTCCTACTGTCTATGTTTTGAGCGTTTCGTTTGACACTAGTTTTACATTCCGATGCACCTCTGCAGGTTTTTCGTATCCCTTGGACCTTCCCATTGACGATGAAACACAGAAATTGCATGGGAATTAAATATAAGAGACACAATGCCGACTTAAGTACAGGAAGACTGAGTCTTCCTACTCTCTATGTTTTGAGCGTATCCTGTGTCACCAGTTTTACATTCCGATGCACCTCTGCAGGTTTACTGTTTTCTTGGACCTTCCCATTGACGATGAAACACAGAAATTGCATCGGAATTAAATATAGGAGACACAATGCCGACTTAAGTACAGGAAGACAGAGTCCTCGTACTGTCTATGTTTTGAGCGTTTCCTGTGTCACTAGTTTTACATTTCGATGCACCACTGCAGGTTTACTGTATCCCTTGGACCTTCCCATTGACGATGAAACACAGAAATTGCATCGAAATTAAATATAAGAGACACAATGCCGACTTAAGTACAAGAAAACAGTCTTCGTACGGTCAATGATTTGAGCGTTTCCTGTGCCACCAATTTTACATTCCGATGCACCTCTGCCGGTTTATTGTATCCCTTGGACCTTCCCATTGTCGATGAAACACAGAAATCGCATCGGAATTAAATATAAGAGACACAATGCCGACTTAAGTACAGGAAGACTGAGTCTTCCTACTGTCAATGTTTTGAGCGTTTCCTGTGTCACCAGTTTTACATTCCGATTCGCCTCTGCAGGTTTACTGTATCCATTGGACCTTCCCAAATACGATGAAAAACAGAAATTGCTTCGGAATTAAATATAAGAGACACAATGCCGACTTAAGTACAGGAAGACTAAGTCTTCCTACTGTCTATGTTTTGAGCGTTTCCTGTGTCATCAGTTTTACTTTCCGATGCACCTCTGCAGGTTTACTATATCCCTTGGACCTTCCCATTCACGATGAAACACAGAAATTTCATCGGAAATAAATATAAGAGACACAATGCCGACTTAAGTACAGGTAAACTGAGTCTTCCTACTGTCTATGATTTGAGCGTTTCCTGTGTCACCAGTTATACATTCCGATGCACCTCTGCAGGTTTACTGTATCCCTTGGACCTTCCCATTGACGATGAAACACAGAAATTGCATCGAAATTAAATATAAGAGACACAATGCCGACTTAAGTACAGGAAGACTGATTCTTCCTACTGTCTATGTTTTGAGCGTTTCCTGTGTCACTAGTTTTACATTCCGATGCACCTCTGCAGGTTTACTGTATCCCTTGGACCTTCCCATTCACGCTGAAACACAGAAATGTCATCGGAATTAAATATAAGAGACACAATGCCGACTTAAGTACAAGAAAACAGTCTTCGTACGGTCAATGTTTTGAGCGTTTCCTGTGTCACCAGTTTTACATTCCGATGCACCTCTGCCGACTTACTGTACCCTTGGACCTTCCCATTGTCGATGAAACACAGAAATCGCAGCGGAATTAAATATAAGAGACACAATGCCGACTTAAGTACAGGAAGACTGAGTTTTCCTACTGTCTATGTTTTGAGCGTTTCCTGTGTCACCAGTTTTACATTCTGATGCACCTCTGCAGGTTTCCTGTATCCCTTGGACCTTCCCATTGACGATGAAACACAGAAATTGCATCGGAATTAAATATAAGAAACACAATGCCGACTTAAGTACACGAAGACTGAGTCTTCCTACTGTCTATGTGTTGAGCGTTTCCTGTGTCACCAGTTTTACATTCTGATGCACCTCTGCAGGTTTACTGTATCCCTTGGACCCTCCCATTTACAATGAAACACAGAAATTGTATCGGAATTAAATGTAAGAGACACAATGCCGACTTAAGTACAGGTAAACTGAGTCTTCCTACTGTCTATGTTTTGAGCGTTTCCTGTGTTACCAGTTTTACATTCCGATGCACCTCTGCAGGTTTACTGTATCCCTTGGACGTTCCCATTGACGATGAAACACAGAAATTGCATCGGAATTAAATATAAGAGACACAATGCCGACTTAAGTACAAGAAAACAGTCTTCGTACGGTCAATGTTTTGAGCGTTTCCTGTGTCACCAGTTTTACATTCCGATGCACCTCTGCCGGTTTATTGTATCCCTTGGACCTTCCCATTGTCGATGAAACACAGAAATCGCATCGGAATTAAATATAAGAGACACAATGCCGACTTAAGTACAGGAAGACTGAGTCTTCCTACTGTCAATGTTTTGAGCGTTTCCTGTATCACCAGTTTTACATTCCGATTCGCCTCTGCAGGTTTACTGTATCCATTGGACCTTCCCATTGACGATGAAAAACAGAAATTGCTTCGGAATTAAATATAAGAGACACAATGCCGACTTAAGTACAGGAAGACTAAGTCTTCCTACTGTCTATGTTTTGAAAGTTTTCTGTTTCATCAGTTTTACTTTCCGATGCACCTCTGCAGGTTTACTATATCCCTTGGACCTTCCCATTCACGATGAAACACAGAAATTTCATCGGAAATAAATATAAGAGACACAATGCCGACTTAAGTACAGGAAGACTGAGTCTTCCTACTGTATATGCTTTGAGCGTTTCCTGTGTCACCAGTTTTACATTCCGATGCACCTCTGCAGGTTTACTGTTTCCCTTGGACCTTCCCATTGACGATGAAACACAGAAATTGCATCGGAATTAAATATAGGAGACACAATGCCGACTTATGTACAGGAAGACAGAGTCTTCGTACTGTCTATGTTTTGAGCGTTTCCTGTGTCACCAGTTTTACATTCCGATGCACCTCTGCAAGTTTACTGTTTCCCTTGGACCTTCCCATTGACGATGAAACACAGAAATTGCATCGGAATTAAATATAGGAGACACAATGCCGACTTAAGTACAGGAAGACAGAGTCTTCGTACTGTCTATGTTTTGAGCGTTTCCTGTGTCACTAGTTTTACATTTCGATGCACCACTGCAGGTTTACTGTATCCCTTGGACCTTCCCATTGACGATGAAACACAGAAATTGCATCGGAATTAAATATAAGACACAATGCCGACTTAAATACAGGAAGAATGAGTCTTCCTACTGTCTATGTTTTGAGCGTTTCGTTTGACACTAGTTTTACATTCCGATGCACCTCTGCAGGTTTATCGTATCCCTTGGACCTTCCCATTGACGATGAAACACAGAAATTGCATGGGAATTAAATATAAGAGACACAATGCCGACTTAAGTACAGGAAGACTGAGTCTTCCTACTCTCTATGTTTTGAGCGTATCCTGTGTCACCAGGTTTACATTCCGATGCACCTCTGCAGGTTTACTGTTTTCTTGGACCTTCCCATTGACGATGAAACACAGAAATTGCATCGGAATTAAATATAGGAGACACAATGCCGACTTAAGTACAGGAAGACTGAGTCCTCGTACTGTCTATGTTTTGAGCGTTTCCTGTGTCACTAGTTTTACATTTCGATGCACCACTGCAGGTTTACTGTATCCATTGGACCTTCCCATTGACGATGAAACACAGAAATTGCATCGAAATTAAATATAAGAGACACAATGCCGACTTAAGTACAAGAAAACAGTCTTCGTACGGTCAATGTTTTGAGAGTTTCCTGTGTCACCAATTTTACATTCCGATGCACCTCTGCCGGTTTATTGTATCCCTTGGAGCTTCCCATTGTCGATGAAACACAGAAATCGCATCGGAATTAAATATAAGAGACACAATGCCGACTTAAGTACAGGAAGACTGAGTCTTCCTACTGTCAATGTTTTGAGCGTTTCCTGTGTCACCAGTTTTACATTCCGATTCGCCTCTGCAGGTTTACTGTATCCATTGGACCTTCCCAAATACGATGAAAAACAGAAATTGCTTCGGAATTAAATATAAGAGACACAATGCCGACTTAAGTACAGGAAGACTAAGTCTTCCTACTGTCTATGTTTTGAGCGTTTCCTGTGTCATCAGTTTTTCTTTCCGATGCACCTCTGCAGGTTTACTATATCCCTTGGACCTTCCCATTCACGATGAAACACAGAAATTTCATCGGAAATAAATATAAGAGACACAATGCCGACTTAAGTACAGGAAGTCTTCCTACTGTCTATGATTTGAGCGTTTCCTGTGTCACCAGTTATACATTCCGATGCACCTCTGCAGGTTTACTGTATCCCTTGGACCTTCCCATTGACGATGAAACACAGAAATTGCATCGAAATTAAATATAAGAGACACAATGCCGACTTAAGTACAGGAAGACTGATTCTTCCTACTGTCTATGTTTTGAGCGTTTCCTGTGTCACTAGTTTTACATTCCGATGCACCTCTGCAGGTTTACTGTATCCCTTGGACCTTCCCATTCACGCTGAAACACAGAAATGTCATCGGAATTAAATATAAGAGACACAATGCCGACTTAAGTACAAGAAAACAGTCTTCGTACGGTCAATGTTTTGAGCGTTTCCTGTGTCACCAGTTTTACATTCCGATGCACCTCTGCCGATTTACTGTGCCCTTGGACCTTCCCATTGTCGATGAAACACAGAAATCGCAGCGGAATTAAATATAAGAGACACAATGCCGACTTAAGTACAGGAAGACTGAGTTTTCGTACTGTCTATGATTCGAGCGTTTCCTGTGTCACCAGTTTTACATTCTGATGCACCTCTGCAGGTTTCCTGTATCCCTTGGACCTTCCCATTGACGATGAAACACAGAAATTGCATCGGAATTAAATATAAGAGACACAATGCCGACTTAAGTACACGAAGACTGAGTCTTCCTACTGTCTATGTGTTGAGCGTTTCCTGTGTCACCAGTTTTACATTCTGATGCACCTCTGCAGGTTTACTGTATCCCTTGGACCCTCCCATTTACAATGAAACACAGAAATTGTATCGGAATTAAATGTAAGAGACACAATGCCGACTTAAGTACAGGTAAACTGAGTCTTCCTACTGTCTATGTTTTGAGCGTTTCCTGTGTTACCAGTTTTACATTCCGATGCACCTCTGCAGGTTTACTGTATCCCTTGGACGTTCCCATTGACGATGAAACACAGAAATTGCATCGGAATTAAATATAAGAGACACAATGCCGACTTAAGTACAAGAAAACAGTCTTCGTACGGTCAATGTTTTGAGCGTTTCCTGTGTCACCAGTTTTACATTCCGATGCACCTCTGCCGGTTTATTGTATCCTTTGGACCTTCCCATTGTCGATGAAACACAGAAATCGCATCGGAATTAAATATAAGAGACACAATGCCGACTTAAGTACAGGAAGACTGAGTCTTCCTACTGTCAATGTTTTGAGCGTTTCCTGTATCACCAGTTTTACATTCCGATTCGCCTCTGCAGGTTTACTGTATCCATTGGACCTTCCCATTGACGATGAAAAACAGAAATTGCTTCGGAATTAAATATAAGAGACACAATGCCGACTTAAGTACAGGAAGACTAAGTCTTCCTACTGTCTATGTTTTGAGCGTTTCCTGTTTCATCAGTTTTACTTTCCGATGCACCTCTGCAGGTTTGCTATATCCCTTGGACCTTCCCATTCACGATGAAACACAGAAATTTCATCGGAAATAAATATAAGAGACACAATGCCGACTTAAGTACAGGAAGACTGAGTCTTCCTACTGTATATGCTTTGAGCGTTTCCTGTGTCACCAGTTTTACATTCCGATGCACCTCTGCAGGTTTAGTGTTTCCCTTGGACCTTCCCATTGACGATGAAACACAGGTTGGCTGGCTGCTTTTCGAGGAGCTCTTTGCGGTGTGGGGGAGTAGCCATGTATGTGAAAAACGGCATCGCATTTGAGTCAATTGATGTTTCAAAGTACTGCACTGAAAAGGTGTTTGAATGTTGTGCAGGTGTGGTTAAATTTAACGGAGTTAAACTTGTAACTGTTGTTATTTATAGATCCCCAGACTCCGATTTCACAGCATTTTTGCTAAAGCTAGAGGAGGTTCTTGGTTCACTTTATAGGAAATACAAAAAGTTAGTTATATGTGGTGACTTCAATATTAATTGTGTAAGTGATTGTGCAAGGAAGAGGATGCTGCTAGACCTCTTTAATTCATATAATCTTATGCAAAACGTATTCTTTCCAACGAGAGTGCAAGGGAACAGTAGAACAACCATAGACAACATTTTTGTTCATTCCTCATTACTAGAAGGGCATTCTGTTAGAAAAAAGGTGAATGGCCTTTCAGATCATGATGCGCAAAATTTAATTTTAAAAGATTTTTATGCTGCAACTCGTGTTAAATATAGTCATCAGCTGTTCAGGAAAGCTGATCCGGTTGCTGTAGAGACCTTTGTAAACCTTATAAAGGAACAAGAGTGGCAAGATGTTTATAGCGCTGAGACAGTAAACGATAAATATAATGCTTTTCTAAAGACCTTTCTCATGCTCTTTGAAAGTTGCTTTCCGTTACAACGTTTAAAACAGGGTACTAGCACAAACAGGCAGCCTGGGTGGCTGACTAGAGGGATAAGAATATCTTGTAGAACAAAGTGGCAATTATATCAAAACGTTAGAAACAGTCAAAATCTAAATGCAGCAGCCCATTACAAACAGTATTGTAAGGTGCTTAAAAATGTTATTAGGAAGGCAAAAAGTATGTGGTATGCAGATAGAATAGCTAAGTCTCAGGATAAAATTAAAACCATATGGTCAGTCGTAAAGGAAGTTGCTGGTCTGCAGAGACAGGTCGAGGATATAGAATCAGTGCGTAGTGGGAATGTCTGTGTTACTGATAAGTCGCATATATGTACAGTATTTAATAATCACTTTCTGAATATAGCAGATGAACTAAATAGAAACCTAATTCCAACAGGGAATCATATAGCGCTCTTAGAAAAAAGTGTTCCGAGACTGTTACCTGAAATGCTCCTCCATGATACTGACAAGAGGGAGATTGAGTTAATAATTAAATCACTAAAGACCAAGAACTCTCATGGATATGACGGGGTATCTAGCAGAATACTGAAGTATTGTTCTATATATGTTAGCCCAGTACTTAGCCATATCTGTAACTTTTCCTTTAGGAGTGGTCGGTTTCCTGATCGATTAAAATACTCGGTAGTGAAGCCACTTTATAAAAAGGGAGACATTGATAATGTTGACAATTTTAGACCTATTTCTATGCCATCGGTGTTTGCTAAAGTTATCGAGAAGGTTGTATATACAAGGTTACTGGAGCATTTAAATTCACATAATTTGCTGTCAAATGTTCAGTTTGGTTTTAGAAATGGTTTAACAACTGAAAATGCTATATTCTCTTTTCTCTGTGAGGTTTTCGACGGATTAAATAAAAGGTTGCGAACGCTAGGTGTTTTCTTTGATTTAACGAAGGCTTTTGACTGTGTTGACCACAAAATATTACTGCAGAAGTTGGACCATTATGGAGTAAGGGGAGTAGCTTACAATTGGTTCGCCTCTTACTTTAAGAACAGAAAGCAGAGGGTAATTCTCCGCAATATTGAGAGTGGTAGTGATGTTCAGTCCCAATGGGGCACTGTTAAGTGGGGCGTTCCCCAAGGGTCGGTGCTAGGGCCACTGCTGTTTCTTATTTATATAAATGATATGCCTTCTAGTATTACAGGTGATTCAAAAATATTTCTGTTTGCTGATGACACCAGCTTGATAGTGAAGGATCTTGTGTGTAATATTGAAACAGTAACAAATAATTTAGTTCATGAAATAAGTTCGTGGCTTGTGGAAAATAATTTGATGCTAAATCACAGTAAGACTCAGTTTTTACAGTTTCTAACTCACAATTCAACAAGAACTGACATTTTATTCAGACAGAATGGGCATGTTATAAGCGAGACGGAACAGTTCAAGTTCCTAGGCGTACGGATAGATAGTAAGCTGTTGTGGAAAGCCCATGTTCAGGATCTTGTTCAGAAACTAAATGCTGCTTTATTTACCATTAGAACAGTATCTGAAATAAGTGACACTTCAACACGAAAAGTAGTCTACTTCGCATATTTTCATACGCTTATGTCGTATGGTATTATTTTTTGGGGTAATTCTTCTGATTCAAAAAGGGTATTTTTGGCTCAAAAACGGGCTGTTCGAGCTATATGTGGTGTAAGTTCGAGGACCTCTTGTCGACCCCTATTCAAAAATCTGGGAATTCTGACATTGCCCTCACAGTATATATTTTCTTTAATGTCGTTTGTTGTTAGCAATATTAGCCTATTCCCAAGAGTTAGCAGCTTTCACTCAGTTAATACTAGGCAGAAATCAAATTTGCATGTAGAATGCAGTTCCCTGACTCTTGTGCAGAAAGGAGTGCAGTATTCTGCTGCATCCATTTTCAATAAGCTACCACAAGAACTCAAAAATCTTAGCAGTAGCCCAAACTCTTTTAAGTCTAAACTGAAGAGTTTCCTCATGGCTCACTCCTTCTATTCTGTCGAGGAGCTCCTGGAAGAGCTAAAAAATTAAGCAATTTCCAGTGTTACATTGTTGATTGTCTTCATTTAAACTTATGACTTGTCACCTGAATATGTTTTTTTTCTATATTTCATTTTATCTGTTTCTAATATCGTGTTATAATTTCATGTATTGACTCGTTCCATGACCATGGAGATTTCTCCTTAATTTGGTCCCACGGAACAATAAATAAATAAATAAATAAATAAATAAATAAATTGCATCGGAATTAAATATAGGAGACACAATGCCGACTTAAGTACAGGAAGACAGAGTCTTCGTACTGTCTATGTTTTGAGCGTTTCCTGTGTCACTAGTTTTACATTTCGATGCACCACTGCAGGTTTACTGTATCCCTTGGACCTTCCCATTGACGATGAAACACAGAAATTGCATCGGAATTAAATATAAGAGACACAATGCCGACTTAAATACAGGAAGAATGAGTCTTCCTACTGTCTATGTTTTGAGCGTTTCGTTTGACACTAGTTTTACATTCCGATGCACCTCTGCAGGTTTATCGTATCCCTTGGACCTTCCCATTGACGATGAAACACAGAAATTGCATCGGAATTAAATATAAGAGACACAATGCCGACTTAAGTACAGGAAGACTGAGTCTTCCTACTCTCTATGTTTTGAGCGTATCCTGTGTCACCAGTTTTACATTCTGATGCACCTCTGCAGGCTTACTGTAACCCTTGGACCTTCCCATTGACGATGAAACACAGAAATTGCATCGGAATTAAATATAAGAGACACAATGCCGACTTAAGTACAGGAAGACCGAGTCTTCCTACAGTCTATAATTTGAGCGTGTCCTGTGTCACCAGTTTTAAATTCCGATGCACCTCTACAGGTTTACTGTATCCGTTGGACCTTGACAGTGACGATGAAACACAGAAATTGCATCGGAATTAAATATAAGAGACACAATGCCGACTTGAGTACAGGAAGACTAAGTCTTCCTACTGTCTATGTTTTGTGCGTTTCCTGTGCCATCAGTTTTCCTTTCCGATGCACCTCTGCAGGTTTACTATATCCCTTGGACCTTCCCATTCACGATGAAACACAGAAATTTCATCGGAAATAAATATAAGAGACACAATGCCGACTTAAGTATAGGAAGACTGAGTCTTCCTACTGTCTATGATTTGAGCGTTTCCTGTGTCACCAGATTTACATTCCGATGCACCTCTGCAGGTTTACTGTATCCCGTGGAGCTTCCCATTGACGATGAAACACAGAAATTGCATCGGAATTAAATATAAGATTCACAATGCCGACTTAAGTACAGGAAGACGGAGTCTTCCTACTGTCTATGATTTGAGCTTTTCCTGTGTCACCAGTTTTACATTCCGATGCACCTCTGCAGGTTTCCTGTATCCCTTGGACCTTCCCATTGACGATGAAACACAGAAATTGCATCGAAATTAAATATAAGAGACACAATGCCGACTTAAGTACAAGAAAACAGTCTTCGTACGGTCAATGTTTTGAGCGTTTCCTGTGTCACTAGTTTTACATTTCGATGCACCACTGCAGGTTTACTGTATCCCTTGGACCTTCCCATTGACGATGAAACACAGAAATTGCATCGGAATTAAATATAAGAGACACAATGCCGACTTAAATACAGGAAGAATGAGTCTTCCTACTGTCTATGTTTTGAGCGTTTCGTTTGACACTAGTTTTACATTCCGATGCACCTCTGCAGGTTTATCGTATCCCTTGGACCTTCCCATTGACGATGAAACACAGAAATTGCATCGGAATTAAATATAAGAGACACAATGCCGACTTAAGTACAGGAAGACTGAGTCTTCCTACTCTCTATGTTTTGAGCGTATCCTGTGTCACCAGTTTTACATTCTGATGCACCTCTGCAGGCTTACTGTAACCCTTGGACCTTCCCATTGACGATGAAACACAGAAATTGCATCGGAATTAAATATAAGAGACACAATGCCGACTTAAGTACAGGAAGACCGAGTCTTCCTACAGTCTATAATTTGAGCGTGTCCTGTGTCACCAGTTTTAAATTCCGATGCACCTCTACAGGTTTACTGTATCCGTTGGACCTTGACAGTGACGATGAAACACAGAAATTGCATCGGAATTAAATATAAGAGACACAATGCCGACTTGAGTACAGGAAGACTAAGTCTTCCTACTGTCTATGTTTTGTGCGTTTCCTGTGCCATCAGTTTTCCTTTCCGATGCACCTCTGCAGGTTTACTATATCCCTTGGACCTTCCCATTCACGATGAAACACAGAAATTTCATCGGAAATAAATGTAAGAGACACAATGCCGACTTAAGTATAGGAAGACTGAGTCTTCCTACTGTCTATGATTTGAGCGTTTCCTGTGTCACCAGATTTACATTCCGATGCACCTCTGCAGGTTTACTGTATCCCGTGGAGCTTCCCATTGACGATGAAACACAGAAATTGCATCGGAATTAAATATAAGATTCACAATGCCGACTTAAGTACAGGAAGACGGAGTCTTCCTACTGTCTATGATTTGAGCTTTTCCTGTGTCACCAGTTTTACATTCCGATGCACCTCTGCAGGTTTCCTGTATCCCTTGGACCTTCCCATTGACGATGAAACACAGAAATTGCATCGAAATTAAATATAAGAGACACAATGCCGACTTAAGTACAAGAAAACAGTCTTCGTACGGTCAATGTTTTGAGCGTTTCCTGTGTCACCAGTTTTACATTCCGATGCACCTCTGCCGGTTTATTGTATCCCTTGGACCTTCCCATTGTCGATGAAACACAGAAATCGCATCGGAATTAATTTTAAGAGACACAATGCCGACTTAATTACAGGAAGACTGAGTCTTCCTACTGTCAATGTTTTCAGCGTTTCCTGTGTCACCAGTTTTACATTCCGATTCGCCTCTGCAGGTTTACTGTATCCATTGGACCTTCCCAAAAACGATGAAAAACAGAAATTGCTTCGGAATTAAATATAAGAGACACAATGCCGACTTAAGTACAGGAAGACTAAGTCTTCCTACTGTCTATGATTTGAGCGTTTCCTGTGTCACCAGTTATACATTCCGATGCACCTCTGCAGGTTTACTGTATCCCTTGGTCCTTCCCATTGACGATGAAACACAGAAATTGCATCGGAATTAAATATAAGAGACACAATTCCGACTTAAGTACAGGAAGACTGAGTCTTCCTACTGTCAATGTTCTGAGCGTTTCCTGTGTCACTAGTTTTACATTCTGATGCATCTCTGCAGGTTTACTGTATCCCATGGACCTTCCCATCGATGATGAAACACAGAAATTGCATCGGTATTAAATATAAGAGACACAACGCCGACTTTAGTACAGGAAGACTGAGTCTTCCTACTGTATATGTTTTGAGCGTTTCCTGTGTCACCAGTTTTACATTCCGATGCACCTCTACAGGTTTTCTGTATCCATTGGACCTTCCCATTGACAATGAAACACAGAAATTGCATCGGAATTAAATATAAGAGACAAAATGCCGACTTAAGTACAGGAAGACTGAGTCTTCCTACTCTCTATGTTTTGAGCGTTTCCTGTGTCACCAGTTTTACATTCCGATGCACCTCTGCAGGTTTACTGTATCCCTAGGACCTTCCCATTGACGATGAAACACAGAAATTGCATCGGAATTAAATATAAGAGACACAATGCCGACTTAAGTACAGGAAGACTGAGTCTTCCTACTCTCTATGTTTTGAGCGTTTCCTGTGTCACCAGTTTTACATTCCGATGCACCTCTGCAGGTTTCCTGTATCCCTTGGACTTTCCCATTGACGATGAAATACAGAAATTGCATCGGAATTAAATATAAGAGACACAATTCCGACTTAAGTACAGGAAGACTGAGTCTTCCTACTGTCAATGTTCTGAGCGTTTCCTGTGTCACTAGTTTTACATTCTGATGCATCTCTGCAGGTTTACTGTATCCCATGGACCTTCCCATCGATGATGAAACACAGAAATTGCATCGGAATTAAATATAAGAGACACAATGCCGACTTAAGTACGAAAGACTGAGTCTTTCTACTGTCTATGTTTTGAGCGTTTCCTGTTTCACTAGTTTTACATTCCGATGCACCTCTGCAGGTTTACTGTATCCCTTGGAGCTTCCCATTGACGATGAAACCCAGAAATTGCATCGGAATTAAATATAAGAGACCCAATGCCGACTTAAGTACAGGAAGACTGAGTCTTCCTACTGTCTATAATTTGAGCGTTTCCTGTATCACCAGTTTTACATTCCGATGCACATCTACAGGTTTCGTGTATCCCTTGGACATTCACAGTGACGATGAAACACAGAAATTGCATAGGAATTAAATATAAGAGACACAATGCCGACTTAAGTACAGGAAGACTGAGTCTTCCCACTGTCTATGTTTTGAGCGTTTCCTGTGTCATCAGTTTTACATTCCGAAGCACTTCTGCAGGTTTACTGTATCCCTTGGACCTTCCCATTGGCGATGAAACACACAAATTGCATCGAATTTAAATACAAGAGACACAATGCCGACTTAAGTACAGGAAGACTGAGTCTTCCTACTGTCTATGTTTTGAGCGTTTCCTGTGTCACCAGTTATACATTCCGATGCACCTCTGCAGGTTTACTGTATCCCATAGACCTTCCCATTGACGATGAAACACAGAAATTGCATCGGAATTAAATATAAGAGACAAAACGCCGACTTAAGTACAGGAAGACCGAGTCTTCCTACTGTCTATAATTTGAGCGTTTCCTGTGTCACCAGTTTTACACTCTGATGCACCTCTGCAGGTTTACTGTATCCCTTGGACCTTCCCATTCACGATGAAACACAGAAATTGAATCGGAATTAAATATAAGAGACACAATGCCGACTTAAGTACAAGAAGACTGTGTCTTCCTGCTGTCTATGTTTTGAACGTTACCTGTGTCACTAGTTTTACATTCCGATGCACCTTTGCAGGTTTACTGTATCCATTGGACCTTCCCATTCACGATGAAACACAGAAATTGCATCGGAATTAAATATAAGAGACACAATGCCGACATAAGTACTGGAAGACTGAGTCTTCCTACTGTCTATATTTGAGCGTTTCCTGTGTCACCAGTTTTACAATCCGATGCACCTCTGCAGGTTTCCTGTATCCCTTGGACCTTCCCATTGACGATGAAACACAGAAATTGCATCGGAATTAAATATAAGAGACACAATGCCGACTTAAGTACAGGAAGACTGAGTCTTCCTACTCTCTATGTTTTGAGCGTTTCCTGTGTCACCAGTTTTACATTCCGATGCACCTCTGCAGGTTTCCTGTATCCCTTGGACTTTCCCATTGACGATGAAATACAGAAATTGCATCGGAATTAAATATAAGAGACACAATGCCGACTTAAGTACAGGAAGACTGAGTCTTCCTACTGCTATGTTTTGAGCGTTTCCTGTGTAACTAGTTTTACATTCCGATGCACCTCAGCAGGTTTACTGTATCCCTTGGACCTTCCCATTCACGCTGAAACACAGAAATGTCATCGGAATTAAATATAAGAGACACAATGCCGACTTAAGTACAAGAAAACAGTCTTCGTACGGTCAATGTTTTGAGCGTTTCCTGTGTCACCAGTTTTACATTCCGATGCACCTCTGCCGGTTTACTGGACCCTTGGTCCTTCCCATTGTCGATGAAACACAGAAATCGCATCGGAATTAAATATAAGAGACACAATGCCGACTTAAGTACAGGAAGACTGAATTTTCCTACTGTCTATGTTTTGAGCGTTTCCTGTGTCACCAGTCTTACAATCTGATGCACCTCTGCAGGTTTTCTGTATCCCTTGGACCTTCCCATTGTCGATGAAACACAGAAATCGCATCGGAATTAAATATAAGAGACACAATGCCGACTTAAGTACAGGAAGACTGAGTCTTCCTACTGTCAATGTTTTGAGCGTTTCCTGTGTCACCAGTTTTACATTCCGATTCGCCTCTGCAGGTTTACTGTATCCATTGGACCTTCCCATTGACGATGAAAAACAGAAATTGCTTCGGAATTAAATATAAGAGACACAATGCCGACTTAAGTACAGGAAGACTAAGTCTTCCTACTGTCTATGTTTTGAGCGTTTCCTGTTTCATCAGTTTTACTTTCCGATGCAGCTCTGCAGGTTTACTATATCCCTTGGACCTTCCCATTCACGATGAAACACAGAAATTTCATCGGAAATAAATATAAGAGACACAATGCCGACTTAAGTACAGGAAGACTGAGTCTTCCTACTGTCTATGATTTGAGCGTTTCCTGTGTCACCAGTTATACATTCCGATGCACCTCTGCAGGTTTACCGTATCCCTTGGTCCTTCCCATTTACGATGAAACACAGAAATTGCATCGGAATTAAATATAAGAGACACAATAACGACTTAAGTACAGGAAGACTGAGTCTTCCTACTGTCAGTGTTCTGAGCGTTTCCTGTGTCACTAGTTTTACATTCTGATGCATCTCTGCAGGTTTACTGTATCCCATGGACCTTCCCATTGATGATGAAACACAGAAATTGCATCGAAATTAAATATAAGAGACACAACGCCGACTTAATTACAGGAAGACTGAGTCTTCCTACTGTATATACTTTGAGCGTTTCCTGTGTCACCAGTTTTACAATCTGATGCACCTCTGCAGGTTTACTATATCCCTTGCCCCTTCCCATTGACGATGAAACACAGAAATTGCATCGGAATTAAATATAAAAGACACAATGCCGACTTAAAAACAGGAAAACTGAGTCTTCCTACTCTCTATGTTTTGAGCGTTTCCTGTGTCACCAGTTTTACATTCTGATGCACCTCTGCAGTTTTACTGTATCCCTTGGACGTTCCCATTGACGATGAAAAACAGAAATTGCATCGGAATCTAATTTAAGAGACACAATGCCGACTTAAGTACAGGAAGACTAAGTCTTCCTACTGTCTATGTTTTGAGCGTTTCCTGTGTCATCAGTTTTACTTTCCGATGCACCTCTGCAGGTTTACTATATCCCTTGGACCTTCCCATTCACGATGAAACACAGAAATTTCATCGGAAATAAATATAAGAGACACAATGACGACTTAAGTACAAGAAAACAGTCTTCTTTCAGTCTATGTTTTGAGCGTTTCCTGTGTCACCAGTTTTACACTCCGATGCACCTCTGCAGGTTTACTGTATCCCTTGGACCTTCCCATTCACGATGAAACACAGAAATTGCATCGGAATTAAATATAAGAGACACAATGCCGACTTAAGTACAGGAAGACTGAGTCTTAATACTGTCTGTAATTTGAGCGTTTCCTGTGTCACCAGTTTTACACTCCGATGCACCTCTACAGGTTTACTGTATCCCTTGGACCTTCACAGTGAGGATGAAACACTGAAACTGCATCGGAATTAAATATAAGAGACACAATGCCGACTGAAGTACAGGAATACTAAGTCTTCCTACTGTCTATGATTTGAGCTTTTCCTGTGTCATCAGTTTTACTTTCCGATGCACCTCTGCAGGTTTACTATATCCCTAGGACCTTCCCATTGACGATGAAAAACAGAAATTGCATCGGAATTAAATATAAGAGACACAATGCCGACTTAAGTACAGGAAGACTGAGTCTTCCTACTGTCTATGTGTTGAGCGTTTCCTGTGTCAGTAGTTTTACATTCTGATGCACCTCTGCAGGTTTACTGTATCCCTTGGACCCTCCCATTGACAATGAATCACAGAAATTGCATCGGAATTAAATATAAGACACACAATGCCGACTTAAGTACAGGAAGACTGAGTCTTCCTACTGTCTATGTTTTGAGCGTTTCCTGTGTCACCAGTTTTACATTCCGATGCACCTCTGCAGGTTTACTGTATCCCTTGGACCTTCCCATTGACGATGAAACACAGAAATTGCATCGGAATTAAATATAAGAGACACAATGCCGACTTAACTACAGGAAGACTGAGTCTTCCTACTCTCTATGTTTTGAACGTTTCCTGTGTCACTAGTTTTACATTCCGAAGCACCTCTGCAGGTTTACTGTATCCATTGGACCTTCCCATTGACGATGAAACACAGAAATTTCATCGGAATAAAATATAAGAGACACAATGCCGACTTAAAAACAGGAAGACTGAGTCTTCCTACTCTCTATGTTTTGAGCGTTTCCTGTGTCACCAGTTTTACATTCTGATGCACCTCTGCAGTTTTACTGTATCCCTTGGACATTCCCATTGGCGATGAAACACAGATATTGCATCGGAATTAAATATAAGAGACACAATGCCGACTTAAGTACAGGAAGACTGAGTCTTCCTACTGTCTGTAATTTGAGCGTTTCCTGTGTCACCAGTTTTACATTCCGATGCACCTCTACAGGTTTACTGTATCCCTTGGACCTTCACAGTGAGGATGAAACACAGAAATTGCATCGGAATTAAATATAAGAGACACAATGCCGACTTAAGAATAGGAAGACTGAGTCTTCCTACTGTCTACGTTTTGAGCGTTTCCTGTGTCACCAGTTTTACTTTCCGATGCACCTCTGCAGGTTTACTGTATCCCTTGGAGCTTCCCATTCACGATGAAACACAGAAATTTCATCGGAAATAAATATAAGAGACACTATGCCGACTTAAGAATAGGAAGACTGAGTCTTCCTACTGTCTACGTTTTGAGCGTTTCCTGTGTCACCAGTTTTACATTCCGATGCACTTCTGCAGGTTTATTGTATCCCTTGGACCTTCCCATTGACGAAGAAACACAGATATTGCATCGGAATTAAATATGAGAGACACAATGCCGACTTAAGTACAGGAAGACTGAGTCTTCCTACTGTCTATGTTTTGAGCGTTTCCTGTGTCACCTGTTTTACAATCTGATGCACCTCTGTAGGTTTTCTGTATCCATTGGACCATCCCATTGACGAAGAAACACAGAAATTGCATCGGAATTAAATATAAGAGACACAATACCGACTTAAGTACAGGAAGAATGAGTCTTCCTACTGTCTATGTTTTGAGCGTTTCCTGTGTAACTAGTTTTACATTCCGATGCACCTCTGCAGGTTTACTGTATCCCTTGTACCTTCCCATTGACGAAGAAACACAGATATTGCATCGGAATTAAATATAAGAGACACAATGCCGACTTAAAAACATGAAGACTGAGTCTTCCTACTCTCTACGTTTTTAGCGTTTCCTGCGTCACTAGTTTTACATTCTGATGCACCTGTGCAGTTTTACTGTATCCCTTGGACCTTCCCATTGGCGATGAAACACAGAAATTGCATCGGAATTAAATATAAGAGACACAATGCCGACATAGGTACAGGAGGACTGAGTCTTCCTACTGTCTGTAATTTGAGCGTTTCCTGTGTCACCAGTTTTACACTCCGATGCACTTCTACAGGTTTACTGTACTCCTTGGACCTTGACAGTGAGGATGAAACACTGAAATTGCATCGGAATTAAATATAAGAGACACATTGCCGACTTAAGTACAGGAATACTAAGTCTTCCTACTGTCTATGATTTGAGCTTTTCCTGTGTCATCAGTTTTACTTTCCGATGCACCTCTGCAGGTTTACTATATCAATAGGACCTTCCCATTGACGATGAAAAACAGAAATTGCATCGGAATTAAATATAGGAGACACAATGCCGACTTAAGTACAAGAAAACAGTCTTCGTACTCTCAATGTTTGAGCGGTTCCTGTGTCACCAGTTTTACATTCCGATCCACCTCTGCCGGTTTACTGTATCCCTTGGACCTTCCCATTGACGATGAAAAATTGAAATTGCATCGGAATTAAATATAAGAGACACAATGCCGACTTAAGTACAGGAAGACTGAGTCTTCCTACTGTCTGTAATTTGAGCGTTTCCTGTGTCACCAGTTTTACATTCCGATGCACCTCTACAGGTTTACTGTATCCCTTGGACCTTCACAGTGAGGATGAAACACAGAAATTGCATCGGAATTAAATATAAGAGACACAATGCCGACTTAAGAATAGGAAGACTGAGTCTTCCTACTGTCTACGTTTTGAGCGTTTCCTGTGTCACCAGTTTTACTTTCCGATGCACCTCTGCAGGTTTACTGTATCCCTTGGAGCTTCCCATTCACGATGAAACACAGAAATTTCATCGGAAATAAATATAAGAGACACTATGCCGACTTAAGAATAGGAAGACTGAGTCTTCCTACTGTCTACGTTTTGAGCGTTTCCTGTGTCACCAGTTTTACATTCCGATGCACTTCTGCAGGTTTATTGTATCCCTTGGACCTTCCCATTGACGAAGAAACACAGAAATTGCATCGGAACTAAATATGAGAGACACAATGCCGACTTAGTACAGGAAGACTGAGTCTTCCTACTGTCTATGTTTTGAGCGTTTCCTGTGTCACCAGTTTTACATTCCGAAGCACCTCTACAGGTTTACTGTATCCCTTGGACCTTCCCATTGACGAAGAAACACAGAAATTGCATCGGAATTAAATATGAGAGACACATTGCCGACTTAAGTACAGGAAGACTGAGTCTTCCTACTGTCTATGTTTTGAGCGTTTCCTGTGTCACCTGTTTTACAATCTGATGCACCTCTGCAAGTTTTCTGTATCCATTGGACCATCCCATTGACGAAGAAACACAGAAATTGCATCGGAATTAAATATAAGAGACACAATACCGACTTAAGTACAGGAAGAATGAGTCTTCCTACTGTCTATGTTTTGAGCGTTTCCTGTGTAACTAGTTTTACATTCCGATGCACCTCTGCAGGTTTACTGTATCCCTTGTACCTTCCCATTGACGAAGAAACACAGATATTGCATCGGAATTAAATATAAGAGACACAATGCCGACTTAAAAACATGAAGACTGAGTCTTCCTACTCTCTACGTTTTTAGCGTTTCCTGCGTCACTAGTTTTACATTCTGATGCACCTGTGCAGTTTTACTGTATCCCTTGGACCTTCCCATTGGCGATGAAACACAGAAATTGCATCGGAATTAAATATAAGAGACACAATGCCGACATAGGTACAGGAGGACTGAGTCTTCCTACTGTCTGTAATTTGAGCGTTTCCTGTGTCACCAGTTTTACACTCCGATGCACTTCTACAGGTTTACTGTACTCCTTGGACCTTGACAGTGAGGATGAAACACTGAAATTGCATCGGAATTAAATATAAGAGACACATTGCCGACTTAAGTACAGGAATACTAAGTCTTCCTACTGTCTATGATTTGAGCTTTTCCAGTGTCATCAGTTTTACTTTCCGATGCACCTCTGCAGGTTTACTATATCAATAGGACCTTCCCATTGACGATGAAAAACAGAAATTGCATCGGAATTAAATATAGGAGACACAATGCCGACTTAAGTACAAGAAAACAGTCTTCGTACTCTCAATGTTTGAGCGGTTCCTGTGTCACCAGTTTTACATTCCGATCCACCTCTGCAGGTTTACTGTATCCCTTGGACCTTCCCATTGACGATGAAAAACAGAAATTGCATCGGAATTAAATATAAGAAACACAATTCCGACTTAAGTACAGGAAGAATAAGTCTTCCTACTGTCTATGTTTTGAGCGTTTCCTGTGTCATCAGTTTTACTTTCCGATGCACCTCTGCAGGTTTAATATATCCCTTGGACCTTCCCATTCACGATGAAACACAGAAATTTCATCGGAAATAAATATAAGAGACACAATGACGACTTAAGTACAGGAAGACTGAGTCTTCCTACTGTCTATAATTTGAGCGTTTCCTGTATCACCAGGTTTACATTCCGATACACATATACAGGTTTTCTGTATCCCTTGGACCTTCACAGTGACGATGAAACACAGAAATTGCATCGGAATTAAATATAAGAGACACAATGCCGACTTAAGTACAAGAAAACAATCTTCTTACAGTCAATGTTTTGAGCGTTTCCTGTGTCACCAGTTTTACATTCCGATGCACCTCTGCAGGTTTACTGTATCCCTTGGACCTTCCCATTGTCGATGAAACACAGAAATCGCATCGGAATTAAATATAAGTGACACAATGCCCACTTGAGTACAGGAAGACTGAGTCTTCCTACTGTCTATGTTTTGAGCGTTTACTGTGTCGTCAGTTTTACATTCCGATGCACCTCTGCAGGTTTACTGTATCCCTTGGACCTTCCCATTGACGATGAAACACAGAAATTGCATCGGAATTAAATGTAAGAGACACAATGCCGACTTAAGTACAGGAAGACTGAGTCTTCGTACTGTCTATGTTTTGAGCGTTTCCTGTGTCACTAGTATTACATTCCGATGCACCTCTGCAGGTTTACTGTATCCCTTGGACCTTCCCATTCAGGATGAAACACAGAAATTGCATCGGAATTAAATATAAGAGACACAATGCCGACTTCAGTACAAGAAAACAGTCTTCTTTCAATCAATGTTTTGAGCGTTTCCTGTGTCACCAGTTTTACACTCCGATGCACCTCTGCAGGTTTACTGTATCCCTTGGACCTTCCCATTCACGATGAAACACAGAAATTGAATCGGAATTAAATATAAGAGACACAATGCCGACTTAAGTACAAGAAGACTGAGTCTTCCTACTGTCTATGTTTTGAGCGTTTCCTGTGTCACCAGTTTTACAATCTGATACACCTCTGCAGGTTTTCTGTATCCATTGGACCTTCCCATTGACGAAGAAACACAGAAATTGCATCGTAATTAAATATAAGAGACACAATGCCGACTTAAGAACAGGAAGACTGAATCTTCCTACTGTCTATGTGTTGAGCGTTTCCTGTGTCAGTAGTTTTACATTCTGATGCACCTCTGCAGGTTTACTGTATCCCTTGGACCCTCCCATTGACAATGAAACACAGAAATTGCATCGGAATTAAATATAAGACACACAATGCCGACTTAAGTACAGGAAGACTGAGTCATCCTACGGTCTATGTTTTGAGCGTTTCCTGTGTCACCAGTTTTACATTCCGATGCACCTCTGCAGGTTTACTGTATCCCTTGGACCTTCCCATTGACGATGAAACGCAGAAATTGCATCGGAATTAAATATAAGAGACACAATGCCGACTTAACTACAGGAAGACTGAGTCTTCCTACTGTCTGTAATTTGAGCGTTTCCTGTGTCACCAGTTTTACATTCCGATGCACCTCTACAGGTTTACTGTATCCCTTGGACCTTCACAGTGAGGATGAAACACAGAAATTGTATCGGAATTAAATATAAGAGACACAATGCCGACTTAAGAATAGGAAGACTGAGTCTTCCTACTGTCTACGTTTTGAGCGTTTCCTGTGTCACCAGTTTTACTTTCCGGTGCACCTCTGCAGGTTTACTGTATCCCTTGGAGCATCCCATTCACGATGAAACACAGAAATTTCATCGGAAATAAATATAAGAGACACTATGCCGACTTAAGAATAGGAAGACTGAGTCTTCCTACTGTCTACGTTTTGAGCGTTTCCTGTGTCACCAGTTTTACATTCCGATGCACTTCTGCAGGTTTATTGTATCCCTTGGACTTTCCCATTGACGAAGAAACACAGAAATTGCATCGGAATTAAATATGAGAGACACAATGCCGACTTAAGTACAGGAAGACTGATCTTCCTACTGTCTATGTTTTGAGCGTTTCCTGTGTCACCAGTTTTACATTCCGAAGCACCTCTTCAGGTTTCCTGTATCCCTTGGACCTTCCCATTCACGATGAATCACAGAAAATGCATCGAAATTAAATATAAGAGACACAATGCCGACTTAAGTACAAGAAAACAGTCTTCGTACGGTCAATGTTTGAGCGGTTCCTGTGTCACCAGTTTTACATTCCGATGCACCTCTGCCGGTTTACTGTATCCCTCGCACCTTCCCATTGTCGATGAAACACAGAAATCGCATCGGAAGTAAATATACGAGACACAATGACGACTTAAGTACAGGAAAACTGAGTCTTCCTACTCTCTATGCTTTGAGCGTTTCCTGTGTCACCAGTTTTACATTCCGATGCACCTCTGCAGGTTTACTGTATCCCTTGGACCTTCCCATTGACGATGAAACACAGAAATTGCATCGGAATTAAATGTAAGAGACTCAATGCCGACTGAAGTACAGGAAGACTGAGTCTTCCTACTGTTTATGTTTTGAGCGTTTCCTGTGTCACTAGTTTTACATTCCGATGCACCTCTGCAGGTTTACTGTATCCCTTGGACCTTCCCACTCACGATGAAACACAGAAATTTCATCGGAAATAAATATAAGAGACACAATGCCGACTTAAGAACAGGAAGACTGAGTCTTCCTTCTGGCTATGTTTTGAGCGTTTCCTGTGTCACCAGTTTTACACTCCGATGCACCTCTGCAGGTTTACTGTATCCCTTGACCCTTCCCATTCACGATGAAACACAGAAATTGAATCGGAATTAAATATAAGAGACACAATGCCGACTTAAGTACAAGAAGACTGAGTCTTCCTACTGTCTATGTTTTTAACGTTTCCTGTGTCACTAGTTTTACATTCCGATGCACCTCTACAGGTTTGCTGTATTCCTTGGACCTTCCCATTGACGATGAAACACAGAAATTGCATCGGAATTAAATATAAGAGACACAATGCCGACTTCAGTACAGGAAGACTGAGTCTTCCTACTGTCTATAATTTGAGCGTTTCCTGTATCACCAGTTTTACATTCCGATGCACATATACAGGTTTTCTGTATCCCTTGGACCTTCAAAGTGACGATGAAACACAGAAATTGCATCGGAATTAAATATAAGAGACACAATGCGACTTAAGTACAAGAAAACAGTCTTCTTACAGTCAATGTTTTGAGCGTTTCCCTTTGTCACCAGTTTTACATTCCGATGCACATCTGCAGGTTTACTTTATCCATTGGACCTTCCCATTGGCGATGAAACACACAAATTGCATCGAATTTAAATATAAGAAACACAATGCCGACTTAAGTACAGGAAGACTGAGTCTTCCTACTGTCAATGTTTTGTGCGTTTCCTGTGTCACCGGTTTTACATTCCGATCCACCTCTGCCGGTTTACTGTATCCCTTGGACCTTCCCATTGACGATGAAAAATTGAAATTGCATCGGAATTAAATATAAGAGACACAATGCCGACTTAAGTACAGGAAGACTGAGTCTTCCTACTGTCTATGTTTTGAGCGTTTTCTGTGTCGTCAGTTTTACATTCCGATGCACCTCTGCAGGTTTACTGTATCCCTTGGACCTTCCCATTGACGATGAAAAACAGAAATTGCATCGGAATTAAATATAAGAAACACAATTCCGACTTAAGTACAGGAAGAATAAGTCTTCCTACTGTCTATGTTTTGAGCGTTTCCTGTGTCATCAGTTTTACTTTCCGATGCACCTCTGCAGGTTTAATATATCCCTTGGACCTTCCCATTCACGATGAAACACAGAAATTTCATCGGAAATAAATATAAGAGACACAATGACGACTTAATTACAGGAAGACTGAGTCTTCCTACTGTCTATAATTTGAGCGTTTCCTGTATCACCAGGTTTACATTCCGATACACATATACGGGTTTTCTGTATCCCTTGGACCTTCACAGTGACGATGAAACACAGAAATTGCATCGGAATTAAATATAAGAGACACAATGCCGACTTAAGTACAAGAAAACAATCTTCTTACAGTCAATGTTTTGAGCGTTTCCTGTGTCACCAGTTTTACATTCCGATGCACCTCTGCAGGTTTACTGTATCCCTTGGACCTTCCCATTGTCGATGAAACACAGAAATCGCATCGGAATTAAATATAAGTGACACAATGCCCACTTGAGTACAGGAAGACTGAGTCTTCCTACTGTCTATGTTTTGAGCGTTTACTGTGTCGTCAGTTTTACATTCCGATGCACCTCTGCAGGTTTACTGTATCCCTTGGACCTTCCCATTGACGATGAAACACAGAAATTGCATCGGAATTAAATGTAAGAGACACAATGCCGACTTAAGTACAGGAAGACTGAGTCTTCGTACTGTCTATGTTTTGAGCGTTTCCTGTGTCACTAGTATTACATTCCGATGCACCTCTGCAGGTTTACTGTATCCCTTGGACCTTCCCATTCAGGATGAAACACAGAAATTGCATCGGAATTAAATATAAGAGACACAATGCCGACTTCAGTACAAGAAAACAGTCTTCTTTCAATCAATGTTTTGAGCGTTTCCTTGTCACCAGTTTTACACTCCGATGCACCTCTGCAGGTTTACTGTATCCCTTGGACCTTCCCATTCACGATGAAACACAGAAATTGAATCGGAATTAAATATAAGAGACACAATGCCGACTTAAGTACAAGAAGACTGAGTCTTCCTACTGTCTATGATTTGAGCGTTTCCTGTGTCACCAGTTTTACAATCTGATACACCTCTGCAGGTTTTCTGTATCCATTGGACCTTCCCATTGACGAAGAAACACAGAAATTGCATCGTAATTAAATATAAGAGACACAATGCCGACTTAAGCACAGGAAGACTGAATCTTCCTACCGTCTATGTGTTGAGCGTTTCCTGTGTCAGTAGTTTTACATTCTGATGCACCTCTGCAGGTTTACTGTATCCCTTGGACCCTCCCATTGACAATGAAACACAGAAATTGCATCGGAATTAAATATAAGACACACAATGACGACTTAAGTACAGGAAGACTGAGTCTTCCTACGGTCTATGTTTTGAGCGTTTCCTGTGTCACCAGTTTTACATTCCGATGCACCTCTGCAGGTTTACTGTATCCCTTGGACCTTCCCATTGACGATGAAACACAGAAATTGCATCGGAATTAAATATAAGAGACACAATGCCGACTTAACTACAGGAAGACTGAGTCTTCCTACTGTCTGTAATTTGAGCGTTTCCTGTGTCACCAGTTTTACATTCCGATGCACCTCTACAGGTTTACTGTATCCCTTGGACCTTCACAGTGAGGATGAAACACAGAAATTGTATCGGAATTAAATATAAGAGACACAATGCCGACTTAAGAATAGGAAGACTGAGTCTTCCTACTGTCTACGTTTTGAGCGTTTCCTGTGTCACCAGTTTTACTTTCCGGTGCACTTCTGCAGGTTTATTGTATCCCTTGGACCTTCCCATTGACGAAGAAACACAGAAATTGCATCGGAATTAAATATGAGAGACACAATGCCGACTTAAGTACAGGAAGACTAAGTCTTCCTACTGTCTATGTTTTGAGCGTTTCCTGTGTCACCAGTTTTACATTCCGAAGCACCTCTTCAGGTTTCCTGTATCCCTTGGACCTTCCCATTCACGATGAATACAGAAAATGCATCGAAATTAAATATAAGAGACACAATGCGGACTTAAGTACAAGAAAACGGTCTTCGTACGGTCAATGTTTGAGCGGTTCCTGTGTCACCAGTTTTACATTCCGATGCACCTCTGCCGGTTTACTGTATCCCTCGCACCTTCCCATTGTCGATGAAACACAGAAATCGTATCGGAAGTAAATAAACGAGACACAAGGACGACTTAAGTACAGGAAGACTGAGTCTTCCTGCTCTCTATGCTTTGAGCGTTTCCTGTGTCACCAGTTTTACATTCCGATGCACCTCTGCAGGTTTACTGTATCCCTTGGACCTTCCCATTGACGATGAAACACAGAAATTGCATCGGAATTAAATGTAAGAGACTCAATGCCGACTGAAGTACAGGAAGACTGAGTCTTCCTACTGTTTATGTTTTGAGCGTTTCCTGTGTCACTAGTTTTACATTCCGATGCACCTCTGCAGGTTTACTGTATCCCTTGGACCTTCCCACTCACGATGAAACACAGAAATTTCATCGGAAATAAATATAAGAGACACAATGCCGACTTAAGAACAGGAAGACTGAGTCTTCCTTCTGGCTATGTTTTGAGCGTTTCCTGTGTCACCAGTTTTACACTCCGATGCACCTCTGCAGGTTTACTGTATCCCTTGACCCTTCCCATTCACGATGAAACACAGAAATTGAATCGGAATTAAATATAAGAGACACAATGCCGACTTAAGTACAAGAAGACTGAGTCTTCCTACTGTCTATGTTTTTAACGTTTCCTGTGTCACTAGTTTTACATTCCGATGCACCTCTACAGGTTTGCTGTATTCCTTGGACCTTCCCATTGACGATGAAACACAGAAATTGCATCGGAATTAAATATAAGAGACACAATGCCGACTTCAGTACAGGAAGACTGAGTCTTCCTAGTGTCTATAATTTGAGCGTTTCCTGTATCACCAGTTTTACATTCCGATGCACATATACAGGTTTTCTGTATCCCTTGGACCTTCAAAGTGACGATGAAACACAGAAATTGCATCGGAATTAAATATAAGAGACACAATGCGACTTAAGTACAAGAAAACAGTCTTCTTACAGTCAATGTTTTGAGCGTTTCCTGTGTCACCAGTTTTACATTCCGATGCACCTCTGCAGGTTTACTTTATCCATTGGACCTTCCCATTGGCGATGAAACACACAAATTGCATCGAATTTAAATATAAGAGACACAATGCCGACTTAAGTACAGGAAGACTGAGTCTTCCTACTGTCAATGTTTTGTGCGTTTCCTGTGTCACCGGTTTTACATTCCGCTTCGCCTCTGCAGGTTTACTGTATCCATTGGACCTTCCCATTGACGATGAAAAACAGAAATTGCATCGGAATTTTCTATAAGAGACACAATGCCGACTTAAGTACAGGAAGACTAAGTCGTCCTACTGTCTATGTTTTGAGCGTTAACTGTGTCATTAGTTTTACTTTCCGATGCACCTCTGCAGGTTTACTATATCCCTTGGACCTTCCCATTCACGATGAAACACCGAAATTTCATCGGAAATAAGTATCAGAGACACAATGCCGACTTAAGTACAGGAAGACTGAGTCTTCCTACTGTCTATGTTTTGAGCGTTTCCTGTGTCACCAGTTATATATTCCGATGCACCTCAGCAGGTTTACTGTATCCCTTGGACCTTCCCATTGACGATGAAACACAGAAATTGCATCGGAATTAAATATAAGAGACACAATTCCGACTTAAGCACAGGAAGACTTTGTATTCCTACTGTCAATGTTCTGAGCGTTTCCTGTGTCACTAGTTTCACATTCTGATGCACCTCTGCAGGTTTACTGTATCCCATGGACCTTCCCATTGACGATGAAACACAGAAATTGCATCGGAATTAAATATAAGTGACACAACGACGACTTAAGTACAGGAAGACTGAGTCTTCCTACTGTCTATAATTTGAGCCTTTCCTGTGTCACCAGTTTTACATTCCGATGCACCTGTACAGGTTTACTTTATCCCTTGGACCTTCACAGTGACGATGAAACACAGAAATTGCATCGGAATTAAATATAAGAGACACAATGCCGACTTAAGTACACGAAGACTACGTCTTCATACTGTCTATGTTTTGAGCGTTTCCTGTGTCATCAGTTTTACTTTCCGATGCACCTCTGCAGGTTTACTACATCCCTTGGACCTTCCCATTCACGATGAAACACAGAAATTTCATCGGAAATAAATATAAGAGACACAATGCCGACTTAAGTACAGCAAGACTGAGTCTTCCTACTGTCTATGATTTGAGCGTTTCCTGTGTCACCAATTTTACATTACGATGCACCTCTGCAGGTTTACTGTATCTCTTGGACCTTCCCACTGACGATGAAACACAGAAATTGCATCGGAATTAAATATAAGAGACACAATGGCGACTTAAGTACAGGAAGACTGAGTCTTCCTACTGGCTATGTTTTGAGCGTTTCCTGTGTCACCAGTTTTACACTCCGATGCACCTCTGCAGGTTTACTGTATCCCTTGGATCTTCCCATTCACGATGAAACACAGAAATTGAATCGGAATTAAATATAAGAGACACAATGCCGACTTAAGTACAAGTAGACTGAGTCTTCCTGCTGTCTATGCTTTTAACGTTAACTGTGTCTCTAGTTTTACATTCCGATGCACCTCTGCAGGTTTACTGTATCCCTTGGACCTTCCCATTCACGATGAAACACAGAAATTGCATCGGAATTAAATATAAGAGACACAATGCCGACTTAAGTACAGGAAGACTGAGTCTTCCTACTGTCTATGTTTTGAGCGTTTCATGTGTCACTAGTTTTACATTCCGATGTACCTCTGCAGGTTTACTGTATCCCTTGGACCTTCCCATAGACGATTAAAAACAGAAATTGCGTCGGAATTAAATATAAGAGACACAATGCCGACTTAGGTACAGGAAGACTGAGTCTTCCTACTGGCTATGTTTTGAGCGTTTCCTGTGTCACCCGTTTTACACTCCGATGCACCTCTGCAGGTTTACTGTATCTCTTGGACCTTCCCATTCACGATGAAACACAGAAATTGAATCGGAATTAAATATGAGAGACACAATGCCGACTTAAGTACAAGAAGACTGAGTCTTCCTGCTCTCTATGTTTTTAACGTTACCTGTGTCACTAGTTTTACATTTCGATGCACCTCTGCAGGTTTACTGTATCCCTTGGACCTTCCCATTGACGATGAAACACAGAAATTGCATCGAAATTAAATATAAAAGACACAATGCCGACATAAGTACAAGAAAACAGTCTTCGTACGGTCAATGTTTTGAGCGTTTCCTGTGTCACCAGTTTTACATTCCGATGCACCTCTGCCGGTTTAGTGTATCCCTTGGACCATCCCATTGTCGATGAAACACAGAAATTGCATCGGAATTAAATATAAGAGACACAATGCCAACTTAAGTACACGAAGACTCAGTCTTCCTACTGTCTATGTTTTGAGCGTTTCCTGTGTCACTAGTTTTACATTCCGATGCACCTCTGCAGGTTTTCTGTATCCATTGGACCATCCCATTGACGAAGAAACACAGAAATTGCATCGGAATTAAATATAAGAGACACAATACCGACTTAAGTACAGGAAGAATGAGTCTTCCTACTGTCTATGTTTTGAGCGTTTCCTGTGTAACTAGTTTTACATTCCGATGCACCTCTGCAGGTTTACTGTATCCCTTGTACCTTCCCATTGACGAAGAAACACAGATATTGCATCGGAATTAAATATAAGAGACACAATGCCGACTTAAAAACATGAAGACTGAGTCTTCCTACTCTCTACGTTTTTAGCGTTTCCTGTGTCACTAGTTTTACATTCTGATGCACCTGTGCAGTTTTACTGTATCCCTTGGACCTTCCCATTGGCGATGAAACACAGAAATTGCATCGGAATTAAATATAAGAGACACAATGCCGACTTAGGTACAGGAGGACTGAGTCTTCCTACTGTCTGTAATTTGAGCATTTCCTGTGTCACCAGTTTTACACTCCGATGCACTTCTACAGGTTTACTGTACTCCTTGGACCTTGACAGTGAGGATGAAACACTGAAATTGCATCGGAATTAAATATAAGAGACACATTGCCGACTTAAGTACAGGAATACTAAGTCTTCCTACTGTCTATGATTTGAGCTTTTCCTGTGTCATCAGTTTTACTTTCCGATGCACCTCTGCAGGTTTACTATATCAATAGGACCTTCCCATTGACGATGAAAAACAGAACTTGCATCGGAATTAAATATAGGAGACACAATGCCGACTTAAGTACAAGAAAACAGTCTTCGTACTCTCAATGTTTGAGCGGTTCCTGTGTCACCAGTTTTACATTCCGATCCACCTCTGCCGGTTTACTGTATCCCTTGGACCTTCCCATTGACGATGAAAAATTGAAATTGCATCGGAATTAAATATAAGAGACACAATGCCGACTTAAGTACAGGAAGACTGAGTCTTCCTACTGTCTATGTTTTGAGCGTTTTCTGTGTCGTCAGTTTTACATTCCGATGCACCTCTGCAGGTTTACTGTATCCCTTGGACCTTCCCATTGACGATGAAAAACAGAAATTGCATCGGAATTAAATATAAGAAACACAATTCCGACTTAAGTACAGGAAGAATAAGTCTTCCTACTGTCTATGTTTTGAGCGTTTCCTGTGTCATCAGTTTTACTTTCCGATGCACCTCTGCAGGTTTAATATATCCCTTGGACCTTCCCATTCACGATGAAACACAGAAATTTCATCGGAAATAAATATAAGAGACACAATGACGACTTAAGTACAGGAAGACTGAGTCTTCCTACTGTCTATAATTTGAGCGTTTCCTGTATCACCAGGTTTACATTCCGATACACATATACAGGTTTTCTGTATCCCTTGGACCTTCACAGTGACGATGAAACACAGAAATTGCATCGGAATTAAATATAAGAGACACAATGCCGACTTAAGTACAAGAAAACAATCTTCTTACAGTCAATGTTTTGAGCGTTTCCTGTGTCACCAGTTTTACATTCCGATGCACCTCTGCAGGTTTACTGTATCCCTTGGACCTTCCCATTGTCGATGAAACACAGAAATCGCATCGGAATTAAATATAAGTGACACAATGCCCACTTGAGTACAGGAAGACTGAGTCTTCCTACTGTCTATGTTTTGAGCGTTTACTGTGTCGTCAGTTTTACATTCCGATGCACCTCTGCAGGTTTACTGTATCCCTTGGACCTTCCCATTGTCGATGAAACACAGAAATTGCATCGGAATTAAATGTAAGAGACACAATGCCGACTTCAGTACAGGAAGATTGAGTCTTCGTACTGTCTATGTTTTGAGCGTTTCCTGAGTCACTAGTATTACATTCCGATGCACCTCTGCAGGTTTACTGTATCCCCTGGACCTTCCCATTCAGGATGAAACACAGAAATTGCATCGGAATTAAATATAAGAGACACAATGCCGACTTCAGTACAAGAAAACAGTCTTCTTTCAATCAATGTTTTGAGCGTTTCCTGTGTCACCAGTTTTACACTCCGATGCACCTCTGCAGGTTTACTGTATCCCTTGGAGCATCCCATTCACGATGAAACACAGAAATTTCATCGGAAATAAATATAAGAGACACTATGCCGACTTAAGAATAGGAAGACTGAGTCTTCCTACTGTCTACGTTTTGAGCGTTTCCTGTGTCACCAGTTTTACATTCCGATGCATTTCTGCAGGTTTATTGTATCCCTTGGACCTTCCCATTGACGAAGAAACACAGAAATTGCATCGGAATTAAATATGAGAGACACAATGCCGACTTAAGTACAGGAAGACTGAGTCTTCCTACTGTCTATGTTTTGAGCGTTTCCTGTGTCACCAGTTTTACATTCCGAAGCACCTCTTCAGGTTTCCTGTATCCCTTGGACCTTCCCATTCACGATGAATCACAGAAAATGCATCGAAATTAAATATAAGAGACACAATGCCGACTTAAGTACAAGAAAACAGTCTTCGTACGGTCAATGTTTGAGCGGTTCCTGTGTCACCAGTTTTACATTCCGATGCACCTCTGCCGGTTTACTGTATCCCTCGCACCTTTCCATTGTCGATGAAACACAGAAATCGCATCGGAAGTAAATATACGAGACACAATGACGACTTAAGTACAGGAAGACTGAGTCTTCCTACTCTCTATGCTTTGAGCGTTTCCTGTGTCACCAGTTTTACATTCCGATGCACCTCTGCAGGTTTACTGTATCCCTTGGACCTTCCCATTGACGATGAAACACAGAAATTGCATCGGAATTAAATGTAAGAGACTCAATGCCGACTGAAGTACAGGAAGACTGAGTCTTCCTACTGTTTATGTTTTGAGCGTTTCCTGTGTCACTAGTTTTACATTCCGATGCACCTCTGCAGGTTTACTGTATCCCTTGGACCTTCCCACTCACGATGAAACACAGAAATTTCATCGGAAATAAATATAAGAGACACAATGCCGACTTAAGAACAGGAAGACTGAGTCTTCCTTCTGGCTATGTTTTGAGCGTTTCCTGTGTCACCAGTTTTACACTCCGATGCACCTCTGCAGGTTTACTGTATCCCTTGACCCTTCCCATTCACGATGAAACACAGAAATTGAATCGGAATTAAATATAAGAGACACAATGCCGACTTAAGTACAAGAAGACTGAGTCTTCCTACTGTCTATGTTTTTAACGTTTCCTGTGTCACTAGTTTTACATTCCGATGCACCTCTACAGGTTTGCTGTATTCCTTGGACCTTCCCATTGACGATGAAACACAGAAATTGCATCGGAATTAAATATAAGAGACACAATGCCGACTTCAGTACAGGAAGACTGAGTCTTCCTACTGTCTATAATTTGAGCGTTTCCTGTATCACCAGTTTTACATTCCGATGCACATATACAGGTTTTCTGTATCCCTTGGACCTTCAAAGTGACGATGAAACACAGAAATTGCATCGGAATTAAATATAAGAGACACAATGCGACTTAAGTACAAGAAAACAGTCTTCTTACAGTCAATGTTTTGAGCGTTTCCTGTGTCACCAGTTTTACATTCCGATGCACCTCTGCAGGTTTACTTTATCCATTGGACCTTCCCATTGGCGATGAAACACACAAATTGCATCGAATTTAAATATAAGAGACACAATGCCGACTTAAGTACAGGAAGACTGAGTCTTCCTACTGTCAATGTTTTGTGCGTTTCCTGTGTCACCGGTTTTACATTCCGCTTCGCCTCTGCAGGTTTACTGTATCCATTGGACCTTCCCATTGACGATGAAAAACAGAAATTGCATCGGAATTTTCTATAAGAGACACAATGCCGACTTAAGTACAGGAAGACTAAGTCGTCCTACTGTCTATGTTTTGAGCGTTAACTGTGTCATTAGTTTTACTTTCCGATGCACCTCTGCAGGTTTACTATATCCCTTGGACCTTCCCATTCACGATGAAACACCGAAATTTCATCGGAAATAAGTATCAGAGACACAATGCCGACTTAAGTACAGGAAGACTGAGTCTTCCTACTGTCTATGTTTTGAGCGTTTCCTGTGTCACTAGTTATATATTCCGATGCACCTCAGCAGGTTTACTGTATCCCTTGGACCTTCCCATTGACGATGAAACACAGAAATTGCATCGGAATTAAATATAAGAGACACAATTCCGACTTAAGCACAGGAAGACTTTGTATTCCTACTGTCAATGTTCTGAGCGTTTCCTGTGTCACTAGTTTCACATTCTGATGCACCTCTGCAGGTTTACTGTATCCCATGGACCTTCCCATTGACGATGAAACACAGAAATTGCATCGGAATTAAATATAAGTGACACAACGACGACTTAAGTACAGGAAGACTGAGTCTTCCTACTGTCTATAATTTGAGCCTTTCCTGTGTCACCAGTTTTACATTCCGATGCACCCGTACAGGTTTACTTTATCCCTTGGACCTTCACAGTGACGATGAAACACAGAAATTGCATCGGAATTAAATATAAGAGACACAATGCCGACTTAAGTACACGAAGACTACGTCTTCATACTGTCTATGTTTTGAGCGTTTCCTGTGTCATCAGTTTTACTTTCCGATGCACCTCTGCAGGTTTACTACATCCCTTGGACCTTCCCATTCACGATGAAACACAGAAATTTCATCGGAAATAAATATAAGAGACACAATGCCGACTTAAGTACAGCAAGACTGAGTCTTCCTACTGTCTATGATTTGAGCGTTTCCTGTGTCACCAATTTTACATTACGATGCACCTCTGCAGGTTTACTGTATCTCTTGGACCTTCCCACTGACGATGAAACACAGAAATTGCATCGGAATTAAATATAAGAGACACAATGGCAACTTAAGTACAGGAAGACTGAGTCTTCCTACTGGCTATGTTTTGAGCGTTTCCTGTGTCACCAGTTTTACACTCCGATGCACCTCTGCAGGTTTACTGTATCCCTTGGATCTTCCCATTCACGATGAAACACAGAAATTGAATCGGAATTAAATATAAGAGACACAATGCCGACTTAAGTACAAGTAGACTGAGTCTTCCTGCTGTCTATGTTTTTAACGTTAACTGTGTCTCTAGTTTTACATTCCGATGCACCTCTGCAGGTTTACTGTATCCCTTGGACCTTCCCATTCACGATGAAACACAGAAATTTCATCGGAATTAAATATAAGAGACACAATGCCGACTTAAGTACAAGAAAACAGTCCTCGTACGGTCAATGTTTTCAGCGTTTCCTGTGTCAGCAGTTTTACATTCTGATGCACCTCTGCAGGTTTACTGTATCCCTTGGACCTTCCCATTCACGATGAAACACAGAAATTGCATCGGAATTAAATATAAGAGACACAATGCCGACTTAAGTACAGGAAGACTGAGTCTTCCTACTGTCTATGTTTTGAGCGTTTCATGTGTCACTAGTTTTACATTCCGATGCACCTCTGCAGGTTTACTGTATCCCTTGGACCTTCCCATAGACGATTAAAAACAGAAATTGCGTCGGAATTAAATATAAGAGACACAATGCCGACTTAGGTACAGGAAGACTGAGTCTTCCTACTGGCTATGTTTTGAGCGTTTCCTGTGTCACCCGTTTTACACTCCGATGCACCTCTGCAGGTTTACTGTATCCCTTGGACCTTCCCATTCACGATGAAACACAGAAATTGAATCGGAATTAAATATGAGAGACACAATGCCGACTTAAGTACAAGAAGACTGAGTCTTCCTGCTCTCTATGTTTTTAACGTTACCTGTGTCACTAGTTTTACATTTCGATGCACCTCTGCAGGTTTACTGTATCCCTTGGACCTTCCCATTGACGATGAAACACAGAAATTGCATCGAAATTAAATATAAAAGACACAATGCCGACATAAGTACAAGAAAACAGTCTTCGTACGGTCAATGTTTTGTGCGTTTCCTGTGTCACCAGTTGTACATTCCGATGCACCTCTGCCGGTTTAGTGTATCCCTTGGACCTTCCCATTGTCGATGAAACACAGATATCGCATCGGAATTAAATATAAGAGACACAATGCCGACTTAAGTACAGGAAGACTGAGTCTTCCTACTGTCTATGTTTTGAGCGTTTCCTGTGTCACCAGTTTTACAATCTGATGCACCTCTGCAGGTTTTCTGTATCCATTGGACCATCCCATTGACGAAGAAACACAGAAATTGCATCGGAATTAAATATAAGAGACACAATGCCGACTTAAAAACATGAAGACTGAGTCTTCCTACTCTCTACGTTTTTAGCGTTTCCTGTGTCACATGTTTTACATTCTGATGCACCTCTGCAGTTTTACTGTATCCCTTGGACCTTCCCATTGGCGATGAAACACAGAAATTGCATCGGAATTAAATATAAGAGACACAATGCCGACTTAAGTACACGAAGACTCAGTCTTCCTACTGTCTATGTTTTGAGCGTTTCCTGTGTCACTAGTTTTACATTCCGATGCACCTCTGCAGGTTTACTGTATCCCTTGGACCTTCCCATTGACGAAGAAACACAGAAATTGCATCGGAATTAAATATAAGAGACACAATGCCGACTTAAAAACATGAAGACTGAGTCTTCCTACTCTCTACGTTTTTAGCGTTTCCTGTGTCACCAGTTTTACTTTCCGATGCACCTCTGCAGGTTTACTATATCCCTAGGACCTTCCCATTGACGATGAAAAACAGAAATTGCATCGGAATTAAATATAAGAGACACAATGCCGACTTAAGTACAAGAAAACAGTCTTCGTACTCTCAATGTTTGAGCGGTTCCTGTGTCACCAGTATTACATTCCGATCCACCTCTGCCGGTTTACTGTATCCCTTGGACCTTCCCATTGACGATGAAAAACTGAAATTGCATCGGAATTAAATATAAGAGACACAATGCCGACTTAAGTACACGAAGACTCAGTCTTCCTACTGTCTATGTTTTGAGCGTTTTCTGTGTCGTCAGTTTTACATTCCGATGCACCTCTGCAGGTTTACTGTATCCCTTGGACCTTCCCATGGACGATGAAAAACAGAAATTGCATCGGAATTAAATATAAGAAACACAATTCCGACTTAAGTACAGGAAGACTAAGTCTTCCTACTGTCTATGTTTTGAGCGTTTCCTGTGTCATCAGTTTTACTTTCCGATGCACCTCTGCAGGTTTAATATATCCCTTGGACCTTCCCATTCACGATGAAACACAGAAATTTCATCGGAAATAAATATAAGAGACACAATGACGACTTAAGTACAGGAAGACTGAGTCTTCCTACTGTCTATAATTTGAGCGTTTCCTGTATCACCAGGTTTACATTCCGTTACACATATACAGGTTTTCTGTATCCCTTGGACCTTCACAGTGACGATGAAACACAGAAATTGCATCGGAATTAAATATAAGAGACACAATGCCGACTTAAGTACAAGAAAACAATCTTCTTACAGTCAATGTTTTGAGCGTTTCCTGTGTCACCAGTTTTACATTCCGATGCACCTCTGCAGGTTTACTGTATTTCTTGGACCTTCCCATTGTCGATGAAACACAGAAATCGCATCGGAATTAATTATAAGTGACACAATGCCCACTTGAGTACAGGAAGACTGAGTCTTCCTACTGTCATTGTTTTGAGCGTTTACTGTGTCGTCAGTTTTACATTCCGATGCACCTCTGCAGGTTTACTGTATCCCTTGGACCTTCCCATTCACGATGAAACACAGAAATTGAATCGGAATTAAATATAAGAAACACAATGCCGACTTAAGTACAGGAAGACTGAGTCTTCCTAATGTCTATGCTTTGAGCGTTTCCTGTGTCACCAGTTTTACATTCCGATACACCTCTGCAGGTTTACTGTATGCCTTGGACCTTCCCATTGACGATGAAACACAGAAATTGCATCGGAATTAAATGTAAGAGACACAATGCCGACTTAAGTACAGGAAGACTGAGTCTTCGTACTGTCTATGTTTTGAGCGTTTCCTGTGTCACTAGTATTACATTCCGATGCACCTCTGCAGGTTTACTGTATCCCTTGGACCTTCCCATTCAGGATGAAACACAGAAATTGCATCGGAATTAAATATAAGAGACACAATGCCGACTTCAGTACAAGAAAACAGTCTTCTTTCAATCAATGTTTTGAGCGTTTCCTGTGTCACCAGTTTTACACTCCGATGCACCTCTGCAGGTTTACTGTATCCCTTGGACCTTCCCATTCACGATGAAACACAGAAATTGAATCGGAATTAAATATAAGAGACACAATGCCGACTTAAGTACAAGAAGACTGAGTCTTCCTACTGTCTATGTTTTGAGCGTTTCCTGTGTCACCAGTTTTACAATCTGATACACCTCTGCAGGTTTTCTGTATCCATTGGACCTTCCCATTGACGAAGAAACACAGAAATTGCATCGTAATTAAATATAAGAGACACAATGCCGACTTAAGAACAGGAAGACTGAATCTTCCTACTGTCTATGTGTTGAGCGTTTCCTGTGTCAGTAGTTTTACATTCTGATGCACCTCTGCAGGTTTACTGTATCCCTTGGACCCTCCCATTGACAATGAAACACAGAAATTGCATCGGAATTAAATATAAGACACACAATGCCGACTTAAGTACAGGAAGACTGAGTCTTCCTACGGTCTATGTTTTGAGCGTTTCCTGTGTCACCAGTTTTACATTCCGATGCACCTCTGCAGGTTTACTGTATCCCTTGGACCTTCCCATTGACGATGAAACACAGAAATTGCATCGGAATTAAATATAAGAGACACAATGCCGACTTAACTACAGGAAGACTGAGTCTTCCTACTGGCTATGTTTTGAGCGTTTCCTGTGTCACCCGTTTTACACTCCGATGCACCTCTGCAGGTTTACTGTATCCCTTGGACCTTCCCATTCACGATGAAACACAGAAATTGAATCGGAATTAAATATGAGAGACACAATGCCGACTTAAGTACAAGAAGACTGAGTCTTCCTGCTCTCTATGTTTTTAACGTTACCTGTGTCACTAGTTTTACATTTCGATGCACCTCTGCAGGTTTACTGTATCCCTTGGACCTTCCCATTGACGATGAAACACAGAAATTGCATCGAAATTAAATATAAAAGACACAATGCCGACATAAGTACAAGAAAACAGTCTTCGTACGGTCAATGTTTTGTGCGTTTCCTGTGTCACCAGTTGTACATTCCGATGCACCTCTGCCGGTTTAGTGTATCCCTTGGACCTTCCCATTGTCGATGAAACACAGATATCGCATCGGAATTAAATATAAGAGACACAATGCCGACTTAAGTACAGGAAGACTGAGTCTTCCTACTGTCTATGTTTTGAGCGTTTCCTGTGTCACCAGTTTTACAATCTGATGCACCTCTGCAGGTTTTCTGTATCCATTGGACCATCCCATTGACGAAGAAACACAGAAATTGCATCGGAATTAAATATAAGAGACACAATACCGACTTAAGTACAGGAAGAATGAGTCTTCCTACTGTCTATGTTTTGAGCGTTTCCTGTGTCACTAGTTTTACATTCCGATGCACCTCTGCAGGTTTACTGTATCCCTTGGACCTTCCCATTGACGAAGAAACACAGAAATTGCATCGGAATTAAATATAAGAGACACAATGCCGACTTAAAAACATGAAGACTGAGTCTTCCTACTCTCTACGTTTTTAGCGTTTCCTGTGTCACATGTTTTACATTCTGATGCACCTCTGCAGTTTTACTGTATCCCTTGGACCTTCCCATTGGCGATGAAACACAGAAATTGCATCGGAATTAAATATAAGAGACACAATGCCGACTTAAGTACACGAAGACTCAGTCTTCCTACTGTCTATGTTTTGAGCGTTTCCTGTGTCACTAGTTTTACATTCCGATGCACCTCTGCAGGTTTACTGTATCCCTTGGACCTTCCCATTGACGAAGAAACACAGAAATTGCATCGGAATTAAATATAAGAGACACAATGCCGACTTAAAAACATGAAGACTGAGTCTTCCTACTCTCTACGTTTTTAGCGTTTCCTGTGTCACCAGTTTTACTTTCCGATGCACCTCTGCAGGTTTACTATATCCCTAGGACCTTCCCATTGACGATGAAAAACAGAAATTGCATCGGAATTAAATATAAGAGACACAATGCCGACTTAAGTACAAGAAAACAGTCTTCGTACTCTCAATGTTTGAGCGGTTCCTGTGTCACCAGTATTACATTCCGATCCACCTCTGCCGGTTTACTGTATCCCTTGGACCTTCCCATTGACGATGAAAAACTGAAATTGCATCGGAATTAAATATAAGAGACACAATGCCGACTTAAGTACACGAAGACTCAGTCTTCCTACTGTCTATGTTTTGAGCGTTTTCTGTGTCGTCAGTTTTACATTCCGATGCACCTCTGCAGGTTTACTGTATCCCTTGGACCTTCCCATTGACGATGAAAAACTGAAATTGCATCGGAATTAAATATAAGAGACACAATGCCGACTTAAGTACACGAAGACTCAGTCTTCCTACTGTCTATGTTTTGAGCGTTTTCTGTGTCGTCAGTTTTACATTCCGATGCACCTCTGCAGGTTTACTGTATCCCTTGGACCTTCCCATGGACGATGAAAAACAGAAATTGCATCGGAATTAAATATAAGAAACACAATTCCGACTTAAGTACAGGAAGACTAAGTCTTCCTACTGTCTATGTTTTGAGCGTTTCCTGTGTCATCAGTTTTACTTTCCGATGCACCTCTGCAGGTTTAATATATCCCTTGGACCTTCCCATTCACGATGAAACACAGAAATTTCATCGGAAATAAATATAAGAGACACAATGACGACTTAAGTACAGGAAGACTGAGTCTTCCTACTGTCTATAATTTGAGCGTTTCCTGTATCACCAGGTTTACATTCCGTTACACATATACAGGTTTTCTGTATCCCTTGGACCTTCACAGTGACGATGAAACACAGAAATTGCATCGGAATTAAATATAAGAGACACAATGCCGACTTAAGTACAAGAAAACAATCTTCTTACAGTCAATGTTTTGAGCGTTTCCTGTGTCACCAGTTTTACATTCCGATGCACCTCTGCAGGTTTACTGTATTTCTTGGACCTTCCCATTGTCGATGAAACACAGAAATCGCATCGGAATTAATTATAAGTGACACAATGCCCACTTGAGTACAGGAAGACTGAGTCTTCCTACTGTCATTGTTTTGAGCGTTTACTGTGTCGTCAGTTTTACATTCCGATGCACCTCTGCAGGTTTACTGTATCCCTTGGACCTTCCCATTCACGATGAAACACAGAAATTGAATCGGAATTAAATATAAGAAACACAATGCCGACTTAAGTACAGGAAGACTGAGTCTTCCTAATGTCTATGCTTTGAGCGTTTCCTGTGTCACCAGTTTTACATTCCGATACACCTCTGCAGGTTTACTGTATGCCTTGGACCTTCCCATTGACGATGAAACACAGAAATTGCATCGGAATTAAATGTAAGAGACACAATGCCGACTTAAGTACAGGAAGACTGAGTCTTCGTACTGTCTATGTTTTGAGCGTTTCCTGTGTCACTAGTATTACATTCCGATGCACCTCTGCAGGTTTACTGTATCCCTTGGACCTTCCCATTCAGGATGAAACACAGAAATTGCATCGGAATTAAATATAAGAGACACAATGCCGACTTCAGTACAAGAAAACAGTCTTCTTTCAATCAATGTTTTGAGCGTTTCCTGTGTCACCAGTTTTACACTCCGATGCACCTCTGCAGGTTTACTGTATCCCTTGGACCTTCCCATTCACGATGAAACACAGAAATTGAATCGGAATTAAATATAAGAGACACAATGCCGACTTAAGTACAAGAAGACTGAGTCTTCCTACTGTCTATGTTTTGAGCGTTTCCTGTGTCACCAGTTTTACAATCTGATACACCTCTGCAGGTTTTCTGTATCCATTGGACCTTCCCATTGACGAAGAAACACAGAAATTGCATCGTAATTAAATATAAGAGACACAATGCCGACTTAAGAACAGGAAGACTGAATCTTCCTACTGTCTATGTGTTGAGCGTTTCCTGTGTCAGTAGTTTTACATTCTGATGCACCTCTGCAGGTTTACTGTATCCCTTGGACCCTCCCATTGACAATGAAACACAGAAATTGCATCGGAATTAAATATAAGACACACAATGCCGACTTAAGTACAGGAAGACTGAGTCTTCCTACGGTCTATGTTTTGAGCGTTTCCTGTGTCACCAGTTTTACATTCCGATGCACCTCTGCAGGTTTACTGTATCCCTTGGACCTTCCCATTGACGATGAAACACAGAAATTGCATCGGAATTAAATATAAGAGACACAATGCCGACTTAACTACAGGAAGACTGAGTCTTCCTACTGGCTATGTTTTGAGCGTTTCCTGTGTCACCCGTTTTACACTCCGATGCACCTCTGCAGGTTTACTGTATCCCTTGGACCTTCCCATTCACGATGAAACACAGAAATTGAATCGGAATTAAATATGAGAGACACAATGCCGACTTAAGTACAAGAAGACTGAGTCTTCCTGCTCTCTATGTTTTTAACGTTACCTGTGTCACTAGTTTTACATTTCGATGCACCTCTGCAGGTTTACTGTATCCCTTGGACCTTCCCATTGACGATGAAACACAGAAATTGCATCGAAATTAAATATAAAAGACACAATGCCGACATAAGTACAAGAAAACAGTCTTCGTACGGTCAATGTTTTGTGCGTTTCCTGTGTCACCAGTTGTACATTCCGATGCACCTCTGCCGGTTTAGTGTATCCCTTGGACCTTCCCATTGTCGATGAAACACAGATATCGCATCGGAATTAAATATAAGAGACACAATGCCGACTTAAGTACACGAAGACTCAGTCTTCCTACTGTCTATGTTTTGAGCGTTTCCTGTGTCACTAGTTTTACATTCCGATGCACCTCTGCAGGTTTACTGTATCCCTTGGACCTTCCCATTGACGAAGAAACACAGAAATTGCATCGGAATTAAATATAAGAGACACAATGCCGACTTAAAAACATGAAGACTGAGTCTTCCTACTCTCTACGTTTTTAGCGTTTCCTGTGTCACCAGTTTTACTTTCCGATGCACCTCTGCAGGTTTACTATATCCCTAGGACCTTCCCATTGACGATGAAAAACAGAAATTGCATCGGAATTAAATATAAGAGACACAATGCCGACTTAAGTACAAGAAAACAGTCTTCGTACTCTCAATGTTTGAGCGGTTCCTGTGTCACCAGTATTACATTCCGATCCACCTCTGCCGGTTTACTGTATCCCTTGGACCTTCCCATTGACGATGAAAAACTGAAATTGCATCGGAATTAAATATAAGAGACACAATGCCGACTTAAGTACACGAAGACTCAGTCTTCCTACTGTCTATGTTTTGAGCGTTTTCTGTGTCGTCAGTTTTACATTCCGATGCACCTCTGCAGGTTTACTGTATCCCTTGGACCTTCCCATGGACGATGAAAAACAGAAATTGCATCGGAATTAAATATAAGAAACACAATTCCGACTTAAGTACAGGAAGACTAAGTCTTCCTACTGTCTATGTTTTGAGCGTTTCCTGTGTCATCAGTTTTACTTTCCGATGCACCTCTGCAGGTTTAATATATCCCTTGGACCTTCCCATTCACGATGAAACACAGAAATTTCATCGGAAATAAATATAAGAGACACAATGACGACTTAAGTACAGGAAGACTGAGTCTTCCTACTGTCTATAATTTGAGCGTTTCCTGTATCACCAGGTTTACATTCCGTTACACATATACAGGTTTTCTGTATCCCTTGGACCTTCACAGTGACGATGAAACACAGAAATTGCATCGGAATTAAATATAAGAGACACAATGCCGACTTAAGTACAAGAAAACAATCTTCTTACAGTCAATGTTTTGAGCGTTTCCTGTGTCACCAGTTTTACATTCCGATGCACCTCTGCAGGTTTACTGTATTTCTTGGACCTTCCCATTGTCGATGAAACACAGAAATCGCATCGGAATTAATTATAAGTGACACAATGCCCACTTGAGTACAGGAAGACTGAGTCTTCCTACTGTCATTGTTTTGAGCGTTTACTGTGTCGTCAGTTTTACATTCCGATGCACCTCTGCAGGTTTACTGTATCCCTTGGACCTTCCCATTCACGATGAAACACAGAAATTGAATCGGAATTAAATATAAGAAACACAATGCCGACTTAAGTACAGGAAGACTGAGTCTTCCTAATGTCTATGCTTTGAGCGTTTCCTGTGTCACCAGTTTTACATTCCGATACACCTCTGCAGGTTTACTGTATGCCTTGGACCTTCCCATTGACGATGAAACACAGAAATTGCATCGGAATTAAATGTAAGAGACACAATGCCGACTTAAGTACAGGAAGACTGAGTCTTCGTACTGTCTATGTTTTGAGCGTTTCCTGTGTCACTAGTATTACATTCCGATGCACCTCTGCAGGTTTACTGTATCCCTTGGACCTTCCCATTCAGGATGAAACACTTGTAACTGTTGTTGTTTATAGATCCCCAGACTCCGATTTCACAGCATTTTTGCTAAAGCTAGAGGAGGTTCTTGGTTCACTTTATAGGAAATACAAAAAGTTAGTTATATGTGGTGACTTCAATATTAATTGTATAAGTGATTGTGCAAGGAAGAGGATGCTGGTAGACCTCTTTAATTCATATAATCTTATGCAAACCGTATTCTTTCCAACGAGAGTGCAAGGGAACAGTAGAACAACCATAGACAACATTTTTGTTCATTCCTCATTACTAGAAGGGCATTCTGTTAGAAAAAAGGTGAATGGCCTTTCAGATCATGATGCGCAAATTTTAACTTTAAAAGATTTTTATGCTGCAACTCGTGTTAAATATAGTCATCAGCTGTTCAGGAAAGCTGATCCGGTTGCTGTAGAGACCTTTGTAAACCTTATAAAGGAACAAGAGTGGCAAGATGTTTATAGCGCTGAGACAGTAAACGATAAATATAATGCTTTTCTAAAGACCTTTCTCATGCTCTTTGAAAGTTGCTTTCCGTTACAACGTTTAAAACAGGGTACTAGCACAAACAGGCAGCCTGGGTGGCTGACTAGAGGGATAAGAATATCTTGTAGAACAAAGTGGCAATTATATCAAAACGTTAGAAACAGTCAAAATCTAAATGCAGCAGCCCATTACAAACAGTATTGTAAGGTGCTTAAAAATGTTATTAGGAAGGCAAAAAGTATGTGGTATGCAGATAGAATAGCTAAGTCTCAGGATAAAATTAAAACCATATGGTCAGTCGTAAAGGAAGTTGCTGGTCTGCAGAGACAGGTCGAGGATATAGAATCAGTGCGTAGTGGGAATGTCCGTGTTACTGATAAGTCGCATATATGTACAGTATTTAATAATCACTTTCTGAATATAGCAGGTGAACTAAATAGAAACCTAATTCCAACAGGGAATCATATAGCGCTCTTAGAAAAAAGTGTTCCGAGACTGTTACCTGAAATGCTCCTCCATGATACTGACAAGAGGGAGATTGAGTTAATAATTAAATCACTAAAGACCAAGAACTCTCATGGATATGACGGGGTATCTAGTAGAATACTGAAGTATTGTTCTATGTATGTTAGCCCAGTACTTAGCCATATCTGTAACTTTTCCTTTAGGAGTGGTCGGTTTCCTGATCGATTAAAATACTCGGTAGTGAAGCCACTTTATAAAAAGGGAGACATTGATAATGTTGACAATTTTAGACCTATTTCTATGCCATCGGTGTTTGCTAAAGTTATCGAGAAGGTTGTATATACAAGGTTACTGGAGCATTTAAATTCACATAATTTGCTGTCAAATGTTCAGTTTGGTTTTAGAAATGGTTTAACAACTGAAAATGCTATATTCTCTTTTCTCTGTGAGGTTTTCGACGGATTAAATAAAAGGTTGCGAACGCTAGGTGTTTTCTTTGATTTAACGAAGGCTTTTGACTGTGTTGACCACAAAATATTACTGCAGAAGTTGGACCATTATGGAGTAAGGGGAGTAGCTTACAATTGGTTCGCCTCTTACTTTAAGAACAGAAAGCAGAGGGTAATTCTCCGCAATATTGAGAGTGGTAGTGATGTTCAGTCCCAATGGGGCACTGTTAAGTGGGGCGTTCCCCAAGGGTCGGTGCTGGGGCCACTGCTGTTTCTTATTTATATAAATGATATGCCTTCTAGTATTACAGGTGATTCAAAAATATTTCTGTTTGCTGATGACACCAGCTTGATAGTGAAGGATCTTGTGTGTAATATTGAAACAGTAACAAATAATTTAGTTCATGAAATAAGTTCGTGGCTTGTGGAAAATAATTTGATGCTAAATCACAGTAAGACTCAGTTTTTACAGTTTCTAACTCACAATTCAACAAGAACTGACATTTTAATCAGACAGAATGGGCATGTTATAAGCGAGACGGAACAGTTCAAGTTCCTAGGCGTACGGATAGATAGTAAGCTGCTGTGGAAAGCCCATGTTCAGGATCTTGTTCAGAAACTAAATGCTGCTTTATTTACCATTAGAACAGTATCTGAAATAAGTGACACTTCAACACGAAAAGTAGTCTACTTCGCATATTTTCATACGCTTATGTCGTATGGTATTATTTTTTGGGGTAATTCTTCTGATTCAAAAAGGGTATTTTTGGCTCAAAAACGGGCTGTTCGAGCTATATGTGGTGTAAGTTCGAGAACCTCTTGTCGACCCCTATTCAAAAATCTGGGAATTCTGACATTGCCCTCACAGTATATATTTTCTTTAATGTCGTTTGTTGTTAGCAATATTAGCCTATTCCCAAGAGTTAGCAGCTTTCACTCAGTTAATACTAGGCAGAAATCAAATCTGCATGTAGAATGCAGTTCCTTGACTCTTGTGCAGAAAGGAGTGCAGTATTCTGCTGCATCCATTTTCAATAAGCTACCACAAGAACTCAAAAATCTTAGCAGTAGCCCAAACTCTTTTAAGTCTAAACTGAAGAGTTTCCTCATGGCTCACTCCTTCTATTCTGTCGAGGAGCTCCTGGAAGAACTAAAAAATTAAGCAAATTCCAGTGTTACATTGTTGATTGTCTTTATTTAAACTTATGACTTGTCACCTGAATATGTTTTTTTTTTCTATATTTCATTTTATCTGTTTCTAATATCGTGTTATAATTTCATGTATTGACTCGTTCCATGACCATGGAGATTTCTCCTTAATTTGGTCCCACGGAACAATAAATAAATAAATAAATAAATAAAAAGAAATTGCATCGGAATTAAATATAAGAGACACAATGCCGACTTCAGTACAAGAAAACAGTCTTCTTTCAATCAATGTTTTGAGCGTTTCCTGTGTCACCAGTTTTACACTCCGATGCACCTCTGCAGGTTTACTGTATCCCTTGGACCTTCCCATTCACGATGAAACACAGAAATTGAATCGGAATTAAATATAAGAGACACAATGCCGACTTAAGTACAAGAAGACTGAGTCTTCCTACTGTCTATGTTTTGAGCGTTTCCTGTGTCACCAGTTTTACAATCTGATACACCTCTGCAGGTTTTCTGTATCCATTGGACCTTCCCATTGACGAAGAAACACAGAAATTGCATCGTAATTAAATATAAGAGACACAATGCCGACTTAAGAAAAGGAAGACTGAATCTTCCTACTGTCTATGTGTTGAGCGTTTCCTGTGTCAGTAGTTTTACATTCTGATGCACCTCTGCAGGTTTACTGTATCCCTTGGACCCTCCCATTGACAATGAAACACAGAAATTGCATCGGAATTAAATATAAGACACACAATGCCGACTTAAGTACAGGAAGACTGAGTCTTCCTACGGTCTATGTTTTGAGCGTTTCCTGTGTCACCAGTTTTACATTCCGATGCACCTCTGCAGGTTTACTGTATCCCTTGGACCTTCCCATTGACGATGAAACACAGAAATTGCATCGGAATTAAATATAAGAGACACAATGCCGACTTAACTACAGGAAGACTGAGTCTTCCTACTGTCTGTAATTTGAGCGTTTCCTGTGTCACCAGTTTTACATTCCGATGCACCTCTACAGGTTTACTGTATCCCTTGGACCTTCACAGTGAGGATGAAACACAGAAATTGTATCGGAATTAAATATAAGAGACACAATGCCGACTTAAGAATAGGAAGACTGAGTCTTCCTACTGTCTACGTTTTGAGCGTTTCCTGTGTCACCAGTTTTACTTTCCGGTGCACCTCTGCAGGTTTACTGTATCCCTTGGAGCATCCCATTCACGATGAAACACAGAAATTTCATCGGAAATAAATATAAGAGACACTATGCCGACTTAAGAATAGGAAGACTGAGTCTTCCTACTGTCTACGTTTTGAGCGTTTCCTGTGTCACCAGTTTTACATTCCGATGCACTTCTGCAGGTTTATTGTATCCCTTGGACCTTCCCATTGACGAAGAAACACAGAAATTGCATCGGAATTAAATATGAGAGACACAATGCCGACTTAAGTACAGGAAGACTGAGTCTTCCTACTGTCTATGTTTTGAGCGTTTCCTGTGTCACCAGTTTTACGTTCCGAAGCACCTCTTCAGGTTTCCTGTATCCCTTGGACCTTCCCATTCACGATGAATCACAGAAAATGCATCGAAATTAAATATAAGAGACACAATGCCGACTTAAGTACAAGAAAACAGTTTTCGTACGGTCAATGTTTGAGCGGTTCCTGTGTCACCAGTTTTACATTCCGATGCACCTCTGCCGGTTTACTGTATCCCTCGCACCTTCCCATTGTCGATGAAACACAGAAATCGCATCGGAAGTAAATATACGAGACACAATGACGACTTAAGTACAGGAAGACTGAGTCTTCCTACTCTCTATGCTTTGAGCGTTTCCTGTGTCACCAGTTTTACATTCCGATGCACCTCTGCAGGTTTACTGTATCCCTTGGACCTTCCCATTGACGATGAAACACAGAAATTGCATCGGAATTAAATGTAAGAGACTCAATGCCGACTGAAGTACAGGAAGACTGAGTCTTCCTACTGTTTATGTTTTGAGCGTTTCCTGTGTCACTAGTTTTACATTCCGATGCACCTCTGCAGGTTTACTGTATCCCTTGGACCTTCCCATTCACGATGAAACACAGAAATTGAATCGGAATTAAATATAAGAGACACAATGCCGACTTAAGTACAAGAAGACTGAGTCTTCCTACTGTCTATGTTTTTAACGTTTCCTGTGTCACTAGTTTTACATTCCGATGCACCTCTACAGGTTTGCTGTATTCCTTGGACCTTCCCATTGACGATGAAACACAGAAATTGCATCGGAATTAAATATAAGAGACACAATGCCGACTTCAGTACAGGAAGACTGAGTCTTCCTACTGTCTATAATTTGAGCGTTTCCTGTATCACCAGTTTTACATTCCGATGCACATATACAGGTTTTCTGTATCCCTTGGACCTTCAAAGTGACGATGAAACACAGAAATTGCATCGGAATTAAATATAAGAGACACAATGCGACTTAAGTACAAGAAAACAGTCTTCTTACAGTCAATGTTTTGAGCGTTTCCTGTGTCACCAGTTTTACATTCCGATGCACCTCTGCAGGTTTACTTTATCCATTGGACCTTCCCATTGGCGATGAAACACACAAATTGCATCGAATTTAAATATAAGAGACACAATGCCGACTTAAGTACAGGAAGACTGAGTCTTCCTACTGTCAATGTTTTGTGCGTTTCCTGTGTCACCGGTTTTACATTCCGCTTCGCCTCTGCAGGTTTACTGTATCCATTGGACCTTCCCATTGACGATGAAAAACAGAAATTGCATCGGAATTTTCTATAAGAGACACAATGCCGACTTAAGTACAGGAAGACTAAGTCGTCCTACTGTCTATGTTTTGAGCGTTAACTGTGTCATTAGTTTTACTTTCCGATGCACCTCTGCTGGTTTACTATATCCCTTGGACCTTCCCATTCACGATGAAACACCGAAATTTCATCGGAAATAAGTATCAGAGACACAATGCCGACTTAAGTACAGGAAGACTGAGTCTTCCTACTGTCTATGTTTTGAGCGTTTCCTGTGTCACCAGTTATATATTCCGATGCACCTCAGCAGGTTTACTGTATCCCTTGGACCTTCCCATTGACGATGAAACACAGAAATTGCATCGGAATTAAATATAAGAGACACAATTCCGACTTAAGCACAGGAAGACTTTGTATTCCTACTGTCAATGTTCTGAGCGTTTCCTGTGTCACTAGTTTCACATTCTGATGCACCTCTGCAGGTTTACTGTATCCCTTGGACCTTCCCACTCACGATGAAACACAGAAATTTCATCGGAAATAAATATAAGAGACACAATGCCGACTTAAGAACAGGAAGACTGAGTCTTCCTTCTGGCTATGTTTTGAGCGTTTCCTGTGTCACCAGTTTTACACTCCGATGCACCTCTGCAGGTTTACTGTATCCCTTGGACCTTCCCATTGACGATGAAACACAGAAATTGCATCGGAATTAAATATAAGAGACACAATGCCGACTTAAGTACACGAAGACTACGTCTTCATACTGTCTATGTTTTGAGCGTTTCCTGTGTCATCAGTTTTACTTTCCGATGCACCTCTGCAGGTTTACTACATCCCTTGGACCTTCCCATTCACGATGAAACACAGAAATTTCATCGGAAATAAATATAAGAGACACAATGCCGACTTAAGTACAGCAAGACTGAGTCTTCCTACTGTCTATGATTTGAGCGTTTCCTGTGTCACCAATTTTACATTACGATGCACCTCTGCAGGTTTACTGTATCTCTTGGACCTTCCCACTGACGATGAAACACAGAAATTGCATCGGAATTAAATATAAGAGACACAATGGCGACTTAAGTACAGGAAGACTGAGTCTTCCTACTGGCTATGTTTTGAGCGTTTCCTGTGTCACCAGTTTTACACTCCGATGCACCTCTGCAGGTTTACTGTATCCCTTGGATCTTCCCATTCACGATGAAACACAGAAATTGAATCGGAATTAAATATAAGAGACACAATGCCGACTTAAGTACAAGTAGACTGAGTCTTCCTGCTGTCTATGTTTTTAACGTTAACTGTGTCTCTAGTTTTACATTCCGATGCACCTCTGCAGGTTTACTGTATCCCTTGGACCTTCCCATTCACGATGAAACACAGAAATTTCATCGGAATTAAATATAAGAGACACAATGCCGACTTAAGTACAAGAAAACAGTCCTCGTACGGTCAATGTTTTCAGCGTTTCCTGTGTCAGCAGTTTTACATTCTGATGCACCTCTGCAGGTTTACTGTATCCCTTGGACCTTCCCATTCACGATGAAACACAGAAATTGCATCGGAATTAAATATAAGAGACACAACGCCGACTTAAGTACAGGAAGACTGAGTCTTCCTACTGTCTATGTTTTGAGCGTTTCATGTGTCACTAGTTTTACATTCCGATGCACCTCTGCAGGTTTACTGTATCCCTTGGACCTTCCCATAGACGATTAAAAACAGAAATTGCGTCGGAATTAAATATAAGAGACACAATGCCGACTTAGGTACAGGAAGACTGAGTCTTCCTACTGGCTATGTTTTGAGCGTTTCCTGTGTCACCCGTTTTACACTCCGATGCACCTCTGCAGGTTTACTGTATCCCTTGGACCTTCCCATTCACGATGAAACACAGAAATTGAATCGGAATTAAATATGAGAGACACAATGCCGACTTAAGTACAAGAAGACTGAGTCTTCCTGCTCTCTATGTTTTTAACGTTACCTGTGTCACTAGTTTTACATTTCGATGCACCTCTGCAGGTTTACTGTATCCCTTGGACCTTCCCATTGACGATGAAACACAGAAATTGCATCGAAATTAAATATAAAAGACACAATGCCGACATAAGTACAAGAAAACAGTCTTCGTACGGTCAATGTTTTGAGCGTTTCCTGTGTCACCAGTTTTACATTCCGATGCAGCTCTGCCGGTTTAGTGTATCCCTTGGACCTTCCCATTGTCGATGAAACACAGATATCGCATCGGAATTAAATATAAGAGACACAATGCCGACTTAAAGACAGGAAGACTGAGTCTTCCTACTGTCTATGTTTTGAGCGTTTCCTGTGTCACCAGTTTTACAATCTGATGCACCTCTGCAGGTTTTCTGTATCCATTGGACCATCCCAATGACGAAGAAACACAGAAATTGCATCGGAATTAAATATAAGAGACACAATACCGACTTAAGTACAGGAAGAATGAGTCTTCCTACTGTCTATGTTTTGAGCGTTTCCTGTGTCACTAGTTTTACATTCCGATGCACCTATGCAGGTTTACTGTATCCCTTGGACCTTCCCATTGACGAAGAAACACAGAAATTGCATCGGAATTAAATATAAGAGACACAATGCCGACTTAAAAACATGAAGACTGAGTCTTCCTACTCTCTACGTTTTTAGCGTTTCCTGTGTCACATGTTTTACATTCTGATGCACCTCTGCAGTTTTACTGTATCCCTTGGACCTTCCCATTGGCGATGAAACACAGAAATTGCATCGGAATTAAATATAAGAGACACAATGCCGACTTAAGTACACGAAGACTCAGTCTTCCTACTGTCTATGTTTTGAGCGTTTCCTGTGTCACTACTTTTACATTCCGATGCACCTCTGCAGGTTTACTGTATCCCTTGGACCTTCCCATTGACGAAGAAACACAGAAATTGCATCGGAATTAAATATAAGAGACACAATGCCGACTTAAAAACATGAAGACTGAGTCTTCCTACTCTCTACGTTTTTAGCGTTTCCTGTGTCACCAGTTTTACTTTCCGATGCACCTCTGCAGGTTTACTATATCCCTAGGACCTTCCCATTGACGATGAAAAACAGAAATTGCATCGGAATTAAATATAAGAGACACAATGCCGACTTAAGTACAAGAAAACAGTCTTCGTACTCTCAATGTTTGAGCGGTTCCTGTGTCACCAGTATTACATTCCGATCCACCTCTGCCGGTTTACTGTATCCCTTGGACCTTCCCATTGACGATGAAAAACTGAAATTGCATCGGAATTAAATATAAGAGACACAATGCCGACTTAAGTACACGAAGACTCAGTCTTCCTACTGTCTATGTTTTGAGCGTTTTCTGTGTCGTCAGTTTTACATTCCGATGCACCTCTGCAGGTTTACTGTATCCCTTGGACCTTCCCATTGACGATGAAAAACAGAAATTGCATCGGAATTAAATATAAGAAACACAATTCCGACTTAAGTACAGGAAGACTAAGTCTTCCTACTGTCTATGTTTTGAGCGTTTCCTGTGTCATCAGTTTTACTTTCCGATGCACCTCTGCAGGTTTAATATATCCCTTGGACCTTCCCATTCACGATGAAACACAGAAATTTCATCGGAAATAAATATAAGAGACACAATGACGACTTAAGTACAGGAAGACTGAGTCTTCCTACTGTCTATTATTTGAGCGTTTCCTGTATCACCAGGTTTACATTCCGTTACACATATACAGGTTTTCTGTATCCCTTGGACCTTCACAGTGACGATGAAACACAGAAATTGCATCGGAATTAAATATAAGAGACACAATGCCGACTTAAGTACAAGAAAACAATGTTCTTACAGTCAATGTTTTGAGCGTTTCCTGTGTCACCAGTTTTACATTCCGATGCACCTCTGCAGGTTTACTGTATTCCTTGGACCTTCCCATTGTCGATGAAACACAGAAATCGCATCGGAATTAATTATAAGTGACACAATGCCCACTTGAGTACAGGAAGACTGAGTCTTCCTACTGTCATTGTTTTGAGCGTTTACTGTGTCGTCAGTTTTACATTCCGATGCACCTCTGCAGGTTTACTGTATCCCTTGGACCTTCCCATTGACGATGAAACACAGAAATTGCATGGGAATAAAATATAAGAGACACAATGCCGACTTAAAAACAGGAAGACTGAGTCTTCCTACTGTGTATGTTTTGAGCGTTCCCTGTGTCACTAGTTTTACATTCCGATGCACCTCTGCCGGTTTTCTGTATCCATTGGACTTTCCCATTGACGATGAAACACAGAAATTGTATCGGAATAAAATATAAGAGACACAATGCCGACTTAAAAACAGGAAGACTGAGTCTTCCTACTCTCTATGTTTTGAGCGTTTCCTGTGTCACCAGTTTCACATTCTGATGCACCTCTGCAGTTTTACTGTATCCCTTGGACCTTCCCATTGGCGATGAAACACAGATATTGCATCGGAATTAAATATAAGAGACACAATGCCGACTTAAGTACAGGAAGACAGTCTTCCTACTGTCTGTAATTTGAGCGTTTCCTGTGTCACCAGTTTTACATTCCGATGCACCTCTGCAGGTTTACTGTATCCCTTGGACCTTCCCATTGACGATGAAACACAGAAATTGCATCGAAATTAAATATAAAAGACACAATGCCGACATAAGTACAAGAAAACAGTCTTCGTACGGTCAATGTTTTGAGCGTTTCCTGTGTCACCAGTTTTACATTCCGATGCACCTCTGCCGGTTTAGTGTATCCCTTGGACCTTCCCATTGTCGATGAAACACAGATATCGCATCGGAATTAAATATAAGAGACACAATGCCGACTTAAGTACAGGAAGACTGAGTCTTCCTACTGTCTATGTTTTGAGCGTTTCCTGTGTCACCAGTTTTACAATCTGATGCACCTCTGCAGGTTTTCTGTATCCATTGGACCATCCCATTGACGAAGAAACACAGAAATTGCATCGGAATTAAATATAAGAGACACAATACCGACTTAAGTACAGGAAGAATGAGTCTTCCTACTGTCTATGTTTTGAGCGTTTCCTGTGTCACTAGTTTTACATTCCGATGCACCTCTGCAGGTTTACTGTATCCCTTGGACCTTCCCATTGACGAAGAAACACAGAAATTGCATCGGAATTAAATATAAGAGACACAATGCCGACTTAAAAACATGAAGACTGAGTCTTCCTACTCTCTACGTTTTTAGCGTTTCCTGTGTCACCAGTTTTACATTCTGATGCACCTCTGCAGTTTTACTGTATCCCTTGGACCTTCCCATTGGCGATGAAACACAGAAATTGCATCGGAATTAAATATAAGAGACACAATGCCGACTTAAGTACACGAAGACTCAGTCTTCCTACTGTCTATGTTTTGAGCGTTTCCTGTGTCACTAGTTTTACATTCCGATGCACCTCTGCAGGTTTACTGTATCCCTTGGACCTTCCCATTGACGAAGAAACACAGAAATTGCATCGGAATTAAATATAAGAGACACAATGCCGACTTAAAAACATGAAGACTGAGTCTTCCTACTCTCTACGTTTTTAGCGTTTCCTGTGTCACCAGTTTTACTTTCCGATGCACCTCTGCAGGTTTACTATATCCCTAGGACCTTCCCATTGACGATGAAAAACAGAAATTGCATCGGAATTAAATATAGGAGACACAATGCCGACTTAAGTACAAGAAAACAGTCTTCGTACTCTCAATGTTTGAGCGGTTCCTGTGTCACCAGTTTTACATTCCGATCCACCTCTGCCGGTTTACTGTATCCCTTGGACCTTCCCATTGACGATGAAAAACTGAAATTGCATCGGAATTAAATATAAGAGACACAATGCCGACTTAAGTACACGAAGACTCAGTCTTCCTACTGTCTATGTTTTGAGCGTTTTCTGTGTCGTCAGTTTTACATTCCGATGCACCCTCTGCAGGTTTACTGTATCCCTTGGACCTTCCCATTGACGATGAAAAACAGAAATTGCATCGGAATTAAATATAAGAAACACAATTCCGACTTAAGTACAGGAAGACTAAGTCTTCCTACTGTCTATATTTTGAGCGTTTCCTGTTTCATCAGTTTTACTTTCCGATGCACCTCTGCAGGTTTAATATATCCCTTGGACCTTCCCATTCACGATGAAACACAGAAATTTCATCGGAAATAAATATAAGAGACACAATGACGGCTTAAGTACAGGAAGACTGAGTCTTCCTACTGTCTATAATTTGAGCGTTTCCTGTATCACCAGGTTTACATTCCGTTACACATATACAGGTTTTCTGTATCCCTTGGACCTTGACAGTGACGATGAAACACAGAAATTGCATCGGAATTAAATATAAGAGACACAATGCCGACTTAAGTACAAGAAAACAATCTTCTTACAGTCAATGTTTTGAGCGTTTCCTGTGTCACCAGTTTTACATTCCGATGCACCTCTGCAGGTTTACTGTATCCCTTGGACCTTCCCATTGTCGATGAAACACAGAAATCGCATCGGAATTAATTATAAGTGACACAATGCCCACTTGAGTACAGGAAGACTGAGTCTTCCTACTGTCATTGTTTTGAGCGTTTACTGTGTCGTCAGTTTTACATTCCGATGCACCTCTGCAGGTTTACTGTATCCCTTGGACCTTCCCATTGACGATGAAACACAGAAATTGCATCGGAATAAAATATAAGAGACACAATGCCGACTTAAAAACAGGAAGACTGAGTCTTCCTACTGTCTATGTTTTGAGCGTTTCCTGTGTCACTAGTTTTACATTCCGATGCACCTCTGCCGGTTTACTGTATCCATTGGACTTTCCCATTGACGATGAAACACAGAAATTGCATCGGAATAAAATATAAGAGACACAATGCCGACTTAAAAACAGGAAGACTGAGTCTTCCTACTCTCTATGTTTTGAGCGTTTCCTGTGTCACCAGTTTTACATTTTGATGCACCTCTGCAGTTTTACTGTATCCCTTGGACCTTCCCATTGGCGATGAAACACAGATATTGCATCGGAATTAAATATAAGAGACACAATGCCGACTTAAGTACAGGAAGACTGTCTTCCTACTGTCTGTAATTTGAGCGTTTCCTGTGTCACCAGTTTTACATTCCGATGCACCTCTGCAGGTTTACTGTATCCCTTGGACCTTCCCATTGACGAAGAAACACAGAAATTGCATCGGAATTAAATATAAGAGACACAATGCCGACTTAAAAACATGAAGACTGAGTCTTCCTACTCTCTACGTTTTTAGCGTTTCCTGTGTCACCAGTTTTACATTCTGATGCACCTCTGCAGTTTTACTGTATCCCTTGGACCTTCCCATTGGCGATGAAACACAGAAATTGCATCGGAATTAAATATAAGAGACACAATGCCGACTTAAGTACAGGAAGACTGAGTCTTCCTACTGTCTGTAATTTGAGCGTTTCCTGTGTCACCAGTTTTACACTCCGATGCACCTCTACAGGTTTACTGTATCCCTTGGACCTTCACAGTGAGGATGAAACACTGAAATTGCATCGGAATTAAATATAAGAGACACAATGCCGACTTAAGTACAGGAATATTAAGTCTTCCTACTGTCTATGATTTGAGCTTTTCCTGTGTCATCAGTTTTACTTTCCGATGCACCTCTGCAGGTTTACTATATCCCTAGGACCTTCCCATTGACGATGAAAAACAGAAATTGCATCGGAATTAAATATAGGAGACACAATGCCGACTTAAGTACAAGAAAACAGTCTTCGTACGGTCAATGTTTGAGCGGTTCCTGTGTCACCAGTTTTACATTCCGATGCACCTCTGCCGGTTTACTGTATCCCTCGCATCTTCCCATTGTCGATGAAACACAGAAATCGCATCGGAATTAAATATACGAGACACAATGACGACTTAAGTACAGGAAGACTGAGTCTTCCTACTCTCTATGCTTTGAGCGTTTCCTGTGTCACCAGTTTTACATTCCGATGCACCTCTGCAGGTTTACTGTATCCCTTGGACCTTCCCATTGACGATGAAACACAGAAATTGCATCGGAATTAAATGTAAGAGACACAATGCCGACTTAAGTACAGGAAGACTGAGTCTTCCTACTGTTTATGTTTTGAGCGTTTCCTGTGTCACTAGTTTTACATTCCGATGCACCTCTGCAGGTTTACTGTATCCCTTGGACCTTCCCATTCACGATGAAACACAGAAATTTCATCGGAAATAAATATAAGAGACACAATGCCGACTTAAGAACAGGAAGACTGAGTCTTCCTTCTGGCTATGTTTTGAGCGTTTCCTGTGTCACCAGTTTTACACTCCGATGCACCTCTGCAGGTTTACTGTATCCCTTGACCCTTCCCATTCACGATGAAACACAGAAATTGCATCGGAATTAAATATAAGAGACACAATGCCGACTTCAGTACAGGAAGACTGAGTCTTCCTACTGTCTATAATTTGAGCGTTTCCTGTATCACCAGTTTTACATTCCGATGCACATATACAGGTTTTCTGTATCCCTTGGACCTTCAAAGTGACGATGAAACACAGAAATTGCATCGGAATTAAATATAAGAGACACAATGCGACTTAAGTACAAGAAAACAGTCTTCTTACAGTCAATGTTTTGAGCGTTTCCTGTGTCACCAGTTTTACATTCCGATGCACCTCTGCAGGTTTACTGTATCCATTGGACCTTCCCATTGGCGATGAAACACACAAATTGCATCGAATTTAAATATAAGAGACACAATGCCGACTTAAGTACAGGAAGACTGAGTCTTCCTACTGTCAATGTTTTTTGCGTTTCCTGTGTCACCGGTTTTACATTCCGCTTCGCCTCTGCAGGTTTACTGTATCCATTGGACCTTCCCATTGACGATGAAAAACAGAAATTGCATCGGAATTTTCTATAAGAGACACAATGCCGACTTAAGTACAGGAAGACTAAGTCGTCCTACTGTCTATGTTTTGAGCGTTAACTGTGTCATTAGTTTTACTTTCCGATGCACCTCTGCAGGTTTACTATATCCCTTGGACCTTCCCATTCACGATGAAACACCGAATTTTCATCGGAAATAAGTATCAGAGACACAATGCCGACTTAAGTACAGGAAGACTGAGTCTTCCTACTGTCTATGTTTTGAGCGTTTCCTGTGTCACCAGTTATATATTCCGATGCACCTCAGCAGGTTTACTGTATCCCTTGGACCTTCCCATTGACGATGAAACACAGAAATTGCATCGGAATTAAATATAAGAGACACAATTCCGACTTAAGCACAGGAAGACTTTGTATTCCTACTGTCAATGTTCTGAGCGTTTCCTGTGTCACTAGTTTCACATTCTGATGCACCTCTGCAGGTTTACTGTATCCCATGGACCTTCCCATTGACGATGAAACACAGAAATTGCATCGGAATTAAATATAAGTGACACAACGCCGACTTAAGTACAGGAAGACTGAGTCTTCCTACTGTCTATAATTTGAGCCTTTCCTGTGTCACCAGTTTTACATTCCGATGCACCTGTACAGGTTTACTTTATCCCTTGGACCTTCACAGTGACGATGAAACACAGAAATTGCATCGGAATTAAATATAAGAGACACAATGCCGACTTAAGTACACGAAGACTAAGTCTTCATACTGTCTATGTTTTGAGCGTTTCCTGTGTCATCAGTTTTACTTTCCGATGCACCTCTGCAGGTTTACTACATCCCTTGGACCTTCCCATTCACGATGAAACACAGAAATTTCATCGGAAATAAATATAAGAGACACAATGCCGACTTAAGTACAGCAAGACTGAGTCTTCCTACTGTCTATGATTTGAGCGTTTCCTGTGTCACCAATTTTACATTACGATGCACCTCTGCAGGTTTACTGTATCTCTTGGACCTTCCCACTGACGATGAAACACAGAAATTGCATCGGAATTAAATATAAGAGACACAATGGCGACTTAAGTACAGGAAGACTGAGTCTTCCTACTGGCTATGTTTTGAGCGTTTCCTGTGTCACCAGTTTTACACTCCGATACACCTCTGCAGGTTTACTGTATCCCTTGGACCTTCCCATTCTCGATGAAACACAGAAATTGAATCGGAATTAAATATAAGAGACACAATGCCGACTTAAGTACAAGAAAACAGTCCTCGTACGGTCAATGTTTTCAGCGTTTCCTGTGTCAGCAGTTTTACATTCTGATGCACCTCTGCAGGTTTACTGTATCCCTTGGACCTTCCCATTCACGATGAAACATAGAAATTGCATCGGAATTAAATATAAGAGACACAATGCCGACTTAAGTACAGGAAGACTGAGTCTTCCTACTGTCTATGTTTTGAGCGTTTCATGTGTCACTAGTTTTACATTCCGATGCACCTCTGCAGGTTTACTGTATCCCTTGGACCTTCCCATTGACGATGAAACACAGAAATTGCATCGAAATTAAATATAAGAGACACAATGCCGACTTAAGTACAGGAATATTAAGTCTTCCTACTGTCTATGATTTGAGCTTTTCCTGTGTCATCAGTTTTACTTTCCGATGCACCTCTGCAGGTTTACTATATCCCTATGACGTTCCCATTGACGATGAAAAACAGAAATTGCATCGGAATTAAATATAGGAGACACAATGCCGACTTAAGTACAAGAAAACAGTCTTCGTACTCTCAATGTTTGAGCGGTTCCTGTGTCACCAGTTTTACATTCCGATCCACCTCTGCCGGTTTACTGTATCCCTTGGACCTTTCCATTGACGATGAAAAACTGAAATTGCATCGGAATTAAATATAAGAAACACAATTCCGACTTAAGTACAGGAAGACTAAGTCTTCCCACTGTCTATGTTTTGAGCGTTTCCTGTGTCATCAGTTTTACTTTCCGATGCACCTCTGCAGGTTTAATATACCCCTTGGACCTTCCCATTCACGATGAAACACAGAAATTTCATCGGAAATAAATATAAGAGACACAATGACGACTTAAGTACAGGAAGACTGAGTCTTCCTACTGTCTATAATTTGAGCGTTTCCTGTATCACCAGGTTTACGTTCCGTTACACATATACAGGTTTTCTGTATCCCTTGGACCTTCACAGTGACGATGAAAAACAGAAATTGCATCGGATTTAAATATAAGAGACACAATGCCGACATAAGTACAAGAAAACAATCTTCTTACAGTCAATGTTTTGAGCGTTTCCTGTGTCACCAGTTTTACATTCCGATGCACCTCTGCAGGTTTACTGTATCCCTTGGACCTTCCCATTGTCGATGAAACACAGAAATCGCATCGGAATTAATTATAAGTGACACAATGCCCACTTGAGTACAGGAAGACTGAGTCATCCTACTGTCTATGTTTTGAGCGTTTACTGTGTCGTCAGTTTTACATTCCGATACACCTCTGCAGGTTTACTGTATCCCTTGGACCTTCCCATTGACGATGAAACACAGAAATTGCATCGGAATAAAATGTAAGAGACACAATGCCGACTTGAAAACAGGAAGACTGAGTCTTCCAACTGTCTATGTTTTGAGCGTTTCCTGTGTCACTAGTTTTACATTCCGATGCACCTCTGCCGGTTTACTGTATCCATTGGACCTTCCCATTGACGATGAAACACAGAAATTGCATCGGAATAAAATATAAGAGACACAATTGCGACTTAAAAACAGGAAGACTGAGTCTTCCTACTCTCTATGTTTTGAGCGTTTCCTGTGTCACCAGTTTTACATTCTGATGCACCTCTGCAGTTTTACTGTATCCCTTGGACCTTCCCATTGGCGATGAAACACAGATATTGCATCGGAATTAAATATAGGAGACACAATGCCGACTTAAGTACTAGAAAACAGTCTTCGTACTCTCAATGTTTGAGCGGTTCCTGTGTCACCAGTTTTACATTCCGATCCACCTCTGCCGGTTTACTTTATCCCTTGGACCTTCCCATTGACGATGAAAAACTGAAATTGCATCGGAATTAAATATAAGAGACACAATGCCGACTTAAGTACACGAAGACTCAGTCTTCCTACCGTCTATGTTTTGAGCGTTTTCTGTGTCGTCAGTTTTACATTCCGATGCACATATACAGGTTTTCTGTATCCCTTGGACCTTCAAAGTGACGATGAAACACAGAAATTGCATCGGAATTAAATATAAGAGACACAATGCGACTTAAGTACAAGAAAACAATCTTCTTACAGTCAATGTTTTGAGCGTTTCCTGTGTCACCAGTTTTACATTCCGATGCACCTCTGCAGGTTTACTGTATCCATTGGACCTTCCCATTGGCGATGAAACACACAAATTGCATCGAATTTAAATATAAGAGACACAATGCCGACTTAAGTACAGGAAGACTGAGTCTTCCTACTGTCAATGTTTTGTGCGTTTCCTGTGTCACCGGTTTTACATTCCGCTTCGCCTCTGCAGGTTTACTGTATCCATTGGACCTTCCCATTGACGATGAAAAACAGAAATTGCATCGGAATTTTCTATAAGAGACACAATGCCGACTTAAGTACAGGAGGACTAAGTCGTCCTACTGTCTATGTTTTGAGCGTTAACTGTGTCATTAGTTTTACTTTCCGATGCACCTCTGCAGGTTTACTATATCCCTTGGACCTTCCCATTCATGATGAAACACCGAAATTTCATCGGAAATAAGTATCAGAGACACAATGCCGACTTAAGTACAGGAAGACTGAGTCTTCCTACTGTCTATGTTTTGAGCGTTTCCTGTGTCACCAGTTATATATTCCGATGCACCTCAGCAGGTTTACTGTATCCCTTGGACCTACCCATTCACGATGAAACACAGAAATTTCATCGGAAATAAATAAAAGAGACACAATGCCGACTTAAGTACAGCAAGACTGAGTCTTCCTACTGTCTATGATTTGAGCGTTTCCTGTGTCACCAATTTTACATTACGATGCACCTCTGCAGGTTTACTGTATCTCTTGGACCTTCCCACTGACGATGAAACACAGAAATTGCATCGGAATTAAATATAAGAGACACAATGGCGACTTAAGTACAGGAAGACTGAGTCTTCCTACTGGCTATATTTTGAGCGTTTCCTGTGTCACCAGTTTTACACTCCGATGCACCTCTGCAGGTTTACTGTATCCCTTGGACCTTCCCATTCACGATGAAACACAGAAATTGTATCGGAATTAAATATAAGAGACACAATGCCGACTTAAGTACAAGTAGACTGAGTCTTCCTGCTGTCTATGTTTTTAACGTTAACTGTGTCTCTAGTTTTACATTCCGATGCACCTCTGCAGGTTTACTGTTTCCCTTGGACCTTCCCATTCACGATGAAACACAGAAATTTCATCGGAATTAAATATAAGAGACACAATGCCGACTTAAGTACAAGAAAACAGTCCCCGTACGGTCAATGTTTTCAGCGTTTCCTGTGTCAGCAGTTTTACATTCTGATGCACCTCTGCAGGTTTACTGTATCCCTTGGACCTTCCCATTCACGATGAAACACAGAAATTTCATCGGAAATAAATGTAAGAGACACAATGCCGACTTAAGTACAACAAGACTGAGTCTTCCTACTGTCTATGATTTGAGCGTTTCCTGTGTCACCAATTTTACATTCCGATGCACCTCTGCAGGTTTACTGTATCCCTTGGACCTTCCCATAGACGATTAAAAACAGAAATTGCGTCGGAATTAAATATAAGAGACACAATGCCGACTTAGGTACAGGAAGACTGAGTCTTCCTACTGGCTATGTTTTGAGCGTTTCCTGTGTCACCCGTTTTACACTCCGATGCACCTCTGCAGGTTTACTGTATCCCTTGGACCTTCCCATTCACGATGAAACACAGAAATTGAATCGGAATTAAATATGAGAGACACAATGCCGACTTAAGTACAAGAAGACTGAGTCTTCCTGCTCTCTACGTTTTTAACGTTACCTGTGTCACTAGTTTTACATTTCGATGCACCTCTGCAGGTTTACTGTATCCCTTGGACCTTCCCATTGACGATGAAACACAGAAATTGCATCGAAATTAAATATAAAAGACACAATGCCGACATAAGTACAAGAAAACAGTCTTCGTACGGTCAATGTTTTGAGCGTTTCCTGTGTAACTAGTTTTACATTCCGATGCACCTCTGCCGGTTTATTGTATCCCTTGGACCTTCCCATTGTCGATGAAACACAGAAATCGCATCGGAATTAAATATAAGAGACACAATGCCGACTTAAGTACAGGAAGACTGAGTCTTCCTACTGTCTATGTTTTGAGCGTTTCCTGTGTCACCAGTTTTACAATCTGATGCACCTCTGCAGGTTTTCTGTAACCATTGGACCATCCCATTGACGAAGAAACACAGAAATTGCATCGGAATTAAATATAAGAGACACAATACCGACTTAAGTACAGGAAGAATGAGTCTTCCTACTGTCTATGTTTTGAGCGTTTCCTGTGTCACTAGTTTTACATTCCGATGCACCTCTGCAGGTTTACTGTATCCCTTGGACCTTCCCATTGACGAAGAAACACAGAAATTGCATCGGAATTAAATATAAGAGACACAATGCCGACTTAAAAACATGAAGACTGAGTCTTCCTACTCTCTACGTTTTTAGCGTTTCCTGTGTCACCAGTTTTACATTCTGATGCACCTCTGCAGTTTTACTGTATCCCTTGGACCTTCCCATTGGCGATGAAACACAGAAATTGCATCGGAATTAAATATAAGAGACACAATGCCGACTTAAGTACACGAAGACTGAGTCTTCCTACTGTCTGTAATTTGAGCGTTTCCTGTGTCACCAGTTTTACACTCCGATGCACCTCTACAGGTTTACTGTATCCCTTGGACCTTCACAGTGAGGATGAAACACTGAAATAGCATCGGAATTAAATATAAGAGACACAATGCCAACTTAAGTACAGGAATATTAAGTCTTCCTACTGTCTATGATTTGAGCTTTTCCTGTGTCATCAGTTTTACTTTCCGATGCACCTCTGCAGGTTTACTATATCCCTAGGACCTTCCCATTGACGATGAAAAACAGAAATTGCATCGGAATTAAATATAGGAGACACAATGCCGACTTAAGTACAAGAAAACAGTCTTCGTACTCTCAATGTTTGAGCGGTTCCTGTGTCACCAGTTTTACATTCCGATCCACCTCTGCCGGTTTACTGTATCCCTTGGACCTTACCATTGACGATGAAAAACTGAAATTGCATCGGAATTAAATATAAGAGACACAATGCCGACTTAAGTACACGAAGAGTCAGTCTTCCTACTGTCTATGTTTTGAGCGTTTTCTGTGTCGTCAGTTTTACATTCCGATGCACCTCTGCAGGTTTACTGTATCCCTTGGACCTTCCCATTGACGATGAAAAACAGAAATTGCATCGGAATTAAATATAAGAAACACAATTCCGACTTAAGTACAGGAAGACTAAGTCTTCCTACTGTCTATGTTTTGAGCGTTTCCTGTGTCATCAGTTTTACTTTCCGATGCACCTCTGCAGGTTTAATATACCCCTTGGACCTTCCCATTCACGATGAAAGACAGAAATTTCATCGGAAATAAATATAAGAGACACAATGACGACTTAAGTACAGGAAGATTGAGTCTTCCTACTGTCTATAATTTGAGCGTTTCCTGTATCACCAGGTTTACATTCCGTTACACATATACAGGTTTTCTGTATCCCTTGGACCTTTACAGTGACGATGAAACACAGAAATTGCATCGGAATTAAAAATAAGAGACACAATGCCGACTTAAGTACAAGAAAACAATCTTCTTACAGTCAATGTTTTGAGCGTTTCCTGTGTCACCAGTTTTACATTCCGATGCACCTCTGCAGGTTTACTGTATCCCTTGGACCTTCCCATTGTCGATGAAACACAGAAATCGCATCGGAATTAATTATAAGTGACACAATGCCCACTTGAGTACAGGAAGACTGAGTCTTCCTACTGTCTATGTTTTGAGCGTTTACTGTGTCGTCAGTTTTACATTCCGATGCACCTCTGCAGGTTTACTGTATCCCTTGGACCTTCCCATTGACGATGAAACACAGACATTGCATCGGAATAAAATATAAGAGACACAATGCCGACTTAAAAACAGGAAGACTGAGTCTTCCTACTGTCTATGTTTTGAGCGTTTCCTGTGTCACTAGTTTTATATTCCGATGCACCTCTGCCGGTTTACTGTATCCATTGGACCTTCCCATTGACGATGAAACACAGAAATTGCATCGGAATAAAATATAAGAGACACAATGCCGACTTAAAAACAGGAAGACTGAGTCTTCCTACTCTCTATGTTTTGAGCGTTTCCTGTGTCACCAGTTTTACATTCTGATGCACCTCTGCAGTTTTACTGTATCCCTTGGACCTTCCCATTGGCGATGAAACACAGATATTGCATCGGAATTAAATATAAGAGACACAATGCCGACTTAAGTACAGGAAGACTGTCTTCCTACTGTCTGTAATTTGAGCGTTTCCTGTGTCACCAGTTTTACATTCCGATGCACCTCTGCAGGTTTACTGTATCCCTTGGACCTTCCCATTGACGAAGAAACACAGAAATTGCATCGGAATTAAATATAAGAGACACAATGCCGACTTAAAAACATGAAGACTGAGTCTTCCTACTCTCTACGTTTTTAGCGTTTCCTGTGTCACCAGTTTTACATTCTGATGCACCCCTGCAGTTTTACTGTATCCCTTGGACCTTCCCATTGGCGATGAAACACAGAAATTGCATCGGAATTAAATATAAGAGACACAATGCGACTTAAGTACAGGAAGACTGAGTCTTCCTACTGTCTGTAATTTGAGCGTTTCCTGTGTCACCAGTTTTACACTCCGATGCACCTCTACAGGTTTACTGTATCCCTTGGACCTTCACAGTGAGGATGAAACACTGAAATTGCATCGGAATTAAATATAAGAGACACAATGCCGACTTAAGTACAGGAATATTAAGTCTTCCTACTGTCTATGATTTGAGCTTTTCCTGTGTCATCAGTTTTACTTTCCGATGCACCTCTGCAGGTTTACTATATCCCTAGGACCTTCCCATTGATGATGAAAAACAGAAATTGCATCGGAATTAAATATAGGAGACACAATGCCGACTTAAGTACAAGAAAACTGTCTTCGTACTCTCAATGTCTGAGCGGTTCCTGTGTCACCAGTTTTACATTCCGATCCACCTCTGCCGGTTTACTGTATCCCTTGGACCTTCCCATTGACGATGAAAAATTGAAATTGCATCGGAATTAAATATAAGAGACACAATGCCGACTTAAGTACACGAAGACTCAGTCTTCCTACTGTCTATGTTTTGAGCGTTTTCTGTGTCGTCAGTTTTACATTCCGATGCACCTCTGCAGGTTTACTGTATCCCTTGGACCTTCCCATTGACGATGAAAAACAGAAATTGCATCGGAATTAAATATAAGAAACACAATTCCGACTTAAGTACAGGAAGACTAAGTCTTCCTACTGTCTATGCTTTGAGCGTTTCCTGTGTCATCAGTTTTACTTTCCGATGCACCTCTGCAGGTTTAATATATCCCTTGGACCTTCCCATTCACGATGAAACACAGAAATTTCATCGGAAAGAAATATAAGAGACACAATGACGACTTAAGTACAGGAAGACTGAGTCTTCCTACTGTCTATAATTTGAGCGTTTCCTGTAGCACCAGGTTTACATTCCGTTACACATATACAGGTTTTCTGTATCCCTTGGACCTTCACAGTGACGATGAACACAGAAATTGCATCGGAATTAAATATAAGAGACACAATGCCGACTTAAGTACAAGAAAACAATCTTCTTACAGTCAATGTTTTGAGCGTTTCCTGTGTCACCAGTTTTACATTCCGATGCACCTCTGCAGGTTTACTGTATCCCTTGGACCTTCCCATTGTCGATGAAACACAGAAATCGCATCGGAATTAATTATAAGTGACACAATGCCCACTTGAGTACAGGAAGACTGAGTCTTCCTACTGTCTATGTTTTGAGCGTTTACTGTGTCGTCAGTTTTACATTCCGATGCACCTCTGCAGGTTTACTGTATCCCTTGGACCTTCCCATTGACGATGAAACACAGAAATTGCATCGGAATAAAATATAAGAGACACAATGCCGACTTAAAAACAGGAAGACTGAGTCTTCCTACTGTCTATGTTTTGAGCGTTTCCTGTGTCACTAGTTTTACATTCCGATGCACCTCTGCCGGTTTACTGTATCCATTGGACCTTCCCATTGACGATGAAACACAGAAATTGCATCGGAATAAAATATAAGAGACACAATGCCGACTTAAAAACAGGAAGACTGAGTCTTCCTACTCTCTATGTTTTGAGCGTTTCCTGTGTCACCAGTTTTACATTCTGATGCACCTCTGCAGTTTTACTGTATCCCTTGGACCTTCCCATTGGCGATGAAACACAGATATTGCATCGGAATTAAATATAAGAGACACAATGCCGACTTAAGTACAGGAAGACTGTCTTCCTACTGTCTGTAATTTGAGCGTTTCCTGTGTCACCAGTTTTACATTCCGATGCACCTCTGCAGGTTTACTGTATCCCTTGGACCTTCCCATTGACGAAGAAACACAGAAATTGCATCGGAATTAAATATAAGAGACACAATGCCGACTTAAAAACATGAAGACTGAGTCTTCCTACTCTCTACGTTTTTAGCGTTTCCTGTGTCACCAGTTTTACATTCTGATGCACCTCTGCAGTTTTACTGTATCCCTTGGACCTTCCCATTGGCGATGAAACACAGAAATTGCATCGGAATTAAATATAAGAGACACAATGCGACTTAAGTACAGGAAGACTGAGTCTTCCTACTGTCTGTAATTTGAGCGTTTCCTGTGTCACCAGTTTTACACTCCGATGCACCTCTACAGGTTTACTGTATCCCTTGGACCTTCACAGTGAGGATGAAACACTGAAATTGCATCGGAATTAAATATAAGAGACACAATGCCGACTTAAGTACAGGAATATTAAGTCTTCCTACTGTCTATGATTTGAGCTTTTCCTGTGTCATCAGTTTTACTTTCCGATGCACCTCTGCAGGTTTACTATATCCCTAGGACCTTCCCATTGATGATGAAAAACAGAAATTGCATCGGAATTAAATATAGGAGACACAATGCCGACTTAAGTACAAGAAAACAGTCTTCGTACTCTCAATGTCTGAGCGGTTCCTGTGTCACCAGTTTTACATTCCGATCCACCTCTGCCGGTTTACTGTATCCCTTGGACCTTACCATTGACGATGAAAAACTGAAATTGCATCGGAATTAAATATAAGAGACACAATGCCGACTTAAGTACACGAAGAGTCAGTCTTCCTACTGTCTATGTTTTGAGCGTTTTCTGTGTCGTCAGTTTTACATTCCGATGCACCTCTGCAGGTTTACTGTATCCCTTGGACCTTCCCATTGACGATGAAAAACAGAAATTGCATCGGAATTAAATATAAGAAACACAATTCCGACTTAAGTACAGGAAGACTAAGTCTTCCTACTGTCTATGTTTTGAGCGTTTCCTGTGTCATCAGTTTTACTTTCCGATGCACCTCTGCAGGTTTAATATACCCCTTGGACCTTCCCATTCACGATGAAAGACAGAAATTTCATCGGAAATAAATATAAGAGACACAATGACGACTTAAGTACAGGAAGATTGAGTCTTCCTACTGTCTATAATTTGAGCGTTTCCTGTATCACCAGGTTTACATTCCGTTACACATATACAGGTTTTCTGTATCCCTTGGACCTTCACAGTGACGATGAAACACAGAAATTGCATCGGAATTAAAAATAAGAGACACAATGCCGACTTAAGTACAAGAAAACAATCTTCTTACAGTCAATGTTTTGAGCGTTTCCTGTGTCACCAGTTTTACATTCCGATGCACCTCTGCAGGTTTACTGTATCCCTTGGACCTTCCCATTGTCGATGAAACACAGAAATCGCATCGGAATTAATTATAAGTGACACAATGCCCACTTGAGTACAGGAAGACTGAGTCTTCCTACTGTCAATGTTTTGAGCGTTTACTGTGTCGTCAGTTTTACATTCCGATGCACCTCTGCAGGTTTACTGTATCCCTTGGACCTTCCCATTGACGATGAAACACAGAAATTGCATCGGAATAAAATATAAGAGACACAATGCCGACTTAAAAACAGGAAGACTGAGTCTTCCTACTGTCTATGTTTTGAGCGTTTCCTGTGTCACTAGTTTTACATTCCGATGCACCTCTGCCGGTTTACTGTATCCATTGGACCTTCCCATTGACGATGAAACACAGAAATTGCATCGGAATAAAATATAAGAGACACAATGCCGACTTAAAAACAGGAAGACTGAGTCTTCCTACTCTCTATGTTTTGAGCGTTTCCTGTGTCACCAGTTTTACATTCTGATGCACCTCTGCAGTTTTACTGTATCCCTTCGACCTTCCCATTGGCGATGAAACACAGATATTGCATCGGAATTAAATATAAGAGACACAATGCCGACTTAAGTACAGGAAGACTGTCTTCCTACTGTCTGTAATTTGAGCGTTTCCTGTGTCACCAGTTTTACATTCCGATGCACCTCTGCAGGTTTACTGTATCCCTTGGACCTTCCCATTGACGAAGAAACACAGAAATTGCATCGGAATTAAATATAAGAGACACAATGCCGACTTAAAAACATGAAGACTGAGTCTTCCTACTCTCTACGTTTTTAGCGTTTCCTGTGTCACCAGTTTTACATTCTGATGCACCTCTGCAGTTTTACTGTATCCCTTGGACCTTCCCATTGGCGATGAAACACAGAAATTGCATCGGAATTAAATATAAGAGACACAATGCGACTTAAGTACAGGAAGACTGAGTCTTCCTACTGTCTGTAATTTGAGCGTTTCCTGTGTCACCAGTTTTACACTCCGATGCACCTCTACAGGTTTACTGTATCCCTTGGACCTTTACAGTGAGGATGAAACTCTGAAATTGCATCGGAATTAAATATAAGAGACACAATGCCGACTTAAGTACAAGAAAACAGTCTTCGTACTCTCAATGTCTGAGCGGTTCCTGTGTCACCAGTTTTACATTCCGATCCACCTCTGCCGGTTTACTGTATCCCTTGGACCTTCCCATTGACGATGAAAAACTGAAATTGCATCGGAATTAAATATAAGAAACACAATTCCGACTTAAGTACAGGAAGACTAAGTCTTCCTACTGTCTATGCTTTGAGCGTTTCCTGTGTCATCAGTTTTACTTTCTGATGCACCTCTGCAGGTTTAATATATCCCTTGGACCTTCCCATTCACGATGAAACACAGAAATTTCATCGGAAATAAATATAAGAGACACAATGACGACTTAAGTACAGGAAGACTGAGTCTTCCTACTGTCTATAATTTGAGCGTTTCCTGTAGCACCAGGTTTACATTCCGTTACACATATACAGGTTTTCTGTATCCCTTGGACCTTCACAGTGACGATGAACACAGAAATTGCATCGGAATTAAATATAAGAGACACAATGCCGACTTAAGTACAAGAAAACAATCTTCTTACAGTCAATGTTTTGAGCGTTTCCTGTGTCACTAGTTTTACATTCCGATGCACCTCTGCAGGTTTACTGTATCCCTTGGACCTTCCCATTGTCGATGAAACACAGAAATCGCATCGGAATTAATTATAAGTGACACAATGCCCACTTGAGTACAGGAAGACTGAGTCTTCCTACTGTCTATGTTTTGAGCGTTTAGTGTGTCGTCAGTTTTACATTCCGATGCACCTCTGCAGGTTTACTGTATCCCTTGGACCTTCCCATTGACGATGAAACACAGAAATTGCATCGGAATAAAATATAAGAGACACAATGCCGACTTAAAAACAGGAAGACTGAGTCTTCCTACTGTCTATGTTTTGAGCGTTTCCTGTGTCACTAGTTTTACATTCCGATGCACCTCTGCCGGTTTACTGTATCCATTGGACCTTCCCATTGACGATGAAACACAGAAATTGCATCGGAATAAAATATAAGAGACACAATGCCGACTTAAAAACAGGAAGACTGAGTCTTCCTACTCTCTATGTTTTGAGCGTTTCCTGTGTCACCAGTTTTACATTCTGATGCACCTCTGCAGTTTTACTGTATCCCTTGGACCTTCCCATTGGCGATGAAACACAGATATTGCATCGGAATTAAATATAAGAGACACAATGTCGACTTAAGTACAGGAAGACTGTCTTCCTACTGTCTGTAATTTGAGCGTTTCCTGTGTCACCAGTTTTACATTCCGATGCACCTCTACAGGTTTACTGTATCCCGTGGACCTTCACAGTGAGGATGAAACACAGAAATTGCATCGGAATTAAATATAAGAGACACAATGCCGACTTAAGAATAGGAAGACTGAGTCTTCTTACTGTCTACGTTTTGAGCGTTTCCTGTGTCACCAGTTTTACATTCCGATGCACTTCTGCAGGTTTATTGTATCCCTTGGACCTTCCCATTGACGAAGAAACACAGAAATTGCATCGGAATTAAATATGAGAGCCACAATGCCGACTTAAGTACAGGAAGACTGAGTCTTCCTACTGTCTATGTTTTGAGCGTTTCCTGTGTCACCAGTTTTACATTCCGAAGCACCTCTTCAGGTTTCCTGTATCCCTTGGACCTTCCCATTCACGATGAATCACAGAAAATGCATCGAAATTAAATATAAGAGACACAATGCCGACTTAAGTACAAGAAAACAGTCTTCGTACGGTCAATGTTTGAGCGGTTCCTGTGTCACCAGTTATACATTCCGATGCACCTCTGCCGGTTTACTGTATCCCTCGCATCTTCCCAATGTCGATGAAACACAGAAATCGCATCGGAAGTAAATATACGAGACACAATGACGACTTAAGTACAGGAAGACTGAGTCTTCCTACTGTCTATAATTTGAGCGTTTCCTGTATCACCAGTTTTATATTCCGATGCAGATATACAGGTTTTCTGTATCCCTTGGACCTTCAAAGTGACGATGAAACACAGAAATTGCATCGGAATTAAATATAAGAGACACAATGCGACTTAAGTACAAGAAAACAGTCTTCTTACTGTCAATGTTTTGAGCGTTTCCTGTGTCACCAGTTTTACATTCCGATGCACCTCTGCAGGTTTACTGTATCCATTGGACCTTCCCATTGGCGATGAAATACACAAATTGCATCGAATTTAAATATAAGAGACACAATGCCGACTTAAGTACAGGAAGACTGAGTCTTCCTACTGTCAATGTTTTGTGCGTTTCCTGTGTCACCAGTTTTACATTCCGCTTCGCCTCTGCAGGTTTACTGTATCCATTGGACCTTCCCATTGACGATGAAAAACAGAAATTGCATCGGAATTTTCTATAAGAGACACAATGCCGACTTAAGTACAGGAAGACTAAGTCGTCCTACTGTCTATGTTTTGAGCGTTAACTGTGTCATTAGTTTTACTTTCCGATGCACCTCTGCAGGTTTACTATATCCCTTGGACCTTCCCATTCACGATGAAACACCGAAATTTCATCGGAAATAAATATCAGAGACACAATGCCGACTTAAGTACAGGAAGACTGAGTCTTCCTACTGTCTATGTTTTGAGCGTTTCCTGTGTCACCAGTTATATATTCCGATGCACCTCAGCAGGTTTACTGTATCCCTTGGACCTTCCCAAGGACGATCAAACACAGAAATTGCATCGGAATTAAATATAAGAGACACAATTCCGACTTAAGTACAGGAAGACTTTGTATTCCTACCGTCAATGTTCTGAGCGTTTCCTGTGTCACTAGTTTCACATTCTGATGCACCTCTACAGTTTTACTGTATCCCATGGACCTTCCCATTGACGATGAAACTCAGAAATTGCATCGGAATTAAATACAAGTGACACAACGCCGACTTAAGTACAGGAAGACTGAGTCTTCCTACTGTCTATAATTTGAGCCTTTCCTGTGTCTCCAGTTTTACATTCCGATGCACCTGTACAGGTTTACTTTATCCCTTGGACCTTCACAGTGACGATGAAACACAGAAATTGCATCGGAATTAAATATAAGAGACACAATGCCGACTTAAGTACACGAAGACTATGTCTTCATACTGTCTATGTTTTGAGCGTTTCCTGTGTCATCAGTTTTACTTTCCGATGCACCTCTGCAGGTTTACTACATCCCTTGGACCTTCCCATTCACGATGAAACAAAGAAATTTCATCGGAAATAAATATAAGAGACACAATGCCGACTTAAGTACAGCAAGACTGAGTCTTCCTACTGTCCATGATTTGAGCGTTTCCTGTGTCACCAATTTTACATTACGATGCACCTCTGCAGGTTTACTGTATCTCTTGGACCTTCCCACTGACGATGAAAAACAGAAATTGCATCGGAATTAAATATAAGAGACACAATGGCGACTTAAGTACAGGAAGACTGAGTCTTCCTACTGGCTATGTCTTGAGCGTTTCCTGTGTCACCAGTTTTACACTCCGATGCACCTCTGCAGGTTTACTGTATCCCTTGGACCTTCCCATTCACGATGAAACACAGAAATTGAATCGGAATTAAATATAAGAGACACAATGCCGACTTAAGTACAAGTAGACTGAGTCTTCCTGCTGTCTATGATTTTAACGTTACCTGTGTCTCTAGTTTTACATTCCGAATCACCTCTGCAGGTTTCCTGTATCCCTTGGACCTTCCCATTCACGATGAAACACAGAAATTTCATCGGAATTAAATATAAGAGACACAATGCCGACTTAAGTACAAGAAAACAGTCTTCGTACGGTCAATGTTTTGAGCGTTTCCTGTGTCAGCAGTTTTACATTCTGATGCACCTCTGCAGGTTTACTGTATCCCTTGGACCTTCCCATTCACGATGAAACTCAGAAATTGCATCGGAATTAAATAGAAGAGACACAATGCCGACTAAAGTACAGGAAGACTGAGTCTTCCTACTGTCTATGTTTTGAGCGTTTCATGTGTCACTAGTTTTACATTCCGATGCACCTCTGCAGGTTTACTGTATCCCTTGGTCCTTCCCATTCACGATGAAACACAGAAATTTCATCGGAAATAAATGTAAGAGACACAATGCCGACTTAAGTACAACAAGACTGAGTCTTCCTACTGTCTATCATTTGAGCGTTTCCTGTGTCACCAATTTTACATTCCGATGCACCTCTGCAGGTTTACTGTATCCCTTGGACCTTCCCATAGACGATGAAAAACAGAAATTGCATCGGAATTATATATAAGAGACACAATGCCGACTTAAGTACAGGAAGACTGAGTCTTCCTACTGGCTATGTTTTGAGCGTTTCCTGTGTCACCCGTTTTACACTCCGATGCACCTCTGCAGGTTTACTGTATCCCTTGGATTTTCCCATTCACGATGAAACACAGAAATTGAATCGGAATTAAATATGAGAGACACAATGCCGACTTAAGTACAAGAAGACTGAGTCTTCCTGCTGTCTATGTTTTTAACGTTACCTGTGTCACTAGTTTTACATTTCGATGCACCTCTGCAGGTTTACTGTATCCATTGGACCTTCCCATTGACGATGAAACACAGAAATTGCATCGAAATTAAATATAAAAGACACAATGCCGACTTAAGTACAAGAAAACAGTCTTCGTACGGTGAATGTTTTGAGCGTTTCCTGTGTCACCAGTTTTACATTCCGATGCACCTCTGCCGGTTTACTGTATCCCTTGGACCTTCCCATTGTCGATGAAACACAGAAATCGCATCGGAATTAATTATAAGAGACACAATGCCGACTTAAGTACAGGAACACTCAGTCTTCCTACTGTCTATGTTTTGAGCGTTTCCTGTGTCACCAGTTTTACAATCTGATGCACCTCTGCAGGTTTTCTGTATCCATTGGACCTTCCCATTGACGAAGAAACACAGAAATTGCATCGGAATGAAATATAAGAGACACAATGCCGACTTAAGTACAGGAAGACGTAGTCTTCCTACTGCCTATGTGTTGAGCGTTTCCTGTGTCAGCAGTTTTACATTCTGATGCACCTCTGCAGGTTTACTGCATCCCTTCGACCCTCCCATTGACAATGAAACACAGAAATTGCATCGGAATTAAATATAAGAGACACAATGCCGACTTAAGTACAGGAAGACTGAGTCTTCCTACTGTCTATGCTTTGACCGTTTCCTGTGTCACCAGTTTTACATTCCGATGCACCTCTGCAGGTTTACTGTATCCCTTGGACCTTCCCATTGACGATGAAACACAGAAATTGCATCGGAATTAAATATAAGAGACACAATGCCGACTTAACTACAGGAAGACTGAGTCTTCCTACTGTCTATGTTTTGAGCGTTTCCTGTATCACTAGTTTTACATTCCGATGCACCTCTGCAGGTTTACTGTATCCCTTGGACCTTCCCATTGACGATGAAACACAGAAATTGCATCGGAATTAAATATAAGAGACACAATGCCGACTTAAAAACAGGAAGACTGAGTCTTCCTACTCTCTATGTTTAGAGCGTTTCCTGTATCACCAGTTTTACATTCCGATGCACCTCTGCAGGTTTCCTGTATCCCTTGGACCTTCCCATTGACGATGAAACACAGAAAATGCATCGAAATTAAATATAAGAGACACAATGCCGACTTGAGTACAAGAAAACAGTCTTCGTACGGTCAATGTTTGAGCGGATCCTGTGTCACCAGCTTTACATTCCGATGCACCTCTGCCGGTTTACTGTATCCCTTGGACCTTCCCATTGTCGATGAAACACAGATATCGCATCGGAATTAAATATAAGAGACACAATGCCGACTTAAGTACAGGAAGACTAAGTCTTCCAACTGTCTATGTTTTGAGCGTTTTCTGTGTCATCAGTTTTACATTCCGATGCACCTCTGCCGGTTTACTGTATCCCTTGGACCTTCCCATTGGCGATGAAACACAGATATTGCATCGGAATTAAATATAAGAGACACAATGTCGACTTAAGTACAGGAAGACTGTCTTCCTACTGTCTGTAATTTGAGCGTTTCCTGTGTCACCAGTTTTACATTCCGATGCACCTCTACAGGTTTACTGTATCCCGTGGACCTTCACAGTGAGGATGAAACACAGAAATTGCATCGGAATTAAATATAAGAGACACAATGCCGACTTAAGAATAGGAAGACTGAGTCTTCTTACTGTCTACGTTTTGAGCGTTTCCTGTGTCACCAGTTTTACATTCCGATGCACTTCTGCAGGTTTATTGTATCCCTTGGACCTTCCCATTGACGAAGAAACACAGAAATTGCATCGGAATTAAATATGAGAGCCACAATGCCGACTTAAGTACAGGAAGACTGAGTCTTCCTACTGTCTATGTTTTGAGCGTTTCCTGTGTCACCAGTTTTACATTCCGAAGCACCTCTTCAGGTTTCCTGTATCCCTTGGACCTTCCCATTCACGATGAATCACAGAAAATGCATCGAAATTAAATATAAGAGACACAATGCCGACTTAAGTACAAGAAAACAGTCTTCGTACGGTCAATGTTTGAGCGGTTCCTGTGTCACCAGTTATACATTCCGATGCACCTCTGCCGGTTTACTGTATCCCTCGCATCTTCCCAATGTCGATGAAACACAGAAATCGCATCGGAAGTAAATATACGAGACACAATGACGACTTAAGTACAGGAAGACTGAGTCTTCCTACTGTCTATAATTTGAGCGTTTCCTGTATCACCAGTTTTATATTCCGATGCAGATATACAGGTTTTCTGTATCCCTTGGACCTTCAAAGTGACGATGAAACACAGAAATTGCATCGGAATTAAATATAAGAGACACAATGCGACTTAAGTACAAGAAAACAGTCTTCTTACTGTCAATGTTTTGAGCGTTTCCTGTGTCACCAGTTTTACATTCCGATGCACCTCTGCAGGTTTACTGTATCCATTGGACCTTCCCATTGGCGATGAAATACACAAATTGCATCGAATTTAAATATAAGAGACACAATGCCGACTTAAGTACAGGAAGACTGAGTCTTCCTACTGTCAATGTTTTGTGCGTTTCCTGTGTCACCAGTTTTACATTCCGCTTCGCCTCTGCAGGTTTACTGTATCCATTGGACCTTCCCATTGACGATGAAAAACAGAAATTGCATCGGAATTTTCTATAAGAGACACAATGCCGACTTAAGTACAGGAAGACTAAGTCGTCCTACTGTCTATGTTTTGAGCGTTAACTGTGTCATTAGTTTTACTTTCCGATGCACCTCTGCAGGTTTACTATATCCCTTGGACCTTCCCATTCACGATGAAACACCGAAATTTCATCGGAAATAAATATCAGAGACACAATGCCGACTTAAGTACAGGAAGACTGAGTCTTCCTACTGTCTATGTTTTGAGCGTTTCCTGTGTCACCAGTTATATATTCCGATGCACCTCAGCAGGTTTACTGTATCCCTTGGACCTTCCCAAGGACGATCAAACACAGAAATTGCATCGGAATTAAATATAAGAGACACAATTCCGACTTAAGTACAGGAAGACTTTGTATTCCTACCGTCAATGTTCTGAGCGTTTCCTGTGTCACTAGTTTCACATTCTGATGCACCTCTACAGTTTTACTGTATCCCATGGACCTTCCCATTGACGATGAAACTCAGAAATTGCATCGGAATTAAATACAAGTGACACAACGCCGACTTAAGTACAGGAAGACTGAGTCTTCCTACTGTCTATAATTTGAGCCTTTCCTGTGTCTCCAGTTTTACATTCCGATGCACCTGTACAGGTTTACTTTATCCCTTGGACCTTCACAGTGACGATGAAACACAGAAATTGCATCGGAATTAAATATAAGAGACACAATGCCGACTTAAGTACACGAAGACTATGTCTTCATACTGTCTATGTTTTGAGCGTTTCCTGTGTCATCAGTTTTACTTTCCGATGCACCTCTGCAGGTTTACTACATCCCTTGGACCTTCCCATTCACGATGAAACAAAGAAATTTCATCGGAAATAAATATAAGAGACACAATGCCGACTTAAGTACAGCAAGACTGAGTCTTCCTACTGTCCATGATTTGAGCGTTTCCTGTGTCACCAATTTTACATTACGATGCACCTCTGCAGGTTTACTGTATCTCTTGGACCTTCCCACTGACGATGAAAAACAGAAATTGCATCGGAATTAAATATAAGAGACACAATGGCGACTTAAGTACAGGAAGACTGAGTCTTCCTACTGGCTATGTCTTGAGCGTTTCCTGTGTCACCAGTTTTACACTCCGATGCACCTCTGCAGGTTTACTGTATCCCTTGGACCTTCCCATTCACGATGAAACACAGAAATTGAATCGGAATTAAATATAAGAGACACAATGCCGACTTAAGTACAAGTAGACTGAGTCTTCCTGCTGTCTATGTTTTTAACGTTACCTGTGTCTCTAGTTTTACATTCCGAATCACCTCTGCAGGTTTCCTGTATCCCTTGGACCTTCCCATTCACGATGAAACACAGAAATTGCATCGGAATTAAATATAAGAGACACAATGCGACTTAAGTACAAGAAAACAGTCTTCTTACTGTCAATGTTTTGAGCGTTTCCTGTGTCAGCAGTTTTACATTCTGATGCACTTCTGCAGGTTTACTGTATCCCTTGGACCTTCCCATTCACGATGAAACTCAGAAATTGCATCGGAATTAAATAGAAGAGACACAATGCCGACTAAAGTACAGGAAGACTGAGTCTTCCTACTGTCTATGTTTTGAGCGTTTCATGTGTCACTAGTTTTACATTCCGATGCACCTCTGCAGGTTTACTGTATCCCTTGGTCCTTCCCATTCACGATGAAACACAGAAATTTCATCGGAAATAAATGTAAGAGACACAATGCCGACTTAAGTACAACAAGACTGAGTCTTCCTACTGTCTATCATTTGAGCGTTTCCTGTGTCACCAATTTTACATTCCGATGCACCTCTGCAGGTTTACTGTATCCCTTGGACCTTCCCATAGACGATGAAAAACAGAAATTGCATCGGAATTAAATATAAGAGACACAATGCCGACTTAAGTACAGGAAGACTGAGTCTTCCTACTGGCTATGTTTTGAGCGTTTCCTGTGTCACCCGTTTTACACTCCGATGCACCTCTGCAGGTTTACTGTATCCCTTGGATTTTCCCATTCACGATGAAACACAGAAATTGAATCGGAATTAAATATGAGAGACACAATGCCGACTTAAGTACAAGAAGACTGAGTCTTCCTGCTGTCTATGTTTTTAACGTTACCTGTGTCACTAGTTTTACATTTCGATGCACCTCTGCAGGTTTACTGTATCCATTGGACCTTCCCATTGACGATGAAACACAGAAATTGCATCGAAATTAAATATAAAAGACACAATGCCGACTTAAGTACAAGAAAACAGTCTTCGTACGGTGAATGTTTTGAGCGTTTCCTGTGTCACCAGTTTTACATTCCGATGCACCTCTGCCGGTTTACTGTATCCCTTGGACCTTCCCATTGTCGATGAAACACAGAAATCGCATCGGAATTAATTATAAGAGACACAATGCCGACTTAAGTACAGGAACACTCAGTCTTCCTACTGTCTATGTTTTGAGCGTTTCCTGTGTCACCAGTTTTACAATCTGATGCACCTCTGCAGGTTTTCTGTATCCATTGGACCTTCCCATTGACGAAGAAACACAGAAATTGCATCGGAATGAAATATAAGAGACACAATGCCGACTTAAGTACAGGAAGACTGAGTCTTCCTGCTGTCTATGTTTTTAACGTTACCTGTGTCACTAGTTTTACATTTCGATGCACCTCTGCAGGTTTACTGTATCCATTGGACCTTCCCATTGACGATGAAACACAGAAATTGCATCGGAATTAAATATAAGAGACACAATGCCGACTTAACTACAGGAAGACTGAGTCTTCCTACTGTCTATGTTTTGAGCGTTTCCTGTATCACTAGTTTTACATTCCGATGCACCTCTGCAGGTTTACTGTATCCCTTGGACCTTCCCATTGACGATGAAACACAGAAATTGCATCGGAATTAAATATAAGAGACACAATGCCGACTTAAAAACAGGAAGACTGAGTCTTCCTACTCTCTATGTTTAGAGCGTTTCCTGTATCACCAGTTTTACATTCCGATGCACCTCTGCAGGTTTCCTGTATCCCTTGGACCTTCCCATTGACGATGAAACACATAAAATGCATCGAAATTAAATATAAGAGACACAATGCCGACTTGAGTACAAGAAAACAGTCTTCGTACGGTCAATGTTTGAGCGGATCCTGTGTCACCAGCTTTACATTCCGATGCACCTCTGCCGGTTTACTGTATCCCTTGGACCTTCCCATTGTCGATGAAACACAGATATCGCATCGGAATTAAATATAAGAGACACAATGCCGACTTAAGTACAGGAAGACTAAGTCTTCCAACTGTCTATGTTTTGAGCGTTTTCTGTGTCATCAGTTTTACATTCCGATGCACCTCTGCCGGTTTACTGTATCCCTTGGACCTTCCCATTGTCGATGAAACACAGAAATCGCATCGGAATTAATTATAAGTGACACAATGCCGACTTAAGAACAGGAAGACTGAGTCTTCCTACTGTCTATAATTTGAGCGTTTCCTGTGTCACCAGTTTTACATTCCGATGCACTTCTGCAGGTTTACTGTATCCCTTGGAGCTTCCCATTGACGATGAAACACAGAAATTGCATCGGAATTAAATATAAGAGACACAATGCCGACTTAAAAACAGGAAGACTGAGTCTGCCTACTCTCTATGCTTTGAGCGTTTCCTGTGTCACCAGTTTTACATTCTGATGCAGCTCTGCAGTTTTACTGTATCCCTTGGACCTTCCCATTGGCGATGATACACAGAAATTGCATCTGAATTAAATATAAGAGACACAATGCCGACTTAAGTACAGGAAGACTGAGTCTTCCTACTGTCTGTAATTTGAGCGTTTCCTGTGTCACCAGTTTTTCATTCCGATTCACCTCTACAGGTTTACTGTATCCCTTGGACCTTCACAGTGAGGATGAAACACAGAAATTGCATCGGAATTAAATATAAGAGACACAATGCCGACTTACTAAGTCTTCCTACTGTCTATGTTTTGAGCTTTTCCTGTGTCATCAGTTTTACTTTCCGATGCACCTCTGCAGGTTTACTATATCCCTTGGACCTTCCCATTCACGATGAAACACAGAAATTTCATCGGAAATAAATATAAGAGACACAATGCCGACTTAAGTACAGGAAGACTGAGTCTTCCTACTCTCTATGATTTGAGCGTTTCCGGTGTCACCAGTTTTACATTCCGATGCACCTCTGCAGGTTTCCTGTATCCCTTGGACCTTCCCATTGACGATGAAACACAGAAATTGAATCGGAATTAAATATAAGAGACACAATGCCGACTTAAGTACAAGTAGACTGAGTCTTCCTGCTGTCTATGTTTTTAACGTTACCTGTGTCTCTAGTTTTACATTCCGAATCACCTCTGCAGGTTTCCTGTATCCCTTGGACCTTCCCATTCACGATGAAACACAGAAATTTCATCGGAATTAAATATAAGAGACACAATGCCGACTTAAGTACAAGAAAACAGTCTTCGTACGGTCAATGTTTTGAGCGTTTCCTGTGTCAGCAGTTTTACATTCTGATGCACCTCTGAAGGTTTACTGTATCCCTTGGACCTTCCCATTCACGATGAAACACAGAAATTGCATCGGAATTAAATATAAGAGACACAATGCCGACTAAAGTACAGGAAGACTGAGTCTTCCTACTGTCTATCATTTGAGCGTTTCCTGTGTCACCAATTTTACATTCCGATGCACCTCTGCAGGTTTACTGTATCCCTTGGACCTTCCCATAGACGATGAAAAACAGAAATTGCATCGGAATTAAATATAAGAGACACAATGCCGACTTAAGTACAGGAAGACTGAGTCTTCTTACTGGCTATGTTTTGAGCGTTTCCTGTGTCACCCGTTTTACACTCCGATGCACCTCTGCAGGTTTACTGTATCCCTTGGATTTTCCCATTCACGATGAAACACAGATATTGAATCGGAATTAAATATGAGAGACACAATGCCGACTTAAGTACAAGAAGACTGAGTCTTCCTGCTGTCTATGTTTTTAACGTTACCTGTGTCACTAGTTTTACATTTCGATGCACCTCTGCAGGTTTACTGTATCCATTGGACCTTCCCATTGACGATGAAACACAGAAATTGCATCGGAATTAAATATAGGAGACACAATGCCGACTTAAGTACAGGAAGACTGAGTCTTCCTATTGTCTATGTTTGAGCGTTTCCTGTGTCACCAGTTTTACATTCCGATGCATCTCTGCAGGTTTACTGTATCCCTTGGACCTTCCCATTGACGATGAAACACAGAAATTGCATCGGAATTAAATATAAGAGACACAATGCCGACTTAAGTACAGGAAGACTGAGTCTTCCTACTCTCTATGTTTTGAGCGTTTCCTGTGTCACCAGTTTTACATTCCGATGCATCTCTGCAGGTTTCCTGTATCCCTTGGACCTTCCCATTGACGATGAAACACAGAAATTGCATCGAAATTAAATATAAAAGACACAATGCCGACTTAAGTACAGGAAGACTGAGTCTTCCTACTGTCTATGCTTTGACCGTTTCCTGTGTCACCAGTTTTACATTCCGATGCACCTCTGCAGGTTTACTGTATCCCTTGGACCTTCCCATTGACGATGAAACACAGAAATTGCATCGGAATTAAATATAAGAGACACAATGCCGACTTAAAAACAGGAAGACTGAGTCTTCCTACTCTCTATGTTTTGAGCGTTTCCTGTATCACCAGTTTTACATTCCGATGCACCTCTGCAGGTTTACTGTATCCCTTGGACCTTCCCATTGACGATGAAACACAGAAAATGCATCGAAATTAAATATAAGAGACCCAATGCCGACTTGAGTACAAGAAAACAGTCTTCGTACGGTCAATGTTTGAGCGGATCCTGTGTCACCAGCTTTACATTCCGATGCACCTCTGCCGGTTTACTGTATCCCTTGGACCTTCCCATTGTCGATGAAACACAGAAATTGCATCGGAATTAAATATAAGAGACACAATGCCGACTTAAGTACAGGAAGACTAAGTCTTCCAACTGTCTATGTTTTGAGCGTTTTCTGTGTCATCAGTTTTACATTCCGATGCACCTCTGCAGGTTTACTGTATCCTTTGGACCTTCCCATTGATGATGAAAAACAGAAATTGCATCGGAATTAAATATAAGAGACACAATTAGGACTTAAGTACAGGAAGATTAAGTCTTCCTACTGTCTATGTTTTGAGCGTTTCCAGTGTCATCAGTTTTACTTTCCGATGCACCTCTGCAGGTTTACTATATCCCTTGGACCTTCCCATTGACGATGAAACACAGACATGGCATGGGAATTAAATATAAGAGACACAATGCCGACTTAAGTACAAGAAAACAGTCATCGTACGGTCAGTGTGTTGAGCGTTTCCTGTGTCACCAGTTTTACATTCCGATGCACATCTGCCGGTTTACTGTATCCCTTGGACCTTCCCATTGTCGATGAAACACAGAAATCGCATCGGAATTAAATATAAGAGACACAATGCCGACTTAAGTACAGGAAGACTTAATCTTCCAAATGTCTATGTTTTGATTGTTTCCTGTGTCTCTAGTTATACATTCCGATGCACCTCTGCAGGTTTACTGTAACCCTTGGACCTTCCCATTGACGATGAAACACAGAAATTGCATCGGAATTAATTATAAGTGACACAATGCCGACTTAAGTACAGGAAGACTGAGTCTTCCTACTGTCTAAAATTTGAGCGTTTCCTGTGTCACCAGTTTTACATTCCGATGCACTTCTGCAGGTTTACTGTATCCTTTGGAGCTTCCCATTGACGATGAAACACAGAAATTGCATCGGAATTAAATATAAGAGACACAATGCCGACTTAAAAACAGTAAGACTGAGTCTGCCTACTGTCTATGTTTTGAGCGTTTCCTGTGTCACCAGTTTTACATTCCGATGCACCTCTGCAGGTTTCCTGTATCCCTTGGACCTTCCCATTGACGATGAAACACAGAAATTGCATCGAAATTAAATATAAGAGACACAATGCCGACTTAAGTACAGGAAGACTGAGTCTTCCTACTGTCTGTAATTTGAGCGTTTCCTGTGTCACCAGTTTTTCATTCCGATTCACCTCTACAGGTTTACTGTATCCCTTGGACCTTCACAGTGAGGATGAAACACAGAAATTGCATCGGAATTAAATATAAGAGACACAATGCCGACTTACTAAGTCTTCCTACTGTCTATGTTTTGAGCTTTTCCTGTGTCATCAGTTTTACTTTCCTATGCACCTCTGCAGGTTTACTATATCCCTTGGACCTTCCCATTCACGATGAAACACAGAAATTTCATCGGAAACAAATATAAGAGACACAATGCCGACTTAAGTACAGGAAGACTGAGTCTTCCTACTCTCTATGATTTGAGCGTTTCCGGTGTCACCAGTTTTACATTCCGATGCACCTCTGCAGGTTTCCTGTATCCCTTGGACCTTCCCATTGACGATGAAACACAGAAATTGCATCGAAATTAAATATAAGAGACACAATGCCGACTTAAGTACAAGAAAACAGCCTTCGTACGGTCAATATTTGAGCGGTTCCTGTGTCACCAGTTTTACATTCCGATGCACCTCTGCCGGTTTACTGTATCCCTTGGACCTTCCCAATGTCGATGAAACATAGAAATCGCATCGGAATTAAATATAAGAGACACAATGACGACTTAAGTACAGGAAGACTGAGTCTTCCTACTGTCTATGTTTTCAGAGTTTTCTGTGTCATCAGTTTTACATTCCGATGCACCTCTGCAGGTTTACTGTATCCCTTGGACCTTCCCATTACGATGAAAAACAGAAATTGCATTCGAATTAAATATAAGAGACACAATGCCGACTTATGTACAGGAAGACTGAGTCTTCCTACTGTCTATGTTTTGAGCGTTTCCTGTGTCATCAGTTTTACTTTCCGATGCACATCTACAGGTTTACTGTATCCCTTGGACCTTCCCATTGACGATGAAACACAGAAATTGCATCGGAATTAAATATAAGAGACACAATGCCGACTTAAGTACAGGAAGACTGAGTCTTCCTACTGTCTATGTTTTGAGCGTTTCCTGTGTCACTAGTTTTATATTCCGATGCACCTCTGCAGGTTTACTGTATCCTTTGGACCTTCCCATTGACGATGAAACACAGAAATTGCATCGGAATTAAATATAAGAGACACAATGTCGACTTAAGTACAGGAAGACTGAGTCTTCCTACTGTCTATGTTTGAGCGTTTCCTCTGTCACCAGTTTTACATTCCGATGCACCTCTGCAGGTATACTGTATCCCTTGGACCTTCCCATTGACGATGAAACACAAAAATTGCATCGGAATTAAATATACGAGACACAATGCCGACTTAAGTACAGGAAGACTAAGTCTTCCTACTGTCTATGTTTTGAGCGTTTCCTGTGTCGCTAGTTTTACCTTCCGATGCACCTCTACAGGTTTACTGTATCCCTTGGACCTTCACAGTGACGATGAAACACAGGAATTGCATCGGAATTAAATATAAGAGACACAATGCCGACTTAAGTACAGGAAGACTAAGTCTTCCTACTGTCTATGCTTTGAGCGTTTCGTGTGTCATCAGTTTTACATTCCGATGCACCTCTGCATCCCATTCACGATGAAACACAGAAATATCATCGGAAATAAAGATAAGAGACACAATGCCGACTTAAGTACAGGAAGACGGAGTCTTCCAACTGTCTATGTTTTGATTGTTTCCTGTGTCACTAGTTTTACATTCCGATACACCTCTGCAGGTTTACTGTATCCCTTGGACCTTCCCATTGGCGATGAAACACAGAAATTGCATCGGAATTAATTATAAGTGACACAATGCCGACTTAAGTACAGGAAGACTGAGTCTTCCCACTGTCTATAATTTGAGCGTTTCCTGTGTCACCAGTTTTACATTCCGATGCAACTCTACAGGTTTACTGTATCCCTTGGACCTTGACAGTGACGATGAAACACAGAAATTGCATCGGAATTAAATATAAGAGACACAATGCCGACGTAAGTACAGGAAGACTGAGTCTTCCTACTGTCTATGTTTTGAGCTTTTCCTGTGTCATCAGTTTTACTTTCCGATGCACCTCTGCAGGTTTACTATATCCCTTGGACCTACCCATCCACGATGAAACACACAAATTTCATCGGAAATAAATATAAGAGACACAATGCCGAATTAAGTACAGAAGACTGATCTTCCTACTGTCTATGTTTTGAGCGTTTCCTGTGTTACCAGTTTTACATTCCGACGCACCTCTGCAGGTTTACTGTATCCCTTGGACTTTCCCATTGACGATGAAACACAGAAATTGCAACGGAATTAAATATAAGAGACACAATACCGACTTAAGTACAGGAAGACTGAGTCTTCCTACTGTCTATGTTTTGAGCGTTTCCTGTGTCACTAGTTTTACATTCCGATGCACCTCTGCAGGTTTACTGTATCCTTTGGACCTTCCCATTGACGATGAAACACAGAAATTGCATCGGAATTAAATATAAGAGATACAATGCCGACTTAAGTACAGGAAGACTGAGTCTTCCTACTGTCTATGTTTTGAGCGTTTCCTGTGTCACCAGGTTTACATTCCGATGCACCTCTGCAGGTTTACTGTATCCCTTGGACCTTCCCATTGACGATGAAACACAGAAATTGCATCGGAATTAAATATAAGTGACACAATGCCGACTTAAGTACAGGAAGACTGAGTCTTCCTACTGTCTGTAATTTGAGCGTCTCCTGTGTCACCAGTTTTACATTCTGATGCAGCTCTGCAGTTTTACTGTATCCCTTAGACCTTCCCATTGGCGATGAAACACAGAAATTGCACCGGAATTAAATATAAGAGACACAAAGTCGACTTAAGTACAGGAAGACTGAGTCTTCCTACTGTCTATGTTTTGAGCGTTTCCTGTGTCACTAGTTTTACTTTCCAATGCACCTCTGCAGGTTTACTATATCCCTTGGACCTTCCCATTCACGATGAAACACAGAAATTTCATCGGAAATAAATATAAGAGACACAATGCCGAATTAAGTACAGGAAGACTAATTCTTCCTACTGTCTATGTTTTGAGCGTTTCCTGTGTTACCAGTTTTACATTCCGACGCACCTCTGCAGGTTTACTGTATCCCTTGGACTTTCCCATTGACGATGAAACACAGAAATTGCATCGGAATTAAATATAAGAGACACAATACCGACTTAAGTACAGGAAGACTGAGTCTTCCTACTGTCTATGTTTGAGCGTTTCCTGTGTCACTAGTTTTACATTCCGATGCACCTCTGCAGGTTTACTATATCCCTTGGACCTTCCCATTCACGATGAAACACAGAAATTTCATCGGAAATAAATATAAGAGACACAATGCCGACTTAAGTACAGTAAGGCTGTGTCTTCCTAATGTCTATGTTTTGAGCGTTTCCTGTGTCACCAGTTTTACATTCCGATGCACCTCTGCACGTTTACTGTATCCCTTGGACCTTCCCATTGACGATGAACCACAGAAATTGCATCAGAATTAAATATTAGAGACACAATGCTGACTTAAGTACAGGAAGACTTAATCTTCCAACTGTCTATGTTTACATTCCGATGCACCTCTGCAGGTTTACTGTATCCCTTGGACCTTCCCATTGACGATGAACCACAGAAATTGCATCAGAATTAAATATTAGAGACACAATGCCGACTTAAGTACAGGAAGACTTAATCTTCCAACTGTCTATGTTTACATTCCGATGCACCTCTGCAGGTTTACTGTAACCCTTGGACCTTCCCATTGACGATGAAACACAGATATTGCATCGGAATTAATTATAAGTGACACAATGCCGACTTAAGTACAGGAAGACTGAGTCTTCCTACTGTCTATAATTTGAGCGTTTCCTGTGTCACCAGTTTTACATTCCGATGCACTTCTGCAGGTTTACTGTATCCCTTGGAGCTTCCCATTGACGATGAAACACAGAAATTGCATCGGAATTAAATATAAGAGACACAATGCCGACTTAAAAACAGGAAGACTGAGTCTGCCTACTCTCTATGCTTTGAGCGTTTCCTGTGTCACCAGTTTTACATTCTGATGCAGCTCTGCAGTTTTACTGTATCCCTTGGACCTTCCTATTGGCGATGAAACACAGAAATTGCATCTGAAGTAAATATAAGAGACACAATGCCGACTTAAGTACAGGAAGACTGAGTCTTCCTACTGTCTGTAATTTGAGCGTTTCCTGTGTCACCAGTTTTACATTCCGATTCACCTCTACAGGTTTACTGTATCCCTTGGACCTTCACAGTGAGGATGAAACACAGAAATTGCATCGGAATTAAATATAAGTGACACAATGCCGATTTAAGTACAGGAAGACTAAGTCTTCCTACTGTCTATGTTTTGAGCTTTTCCTGTGTCATCAGTTTTACTTTCCGATGCACCTCTGCAGGTTTACTATATCCCTTGGACATTCCCATTCACGATGAAACACAGAAATTTCATCGGAAATAAATATAAGAGACACAATGCCGACTTAAGTACAGGAAGACTGAGTCTTCCTACTCTCTATGATTTGAGCGTTTCCGGTGTCACCAGTTTTACATTCCGATGCACCTCTGCAGGTTTCCTGTATCCCTTGGACCTTCCCATTGACGATGAAACACAGAAATTGCATCGAAATTAAATATAAGAGACACAATGCCGAATTAAGTACAGGAAGACTGATTCTTCCTACTGTCTATGTTTTGAGCGTTTCCTGTGTTACCAGTTTTACATTCCGACGCACCTCTGCAGGTTTACTGTATCCATTGGACTTTCCCATTGACGATGAAACACAGAAATTGCATCGGAATTAAATATAAGAGACACAATACCGACTTAAGTACAGGAAGACTGAGTCTTCCTACTGTCTATGTTTTGAGCGTTTCCTGTGTCACTAGTTTTACTTTCCGATGCACATCTGCAGGTTTACTATATCCCTTGGACCTTCCCATTGACGATGAAACACAGAAATTGCATCGGAATTAAATATTAGAGACACAATGCCGACTTAAGTACAGGAAGACTTAATCTTCCAACTGTCTATGTTTTGATTGTTTCCTGTGTCACTAGTTATACATTCCGATGCACCTCTGCAGGTTTACTGTATTCCTTGGACCTTCCCATTACGATGAAAAACAGAAATTGCATTCGAATTAAATATAAGAGACACAATGCCGACTTATGTACAGGAAGACTAAGTCTTCCTACTGTCTATGTTTTGAGCGTTTCCTGTGTCATCAGTTTTACTTTTCGATGCACATCTGCAGGTTTACTATATACCTTGGATCTTCGCATTGACGATGAAACACAGAAATTTCATCGGAAATAAATATAAGAGACACAATGACGACTTAAGTACAGGAAGACTGAGTCTTCCTACCGTCTATGTTTTGAGCGTTTCCTGTGTCACCAGTTTTACATTCCGATGCACCTCTGCAGGTTTACTGTATCCCTTGGACCTTCCCATTGACGATGAAACACAGAAATTGCATCGGAATTAAATATAAGAGACACAATGCCGACTTAAGTACAGGAAGACTGAGTCTTCCTACTGTCTATGTTTTGAGCGTTTCCTGTGTCACTAGTTTTATATTCCGATGCACCTCTGCAGGTTTACTGTATCCCTTGGACCTTCCCATTGATGATGAAACACAGAAATTGCATCGGAATTAAATATAAGAGACACAATGCCGACTTAAGTACAGGAAGACTGAGTCTTCCTACTGTCTATGTTTGAGCGTTTCCTGTGTCACCAGTTTTACATTCCGATGCACCTCTGCAGGTATACTGTATCCCTTGGACCTTCCCATTGACGATGAAACACAAAAATTGCATCGGAATTAAATATACGAGACACAATGCCGACTTAAGTACACGAAGACTAAGTCTTCCTACTGTCTATGTTTGAGCGTTTCCTGTGTCACCAGTTTTACATTCTGATGCACCTCTGCAGGTTTACCGTATCCCTTCGACCTTCCCATTGACGATGAAACACAGAAATTGCATCGGTATTAAATATAAGAGACACAATGCCGACATAAAAACAGGAAGACTGAGTCTGCCTACTCTCTATGCTTTGAGCGTTTCCTTTGTCCCCAGTTTTACATTCTGATGCAGCTCTGCAGTTTTACTGTATCCCTTAGACCTTCCCATTGGCGATGAAACACAGAAATTGCATCGGAATTAAATATAAGAGACACAATGCCGTCTTAAGTACAGGAAGACTGAGTCTTCCTACTGTCTATGTTTTGAGCTTTTCCTGTGTCATCAGTTATAGTTTCCAATGCACCTCTGCAGGTTTACTGTATCCCTTGGACCTTCCCATTCACGATGAAACACAGAAATTTCATCGGAAATAAATATAAGAGACACAATGCCGAATTAAGTACAGGAAGACTGATTCTTCCTACTGTCTATGTTTTGAGCGTTTCCTGTGTTACCAGTTTTACATTCCGTTGCACCTCTGCAGGTTTACTGTATCCATTGGACTTTCCCATTGACGATGAAACACAGAAATTGCATCGGAATTAAATATAAGAGACACAATACCGACTTAAGTACAGGAAGACTGAGTCTTCCTACTGTCTATGTTTTGAGCGTTTCCTGTGTCACTAGTTTTACTTTCCGATGCACATCTGCAGGTTTACTATATCCCTTGGACCTTCCCATTGACGATGAAACACAGAAATTGCATCGGAATTAAATATTAGAGACACAATGCCGACTTAAGTACAGGAAGACTTAATCTTCCAACTGTCTATGTTTTGATTGTTTCCTGTGTCACTAGTTATACATTCCGATGCACCTCTGCAGGTTTACTGTAACCCTTGGACCTTCCCATTGACGATGAAACACAGATATTGCATCGGAATTAATTATAAGTGACACAATGCCGACTTAAGTACAGGAAGACTGAGTCTGCCTACTCTCTATGCTTTGAGCGTTTCCTGTGTCACCAGTTTTACATTCTGATGCAGCTCTGCAGTTTTACTGTATCCCTTGGACCTTCCCATTGGCGATGAAACACAGAAATTGCATCTGAATTAAATATAAGAGACACAATGCCGACTTAAGTACAGGAAGACTGAGTCTTCCTACTGTCTGTAATTTGAGCGTTTCCTGTGTCACCAGTTTTACATTCCGATTCACCTCTACAGGTTTACTGTATCCCTTGGACCTTCACAGTGAGGATGAAACACAGAAATTGCATCGGAATTAAATATAAGAGACACAATGCCGACTTAAGTACAGGAAGACTAAGTCTTCCTACTGTCTATGTTTTGAGCTTTTCCTGTGTCATCAGTTTTACTTTCCGATGCACCTCTGCAGGTTTACTATATCCCTTGGACCTTCCCATTCACGATGAAACACAGAAATTCCATCGGAAATAAATATAAGAGACACAATGCCGACTTAAGTACAGGAAGACTGAGTCTTCCTACTCTCTATGATTTGAGCGTTTCCGGTGTCACCAGTTTTACATTCCGATGCACCTCTGCAGGTTTCCTGTATCCCTTGGACCTTCCCATTGACGATGAAACACAGAAATTGCATCGAAATTAAATATAAGAGACACAATGCTGACTTAAGTACAAGAAAACAGTCTTCGTACGGTCAATATTTGAGCGGTTCCTGTGTCACCAGGTTTACACTCCGATGCACCTCTGCCGGTTTACTGTATCCCTTGGACTTTCCCAATGTCGATGAAACACAGAAATCGCATCGGAGTTAAATATAAGAGACACAATGCCGACTTAAGTACAGGAAGACTGAGTCTTCCTACTGTCTATGTTTTGAGAGTTTTCTGTGTCATCAGTTTTACATTCCGATGCACCTCTGCAGGTTTACTGTATTCCTTGGACCTTCCCATTACGATGAAAAACAGAAATTGCATTCGAATTAAATATAAGAGACACAATGCCGACTTATGTACAGGAAGACTAAGTCTTCCTACTGTCTATGTTTTGAGCGTTTCCTGTGTCATCAGTTTTACTTTCCGATGCACATCTGCAGGATTACTATATACCTTGGACCTCCCCATTGACGATGAAACACAGAAATTTCATCGGAAATAAATATAAGAGACACAATGACGACTTAAGTACAGGAAGACTGAGTCTTCCTACCGTCTATGTTTTGAGCGTTTCCTGTGTCACCAGTTTTACATTCCGATGCACCTCTGCAGGTTTACTGTATCCCTTGGACCTTCCCATTGACAATGAAACACAGAAATTGCATCGGAATTAAATATAAGAGACACAATACCGACTTAAGTACAGGAAGACTGAGTCTTCCTACTGTCTATGTTTTGAGCGTTTCCTGTGTCACTAGTTTTACTTTCCGATGCACATCTGCAGGTTTACTATATCCCTTGGACCTTCCCATTGACGATGAAACACAGAAATTGCATCGGAATTAAATATTAGAGACACAATGCCGACTTAAGTACAGGAAGACTTAATCTTCCAACTGTCTATGTTTTGATTGTTTCCTGTGTCACTAGTTATACATTCCGATGCACCTCTGCAGGTTTACTGTAACCCTTGGACCTTCCCATTGACGATGAAACACAGATATTGCATCGGAATTAATTATAAGTGACACAATGCCGACTTAAGTACAGGAAGACTGAGTCTTCCTACTGTCTATAATTTGAGCGTTTCCTGTGTCACCAGTTTTACATTCCGATGCACTTCTGCAGGTTTACTGTATCCCTTGGAGCTTCCCATTGACGATGAAACACAGAAATTGCATCGGAATTAAATATATGAGACACAATGCCGACTTAAAAACAGGAAGACTGAGTCTGCCTACTCTCTATGCTTTGAGCGTTTCCTGTGTCACCAGTTTTACATTCTGATGCAGCTCTGCAGTTTTACTGTATCCCTTGGACCTTCCCATTGGCGATGAAACACAGAAATTGCATCTGAATTAAATATAAGAGACACAATGCCGACTTAAGTACAGGAAGACTGAGTCTTCCTACTGTCTGTAATTTGAGCGTTTCCTGTGTCACCAGTTTTACATTCCGATTCACCTCTACAGGTTTACTGTATCCCTTGGACCTTCACAGTGAGGATGAAACACAGATATTGCATCGGAATTAAATATAAGAGACACAATGCCGACTTAAGTACAGGAAGACTAAGTCTTCCTACTGTCTATGTTATGAGCTTTTCCTGTGTCATCAGTTTTACTTTCCGATGCACCTCTGCAGGTTTACTATATCCCTTGGACCTTCCCATTCACGATGAAACACAGAAATTCCATCGGAAATAAATATAAGAGACACAATGCCGACTTAAGTACAGGAAGACTGAGTCTTCCTACTCTCTATGATTTGAGCGTTTCCGGTGTCACCAGTTTTACATTCCGATGCATCCTCTGCAGGTTTCCTGTATCCCTTGGACCTTCCCATTGACGATGAAACACAGAAATTGCATCGAAATTAAATATAAGAGACACAATGCTGACTTAAGTACAAGAAAACAGTCTTCGTACGGTCAATATTTGAGCGGTTCCTGTGTCACCAGTTTTACACTCCGATGCACCTCTGCCGGTTTACTGTATCCCTTGGACCTTCCCAATGTCGATGAAACACAGAAAACGCATCGGAGTTAAATATAAGAGACACAATGCCGACTTAAGTACAGGAAGACTGAGTCTTCCTACTGTCTATGTTTTGAGAGTTTTCTGTGTCATCAGTTTTACATTCCGATGCACCTCTGCAGGTTTACTGTATTCCTTGGACCTTCCCATTACGATGAAAAACAGAAATTGCATTCGAATTAAATATAAGAGACACAATGCCGACTTATGTACAGGAAGACTAAGTCTTCCTACTGTCTATGTTTTGAGCGTTTCCTGTGTCATCAGTTTTACTTTCCGATGCACATCTGCAGGATTACTATATACCTTGGACCTTCCCATTGACGATGAAACACAGAAATTTCATCGGAAATAAATATAAGAGACACAATGACGACTTAAGTACAGGAAGACTGAGTCTTCCTACCGTCTATGTTTTGAGCGTTTCCTGTGTCACCAGTTTTACATTCCGATGCACCTCTGCAGGTTTACTGTATCCCTTGGACCTTCCCATTGACAATGAAACACAGAAATTGCATCGGAATTAAATATAAGAGACACAATGCCGACTTAAGTACAGGAAGACTGAGTCTTCCTACAGTCTATGTTTTGAGCGTTTCCTGTGTCACTAGTTTTATATTCCGATGCACCTCTGCAGGTTTACTGTATCCTTTGGACCTTCCCATTGACGATGAAACACAGAAATTGCATCGGAATTAAATATAAGAGACACAATGACGAGTTACGTACAGGAAGACTGAGTCTTCCTACTGTCTATGTTTGAGCGTTTCCTGTGTCACCAGTTTCACATTCCGATGCACCTCTGCAGGTATACTGTATCCCTTGGACCTTCCCATTGACGATGAAACACAAAAATTGCATCGGAATTAAATATACGAGACACAATGCCGACTTAAGTACAGGAAGACTAAGTCTTCCTACTGTCTATGTTTTGAGCGTTTCCTGTGTCACTAGTTTTACCTTCCGATGCACCTCTACAGGTTTACTGTATCCCTTGGACCTTCACAGTGACGATGAAACACAAGAATTGCATCGGAATTAAATATAAGAGACACAATGCCGACTTAAGTACAGGAAGACTAAGTCTTCCTACTGTCTATGCTTTGAGCGTTTCGTGTGTCATCAGTTTTACATTCCGATGCACCTCTGCAGGTTTACTATATCCCTTGGACCTTCCCATTCACGATGAAACACAGAAATATCATCGGAAATAAAGATAAGAGACACAATGCCGACTTAAGTACAGGAAGACGGAGTCTTCCAACTGTCTATGTTTTGATTCTTTCCTGTGTCACTAGTTTTACATTCCGATACACCTCTGCAGGTTTACTGTATCCCTTGGACCTTCCCATTGGCGACGAAACACAGAAATTGCATCGGAATTAATTATAAGTGACACAATGCAGACTTAAGTACAGGAAGACTGAGTCTTCCTACTGTCTATGTTTTGAGCGTTTCCTGTGTCACCAGGTTTACATTCCGATGCACCTCTGCCGGTTTACTGTATCCCTTGGACCTTCCCATTGACGATGAAACACAGAAATTGCATCGGAATTAAATATAAGTGACACAATGCCGACTTAAGTACAGGAAGACTAAGTCTTCCTACTGTCTGTAATTTGAGCGTCTCCTGTGTCACCAGTTTTACATTCTGATGCACCTCTGCAGGTTTACTGTATCCCTTTGACCTTCCCATTGACGATGAAACACAGATATTGCATCGGAATTAAATATTAGAGACACAATGCCGAATTAAGTACAGGAAGACTGATTCTTCCTACTGTCTATGTTTTGAGCGTTTCCTGTGTTACCAGTTTTACATTCCGACGCACCTCTGCAGGTTTACTGTATCCCTAGGACCTTCCCATTGACGATAAAACACAGAAATTGCATCGGTATTAAATATAAGAGACACAATGCCGACTTAAAAAGAGGAAGACTGAGTCTGCCTACTCTCTATGCTTTGAGCGTTTCCTTTGTCCCCAGTTTTACATTCTGATGCAGCTCTGCAGTTTTACTGTATCCCTTAGACCTTCCCATTGGCGATGAAACACAGAAATTGCATCGGAATTAAATATAAGAGACACAATGCCGTCTTAAGTACAGGAAGACTGAGTCTTCCTACTGTCTATGTTTTGAGCTTTTCCTGTGTCATCAGTTTTAGTTTCCAATGCACCTCTGTAGGTTTACTATATCCCTTGGACCTTCCCATTCACGATGAAACACAGAAATTTCATCGGAAATAAATATAAGAGACACAATGCCGAATTAAGTACAGGAAGACTGATTCTTCCTACTGTCTATGTTTTGAGCGTTTCCTGTGTTACCAGTTTTACATTCCGACGCACATCTGCAGGTTTACTGTATCCCTTGGACTTTCCCATTGACGATGAAACACAGAAATTGCATCGGAATTAAACATAAGAGACACAATACCGACTTAAGTACAGGAAGACTGAGTCTTCCTACTGTCTATGTTTTGAGCGTTTCCTGTGTCACTAGTTTTACTTTCCGATGCACCTCTGCAGGTTTACTATATCCCTTGGACCTTCCCATTCACGATGAAACACAGAAATTTCATCGGAAATAAATATAAGAGACACAATGCCGACTTAAGTACAGTAAGGCTGAGTCTTCCTAATGTCTATGTTTTGAGCGTTTCCTGTGTCACCAGTTTTACATTCCGATGCACCTCTGCACGTTTACTGTATCCCTTGGACCTTCCCATTGACGATGAAACACAGATATTGCATCGGAATTAAATATTAGAGACACAATGCCGACTTAAGTACAGGAAGACTTAATCTTCCAACTGTCTATGTTTTGATTGTTTCCTGTGTCACTAGTTATACATTCCGATGCACCTCTTGAGGTTTACTGTAACCCTTGGACCTTCCCATTGACGATGAAACACAGATATTGCATCGGAATTAATTATATGTGACACAATGCCGACTTAAGTACAGGAAGACTGAGTCTTCCTACTGTCTGTAATTTGAGCGTTTCCTGTGTCACCAGTTTTACATTCCGATGCACTTCTGCAGGTTTACTGTATCCCTTGGAGCTTCCCATTGACGATGAAACACAGAAATTGCATCGGAATTAAATATATGAGACACAATGCCGACTTAAAAACAGGAAGACTGAGTCTGCCTACTCTCTATGCTTTGAGCGTTTCCTGTGTCACCAGTTTTACATTCTGATGCAGCTCTGCAGTTTTACTGTATCCCTTGGACCTTCCCATTGGCGATGAAACACAGAAATTGCATCTGAATTAAATATAAGAGACACAATGCCGACTTAAGTACAGGAAGACTGAGTCTTCCTACTGTCTGTAATTTGAGCGTTTCCTGTGTCACCAGTTTTACATTCCGATTCACCTCTACAGGTTTACTGTATCCCTTGGACCTTCCCATTGACGATGAAACACAGAAATTGCATCGAAATTAAATATAAGAGACACAATGCTGACTTAAGTACAAGAAAACAGTCTTCGTACGGTCAATATTTGAGCGGTTCCTGTGTCACCAGTTTTACACTCCGATGCACCTCTGCCGGTTTACTGTATCCCTTGGACTTTCCCAATGTCGATGAAACACAGAAATCGCATCGGAGTTAAATATAAGAGACACAATGCCGACTTAAGTACAGGAAGACTGAGTCTTCCTACTGTCTATGTTTTGAGAGTTTTCTGTGTCATCAGTTTTACATTCCGATGCACCTCTGCAGGTTTACTGTATTCCTTGGACCTTCCCATTACGATGAAAAACAGAAATTGCATTCGAATTAAATATAAGAGACACAATGCCGACTTATGTACAGGAAGACTAAGTCATCCTACTGTCTATGTTTTGAGCGTTTCCTGTGTCATCAGTTTTACTTTCCGATGCACATCTGCAGGATTACTATATACCTTGGACCTCCCCATTGACGATGAAACACAGAAATTTCATCGGAAATAAATATAAGAGACACAATGACGACTTAAGTACAGGAAGACTGAGTCTTCCTACCGTCTATGTTTTGAGCGTTTCCTGTGTCACCAGTTTTACATTCCGATGCACCTCTGCAGGTTTACTGTATCCCTTGGACCTTCCCATTGACAATGAAACACAGAAATTGCATCGGAATTAAATATAAGAGACACAATACCGACTTAAGTACAGGAAGACTGAGTCTTCCTACTGTCTATGTTTTGAGCGTTTCCTGTGTCACTAGTTTTACATTCCGATGCACATCTGCAGGTTTACTATATCCCTTGGACCTTCCCATTGACGATGAAACACAGAAATTGCATCGGAATTAAATATTAGAGACACAATGCCGACTTAAGTACAGGAAGACTTAATCTTCCAACTGTCTATGTTTTGATTGTTTCCTGTGTCACTAGTTATACATTCCGATGCACCTCTGCAGGTTTACTGTAACCCTTGGACCTTCCCATTGACGATGAAACACAGATATTGAATCGGAATTAATTATAAGTGACACAATGCCGACTTAAGTACAGGAAGACTGAGTCTTCCTACTGTCTATAATTTGAGCGTTTCCTGTGTCACCAGTTTTACATTCCGATGCACTTCTGCAGGTTTACTGTATCCCTTGGAGCTTCCCATTGACGATGAAACACAGAAATTGCATCGGAATTAAATATATGAGACACAATGCCGACTTAAAAACAGGAAGACTGAGTCTGCCTACTCTCTATGCTTTGAGCGTTTCCTGTGTCACCAGTTTTACATTCTGATGCAGCTCTGCAGTTTTACTGTATCCCTTGGACCTTCCCATTGGCGATGAAACACAGAAATTGCATCTGAATTAAATATAAGAGACACAATGCCGACTTAAGTACAGGAAGACTGAGTCTTCCTACTGTCTGTAATTTGAGCGTTTCCTGTGTCACCAGTTTTACATTCCGATTCACCTCTACAGGTTTACTGTATCCCTTGGACCTTCACAGTGAGGATGAAACACAGATATTGCATCGGAATTAAATATAAGAGACACAATGCCGACTTAAGTACAGGAAGACTAAGTCTTCCTACTGTCTATGTTATGAGCTTTTCCTGTGTCATCAGTTTTACTTTCCGATGCACCTCTGCAGGTTTACTATATCCCTTGGACCTTCCCATTCACGATGAAACACAGAAATTCCATCGGAAATAAATATAAGAGACACAATGCCGACTTAAGTACAGGAAGACTGAGTCTTCCTACTCTCTATGATTTGAGCGTTTCCGGTGTCACCAGTTTTACATTCCGATGCATCCTCTGCAGGTTTCCTGTATCCCTTGGACCTTCCCATTGACGATGAAACACAGAAATTGCATCGAAATTAAATATAAGAGACACAATGCTGACTTAAGTACAAGAAAACAGTCTTCGTACGGTCAATATTTGAGCGGTTCCTGTGTCACCAGTTTTACACTCCGATGCACCTCTGCCGGTTTACTGTATCCCTTGGACCTTCCCAATGTCGATGAAACACAGAAAACGCATCGGAGTTAAATATAAGAGACACAATGCCGACTTAAGTACAGGAAGACTGAGTCTTCCTACTGTCTATGTTTTGAGAGTTTTCTGTGTCATCAGTTTTACATTCCGATGCACCTCTGCAGGTTTACTGTATTCCTTGGACCTTCCCATTACGATGAAAAACAGAAATTGCATTCGAATTAAATATAAGAGACACAATGCCGACTTATGTACAGGAAGACTAAGTCTTCCTACTGTCTATGTTTTGAGCGTTTCCTGTGTCATCAGTTTTACTTTCCGATGCACATCTGCAGGATTACTATATACCTTGGACCTTCCCATTGACGATGAAACACAGAAATTTCATCGGAAATAAATATAAGAGACACAATGACGACTTAAGTACAGGAAGACTGAGTCTTCCTACCGTCTATGTTTTGAGCGTTTCCTGTGTCACCAGTTTTACATTCCGATGCACCTCTGCAGGTTTACTGTATCCCTTGGACCTTCCCATTGACAATGAAACACAGAAATTGCATCGGAATTAAATATAAGAGACACAATGCCGACTTAAGTACAGGAAGACTGAGTCTTCCTACAGTCTATGTTTTGAGCGTTTCCTGTGTCACTAGTTTTATATTCCGATGCACCTCTGCAGGTTTACTGTATCCTTTGGACCTTCCCATTGACGATGAAACACAGAAATTGCATCGGAATTAAATATAAGAGACACAATGACGAGTTACGTACAGGAAGACTGAGTCTTCCTACTGTCTATGTTTGAGCGTTTCCTGTGTCACCAGTTTCACATTCCGATGCACCTCTGCAGGTATACTGTATCCCTTGGACCTTCCCATTGACGATGAAACACAAAAATTGCATCGGAATTAAATATACGAGACACAATGCCGACTTAAGTACAGGAAGACTAAGTCTTCCTACTGTCTATGTTTTGAGCGTTTCCTGTGTCACTAGTTTTACCTTCCGATGCACCTCTACAGGTTTACTGTATCCCTTGGACCTTCACAGTGACGATGAAACACAAGAATTGCATCGGAATTAAATATAAGAGACACAATGCCGACTTAAGTACAGGAAGACTAAGTCTTCCTACTGTCTATGCTTTGAGCGTTTCGTGTGTCATCAGTTTTACATTCCGATGCACCTCTGCAGGTTTACTATATCCCTTGGACCTTCCCATTCACGATGAAACACAGAAATATCATCGGAAATAAAGATAAGAGACACAATGCCGACTTAAGTACAGGAAGACGGAGTCTTCCAACTGTCTATGTTTTGATTCTTTCCTGTGTCACTAGTTTTACATTCCGATACACCTCTGCAGGTTTACTGTATCCCTTGGACCTTCCCATTGGCGACGAAACACAGAAATTGCATCGGAATTAATTATAAGTGACACAATGCAGACTTAAGTACAGGAAGACTGAGTCTTCCTACTGTCTATGTTTTGAGCGTTTCCTGTGTCACCAGGTTTACATTCCGATGCACCTCTGCCGGTTTACTGTATCCCTTGGACCTTCCCATTGACGATGAAACACAGAAATTGCATCGGAATTAAATATAAGTGACACAATGCCGACTTAAGTACAGGAAGACTAAGTCTTCCTACTGTCTGTAATTTGAGCGTCTCCTGTGTCACCAGTTTTACATTCTGATGCACCTCTGCAGGTTTACTGTATCCCTTTGACCTTCCCATTGACGATGAAACACAGATATTGCATCGGAATTAAATATTAGAGACACAATGCCGAATTAAGTACAGGAAGACTGATTCTTCCTACTGTCTATGTTTTGAGCGTTTCCTGTGTTACCAGTTTTACATTCCGACGCACCTCTGCAGGTTTACTGTATCCCTAGGACCTTCCCATTGACGATAAAACACAGAAATTGCATCGGTATTAAATATAAGAGACACAATGCCGACTTAAAAAGAGGAAGACTGAGTCTGCCTACTCTCTATGCTTTGAGCGTTTCCTTTGTCCCCAGTTTTACATTCTGATGCAGCTCTGCAGTTTTACTGTATCCCTTAGACCTTCCCATTGGCGATGAAACACAGAAATTGCATCGGAATTAAATATAAGAGACACAATGCCGTCTTAAGTACAGGAAGACTGAGTCTTCCTACTGTCTATGTTTTGAGCTTTTCCTGTGTCATCAGTTTTAGTTTCCAATGCACCTCTGCAGGTTTACTATATCCCTTGGACCTTCCCATTCACGATGAAACACAGAAATTTCATCGGAAATAAATATAAGAGACACAATGCCGAATTAAGTACAGGAAGACTGATTCTTCCTACTGTCTATGTTTTGAGCGTTTCCTGTGTTACCAGTTTTACATTCCGACGCACATCTGCAGGTTTACTGTATCCCTTGGACTTTCCCATTGACGATGAAACACAGAAATTGCATCGGAATTAAACATAAGAGACACAATACCGACTTAAGTACAGGAAGACTGAGTCTTCCTACTGTCTATGTTTTGAGCGTTTCCTGTGTCACTAGTTTTACTTTCCGATGCACCTCTGCAGGTTTACTATATCCCTTGGACCTTCCCATTCACGATGAAACACAGAAATTTCATCGGAAATAAATATAAGAGACACAATGCCGACTTAAGTACAGTAAGGCTGAGTCTTCCTAATGTCTATGTTTTGAGCGTTTCCTGTGTCACCAGTTTTACATTCCGATGCACCTCTGCACGTTTACTGTATCCCTTGGACCTTCCCATTGACGATGAAACACAGATATTGCATCGGAATTAAATATTAGAGACACAATGCCGACTTAAGTACAGGAAGACTTAATCTTCCAACTGTCTATGTTTTGATTGTTTCCTGTGTCACTAGTTATACATTCCGATGCACCTCTTGAGGTTTACTGTAACCCTTGGACCTTCCCATTGACGATGAAACACAGATATTGCATCGGAATTAATTATATGTGACACAATGCCGACTTAAGTACAGGAAGACTGAGTCTTCCTACTGTCTGTAATTTGAGCGTTTCCTGTGTCACCAGTTTTACATTCCGATGCACTTCTGCAGGTTTACTGTATCCCTTGGAGCTTCCCATTGACGATGAAACACAGAAATTGCATCGGAATTAAATATATGAGACACAATGCCGGTTAAAAACAGGAAGACTGAGTCTGCCTACTCTCTATGCTTTGAGCGTTTCCTGTGTCACCAGTTTTACATTCTGATGCAGCTCTGCAGTTTTACTGTATCCCTTGGACCTTCCCATTGGCGATGAAACACAGAAATTGCATCTGAATTAAATATAAGAGACACAATGCCGACTTAAGTACAGGAAGACTGAGTCTTCCTACTGTCTGTAATTTGAGCGTTTCCTGTGTCACCAGTTTTACATTCCGATTCACCTCTACAGGTTTACTGTATCCCTTGGACCTTCACAGTGAGGATGAAACACAGAAATTGCATCGGAATTAAATATAAGAGACACAATGCCGACTTAAGTACAGGAAGACTAAGTCTTCCTACTGTCTATGTTTTGAGCTTTTCCTGTGTCATCAGTTTTACTTTCCGATGCACCTCTGCAGGTTTACTATATCCCTTGGACCTTCCCATTCACGATGAAACACAGAAATTTCATCGGAAATAAATATAAGAGACACAATGCCGACTTAAGTACAGGAAGACTGAGTCTTCCTACTCTCTATGATTTGAGCGTTTCCGGTGTCACCAGTTTTACATTCCGATGCACCTCTGCAGGTTTCCTGTATCCCTTGGACCTTCCAATTGACGATGAAACACAGAAATTGCATCGAAATTAAATATAAGAGACACAATGCCGACTTAAGTACAAGAAAACAGTCTTCGTACGGTCAATATTTGAGCGGTTCCTGTGTCACCAGTTTTACATTCCGATGCACCTCTGCCGGTTTTCTGTATCCCTTGGACCTTCCCAATGTCGATGAAACACAGAAATCGCATCGGAATTAAATATAAGAGACACAATGCCGACTTATGTACAGGAAGACTAAGTCTTCCTACTGTCTATGTTTTGAGCGTTTCCTGTGTCATCAGTTTTACTTTCCGATGCACATCTGCAGGTTTACTATATACCTTGGACCTTCCCATTGACGATGAAACACAGAAATTGCATCGGAATTAAATATAAGAGACACAATGACGAGTTAAGTACAGGAAGACTGAGTCTTCCTACTGTCTATGTTTGAGCGTTTCCTGTGTCACCAGTTTCACATTCCGATGCACCTCTGCAGGTATACTGTATCCCTTGGACCTTCCCATTGACGATGAAACACAAAAATTGCATCGGAATTAAATATACGAGACACAATGCCGACTTAAGTACAGGAAGACTAAGTCTTCCTACTGTCTATGTTTTGTGCGTTTCCTGTGTCACTAGTTTTACCTTCCGATGCACCTCTACAGGGTCACTGTATCCCTTGGACCTTCACAGTGACGATGAAACACAGGAATTGCATCGGAATTAAATATAAGAGACACAATGCCGACCTAAGTACAGGAAGACTAAGTCTTCCTACTGTCTATGCTTTGAGCGTTTCGTGTGTCATCAGTTTTACATTCCGATGCACCTCTGCAGGTTTACTATATCCCTTGGACCTTCCCATTCACGATGAAACACAGAAATATCATCGGAAATAAAGATAAGAGACACAATGCCGAATTAAGTACAGGAAGACTGAGTCTTCCTACTGTCTATGTTTTGAGCGTTTCCTGTGTCACCAGGTTTAGATTCCGATGCACCTCTGCAGGTTTACTGTATCCCTTGGACCTTCCCATTGACGATGAAACACAGAAATTGCATCGGAATTAAATATAAGTGACACAATGCCGACTTAAGTACAGGAAGACTGAGTCTTCCTACTGTCTGTAATTTGAGCGTCTCCTGTGTCACCAGTTTTACATTCTGATGCACCTCTGCAGGTTTACTGTATCCCTTCGAACTTCCCATTGACGATGAAACACAGAAATTGCATCGGTATTAAATATAAGAGACATAATGCCGACTTAAAAACAGGAAGACTGAGTCTGCCTACTCTCTATGCTTTGAGCGTTTCCTTTGTCCCCAGTTTTACATTCTGATGCAGCTCTGCATTTTTATTGTATCCCTTAGACCTTCCCATTGGCGATGAAACACAGAAATTGCATCGGAATTAAATATAAGAGACACAATGCCAACTTAAGTACAGGACGACTGAGTCTTCCTACTCTCTATGTTTTGAGCGTTTCCTGTGTCACCAGTTTTACATTCCAATGCACCTCTGCAGGTTTCCTGTTTCCCTTGGACCTTTCAATTGACGCTGAAACACAGAAAGTGCATCGAAATTTAATATAAGAGACACAATGCCGACTTAAGTACAAGAAAACAGTCTTCATACGGTCAATGTTTGAGCGGTTCCTGTGTCACCAGTATTACATTCCGATGCACCTCTGCCGGTTTACTGTATCCCTTGGACCTTCCCATTGTCGATGAAACACAGAAATCGGATCGGAATTAAATATAACAGACACAATGCCGACATAAGTACAGGAAGACTGAGTCTTCCTACTGTCTATGTTTTGAGCGTTTTCTGTGTCATCAGTTTTACATTCTGATGCAGCTCCGCAGTTTTACTGTATCCCTTGGACCTTCCCATTGGCGATGAAACACAGAAATTGCATCTGAATTAAATATAAGAGACACAATGCCGACATAAGTACAGGAAGACTGAGTCTTCCTACTGTCTGTAATTTGAGCGTTTCCTGTGTCACCAGTTTTACATTCCGATTCACCTCTACAGGTTTACTGTATCCCTTGGACCTTCACAGTGAGGATGAAACACAGAAATTGCATCGGAATTAAATATAAGAGACACAATGCCGACTTAAGTACAGGAAGACTAAGTCTTCCTACTGTCTATGTTTTGAGCTTTTCCTGTGTCATCAGTTTTACTTTCCGATGCACCTCTGCAGGTTTCCTATATCCCTTGGACCTTCCCATTCACGATGAAACACAGAAATTCCATCGGAAATAAATATAAGAGACACAATGCCGACTTAAGTACAGGAAGACTGAGTCTTCCTACTCTCTATGATTTGAGCGTTTCCGGTGTCACCAGTTTTACATTCCGATGCACCTCTGCAGGTTTCCTGTATCCCTTGGACCTTCCCATTGACGATGAAACACAGAAATTGCATCGAAATTAAATATAAGACACACAATGCCGACTTAAGTACAAGAAAACAGTCTTCGTACGGTCAATATTTGAGCGGTTCCTGTGTCACCAGTTTTACACTCCGATGCACCTCTGCCGGTTTACTGTATCCCTTGGACCTTCCCAATGTCGATGAAACACAGAAATCGCATCGGAGTTAAATATAAGAGACACAATGCCGACTTAAGTACAGGAAGACTGAGTCTTCCTACTGTCTATGTTTTGAGAGTTTTCTGTGTCATCAGTTTTACATTCCGATGCACCTCTGCAGGTTTACTGTATTCCTTGGACCTTCCCATTACGATGAAAAACAGAAATTGCATTCGAATTAAATATAAGAGACACAATGCCGACTTATGTACAGGAAGACTAAGTCTTCCTACTGTCTATGTTTTGAGCGTTTCCTGTGTCATCAGTTTTACTTTCCGATGCACATCTGCTGGATTACTATATACCTTGGACCTTCCCATTGACGATGAAACACAGAAATTTCATCGGAAATAAATATAAGAGACACAATGACGACTTAAGTACAGGAAGACTGAGTCTTCCTACCGTCTATGTTTTGAGCGTTTCCTGTGTCACCAGTTTTACATTCCGATGCACCTCTGCAGGTTACCTGTATCCCTTGGACCTTCCCATTGACAATGAAACACAGAAATTGCATCGGAATTAAATATAAGAGACACAATGCCGACTTAAGTACAGGAAGACTGAGTCTTCCTACAGTCTATGTTTTGAGCGTTTCCTGTGTCACTAGTTTTATATTCCGATGCACCTCTGCAGGTTTACTGTATCCTTTGGACCTTCCCATTGACGATGAAACACAGAAATTGCATCGGAATTAAATATAAGAGACACAATGACGAGTTAAGTACAGGAAGACTGAGTCTTCCTACTGTCTATGTTTGAGCGTTTCCTGTGTCACCAGTTTCACATTCCGATGCACCTCTGCAGGTATACTGTATCCCTTGGACCTTCCCATTGACGATGAAACACAAAAATTGCATCGGAATTAAATATACGAGACACAATGCCGACTTAAGTACAGGAAGACTAAGTCTTCCTACTGTCTATGTTTTGAGCGTTTCCTGTGTCACTAGTTTTACCTTCCGATGCACCTCTACAGGTTTACTGTATCCCTTGGACCTTCACAGTGACGATGAAACACAAGAATTGCATCGGAATTAAATATAAGAGACACAATGCCGACTTAAGTACAGGAAGACTAAGTCTTCCTACTGTCTATGCTTTGAGCGTTTCGTGTGTCATCAGTTTTACATTCCGATGCACCTCTGCTGGTTTACTATATCCCTTGGACCTTCCCATTCACGATGAAACATCAGAAATATCATCGGAAATAAAGATAAGAGACACAATGCCGACTTAAGTACAGGAAGACGGAGTCTTCCAACTGTCTATGTTTTGATTGTTTCCTGTGTCACTAGTTTTACATTCCGATACACCTCTGCAGGTTTACTGTATCCCTTGGACCTTCCCATTGGCGACGAAACACAGAAATTGCATCGGAATTAATTATAAGTGACACAATGCAGACTTAAGTACAGGAAGACTGAGTTTTCCTACTGTCTATGTTTTGAGCTTTTCCTGTGTCATCAGTTATACTTTCCGATGCACCTCTACAGGTTTACTGTATCCCTTGGACCTTGACAGTGACGATGAAACACAGAAATTGCATCGGAATTAAATATAAGAGACACAATGCCGACGTAAGTACAGGAAGACTGAGTTTTCCTACTGTCTATGTTTTGAGCTTTTCCTGTGTCATCAGTTTTACTTTCCGATGCACCTCTGCAGGTTTACTATATCCCTTGGACCTTCCCATTCACGATGAAGCACAGAAATTTCATCGGAAATAAATATAAGAGACACAATGCCGAATTAAGTACAGGAAGACTGATTCTTCCTACTGTCTATGTTTTGAGCGTTTCCTGTGTTACCAGTTTTACATTCCGACGCACCTCTGCAGGTTTACTGTATCCCTTGGACTTTCCCATTGACGATGAAACACAGAAATTGCATCGGAATAAAATATAAGAGACACAATACCGACTTAAGTACAGGAAGACTGAGTCTTCCTACTGTCTATGTTTTGAGCGTTTCCTGTGTCACTAGTTTTACATTCCGATGCACCTCTGCAGGTTTACTGTATCCTTTGGACCTTCCCATTGACGATGAAACACAGAAATTGCATCGGAATTAAATATAAGAGATACAAAGCCGACTTAAGTACAGGAAGACTGAGTCTTCCTACTGTCTATGTTTTGAGCGTTTCCTGTGTCAACAGGTTTACATTCCGATGCACCTCTGCAGGTTTACTGTATCCCTTGGACCTTCCCATTGACGATGAAACACAGAAATTCCATCGGAATTAAATATAAGTGACACAATGCCGACTTAAGTACAGGAAGACTAAGTCTTCCTACTGTCTGTAATTTGAGCGTCTCCTGTGCCACCAGTTTTACATTCTGATGCACCTCTGCAGGTTTACTGTATCCCTTTGACCTTCCCATTGACGATGAAACACAGAAATTGCATCGGTATTAAATATAAGAGACACAATGCCGACTTAAAAACAGGAAGACTGAGTCTGCCTACTCTCTATGCTTTGAGCGTTTCCTTTGTCCCCAGTTTTACATTCTGATGCAGCTCTGCAGTTTTACTGTATCCCTTAGACCTTCCCATTGGCGATGAAACACAGAAATTGCATCGGAATTAAATATAAGAGACACAATGCCGTCTTAAGTACAGGAAGACTGAGTCTTCCTACTGTCTATGTTTTGAGCTTTTCCTGTGTCATCAGTTTTAGTTTCCAATGCACCTCTGCAGGTTTACTATATCCCTTGGACCTTCCCATTCACGATGAAACACAGAAAATTCATCGGAAATAAATATAAGAGACACAATGCCGAATTAAGTACAGGAAGACTGATTCTTCCTACTGTCTATGTTTTGAGCGTTTCCTGTGTTACCAGTTTTACATTCCGACGCACCTCTGCAGGTTTACTGTATCCCTTGGACTTTCCCATTGACGATGAAACACAGAAATTGCATCGGAATTAAATATAAGAGACACAATACCGACTTAAGTACAGGAAGACTGAGTCTTCCTACTGTCTATGTTTTGAGCGTTTCCTGTGTCACTAGTTTTACTTTCCGATGCACCTCTGCAGGTTTACTATATCCCTTGGACCTTCCCATTCACGATGAAACACAGAAATTTCATCGGAAATAAATATAAGAGACACAATGCCGACTTAAGTACAGTAAGGCTGAGTCTTCCTAATGTCTATGTTTTGAGCGTTTCCTGTGTCACCAGTTTTACATTCCGATGCACCTCTGCACGTTTACTGTATCCCTTGGACCTTCCCATTGACGATGAAACACAGATATTGCATCGGAATGAAATATTAGAGACACAATGCCGACTTAAGTACAGGAAGACTTAATCTTCCAACTGTCTATGTTTTGATTGTTTCCTGTGTCACTAGTTATACATTCCGATGCACCTCTGCAGGTTTACTGTAACCCTTGGACCTTCCCATTGACGATGAAACACAGATATTGCATCGGAATTAATTATAAGTGACACAATGCCGACTTAAGTACAGGAAGACTGAGTCTTCCTACTGTCTGTAATTTGAACGTTTCCTGTGTCACCAGTTTTACATTCCGATGCACTTCTGCAGGTTTACTGTATCCCTTGGAGCTTCCCATTGACGATGAAACACAGAAATTGCATCGGAATTAAATATATGAGACACAATGCCGACTTAAAAACAGGAAGACTGAGTCTGCCTACTCTCTATGCTTTGAGCGTTTCCTGCGTCACCAGTTTTACATTCTGATGCAGCTCTGCAGTTTTACTGTATCCCTTGGACCTTCCCATTGGCGATGAAACACAGAAATTGCATCTGAATTAAATATAAGAGACACAATGCCGACTTAAGTACAGGAAGACTGAGTCTTCCTACTGTCTGTAATTTGAGCGTTTCCTGTGTCACCAGTTTTACATTCCGATTCACCTCTACAGGTTTACTGTATCCCTTGGACCTTCACAGTGAGGATGAAACACAGAAATTGCATCGGAATTAAATATAAGAGACACAATGCCGACTTAAGTACAGGAAGACTAAGTCTTCCTACTGTCTATGTTTTGAGCTTTTCCTGTGTCATCAGTTTTACTTTCCGATGCACCTCTGCAGGTTTACTATATCCCTTGGACCTTCCCATTCACGATGAAACACAGAAATTTCATCGGAAATAAATATAAGAGACACAATGCCGACTTAAGTACAGGAAGACTGAGTCTTCCTACTCTCTATGATTTGAGCGTTTCCGGTGTCACCAGTTTTACATTCCGATGCACCTCTGCGGGTTTCCTGTATCCCTTGGACCTTCCAATTGACGATGAAACAAAGAAATTGCATCGAAATTAAATATAAGAGACACAATGCCGACTTAAGTACAAGAAAACAGTCTTCGTACGGTCAATATTTGAGCGGTTCCTGTGTCACCAGTTTTACATTCCGATGCACCTCTGCAGGTTTACTGTATCCCTTGGACCTTCCCATTGACGATGAAACACAGAAATTGCATCGGAATTAAATATAAGTGAGACAATGCCGACTTAAGTACAGGAAGACTGAGTCTTCCTACTGTCCGTAATTTGAGCGTCTCCTGTGTCACCAGTTTTACATTCTGATGCACCTCTGCAGGTTTACTGTATCCCTTCGACCTTCCCATTGACGATGAAACACAGAAATTGCATCGGTATTAAATATAAGAGACACAATGCCGACTTAAAAACAGGAAGACTGAGTCTGCCTACTCTCTATGCTTTGAGTGTTTCCTTTGTCCCCAGTTTTACATTCTGATGCAGCTCTGCAGTTTTATTGTATCCCTTAGACCTTCCCATTGGCGATGAAACACAGAAATTGCATCGGAATTAAATATAAGAGACACAATGCCAACTTAAGTACAGGACGAGTGAGTCTTCCTACTCTCTATGTTTTGAGCGTTTCCTGTGTCACCAGTTTTACATTCCAATGCACCTCTGCAGGTTTCCTGTTTCCCTTGGACCTTCCAATTGACGCTGAAACACAGAAAGTGCATCGAAATTTAATATAAGAGACACAATGCCGACTTAAGTACAAGAAAACAGTCTTCATACGGTCAATGTTTGAGCGGTTCCTGTGTCACCAGTTTTACATTCCGATGCACCTCTGCCGGTTTACTGTACCCCTTGGACCTTCACAGTGACGATGAAACACAGGAATTGCATCGGAATTAAATATAAGAGACACAATGACGAATTAAGTACAGGAAGACTGATTCTTCCTACTGTCTATGTTTTGATTGTTTCCTGTGTCACTAGTTATACATTCCGATGCACCTCTGCAGGTTTACTGTAACCCTTGGACCTTCCCATTGCCGATGAAACACAGATATTGCATCGGAATTAATTATAAGTGACACAATGCCGACTTAAGTACAGGAAGGCTGAGTCCTCCTACTGTCTATAATTTGAGCGTTTCCTGTGTCACCAGTTTTACATTCCGATGCACTTCTGCAGGTTTACTGTATCCCTTGGAGCTTCCCATTGACGATGAAACACAGAAATTGCATCGGAATTAAATATATGAGACACAATGCCGACTTAAAAACAGGAAGACTGAGTCTGCCTACTCTCTATGCTTTGAGCGTTTCCTGTGTCACCAGTTTTACATTCTGATGCAGCTCCGCAGTTTTACTGTATCCCTTGGACCTTCCCATTGGCGATGAAACACAGAAATTGCATCTGAATTAAATATAAGAGACACAATGCCGACATAAGTACAGGAAGACTGAGTCTTCCTACTGTCTGTAATTTGAGCGTTTCCTGTGTCACCAGTTTTACATTCCGATTCACCTCTACAGGTTTACTGTATCCCTTGGACCTTCACAGTGAGGATGAAACACAGAAATTGCATCGGAATTAAATATAAGAGACACAATGCCGACTTAAGTACAGGAAGACTAAGTCTTCCTACTGTCTATGTTTTGAGCTTTTCCTGTGTCATCAGTTTTACTTTCCGATGCACCTCTGCAGGTTTACTATATCCCTTGGACCTTCCCATTCACGATGAAACACAGAAATTCCATCGGAAATAAATATAAGAGACACAATGCCGACTTAAGTACAGGAAGACTGAGTCTTCCTACTCTCTATGATTTGAGCGTTTCCGGTGTCACCAGTTTTACATTCCGATGCACCTCTGCAGGTTTCCTGTATCCCTTGGACCTTCCCATTGACGATGAAACACAGAAATTGCATCGAAATTAAATATAAGACACACAATGCCGACTTAAGTACAAGAAAACAGTCTTCGTACGGTCAATATTTGAGCGGTTCCTGTGTCACCAGTTTTACACTCCGATGCACCTCTGCCGGTTTACTGTATCCCTTGGACCTTCCCAATGTCGATGAAACACAGAAATCGCATCGGAGTTAAATATAAGAGACACAATGCCGACTTAAGTACAGGAAGACTGAGTCTTCCTACTGTCTATGTTTTGAGAGTTTTCTGTGTCATCAGTTTTACATTCCGATGCACCTCTGCAGGTTTACTGTATTCCTTGGACCTTCCCATTACGATGAAAAACAGAAATTGCATTCGAATTAAATATAAGAGACACAATGCCGACTTATGTACAGGAAGACTAAGTCTTCCTACTGTCTATGTTTTGAGCGTTTCCTGTGTCATCAGTTTTACTTTCCGATGCACATCTGCTGGATTACTATATACCTTGGACCTTCCCATTGACGATGAAACACAGAAATTTCATCGGAAATAAATATAAGAGACACAATGACGACTTAAGTACAGGAAGACTGAGTCTTCCTACCGTCTATGTTTTGAGCGTTTCCTGTGTCACCAGTTTTACATTCCGATGCACCTCTGCAGGTTACCTGTATCCCTTGGACCTTCCCATTGACAATGAAACACAGAAATTGCATCGGAAATAAATATAAGAGACACAATGCCGACTTAAGTATAGGAAGACTGAGTCTTCCTACTGTCTATGCTTTGAGCGTTTCCTGTGTCACCAGTTTTACATTCCGATGCACCTCTGATGCTTTACTGTATCCCTTGGACCTTCCCATAGTCGATGAAACACAGAAATTGCATCGAAATTAAATATAAGAGACACAATGCAGACTTAAGTACAAGAAAACAGTCTTCATACGGTCAATGTTTGAGCGGTTCCTGTGTCACCAGTTTTACATTCCGATGCAACTCTGATGCTTTACTGTATCCCTTGGACCTTCCCATTGTCGATGAAACACAGAAATCGCATCTGAATTAAATATAAGGGACACAATGCCGACATAAGTACAGGAAGACTGAGTCTTCCTACTGTCTATGTTTTGATCGTTTTCTGTGTCATCAGTTTTACTCTCCGATGCACCTCTGCAGGTTTACTATATCCCTTGGACCTTCCCATTCACGATGAAACACAGCAATTTCATCGGAAATAAATATAAGAGACACAATGACGACTTAAGTACTGGAAGACTGAGTCTTCATACTGCCTATGTTTTGAGCGTTTCCTGTGTCACCAGTTTGACATTCCGATGCACCTCTGCAGGTTTACTGTATCCCTTGGACCTTCCCATTGACGATGAAACACAGTAATTGCATCGGAATTAAATGTAAGAGACACAATGCCGACTTAACTACAAGAAGACTGAGTCTTCCTACTGTTTATGTTTTGAGCGTTTCCTGTGTCACTAGTTTTACATTGCGATGCACCTCTACAGGTTTACTGTATTCCTTGGACCTTCACAGTGACGATGAAACACAGGAATTGCATCGGAATTAAATATAAGAAACACAATGCCGACTTAAGTACAGGAAGACTAAGTCTTCCTACTGGCTATGTTTTGAGCGTTTCCTGTGTCATCAGTTTTACTTTCCGATGCACCTCTGCAGGTTTACTATATCCCTTGGGCCTTCCCATTCACGATGAAACACAGAAATTTCATCGGAAATATTTATAAGAGACACAATGCCGACTTAAGTACAGGAAGACTGCGTCTTCCTACTGTCTATGTTTTGAGTGGTTCCTGTGTCACCAGTTTTACATTCCGATGCACCTCTGCAGGTTTACTGTATCCCTTGGACCTTCCCATTGACGATGAAACACAGAAATTGCATCGGAATTAAATATAAGAGACACAATGCCGACTTAAGTACAGGAAGACTGAGTCTACCTACTGTCTATGTTTTGAGCGATTCCTGTGTCACTAGTTTTACATTCCGATGCACCTCTACAGGTTTACTGTATCCCTTGGACCTTCACAGTGGCGATGAAACACAGGAATTGCATCGGAATTAAATATAAGAGACACAATGCCGACTTAAGTGCTGGAAGACTAAGTCTTCCTACTGTCTATGTTTTGAGCGTTTCGTGTGTCATCAGTTTTACTTTCCGATGCACTCTGCAGGTTTACTATATCCCTTGGACCTTCCCATTCGCGATGAAACACAGAAATTTAATCGGAAATAAATATAAGAGACACAATGCCGACTTAAGTACAGGAAGGCTGAGTCTTCCTACTGTCTATGTTTTGAGCGTCTCCTGTGTCACCAGTTTTACATTCCGATGCACCTCTGCAGGTTTACTGTATCCCTTGGACCTTCCCATTAACGATGAAACACAGAAATTGCATCGGAATTAAATATAAGAGACACAATGCCGATTTAAGTACAGGAAGACTGAGTCTTACAACTGTCTATATTTTGATTGTTTCCTGTGTCACTAGTTTTACATTCCGATGCACCTCTGCAGGTTTACTGTATCACTTGGACCTTCCCATTGACGATGAAACACAGAAATTGCATCGGAATTAAATATAAGAGACACAATGCCGACTTAAAAACAGGAAGACTGAGTCTGCCTACTCTCTATGTTCTGAGCGTTTCCTGTGTCCCCAGTTTTACATTCTGATGCAGCTCTGCAGTTTTACTGTATCCCTTAGACCTTCTCATTGGCGATTAAACACAGAAATTGCATCGGAATTAAATATAAGAAACACAATGCCGACTTAAGTACAGGAAGACTGAGTCTTCCTTCTGTCTGTAATTTGAGCGTTTCCTGTGTCACCAGTTTTACATTCCGATGCACCTCTACAGGTTTACTGTATCCATTGGACCTTCCCATTGACGATGAAACACTGAAATTGCATCGGAATTAAATATAAGAGACACAATGCCGACTTAAGTACAGGAAGACTGAATCTCTCTACTGTCTATGTTTTGAGCGTTTCCTGTGTCACTAGTTTCACATTCCGATGCACCTCTGCAGGTTTACTGTATCCCTTGGACCTTCCCATTGACGATGAAGCACAGAAATTGCATCGGAATGAAATATAAGAGACACAATGCACACTTAAGTACAGGAAGAGGAGTCTTCCTACTGTCTATGTGTTGAGCGTCTCCTGTGTCACCAGTTTTACATTCTGATGCACCTCTGCAGGTTTTCTGTATCCCTTGGACCTTCCCATTGACGATGAAACACAGAAATTGCATCGAAATTAAATATAAGAGACACAATGCCGACTTAAGTACAGGAAGACTAAGTCTTCCTACTGTCTATAATTTGAGCGTTTCCTGTGTCACCAGTTTTACATTCCGATGCACCTCTACAGGTTTACTGTATCCCTTGGAACTTCACAGTGACGATGAAACACAGGAATTGCATCGGAATTAAATATAAGAAACACAATGCCGACTTAAGTACAGGAAGACTAAGTCTTCCTACTGTCTATGTTTTGAGCGTTTCCTGTGTCATCAGTTTTACTTTCCCATGCACCTCTGCAGGTTTACTATTTCCTTTGGACCTTCCCATTCACGATGAAACACAGAAATTTCTTCGGAAATATTTATAAGAGACACAATGCCGACTTAAGTACAGGAAGACTGAGTCTTCCTACTGTCTATGTTTTGAGCGTTTCCTGTGTCACCAGTTTTACATTCCGATGCACCTCTGCAGGTTTACTGTATCCCTTGGACCTTCCAATTGACGATGAAACACAGAAATTGCATCGGAATTAAATATAAGAGACACAATGCCGACTTAAGTACAGGAAGACTGAGTCTTACTACTGTCTATGTTTTGAGCGTTTCCTGTGTCACTAGTTTTACATTCCGATGCACCTCTGCAGGTTTACTGTATCCTTTGGACCTTCCCATTGACCATGAAACACAGAAATTGCATCGGAATTAAATGTAAGAGACACAATGCCGACTTACGTTCAGGAAGACTGAGTCCTCCTACTGTCTATGTTTGAGCGTTTCCTGTGTCACCAGTTTTACATTCCGATGCACCTCTGCAGGTTTACTGTATCCCTTTTACCTTCCCATTGACGATGAAACACAGAAATTGCATCGGAATTAAATATAAGAGACACAATGCCGACTTAAGTACAGGAAGACTGAGTCTTCCTACTGTCTATGATTTGACCGTTTCCTGTGTCACTAGTTTTACATTCCGATGCACCTCTACAGGTTTACTGTATCCCTTGGACCTTCACAGTGACGATGAAACACAGGAATTGCTTCGGAATTAAATATAAGAGACACAATGCCGACTTAAGTACAGGAAGACTGAGTCTTCCAACTGTCTATGTTTTGATTGTTTCCTGTGTCACTAGTTTTACATTCCGATGCACCTTAGCAGGTTCACTGTATCCCTTGGACCTTCCCATTGACGATGAAACACAGAAATTGCATCGGAATTAATTATAAGTGACAATATGCCGACTTATGTACAGGAAGACTGAGTCTTCCTACTGTCTATAATTTGAGCGTTTCCTGTGTCACCAGTTTTACATTCTGATTCATCTCTACAGGTTTACTGTATCCCTTGGACCTTCACAGTGACGATGAAACACAGAAATTGCATCGGAATTAAATATAAGAGACACAATGCCGACGTAAGTACAGGAAGACTGATACTTCCTACTGTCTATGTTTTGAGCGTATCCTGTGTCATCAGTTTTACTTTCCGATGCACCTCTGCAGGTTTACTATATCCCTTGGACCTTCCCATTCACGATGAAAGACAGAAATTTTATCGCAAATAAATATAAGAGACACAATGCCGAATTAAGTACAGGAAGACTGAGTCTTCCTACTGTCTATGTTTGAGCGTTTCCTGTGTCACCAGTTTTACATTCCGACGCACCTCTGAAGGTTTACTGTATCCCTTGGACCTACCCATTGACGATGAAACACAGAAATTGCATCGGAATTAATTATAAGTGACAATATGCCGACTTATGTACAGGAAGACTGAGTCTTCCTACTGTCTATAATTTGAGCGTTTCCTGTGTCACCAGTTTTACATTATGATTCATCTCTACAGGTTTACTGTATCCCTTGGACCTTCAAAGTGTCGATGAAACACAGAAATTGCATCATAATTAAATATAAGAGACACAATGCCGACGTAAGTACAGGAAGACTGAGACTTCCTACTGTCTATGTTTTGAGCGTATCCTGTGTCATCAGTTTTACTTTCCGATGCACCTCTGCAGGTTTACTATATCCCTTGGACCTTCCCATTCACGATGAAAGACAGAAATTTCATCGCAAATAAATATAAGAGACACAATGCCGAATTAAGTACAGGAAGACTGAGTCTTCCTACTGTCTATGTTTGAGCGTTTCCTGTGTCACCAGTTTTACATTCCGACGCACCTCTGAAGGTTTACTGTATCCCTTGGACCTTCCCATTGACGATGAAGCACAGAAATTGCATCGGAATTAATTATAAGTGACACAATGCCGACTTAAGTACAGGAAGACTGAGTCTTCCTACCGTCTATAATTTGAGCGTTTCCTGTGTCACCAGTTTTACATTCCGATGCACCTCTACAGGTTTACTGTATCCCTTGGACCTTACCAGTGACGATGAAACACAGAAATTGCATCGGAATTATATGTAAGAGACACAATGCCGACGTAAGTCCAGGAAGACTGAGTCTTCCTACTGTCTATGTTTTGAGCGTTTCCTGTGTCATCAGTTTTACTTTCCGATGCACCTCTGCAGGATTACTGTATCCCTTGGACCTTCCCGTTGACGATGAAACACAGAAATTGCATCGGAATTCAATATAAGAGACACAATGCACACTTAAGTACACGATGACTGAGTCTTCCTACTGTCTATAATTTGCGCGTTTCCTGTGTCACCAGTTTTACATTCCGATGCACCTCTAGAGGTTTACTGTATCCCTTGGACCTTCACAGTTACCATGAAACACAGAAATTACATCGGAATTATTTATACGAGACACAATGCCGACCTAAGTACAAGAAAACAGTCTTCTTACAGTCAATGTTTTGAGCGTTTCCTGTGTCACCAGTTTTACATTTCGATGCACCTCTGCATGTTTACTGTATCCCTTGGACCTTCCCATTGGCGATGAAACACAAATTGCATCGAAATTAAATATAAGAGACACAATGCCGACTTAAGTACAGGAAGACTAAGTCTTCCTACTGTCTATGTTTTGAGCGTTTCCTGTGTCACCAGTTTTACATTCTGATGCACCTCTGCAGGTTTACTGTATTCCTTGGACCTTCCCATTGACGATGAAACACAGAAATTGCACCGGAATTAAATATAAGAGACACAATGCCGACTTAAGTACAGGAAGACTGAGTCTTCCTACTGTCTATGTTTTGAGCGTTTCCTGTGTCAGCAGTTTTACATTCTGATGCACCTCTGCAGGATTACTGTATCCTTTGGACTTTCCCATTGACGATGAAACACAGAAATGGCATCGGAATTAAATATAAGAGACACAATGCCGACTTAAGTACAGGAAGACTGAGTCTTCCTACTGTCTATGTTTTGAGCGTTTCTTGTGTCACCAGTTTTACTTTCTGATGCACCTCTGCAGGTTTACTGTATCCCTTGGACCTTCCCGTTGACGATGAAACACCGAAATTGCATCGGAATTAAATATAAGAAACACAATGCCGACTTAAATACAGGATGACTGAGTCTTCCTACTGTCTATAATTTGAGCGTTTCCTGTGTCACCAGTTTTACAGTCCGATGCACCTCTAGAGGTTTACTGTATCCCTTGGACCTTAACAGTTACGATGAAACACAGAAGTTACATCGGAATTAAATATACGAGACACAATGCCGACCTAAGTACAAGAAAACAGTCTTCTTACAGTCAATGTTTTGAGCGTTTCCTGTGTCACCAGTTTTACATTTCGATGCACCTCTGCATGTTTACTGTATCCCTTGGACCTTCCCATTGGCGATGAAACACAAATTGCATCGAAATTAATTATAAGTGACAATATGCCGACTTATGTACAGGAAGACTGAGTCTTCCTACTGTCTATAATTTGAGCGTTTCCTGTGTCACCAGTTTTACATTCTGATTCATCTCTACAGGTTTACTGTATCCCTTGGACCTTCAAAGTGACGATGAAACACAGAAATTGCATCATAATTAAATATAAGAGACACAATGCCGACGTAAGTACAGGAAGACTGAGACTTCCTACTGTCTATGTTTTGAGCGTATCCTGTGTCATCAGTTTTACTTTCCGATGCACCTCTGCAGGTTTACTATATCCCTTGGACCTTCCCATTCACGATGAAAGACAGAAATTTCATCGCAAATAAATATAAGAGACACAATGCCGAATTAAGTACAGGAAGACTGAGTCTTCCAACTGTCTATGTTTGAGCGTTTCCTGTGTCACCAGTTTTACATTCCGACGCACCTCTGAAGGTTTACTGTATCCCTTGGACCTACCCATTGACGATGAAACACAGAAATTGCATCGGAATTAAATATAAGATACACAATGCCGACTTAAGTACAGGAAGACTGAGTCTTCCTACTGTCTATGTTTTGAGCGTTTCCTGTGTCACTAGTTTTACATTCCGATGCACCTCTGCAGGTTTACTGTATCCCTTGGACCTTCCCATTGACGATGAAGCACAGAAATTGCATCGGAATTAATTATAAGTGACACAATGCCGACTTAAGTACAGGAAGACTGAGTCTTCCTACTGTCTATAATTTGAGCGTTTCCTGTGTCATCAGTTTTACATTCCGATGCACCTCTACAGGTTTACTGTATCCCTTGGACCTTACCAGTGACGATGAAACACAGAAATAGCATCGGAATTATATGTAAGAGACACAATGCCGACGTAAGTCCAGGAAGACTGAGTCTTCCTACTGTCTATGTTTTGAGCGTTTCCTGTGTCATCAGTTTTACTTTCCGATGCACCTCTGCAGGATTACTGTATCCCTTGGACCTTCCCGTTGACGATGAAACACAGAAATTGCATCGGAATTCAATATAAGAGACACAATGCCGACTTAAGTACAAGAAAACAGTCTTCGTACGGTCAATGTTTGAGCGGTTCCTGTGTCACCAGTTTTACATTCCGATGCACCTCTGCCTGTTTATTGTACTCCTTGGACCTTCCCATTGACGATGAAACACAGAAATTGCGTCGGAATTAAATATAAGACACACAATGCCGACTTAAGTACAGGAAGACTGAGTCTTCCTACTGTCTATGTTTTGAGCGTTTCCTGTGTCACCAGATTTACATTCTGATGCACCTCTGCAGGTCTTCTGTATCCCTTGGACCTTCCCATTGACGATCAAACACAGAAATTGCATCGGAATTAAATATAAGAGACACAATGCCGACTTACGTACAGGAAGACTGAGTCTTCCTACTCTCTATGATTTGAGCGTTTCCTGAGTCACCAGTTTTACATTCCGACGCACCTCTGCAGGCTTCCTGTATCCCTTGGACCTTCCCATTGACGATGAAACACAGAAATTGCATCGAAATTAAATATAAGAGACACAATGCAGACTTAAGTACAAGAAAACAGTCTTCATACGGTCAATGTTTGAGCGGTTCCTGTGTCACCAGTTTTACATTCCGATGCACCTCTGATGCTTTACTGTATCCCTTGGACCTTCCCATTGTCGATGAAACACAGAAATCGCATCGGAATTAAATATAAGGGACACAATGCCGACATAAGTACAGGAAGACTGAGTCTTCCTACTGTCTATGTTTTGAGCGTTTTCTGTGTCATCAGTTTTACATTACGATGCACCTCTGCAGGTTTACTGTATCCCTTGGACCTTCCCATTGACGATGAAAAACAGAAATTGCATCGGAATTAAATATAAGAGTCACAATGCCGACTTAAGTACAGGAAGACTAAGTCTTCCTATTGTCTATGATTTGAGCGTTTCCTGTGTCATCAGTTTTACATTCCGATGCACCTCTGCGAGTTTACTATATCCCTTGGACCTTCCCATTCACGATGAAACACAGAAATTTCTTCGGAAATAAATATAAGAGACACAATGACGACTTAAGTACAGGAAGACTGAGTCTTCCTACTGCCTATGTTTTGAGCGTTTCCTGTGTCACCAGTTTTACATTCCGATGCACCTCTGCAGGTTTACTGTATCCCTTGGACCTTCCCCTTGACGATGAAACACAGAAATTGCATCGGAATTAAATGTAAGAGACACAATGCCGACTTAAGTACAGGAAGACTGAATCTCCCTACTGTCTATGTTTTGAGCGTTTCCTGTGTCACTAGTTTTACATTCTGATGCACCTCTGCAGGTTTACTGTATCCCTTGGACCTTCCCATTGACGATGAAGCACAGAAATTGCATCGGAATTAAATATAAGAGACACAATGCACACTTAAGTACAGGAAGAGGAGTCTTCCTACTGTCTATGTGTTGAGCGTCTCCTGTGTCACCAGTTTTACATTCTGATGCACCTCTGCAGGTTTTCTGTATCCCTTGGACCTTCCCATTGACGATGAAACACAGAAATTGCATCGGAATTAAATATAAGAGACACAATGCCGACTTAAGTACAGGAAGACTAAGTCTTCCTACTGTCTATAATTTGAGCGTTTCCTGTGTCACCAGTTTTACATTCCGATGCACCTCTACAGGTTTACTGTATCCCTTGGAACTTCACAGTGACGATGAAACACAGGAATTGCATCGGAATTAAATATAAGAAACACAATGCCGACTTAAGTACAGGAAGACTAAGTCTTCCTACTGTCTATGTTTTGAGCGTTTCCTGTATCATCAGTTTTACTTTCCGATACACCTCTGCAGGTTTACTATATCCTTTGGACCTTCCCATTCACGATGAAACACAGAAATTTCTTCGGAAATATATATAAGAGACACAATGCCGACGTAAGTACAGGAAGACTGAGACTTCCTACTGTCTATGTTTTGAGCGTATCCTGTGTCATCAGTTTTACTTTCCGATGCACCTCTGCAGGTTTACTATATCCCTTGGACCTTCCCATTCACGATGAAAGACAGAAATTTTATCGCAAATAAATATAAGAGACACAATGCCGAATTAAGTACAGGAAGACTGAGTCTTCCTACTGTCTATGTTTGAGCGTTTCCTGTGTCACCAGTTTTACATTCCGACGCACCTCTGAAGGTTTACTGTATCCCTTGGACCTACCCATTGACGATGAAACACAGAAATTGCATCGGAGTTAAATATAAGAGACACAATGCCGTCTTAAGTACAGGAAGACTGAGTCTTCCCACTGTCTATGTTTTGAGCGTTTCCTGTGTCACTAGTTTTACATTCCGATGCACCTTAGCAGGTTTACTGTATCCCTTGGATCTTCCCATTGACGATGAAACACAGAAATTGCATCGGAATTAATTATAAGTGACAATATGCCGACTTATGTACAGGAAGACTGAGTCTTCCTACTGTCTATAATTTGAGCGTTTCCTGTGTCACCAGTTTTACATTCTGATTCATCTCTACAGGTTTACTGTATCCCTTGGACCTTCAAAGTGACGATGAAACACAGAAATTGCATCATAATTAAATATAAGAGACACAATGCCGACGTAAGTACAGGAAGACTGAGACTTCCTACTGTCTATGTTTTGAGCGTATCCTGTGTCATCAGTTTTACTTTCCGATGCACCTCTGCAGGTTTACTATATCCCTTGGACCTTCCATTCACGATGAAAGACAGAAATTTCATCGCAAATAAATATAAGAGACACAATGCCGAATTAAGTACAGGAAGACTGAGTCTTCCTACTGTCTATGTTTGAGCGTTTCCTGTGTCACCAGTTTTACATTCCGACGCACCTCTGAAGGTTTACTGTATCCCTTGGACCTACCCATTGACGATGAAACACAGAAATTGCATCGGAATTAAATATAAGATACACAATGCCGACTTAAGTACAGGAAGACTGAGTCTTCCTACTGTCTATGTTTTGAGCGTTTCCTGTGTCACTAGTTTTACATTCCGATGCACCTCTGCAGGTTTACGGTATCCCTTGGACCTTCCCATTGACGATGAAGCACAGAAATTGCATCGGAATTAATTATAAGTGACACAATGCCGACTTAAGTACAGGATGACTGAGTCTTCCTACTGTCTATAATTTGAGCGTTTCCTGTGTCACCAGTTTTACATTCCGATGCACCTCTACAGGTTTACTGTATCCCTTGGACCTTACCAGTGACGATGAAACACAGAAATAGCATCGGAATTATATGTAAGAGACACAATGCCGACGTAAGTCCAGGAAGACTGAGTCTTCCTACTGTCTATGTTTTGAGCGTTTCCTGTGTCATCAGTTTTACTTTCCGATGCACCTCTGCAGGATTACTGTATCCCTTGGACCTTCCCGTTGACGATGAAACACAGAAATTGCATCGGAATTCAATATAAGAGACACAATGCACACTTAAGTACACGATGACTGAGTCTTCCTACTGTCTATAATTTGCGCGTTTCCTGTGTCACCAGTTTTACATTCCGATGCACCTCTAGAGGTTCACTGTATCCCTTGGACCTTCACAGTTACGATGAAACACAGAAATTACATCGGAATTATTTATACGAGACACAATTCCGACCTAAGTACAAGAAAACAGTCTTCTTACAGTCAATGTTTTGAGCGTTTCCTGTGTCACCAGTTTTACATTTCGATGCACCTCTGCATGTTTACTGTATCCCTTGGACCTTCCCATTGGCGATGAAACACAAATTGCATCGAAAATAAATATAAGAGACACAATGCCGACTTAAGTACAGGAAGACTAAGTCTTCCTACTGTCTATGTTTTGAGCGTTTCCTGTGTCACCAGTTTTACATTCTGATGCACCTCTGCAGGTTTACTGTATTCCTTGGACCTTCCCATTGACGATGAAACACAGAAATTGCACCGGAATTAAATATAAGAGACACAATGCCGACTTAAGTACAGGAAGACTGAGTCTTCCTACTGTCTATGTTTTGAGCGTTTCCTGTGTCAGCAGTTTTACATTCTGATGCACCTCTGCAGGATTACTGTATCCTTTGGACTTTCCCATTGACGATGAAACACAGAAATGGCATCGGAATTAAATATAAGAGACACAATGCCGACTTAAGTACAGGAAGACTGAGTCTTCCTACTGTCTATGTTTTGAGCGTTTCTTGTGTCACCAGTTTTACTTTCTGATGCACCTCTGCAGGTTTACTGTATCCCTTGGACCTTCCCGTTGACGATGAAACACAGAAATTGCATCGCAATTAAATATAAGAAACACAATGCCGACTTAAATACAGGATGACTGAGTCTTCCTACTGTCTATAATTTGAGCGTTTCCTGTGTCACCAGTTTTACATTCCGATGCACCTCTAGAGGTTTACTGTATCCCTTGGACCTTAACAGTTACGATGAAACACAGAAGTTACATCGGAATTAAATATACGAGACACAATGCCGACCTAAGTACAAGAAAACAGTCTTCTTACAGTCAATGTTTTGAGCGTTTCCTGTGTCACCAGTTTTACATTTCGATGCACCTCTGCATGTTTACTGTATTCCTTGGACCTTCCCATTGGCGATGAAACACAAATTGCATCGAAATTAATTATAAGTGACAATATGCCGACTTATGTACAGGAAGACTGAGTCTTCCTACTGTCTATAATTTGAGCGTTTCCTGTGTCACCAGTTTTACATTCTGATTCATCTCTACAGGTTTACTGTATCCCTTGGACCTTCAAAGTGACGATGAAACACAGAAATTGCATCATAATTAAATATAAGAGACACAATGCCGACGTAAGTACAGGAAGACTGAGACTTCCTACTGTCTATGTTTTGAGCGTATCCTGTGTCATCAGTTTTACTTTCCGATGCACCTCTGCAGGTTTACTATATCCCTTGGACCTTCCCATTCACGATGAAAGACAGAAATTTCATCGCAAATAAATATAAGAGACACAATGCCGAATTAAGTACAGGAAGACTGAGTCTTCCTACTGTCTATGTTTGAGCGTTTCCTGTGTCACCAGTTTTACATTCCGACGCACCTCTGAAGGTTTACTGTATCCCTTGGACCTACCCATTGACGATGAAACACAGAAATTGCATCGGAATTAAATATAAGATACACAATGCCGACTTAAGTACAGGAAGACTGAGTCTTCCTACTGTCTATGTTTTGAGCGTTTCCTGTGTCACTAGTTTTACATTCCGATGCACCTCTGCAGGTTTACTGTATCCCTTGGACCTTCCCATTGACGATGAAGAACAGAAATTGCATCGGAATTAATTATAAGTGACACAATGCCGACTTAAGTACAGGAAGACTGAGTCTTCCTACTGTCTATAATTTGAGCGTTTCCTGTGTCACCAGTTTTACATTCCGATGCACCTCTACAGGTTTACTGTATCCCTTGGACCTTACCAGTGACGATGAAACACAGAAATAGCATCGGAATTATATGTAAGAGACACAATGCCGACGTAAGTCCAGGAAGACTGAGTCTTCCTACTGTCTATGTTTTGAGCGTTTCCTGTGTCATCAGTTTTACTTTCCGATGCACCTCTGCAGGATTACTGTATCCCTTGGACCTTCCCGTTGACGATGAAACACAGAAATTGCATCGGAATTCAATATAAGAGACACAATGCACACTTAAGTACACGATGACTGAGTCTTCCTACTGTCTATAATTTGCGCGTTTCCTGTGTCACCAGTTTTACATTCCGATGCACCTCTAGAGGTTTACTGTATCCCTTGGACCTTCACAGTTACGATGAAACACAGAAATTACATCGGAATTATTTATACGAGACACAATGCCGACCTAAGTACAAGAAAACAGTCTTCTTACAGTCAATGTTTTGAGCGTTTCCTGTGTCACCAGTTTTACATTTCGATGAACCTCTGCATGTTTACTGTATCCCTTGGACCTTCCCATTGGCGATGAAACACAAATTGCATCGAAATTAAATATAAGAGACACAATGCCGACTTAAGTACAGGAAGACTAAGTCTTCCTACTGTCTATGTTTTGAGCGTTTCCTGTGTCACCAGTTTTACATTCTGATGCACCTCTGCAGGTTTACTGTATTCCTTGGACCTTCCCATTGACGATGAAACTCAGAAATTGCACCGGAATTAAATATAAGAGACACAATGCCGACTTAAGTACAGGAAGACTGAGTCTTCCTACTGTCTATGTTTTGAGCGTTTCCTGTGTCAGCAGTTTTACATTCTGATGCACCTCTGCAGGATTACTGTATCCTTTGGACTTTCCCATTGACGATGAAACACAGAAATTGCATCGGAATTAAATATAAGAGACACAATGCCGACTTAAGTACAGGAAGACTAAGTCTTCCAACTGTCTATAATTTGAGCGATTCCTGTGTCACCAGTTTTACATTCCGATGCACCTCTACAGGTTTACTGTATTCCTTGGACATTCATAGTGACGATGAAACACAGGAATTGCATCGGAATTAAATATAAGAAACACAATGCCGACGTAAGTACAGGAAGACTGAGTCTTCCTACTGTCTATGTTTTGAGCGTTTCCTGTGTCATCAGTTTTACTTTCCGATGCACCTCTGCAGGTTTACTATATCCCTTGGTCCTTCCCATTCACGATGAAACACAGAAATTGCATCGGAAATAAATATAAGAGACACAATGCCGAATTAAGTTCAGGAAGACTGAGTCTTCCTACTGTCTATGTTTTGAGCGTTTCCTGTGTCACCAGTTTTACATTCCGACACACCTCTGCAGGTTTACTGTATCCCTTGGACCTTCCCGTTGACGATGAAACACAGAAATTGCATCGGAATTCAATATAAGAGACACAATGCGGACTTAAGTACACGATGACTGAGTCTTCCTACTGTTTATAATTTGCGCGTTTCCTGTGTCACCAGTTTTACATTCCGATGCACCTCTAGAGGTTTACTGTATCCCTTGGACCTTCACAGTTACGATGAAACACAGAAATTACATCGGAATTATTTATACGAGACACAATGCCGACCTAAGTACAAGAAAACAGTCTTCTTACAGTCAATGTTTTGAGCGTTTCCTGTGTCACCAGTTTTACATTTCGATGCACCTCTGCATGTTTACTGTATCCCTTGGACCTTCCCATTGGCGATGAAACACAAATTGCATCGAAATTAAATATAAGAGACACAATGCCAACTTAAGTACAGGAAGACTAAGTCTTCCTACTGTCTATGTTTTGAGCGTTTCCTGTGTCACCAGTTTTACATTCTGATGCACCTCTGCAGGTTTACTGTATCCCTTGGACTTCCCATTGACGATGAAACACAGAAGACTTAAGTACAGGAAGACTGAGTCTTCCCACTGTCTATGTTTTGAGCGTTTCCTGTGTCACTAGTTATACATTCCGATGCACCTCTGCAGGTTTACTGCATCCCTTGGACCTTCCCATTCACGATGAAACACAGAAATGGCATCGGAATTAAATATAAGAGACACAATGCCGACTTAAGTACAGGAAGACTGAGTCTTCCTACTGTCTATGTTTTGAGTGTTTCTTGTGTCACCAGTTTTACTTTCTGATGCACCTCTGCAGGTTTACTGTATCCCTTGGACCTTCCCGTTGACGATGAAACACAGAAATTGCATCGGAATTAAATATAAGAAACACAATGCCGACTTAAATACAGGATGACTGAGTCTTCCTACTGTCTATAATTTGAGCGTTTCCTGTGTCACCAGTTTTACATTCCGATGCACCTCTGCAGGTTTACTGTATTCCTTGGACCTTCCCATTACGATGAAAAACAGAAATTGCATTCGAATTAAATATAAGAGACACAATGCCGACTTATGTACAGGAAGACTAAGTCTTCCTACTGTCTATGTTTTGAGCGTTTCCTGTGTCATCAGTTTTACTTTCCGATGCACATCTGCAGGATTACTATATACCTTGGACCTCCCCATTGACGATGAAACACAGAAATTACATCGGAATTAAATATACGAGACACAATGCCGACCTAAGTACAAGAAAACAGTCTTCTTACAGTCAATGTTTTGAGCGTTTCCTGTGTCACCAGTTTTACATTTCGATGCACCTCTGCATGTTTACTGTATCCCTTGGACCTTCCCATTGGCGATGAAACACAAATTGCATCGAAATTAAATATAAGAGACACAATGCCGACTTAAGTACAGGAAGACTAAGTCTTCCTACTGTCTATGTTTTGAGCGTTTCCTGTGTCACCAGTTTTACATTCTGATGCACCTCTGCAGGTTTACTGTATTCCTTGGACCTTCCCATTGACGATGAAACACAGAAATTGCATCGGAATTAAATATAAGAGACACAATGCCGACTTAAGTACAGGAAGACTAAGTCTTCCTACTGTCTATAATTTGAGCGTTTCCTGTGTCACCAGTTTTTCATTCCGATGCACCTCTACAGGTTTACTGTATCCCTTGGACTTTCACAGTGACGATGAAACACAGGAATTGCATCGGAATTAAATATAAGAAACACAATGCCGACTTAAGTACAGGAAGACTAAGTCTTCCTACTGTCTATGTTTTGAGCGTTTCCTGTGTCATCAGTTTTACTTTCCGGTACACCTCTGCAGATTTACTATATCCCTTGGACCTTCCCATTCACGATGAAACACAGAAATTTCTTCGGAAATATATATAAGAGAGACAATGCCGACTTAAGTACAGGAAGACTGAGTCTTCCTACTGTCTATGTTTTGAGCGTTTCCTGTGTCACCAGTTTTACATTCCGATGCACCTCTGCAGGTTTACTGTATCCCTTGGACCATCCCATTGACGATGAAACACAGATATTGCATCGGAATTAAATATAAGATACACAATGCCGACTTAAGTACAGGAAGACTGAGTCTTCCTACTGTCTATGATTTGAGCGTTTCCTGTGTCACTAGTTTTACATTCCGATGCACCTCTACAGGTTTACTGTATCCCTTGGACCTTCACAGTGACGATGAAACACAGGAATTGCTTCGGAATTAAATACAAGAGACACAATGCCGACTTAAGTACAGGAAGACTGAGTCTTCCTACTGTCCATGTTTTGAGCGTTTCGTGTGTCATCAGTTTTACTTTCCGATGCATCTCTGCAGGTTTACTATATCCCTTGGACCTTCCCATTGACGATGAAACACAGAAATTTCATCGGAAATAAATATAAGAGACACAATGCCGACTTAAGTACAGGAAGGCTGAGTCTTCCTACTGTCTATGTTTTGAGCGTTTCCTGTGTCACCAGTTTTACATTCCGATGCACCTCTACAGGTTTACTGTATCCCTTGGACCTTCCCATTGACGATGAAGCACAGAAATTGCATCGGAATTAAATATAAGAGACACAATGCCGACTTAAGTACAGGAAGACTGAGTCTTCCAACTGTCTATGTTTTGATTGTTTCCTGTGTCGCTAGTTTTACATTCCGATGCACCTCTGCAGGTTTACTGTATCCCTTGGACCTTCCCATTCACGATGAAACACAGAAATGGCATCGGAATTAAATATAAGAGACACAATGCCGACTTAAGTACAGGAAGACTGAGTCTTCCCACTGTCTATGTTTTGAACGTTTCCTGTGTCACTAGTTATACATTCCGATGCACCTCTGCAGGTTTACTGTATCCCTTGGACCTTCCCATTCACGATGAAACACAGAAATGGCATCGGAATTAAATATAAGAGACACAATGCCGACTTAAGTACAGGAAGACTGAGTCTTCCTACTGTCTATGTTTTGAGCGTTTCTTGTGTCACCAGTTTTACTTTCTGATGCACCTCTGCAGGTTTACTGTATCCCTTGGACCTTCCCGTTGACGATGAAACACAGAAATTGCATCGGAATTAAATATAAGAAACACAATGCCGACTTAAATACAGGATGACTGAGTCTTCCTACTGTCTATAATTTGAGCGTTTCCTGTGTCACCAGTTTTACATTCCGATGCACCTCTAGAGGTTTACTGTATCCCTTGGACCTTCACAGTTACGATGAAACACAGAAATTACATCAGAATTAATTATACGAGACACAATGCCGACTTAAGTACAAGAAAACAGTCTTCTTACAGTCAATGTGCTGAGCGTTTCCTGTGTCACCAGTTTTACATTTCGATGCACCTCTGCATGTTTACTGTATCCCTTGGACCTTCCCATTGGCGATGAAACAAAAATTGCATCGAAATTAAATATAAGAGACACAATGCCGACTTAAGTACAGGAAGACTAAGTCTTCCTACTGTCTATGTTTTGAGCGTTTCCTGTGTCATCAGTTTTACTTTCCGATGCACCTCTGCAGGATTATTATATCCCTTGGACCTTCCCATTGACGATGAAACACAGAAATTGCATCGGAATTAAATATAAGAGACACAATGCCGACTTAAGTACAGGAAGACTGAGTCTTCCTACAGTCTATGTTTTGAGCGTTTCCTGTGTCAGCAGTTTTACATTCTGATGCACCTCTGCAGGATTACTGTATCCCTTGGACCTTCCCATTGACGATGAAACACAGAAATTGTATCGGAATTAAATTTAAGAGACACAATGCCGACATAAGTACAGGAAGACTGAGTCTTCCCACTGGCTATGTTATGAGCGTTTCCTGTGTCACCAGCTTTACATTCCGATGCACGTCTGCAGGTTTACTGTTTTCCTTGGACATCCCCATTGACGATGAAACATAGAAATTGCATCGGAATTAAATATAAGATACACAATGCCGACTTAAGTACAGGAAGACTGAGTCTTCCTACTGTCTATGCTTGATTGTTTCCTGTGTCACTAGTTTTACATTCCGATGCACCTCTGCAGGTTTACTGTATCCCTTGGACCTTCCCGTTGACGATGAAGCACAGAAATTGCATCGGAATTAATAATAAGTGACACAATGCCGACTTAAGTACAGGAAGACTGAGTCTTCCTACTGTCTATAATTTGAGCGTTTCCTGTGTCACCTGTTTTACATTCCGATGCACCTCTACAGGTTTACTGTATCCCTTGGACCTTCACAGTGACGATGAAACACGGAAATTGCATCGGAATTATATATAAGAGACACAATGCCGACGTAAGTACAGGAAGACTGAGTCTTCCTACTGTCTATAATTTGAGCGTTTCCTGTGTCACCAGTTTTACATTCCGATGCACCTCTAGAGGTTTACTGTATCCCTTGGACCTTCACAGTTACGATGAAACACAGAAATTACATCGGAATTAAATATACGAGACACAATGCCGACTTAAGTACAAGGAAACAGTCTTCTTACAGTCAATGTTTTGAGCGTTTCCCGTGTCACCAGTTTTACATTTCGATGCACCCCTGCATGTTTACTGTATCCCTTGGACCTTCCCATTGGCAATGAAACACAAATTGCATCGAAATTAAATATAAGAGACACAATGCCGACTAAAGTACAGGAAGACTAAGTCTTCCTACTGTCTATGTTTTGAGCGTTTCCAGTGTCACCAGTTTTACATTCTTAAGCACCTCTGCAGGTTTACTGTATCCCTTGGACCTTCCCATTGACGATGGAACACAGAAATTGCATCGGAATTAAATATAAGAGACACAATGCCGACTTAAGTACAGGAAGACTGAGTCTTCCTACTGTCTATGTTTTGAGCGTTTCCTGTGTCAGCAGTTTTACCTTCTGATGCACCTCTGCAGGTTTACTGTATCCCGTGGACCTTCCCATTGACGATGAAACACAGACATTGCATCGGAATTAAATATAAGAGACATAATGCTGACTTAAGTACAGGAAGACTGAGTCTTCCTACTGTCTATGTTTTGAGCGTTTTCTGTGTCACCAGTTATACATTCAGATGCACCTCTGCAGGATTACTGTATCCCTTGGACCTTCCCATTGACGATGAAAAACAGAAATTGCATCGGAATTAAATATAAGAGACACAATGCCGACTTAAGTACAGGAAGACTGAGTCTTCCTACTCTCTATGTTTTGAGCGTTTCCTGTGTCACCAGTTTTACATTCTGATGCACCTCTGCAGGCTTACTGTATCCCTTGGACCTTCCCATTGACGATGAAACACAGAAATTGCATCGGAATTAAATATAAGAGACAAAATGCCGACTTAAGTACAGGAAGACTGAGTCTTCCTACAGTCTATAATTTGAGCGTTTCCTGTGTCACTAGTTTTACATTCCGATGCATCTCTGCAGGTTTACTGTATCCCGTGGACCTTCCCATTGACGATGAAACACAGAAATTGCATCGGAATTAATTATAACTGCCACAATGCCGACTTAAGTACAGGAAGTCTGAGTCTTCCTACTGTCTATAAATTGAGTGTTTACTGTGTCACCAGTTTTACATTCCGATGCACCTCTACAGGTTTACTGTATCCCTTGGACCTTCACAGTGACGATGAAACACAGAAATTGCATCGGAATTAAATATAAGAGACACAATGCCGACATAAGTACAGGAAGACTGAGTCTTCCTACTGTCTATGTTTTGAGCGTTTCCTGTGTCATCAGTTTTACTTTCCGATGCACCTCTGCAGGTTTACTATATCCCTTGGACCTTCCCATTCACGATGTAACACAGAAATTTCATCGGAAATAAATGTAAGAGACACAATGCCGACTTAAGTACAGGAAGACTGAGTCTTCCTACTGTCTATGTTTAGAGCGTTTCCTGTGTCACCAGTTTTACTTTCTGATGCACCTCTGCAGGTTTACTGTATCCCTTGGACCTTCCCGTTGACGATGAAACACAGAAATTGCATCGGACTTAAATATAAGAGACACAATGCCGACTTAAGTACAGGATGACTGAGTCTTCCTACTGTCTATAATTTGAGCGTTTCCTGTGTCACCAGTTTTACATTCCGATGCACCTCTAGACGTTTATTGTATCCCTTGGACCTTCACAGTTACGATGAAACACAGAAATTACATCGGAATTAAATATACGAGACACAATGCCGACTTAAGAACAAGAAAACAGTCTTCTTACAGTCAATGTTTTGAGCGTTTCCTGTGTCACCAGTTTTACATTTCGATGCACCTCTGCATGTTTACTGTATCCCTTGGACCTTCCCATTGGCGATGAAACACAAATTGCATCGAAATGAAATATAAGAGACACAATGCCGACTTAAGTACAGGAAGACTAAGTCTTCCTACTGTCTATGTTTGATTGTTTCCTGTGTCACTAGTTTTACATTCCGATGCACCTCTGCAGGTTTACTGTATCCCTTGGACCTTCCCATTGACGATGAAGCACAGAAATTGCATCGGAATTAATTATAAGTGACACAATGCCGACTTAAGTACAGGAAGACTGAGTCTTCCTACTGTCTATAATTTGAGCGTTTCCTGTGTCACCAGTTTTACATTCCGATGCACCTCTACAGGTTTACTGTATCCCTTGGACCTTCCCATTGGCGGTGAAACACAAATTGCATCGAAATTAAATATAAGAGACACAATGCCGAGGTAAGTACAGGAAGACTGAGTCTTCCTACTGTCTATGTTTTGAGCGTTTCCTGTGTCATCAGTTTTATTTTCCGATGCACCTCTGCAGGTTTACTATATCCCCTGGACCTTCCCATTCACGATGAAACACAGAAATTTCATCGGAAATAAATATAAGAGACACAATGCCGAATTAAGTACAGGAAGACTGAGTCTTCCTACTGTCTATGTTTTGAGCGTTTCCTGTGTCACCAGTTTTACATTCCGACGCACCGCTGCAGGTTTACTGTATCCCTTGGACCTTCCCGTTGACGATGAAACACAGAAATTGCATCGGAATTCAATATAAGAGACACAATGGCGACTTAAGTACACGATGACTGAGTCTTCCTACTGTCTATAATTTGAGCGTTTCCTGTGTCACCAGTTTTACATTCCGATGCACCTCTAGAGGTTTACTGTATCCCTTGGACCTTCACAATTACGATGAAACACAGAAATTACATCGGAATTAAATATACGAGACACAATGCCGACTTGCCGGCCGAAGTGGCCGTGCGGTTAAAGGCGCTGCAGTCTGGAACCGCAAGACCGCTACGGTCGCAGGTTCGAATCCTGCCTCGGGCATGGATGTTTGTGATGTCCTTAGGTTAGTTAGGTTTAACTAGTTCTAAGTTCTAGGGGACTAATAACCTCAGCAGTTGAGTCCCATAGTGCTCAGAGCCATTTGAACCATTTTGAACAATGCCGACTTAAGTACAAGAAAACAGGCTTCTTACAGTCATTGTTTGAGCGTTTCCTGTATCACCAGTTTTACATTTCGATGCACCTCTGCATGTTTACTGTATCCCTTGGACCTTCCCATTGGCGGTGAAACACAAATTGCATCGAAATTAAATATAAGAGACACAATGCCGACTTAAGTACAGGAAGACTAAGTCTTCCTACTGTCTATGTTTTGAGCGTTTCCTGTGTCACCAGTTTTACATTCTGATGCACCTCTGCAGGTTTACTGTATCCCTTGATGAACCTCTACAGGTTTACTGTATCCGTTGGACCTTCACAGTGACGATGAAACACAGAAATTCCATCGGAATTAAATATAAGAGACACAATGCCGACTTAAGTACAGGAAGACTAAGTCTTCCAACTGTCTATAATTTGATTGTTTCCTGTGTCACTAGTTTTACATTCCGATGCACCTCTGCAGGTTTACTGTATCCCTTGGACCTTCCCATTGACGATGAAACACAGAAATTGCATCGGAATTAATTATAACTGACACAATGCCGACTTAAGTACAGGAAGTCTGAGTCTTCCTACTGTCTATAATTTGAGCGTTTCCTGTGTCACCAGTTTAACATTCCGATGCACCTCTACAGGTTTACTGTATCCCTTGGACCTTCACAGTGACGATGAAACACAGAAATTGCATCGGAATTAAATATAAGAGACACAATGCCGACGTAAGTACATTAAGACTGAGTCTTCCTATTGTCTATGTTTTGAGCGTTTCCTGTGTCATCAGTTTTACTTTCCGATGCACCTCTGCAGGTTTACTATATCCCTTGGACCTTCCCATTCACGATGAAACACAGAAATTTCATCGGAAATAAATGTAAGAGACACAATGCCGAATTAAGTACAGGAAGACTGAGTCTTCCTACTGTCTATGCTTTGAGCGTTTCCTGTGTCACCAGTTTTACATTCCGACGCACCTCTGCAGGCTTACTGTATCCCTTGGACCTTCCCATTGACGATGAAACACAGAAATTGCATCGGAATTAAATATAAGAGACACAATGCCGACTTAAGTACAGGAAGACTGAGTCTTCCTACTGTCTATGTTTTGAGCATTTCCTGTATCACTAGTTTTACATTCCGATGCACCTCTGCACGTTTACTGTATCCCTTGGACCTTCCCATTGGCGATGAAACACAAATTGCGTCGAAATTAAATATAAGAGACACAATGCCGACTTAAGTACAGGAAGACTAAGCCTTCCTACTGTCTATGTTTTGAGCGTTTCCTGTGTCATCAGTTTTACTTTCCGATGCACCTCTGCAGGATTACTATATCCCTTGGACCTTCCCATTGACGATGAAGAACAGAAATTGCATCCGAATTAAATATAAGAGACACAATGCCGACTTAAGTACAGGAAGAGTGAGTCTTCCTACTGTCTATGTTTTGAGCGTTTCCTGTGTCAGCAGTTTTACATTCAGATGCACCTCTGCAGGATTACTATATCCATTGGACCTTCCAATTCACGACGAAACACAGAAATTTCATCGGAAATAAATATAAGAGACACAATGCCGACTTAAGTACAGGAAGACTGAGACTTCCTACAGTCTATGTTTTGAGCGTATCCTGTGTCACCAGTTTTAAATTCCGATGCACCTCTGGAGAATTCCTGTTTCCTTTGGACCTTACCATTGACGATGCAACACAGAAATTGCATCGGAATTCAATATAAGAGACACAATGCCTACTTAAGTACAGGAAGACGGAGTATTCCTACTGTCTATGTTTTGAGCGCTTCCTGTGTCACTAGTTTTACATTCCGATGCACCACTGCAGGTTTACTGTATCCCTTGGACCTTCCCATTGACGATGAAACACAGAAATTGCATCGGAATTAAATATAAGAGACACAATGCCGACTTAAGTACAGGAAGAATGAGTCTTCCTACTGTCTATGTGTTGAGCGTTTCCTGTGTCACCAGTTTTACATTCTGATGCACCTCTGGAGGTTTACTGTATCCCCTGGATCTTCCCATTGACGATGAAACACAGAAATTGCATCGGAATTAAATATAAGAGACACAATGCCGACTGAAGTACAGGAAGACTGAGTCTTCCTACTGTCTATGTTTTGAGCGTTTCCTGTGTCACCAGTTTTACATTCCGATGCACCTCTGCAGGTTTACTGTATCCCTTGGACCTTCCCATTGACGATGAAACACAGAAATTGCATCGGAATTAAATATAAGAGACACAATGCCGACTTAAGTACAGGAAGACTGAGTCTTCCTAGTGTCTATGTTTTGAGCGTTTATTGTGTCACTAGTTTTACATTCCGATGCACCTCTGCAGGTTTACTGTATCCCCTGGACCTTCCCATTGACGATGAAACACAGAAATTGCATCGGAATTAAATATAAGAGACACAATGCCGACTTAAGTACAGGAAGACTGAGTCTTCCTACTGTCTATGTTTTGAGCGTTTCCTGTGTCACCAGTTTTACATTCTGATGCACCTCTGCAGGCTTACTGTATCCCTTGGACCTTCACATTGACGATGAAACACAGAAATTGCATCGGAATTAAGTATAAGAGACACAATGCCGACATAAGTACAGGAAGACTGAGTCATCCTACTGTCTATGTTTTAAGCGTTTCCTGTGTCACCAGTTATACATTCTGATGCACCTCTGCAGGTTTACTGTATCCCCTGGACCTTCCCGTTGACGATGAAACACAGAAATTGCATCGGAATTCAATATAAGAGACACAATGCCGACTTAAGCACACGATGACTGAGTCTTCCTACTGTCTATAATTTGAGCGTTTCCTGTGTCACCAGTTTTACATTTCGATGCACCTCTGCATGTTTACTGTATCCCTTGGACCTTCCCATTGGCGATGAAACACAAATTGCATCGAAATTAAATATAAGAGACACAATGCCGACTTAAGTACAGGAAGACTAAGTCTTCCTACTGTCTATGTTTTGAGCGTTTCCTGTGTCACCAGTTTTACATTCTGATGCACCTCTGCAGGTTTACTGTATCCCTTGATGAACCTCTACAGGTTTACTGTATCCGTTGGACCTTCACAGTGACGATGTAACACAGAAATTCCATCGGAATTAAATATAAGAGACACAATGCCGACTTAAGTACAGGAAGACTAAGTCTTCCAACTGTCTATGTTTTGATTGTTTCCTGTGTCACTAGTTTTACATTCCGATGCACCTCTGCAGGTTTACTGTATCCCTTGGACCTTCCCATTGACGATGAAACACAGAAATTGCATCGGAATTAATTATAACTGACACAATGCCGACTTAAGTACAGGAAGTCTGAGTCTTCCTACTGTCCATAATTTGAGCGTTTCCTGTGTCACCAGTTTTACATTCCGATGCACCTCTACAGGTTTACTGTATCCCTTGGACCTTCACAGTGACGATGAAACACAGAAATTGCATCGGAATTAAATATAAGAGACACAATGCCGACGTAAGTACAGGAAGACTGAGTCTTCCTACTGTCTATGTTTTGAGCGTTTCCTGTGTCATCAGTTTTACTATCCGATGCACCTCTGCAGGTTTGCTATATCACTTGGACCTTCCCATTGACGATGAAAAACAGAAATTCCATCCGAATTAAATATAAGAGACACAATGCCGACTTAAGTACAGGAAGACTGAGTCTTCCTACTGTCTATGTTTTGAGCGTTTCCTGTGTCAGCAGTTTTACATTCTGATGCACCTCTGCAGGATTACTATATCCCTTGGACCTTCCCATTCACGATGAAACACAGAAATTTCATCGGAAATAAATATAAGAGACACAATGCCGACTTAAGTACAGGAAGACTGAGTCTTCCTACTGTCTATGTTTTGAGCGTTTCCTGTGTCACCAGTTTTACATTCCGATGCACCTCTGGAGAATTACTGTTTCCCTTGGACCTTACCATTGACGATGAAACACAGAAATTGCATCGGAAATAAATATAAGAGACACAATGCCGACTTAAGTACAGGAAGTCTGAGTCTTCCTACTGTCTATAATTTGAGCGTTTCCTGTGTCACCAGTTTTACATTCCGATGCACCTCTACAGGTTTACTGTATGAGTTGGACCTTCACAGTGACAATGAAACACAGAAATTGCAACGGAATTAAATATAAGAAACACAATGCCGACTTAAGTACAGGAAGTCTGAATCTTCCTACTGTCTATGTTTTGAGCGTTTCCTGTGTCACCAGTTTTACATTCTGATGCACCTCTGCAGGTTTACTGTATCCCTTGGACCTTCCCATTGACGATGAAACACAGAAATTGCATCGGAATTAAATATAAGAGACACAATGCCGACTTAAGTACAGGAAGACTGAGTCTTCCTACTGTCTATGTTTTGAGCGTTTCCTGTGTTACCAGTTTTACATTATGATGCACCTCTGCAGGCTTACTGTATCCCTTGGACCTTCCCATTGACGATGAAACACAGAAATTGCATCGGAATTAAGTATAAGAGACACAATGCCGACATAAGTACAGGAAGACTGAGTCTTCCTACTGTCTATGTTTTAAGCGTTTCCTGTGTCACCAGTTATACATTATGATGCACCTCTGCAGGTTTACTGTATCCCCTGGACCTTCCCATTGACGATGAAACACAGAAATAACATCGGAATTAAATATACGATACACAATGCCGACTAAAGTACAAGAAAACAGTCTTCTTACAGTCAATGTCTTGAGCGTTTCCTGTGTCATTAGTTTTACATTTCGATGCACCTCTGCATGTTTACTGTATCCCTTGGACCTTCCCAATGGCGATGAAACACAAATTGCATCGAAATTAAATATAAGAGACACAATGCCGACTTCAGTACAGGAAGACTAAGTCTTCCTACTGTCTATAATTTGAGCGTTTCCTGTGTCATCAGTTTTACTTTCCGATGCACCTCTGCAGGATTACTATATCCCTTGGACCTTCACATTGACGATGAAAAACAGAAATTGCATCCGAATTAAATATAAGAGACACAATGCCGACTTAAGTACAGGAAGACTGAGTCTTCCTACTGTCTATGTTTTGAGCGTTTCCTGTGTCACCAGTTTTACATTCCGATGCACCTCTGGAGAATTACTGTTTCACTTGGACCTTCCCATTGACGATAAAACACAGAAATTGCATCGGAATTCAATATAAGAGACACAATGCCGACTTAAGTACAGGAAGACGGAGTATCCCTACTGTCTATGTTTTGAGCGCTTCCTGTGTCACTAGTTTTACATTCCGATGCACCTCTACAGGTTTACTGTATGAGTTGGACCTTCACAGTGACAATGAAACACAGAAATTGCAACGGAATTAAATATAAGAAACACAATGCCGACTTAAGTACAGGAAGTCTGAATCTTCCTACTGTCTATGTTTTGAGCGTTTCCTGTGTCACCAGTTTTACATTCTGATGCACCTCTGCAGGTTTACTGTATCCCTTGGACCTTCCCATTGACGATGAAACACAGAAATTGCATCGGAATTAAATATAAGAGACACAATGCCGACTTAAGTACAGGAAGACTGAGTCTTCCTACTGTCTATGTTTTGAGCGTTTCCTGTGTCACCAGTTTTACATTATGATGCACCTCTGCAGGCTTACTGTATCCCTTGGACCTTCCCATTGACGATGAAACACAGAAATTGCATCGGAATTAAGTATAAGAGACACAATGCCGACATAAGTACAGGAAGACTGAGTCTTCCTACTGTCTATGTTTTAAGCGTTTCCTGTGTCACCAGTTATACATTATGATGCACCTCTGCAGGTTTACTGTATCCCCTGGACCTTCCCATTGACGATGAAACACAGAAATAACATCGGAATTAAATATACGATACACAATGCCGACTAAAGTACAAGAAAACAGTCTTCTTACAGTCAATGTCTTGAGCGTTTCCTGTGTCATTAGTTTTACATTTCGATGCACCTCTGCATGTTTACTGTATCCCTTGGACCTTCCCAATGGCGATGAAACACAAATTGCATCGAAATTAAATATAAGAGACACAATGCCGACTTCAGTACAGGAAGACTAAGTCTTCCTACTGTCTATAATTTGAGCGTTTCCTGTGTCATCAGTTTTACTTTCCGATGCACCTCTGCAGGATTACTATATCCCTTGGACCTTCACATTGACGATGAAAAACAGAAATTGCATCCGAATTAAATATAAGAGACACAATGCCGACTTAAGTACAAGAAGACTGAGTCTTCCTAGTGTCTATGTTTTGAGCGTTTATTGTCTCACTAGTTTTACATTCCGATGCACCTCTGCAGGTTTACTGTATCCCCTGGAACTTCCCATTGACGATGAAACCCAGAAATTGCATCGGAATTAAATATAAGAGACACAATGCCGACTTAAGTACAGGAAGACTGAGTCTTCCTACTGTCTATGTTTTGAGCGTTTCCTGTGTCACCAGTTTTACATTCTGATGCACCTCTGCAGGCTTACTGTATCCCTTGGACCTTCCCATTGACGATGAAACACAGAAATTGCATCGGAATTAAGTATAAGAGACACAATGCCGACATAAGTACAGGAAGACTGAGTCATCCTACTGTCTATGTTTTAAGCGTTTCCTGTGTCACCAGTTATACATTCTGATGCACCTCTGCAGGTTTACTGTATCCCCTGGACCTTCCCGTTGACGATGAAACACAGAAATTGCATCGGAATTCAATATAAGAGACACAATGCCGACTTAAGCACACGATGACTGAGTCTTCCTACTGTCTATAATTTGAGCGTTTCCTGTGTCACCAGTTTTACATTCCGATGCACCTCTAGAGGTTTACTGTATCCCTTGGACCTTCCCATTCACGATGAAACACTGAAATTTCATCGTAATTAAATATAAGAGACACAATGCCGACTTAAGTACAGGAAGACTGAGTCTTCCTACTGTCTATGTTTTGGGCGTTTCCTTTGTCATCAGTTTTACTTTCCGATGCACCTCTGCCGGTTTACTATATCCCTTGGACCTTCCCATTCACGATGAAACACTGAAATTTCATCGTAATTAAATATAAGAGACACAATGCCGACTTAAGTACAGGAAGACTGAGGCTTCCTACTGTCTATGTTATTAGCGTTTCCTGTGTCACCAGTTTTACATTCCGATGCACCTCTGCAGGTATACTGTATCCCTTGGACCTTCCCATTGACGATGAAACACAGAAATTGCATCGGAATTAAATATAAGAGACACAATGCCGACTTAAGTACAGGAAGAGTTAGTCTTACTACTGTCTATAATTTGAGCGTTTCCTGTGTCACCAGTTTTACATCCCGATGCACCTCTACAGAATTACTGTATCCCTTGGACCTTCACAGTGACGATGAAACACAGAAATTGCATCGGAGTTAAATATAAGAGACACAATGCCGACTTAATTACAGGAAGAATGAGTCTTCCTACTGTCTATGTGTTGAGCATTTCCTGTGTCACCAGTTTTACATACTGATGCACCTCTGTAGGTTTACTGTATCCCTTGGACGGTCCCATTGACGATGAAAAATAGAAATTGAATCGGAATTAAATATAAGAGACACAATGCCGACTTAAGTACAGGAAGACTGAGTCTACCTACTGTCTATGTTTTGAGCGTTTCCTGTGTCACCAGTTTTACATTCCGATGCACCTCTGGAGGTTTACTGTTTCCCTTGGACCTTCCCATTGACGATGAAACACAGAAATTGCATCGGAAATAAATATAAGAGACACAATGCCGACTTAAGTACAGGAAGACTGAGTCTTACTACTGTCTATAATTTGAACGTTTCCTGTGTCACCAGTTTTACATCCCGATGCACCTCTACAGAATTACTGTATCCCTTGGACCTTCACAGTGACGATGAAACACAGAAATTGCATCGGAGTTAAATATAAGAGACACAATGCCGACTTAATTACAGGAAGAATGAGTCTTCCTACTGTCTATGTGTTGAGCATTTCCTGTGTCACCAGTTTTACATACTGATGCACCTCTGCAGCTTTACTGTATCCCTTGGACGGTCCCATTGACGATGAAAAATAGAAATTGAATCGGAATTAAATATAAGAGACACAATGCCGACTTAAGTACAGGAAGACTGAGTCTACCTACTGTCTATGTTTTGAGCGTTTCCTGTGTCACCAGTTTTACATTCCGATGCACCTCTGGAGGTTTACTGTTTCCCTTGGACCTTCCCATTGACGATGAAACACAGAAATTGCATCGGAAATAAATATAAGAGACACAATGCCGACTTAAGTACAGGAAGACTGAGTCTTCCTACTGTCTATGTTTTGAGCGCTTCCTGTGTCACTAGTTTTACATTCCGATGCACCACTGCAGGTTTACTGAATCCCTTGGACCTTCCCATTGACGATGAAACACAGAAATTGCATCGGAATTAAATATAAGAGACACAATGCCGACTTAAGTACAGGAAGACGGAGTATTCCTACTGTCTATGATTTGAGCGCTTCCTGTGTCACTAGTTTTACATTCCGATGCACCACTGTAGGTTTACTGTATCCCTTGGACCTTCCCATTGACGATGAAACACAGAAATTGCATCGGAATTAATTATAAGAGACACAATGCCGACTTAAGTACAGGAAGAATGAGTCTTCCTACTGTCTATGTGTTGAGCGTTTCCTGTGTCACCAGTTTTACATTCTGATGCACCTCTGCAGGTTTACTGTATCCCTTTGACCTTCCCATTGACGATGAAACACAGAAATTGCATCGGAATTAAATATAAGAGACAGAATGCCGACTTAAGTACAGGAAGACTGAGTCTTCCTACTGTCTATGTTTTGAGCGTTTCCTGTGTCACCAGTTTTACATTCCGATGCACCTCTGCAGGTTTACTGTATCCCTTGGACCTTCCCACTGACGATGAAACACAGAAATTGCATCCGAATTAAATATAAGAGACACAATGCCGACTTAAGTACAGGAAGACTGAGTCTTCCTGCTGTCTATGTTTTGAGCGTTTCCTGTGTCACCAGTTTTACATTCCGATGCACCTCTGGAGGTTTACTGTTTCCCTTGGACCTTCCCATTGACGATGAAACACAGAAATTGCATCGGAAATAAATATAAGAGACACAATGCCGACTTAAGTACAGGAAGACTGAGTCTTCCTACTGTCTATGTTTTGAGCGCTTCCTGTGTCACTAGTTTTACATTCCGATGCACCACTGCAGGTTTACTGAATCCCTTGGACCTTCCCATTGACGATGAAACACAGAAATTGCATCGGAATTAAATATAAGAGACACAATGCCGACTTAAGTACAGGAAGACGGAGTATTCCTACTGTCTATGATTTGAGCGCTTCCTGTGTCACTAGTTTTACATTCCGATGCACCACTGTAGGTTTACTATATCCCTTCGACCTTCCCATTCACGATGAAACACAGAAATTTCATCGGAAATAAATATAAGAGACACAATGCAGACTTAAATATAGGAAGACTGAGTCTTCCTACTGTCTATGTGTTGAGCGTTTCCTGTGTCACCAGTTTTACATTCTGATGCACCTCTGCAGGTTTACTGTATCCCTTTGACCTTCCCATTGACGATGAAACACAGAAATTGCATCGGAATTAAATATAAGAGACAGAATGCCGACTTAAGTACAGGAAGACTGAGTCTTCCTACTGTCTATGTTTTGAGCGTTTCCTGTGTCACCAGTTTTACATTCCGATGCACCTCTGCAGGTTTACTGTATCCCTTGGACCTTCCCACTGACGATGAAACACAGAAATTGCATCCGAATTAAATATAAGAGACACAATGCCGACTTAAGTACAGGAAGACTGAGTCTTCCTACTGTCTATGTTTTGAGCGTTTCCTGTGTCACTAGTTTTACATTCCGATGCACCTCTGCAGGTTTACTGTATCCCCTGGACCTTCCCATTGACGATGAAACACAGAAATTGCATCGGAATTAAATATAAGAGACACAATGCCGACTTAAGTACAGGGAGACTGAGTCTTCCTACTGTCTATGTTTTGAGCGTTTCCTGTGTCACCAGTTTTACATTCTGATGCACCTTTGCAGGCTTACTGTATCCCTTGGACCTTCCCATTGACGATGAAACGCAGAAATTGCATCGGAATTAAGTATAAGAGACACAATGCCGACATAAGTACAGGAAGATTGAGTCTTCCTACTGTCTATGTTTTAAGCGTTTCCTGTGTCACCAGTTATACATTCTGATGCACCTCTGCATGTTTACTGTATCTCTTGGTCCTTCCCATTGGCGATGAAACACAAATTGCATCGAAATTAAATATAAGAGACACAATGCCGACTTAAGTACAGGAAGACTAAGTATTCCTACTGTCTATAATTTGAGCGTTTCCTGTGTCATCAGTTTTACTTTCCGATGCACCTCTGCAGGATTACTTTATCCCTTGGACCTTCCCATTGACGATGAAAAACAGAAATTGCACCCGAATTAAATATAAGAGACACAATGCCGACTTAAGTACAGGAAGACTGAGTCTTCCTACTGTCTATGTTTTGAGCGTTTCCTGTGTCACTAGTTTTACACTCCGATGCACCTCTGCAGGTTTACTGTATCCCCTGGACCTTCCCATTGACGATGAAACACAGAAATTGCATCGGAATTAAATATAAGAGACACAATGCCGACTTCAGTACAGGAAGACTGAGTCTTCCTACTGTCTATGTTTTGAGCGTTTCCTGTGTCACCAGTTTTACATTCTGATTCACCTCTGCAGGCTTACTGTATCCCTTGGACCTACCCATTGACGATGAAACACCGAAATTGCATCGGAATTAAGTATAAGAGACACAATGCCGACTTAAGTACAGGAAGACTGAGTCTTCCTACAGTCTATGTTTTGAGCGTTTCCTGTGTCACCAGTTTTACATTTTGATGCACCTCTGCAGGTTTACTGTATCCATTGGACCTTCCCATTGACGATGAAACACAGAAATTGCATCGGAATTAAATATAAGAGACACAATGCCGACTTAAGTACAGGAAGACTGAGTCTTCCTACTGTCTATGTTTTGAGCGTTTCCTGTGTCACCCCTTTTACATTCTGATGCACCTCCGCAGGTTTACTGTATCCCTTGGACCTTCCCATTCACGATGAAACACTGAAATTTCATCCTAATTAAATGTAAGAGACACAATGCCGACTTAAGTACAGGAAGACTGAGTCCTCCTACTGTCTATGTTTTGGGCGTTTCCTGTGTCATCAGTTTCACTTTCCGATGCACCTCTGCTGGTTTACTATATCCCTTAGACCTTCCCATTCACGATGAAACACTGAAATTTCATCGTAATTAAATATAAGAGACACAATGCCGACTTAAGTACAGGAAGACTGAGTCTTCCTACTGTCTATGTTTTGAGCGCTTCCTGTGTCACTAGTTTTACATTCTGATGCACCTCTGCAGGTTTACTGTATCCCTTTGACCTTCCCATTGACGATGAAACACAGAAATTGCATCGGAATTAAATATAAGAGACAGAATGCCGACTTAAGTACAGGAAGACTGAGTCTTCCTACTGTCTATGTTTTGAGCGTTTCCTGTGTCACCAGTTTTACATTCCGATGCACCTCTGCAGGTTTACTGTATCCCTTGGACCTTCCCACTGACGATGAAACACAGAAATTGCATCCGAATTAAATATAAGAGACACAATGCCGACTTAAGTACAGGAAGACTGAGTCTTCCTACTGTCTATGTTTTGAGCGTTTCCTGTGTCACTAGTTTTACATTCCGATGCACCTCTGCAGGTTTACTGTATCCCCTGGACCTTCCCATTGACGATGAAACACAGAAATTGCATCGGAATTAAATATAAGAGACACAATGCCGACTTAAGTACAGGGAGACTGAGTCTTCCTACTGTCTATGTTTTGAGCGTTTCCTGTGTCACCAGTTTTACATTCTGATGCACCTTTGCAGGCTTACTGTATCCCTTGGACCTTCCCATTGACGATGAAACGCAGAAATTGCATCGGAATTAAGTATAAGAGACACAATGCCGACATAAGTACAGGAAGATTGAGTCTTCCTACTGTCTATGTTTTAAGCGTTTCCTGTGTCACCAGTTATACATTCTGATGCACCTCTGCATGTTTACTGTATCTCTTGGTCCTTCCCATTGGCGATGAAACACAAATTGCATCGAAATTAAATATAAGAGACACAATGCCGACTTAAGTACAGGAAGACTAAGTATTCCTACTGTCTATAATTTGAGCGTTTCCTGTGTCATCAGTTTTACTTTCCGATGCACCTCTGCAGGATTACTTTATCCCTTGGACCTTCCCATTGACGATGAAAAACAGAAATTGCACCCGAATTAAATATAAGAGACACAATGCCGACTTAAGTACAGGAAGACTGAGTCTTCCTACTGTCTATGTTTTGAGCGTTTCCTGTGTCACTAGTTTTACACTCCGATGCACCTCTGCAGGTTTACTGTATCCCCTGGACCTTCCCATTGACGATGAAACACAGAAATTGCATCGGAATTAAATATAAGAGACACAATGCCGACTTCAGTACAGGAAGACTGAGTCTTCCTACTGTCTATGTTTTGAGCGTTTCCTGTGTCACCAGTTTTACATTCTGATTCACCTCTGCAGGCTTACTGTATCCCTTGGACCTACCCATTGACGATGAAACACCGAAATTGCATCGGAATTAAGTATAAGAGACACAATGCCGACTTAAGTACAGGAAGACTGAGTCTTCCTACAGTCTATGTTTTGAGCGTTTCCTGTGTCACCAGTTTTACATTTTGATGCACCTCTGCAGGTTTACTGTATCCATTGGACCTTCCCATTGACGATGAAACACAGAAATTGCATCGGAATTAAATATAAGAGACACAATGCCGACTTAAGTACAGGAAGACTGAGTCTTCCTACTGTCTATGTTTTGAGCGTTTCCTGTGTCACCCCTTTTACATTCTGATGCACCTCCGCAGGTTTACTGTATCCCTTGGACCTTCCCATTCACGATGAAACACTGAAATTTCATCCTAATTAAATGTAAGAGACACAATGCCGACTTAAGTACAGGAAGACTGAGTCCTCCTACTGTCTATGTTTTGGGCGTTTCCTGTGTCATCAGTTTTACTTTCCGATGCACCTCTGCTGGTTTACTATATCCCTTAGACCTTCCCATTCACGATGAAACACTGAAATTTCATCGTAATTAAATATAAGAGACACAATGCCGACTTAAGTACAGGAAGACTGAGTCTTCCTACTGTCTATGCTTTAGCGTTTCCTGTGTCACCAGTTTTACATTCCGATGCACCTCTGCAGGTATACTGTATCCCTTGGAACTTCCCATTGACGATGAAAGACAGAAATTGCATCGGAATTAAATATAAGAGACACAGTTCCGACTTAAGTACAGGAAGACTGAGTCTTACTACAATCTATAATTTGAGCGTTTCCTGTGTCACCAGTTTTACATCCCGATGCACCTCTACAGAATTACTGTATCCCTTGGACCTTCACAGTGACGATGAAACACAGAAATTGCATCGGAGTAAAATATAAGAGACACAATGCCGACTTAATTACAGGAAGAATGAGTCTTCCTACTGTCTATGTGTTGAGCATTTCCTGTGTCACCAGTTTTACATACTGATGCACCTCTGCAGGTTTACTGTATCCCTTGGACCGTCCCATTCACGATGAAACACAGAAATTGCATCGGAATTAAATATAAGAGACACAATGCCGACTTCAGTACAGGAAGACTGAGTCTTCCTACTGTCTATGTTCTGAGCGTTTCCTGTGTCACCAGTTTTACATTCTGATGCACCTCTGCAGGCTTACTGTATCCCTTGGACCTTCCCATTGACGATGAAACACCGAAATTGCATCGGAATTAAGTATAAGAGACACAATGCCGACTTAAGTACAGGAAGACTGAGTCTTCCTACAGTCTATGTTTTGAGCGTTTCCTGTGTCACCAGTTTTACATTTTGATGCACCTCTGCAGGTTTACTGTATCCATTGGACCTTCCCATTGACGATGAAACACAGAAATTGCATCGGAATTAAATATAAGAGACACAATGCCGACTTAAGTACAGGAAGACTGAGTCTTCCTACTGTCTATGTTTTGAGCGTTTCCTGTGTCACCCCTTTTACATTCTGATGCACCTCCGCAGGTTTACTGTATCCCTTGGACCTTCCCATTCACGATGAAACACTGAAATTTCATCGTAATTAAATATAAGAGACACAATGCCGACTTAAGTACAGGAAGACTGAGTCTTCCTACTGTCTATGTTTTGGGCGTTTCCTGTGTCATCAGTTTTACTTTCCGATGCACCTCTGCTGGTTTACTATATCCCTTGGACCTTCCCATTCACGATGAAACACTGAAATTTCATCGTAATTAAATATAAGAGACACAATGCCGACTTAAGTACAGGAAGACTGAGTCTTCCTACTGTCTATGTTTTTAGCGTTTCCTGTGTCACCAGTTTTACATTCCGATGCACCTCTGCAGGTATACTGTATCCCTTGGACCTTCCCATTGACGATGAAACACAGAAATTGCATCGGAATTAAATATAAGAGACCTAATGCCGACTTAAGTACAGGAAGACTGAGTCTTACTACAGTCTATAATTTGAGCGTTTCCTGTGTCACCAGTTTTACATCCCGATGCACCTCTACAGAATTACTGTATCCCTTGGACCTTCACAGTGACGATGAAACACAGAATTTGCATCGGAGTTAAATATAAGAGACACAATGCCGACTTAATTACAGGAAGAATGAGTCTTCCTACTGTCTATGTGTTGAGCATTTCCTGTGTCACCAGTTTTACATACTGATGCACCTCTGCAGGTTTACTGTATCCCTTGGACCGTCCCATTGACGATGAAAAATAGAAATTGAATCGGAATTAAATATAAGAGACACAATGCCGACATAAGTACAGGAAGACTGAGTCTACCTACTGTCTATGTTTTGAGCGTTTCCTGTGTCACCAGTTTTACATTCCGTTGCACCTCTGGAGGTTTACTGTTTCCCTTGGACCTTCCCATTGACGATGAAACACAGAAATTGCATCGGAAATAAATATAAGAGACACAATGCCGACTTAAGTACAGGAAGACTGAGTCTTCCTACTGTCTATGTTTTGAGCGCTTCCTGTGTCACTAGTTTTACATTCCGATGCGCCACTGCAGGTTTACTGTATCCCTTGATCCTTCCCATTGACGATGAAACACAGAAATTGCATCGGAATTAAATATAAGAGACACAATGCCGACTTAAGTACAGGAAGACGGAGTATTCCTACTGTCTATGATTTGAGCGCTTCCTGTGTCACTAGTTTTACATTCCGATGCACCACTGCAGGTTTACTGTATCCCTTGGACCTTCCCATTGACGATGAAACACAGAAATTGCATCGGAATTAATTATAAGAGACACAATGCCGACTTAAGTACAGGAAGAATGAGTCTTCCTACTGTCTATGTGTTGAGCGTTTCCTGTGTCACCAGTTTTACATTCTGATGCACCTCTGCAGGTTTACTGTATCCCTTGGACCTTCCCATTGACGATGAAACACAGAAATTGCATCCGAATTAAATATAAGAGACACAATGCCGACTTAAGTACAGGAAGACTGAGTCTTCCTACTGTCTATGTTTTGAGCGTTTCCTGTGTCACTAGTTTTACATTTCGATGCACCTCTGCAGGTTTACTGTATCCCCTGGACCTTCCCATTGACGATGAAACCCAGAAATTGCATCGGAATTAAATATAAGAGACACAATGCCGACTTAAGTACAGGGAGACTGAGTCTTCCTACTGTCTATGTTTTGAGCGTTTCCTGTGTCACCAGTTTTACATTCTGATGCACCTTTGCAGGCTTACTGTATCCCTTGGACCTTCCCATTGACGATGAAACACAGAAATTGCATCGGAATTAAGTATAAGAGACACAATGCCGACATAAGTACAGGAAGACTGAGTCTTCCTACTGTCTATGTTTTAAGCGTTTCCTGTGTCACCAGTTATACATTCTGATGCACCTCTGCAGGTTTACTGTATCCCCTGGTCCTTCCCATTGACGATGAAACACAGAAATTACATCGGAATTAAATATACGATACACAATGCCGACTAAAGTACAAGAAAACAGTCTTCTTACAGTCAATGTTTTGAGCGTTTCCTGTGTCATTAGTTTTACATTTCGATGCACCTCTGCATGCTTACTGTATCTCTTGGACCTTCTCATTGGCGATGAAACACAAATTGCATCGAAATTAAATATAAGAGACACAATGCCGACTTAAGTACAGGAAGACTGAGTCTTCCTAAAGTCTATGTTTTGAGCGCTTCCTGTGTCACTAGTTTTACATTCCGATGCTCACTGCAGGTTTACTGTACCCCTTTTACCTTCCCATTGACGATGAAACACAGAAATTGCATTGGAATTAAATATAAGAGACACAATGCCGACTTAAGTACAGGAAGAATGAGTCTTCCTACTGTCTATGTGTTGAGTGATTCCTGTGTCACCAGTTTTACATTCTGATGCACCTCTGCAGGTTTACTGTATCCCTTGGACCTTCCCATTGACGATGAAACACAGAAATTGCATCGGAATTAAATATAAGAGACACAATGCCGACTTAAGTACAGGAAGACTGAGTCTTCCCACTGTCTATGTTTTGAGCGTTTCCTGTGTCACCAGTTTTACATTTCGATACACCTCTACAGGTTTACTGTATCCCTTGGACCTTCACAGTGACGATGAAACACAGAAATTGAATCGGAATTAAATATATGAGACACAATGCCGACTTAAGTACAGGAAGACTAAGTCTTCCAACTGTCTATGTTTTGAGCGTTTCCTGTGTCATCAGTTTTACTTTCCGATGCACCGCTGCAGGTTTTCTATATCCCTTGGACCTTCCCATTCACAATGAAGCACAGAAATTTCATCGGAAATAAATATAAGAGACACAATGCCGACTTGAGTATAGGAAGACTGAGTCTTCCTACTGTCTATGATTTGAGCGTTTCCTGTGTCACCAGTTTTACATTCCGATGCACCTCTGCTGGTTTCCTGTATCCCTTGGACCTTGCCATTGACGATGAAACACAGAAATTGCATCGGAATTAAATATAAGAGACACAATGCCGACTTAAGTACAGGAAGACTGAGTCTTCCTACTGTCTATGTTTTGAGCGTTTCCTGTGTCACCAGTTTTATATTCCGATGCACCTCTGCATGTTTACTGAATCCCTTGGACCTTCCCATTGACGATGAAACACAGAAATTGCATCGGAATTAAATATAAGAGACACAATGCCGACTTAAGTACAGGAAGACTGAGTCTTCCTACTGTCTATGTTTTGGGCGTTTCCTTTGTCATCAGTTTTACTTTCCGATGCACCTCTGCCGGTTTACTATATCCCTTGGACCTTCCCATTCACGATGAAACACTGAAATTTCATCGTAATTAAATATAAGAGACACAATGCCGACTTAAGTACAGGAAGACTGAGGCTTCCTACTGTCTATGTTTTTAGCGTTTCCTGTGTCACCAGTTTTACATTCCGATGCACCTCTGCAGGTATACTGTATCACTTGGACCTTCCCATTGACGATGAAACACAGAAATTGCATCGGAATTAAATATAAGAGACACAATGCCGACTTAAGTACAGGAAGACTGAGTCTTCCTACTGTCTATGTTTTGAGCGTTTCCTGTGTCACCAGTTTTACATCCCGATGCACCTCTACAGATTTACTGTATCCCTTGGACCTTCACGGTTACGATGAAACACAGAAATTGCATCGGAGTTAAATATAAGAGACACAATGCCGACTTAATTACAGGAAGAATGAGTCTTCCTACTGTCTATCTGTTGAGCATTTCCTGTGTCACCAGTTTTACATACTGATGCACCTCTGCAGGTTTACTGTATCCCTTGGACTTTCCCATTGACGATGAAAAATAGAAATTGCATCGGAATTAAATATAAGAGACACAATGCCGACTTAAGTACAGGAAGACTGAGTCTTCCTACTGTCTATGTTTTGAGCGCTTCCTGTGTCACTAGTTTTACATTCCGATGCACCACTGCAGGTTTACTGTATCCCTTGGACCATCCCATTGACGATGAAACACAGAAATTGCATCGGAATTAAATATAAGAGACACAATGCCGACTTTAGTACAGGAAGAATGAGTCTTCCTACTGTCTATGTGTTGAGCGATTCCTGTGTCACCAGTTTTACATTCTGATGCACCTCTGCAGGTTTACTGCATCCCTTGGACCTTCCCATTGACGATGAAACACAGAAATTGCATCGGAATAAAATATAAGAGACACAATGCCGACTTAAGTACAGGAAGACTGAGTCTTCCTACTGTCTATGATTTGAGCGTTTCCTGTGCCACCAGTTTTACATTCCGATGCACCTCTGCAGGTTTACTGTATCCCTTGGACCTTCCCATTGACGATGAAACACAGAAATTGCATCGGAATTAAATATAAGAGACACAATGCCGACTTAAGTACAGGAAGACTGAGTCTTCCTACTCTCTATGTTTTGAGCGTTTCCTGTGTCACCAGTTTTACATTCTGATGCACCTCTGCAGGCTTACTGTATCCCTTGGACCTTCCCATTGACGATGAAACACAGAAATTGAATCGGAATTCAATATAAGAGACACAAGGCCGACTTAAGAACAGGAAGACTAAGTCTTCCTACTGTCTATGTTTTGTGCGTTTCCTGTGTCATCAGTTTTACTTTCCGATGCACCTCTGCAGGTTTACTATATCCTTTGGACCTTTTCCATTCACCATGAAACACAGAAATTTCATCGGAAATAAATATAAGAGACACAATGCCGACTTGAGTATAGGAAGACTGAGTCTTCCTACTGTCTATGATTTGAGCGTTTCCTGTGTCACCAGTTTTACATTCCGATGCACCTCTGCAGGTTTCCTGTATCCCTTGGACCTTCCCATTGACGATGAAACACAGAAATTGCATCGGAATTAAATATAAGAGACACAATGCCGACTTAAGTACAGGAAGACTGAGTCTTCCTACTGTCTATGTTTTAAGCGTTTCCTGTGTCACCAGTTTTATATTCCGATGCACCTCCGCATGTTTACTGTATCCCTTGCACCTTCCCATTGACGATGAAACACAGAAATTGCATCGGAATTAAATATAAGAGACACAATGCCGACTTTAGTACAGGAAGAATGAGTCTTCCTACTGTCTATGTGTTGAGCGATTCCTGTGTCACCAGTTTTACATTCTGATGCACCTCTGCAGGTTTACTGTATCCCTTGGACCTTCCCATTGACGATGAAACACAGAAATTGCATCGGAATAAAATATAAGAGACACAATGCCGACTTAAGTACAGGAAGACTGAGTCTTCCTACTGTCTATGATTTGAGCGTTTCCTGTGCCACCAGTTTTACATTCCGATGCACCTCTGCAGGTTTACTGTATCCCTTGGACCTTCCCATTGACGATGAAACACAGAAATTGCATCGGAATTAAATATAAGAGACACAATGCCGACTTAAGTACAGGAAGACTGAGTCTTCCTACTCTCTATGTTTTGAGCGTTTCCTGTGTCACCAGTTTTACATTCTGATGCACCTCTGCAGGCTTACTGTATCCCTTGGACCTTCCCATTGACGATGAAACACAGAAATTGAATCGGAATTCAATATAAGAGACACAAGGCCGACTTAAGAACAGGAAGACTAAGTCTTCCTACTGTCTATGTTTTGTGCGTTTCCTGTGTCATCAGTTTTACTTTCCGATGCACCTCTGCAGGTTTACTATATCCTTTGGACCTTTTCCATTCACCATGAAACACAGAAATTTCATCGGAAATAAATATAAGAGACACAATGCCGACTTGAGTATAGGAAGACTGAGTCTTCCTACTGTCTATGATTTGAGCGTTTCCTGTGTCACCAGTTTTACATTCCGATGCACCTCTGCATGTTTACTGAATCCCTTGGACCTTCCCATTGACGATGAAACACAGAAATTGCATCGGAATTAAATATAAGAGACACAATGCCGACTTAAGTACAGGAAGACTGAGTCTTCCTACTGTCTATGTTTTGGGCGTTTCCTTTGTCATCAGTTTTACTTTCCGATGCACCTCTGCCGGTTTACTATATCCCTTGGACCTTCCCATTCACGATGAAACACTGAAATTTCATCGTAATTAAATATAAGAGACACAATGCCGACTTAAGTACAGGAAGACTGAGGCTTCCTACTGTCTATGTTTTTAGCGTTTCCTGTGTCACCAGTTTTACATTCCGATGCACCTCTGCAGGTATACTGTATCACTTGGACCTTCCCATTGACGATGAAACACAGAAATTGCATCGGAATTAAATATAAGAGACACAATGCCGACTTAAGTACAGGAAGACTGAGTCTTCCTACTGTCTATGTTTTAAACGTTTCCTGTGTCACCAGTTTTACATTGTGATGCACCTCTGCAGGTTTTCTGTATCCATTGGACCTTCCCATTGACGATGAAACACAGAAATTGCATCGGAATTAAGTATAGGAGACACAATGCCGACTTAAGTGCAGGAAGACTGAGACTTCCTACTGTCTATGTTTTGAGCGTTTCCTGTGTCACCAGTTTTACATTCCGATGCACCTCTGCAGGTTTACTGTATCCCTTGGACCTTCCCATTGTCGATGAAACACAGAAATCGCATCGGAATTAAATATAAGAGACACAATGGCGACTTAAGTACAGAAAGACTGAGCCTTCCTACTGTCTATGTTTTGATCGTTTCCTGTGTCACCAGTTTCACATTCCGATGCACCTCCGCAGGTTTACTGTATCCCTTGGACCTTCCCATTGACGATAAAGCACAGAAATTGCATTGGAATTAAATATAGGAGACACAATGCTGACTTAAGTACAGAAAGACTGAGTTTTCCTACTGTCTATGTTTTGTTCGTTTCCTGTGTCATCAGTTTTACATTCCGATTCACCTCTGCAGGTTTACTGTATCCCTTGGTCCTTCCCATTGACGATGAAAAACAGAAATGGCACCGGAATTAAATTTAAGAGACACAATGCCGACTCAAGTACAGGAAGACTAAGTCTTCCTACTGTCTATGTTTTTAGCGTTTCCTGTGTCATCAGTTTTACTTTCCGATGCACCTTCGCAGGTATACTGTATCCCTTGGACCTTGCCATTCGCGATGAAACACTGAAATTTCATCGGAATTAAATTTAAGAGACACAATGCCGACTTAAGTACAGGAAGACAAAGTCTTCCTACTGTCTATGATTTGAGCGTTTCCTGTGTCACCAGATTTACATTCCGATGCACCTCTGCAGGTTTACTGTATGCCGTGGACCTTCCCATTGACGATGAAACACAGAAATTGCATCGGAAATAAATATAAGACACACAATGCCGACTTAAGTACAGGAAGACTGAGTCTTCCTACTGTCTATGATTTGAGCGTTTCCTGTGTCACCAGTTTTACATTCCGATGCACCTCTGCAGGTGTCCTGTATACCTTGGACCATGCCATTTACGATGAAACACAGAAATTGCATCGAAATTAAATATAAGAGACACAATGCCGACTTAAGTACAAGAAAACAGTCTTCGTACGGTCAATGTTTGAGCGGTTCCTGTGTCACCAGTTTTACATTCCGATGCACCTCTGCCTGTTTATTGTATCCCTTGGACCTTCCCATTGACGATGAAACACAGAAATCGCATCGGAATTAAATATAAGAGACACAATGCCGACTTATGTAGAGAAAGACTGAGTCTTCCTACTGTCTATGTTTTGAGCGTTTCCTTTGTCACCAGATTTACATTCTGATGCACCTCTGCAGGTCTTCTGTAACCATTGGACCTTCCCATTGACGATGAAACACAGAAATTGCATCGGAATTAAATATAAGAGACACAATGCCGACTTAAGTACAGGAAGACTGAATCTTCCTACTGTCTATGTTTTAAGCGATTCCTGTTTCACCAGTTTCACATTCTGATGCACCTCTGCAGGTTTTCTGTATCCATTGGACCTTCCCATTGACGATGAAACACAGAAATTGCATCGGAATTAAATATAAGAGACACAATGCCGACTTAAGTACAGGAAGACTGAGTCTTCCTACTGTCTATGCTTTGAGCGTTTCCTGTGTCACTAGTTTTACATTCCGATGCACCTCTGCAGGTTTACTGTATCCCTTGGACCTTCCCATTGACGATGAAACACAGAAATTGCATCGGAATTAAATATAAGAGACACAATGCCGACTTAAGTACAGGAAGACTGAGTCTTCCTACTCTCTATGTTTTGAGCGTTTCCTGTGTCACCAGTTTTACATTCTGATGCACTTCTGCAGGCCTACTGTATCCCTTGGACCTTCCCATTGACGATGAAACACAGAAATTGCATCGGAATTAAATATAAGAGGCAAAATGCCGACTTAAGTATAGGAAGACTGAGTCTTCCTACTGTCTTTAATTTGAGCGTTTCCTGTCTCACCAGTTTTACATTCCGATGCACCTGTACAGGTTTACTGTATCCGTTGGACCTTCACAGAGACGATGAAACACAGAAATTGCATCGGAAGTAAATATAAGAGACACAATGCCGTCTTAAATACAGGAAGACTAAGTCTTCCAACTGTCTATGTTTTGAGCGTTTCCTGTGTCATCAGTTTCACTTTCCGATACACCTCTGCAAGTTTACTATATCCCTTGGACCATCCCATTCACGATGAAACACAGAAATTTCATCGGAAATAAATATAAGTGACACAATGCCGACTTAAGTATAGGAAGACTGAGTCTTCCTACTGTCTATGTTTTGAGCATTTCCTGTGTCACCCGATTTACATTCTGATGCACCTCTGCAGCTCTTCTGTATCCATTGGACCTTCCCATTGACGATGAAACACAGAAATTGCATCGGAATTAAATATAAGAAACACAATGCCGACTTAAGTACAGGAAGACTGAGTCTTCCTACTGTCTATGTTTTAAGCGTTTCCTGTGTCACCAGTTTTACATTCTGATGCACCTCTGCAGGTTTTCTGTATCCATTGGACCTTCCCATTGACGATGAAACACAGAAATTGCATCGGAATTAAATATAAGAGATACAATGCCGACTTAAGTGCAGGAAGACTGAGTCATCCTACTGTCTATCTTTTGAGCGTTTCCTGTGTCACCAGTTTTACATTCCGATGCACCTCTGCAGGTTTACTGAATCCCTTGGACCTTCCCACTGATGATGAAACACAGAAATTGCATCGGAATTATATATAAGAGACACAATGCCGATTTAAGTACAGGAAGACTGAGTCTTCCTACTGTCTATGTTTTGAGCGTTTCCTGTGTCACCAGTTTTACATTTCGATACACCTCTACAGGTTTACTGTATCCCTTGGACCTTCACAGTGACGATGAAACACAGAAATTGAATCGGAATTAAATATAAGAGACACAATGCCGACTTAAGTACAGGAAGACTAAGTCTTCCTACTGTCTATGTTTTGTGCGTTTCCTGTGTCATCAGTTTCACTTTCCGATGCACCGCTGCAGGTTTACTATATCCCTTGGACCTTCCCATTCACGATGAAACACAGAAATTTCATCGGAAATAAATATAAGAGACACAATGCCGACTTGAGTATAGGAAGACTGAGTCTTCCTACTGTCTATGATTTGAGCGTTTCCTGTGTCACCTGTTTTACATTCCGATGCACCCCTGCAGGTTTCCTGTATCCCTTGGACCTTCCCATTGACGATGAAACACAGAAATTGCATCGGAATTAAATATAAGAGACACAATGCCGGCTTAAGTACAGGAAGACTGAGTCTTCCTACTGTCTATGTTTTGAGCGTTTCCTGTGTCACCAGTTTTAAATTCCGATGCACCTCTGCAGGTTTACTGTATCCCTTGGACCTTCCCATTGACGATGAAACACAGAAATTGCATCGGAATTAAATATAAGAGACACAATGCCGACTTAAGTACAGGAAGACTTAGTCTTCCTACTGTCCATGTTTTGAGCGTTTCCTGTGTCACTAGTTTTACATTCCGATGCACCTCTGCAGGTTTACTGTATACCTTGGACCTTCCCATTGACGAGGAAACACAGAAATTGCATCGGAATGAAATATAAGAGACACAATGCCGACTTAAGTACAGGAAGACTGAGTCTTCCTACTCTCTATGTTTTGAGCGTTTGCTGTGTCACCAGTTTTACATTCTGATGCACCTCTGCAGGCTTACTGTATCCCTTGGACCTTCCCATTGACGATGAAACACAGAAATTGCATCGGAATTATATATAAGAGACAAAATGCCGACTTAAGTACAGGAAGACTGAGTCTTCCTACTGTCTATGTTTTGAGCGTTTCCTGTGTCACCAGTTTTACATCCCGATGAACCACTACAGAATTACTGTATCCCTTGGAACTTCACAGTGACGATGAAACACAAACATTACATCGGAGTTAAATATAAGAGACACAATGCCGACTGAAGTACAGGAAGACTGAGTCTTCCTACTGTCTATGTTTTGAGCGTTTCCTGTGTCACCAGTTTTACATTCCGATGCACCTCTGGAGGTTTACTGTTTCCCTTGGACCTTCCCATTGACGATGAAACAGAGAAATTGCATCGGAATTAAATATAAGAGACACAATGCCGACTTAAGTACAGGAAGACTGAGTCTTCCTACTGTCTATGATTTGTGCGTTTCCTGTGTCACCAGTTTTACATTCCGATGCACCTCTGCAGGTTTACTGTATCCCTTGGACCTTCCCATTGACGATGAAACACAGAAATTGCATCGGAATTAAATATAAGAGACACAATGCCGACATAAGTACAGGAAGACTGAGTCTTCCTACTGTTTATGTTTTGAGCGTTTCCTGTGTCACTAGTTTTACATTCCGATGCACCTCTGCAGGTTTACTGTATCCCTTGGACCTTCCCATTGACGATGAAACACTGAAATAGCATCGCAATTAAATATAAGAGACACAATGCCGACTTAAGTGCAGGAAGACTGAGTCTTCCTACTGTCTATGTTTTGAGCGTTTCCTGTGTCATCAGTTTTACATTCCGATGTACCTCTGCAGGTTTACTGTATCCCTTGGACCTTCCCATTCACGATGAAACACAGAAATTTCATCGGAAATAAATATAAGAGACACTATGCCGACTTGAGTATAGGAAGACTGAGTCTTCCTACTGTCTATGATTTGAGCGTTTCCTGTGTCACCAGTTTCACATTCCGATGCACCTCTGCAGGTTTCCTGTATACCTTGGACCTTCCCATTGACGATGAAACACAGACATAGCATCGAAATTAAATTTAAGAGACACAATGCCGACTTAAGTACAAGAAAACAGTCTACGTACGGTCAATGTTTTGAGCGTTTCCTGTGTCGCCAGTTTTACATTCCGATGCACCTCTGCCGGTTTACTGTATCCCTTGGACCTTCACATTGTGGATGAAACACAGAAATAGCATCGGAATTAAATATAAGAGACACAATGCCGACTTAAGTGCAGGAAGACTGAGTCTTCCTACTGTCTATGTTTTGAGCGTTTCCTGTGTCACCAGTTTTACATTCCGATGCACCTCTGCAGGTTTTGCTGTATCCCTTGGACCTTCCCATTGACGATGAAACATAGAAATTGCATCGGAATTAAATATAAGAGACACAATGCCGACTTAAGTACAGGAAGACTGAGTCTTACTACTGTCTATAATTTGAGCGTTTCCTGTGTCACCAGTTTTACATCCAGATGCACCTCTACAGGTTTACTGTATCCCTTGGACCTTCACAGTGACGATGAAACAGAGAAATTGAATCGGAATTAAATATAAGAGACACAATGCCGACTTAAGTACAGGAAGACTAAGTCTTCCTACTGTCTATGTTTTGAGCGTTTCCTGTGTCATCAGTTTTACTTTCCGATGCACCTCTGCAGGTTTACTAAATCCCTTGGACATTCCCATTCACGATGAAACACAGAAATTGCATCGGAAATAAATATAAGAGACACATTGCCGACTTAAGTATAGGAAGACTGAGTCTTCCTACTGTCTAAGATTTGAGCGTTTCCTGTGTCACCAGATTAACATTCCGATGCACCTCTGCAGGTTTACTGTATCCCGTGGACCTTCCCATTGACGATGAAACACAGAAATTGCATCGGAATTAAATATAAGACACACAATGCCGACTTAAGTACAGGAAGACTGAGTCTTCCTACTGTCTATGATTTGAGCGTTTCCTGTGTCACCAGTTTTACATTCCGATGCACCTCAGCAGGCTTCCTGTATCCCTTGGACCATCCCATTGACGATGAAACACAGAAATTGCATCGAAATGAAATATAAGAGACACTATGCCGACTTAAGTACAAGAAAACAGTCTTCGTACGGTCAATGTTTGAGCGGTTCCTGTGTCACCAGTTTCACATTCCGATGCACCGCTGCCTGTTTATTGTATCCCTTGGACCTTCCCAAGGACGATGAAACACAGAAATTGCATCGGAATTAAATATAAGACACACAATGGCGACTAAAGTACAGGAAGACTGAGTCTTCCTACTGTCTATATTTTGAGCGTTTCCTGTCTCACCAGATTTACATTCTGATGCACTTCTGCAGGTCTTCTGTATCCATTAAGCCTTCCCATTGACGATGAAACACAGAAATTTCATCGGAATTAAATATAAGAGACACAATGCCGACTTAAGTACAGGAAGACAGAGTCTTCCTACTGGCTATGTTTTGAGCGTTTCCTGTGTCACCAGATGAACATTCCGATGCACCTCAGCAGGTTTACTGTATCCCTTGGACATTCCCATTGACGATGAAACACAGAAATTGCATCGGAAATAAATATAAGACACACAATGGCGACTAAAGTACAGGAAGACTGAGTCTTCCTACTGTCTATATTTTGAGCGTTTCCTCTCTCACCAGATTTACATTCTGATGCACTTCTGCAGGTCTTCTGTATCCATTGGGCCTTCCCATTGACGATGAAACACAGAAATTGCATCGGAATTAAATATAAGAGACACAATGCCGACTTAAGTACAGGAAGACTGAGTCTTCCTACTGTCTATGTTTTAAGCGTTACCTGTGTCACCAGTTTAACATTCTGATGCACCTCTGCAGGTTTTCTGTATCCATTGGACCTTCCCATTGACGATGAAACACAGAAATTGCATCGGAATTAAATATAAGACACACAATGCCGACTTAAGTACAGGAAGACTGAGTCTACCTACTGTCTATGTTTTGAGCGTTTCCTGTGTCACCAGTTTTACATTCTGATGCACCTCTGCAGGCCTGCTGAATCCCTTGGACCTTCCCATTGACGATGAAACACAGAAATTGCATCGGAATTACATATATGAGACACAATGCCGACGTAAGTACAGAAAGACTGAGTCTTCCTACTGTCTATATTTTGAGCGTTTCCTGTGTCACCAGTTTTACACTCCGATGCACCTCTGCAGGTTTACTGTATCCCTTGGATCTTTCCATTCTCGATGAAACACAGAAATTGAATCGGAATTAAATATAAGAGACACAATGCCGACTTAAGTACAGGAAGACAGAGTCTTCCTACTGTCAATGTTTTGAGCGTTTCCTGTGTCACTAGTTTTACATTCTGATGCACCTCTGCAGGTTTACTGTATCCCTTGGACCTTCCCATTGACGATGAAACACAGAAATTGAATCGGAATTAAATATAAGAGACACAATGCCGACTTAAGTACAGGAAGAAAGAGTCTTCCTACTGTCAATGTTTTGAGCGTTTCCTGTGTCACTAGTTTTACATTCTGATGCACCTCTGCAGGATTACTGTATCCCATGGACCTTCCCATTGACGATGAAACACAGAAATCGCATCGGAATTAAATATAAGAGACACAATGCCGACTTAAGTACAGGAAGACTAAGTCTTCCTACTGGCTATGTTTTGAACGTTTCCTGTGTCACTAGTTTTATATTCCGATGCACCTCTGCAGGTTTACTGTATCCCTTTGACATTCCCATTGACGATGAAACACAGAAATTGCATCGCAATTAAATATAAGCGACACAATGCCGACTTAAGTACAGGAAGGCTGAGTCTTCCTACTGACTATAATTTGAGCGTTTCCTGTATAACCAGTTTTACATTCCGATGCTCCTCTACAGGTTTTCTGTATCCCTTGGACCTTCACAGTGACGATGAAACACAGAAATTGCATCGAAATTAAGTATAAGAGACACAATGCCGACTTAAGTACAAGAAAACAGTCTTCTTACAGTCAATGTTTTGAGCGTTTCCTGTGTCACCAGTTTTACATTCCGATGCACCTCTGCAGGTTTACTGTATCCCTTGGACCTTCCCATTGGCGATGAAACACACAAATTGCATCGAAATTAAATATAAGAGACACCATGCCGTCTTAAGTACAGGAAGACTGAGTCTTCCTACTGTCTATGATTTGTGCGTTTCCTGTGTCACCAGTTTTACATTCCGATTCACCTTTGCAGGTTTTCTGTATCCATTGGACCTTCCCATTGACGATGAAACACAGAAATTGCATCGGAATTAAATATAAGACACACAATGCCGACTTAAGTACAGGAAGACTGAGTCTTCCTTCTGGCTATGTTTTGAGCGTTTCCTGTGTCACCAGATGAACATTCCGATGCACCTCTGCAGGTTTACTGCATCCCTTGGACCTTCCCATTGACGATGAAACACAGAAATTGCATCGGAATTAAATATAAGACACACAATGCCGACTTAAGTACAGGAAGACTGAGTCTTCCTACTGTCTATATTTTGAGCGTTTCCTGTCTCACCAGATTTACATTCTGATGCACCTCTGCAGGTCTTCTGTATCCATTGGACCTTCCCATTGACGATGAAACACAGAAATTGCAATGGAATTAAATATAAGAGACACAATGCCGACTTAAGTACAGGAAGACTGAGTCTTCCTACTGTCTATGTTTTAAGCGTTTCCTGTGTCACCAGTTTTACATTCTGATGCACCTCTGCAGGTTTTCTGTATCCATTGGACCTTCCCATTGACGATGAAACACAGAAATTGCATCGGAATTAAATATAAGAGACACAATGCCGCCTTAAGTACAGGAAGACTGAGTCTTCTTACTGTCTATGTTTTGAGCGTTTCCTGTGTCACTAGTTTTACATTCCGATGCACCTCTGCAGGTTTACTGTATCCCTTGGACCTTCCCATTGACGATGAAACACAGAAATTGCATCGTAATTACATATATGAGACACAATGCCGACTTAAGTACAGGAAGACTGAGTCTTCCTACTGTCTATGTTTTGAGCGTTTCCTGTGTCACCAGTTTTACACTCCGATGCACCTCTGCAGGTTTACTGTATCCCTTGGATCTTTCCATTCACGATGAAACACAGAAATTGAATCGGAATTAAATATAAGAGACACAATGCCGACTTAAGTACAGGAAGACAGAGTCTTCCTACTGTCAATGTTTTGAGCGTTTCCTGTGTCACTAGTTTTACATTCTGATGCACCTCTGCAGGTTTACTGTATCCCTTAGACATTCCCATTGACGATGAAACACAGAAATCGCATCGGAATTAAATATAAGAGACACAATGCCGACTTAAGTACAGGAAGACTAAGTCTTCCTACTGGCTATGTTTTGAACGTTTCCTGTGTCACCAGTTTTACACTCCGATGCACCTCTGCAGGTTTACTGTATCCATTGGACCTTATCATTGACGATGAAACACAGACATTGCATTGGAATTAAATATAAGAGACACAATGCCGACTTAATAACAGAAAGACTGAGTCTTCCTACTGTCTATGTTTTGAGCGTTTCCTGTGTCACCAGTTTTACACTCCGATGCACCTCTGCAGGTTTACTGTATCCCTTGGACCTTCCCATTGACGATGAAACACAGAAATTGCATCGGAATTAAATATAAGAGACACAATGCCGACTTAAGTACAGGAAGACTGAGTCTTCCTACTGTCTATGTTTTAAGCGTTTCCTGTGTCACCAGTTTTATATTCCGATGCACCTCCGCATGTTTACTGTATCCCTTGCACCTTCCCATTGACGATGAAACACAGAAATTGCATCGGAATTAAATATAAGAGACACAATGCCGACTTAAGTACAGGAAGACTGAGTCTTCCTCCTGTCTATGTTTTGAGCGTTTCCTGTGTCACTAGTTTTACATTCCGATTAACATCTGCAGGTTTACTGTATCCCTTGGACCTTCACATTGACGATGAAACACAGAAATTGCATCGGAATTAAATATAAGAGACACAATGCCGACTTAAGTACAGGAAGACTGAGTCGTCCTACTCTCTATGTTTTGAGCGTTTCCTGTGTCACCAGTTTTACATTCTGATGCACCTCTGCAGGCTTACTGTATCCCTTGGACCTTCCCATTGACGATGAAACACAGAAATTGCATCGGAATTATATATAAGAGACACAATGCCGACTTAAGTACAGGAATACTGAGTCTTCCCACTGTCTATAATTTGAGCGTTTCCTGTCTCACCAGTTTTACATTCCGATGCACCTGTACAGGTTTACTGTATCCGTTGGACCTTCACAGTGACGATGAAACACAGAAATTGCATCGGAAGTAAATATAAGAGACACAATGCCGTCTTAAGTACAGGAAGACTAAGTCTTCCAACTGTCTATGATTTTAACGTTTCCTGTGTCATCAGTTTCACTTTCCGATGCACCTCTCCAGGTTTACTATATCTCTTGGACCTTCCCATTCACGATGAAACACAGAAATTTCATCGGAAATAAATATAAGAGACACAATGCTGACTTAAGTATAGGAAGACTGAGTCTTCCTACTGTCTATGATTTGAGCGTTTCCTGTGTCACCAGATTTACATTCTGATGCACCTCTGCAGGTATTCTGTATCCATTGGACCTTCCCATTGACGATGAAACACAGAAATTGCATCGGAATTAAATATAAGAGACACAAAGCCGACTTAAGTACAGGAAGACTGAGTCTTCCTACTGTCTATGTTTTAAGCGTTTCCTGTGTCACCAGTTTTACATTGTGATGCACCTCTGCAGGTTTTCTGTATCCATTGGACCTTCCCATTGACGATGAAACACAGAAATTGCATCGGAATTAAGTATAGGAGACACAATGCCGACTTAAGTGCAGGAAGACTGAGACTTCCTACTGTCTATGTTTTGAGCGTTTCCTGTGTCACCAGTTTTACATTCCGATGCACCTCTGCAGGTTTACTGTATCCCTTGGACCTTCCCATTGTCGATGAAACACAGAAATCGCATCGGAATTAAATATAAGAGACACAATGGCGACTTAAGTACAGAAAGACTGAGCCTTCCTACTGTCTATGTTTTGATCGTTTCCTGTGTCACCAGTTTCACATTCCGATGCACCTCCGCAGGTTTACTGTATCCCTTGGACCTTCCCATTGACGATAAAGCACAGAAATTGCATTGGAATTAAATATAAGAGACACAATGCTGACTTAAGTACAGAAAGACTGAGTTTTCCTACTGTCTATGTTTTGTTCGTTTCCTGTGTCATCAGTTTTACATTCCGATTCACCTCTGCAGGTTTACTGTATCCCTTGGTCCTTCCCATTGACGATGAAAAACAGAAATAGCACCGGAATTAAATTTAAGAGACACAATGCCGACTCAAGTACAGGAAGACTAAGTCTTCCTACTGTCTATGTTTTTAGCGTTTCCTGTGTCATCAGTTTTACTTTCCGATGCACCTTCGCAGGTATACTGTATCCCTTGGACCTTGCCATTCGCGATGAAACACTGAAATTTCATCGGAATTAAATTTAAGAGACACAATGCCGACTTAAGTACAGGAAGACAAAGTCTTCCTACTGTCTATGATTTGAGCGTTTCCTGTGTCACCAGATTACATTCCGATGCACCTCTGCAGGTTTACTGTATGCCGTGGACCTTCCCATTGACGATGAAACACAGAAATTGCATCGGAAATAAATATAAGACACACAATGCCGACTTAAGTACAGGAAGACTGAGTCTTCCTACTGTCTATGATTTGAGCGTTTCCTGTGTCACCAGTTTTACATTCCGATGCACCTCTGCAGGTGTCCTGTATACCTTGGACCATGCCATTTACGATGAAACACAGATATTGCATCGAAATTAAATATAAGAGACACAATGCCGACTTAAGTACAAGAAAACAGTCTTCGTACGGTCAATGTTTGAGCGGTTCCTGTGTCACCAGTTTTACATTCCGATGCACCTCTGCCTGTTTATTGTATCCCTTGGACCTTCCCATTGACGATGAAACACAGAAATCGCATCGGAATTAAATATAAGAGACACAATGCCGACTTATGTAGAGAAAGACTGAGTCTTCCTACTGTCTATGTTTTGAGCGTTTCCTTTGTCACCAGATTTACATTCTGATGCACCTCTGCAGGTCTTCTGTAACCATTGGACCTTCCCATTGACGATGAAACACAGAAATTGCATCGGAATTAAATATAAGAGACACAATGCCGACTTAAGTACAGGAAGACTGAATCTTCCTACTGTCTATGTTTTAAGCGATTCCTGTTTCACCAGTTTCACATTCTGATGCACCTCTGCAGGTTTTCTGTATCCATTGGACATTCCCATTGACGATGAAACACAGAAATTGCATCGGAATTAAATATAAGAGACACAATGCCGACTTAAGTACAGGAAGACTGAGTCTTCCTACTGTCTATGCTTTGAGCGTTTCCTGTGTCACTAGTTTTACATTCCGATGCACCTCTGCAGGTTTACTGTATCCCTTGGACCTTCCCATTGACGATGAAACACAGAAATTGCATCGGAATTAAATATAAGAGACACAATGCCGACTTAAGTACAGGAAGACTGAGTCTTCCTACTCTCTATGTTTTGAGCGTTTCCTGTGTCACCAGTTTTACATTCTGATGCACTTCTGCAGGCCTACTGTATCCCTTGGACCTTCCCATTGACGATGAAACACAGAAATTGCATCGGAATTAAATATAAGAGGCAAAATGCCGACTTAAGTATAGGAAGACTGAGTCTTCCTACTGTCTTTAATTTGAGCGTTTCCTGTCTCACCAGTTTTACATTCCGATGCACCTGTACAGGTTTACTGTATCCGTTGGACCTTCACAGAGACGATGAAACACAGAAATTGCATCGGAAGTAAATATAAGAGACACAATGCCGTCTTAAGTACAGGAAGACTAAGTCTTCCAACTGTCTATGTTTTGAGCGTTTCCTGTGTCATCAGTTTCACTTTCCGATACACCTCTGCAAGTTTACTATATCCCTTGGACCATCCCATTCACGATGAAACACAGAAATTTCATCGGAAATAAATATAAGTGACACAATGCCGACTTAAGTATAGGAAGACTGAGTCTTCCTACTGTCTATGTTTTGAGCATTTCCTGTGTCACCAGATTTACATTCTGATGCACCTCTGCAGCTCTTCTGTATCCATTGGACCTTCCCATTGACGATGAAACACAGAAATTGCATCGGAATTAAATATAAGAAACACAATGCCGACTTAAGTACAGGAAGACTGAGTCTTCCTACTGTCTATGTTTTAAGCGTTTCCTGTGTCACCAGTTTTACATTCTGATGCACCTCTGCAGGTTTTCTGTATCCATTGGACCTTCCCATTGACGATGAAACACAGAAATTGCATCGGAATTAAATATAAGAGATACAATGCCGACTTAAGTGCAGGAAGACTGAGTCATCCTACTGTCTATCTTTTGAGCGTTTCCAGTGTCACCAGTTTTACATTCCGATGCACCTCTGCAGGTTTACTGAATCCCTTGGACCTTCCCACTGATGATGAAACACAGAAATTGCATCGGAATTATATATAAGAGACACAATGCCGATTTAAGTACAGGAAGACTGAGTCTTCCTACTGTCTATGTTTTGAGCGTTTCCTGTGTCACCAGTTTTACATTTCGATACACCTCTACAGGTTTACTGTATCCCTTGGACCTTCACAGTGACGATGAAACACAGAAATTGAATCGGAATTAAATATAAGAGACACAATGCCGACTTAAGTACAGGAAGACTAAGTCTTCCTACTGTCTATGTTTTGTGCGTTTCCTGTGTCATCAGTTTCACTTTCCGATGCACCGCTGCAGGTTTACTATATCCCTTGGACCTTCCCATTCACGATGAAACACAGAAATTTCATCGGAAATAAATATAAGAGACACAATGCCGACTTGAGTATAGGAAGACTGAGTCTTCCTACTGTCTATGATTTGAGCGTTTCCTGTGTCACCTGTTTTACATTCCGATGCACCCCTGCAGGTTTCCTGTATCCCTTGGACCTTCCCATTGACGATGAAACACAGAAATTGCATCGGAATTAAATATAAGAGACACAATGCCGGCTTAAGTACAGGAAGACTGAGTCTTCCTACTGTCTATGTTTTGAGCGTTTCCTGTGTCACCAGTTTTAAATTCCGATGCACCTCTGCAGGTTTACTGTATCCCTTGGACCTTCCCATTGACGATGAAACACAGAAATTGCATCGGAATTAAATATAAGAGACACAATGCCGACTTAAGTACAGGAAGACTGAGTCGTCCTACTCTCTATGTTTTGAGCGTTTCCTGTGTCACCAGTTTTACATTCTGATGCACCTCTGCAGGCTTACTGTATCCCTTGGACCTTCCCATTGACGATGAAACACAGAAATTGCATCGGAATTATATATAAGAGACACAATGCCGACTTAAGTACAGGAATACTGAGTCTTCCCACTGTCTATAATTTGAGCGTTTCCTGTCTCACCAGTTTTACATTCCGATGCACCTGTACAGGTTTACTGTATCCGTTGGACCTTCACAGTGACGATGAAACACAGAAATTGCATCGGAAGTAAATATAAGAGACACAATGCCGTCTTAAGTACAGGAAGACTAAGTCTTCCAACTGTCTATGATTTTAACGTTTCCTGTGTCATCAGTTTCACTTTCCGATGCACCTCTCCAGGTTTACTATATCTCTTGGACCTTCCCATTCACGATGAAACACAGAAATTTCATCGGAAATAAATATAAGAGACACAATGCTGACTTAAGTATAGGAAGACTGAGTCTTCCTACTGTCTATGATTTGAGCGTTTCCTGTGTCACCAGATTTACATTCTGATGCACCTCTGCAGGTATTCTGTATCCATTGGACCTTCCCATTGACGATGAAACACAGAAATTGCATCGGAATTAAATATAAGAGACACAAAGCCGACTTAAGTACAGGAAGACTGAGTCTTCCTACTGTCTATGTTTTAAGCGTTTCCTGTGTCACCAGTTTTACATTGTGATGCACCTCTGCAGGTTTTCTGTATCCATTGGACCTTCCCATTGACGATGAAACACAGAAATTGCATCGGAATTAAGTATAGGAGACACAATGCCGACTTAAGTGCAGGAAGACTGAGACTTCCTACTGTCTATGTTTTGAGCGTTTCCTGTGTCACCAGTTTTACATTCCGATGCACCTCTGCAGGTTTACTGTATCCCTTGGACCTTCCCATTGTCGATGAAACACAGAAATCGCATCGGAATTAAATATAAGAGACACAATGGCGACTTAAGTACAGAAAGACTGAGCCTTCCTACTGTCTATGTTTTGATCGTTTCCTGTGTCACCAGTTTCACATTCCGATGCACCTCCGCAGGTTTACTGTATCCCTTGGACCTTCCCATTGACGATAAAGCACAGAAATTGCATTGGAATTAAATATAAGAGACACAATGCTGACTTAAGTACAGAAAGACTGAGTTTTCCTACTGTCTATGTTTTGTTCGTTTCCTGTGTCATCAGTTTTACATTCCGATTCACCTCTGCAGGTTTACTGTATCCCTTGGTCCTTCCCATTGACGATGAAAAACAGAAATAGCACCGGAATTAAATTTAAGAGACACAATGCCGACTCAAGTACAGGAAGACTAAGTCTTCCTACTGTCTATGTTTTTAGCGTTTCCTGTGTCATCAGTTTTACTTTCCGATGCACCTTCGCAGGTATACTGTATCCCTTGGACCTTGCCATTCGCGATGAAACACTGAAATTTCATCGGAATTAAATTTAAGAGACACAATGCCGACTTAAGTACAGGAAGACAAAGTCTTCCTACTGTCTATGATTTGAGCGTTTCCTGTGTCACCAGATTTACATTCCGATGCACCTCTGCAGGTTTACTGTATGCCGTGGACCTTCCCATTGACGATGAAACACAGAAATTGCATCGGAAATAAATATAAGACACACAATGCCGACTTAAGTACAGGAAGACTGAGTCTTCCTACTGTCTATGATTTGAGCGTTTCCTGTGTCACCAGTTTTACATTCCGATGCACCTCTGCAGGTGTCCTGTATACCTTGGACCATGCCATTTACGATGAAACACAGAAATTGCATCGAAATTAAATATAAGAGACACAATGCCGACTTAAGTACAAGAAAACAGTCTTCGTACGGTCAATGTTTGAGCGGTTCCTGTGTCACCAGTTTTACATTCCGATGCACGTCTGCCTGTTTATTGTATCCCTTGGACCTTCCCATTGACGATGAAACACAGAAATCGCATCGGAATTAAATATAAGAGACACAATGCCGACTTATGTAGAGAAAGACTGAGTCTTCCTACTGTCTATGTTTTGAGCGTTTCCTTTGTCACCAGATTTACATTCTGATGCACCTCTGCAGGTCTTCTGTAACCATTGGACCTTCCCATTGACGATGAAACACAGAAATTGCATCGGAATTAAATATAAGAGACACAATGCCGACTTAAGTACAGGAAGACTGAATCTTCCTACTGTCTATGTTTTAAGCGATTCCTGTTTCACCAGTTTCACATTCTGATGCACCTCTGCAGGTTTTCTGTATCCATTGGACCTTCCCATTGACGATGAAACACAGAAATTGCATCGGAATTAAATATAAGAGACACAATGCCGACTTAAGTACAGGAAGACTGAGTCTTCCTACTGTCTATGCTTTGAGCGTTTCCTGTGTCACTAGTTTTACATTCCGATGCACCTCTGCAGGTTTACTGTATCCCTTGGACCTTCCCATTGACGATGAAACACAGAAATTGCATCGGAATTAAATATAAGAGACACAATGCCGACTTAAGTACAGGAAGACTGAGTCTTCCTACTCTCTATGTTTTGAGCGTTTCCTGTGTCACCAGTTTTACATTCTGATGCACTTCTGCAGGCCTACTGTATCCCTTGGACCTTCCCATTGACGATGAAACACAGAAATTGCATCGGAATTAAATATAAGAGGCAAAATGCCGACTTAAGTATAGGAAGACTGAGTCTTCCTACTGTCTTTAATTTGAGCGTTTCCTGTCTCACCAGTTTTACATTCCGATGCACCTGTACAGGTTTACTGTATCCGTTGGACCTTCACAGAGACGATGAAACACAGAAATTGCATCGGAAGTAAATATAAGAGACACAATGCCGTCTTAAGTACAGGAAGACTAAGTCTTCCAACTGTCTATGTTTTGAGCGTTTCCTGTGTCATCAGTTTCACTTTCCGATACACCTCTGCAAGTTTACTATATCCCTTGGACCATCCCATTCACGATGAAACACAGAAATTTCATCGGAAATAAATATAAGTGACACAATGCCGACTTAAGTATAGGAAGACTGAGTCTTCCTACTGTCTATGTTTTGAGCATTTCCTGTGTCACCAGATTTACATTCTGATGCACCTCTGCAGCTCTTCTGTATCCATTGGACCTTCCCATTGACGATGAAACACAGAAATTGCATCGGAATTAAATATAAGAAACACAATGCCGACTTAAGTACAGGAAGACTGAGTCTTCCTACTGTCTATGTTTTAAGCGTTTCCTGTGTCACCAGTTTTACATTCTGATGCACCTCTGCAGGTTTTCTGTATCCATTGGACCTTCCCATTGACGATGAAACACAGAAATTGCATCGGAATTAAATATAAGAGATACAATGCCGACTTAAGTGCAGGAAGACTGAGTCATCCTACTGTCTATCTTTTGAGCGTTTCCAGTGTCACCAGTTTTACATTCCGATGCACCTCTGCAGGTTTACTGAATCCCTTGGACCTTCCCACTGATGATGAAACACAGAAATTGCATCGGAATTATATATAAGAGACACAATGCCGATTTAAGTACAGGAAGACTGAGTCTTCCTACTGTCTATGTTTTGAGCGTTTCCTGTGTCACCAGTTTTACATTTCGATACACCTCTACAGGTTTACTGTATCCCTTGGACCTTCACAGTGACGATGAAACACAGAAATTGAATCGGAATTAAATATAAGAGACACAATGCCGACTTAAGTACAGGAAGACTAAGTCTTCCTACTGTCTATGTTTTGTGCGTTTCCTGTGTCATCAGTTTCACTTTCCGATGCACCGCTGCAGGTTTACTATATCCCTTGGACCTTCCCATTCACGATGAAACACAGAAATTTCATCGGAAATAAATATAAGAGACACAATGCCGACTTGAGTATAGGAAGACTGAGTCTTCCTACTGTCTATGATTTGAGCGTTTCCTGTGTCACCTGTTTTACATTCCGATGCACCCCTGCAGGTTTCCTGTATCCCTTGGACCTTCCCATTGACGATGAAACACAGAAATTGCATCGGAATTAAATATAAGAGACACAATGCCGGCTTAAGTACAGGAAGACTGAGTCTTCCTACTGTCTATGTTTTGAGCGTTTCCTGTGTCACCAGTTTTAAATTCCGATGCACCTCTGCAGGTTTACTGTATCCCTTGGACCTTCCCATTGACGATGAAACACAGAAATTGCATCGGAATTAAATATAAGAGACACAATGCCGACTTAAGTACAGGAAGACTTAGTCTTCCTACTGTCCATGTTTTGAGCGTTTCCTGTGTCACTAGTTTTACATTCCGATGCACCTCTGCAGGTTTACTGTATACCTTGGACCTTCCCATTGACGAGGAAACACAGAAATTGCGTCGGAATGAAATATAAGAGACACAATGCCGACTTAAGTACAGGAAGACTGAGTCTTCCTACTCTCTATGTTTTGAGCGTTTGCTGTGTCACCAGTTTTACATTCTGTTGCACCTCTGCAGGCTTACTGTATCCCTTGGACCTTCCCATTGACGATGAAACACAGAAATTGCATCGGAATTATATATAAGAGACAAAATGCCGACTTAAGTACAGGAAGACTGAGTCTTCCTACTGTCTATGTTTTGAGCGTTTCCTGTGTCACCAGTTTTACATCCCGATGCACCACTACAGAATTACTGTATCCCTTGGAACTTCACAGTGACGATGAAACACAAACATTACATCGGAGTTAAATATAAGAGACACAATGCCGACTGAAGTACAGGAAGACTGAGTCTTCCTACTGTCTATGTTTTGAGCGTTTCCTGTGTCACCAGTTTTACATTCCGATGCACCTCTGGAGGTTTACTGTTTCCCTTGGACCTTCCCATTGACGATGAAACAGAGAAATTGCATCGGAATTAAATATAAGAGACACAATGCCGACTTAAGTACAGGAAGACTGAGTCTTCCTACTGTCTATGATTTGTGCGTTTCCTGTGTCACCAGTTTTACATTCCGATGCACCTCTGCAGGTTTACTGTATCCCTTGGACCTTCCCATTGACGATGAAACACAGAAATTGCATCGGAATTAAATATAAGAGACACAATGCCGACATAAGTACAGGAAGACTGAGTCTTCCTACTGTTTATGTTTTGAGCGTTTCCTGTGTCACTAGTTTTACATTCCGATGCACCTCTGCAGGTTTACTGTATCCCTTGGACCTTCCCATTGACGATGAAACACTGAAATAGCATCGCAATTAAATATAAGAGACACAATGCCGACTTAAGTGCAGGAAGACTGAGTCTTCCTACTGTCTATGTTTTGAGCGTTTCCTGTGTCATCAGTTTTACATTCCGATGCACCTCTGCAGGTTTACTGTATCCCTTGGACCTTCCCATTCACGATGAAACACAGAAATTTCATCGGAAATAAATATAAGAGACACTATGCCGACTTGAGTATAGGAAGACTGAGTCTTCCTACTGTCTATGATTTGAGCGTTTCCTGTGTCACCAGTTTCACATTCCGATGCACCTCTGCAGGTTTCCTGTATACCTTGGACCTTCCCATTGACGATGAAACACAGACATAGCATCGAAATTAAATTTAAGAGACACAATGCCGACTTAAGTACAAGAAAACAGTCTACGTACGGTCAATGTTTTGAGCGTTTCCTGTGTCGCCAGTTTTACATTCCGATGCACCTCTGCCGGTTTACTGTATCCCTTGGACCTTCACATTGTGGATGAAACACAGAAATAGCATCGGAATTAAATATAAGAGACACAATGCCGACTTAAGTGCAGGAAGACTGAGTCTTCCTACTGTCTATGTTTTGAGCGTTTCCTGTGTCACCAGTTTTACATTCCGATGCACCTCTGCAGGTTTTGCTGTATCCCTTGGACCTTCCCATTGACGATGAAACATAGAAATTGCATCGGAATTAAATATAAGAGACACAATGCCGACTTAAGTACAGGAAGACTGAGTCTTACTACTGTCTATAATTTGAGCGTTTCCTGTGTCACCAGTTTTACATCCAGATGCACCTCTACAGGTTTACTGTATCCCTTGGACCTTCACAGTGACGATGAAACACAGAAATTGAATCGGAATTAAATATAAGAGACACAATGCCGACTTAAGTACAGGAAGACTAAGTCTTCCTACTGTCTATGTTTTGAGCGTTTCCTGTGTCATCAGTTTTACTTTCCGATGCACCTCTGTAGGTTTACTAAATCCCTTGGACATTCCCATTCACGATGAAACACAGAAATTGCATCGGAAATAAATATAAGAGACACATTGCCGACTTAAGTATAGGAAGACTGAGTCTTCCTACTGTCTAAGATTTGAGCGTTTCCTGTGTCACCAGATTAACATTCCGATGCACCTCTGCAGGTTTACTGTATCCCGTGGACCTTCCCATTGACGATGAAACACAGAAATTGCATCGGAATTAAATATAAGACACACAATGCCGACTTAAGTACAGGAAGACTGAGTCTTCCTACTGTCTATGATTTGAGCGTTTCCTGTGTCACCAGTTTTACATTCCGATGCACCTCAGCAGGCTTCCTGTATCCCTTGGACCATCCCATTGACGATGAAACACAGAAATTGCATCGAAATGAAATATAAGAGACACTATGCCGACTTAAGTACAAGAAAACAGTCTTCGTACGGTCAATGTTTGAGCGGTTCCTGTGTCACCAGTTTCACATTCCGATGCACCGCTGCCTGTTTATTGTATCCCTTGGACCTTCCCATTGACGATGAAACACAGAAATTGCATCGGAATTAAATATAAGACACACAATGGCGACTAAAGTACAGGAAGACTGAGTCTTCCTACTGTCTATATTTTGAGCGTTTCCTGTCTCACCAGATTTACATTCTGATGCACTTCTGCAGGTCTTCTGTATCCATTGGGCCTTCCCATTGACGATGAAACACAGAAATTTCATCGGAATTAAATATAAGAGACACAATGCCGACTTAAGTACAGGAAGACAGAGTCTTCCTACTGGCTATGTTTTGAGCGTTTCCTGTGTCACCAGATGAACATTCCGATGCACCTCAGCAGGTTTACTGTATCCCTTGGACATTCCCATTGACGATGAAACACAGAAATTGCATCGGAAATAAATATAAGACACACAATGGCGACTAAAGTACAGGAAGACTGAGTCTTCCTACTGTCTATATTTTGAGCGTTTCCTGTCTCACCAGATTTACATTCTGATGCACTTCTGCAGGTCTTCTGTATCCATTGGGCCTTCCCATTGACGATGAAACACAGAAATTGCATCGGAATTAAATATAAGAGACACAATGCCGACTTAAGTACAGGAAGACTGAGTCTTCCTACTGTCTATGTTTTAAGCGTTACCTGTGTCACCAGTTTAACATTCTGATGCACCTCTGCAGGTTTTCTGTATCCATTGGACCTTCCCATTGACGATGAAACACAGAAATTGCATCGGAATTAAATATAAGACACACAATGCCGACTTAAGTACAGGAAGACTGAGTCTACCTACTGTCTATGTTTTGAGCGTTTCCTGTGTCACCAGTTTTACATTCTAATGCACCTCTGCAGGCCTGCTGAATCCCTTGGACCTTCCCATTGACGATGAAACACAGAAATTGCATCGGAATTACATATATGAGACACAATGCCGACGTAAGTACAGAAAGACTGAGTCTTCCTACTGTCTATATTTTGAGCGTTTCCTGTGTCACCAGTTTTACACTCCGATGCACCTCTGCAGGTTTACTGTATCCCTTGGATCTTTCCATTCTCGATGAAACACAGAAATTGAATCGGAATTAAATATAAGAGACACAATGCCGACTTAAGTACAGGAAGACAGAGTCTTCCTACTGTCAATGTTTTGAGCGTTTCCTGTGTCACTAGTTTTACATTCTGATGCACCTCTGCAGGTTTACTGTATCCCTTGGACCTTCCCATTGACGATGAAACACAGAAATTGAATCGGAATTAAATATAAGAGACACAATGCCGACTTAAGTACAGGAAGACAGAGTCTTCCTACTGTCAATGTTTTGAGCGTTTCCTGTGTCACTAGTTTTACATTCTGATGCACCTCTGCAGGATTACTGTATCCCTTGGACCTTCCCATTGACGATGAAACACAGAAATCGCATCGGAATTAAATATAAGAGACACAATGCCGACTTAAGTACAGGAAGACTAAGTCTTCCTACTGGCTATGTTTTGAACGTTTCCTGTGTCTCTAGTTTTATATTCCGATGCACCTCTGCAGGTTTACTGTATCCCTTTGACATTCCCATTGACGATGAAACACAGAAATTGCATCGCAATTAAATATAAGCGACACAATGCCGACTTAAGTACAGGAAGGCTGAGTCTTCCTACTGACTATAATTTGAGCGTTTCCTGTATAACCAGTTTTACATTCCGATGCTCCTCTACAGGTTTTCTGTATCCCTTGGACCTTCACAGTGACGATGAAACACAGAAATTGCATCGAAATTAAGTATAAGAGACACAATGCCGACTTAAGTACAAGAAAACAGTCTTCTTACAGTCAATGTTTTGAGCGTTTCCTGTGTCACCAGTTTTACATTCCGATGCACCTCTGCAGGTTTACTGTATCCCTTGGACCTTCCCATTGGCGATGAAACACACAAATTGCATCGAAATTAAATATAAGAGACACCATGCCGTCTTAAGTACAGGAAGACTGAGTCTTCCTACTGTCTATGATTTGTGCGTTTCCTGTGTCACCAGTTTTACATTCCGATTCACCTTTGCAGGTTTTCTGTATCCATTGGACCTTCCCATTGACGATGAAACACAGAAATTGCATCGGAATTAAATATAAGACACACAATGCCGACTTAAGTACAGGAAGACTGAGTCTTCCTTCTGGCTATGTTTTGAGCGTTTCCTGTGTCACCAGATGAACATTCCGATGCACCTCTGCAGGTTTACTGTATCCCTTGGACCTTCCCATTGACGATGAAACACAGAAATTGCATCGGAATTAAATATAAGACACACAATGCCGACTTAAGTACAGGAAGACTGAGTCTTCCTACTGTCTATATTTTGAGCGTTTCCTGTCTCACCAGATTTACATTCTGATGCACCTCTGCAGGTCTTCTGTATCCATTGGACCTTCCCATTGACGATGAAACACAGAAATTGCAATGGAATTAAATATAAGAGACACAATGCCGACTTAAGTACAGGAAGACTGAGTCTTCCTACTGTCTATGTTTTAAGCGTTTCCTGTGTCACCAGTTTTACATTCTGATGCACCTCTGCAGGTTTTCTGTATCCATTGGACCTTCCCATTGACGATGAAACACAGAAATTGCATCGGAATTAAATATAAGAGACACAATGCCGCCTTAAGTACAGGAAGACTGAGTCTTCTTACTGTCTATGTTTTGAGCGTTTCCTGTGTCACTAGTTTTACATTCCGATGCACCTCTGCAGGTTTACTGTATCCCTTGGACCTTCCCATTGACGATGAAACACAGAAATTGCATCGTAATTACATATATGAGACACAATGCCGACTTAAGTACAGGAAGACTGAGTCTTCCTACTGTCTATGTTTTGAGCGTTTCCTGTGTCACCAGTTTTACACTCCGATGCACCTCTGCAGGTTTACTGTATCCCTTGGATCTTTCCATTCACGATGAAACACAGAAATTGAATCGGAATTAAATATAAGAGACACAATGCCGACTTAAGTACAGGAAGACAGAGTCTTCCTACTGTCAATGTTTTGAGCGTTTCCTGTGTCACTAGTTTTACATTCTGATGCACCTCTGCAGGTTTACTGTATCCCTTAGACATTCCCATTGACGATGAAACACAGAAATCGCATCGGAATTAAATATAAGAGACACAATGCCGACTTAAGTACAGGAAGACTAAGTCTTCCTACTGGCTATGTTTTGAACGTTTCCTGTGTCACCAGTTTTACACTCCGATGCACCTCTGCAGGTTTACTGTATCCATTGGACCTTATCATTGACGATGAAACACAGACATTGCATTGGAATTAAATATAAGAGACACAATGCCGACTTAATAACAGAAAGACTGAGTCTTCCTACTGTCTATGTTTTGAGCGTTTCCTGTGTCACCAGTTTTACACTCCGATGCACCTCTGCAGGTTTACTGTATCCCTTGGACCTTCCCATTGACGATGAAACACAGAAATTGCATCGGAATTAAATATACGAGACACAATGCCGACTTAAGTACAGGAAGACCGAGTCTTCCTACTGTCTATGTTTTGAGCGTTTCCTGTGTCACTAGTTATACATTCCGATGCACCTCTGCAGGTTTACTGTATCCCTTGGACCTTCCCATTGACGATGAAACACAGAAATTGCATCGGATTTAAATAAAAGAGACACAATGCCGACTTAAGTACAGGAAGACTGAGTCTTCCTACTGGCTATGGTTTGAGCGTTTCCTGTGTCACCAGTTTTACACTCCGATGCACCTCTGCAGGTTTACCGTATCCCTTGGACCTTCCCATTCACGATGAAACACAGAAATTGAATCGGAATTAAATATAAGAGACACAATGCCGACTTAAGTACAAGAAGACTGAGTCTTCCTACTGTCTATGTTTTAACGTTTCCTGTGTCACTAGTTTTATATTCCGATGCACCTCTGCAGGTTTACTGTATCCCTTGGACCTTCCCATTGACGATGAAACACAGAAATCGCATCGGAATTAAATATAAGCGACACAATGCCGACTTAAGTACAGGAAGGCTGAGTCTTCCTACTGTCTATAATTTGAGCGTTTCCTGTATAACCAGTCTTACATTCCGATGCTCCTCTACAGGTTTTCTGTATCCCTTGGACCTTCACAGTGACGATGAAACACAGAAATTGCATCGAAATTAAATATAAGAGACACAATGCCGACTTAAGTACAAGAAAACAGTCTTCTTACAGTCAATGTTTTGAGCGTTTCCTGTGTCACCAGTTTTACATTCCGATGCACCTCTGCAGGTTTACTGTATCCCTTGGACCTTCCCATTGGCGATGAAACACACAAATTGCATCGAATTTAAATATAAGAGACACCATGCCGTCTTAAGTACAGGAAGACTGAGTCTTCCTACTGTCTATGATTTGAGCGTTTCCTGTGTCACCAGTTTTACATTCCGATTCACCTTTGCAGGTTTTCTGTATCCATTGGACCTTCCCATTGACGATGAAACACAGAAATTGCATCGGAATTAAATATAAGACACACAATGCCGACATAAGTACAGGAAGACTGAGTCTTCCTACTGGCTATGTTTTGAGCGTTTCCTGTGTCACCAGTTTTACACTCCGATGCACCTCTGCAGGTTTACCGTATCCCTTGGACCTTCCCATTCACGATGAAACACAGAAATTTCATCGGAAATAAATATAAGAGACACAATGCCGACTTAAGTATAGGAAGACTGAGTCTTCCTACTGTCTATGTTTGAGCGTTTCCTGTGTCACCAGATGAACATTCCGATGCACCTCTGCAGGTTTACTGTATCCCTTGGACCTTCCCATTGACGATGAAACACAGAAATTGCATCGGAAATAAATATAAGACACACAATGCCGACTTAAGTACAGGAAGACTGAGTCTTCCTACTGTCTATGATTTGAGCGTTTCCTGTGTCACCAGTTTTACATTCCGATGCACCTCTGCAGGTTTCCTGTATCCCTTGGACCATCCCATTGACGATGAAACACAGAAATTGCATCGAAATTAAATATAAGAGACACAATGCCGACTTAAGTACAAGAAAACAGTCTTCGTACGGTCAATGTTTGAGCGGTTCCTGTGTCACCAGTTTTACATTCCGATGCACCTCTGCCTGTTTATTGTATCCCTTGGACCTTCCCATTGACGATGAAACACAGAAATTGCATCGGAATTAAATATAAGACACACAATGCCGACTTAAGTACAGGAAGACTGAGTCTTCCTACTGTCTATATTTTGAGCGTTTCCTGTCTCACCAGATTTACATTCTGATGCAACTCTGCAGGTCTTCTGTATCCATTGGACTTTCCCATTGACGATGAAACACAGAAATTGCATCGGAATTAAATATAAGAGACACAATGCCGACTTAAGTACAGGAAGACTGAGTCTTCCTACTGTCTATGTTTTAAGCGTTTCCTGTGTCACCAGTTTTACATTCTGATGCACCTCTGCAGGTTTTCTGTATCCATTGGACCTTCCCATTGACGATGAAACACAGAAATTGCATCGGAATTAAATATAAGAGACACAATGCCGCCTTAAGTACAGGAAGACTGCGTCTTCCTACTGTCTATGTTTTGAGCGTTTCCTGTGTCACTAGTTTTACATTCCGATGCACCTCTGCAGGTTTACTGTATCCCTTGGACCTTCCCATTGACGATGAAACACAGAAATTGCATCGGAATTACATATATGAGACACAATGCCGACTTAAGTACAGGAAGACTTAGTCTTCCTACTGTCTATGTTTTAAGCGTTTCCTGTGTCACCAGTTTTACATTCTGATGCACCTCTGCAGGCCTACTGAATCCCTTGGACCTTCCCATTGACGATGAAACACAGACATTGCATTGGAATTAAATATAAGAGACACAATGCCGACTTAATAACAGAAAGACTGAGTCTTCCTACTGTCTATGTTTTGAGCGTTTCCTGTGTCACCAGTTTTACACTCCGATGCACCTCTGCAGGTTTACTGTATCCCTTGGATCTTTCCATTCACGATGAAACACAGAAATTGAATCGGAATTAAATATAAGAGACACAATGCCGACTTAAGTACAGGAAGACAGAGTCTTCCTACTGTCAATGTTTTGAGCGTTTCCTGTGTCACTAGTTTTACATTCTGATGCACCTCTGCAGGTTTACTGTATCCCTTGGACCTTCCCATTGACGATGAAACACAGAAATCGCATCGGAATTAAATATAAGAGACACAATGCCGACTTAAGTACAGGAAGACTAAGTCATTCTACTGGCTATGTTTGAAGGTTTCCTGTGTCACCAGTTTTACACTCCGATGCACCTCTGCAGGTTTACTGTATCCATTGGACCTTCCCATTGACGATGAAACACAGACATTGCATTGGAATTAAATATAAGAGACACAATGCCGACTTAATAACAGAAAGACTGAGTCTTCCTACTGTCATTGTTTTGAGCGTTTCCTGTGTCACCAGTTTTACACTCCGATGCACCTCTGCAGGTTTACTGTATCCCTTGGACCTTCCCATTGACGATGAAACACAGAAATTGCATCGGAATTAAATATAAGAGACACAATGCCGACTTAAGTACAGGAAGACCGAGTCTTCCTACTGTCTATGTTTTGAGCGTTTCCTGTGTCACTAGTTATACATTCCGATGCACCTCTGTAGGTTTACTGTATCCCTTGGACCTTTCCATTGACGATGAAACACATAAATTGCATCGGATTTAAATAAAAGAGACACAATGCCGACTTAAGTACAGGAAGACTGAGTCTTCCTACTGGCTATGTTTTGAGCGTTTCCTGTGTCACCAGTTTTACACTCCGATGCACCTCTGCAGGTTTACCGTATCCCTTGGACCTTCCCATTCACGATGAAACACAGAAATTGAATCGGAATTAAATATAAGAGACACAATGCCGACTTTAGTACAAGAAGACTGAGTCTTCCTACTGTCTATGTTTTTAACGTTTCCTGTGTCACTAGTTTTATATTCCGATGCACCTCTGCAGGTTTACTGTATCCCTTGGACCTTCCCATTCACGATGAAACACAGAAATTTCATCGGAAATAAATATAAGAGACACAATGCCGACTTAAGTATAGGAAGACTGAGTCTTCCTACTGTCTATGTTTGAGCGTTTCCTGTGTCACCAGATGAACATTCCGATGCACCTCTGCAGGTTTACTGTATCCCTTGGACCTTCCCATTGACGATGAAACACAGAAATTGCATCGGAAATAAATATAAGACACACAATGCCGACTTAAGTACAGGAAGACTGAGTCTTCCTACTGTCTATGATTTGAGCGTTTCCTGTGTCACCAGTTTTACATTCCGATGCACCTCTGCAGGTTTCCTGTATCCCTTGGACCATCCCATTGACGATGAAACACAGAAATTGCATCGAAATTAAATATAAGAGACACAATGCCGACTTAAGTACAAGAAAACAGTCTTCGTACGGTCAATGTTTGAGCGGTTCCTGTGTCACCAGTTTTACATTCCGATGCACCTCTGCCTGTTTATTGTATCCCTTGGACCTTCCCATTGACGATGAAACACAGAAATTGCATCGGAATTAAATATAAGACACACAATGCCGACTTAAGTACAGGAAGACTGAGTCTTCCTACTGTCTATATTTTGAGCGTTTCCTGTCTCACCAGATTTACATTCTGATGCAACTCTGCAGGTCTTCTGTATCCATTGGACCTTCCCATTGACGATGAAACACAGAAATTGCATCGGAATTAAATATAAGCGACACAATGCCGACTTAAGTACAGGAAGGCTGAGTCTTCCTACTGTCTATAATTTGAGCGTTTCCTGTATAACCAGCTTTACATTCCGATGCTCCTCTACAGGTTTTCTGTATCCATTGGACCTTCCCATTGACGATGAAACACAGAAATTGCATCGGAATTAAATATAAGAGACACAATGCCGCCTTAAGTACAGGAAGACTGAGTCTTCCTACTGTCTATGTTTTGAGCGTTTCCTGTGTCACTAGTTTTACATTCCGATGCACCTCTGCAGGTTTACTGTATCCCTTGGACCTTCCCATTGACGATGAAACACAGATATTGCATCGGAATTACATATATGGGACACAATGCCGACTTAAGTACAGGAAGACTGAGTCTTCCTACTGTCTATGTTTTAAGCGTCTCCTGTGTCACCAGTTTTACATTCTGATGCACCTCTGCAGGTTTTCTGTATCCATTGGACCTTCCCATTGACGATGAAACACAGAAATTGCATCGGAATTAAATATAAGAGACACAATGCCGCCTTAAGTACAGGAAGACTGAGTCTTCCTACTGTCTATGTTTTGAGCGTTTCCTGTGTCACTAGTTTTACATTCCGATGCACCTCTGCAGGTTTACTGTATCCCTTGGACCTTCCCATTGACGATGAAACACAGATATTGCATCGGAATTACATATATGGGACACAATGCCGACTTAAGTACAGGAAGACTGAGTCTTCCTACTGTCTATGTTTTAAGCGTCTCCTGTGTCACCAGTTTTACATTCTGATGCACCTCTGCAGGCCTACTGTATCCCTTGGACCTTCCCATTGACGATGAAACACAGACATTGCATTGGAATTAAATATAAGAGACACAATGCCGACTTAATAACAGAAAGACTGAGTCTTCCTACTGTCTATGTTTTGAGCGTTTCCTGTGTCACCAGTTTTACAATCCGATGCACCTCTGCAGGTTTACTGTATCCCTTGGACCTTCCCATTGACGATGAAACACAGAAATTGCATCGGAATTAAATATAAGAGACACAATGCCGACTTAAGTACAGGAAGACCGAGTCTTCCTACTGTCTATGTTTTGAGCCTTTCCTGTGTCACTAGTTATACATTCCGATGCACCTCTGCAGGTTTACTGTATCCCTTGGACCTTCCCATTGACGATGAAACACAGAAATTGCATCGGAATTAAATAAAAGAGACACAATGCCGACTTAAGTACAGGAAGAATAAGTCTTGCTACTGGCTATGTTTTGAGCGTTTCCTGTGTCACCAGTTTTACACTCCGATGCACTCCTGCAGGTTTACCGTATCCCTTGGACCTTCCCATTCACGATGAAACACAGAAATTGAATCGGAATTAAATATAAGAGACACAATGCCGACTTAAGTACAAGAAGACTGAGTCTTCCTACTGTCTATGTTTTTAACGTTTCCTGTGTCACTAGTTTTATATTCCGATGCACCTCTGCAGGTTTACTGTATCCCTTGGACATTCCCATTGACGATGAAACACAGAAATTGCATCGGAATTAAATATAAGCGACACAATGCCGACTTAAGTACAGGAAGGCTGAGTCTTCCTACTGTCTATAATTTGAGCGTTTCCTGTATAACCAGTTTTACATTCCGATGCTCCTCTACAGGTTTTCTGTATCCCTTGGACCTTCACAGTGACGATGAAACACAGAAATTGCATCGGAATTAAATATAAGAGGCACAATGCCGACTTAAGTACAAGAAAACAGTCTTCTTACAGTCAATGTTTTGAGCGTTTCCTGTGTCACCAGCTTTACATTCCGATGCACCTCTGCAGGTTTACTGTATCCCTTGGACCTTCCCATTGGCGATGAAACACACAAATTGCATCGAATTTAAATATAAGAGACACCATGCCGACTTAAGTACTGGAAGACTGAGTCTTCCTACTGTCTATGATTTGAGCATTTCCTGTGTCACCAGCTTTACATTCCCATTCACCTTTGCAGGTTTTCTGTATCCATTGGACCTTCCCATTGACGATGAAAAACAGAAATTGCATCGTAATTGAATATAAGAGACACAATGCCGACTTAAGTGCAGGAAGACTGAGTCTTCCTACAGTCTATGTTTTGAGCGTTTCCTGTAACACTAGTTTCACATTCCGATGCAGCTCTGCAGGTTTACTGTATCCCTTGGACCTTCCCATTGACGATGAAACACAGAAATTGCATCGGAATTAAATATAAGAGACACAATGCCGACTTAAGTGCAGGAAGACTGAGTCTTCCTACAGTCTATGTTTTGAGCGTTTCCTGTAACACTAGTTTCACATTCCGATGCAGCTCTGTAGGTTTATTGTATCCCTTGGACCTTCCCATTGACGATGAAACACAGAAATTGCATCGGAATTAAATATAAGAGACACAATTCCGACTTAAGTACAGGAAGTCTGAGTCTTCCTACTGTCAATGATTTGAGCGTTTCCTGTGTCACTGGTTTTACATTCTGATGCACCTTTGCAATTTTACTGTCTCCCATGGACCTTCCCATTGACGATGAAACACAGAAATTGCATCGGAATTAAATGCCGACTTAAGTACAGGAAGACTAAGTCTTCCTACTGCCTATGTTTTGAGCGTTTCCTGTGTCATCAGTTTTACTTTCCGATGCACCTCTGCAGGTTTACTAAATCCCTTGGACCTTCCCATTCACAATGAAACACAGAAATTTCATCGGAAATAAATATAAGAGACACAATGCCGACTTAAGTATAGGAAGACTGAGTCTTCCTACTGTCTAAGATTTGAGCGTTTCCTGTGTCACCAGATTAACATTCCGATTCACCTCTGCAGGTTTACTATATCCCTTCGACCTTCCCACTCACGATGAAACACAGAAATTGCATCGGAATTAAATATAAGACACACAATGCCGACTTAAGTACAGGAAGACAGAGGCTTCCTACTGTCTATGATTTGAGCGTTTCCTGTGTCACCAGTTTTACATTCCGATGCACCTCTGCAGGTTTCCTGTATCCCTTGGACCATCCCATTGACGATGAAACACAGAAATTGCATCGAAATTAAATATAAGAGACACAATGCCGACTTAAGTACAAGAAAACAGTCTTCGTACGGTCAATGTTTGAGCGGTTCCTGTGTCACCAGTTTTACATTCCGATGCACCTCTGCCTGTTTATTGTACCCCTTGGACCTTCCCATTGTCGATGAAACACAGAAATTGCGTTGGAATTAAATATAAGACACACAATGCCGACTTAAGTACAGGAAGACTGAGTCTTCCTACTGTCTATGTTTTGAGCGTTTCCTGTGTCACCAGATTTACATTCTGATGCACCTCTGCAGGTCTTCTGTATCCATTGGACCTTCCCATTGACGATGAAACACAGAAATTGCATCGGAATTAAATATAAGAGACACAATGCCGACTTAAGTACAGGAAGACTGAGTCTTCCTACTGTCTATGTTTTAAGCGTTTCCTGTGTCACCAGTTTTACATTCTGATGCATCTCTGCAGGTTTTCTGTATCCATTGGACCTTCCCATTGACGATGAAACACAGAAATTGCATCGGAATTAAATATAAGAGACACAATGCCGACTTAAGTACAAGAAGACTGAGTCTTCCTACTGTCTATGTTTTGAGCGTTTCCTGTGTCACTAGTTTTACATTCCGATGCACCTCTGCAGGTTTACTGTATCCCTTGGACCTTCCCATTGACGATGAAACACAGAAATTGCATCGGAATTACATATATGTGACACAATGCCGACTTAAGTACAGGAAGACTGAGTCTTCCTACTCTCTATGTTTTGAACGTTTCCTGTGTCACCAGTTTTACATTCTGATGCACCTCTGCAGGCCTACTGTATCCCTTGGACATTCCCATTGACGATGAAACACACAAATTGCATTGGAATTAAATATAAGAGACAAAATGCCGACTTAAGTACAGGAAGACTGAGTCTTCCTACTGTCTATAATTTGAGCGTTTCCTGTCTCACCAGTTTTACATTCCGATGCACCTGTACAGGTTTACTGTATCCCTTGGACCATCACAGTGACGATGAAACACAGAAACTGAATCGGAATTAAATATAAGAGACACAATGCCGACTTAAGTACAGGAAGACTAGGTCTTCCAACTGTCTATGTTTTGAGCGTTTCCTGTGTCATCAGTTTCACTTTCCGATGCACCTCTGCAAGTTTACTATATCCCTTGGACCTTCGTCATTAACGATGAAACACAGAAATTTCATCGGAAATAAATATAAGTGACACAATGCCGACTTAAGTATAGGGAGACTGAGTCTTCCTACTGTCTATGCTTTGAGCGTTTCGTGTGTCACCAGATTTACATTCTGATGCACCTCTGCAGGTCTTCTGTATCCACTGGACCTTCCCATTGACGATGAAACACAAAAATTGCATCGGAATTAAATATAAGAGACACAATGCCGACTTAAGTACAGGAAGACTGAGTCTTCCTACTGTCTATGTTTTAAGCGTTTCCTGTGTCACGAGTTTTACATTCTGATGCACCTCTGCAGGTTTTCTGTATCCATTGGACCTTCCCATTGACGATGAAACACAGAAATTGCATCCGAATTAAATATAAGAGACACAATGCCGACTTAAGTGCAGGAAGACTGAGTCTTCCAACTGTCTATCTTTTGAGCGTTTCCTGTGTCACCAGTTTTACATTCCGATGCACCTCTGCAGGTTTACTGTATCCCTTGGACCTTCCCATTGACGATGAAACACAGAAATTGCATCGGAATTATATATAAGAGACACAATGCCGATTTAAGTACTGGAAGACTTAGTCTTCCTACTGTCTATGTTTTGAGCGTTTCCTGTGTCACCTAGTTTTTCATTTCGATACACCTCTACAGGTTTACTGTATCCCTTGGACCTTCACAGTGACGATGAAACACAGAAATTGAATCGGAATTAAATATAAGAGACACAATGCCGACTTAAGTACAGGAAGACTAAGTCTTCCTACTGTCTATGTTTTGAGCGTTTCCTGTGTCATCAGTTTTACTTTCCGATGCACCGCTGCAGGTTTACTATATCCCTTGGACCTTCCCATTCACGATGAAACACAGAAATTTCATCGGAAATAAATATAAGAGACACAATGCCGACTTGTGTATAGGAAGACGGAGTCTTCCTACTGTCTATGATTTGAGCGTTTCCTGTGTCACCAGTTTTACATTCCGATGCACCTCTGCAGGTTTCCTGTATCCCTTGGACCATCCCATTAACGATGAAATACAGAAATTGCATCGAAATTAAATATAAGAGACACAATGCCGACTTAAGTACAAGAAAACAGTCTTCGTACGGTCAATGTTTGAGCGGTTCCTGTGTCACCAGTTTTACATTCCGATGCACCTCTGCCTGTTTATTGTATCCCTTGGACCTTCCAATTGACGATGAAACACAGATATTGCACCGGAATTAAATATAAGAGACACAATGCCGACTTAAGTACAGGAAGACTGAGTCTTCATACTGTCTATGATTTGAGCGTTTCCTGTGTCACCAGATTTACATTCTGATGCACCTCTGCAGGTCTTCTGTATCTATTGGACCTTCCCATTGACGATGAAACACAGAAATTGCATCGTAATTAAATATAAGAGACACAATGCCGACTTAAGTACAGTAAGACTGAGTCTTCCTACTGTCTATGTTTTAAGCGTTTCCTGTGTCACCAGTTTTACATTCTGATGCACCTCTGCAGGTTTTCTATATCCATTGGACCTTCCCATTGACGATGAAACACAGAAATTGCATCGGAATTAAATATAAGAGACACAATGCCGACTTAAGTACAGGAAGACTGAGTCTTCCTACTGTCTATGATTTGAGCGTTTCCTGTGTCATCAGTTTTACTTTCCGATGCACCGCTGCAGGTTTACTATATCAGTTTTACATTCCGATGCACCTCTGCAGGTTTACTGTATCCATTGGACCTTCCCATTGACGATGAAAAACAGAAATTGCATCGGAATTAAATTTAAGAGACACACTGCCGACTTAAGTACTTGAAGACTAAGTCTTCCTACTGTCTATGTTTGGAGCGTTTCCTGTGTTATCAGTTTTACTTTCCGATGCACTTCTGCAGGTTAACTATATCCCTTGGACCTTCCCATTCACGATGAAACACTGAAATTTCATCGGAAATAAATATAAGAGACACAATGCCGACTTAAGTACAGGAAGACTAAGTCTTCCTACTGGCTTTGTTTTGAGCGTTTCCTGTGTCACCAGTTTTACACTCCGATGCACCTCTGCAGGTTTACTGTATCCCTTGGATCCTCCCATTCACGATGAAACACAGAAATTGAATCGGAATTAAATATAAGAGACACAATGCCGACTTAAGTACAGGAAGACAGAGTCTTCCTACGGTCAGTGTTTTGAGCGTTTCCTGTGTCACTAGTTTTACATTCTGATGCACCTCTGCAGGTTTACTGTATCCCTTAGACCTTCCCATTGACGATGAAACACAGAAATCGCATCGGAATTAAATATAAGAGACACAATGCCGACTTAAGTACAGAAAGACTAAGTCTTCCTACTGGCTATGTTTTGAACGTTTCCTGTGTCACCAGTTTTACACTCCGATGCACCTCTGCAGGTTTACTGTATCCATTGGACCTTCCCATTGATGATGAAACACAGACATTGCATTGGAATTAAATATAAGAGACACAATGCCGAGTTAATAACAGAAAGTCTGAGTCTTCCTACTGTCTATGTTTTGAGCGTTTTCTGTGTCACCAGTTTTACACTCCGATGCACCACTGCAGGTTTACTGTATCCCTTGGACCTTCCCATTGACGATGAAACACAAAAATTGCATCGGAATTAAATATAAGAGACACAATGCCGACTTAAGTACAGGAAGACCGAGTCTTCCTACTGTCTATGTTTTGAGCGTTTCCTGTGTCACTAGTTATACATTCCGATGCACCTCTGCAGGTTTACTGTATCCCTTGGACCTTCCCATTGACGATGAAACACAGAAATTGCATCGGAATTAAATAAAAGAGACACAATGCCGACTTACGTACAGGAAGACTGAGTCTTCCTACTGGCTATGTTTTGAGCGTTTCCTGTGTCACCAGTTTTACACTCCGATGTAGCTCTGCAGGTTTACCGTATCCCTTGGACCTTCCCATTCACGATGAGACACAGAAATTGAATCGGAATTAAATATAAGAGACACAATGCCGACTTAAGTACAAGAAGACTGAGTCATCCTACTGTCTATGTTTTAACGTTTCCTGTGTCACTAGTTTTATATTCCGATGCACCTCTGCAGGTTTACTGTATCCCTTGGACATTCCCATTGACGATGAAACACAGAAATTGCATCGGAATTAAATATAAGCGACACAATGCCGACTTAAGTACAGGAAGGCTGAGTCTTCCTACTGTCTATAATTTGAGCGTTTCCTGTATAACCAGTTTTACATTCCGATGCTCCTCTACAGGTTTTCTGTATCCCTTGGACCTTCACAGTGACGATGAAACACAGAAATTGCATCGGAATTAACCCTGCTGTTCTGTTCACTTTTACTTGACATATATACTGTTCGGGTCAATATGACCCGACATATCAAAATGCTTTAGAAACATAAATTTTGGTACAGTTTTAGCTATCGACATTGTTGTTCTATTCCAGTACCTTGTTAGTAATAATAATAATAATAATAATAATAATAATAATGGTAATAATAATAATAATAACAATGCATACAACTTTATTGAGGGATATTTTTCATTTAAATATGCACATAAATTTGAAACAACAGACAGTTTCCATTACAGGCATTCAACTTAGAAAGCACTACAGTTTTTCCATACTTCTATTCTTATTGTTGACAGTTTAGACGTAAGTATTGACATTTTCTAACAACAGACAGTTGTCATTACAGATATTCATCTTAGAGCACACTACAGTACAGAACACACTACAGTTTTTTTATTACATTCCAACATAGAAAGCACTACAACTTTAGAATCCTCTCTTCTTACTGATTGTAGTTTAGGCACAAGTATTCACATAAATTTGAAACAACAGAATTTTCAATACAATCATCTTATAAAATACTACAGTTCTTTTCTTACTGCTTGCACTGTGGACACAAGTAGGTTACATGTTTCTTGCAAATATGTTTACTACATTTTCCACACACCATGTTTGTTTTATTGTCATTACTTGATGGACAGAACTTACAGCGTGCACGTTTTGTAGATTTTCTTGTTGTTACCGATTCTGACACACCACCCACATCATTCGGGTTTTGGATGCTTGTGACCATTCTCAAAGAATCTTCTGTTCTTGGGAAATGCGTTCTTGATGCAATATGTTCTTTTATCAGTGACTTTCCAAGTTCCTCCAAGAATATTCTCCTTCTAGTCAATTTGCTTGCATTCCAATTAGGGTCAACCGAAATCCACAAAACGTATGCATTATAAGCAGAAACATCAAGAATATTGTAGAAAACTATCATTGGCCACCTATTACTTTTTCGTTTGCATGTATATGTACCTAATAACTGATCAAGCGTGTCTACAGCACCTTTGGTTGAATTATAGTCCAAAATCATTTTTGGCTTCTTATCAGCCCTGTCACTGATTTCCGCATCATGGTGGAGAGTGCTCATAAGTACAACATTCTTGTGTCTCTTAGGAATATAATTAACCACAGTAGTGTCATTTGTGAAGTAAAATGAAGAGCTGTGTACCTCCTTGTTGGTCATTTTGTGTGGAAGCTCCGGCTTATTTTTCCGTATAGTTCCCAACATAGTCAATTTCCTTTTCAGAAGCAGCTGCCCCAAATTGTACGACGTAAAAAAGTTGTCACACGTGATATTCTGACCACGTAACTCAGAAGTGAGATCAGATACCACCCTCATTCCCTGATTTCTTTCTGGTGCCGCTCCACTCACCTTTCCTGTATAAATTTGGGCTTTCAGTACGTATGAAGTTTTGCTGTCACACATGGTCCATATTTTGATCCCATATTTTGCCGGTTTACTTGGGATATACTGCTTGAATGGACAGCGACCTCTAAATGCTACTAACTGCTCGTCAACAGTAACATTTTCTCCTGGATTATACAGTTTAGGAAGGACCTCTACCCACTTCTCCCAAATACTACGAATTGCGGCAAGTTTGTCAGTACGTCGTCTTTCCTCTCTAGTAGATTTCTTGTCAAATCGCAGGACACGTGATATCTTACAGAATGTTTCATGAGACATGGTTGCTCGAAATATGTTTCGCCCAGTATCTTTATCCCACAAACTTTTTGTAGACTCCCCATGAGATCGATATACACCCGCTAGGAGTAAGAGTCCTAAGTATGCATGGAAAACAGAACCATCAATATCTGTCCACTGTTCACCATAAACTCGCTGCCCTTCAATATTTGTCATCTCTATTATTTCATTTTGAAGCGCTGTGTGAAATACTGCTTCAAATGAACATTTTACATCAGATATTCTGCTGACTGCATACCTGGTAACTCCTGGGGTACTCTTGATGATGTTCGAAGCTGGTAGGCGACCATGTTGTGCTGGTGGATGCAACTGCCATTCTATATTCCCATTTTTAGAAAGAAAAGTCTCTACACTATTTTGTATGGGCTGTGGACTGTCGTAACTGTCATCGGAACACTCGCTTTCAGATGCATTGCTGATGTGATCTTCAAACTCAGAAAGTGATCCTTCATCTGGTGAGGCATTTACTATTTCTTCCAACTCACGATCATTCAATGGTCTCATCGCCATGGTGTCACAAGTCAAACTGGGCAGAAACAAAGCATTCCAATTATTGAGAACTGCCAATTATTATTTCCTGGGGAAAGCAACAAACAAGCCCATTGTTGTGAACGCATGGAGCTTTAGGTGATTGTTGAGAGTAAGTTGGAATGATGCAGTCACTATTCCCACACAACACAACAAAAATAATTTTCGCCATTTCCAGATTTTAGAAATAAATACGAGTTACACTAAACATATTTGTGTCGGGTCATTATGACCCGAACATTACATATGCAACTATTACAGTTGAAGCCCAAACTTCTTAAACTTTTTTAAAACCTTTTAAAACACATGCTGCTCATCCATTTTCAGACAAAGTCACAAAGTTTCATAAATATATATTGGTATTTACATAATGTAAAATAACGTTCATATTCGTTTCGGGTCATATAGACCCGAACAGAACAGCAGGGTTAAATATAAGAGACACAATGCCGACTTAAGTACAAGAAAACAGTCTTCTTACAGTCAATGTTTTGAGCGTTTCCTGTGTCACCAGTTTTACATTCCGATGCACCTCTGCCGGTTTACTGTATCCCTTGGACCTTCCCATTGGCGATGAAACACACAAATTGCATCGAATTTAAATATAAGAGACACCAAGCCGACTTAAGTACAGGAAGACTGAGTCTTCCTACTATCTATGATTTGAGCGTTTCCTGTGTCACCAGTTTTACATTCCGATTCACCTTTGCACGTTTACTGTATCCATTGGACCTTCCCATTGACGATGAAAAACAGAAATTGCATCGTAATTGAATATAAGAGACACAATGCCGACTTAAGTACAGGAAGACTAAGTCTTCCTACTGTCTATGTTTTGAGCGTTTCCTGTGTCATCAGTTTTACTTTCCGATGCACCTCTGCTGGTTTACTGTATCCCTTGGAACTTCCCATTCACGATGAAACACAGAAATTTCATCGGAAATAAATATAAGAGACACAATGCCGACTTAAATACAGGAAGATTGAGTCTTCCTACTGTCTATGTTTTGAGCATTTCCTGTGTCACCAGTTATACATTCCGATGCACCTCTGCAGGTTTACTGTATCCCTTGGACCTTCCCATTGACGATGAAACAAGGAAATTGCATCGGAATTAAATATAACAGACACAATGCCGACATAAGTGGAGGAAGACTGAGTCTTCCTAATGTCTATGTTTTGAGCGTTTCCTGTAACACTAGTTTCACATTCCGATGCACCTGTACAGGTTTACTGTATCCCTTGGACCTTCACAGTGACGATGAAACACAGATATTGCATCGGAATTAAATATAAGAGACACAATGCCGACTTAAGTACAGGAAGACTGAGTCTTCCTACTGTCTATGTTTTGAGCGTTTCCTGTGTCATCAGTTTTACTTTCCGATGCAGCTCTGCAGGTTTACTATATCCCTTGGACCTTCCCATTGACGATGAAATACAGAAATTTCATCGGAAATAAATATAAGAGACACAATGCCGACTTAAGTACCGCAAGACTGAGTCTTCCTACTGTCTATGATTTGAGCGTTTCCTGTGTCATCAGTTTTACATTCCGATGCATCTCTGCAGGTTTACTGTATCCCTTGGACCTTCCCATTGACGATGAAATAGAGAAATTGCATCGGAATTAAATATAAGAGACACAGTGCCGACTTAAGTACAGGAAGACTGAGTCTTCCTACTGTCTATGTTTTGAGCGTTTCCTGTGTCACTAGTTTTACATTCCGATGCACTTCTGCAGGTTTACTGTATCCCTTGGACCTACCCATTGACGACGAAACACAGAAATTGCATCGGAATTAAATATAAGAGACACAATGCCGACTTAAAAACAGGAAGACTGAGTCTTCCTACTCTCTATGTTTTGAGCGTTTCCTGTGTCACCAGTTTTACATTCTGATGCACCTCTGCAGTTTTACTGTATCCCTTGGACCTTCCCATTGACGATGAAACACAGAAATTGCATCGGAATTAAATATAAGCGACACAATGCCGACTTAAGTACAGGAAGGCTGAGTCTTCCTACTGTCTATAATTTGAGCGTTTCCTGTATAACCAGTTTTACATTCCGATGCTCCTCTACAGGTTTTCTGTATCCCTTGGACCTTCACAGTGACGATGAAACACAGAAATTGCATCGGAATTAAATATAAGGGACACAATGCCGACTTAAGTACAAGAAAACAGTCTTCTTACAGTCAATGTTTTGAGCGTTTCCTGTGTCACCAGTTTTACATTCCGATGCACCTCTGCCGGTTTACTGTATCCCTTGGACCTTCCCATTGGCGATGAAACACACAAATTGCATCGAATTTAAATATAAGAGACACCAAGCCGACTTAAGTACAGGAAGACTGAGTCTTCCTACTATCTATGATTTGAGCGTTTCCTGTGTCACCAGTTTTACATTCCGATTCACCTTTGCACGTTTACTGTATCCATTGGACCTTCCCATTGACGATGAAAAACAGAAATTGCATCGTAATTGAATATAAGAGACACAATGCCGACTTAAGTACAGGAAGACTAAGTCTTCCTACTGTCTATGTTTTGAGCGTTTCCTGTGTCGTCAGTTTTACTTTCCGATGCACCTCTGCTGGTTTACTGTATCCCTTGGAACTTCCCATTCACGATGAAACACAGAAATTTCATCGGAAATAAATATAAGAGACACAATGCCGACTTAAATACAGGAAGATTGAGTCTTCCTACTGTCTATGTTTTGAGCATTTCCTGTGTCACCAGTTATACATTCCGATGCACCTCTGCAGGTTTACGGTATCCCTTGGACCTTCCCATTGACGATGAAACAAGGAAATTGCATCGGAATTAAATATAACAGACACAATGCCGACATAAGTGGAGGAAGACTGAGTCTTCCTAATGTCTATGTTTTGAGCGTTTCCTGTAACACTAGTTTCACATTCCGATGCACCTGTACAGGTTTACTGTATCCCTTGGACCTTCACAGTGACGATGAAACACAGAAATTGCATCGGAATTAAATATAAGAGACACAATGCCGACTTAAGTACAGGAAGACTGAGTCTTCCTACTGTCTATGTTTTGAGCGTTTCCTGTGTCATCAGTTTTACTTTCCGATGCAGCTCTGCAGGTTTACTATATCCCTTGGACCTTCCCATTGACAATGAAATACAGAAATTTCATCGGAAATAAATATAAGAGACACAATGCCGACTTAAGTACCGCAAGACTGAGTCTTCCTACTGTCTATGATTTGAGCGTTTCCTGTGTCATCAGTTTTACATTCCGATGCATCTCTGCAGGTTTACTGTATCCCTTGGACCTTCCCATTGACGATGAAATAGAGAAATTGCATCGGAATTAAATATAAGAGACACAGTGCCGACTTAAGTACAGGAAGACTGAGTCTTCCTACTGTCTATGTTTTGAGCGTTTCCTGTGTCACTAGTTTTACATTCCGATGCACTTCTGCAGGTTTACTGTATCCCTTGGACCTACCCATTGACGACGAAACACAGAAATTGCATCGGAATTAAATATAAGAGACACAATGCCGACTTAAAAACAGGAAGACTGAGTCTTCCTACTCTCTATGTTTTGAGCGTTTCCTGTGTCACCAGTTTTACATTCTGATGCACCTCTGCAGTTTTACTGTATCCCTTGGACCTTCCCATTGACGATGAAACACAGAAATTGCATCGGAATTAAATATAAGAGACACAATGCCAACTTAAGTACAGGAAGACTGAGTCTTCCTACTGTCTGTAATTTGAGCGTTTCGTGTGTCACCAGTTTTACATTCCGATGCACCTCTGCAGGTTTACTGTATCCCTTGGACCTTCCCATTGACGATGAAACACAGAAATTGCATCGGAATTATATATAAGAGACACAATGCCTATTTAAGTACAGGAAGACTGAGTCTTCCTACTGTCTATGTTTTGAGCGTTTCCTGTGTCACCAGTTTTACATTTCGATACACCTCTACAGGTTTACTGTATCCCTTGGACCTTCACAGTGACGATGAAACACAGAAATTGAATCGGAATTAAATATAAGAGACACAATGCCGACTTAAGTACAGGAAGACTAAGTCTTCCTACTGTCTATGTTTTGAGCGCTTCCTGTGTCATCAGTTTTACTTTCCGATGCACCGCTGCAGGTTTACTATATCCATTGGACCTTCCCATTCCCGATGAAACACAGAAATTTCATCGGAAATAAATATAAGAGACACAATGCCGACTTGAGTATAGGAAGACTGAGTCTTCCTACTGTCTATGTTTTGAGCGTTTCCTGTGTCACCAGATTTACATTCTGATGCACCTCTGCAGGTCTTCTGTATCCATTGGACCTTCCCATTGACGATGAAACACAGAAATTACATCGGAATTAAATATAAGAAACACAATGCCGACTTAAGTACAGGAAGACTGAGTCTTCCTACTGTCTATGTTTTGAGCGTTTCCTGTGTCACTAGTTTTACATTCCGATGCACCTCTGCAGGTTTACTGTATCCCTTGGACCTTCCATTGACGATGAAACACAGAAATTGCATCGGAATTACATATATGAGACACAATGCCGACTTAAGTACAGGAAGACTGAGTCTTCCTACTCTCTATGTTTTGAGCGTTTCCTGTGTCACCAGTTTCACTTTCCGATGCACCTCTGCAAGTTTACTATATCCCTTGGACCTTCCCATTCACGATGAAACACAGAAATTTCATCGGAAATAAATATAAGTGACACAATGCCGACTTAAGTATAGGAAGACTGAGTCTTCCTACTGTCTATGTTTTGAGCGTTTCCTGTGTCACCAGATTTACATTCTGATGCAGCTCTCCAGGTCTTCTGTATCCATTGGACCTTCCCATTGACGATGAAACACAGAAATTGCATCGGAATTAAATATAAGAGACACAATGCCGACATAAGTACAGGAAGACTGAGTCTTCCAACTGTCTATGTTTTGAGAGTTTCCTGTGTCATCAGTTTTACTTTCCGATGCACCGCTGCAGGTTTACTATATCAGTTTTACATTCCGATGCACCTCTGCAGGTTTACTGTATCCATTGGACCTTCCCATTGACGATGAAAAACAGAAATTGCATCGGAAATAAATTTAAGAGACACAATGCCGACTTAAGTACTTGAAGACTAAGTCTTCCTACTGTCTATGTTTTGAGCGTTTCCTGTGTCACCAGTTTTACACTCCGATGCACCTCTGCAGGTTTACTGTATCCACTGGACCTTCCCATTGACGATGAAACACAGACATTGCATTGGAATTAATATAAGAGACACAATGCCGACTTAATAAGAGAAAGACTGAGTCTTCCTACTGTCTATGATTTGAGCGTTTCCTGTGTCACCAGTTTTACACTCCGATGCAACTCTGCAGGTTTACTGTGTCCCTTGGACCTTCCCATTGACGATGAAACACAGAAATTGCATCGGAATTAAATATAAGAGACACAATGCCGACTTAAGTACAGGAAGACCGAGTCTTCCTACTGTCTATGTTTTGAGCGTTTCCTGTGTCACTAGTTATACATTCCGATGCACCTCTGCAGGTTTACTGTATACCTTGGACCTTCCCTTTCACGATGAAACACAGAAATTGCATCGGAATTAAATAAAAGAGACACAATGCCGACTTAAGTACAGGAAGACTGAGTTTTCCTACTGGCTATGTTTTGAGCGTTTCCTGTGTCACCAGTTTTACACTCCGATGCACTTCTGCAGGTTTACCGTATCCCTTGGACCTTCCCATTCACGACGAAACACAGAAATTTAATCGGAATTAAATATAAGAGACACAATGCCGACTTAAGTACAAGAAGACTGAGTCTTCCTACTGTCTATGCTTTTAACGTTTCCTGTGTCACTAGTTTTATATTCCGATGCACCTCTGCAGGCTTACTGTATCCCTTGGACATTCCCATTGACGATGAAACACAGAAATTGCATCGGAATTAAATATAAGCGACAAAATGCCGACTTAAGTACAGGAAGGCTGAGTCTTCCTACTGTCTATAATTTGAGCGTTTCCTGTATAACCAGTTTTACATTCCGATGCTCCTCTACAGGTTTTCTGTATCCCTTGGACCTTCACAGTGACGATGAAACACAGAAATTGCATCGGAATGAAATATAAGAGACACAATGCCGACTTAAGTACAAGAAAACAGTCTTCTTACAGTCAATGCTTTGAGCGTTTACTGTGTCACCAGTTTTACATTCCGATGCACCCCTGCACGTTCACTGTATCCCTTGGACCTTCCCATTGGCGATGAAACACACAAATTGCATCGAATTTAAATATAAGAGACACCATGCAGACTTAAGTACAGGAAGACTGAGACTTCCTACTGTCTATGTTTTGAGCGTTTCCTGTGTCACCAGTTTTACATTCCGATTCACCTTTGCAGGTTTACTATATCCCTTGGACCTTCCCATTCACGATGAAACACAGAAATTTCATCGGAAATAAATATAAGAGACACAATGCCGACTTAAATACAGGAAGATTGAGTCTTCCTACTGTCTATGTTTTGAGCGTTTCCTGTGTCACCAGTTATGCATTCCGATGCACATCTGCAGGTTTACTGTATCCCTTGGACATTCCCATTGACGATGAAACACAGAAATTTCATCGGAATTAAATATAAGAGACACAATGCCGTCTTAAGTGTAGGAAGACTGAGTCTTCCTACTGTGTATAATTTGAGCGTTTCCTGTAACACTAGTTTCACATTCCGATGCAGCTCTGTAGGTTTACTGTATCCCTTGGACCTTCCCATTGACGATGAAACACAGAAATTGCATCGGAATTAAATATAAGAGACACAATTCCGATTTAAGTACAGGAAGACTGAGTCTTCTACTGTCAATGTTTTGAGCGTTTCCTGTGTCACTAGTTTTGCATTCTGATGCACCTTTGCAGGTTTACTGTATCCCATGGACCTTCCCATTGACGATGAAACACAGAAATTGCATCGGAATTAAATATAAGAGACACAATGCCGACTTAAGTACAGGAAGACTGAGACTTCCTACTGTCTATAATTTGAGCGTTTCCTGTGTCACCAGTTTTACATTCCGATGCACCTGTACAGGTTTACTGTATCCCTTGGACCTTCACAGTGACGATGAAACACAGAAATTGCATCGGAATTAAATATAAGAGACACAATGCCGACTTAAGTACAGGAAGACTGATTCTTCCTACTGTCTATGTTTTGAGCGTTTCCTGTGTCATCAGTTTTACTTTCCGATGCAGCTTTGCAGGTTTACTATATCCCTTGGACCTTCCCATTCACGATGAAACACAGAAATTTCATCGGAAATAAATATAAGAGACACAATGCCGACTTAAGTACAGCAAGACTGAGTCTTCCTACTGTCTATGATTTGAGCGTTTCCTGTGACATCAGTTTTACATTCCGATGCATCTCTGCAGGTTTACTGCATCCCTTGGACCTTCCCATTGACGATGAAACACAGAAATTGCATCGGAATTAAATATAAGAGACCCAGTGCCGACTTAAGAACAGGAAGACTGAGTCTTCCTACTGTCTATGTTTTGAGCGTTTCCTGTGTCACTAGTTTTACATTCCGATGCACCACTGCAGGTTTACTGTATCCCTTGGACCTACCCATTGACGATGAAACACAGAAATTTCTTCGGAATTAAATATAAGAGACACAATGCCGACTTAAAAACAGGAAGACTGAGTCTTCCTACTCTCTATGTTTTGAGCGTTTCGTGTGTCACCAGTTTTACATTCTGATGCACTTCTGCAGTTTTACTGTATCCCTTGGACCTTCCCATTGACGATGAAACACAGAAATTGCATCGGAATTAAATATAAGAGACACAATGCCGACTTAAGTACAGGAAGACTGAGTATTCCTACTGTCTGTAATTTGAGTGTTTCGTGTGTCTCCAGTTTTACATTCCGATGCACCTCTACAGGTTTACTGTATCCCTTGGACCTTCACAGGGACGATGAAACACAGAAATTGCATCGGAATTAAATATAAGAGACACAATGCCGACTTAAGTACAGGAAGACCAAGTCTTCCTACTGTCTATGTTTTGAGCGTTTCCTGTGTCATGCGTTTTACTTTCCGATGCACCTCCGCAGGTTTACTATATCGCTTGGACCTTCCCATTCACGATGAAACACAGAAATTTCATCGGAAATAAATATAAGAGACACAATGCCGAATTAAGTATAGGAAGACTGAGTCTACCTGCTGTCTATGTTTTGAGCGTTTCCTGTGTCACCAGTTTTACGTTCCGATGCACCTCTGCAGGTTTACTGTATCCCTTGGACCTTCCCATTGACGATGAAACACAGAAATTGCATCGGAATTATATATAAGAGACACAATGCCGATTTAAGTACTGGAAGACTGAGTCTTCCTACTGTCTATGTTTTGAGCGTTTCCTGTGTCACCAGTTTTACATTTCGATACACCTCTACAGGTTTACTGTATCCCTTGGACCTTCACAGTGACGATGAAACACAGAAATTGAATCGGAATTAAATATAAGAGACACAATGCCGACTTAAGTACAGGAAGACTAAGTCTTCCTACTGTCTATGTTTTGAGCGTTTCCTGTGTCATCAGTTTTACTTTCCGATGCACCGCTGCAGGTTTACTATATCCCTTGGACCTTCCCATTCACGATGAAACACAGAAAATTCATCGGAAATAAATATAAGAGACACAATGCCGACTTTAGTATTGGAAGACTGAGTCTTCCTACTGTCTATGATTTGAGCGTTTCCTGTGTCACCGGTTTTTCATTCCGATGCACCTCTGCAGGTTTCCTGTATCCCTTGGACCATCCCATTGACGATGAAACACAGAAATTGCATCGAAATTAAATATAAGAGACACAATGCCGACTTAAGTACAAGAAAACAGTCTTCGTACGGTCAATGTTTGAGCGGTTCCTGTGTCACCAGTTTTACATTCCGATGCACCTCTGCCTGTTTATTGTATCCCTTGGACCTTCCCATTGGCGATGAAACACAGAAATTGCATCGGAATTAAATATAAGACACACAATGCCGACATAAGTACAGGAAGACTGAGTCTTCCTACTGTCTATGTTTTGAGAGTTTCCTGTGTCACCAGATTTACATTCTGATGCACCTCTGCAGGTCTTCTGTATCCATTGGACCTTCCCATTGACGATGAAACACAGAAATTGCATCGGAATTAAATATAAGAGACACAATGCCGACTTAAGTACAGGAAGACTGAGTCTTCCTACTGTCTATGTTTTAAGCGTTTCCTGTGTCACCAGTTTTACATTCTGATGCACCTCTGCAGGTTTTCTGTATCCATTGGACCTTCCCATTGACGATGAAACACAGAAATTGCATCGGAATTAAATATAAGAGACACAATGCCGACTTAAGTACGGGAAGACTGAGTCTTCCTACTGTCTATGATTTGAGCGTTTCCTGTGTCATCAGTTTTACTTTCCGATGCACCTCTGCAGGTATACTATATCCCTTGGACATTCCCATTCACGATGAAACACTGAAATTTCATCGGAAATAAATATAAGAGACACAATGCCGACTTAAGTACAGGAGGACTGAGTCTTCCTACTGACTATGTTTTGAGCGTTTCCTGTGTCACCAGTTTTACATTTCGATACACCTCTACAGGTTTACTGTATCCCTTGGACCTTCACAGTGACGATGAAACACAGAAATTGAATCGGAATTAAATATAAGAGACACAATGCCGACTTAAGTACAGGAAGACTAAGTCTTCCTACTGTCTATGTTTTGAGCGTTTCCTGTGTCATCAGTTTTACTTTCCGATGCACCGCTGCAGGTTTACTATATCCCTTGGACCTTCCCATTCACGATGAAACACAGAAAATTCATCGGAAATAAATATAAGAGACACAATGCCGACTTTAGTATTGGAAGACTGAGTCTTCCTACTGTCTATGATTTGAGCGTTTCCTGTGTCACCAGTTTTTCATTCCGATGCACCTCTGCAGGTTTCCTGTATCCCTTGGACCATCCCATTGACGATGAAACACAGAAATTGCATCGAAATTAAATATAAGAGACACAATGCCGACTTAAGTACAAGAAAACAGTCTTCGTACGGTCAATGTTTGAGCGGTTCCTGTGTCACCAGTTTTACATTCCGATGCACCTCTGCCTGTTTATTGTATCCCTTGGACCTTCCCATTGGCGATGAAACACAGAAATTGCATCGGAATTAAATATAAGACACACAATGCCGACATAAGTACAGGAAGACTGAGTCTTCCTACTGTCTATGTTTTGAGAGTTTCCTGTGTCACCAGATTTACATTCTGATGCACCTCTGCAGGTCTTCTGTATCCATTGGACCTTCCCATTGACGATGAAACACAGAAATTGCATCGGAATTAAATATAAGAGACACAATGCCGACTTAAGTACAGGAAGACTGAGTCTTCCTACTGTCTATGTTTTAAGCGTTTCCTGTGTCACCAGTTTTACATTCTGATGCACCTCTGCAGGTTTTCTGTATCCATTGGACCTTCCCATTGACGATGAAACACAGAAATTGCATCGGAATTAAATATAAGAGACACAATGCCGACTTAAGTACGGGAAGACTGAGTCTTCCTACTGTCTATGATTTGAGCGTTTCCTGTGTCATCAGTTTTACTTTCCGTGGCACCGCTGCAGGTTTACTATATCAGTTTTACATTCCGATGCACCTCTGTAGGTTTACTGTATCCATTGGACCTTCCCATTGTCGATGAAAAAAAGAAATGGCATCGGAATTAAATTTAAGAGACACAATGCCGACTTAAGTACTTGAAGACTAAGTCTTCCTACTGTCGATGTTTTGAGCGTTTCCTGTGTCATCAGTTTTACTTTCCGATGCACCTCTGCAGGTATACTATATCCCTTGGACATTCCCATTCACGATGAAACACTGAAATTTCATCGGAAATAAATATAAGAGACACAATGCCGACTTAAGTACAGGAGGACTGAGTCTTCCTACTGACTATGTTTTGAGCGTTTCCTGCGTCACCAGTTTTACACTCCGATGCACCTCTGCAGGTTTACTGTATCCCTTGGATCTTCCCATTCACGATGAAACACAGAAATTGAATCGGAATTAAATATAAGAGACACAATGCCGACTTAAGTACAGGAAGACAGAGTCTTCCTACTGTCAATGTTTTGAGCGATTCCTGTGTCACTAGTTTTACATTCTGATGCACCTCTGCAGGTTTACTGTATCCCTTGGACCTTCCCATTGACGATGAAACACAGGAATCGCATCTGAATTAAATTTATGAGACACAATGCCGACTTAAGTACAGGAAGACTGAGTCTTCCTACTGGCTATGTTTTGAACGTTTCCTGTGTCATCAGTTTTACACTGCGATGCACGTCTGCAGGTTTACTGTATCCATTGGACCTTCCCATTGACGATGAAACACAGACATTGCATTGGAATTAAATATAAGAGACACAATGCCGACTTAATAACAGAAAGACTGAGTCTTCCTACTGTCTATGTTTTGAGCGTTTCCTGTGTCACCAGTTTTACACTCCGATGCACCGCTGCAGGTTTACTGTATCCCTTGGACCTTCCCATTGACGATGAAACACAGAAATTGCATCGGAATTAAATATAAGAGACACAATGCCGACTTAAGTACAGGAAGACCGAGTCTTCCTACTGTCTATGTTTTGAGCGTTTCCTGTGTCACTAGTTATACATTCCAATGCACCTCTGCAGGTTTACTGTATCCCTTGGACCTTAGCATAGACGATGAAACACAGAAATTGCATCGGAATGAAATAAAAGAGACACAATGCCGACTTAAGTACACGAAGACTGAGTCTTCCTACTGGCTATGTTTTGAGCGTTTGCTGTGTCACCAGTTTTACACTCCGATGCACCTCTGCAGGTTTATCGTATCCCTTGGACCTTCACATTCACGATGAAACACAGAAATTGAATCATAATTAAATATAAGAGACACAATGCCGACTTAAGTACAAGAAGACTGAGTCTTCCTACTGTCTATGTTTTTAACGTTTCCTGTGTCACTAGTTTTATATTCCGATGCACCTCTGCAGGTTTACTGTATCCCTTGGACATTCCCATTGACGATGAAACACAGAAATTGCATCGGAATTAAATATGAGCGACACAATGCCGACTTAAGTACAGGAAGGCTGAGTCTTCCTACTGTCTATAATTTGAGCGTTTCGTGTATAACCAGCTTTACATTCCGATGCTCCTCTACAGGTTTTCTGTATCCCTTGGACCTTCACAGTGACGATGAAACACAGAAATTGCATCGGAATTAAATATAAGAGACACAATGCCGACTTAAGTACAAGAAGACAGTCTTCTTACAGTCAATGTTTTGAGCGTTTCCTGTGTCACCAGTTTTACATTCCGATGCACCTCTGCAGGTTTACTGTATCCCTTGGACCTTCCCATTGGCGATGAAACACACAAATTGCATCGAATTTAAATATAAGAGACACCATGCCGACTTAAGAACAGGAAGACTGAGTCTTCCTACTTTTTATGTTTTGAGCGTTTCCTGTGTCACCAGTTTTATATTCCGATTCACCTTTGCAGGTTTACTGTATCCATTGGACCTTCCCATTAACGATGAAAACAGAAATTGCATCGTAATTGAATATAAGAGATACAATGCCGACTTAAGTACAGGATGACTAAGTCTTCCTACTGTCTATGTTTTAAGCGTTTCCTGTGTCATCAGTTTTACTTTCCGATGCACCTCTGCAGGTTTACTATATCCCTTGGACCTTCCCATTCACGATGAAACACAGAAATTTCATCGGAAATAAATATAAGAGACACAATGCCGACTTAAATACAGGAAGATTGAGTCTTCCTACTGTCTGTGTTTTGAGCGTTTTCTGTGTCACCAGTTATACATTCCGATGCACCTCTGCAGGTTTACTGTATCCCTTGGACCTTCCCATTGACGATGAAACACAGAAATTGCATCGGAATTAAATATAAGGGACACAATGCCGACTTAAGTACAGGAAGACTGAGTCTTCCTACTGTCAATGTTTTGAGCATTTCCTGTGTCACTAGTTTTACATTCTGATGCACCTTTGCAGGTTTACTGTATCCCATGGACCTTCCCATTGACGATGAAACACAGATATTGCATCGGAATAAATATAAGAGACACAATGCCGACTTAAGTACAGGAAGACTGAGACTTCCTACTGTCTATAATTTGAGCGTTTCCTGTGTCACCAGTTTTACATTCCGATGCACCTGTACAGGTTTACTGTATCCCTTGGACCTTCACAGTGACGATGAAACACAGAAATTGCATCGGAATTAAAAATAAGAGACACAATGCCGACTTAAGTACAGGAAGAATGAGTCTTCCTACTGTCTATGTTTTGAGCGTTTCCTGTGTCATCAGTTTTACTTTCCGATGCAGCTCTGCAGGTTTACTATATCCCTTGGACCTTCCCATTGACGATGAAACTCAGAAATTTCATCGGAAATAAATATAAGAGACACAATGCCGACTTAAGTACAGCAAGACTGAGTCTTCCTACTGTCTATGATTTGAGCGTTTCCTGTGTCATCAGTTTTACATTCCGATGCATCTCTGCAGGTTTACTGTATCCCTTGGACCTTCCCATTGACGATGAAACACAGAAATTGCATCGGAATTAAATATAAGAGACACAGTGCCGACTTAAGTACAGGAAGACTGAGTCTTCCTACTGTCTATGTTTTGAGCGATTCCTGTGTCAGTAGTTTTACATTCCGATGCACCTCTGCAGGTTTACTGTATCCCTTGGACCTACCCATTGACGATGAAACACAGAAATTGCATCGGAATTAAATATAAGAGACACAATGCCGACTTAAAAACAGGAAGACTGAGTCTTCCTACTCTCTATGTTTTGAGCGTTTCCTGTGTCACCAGTTTTACATTCTGATGCACCTCTGCAGTTTTACTGTATCCCTTGGACCTTCGCATTGACGATGAAACACAGAAATTGCATCGGAATTAAATATAAGAGACACAATGCCGACTTAAGTACAGGAAGACTGAGTCTTCCTACTGTCTGTAATTTGAGCGTTTCGTGTGTCACCAGTTTTACATTCCGATGCACCTCTACAGGTTTACTGTATCCCTTGGACCTTCACAGTGACGATGAAACACAGAAATTGCATCGGAATTAAATATAAGAGACACAATGCCGACTTAAGTACAGGAAGACTAAGTCTTCCTACTGTCTATGTTTTGAGCGTGTCCTGTGTCATGCGTTTTACTTTCCGATGCACCTCCGCAGGTTTACTATATCCCTTGGACCTTCCCATTCACGATGAAACACAGAAATTTCATCGGAAATAAATATAAGAGACACAATGCCGAATTAAGTATAGGAAGACTGAGTCTTCCTGCTGTCTATGATTTGAGCGTTTCCTGTGTCACCAGTTTTACATTCCGATGCACCTCTGCAGGTTTATTGTATCCCTTGGACCTTCCCATTGACGATGAAACACAGAAATTGCATCGGAATTAAATATAAGAGACACAATGCCGACTTAAGTACAGGGAGACTGAGTCTTCCTACTGTCTATAATTTGAGCGTTTCCCGTGTCACCAGTTTTACATTCTGATGCACCTCTGCAGGTTTTCTGTATCCATTGGACCTTCCCATTGACGATGAAACACAGAAATTGCATCGCAATTAAATATAAGAGACACAATGCCGACTTAAGTACAGGAAGACTGAGTCTTCCTACTGTCTATGTTTTTAACGTTTCCTGTGACACTAGTTTCATATTCCGATGCACCTCTGCAGGTTTACTGTATCCCTTGGACATTCCCATTGACGATGAAACACAGAAATTGCATCGGAATTAAATATAAGCGACACAATGCCGACTTAAGTACAGGAAGGCTGAGTCTTCCTACTGTCTATAATTTGAGCGTCTTGTGTATAACCAGTTTTACATTCCGATGCTCCTCTACAGGTTTTCTGTATCCCTTGGACCTTCACAGTGACGATGAAACATAGAAATTGCATCGGAATTAAATATAAGAGACACAATGCCTACTTAAGTACAAGAAGACAGTCTTCTTACAGTCAATGTTTTGAGCGTTTCCTGTGTCAACAGTTTTACATTCCGATGCACCTCTGCAGGTTTACTGTATCCCTTGGACCTTCCCATTGGCGATGAAACACACAAATTGCATTGAATTTAAATATAAGAGACACCATGCCGACTTAAGTACAGGAAGACTGAGTCTTCCTACTGTCTATGTTTTGAGCGTTTCCTGTGTCACCAGTTTTACATTCCGATTCACCTTTGCAGGTTTACTGTATCCATTGGACCTTCCCATTAACGATGAAAAACAGAAATTGCATCGTAATTGAATATAAGAGACACAATGCCGACTTAAGTACAGGAAGACTAAGTCTTCCTACTGTCTATGTTTTGAGCGTGTCCTGTGTCATGCGTTTTACTTTCCGATGCACCTCCGCAGGTTTACTATATCCCTTGGACCTTCCCATTCACGATGAAACACAGAAATTTCATCGGAAATAAATATAAGAGACACAATGCCGACTTATGTACAGCAAGACTGAGTCTTCCTACTGTCTATGATTTGAGCGTTTCCTGTGTCATCAGTTTTACACTCCGATGCATCTCTGCAGGTTTACTGTATCCCTTGGACCTTCCCATTGACGATGAAACAAAGAAATTGCATCGGAATTAAATATAAGAGACACATTGCCGACTTAAGTACAGGAAGAATGAGTCTTCCTACTGTCTATGTTTTGAGCGTTTCCTGTGTCACCAGTTTTACATTCCGATGCACCTCTGCAGGTTTACTGTATCCGTTGGACCTACCCATTGACGATGAAACACAGAAATTGCATCGGAATTAAATATAAGACACACAATGCCAAATTAAAAACAGGAAGACTGAGTCTTCCTACTCTCTATGTTTTGAGCGTTTCCTGTGTCACCAGTTTTACATTCTGATGCACCTCTGCAGTTTTACTGTATCCCTTGGACCTTCGCATTGACGATGAAACACAGAAATTGCATCGGGATTAAATATAAGAGACACAATGCCGACTTAAGTACAGGAAGACTGAGTCTTCCTACTGTCTGTAATTTGAGCGTTTCGTGTGTCACCAGTTTTACATTCCGATGCACCTCTACAGGTTTACTGTATCCCTTGGACCTTCACAGTGACAATGAAACACAGAAATTGCATCGGAATTAAATATAAGAGACACAATGCCGACTTAAGTACAGGAAGACTAAGTCTTCCTACTGTCTATGTTTTGAGCGTGTCCTGTGTCATGCGTTTTACTTTCCGATGCACCTCCGCAGGTTTACTATATCCCTTGGACCTTCCCATTCACGATGAAACACAGAAATTTCATCGGAAATAAATATAAGAGACACAATACCGAATTAAGTATAGGAAGACTGAGTCTTCCTGCTGTCTATGTTTTGAGCGTTTCCTGTGTCACCAGTTTTACATTCCGATGCACCTCTGCAGTTTTATTGTATCCCTTGGAGCTTCCCATTGACGATGAAACACAGAAATTGCATCGGAATTAAATATAAGAGACACAATGCCGACTTAAGTACAGGAAGACTGAGTCTTCCTAATCTCTATGTTTTGAGCGTTTCCTGTGTCACTAGTTTTACATTCCGATGCACCTCTGCAGGTTTCCTGTATCCCTTGGACCTTCCCATTGACGATGAAACACAGAAATTGCATTGAAATGAAATATATGAGACACAATGACGACTTAAGTACAAGAAAACAGTCTTCTACGGTCAATGTTTGAGCGTTTCCTGTGTCACCAGTTCTACATTCCGATGCACCTCTGCCGGTTTGCTGTGTCCCTTGGACCTTCCCATTGACGATGAAACACAGAAATTGCATCGGAATTAAATTTAAGAGACACAATGCCGACTTAAGTACAGGGAGACTGGGTCTTCCTACTGTCTATAATTTGAGCGTTTCCTGTGTCACCAGTTTTACATTCTGATGCACCTCTGCAGGTTTTCTGTATCCATTGGACCTTCCCATTGACGATGAAACACAGAAATTGCATCGGAATTAAATATAAGAGACACAATGCCGACTTAAGTACAGGAAGGCTGAGTCTTCCTACTGTCTATAATTTGAGCGTTTTGTGTATAACCAAATTTACATTCCGATGCTCCTCTACAGGTTTTCTGTATCCCTTGGACCTTCACAGTGACGATGAAACACAGAAATTGCATCGGAATTAAATGTAAGAGACACAATGCCTACTTAAGTACAAGAAGACAGTCTTCTTACAGTCAATGTTTTGAGCGTTTCCTGTGTCAACAGTTTTACATTCCGATGCACCTCTGCAGGTTTACCGTATCCCTTGGACCTTCCCATTGGCGATGAAACACACAAATTGCATCGAATTTAAATATAAGAGACACCATGCCAACTTAAGTACAGGAAGACTGAGTCTTCCTACTGTCTATGTTTTGAGCGTTTCCTGTGTCACCAGTTTTACATTCCGATTCACCTTTGCAGGTTTACTGTATCCATTGGACCTTCCCATTAACGATGAAAAACAGAAATTGCATCGTAATTGAATATAAGAGACACAATGCCGACTTAAGTACAGGAAGACTAAGTCTTCCTACTGTCTATGTTTTAAGCGTTTCCTGTGTCATCAGTTTTACTTTCCGATGCACCTCTGCAGGTTTACTATATCCCTTGGACCTTCCCATTGACGATGAAACACAGAAATTTCATCGGAAATAAATATAAGAGACACAATGCCGACTTAAGTACAGCAAGACTGAGTCTTCCTACTGTCTATGATTTGAGCGTTTCCTGTGTCATCAGTTTTACATTCCGATGCATCTCTGCAGGTTTACTGTATCCCTTGGTCCCTCCCATTGACGATGAAACACATAAATTGCATCGGAATTAAATATAAGAGACACAGTGCCGACTTACGTACAGGAAGACTGAGTCTTCCTACTGTCTATGTTTTGAGCGTTTCCTGTGTCACTAGTTTTACATACTGATGCACCTCTGCAGGTTTACTGTATCCCTTGGACCTACCCATTGACGATGAAACACAGAAATTGCATCGGAATTAAATATAAGAGACACAATGCCGACTTAAAAACAGGAAGACTGAGTCTTCCTACTGTCTATGTTTTGAGCGTTTCCTGTGTCACTAGTTTTACATACTGATGCACCTCTGCAGGTTTTCTGTATCCCTTGGACCTACCCATTGACGATGAAACACAGAAATTGCATCGAAATGAAATATATGAGACACAATGACGACTTAAGTACAAGAAAACAGTCTTCTACGGTCAATGTTTGAGCGTTTCCTGTGTCACCAGTTCTACATTCCGATGCACCTCTGCCGGTTTGCTGTATCCCTTGGACCTTCCCATTGTCGATGAAACACAGAAATCGCATCGGAATTAAATATAAGAGACACAACGCCGACTTAAGTACAGGAAGACTGAGTCTTCCTACTGTCTATGTTTTGAGCGTTTCCTGTGTCACCAGTTTTACATTCTGATGAACCTCTGCAGGTTTTCTGTATCCATTGGACCTTCCCATTGACGATGAAACACAGAAATTGCATCGGAATTAAATTTAAGAGACACAATGCCGACTTAAGTACAGGGAGACTGAGTCTTCCTACTGTCTATAATTTGAGCGTTTCCTGAGTCACCAGTTTTACATTCTGATGCACCTCTGAAGGTTTTCTGTATCCATTGGACCGTCCCATTGACGATGAAACACAGAAATCGCATCGGAATTAAATATAAGAGACACAATGCCGACTTAAGTACAGGAAGACTGAGTCTTCCTACTGTCTATGTTTTAACGTTTCCTGTGTCACTAGTTTTATATTCCGATGCACCTCTGCAGGTTTACTGTATCCCTTGGACATTCCCATTGACGATGAAACACAGAAATTACATCGGAATTAAATATAAGCGACACAATGCCGACTTAAGTACAGGAAGGCTGAGTCTTCCTACTGTCTATAATTTGAGCGTTTTGTGTATAACCAGTTTTACATTCCGATGCTCCTCTACAGGTTTTCTGTATCCCTTGGACCTTCACAGTGACGATGAAACACAGAAATTGCATCGGAGTTAAATATAAGAGACACAATGCCTACTTAAGTACAAGAAGACAGTCTTCTTACAGTCAATGTTTTGAGCGTTTCCTGTGTCACCAGTTTTACATTCCGATGCACCTCTGCAGGTTTACTGTATCCCTTGGACCTTCCCATTGGCGATGAAACACACAAATTGCATCGAATTTAAATATAAGAGACACCATGCCGACTTAAGTACAGGAAGACTGAGTCTTCCTACTGTCTATGTTTTGAGCGTTTCCTGTGTCATCAGTTTTACTTTCCGATGCAGCTCTGCAGGTTTACTATATCCCTTGGACCTTCCCATTGACGATGAAACACAGAAATTTCTTTGGAAATAAATATAAGAGACACAATACCGACTTAAGTACAGCAAGACTGAGTCTTCCTACTGTCTATGATTTCAGCGTTTCCTGTGTCATCAGTTTTACATTCCGATGCATCTCTGCAGGTTTACTGTATCCCTTGGACCTTCGCATTGACGATGAAACACAGAAATTGCATCGGAATTAAATATAAGAGACACAATGCCGACTTAAGTACAGGAAGACTGAGTCTTCCTACTGTCTATGTTTTGAGCGTATCCTGTGTCACCAGTTTTACACTCCGATGCAGCTCTGCAGGTTTACTGTATCCCTTGGACCTTCCCATTGACGATGAAACACAGAAATTGCATCGGAATTAAATATAAGAGGCACAATGCCGACTTCAGTACAGGATGACCTAGTCTTCCTACTGTCTATGTTTTGAGCGTTTTCTGTGTCACTAGTTATACATTCCGATGCACCTCTACAGGTTTACTGTATCCCTTGGACCTTCACATTGACGATGAAACACAGAAATTGCATCGGAATTAAATATAAGAGACACAATGCCGACTTAAGTACAGGAAGACTGAGTCTTCCTACTGTCTATGTTTTGAGCGTTTCCTGTGTCACCAGTTTTACATTCTGATGAACCTCTGCAGGTTTTCTGTATCCATTGGACCTTCCCTTTGACGATGAAACACAGAAATTGCATCGGAATTAAATTTAAGAGACACAATGCCGACTTAAGTACAGGAAGACTGAGTCTTCCTACTGTCTATAATTTGAGCGTTTCCTGTGTCACCAGTTTTACATTCTGATGCACCGCTGCAGGTTTTCTGTATCCATTGGACCTTCCCATTGACGATGAAACACAGAAATTGCATCGGAATTAAATATAAGAGACACAATGCCGACTTAAGTACAGGAAGACTGAGTCTTCCTACTGTCTATGTTTTGAGCGTTTCCTGTGTCACCAGTTTTACACTCCGATGCAGCTCTGCAGGTTTACTGTATCCCTTGGACCTACCCATTGACGATGAAACACAGAAATTGCATCGGAATTAAATATAAGAGACACAATGCCGACTTAAGTACAGGAAGACTGAGTCTTCCTACTGTCTATGTTTTGAGCGTTTCCTGTGTCACCAGTTTTACATTCTGATGAACCTCTGCAGGTTTTCTGTATCCATTGGACCTTCCCTTTGACGATGAAACACAGAAATTGCATCGGAATTAAATTTAAGAGACACAATGCCGACTTAAGTACAGGAAGACTGAGTCTTCCTACTGTCTATAATTTGAGCGTTTCCTGTGTCACCAGTTTTACATTCTGATGCACCTCTGCAGGTTTTCTGTATCCATTGGACCTTCCCATTGACGATAAAACACAGAAATTGCATCGGAATTAAATATAAGAGACACAATGCCGACTTAAGTACAGGAAGACTGAGTCTTCCTACTGTCTATGTTTTGAGCGTTTCCTGTGTCACCAGTTTTACACTCCGATGCAGCTCTGCAGGTTTACTGTATCCCTTGGACCTTCCCATTGACGATGAAACACAGAAATTGCATCGGAATTAAATATAAGAGACACAATGCCGACTTAAGTACAGGAAGACTGAGTCTTCCTACTGTCTGTAATTTGAGCGTTTCGTGTGTCACCAGTTTTACATTCCGATGCACCTCTACAGGTTTACTGTATCCCTTGGACCTTCACAGTGACGATGAAACACAGAAATTGCATCGGAATTAAATATAAGAGACACAATGCCGACTTAAGTACAGGAAGACCAAGTCTTCCTACTGTCTATGTTTTGAGCGTTTCCTGTGTCATGCGTTTTACTTTCCCATGCACCTCCGCAGGTTTACTATATCCCTTGGACCTTCCCATTCACGATGAAACACAGAAATTTCACCGGAAATAAATATAAGAGACACAATGCCGAATTAAGTACAGGAAGACTGAGTCTACCTGCTGTCTATGTTTTGAGCGTTTCCTGTGTCACCAGTTTTACATTCCGATGCACCTCTGCAGGTTTACGGTATCCCTTGGACCTTCCCATTGACGATGAAACACAGAAATTACATCGGAATTATATATAAGAGACACAATGCCGACTTTAGTATTGGAAGACTGAGTCTTCCTACTGTCTATGATTTGAGCGTTTCCTGTGTCACCAGTTTTTCATTCCGATGCACCTCTGCAGGTTTCCTGTATCCCTTGGACCTTCACAGTGACGATGAAACACAGAAATCGCATCAGAATTAATTATAAGAGACACAAGGCCGACTTAAGTACAGGAAGACTGAGTCTTCCTACTGTCTATGTTTTGAGCGTTTCCTGTGTCATCAGTTTTACTTTCCGATGCAGCTTTGCAGGTTTACTATATCCCTTGGACCTTCCCATTGACGATGAAACACAGAAATTGCATCGGAATTAAATATAAGAGACACAATGCCGACTTAAGTACGGGAAGACTGAGTCTTCCTACTGTCTATGATTTGAGCGTTTCCTGTGTCATCAGTTTTACTTTCCGATGCACCGCTGCAGGTTTACTATATCAGTTTTACATTCCGATGCACCTCTGCAGGTTTACTGTATCCATTGGACCTTCCCATTGACGATGAAAAAAAGAAATTGCATCGGAATTAAATTTAAGAGACACAATGCCGACTTAAGTACTTGAAGACTAAGTCTTCCTACTGTCTATGTTTTGAGCGTTTCCTGTGTCATCAGTTTTACTTTCCGATGCACCTCTGCAGGTTTACTATATCCCTTGAACATTCCCATTCACGATGAAACACTGAAATTTCATCGGAAATAAATATAAGAGACACAATGCCGACTTAAGTACAGGAAGACTGAGTCTTCCTACTGACTATGTTTTGAGCGTTTCCTGTGTCACCAGTTTTACACTCCGATGCACCTCTGCAGGTTTACTGCATCCCTTGGATCTTCCCATTGACGATGAAACACAGACATTGCATTGGAATTAAATATAAGAGACACAATGCCGACTTAATAACAGAAAGACTGAGTCTTCCTACTGTCTATGTTTTGAGCGTTTCCTGTGTCACCAGTTTTACACTCCGATGCACCTCTGCAGGTTTACTGTATCCCTTGGACCTTCCCATTGACGATGAAACACAGAAATTGCATCGGAATTAAATATAAGAGACACAATGCCGACTTAAGTACAGGAAGACCGAGTCTTCCTACTGTCTATGTTTTGAGCGTTTCCTGTGTCACTAGTTATACATTCCGATGCACCTCTGCAGGTTTACTGTATCCCTTGGACCTTCCCATTGACGATGAAACACAGAAATTGCATCGGAATGAAATAAAAGAGACACAATGCCGACTTAAGTACACGTAGACTGAGTCTTCCTACTGGCTATGTTTTGAGCGTTTCCTGTGTCACCAGTTTTACACTCCGATGCGCCTCTGCAGGTTTATCGTATCCCTTGGATCTTCACATTCACGATGAAACACAGAAATTGAATCGAAATTAAATATAAGAGACACAATGCCGACTTAAGTACAAGAAGACTGAGTCTTCCTACTGTCTATGTTTTTAACGTTTCCTGTGTCACTAGTTTTATATTCCGATGCACCTCTGCAGGTTTACTGTATCCCTTGGACATTCCCATTGACGATGAAACACAGAAATTGCATCGGAATTAAATATAAGCGTCACAATGCCGACTTAAGTACAGGAAGGCTGAGTCTTCCTACTGTCTATAATTTGAGCGTTTCGTGTATAACCAGTTTTACATTCCGATGCTCCTCTACAGGTTTACTGTATCCCTTGGACCTTCACAGTGGCGATGAAACACAGAAATTGCATCGGAATTAAATATAAGAGACACAATGCTGACTTAAGTACAAGAAGAGAGTCTTCTTACAGTCAATGTTTTGAGCGTTTCCTGTGTCACCAGTTTTACATTCCGATGCACCTCTGCAGGTTTACTGTATCCCTTGGACCTTCCCATTGGCGATGAAACACACAAATTGCATCGAATTTAAATATAAGAGACACCATGCCGACATAAGTACAGGAAGACTGAGTCTTCCTACTGTCTATGTTTTGAGCGTTTCCTGTGTCACCAGTTTTACATTCCGATTCACCTTTGCAGGTTTACTGTATCCATTGGACCTTCCCATTAACGATGAAAAACAGAAATTGCATCGTAATTGAATATAAGAGACACAATGCCGACATAAGTACAGGATGACTAAGTCTTCCTACTGTCTATGTTTTAAGCGTTTCCTGTGTCATCAGTTTTACTTTCCGATGCACCTCTGCAGGTTTACTATATCCCTTGGACCTTCCCATTCACGACGAAACACAGAAATTTCATCGGAAATAAATGTAAGAGATACAATGCCGACTTAAATACAGGAAGATTGAGTCTTCCTACTGTCTGTGTTTTGAGCGTTTCCTGTGTCACCAGTTATACATTCCGATGCACCTCTGCAGGTTTACTGTATCCCTTGGACCTTCCCATTGACGATGAAACACAGAAATTGCATCGGAATTAAATATAAGAGACACAATGCCGACTTAAGTACAGGAAGACTGAGTCTTCCTACTGTCAATGTTTTGAGCGTTTCCTGTGTCACTAGTTTTACATTCTGATGCACCTTTGCAGGTTTACTGTATCCCATGGACCTTCCCATTGACGATGAAACACAGTAATTGCATCGGAATAAATATAAGAGACACAATGCCGACTTAAAAACAGGAAGACTGAGTCTTCCCACTCTCTATGTTTTGAGCGTTTCCTGTGTCACCAGTTTTACATTCTGATGCACCTCTGCAGTTTTACTGTATCCCTTGGACCTTCGCATAGACGATGAAACACAGAAATTGCATCGGAATTAAATATAAGAGACACAATGCCGACTTAAGTACAGGAAGACTGAGTCTTCCTACTGTCTGTAATTTGAGCGTTTCGTGTGTCACCAGTTTTACATTCCGATGCACCTCTACAGGTTTACTGTATCCCTTGGACCTTCACAGTGACGATGAAACACAGAAATTGCATCGGAATTAAATATAAGAGACACAATGCCGACTTAAGTACAGGAAGACTAAGTCTTCCTACTGTCTATGTTTTGAGCGTTTCCTGTGTCATGCGTTTTACTTTCCGATGCACCTCCGCAGGTTTACTATATCCCTTGGACCTTCCCATTCACGATGAAACACAGAAATTTCATCGGAAATAAATATAAGAGACACAATGCCGAATTAAGTATAGGAAGACTGAGTCTTCCTGCTGTCTATGATTTGAGCGTTTCCTGTGTCACCAGTTTTACATTCCGATGCACCTCTGCAGGTTTATTGTATCCCTTGGACCTTCCCATTGACGATGAAACACAGAAATTGCATCGGAATTAAATATAAGAGACACAATGCCGACTTAAGTACAGGAAGACTGAGTCTTCCTACTCTCTATGGTTTGTGCGTTTCCTGTGTCACTAGTTTTACATTCCGATGCACCTCTGCAGGTTTCCTGTATCCCTTGGACCTTCGCATTGACGATAAAACACAGAAATTGCATCGAAAAGAAATATATGAGGCACAATGACGACTTAAGTACAAGAAAACAGTCTTCTACGGTCAATGTTTGAGCGTTTCCTGTGTCACCAGTTCTACATTCCGATGCACCTCTGCCGGTTTGCTGTATCCCTTGGACCTTCCCATTGTCGATGAAACACAGAAATCGCATCGGAATTAAATATAAGAGACACAATGCCGACTTAAGTACAGGAAGACTGAGTCTTCCTACTGTCTGTAATTTGAGCGTTTCGTGTGTCACCAGTTTTACATTCCGATGCACCTCTACAGGTTTACTGTATCCCTTGGACCTTCACAGTGACGATGAAACACAGAAATTGCATCGGAATTAAATATAAGAGACACAATGCCGACTTAAGTACAGGAAGATTGAGTCTTCGTATTGTCTATGTTTTGAGCGTTTCCTGTGTCATCAGTTTTACATTCCGATGCAGCTCTGCAGGTTTACTATATCCCTTGGACCTTCCCATTGACGATGAAACACAGAAATTGCATCGGAATTAAATATAAGAGACACAGTGCCGACTTAAGTACAGGAAGACTGAGTCTTCCTACCGTCTATGTTTTGAGCGTTTCCTGTGTCACTAGTTTTACATTCCGATGCACCTCTGCAGGTTTACTGTATCCCTTGGACCTACCCATTGACGATGAAACACAGAAATTGCATCGGAATTAAATATAAGAGACACAATGCCGACTTAAAAACAGGAAGACTGAGTCTTCCTACTCTCTATGTTTTGAGCGTTTCCTGTGTCACCAGTTTTACATTCTGATGCACCTCTGCAGTTTTACTGTATCCCTTGGACCTTCGCATTGACGATGAAACACAGAAATTGTCTCTGAGCACTATGGGACTTAACAGCTATGGTCATCAGTCCCCTAGAACTTAGAACTACTTAAACCTAACTAACCTAAGGACAGCACACAACACCCAGCCATCACGAGGCAGAGAAAATCCCTGACCCCGCCGGGAATCGAACCCGGGAACCCGGGCGAAACACAGAAATTGCATCGGAATTAAATATAAGAGACACAATGCCGACTTAAGTACAGGAAGACTGAGTCTTCCCACTGTCTGTAATTTGAGCGTTTCGTGTGTCACCAGTTTTACATTCCGATGCACCTCTACAGGTTTACTGTATCCATTGGACCTTCACAGTGACGATGAAACACAGAAATTGCATCGGAATTAAATATAAGAGACACAATGCCGACTTAAGTACAGGAAGACTAAGTCTTCCTACTGTCTATGTTTTGAGCGTTTCCTGTGTCATGCGTTTTACTTTCCGATGCACCTCCGCAGGTTTACTATATCCCTTGGACCTTCCCATTCACGATGAAACACAGAAATTTCATCGGAAATAAATATAAGAGACACAATGCCGAATTAAGTATAGGAAGACTGAGTCTTCCTGCTGTCTATGCTTTGAGCGTTTCCTGTGTCACCAGTTTTACATTCCGATGCACCTCTGCAGGTTTATTGTATCCCTTGGACCTTCCCATTGACGATGAAACACAGAAATTGCATCGGAATTAAATATAAGAGACACAATGCCGACTTAAGTACAGGAATTCTGAGTCTTCCTACTCTCTATGTTTTGTGCGTTTCCTGTGTCACTAGTTTTACATTCCGATGCACCTCTGCAGGTTTCCTGTATCCCTTGGACCTTCGCATTGACGATAAAACACAGAAATTGCATCGAAATGAAATATATGAGGCACAATGACGACTTAAGTACAAGATAACAGTCTTCTACGGTCAATGTTTGAGCGTTTCCTGTGTCACCAGTTCTACATTCCGATGCACCTCTGCCGGTTTGCTGTATCCCTTGGACCTTCCCATTGTCGATGAAACACAGAAATCGCATCGGAATTAAATATAAGAGACACAATGCCGACTTACGTACAGGAAGACTGAGTCTTCCTACTGTCTATGTTTTGAGCGTTTCCTGTGTCACCAGTTTTACATTCTGATGAACCTCTGCAGGTTTTCTGTATCAATTGGACCTTCCCATTGACGATGAAACACAGAAATTGCATCCGAATGAAAATTAAGAGACACAATGCCGACTGAAGTACAGGAAGACTGAGTCTTCCTACTGTCTATAATTTGAGCGTTTCCTGTGTCACCAGTTTTACATTCTGATGCACCTCTGCAGGTTTTCTGTATCCATTGGACCTTCCCATTGACGATGAAACACAGAAATTGCATCGGAATTAAATATAAGAGACACAATGCCGACTTAAGTACAGGAAGACTAAGTCTTCCTACTGTCTATGTTTTGAGCGTTTCCTGTGTCATGCGTTTTACTTTCCGTTGCACCTCCGCAGGTTTACTATATCCCTTGGACCTTCCCATTCACGATGAAACACAGAAATTTCATCGGAAATAAATAAAAGAGACACAATGCCGAATTAAGTATAGGAAGACTGAGTCTTCCTGCTGTCTATGATTTGAGCGTTTCCTGTGTCACCAGTTTTACATTCTGATGAACCTCTGCAGGTTTTCTGTATCCATTGGACCTTCCCATTGACGATGAAACACAGAAATTGCATCGGAATTAAATATAAGAGACACAATGCCGACTTAAGTACAGGAAGACAGAGTCTTCCTACTCTCTATGTTTTGAGCGTTTCCTGTGTCACTAGTTTTACATTCCGATGCACCTCTGCAGGTTTCCTGTATCCCTTGGACCTTCCCATTGACGATGAAACACAGAAATTGCATCGAAATGAAATATATGAGATACAATGCCGACTTAAGTACAGAACGACTGAGTCTTCCTACTGTCTATGTTTTGAGCGTTTCCTGTGTCACCAGTTTTACATTCTGATGAACGTCTGCAGGTTTTCTGTATCCATTGGACCTTCCCATTGACGATGAAACACAGAAATTGCATCGGAATTAAATTTAAGAGACACCATGCCGACTTAAGTACAGGAAGACTGAGTCTTCCTACTGTCTATAATTTGAGCGTTTCCTGTGTCACCAGTTTTACATTCTGATGCACCTCTGCAGGTTTTCTGTATCCATTGGACCTTCCCATTGACGATGAAACACAGAAATTGCATCGGAATTAAATATAAGAGACACAATGCCGACTTAAGTACAGGAAGACTGAGTCTTCCTACTGTCTATGTTTTTAACGTTTCCTGTGTCACTAGTTTTATATTCCGATGCACCTCTGCACGTTTACTGTATCCCTTGGACATTCCCATTGACGATGAAACACAGAAATTGCATCGGAAATAATATAAGCGACACAATTCCGACTTAAGTACAGGAAGGCTGAGTCTTCCTACTGTCTATAATTTGAGCGTTTTGTGTATAACCAGTTTTACATTCCGATGCTCCTCTACAGGTTTTCTGTATCCCTTGGACCTTCCCATTGACGATGAAACACAGAAATTGCATCGGAATTAAATATAAGAGACACAATGCCGACTTAAGTACAGGAAGACTGAGTCTTCCTACTGTCAATGTTTTGAGCGTTTCCTGTGTCACTAGTTATACACTCTGGTGCACCTTTGCAGGTTTACTGTATCCCATGGACCTTCCCATTGACGATGAAACACAGAAATTGCATCGGAATAAATATAAGAGACACAATGCCGACTTAAGTACAGGAAGACTGAGACTTCCTACTGTCTATAATTTGAGCGTTTCCTGTGTCACCAGTTTTACATTCCGATGCACCTGTAGAGGTTTACTGTATCCCTTGGACCTTCACAGTGACGATGAAACACAGAAATTGCATCGGAATTAAATATAAGAGACACAATGCCGACTTAAGTACAGGAAGACTGAGTCTTCCTACTGTCTATGTTTTGAGCGTTTCCTGTGTCATCAGTTTTACTTTCCGATGCAGCTCTGCAGGTTTACTATATTCCTTGGACCTTCCCATTGACGATGAAACACAGAAATTTCATCGGAAATAAATATAAGAGACACAATGCCGACTTAAGTACAGCAAGACTGAGTCTTCCTACTGTCTATGATTTCAGCGTTTCCTGTGTCATCAGTTTTACATTCCGATGCATCTCTGCAGGTTAACTGTATCCCTTGGACCTTCCCATTGACGATAAAACACAGAAATTGCATCGGAATTAAATATAAGAGACACAGTGCCGACTTAAGTACAGGAAGACTGAGTCTTCCTACTGTCTATGTTTTGAGCGTCTCCTGTGTCACTAGTTTTACATTCCGATGCACCTCTGCAGGTTTACTGTATCCCTTGGACCTACCCATTGACGATGAAACACAGAAATTGCATCGGAATTAAATATAAGAGACACAATGCCGACTTAAAAACAGGAAGACTGAGTCTTCCTACTCTCTATGTTTTGAGCGTTTCCTGTGTCACCAGTTTTACATTCTGATGCACCTCTGCAGTTTTACAGTATCCCTTGGACCTTCGCATTGACGATGAAACACAGAAATTGCATCGGAATTAAATATAAGAGACACAATGCCGACTTAAGTACAGGAAGACTGAGTCTTCCTACTGTCTGTAATTTGAGCGTTTCGTGTGTCACCAGTTTTACATTCCGATGCACCTCTACAGGTTTACTGTATCCCTTGGACCTTCACAGTGACGATGAAACACAGAAATTGCATCGGAATTAAATATAAGAGACACAATGCCGACTTAAGTACAGGAAGACTAAGTCTTCCTACTGTCTATGTTTTGAGCGTGTCCTGTGTCATGCGTTTTACTTTCCGATGCACCTCCGAAGGTTTACTATATCCCTTGGACCTTCCCATTCACGATGAAACACAGAAATTTCATCGGAAATAAATATAAGAGACACAATGCCGAATTAAGTATAGGAAGACTGAGTCTTCCAGCTGTCTATGTTTTGAGCGTTTCCTGTGTCACCAGTTTTACATTCCGATGCACCTCTGCAGGTTTATTGTATCCCTTGGACCTTCCCATTGACGATGAAACACAGAAATTGCATCGGAATTAAATATAAGAGACACAATGCCGACTTAAGTACAGGAAGACTGAGTCTTCCTACTCTCTATGTTTTGAGCGTTTCCTGTGTCACCAGTTTTACATTCCGATGCACCTCTGCAGGTTTCCTGTATCCCTTGGACCTTCCCATTGACGATGAAACACAGAAATTGCATCGAAATGAAATATATGAGACACAATGCCGACTTAAGTACAAGAAAACAGTCTTCTATGGTCAATGTTTGAGCGTTTCCTGTGTCACGAGTTCTACATTCCGATGCACCTCTGCCGGTTTGCTGTATCCCTTGGACCTTCCCATTGTCGATGAAACACAGAAATCGCATCGGAATTAAATATAAGAGACACAATGCCGACTTAAGTACAGGAAGACTGAGTCTTCCTACTGTCTATGTTTTGAGCGTTTCCTGTGTCACCAGTTTTACATTCTGATGCACCTCTGCAGGTTTTCTGTATCCATTGGACCTTCCCATTGACGATGAAACACAGAAATTGCATCGGAATTAAATATAAGAGACACAATGCCGACTTAAGTACAGGAAGACTAAGTCTTCCTACTGTCTATGTTTTGAGCGTTTCCTGTGTCATGCGTTTTACTTTCCGTTGCACCTCCGCAGGTTTACTATATCCCTTGGACCTTCCCATTCACGATGAAACACAGAAATTTCATCGGAAATAAATAAAAGAGACACAATGCCGAATTAAGTATAGGAAGACTGAGTCTTCCTGCTGTCTATGATTTGAGCGTTTCCTGTGTCACCAGTTTTACATTCTGATGAACCTCTGCAGGTTTTCTGTATCCATTGGACCTTCCCATTGACGATGAAACACAGAAATTGCATCGGAATTAAATATAAGAGACACAATGCCGACTTAAGTACAGGAAGACAGAGTCTTCCTACTCTCTATGTTTTGAGCGTTTCCTGTGTCACTAGTTTTACATTCCGATGCACCTCTGCAGGTTTCCTGTATCCCTTGGACCTTCCCATTGACGATGAAACACAGAAATTGCATCGAAATGAAATATATGAGATACAATGCCGACTTAAGTACAGAACGACTGAGTCTTCCTACTGTCTATGTTTTGAGCGTTTCCTGTGTCACCAGTTTTACATTCTGATGAACGTCTGCAGGTTTTCTGTATCCATTGGACCTTCCCATTGACGATGAAACACAGAAATTGCATCGGAATTAAATTTAAGAGACACCATGCCGACTTAAGTACAGGAAGACTGAGTCTTCCTACTGTCTATAATTTGAGCGTTTCCTGTGTCACCAGTTTTACATTCTGATGCACCTCTGCAGGTTTTCTGTATCCATTGGACCTTCCCATTGACGATGAAACACAGAAATTGCATCGGAATTAAATATAAGAGACACAATGCCGACTTAAGTACAGGAAGACTGAGTCTTCCTACTGTCTATGTTTTTAACGTTTCCTGTGTCACTAGTTTTATATTCCGATGCACCTCTGCACGTTTACTGTATCCCTTGGACATTCCCATTGACGATGAAACACAGAAATTGCATCGGAAATAATATAAGCGACACAATTCCGACTTAAGTACAGGAAGGCTGAGTCTTCCTACTGTCTATAATTTGAGCGTTTTGTGTATAACCAGTTTTACATTCCGATGCTCCTCTACAGGTTTTCTGTATCCCTTGGACCTTCCCATTGACGATGAAACACAGAAATTGCATCGGAATTAAATATAAGAGACACAATGCCGACTTAAGTACAGGAAGACTGAGTCTTCCTACTGTCAATGTTTTGAGCGTTTCCTGTGTCACTAGTTATACACTCTGGTGCACCTTTGCAGGTTTACTGTATCCCATGGACCTTCCCATTGACGATGAAACACAGAAATTGCATCGGAATAAATATAAGAGACACAATGCCGACTTAAGTACAGGAAGACTGAGACTTCCTACTGTCTATAATTTGAGCGTTTCCTGTGTCACCAGTTTTACATTCCGATGCACCTGTAGAGGTTTACTGTATCCCTTGGACCTTCACAGTGACGATGAAACACAGAAATTGCATCGGAATTAAATATAAGAGACACAATGCCGACTTAAGTACAGGAAGACTGAGTCTTCCTACTGTCTATGTTTTGAGCGTTTCCTGTGTCATCAGTTTTACTTTCCGATGCAGCTCTGCAGGTTTACTATATTCCTTGGACCTTCCCATTGACGATGAAACACAGAAATTTCATCGGAAATAAATATAAGAGACACAATGCCGACTTAAGTACAGCAAGACTGAGTCTTCCTACTGTCTATGATTTCAGCGTTTCCTGTGTCATCAGTTTTACATTCCGATGCATCTCTGCAGGTTAACTGTATCCCTTGGACCTTCCCATTGACGATAAAACACAGAAATTGCATCGGAATTAAATATAAGAGACACAGTGCCGACTTAAGTACAGGAAGACTGAGTCTTCCTACTGTCTATGTTTTGAGCGTCTCCTGTGTCACTAGTTTTACATTCCGATGCACCTCTGCAGGTTTACTGTATCCCTTGGACCTACCCATTGACGATGAAACACAGAAATTGCATCGGAATTAAATATAAGAGACACAATGCCGACTTAAAAACAGGAAGACTGAGTCTTCCTACTCTCTATGTTTTGAGCGTTTCCTGTGTCACCAGTTTTACATTCTGATGCACCTCTGCAGTTTTACAGTATCCCTTGGACCTTCGCATTGACGATGAAACACAGAAATTGCATCGGAATTAAATATAAGAGACACAATGCCGACTTAAGTACAGGAAGACTGAGTCTTCCTACTGTCTGTAATTTGAGCGTTTCGTGTGTCACCAGTTTTACATTCCGATGCACCTCTACAGGTTTACTGTATCCCTTGGACCTTCACAGTGACGATGAAACACAGAAATTGCATCGGAATTAAATATAAGAGACACAATGCCGACTTAAGTACAGGAAGACTAAGTCTTCCTACTGTCTATGTTTTGAGCGTGTCCTGTGTCATGCGTTTTACTTTCCGATGCACCTCCGAAGGTTTACTATATCCCTTGGACCTTCCCATTCACGATGAAACACAGAAATTTCATCGGAAATAAATATAAGAGACACAATGCCGAATTAAGTATAGGAAGACTGAGTCTTCCAGCTGTCTATGTTTTGAGCGTTTCCTGTGTCACCAGTTTTACATTCCGATGCACCTCTGCAGGTTTATTGTATCCCTTGGACCTTCCCATTGACGATGAAACACAGAAATTGCATCGGAATTAAATATAAGAGACACAATGCCGACTTAAGTACAGGAAGACTGAGTCTTCCTACTCTCTATGTTTTGAGCGTTTCCTGTGTCACCAGTTTTACATTCCGATGCACCTCTGCAGGTTTCCTGTATCCCTTGGACCTTCCCATTGACGATGAAACACAGAAATTGCATCGAAATGAAATATATGAGACACAATGCCGACTTAAGTACAAGAAAACAGTCTTCTATGGTCAATGTTTGAGCGTTTCCTGTGTCACGAGTTCTACATTCCGATGCACCTCTGCCGGTTTGCTGTATCCCTTGGACCTTCCCATTGTCGATGAAACACAGAAATCGCATCGGAATTAAATATAAGAGACACAATGCCGACTTAAGTACAGGAAGACTGAGTCTTCCTACTGTCTATGTTTTGAGCGTTTCCTGTGTCACCAGTTTTACATTCTGATGAACCTCTGCAGGTTTTCTGTATCCATTGGACCTTCCCTTTGACGATGAAACACAGAAATTGCATCGGAATTAAATTTAAGAGACACAATGCCGACTTAAGTACAGGAAGACTGAGTCTTCCTACTGTCTATAATTTGAGCGTTTCCTGTGTCACCAGTTTTACATTCTGATGCACCTCTGCAGGTTTTCTGTATCCATTGGACCTTCCCATTGACGATGAAACACAGAAATTGCATCGGAATTAAACATAAGAGACACAATGCCGACTTAAGTACAGGAAGACTGAGTCTTCCTACTGTCTATGTTTTGAGCGTTTCCTGTGTCACCAGTTTTACACTCCGATGCAGCTCTGCAGGTTTACTGTATCCCTTGGACCTTCCCATTGACGATGAAACACAGAAATTGCATCGGAATTAAATATAAGAGGCACAATGCCGACTTAAGTACAGGAAGACCGAGTATTCCTACTGTCTATGTTTTGAGCGTTTCCTGTGTCACTAGTTATACATTCCGATGCACCTCTACAGGTTAACTGTATCCCGTGGACCTTCCCATTGGCGATGAAACACACAAATTGCATCGAATTTAAATATAAGAGACACCATGCCGACTTAAGTACAGGAAGACTGAGTCTTTCTACTGTCTATGTTTTGAGCGTTTCCTGTGTCACCAGTTTTACATTCCGATGCACCTCTGCAGGTTTATTGTATCCCTTGGACCTTCCCATTGACGATGAAACACAGAAATTGCATCGAAATGAAATATATGAGACACAATGCCGACTTAAGTACAAGAAAACAGTCTTCTATGGTCAATGTTTGAGCGTTTCCTGTGTCACGAGTTCTACATTCCGATGCACCTCTGCCGGTTTGCTGTATCCCTTGGACCTTCCCATTGTCGATGAAACACAGAAATCGCATCGGAATTAAATATAAGAGACACAATGCCGACTTAAGTACAGGAAGACTGAGTCTTCCTACTGTCTATGTTTTGAGCGTTTCCTGTGTCACCAGTTTTACATTCTGATGCACCTCTGCAGGTTTTCTGTATCCATTGGACCTTCCCATTGACGATGAAACACAGAAATTGCATCGGAATTAAATATAAGAGACACAATGCCGACTTAAGTACAGGAAGACTAAGTCTTCCTACTGTCTATGTTTTGAGCGTTTCCTGTGTCATGCGTTTTACTTTCCGTTGCACCTCCGCAGGTTTACTATATCCCTTGGACCTTCCCATTCACGATGAAACACAGAAATTTCATCGGAAATAAATAAAAGAGACACAATGCCGAATTAAGTATAGGAAGACTGAGTCTTCCTGCTGTCTATGATTTGAGCGTTTCCTGTGTCACCAGTTTTACATTCTGATGAACCTCTGCAGGTTTTCTGTATCCATTGGACCTTCCCATTGACGATGAAACACAGAAATTGCATCGGAATTAAATATAAGAGACACAATGCCGACTTAAGTACAGGAAGACAGAGTCTTCCTACTCTCTATGTTTTGAGCGTTTCCTGTGTCACTAGTTTTACATTCCGATGCACCTCTGCAGGTTTCCTGTATCCCTTGGACCTTCCCATTGACGATGAAACACAGAAATTGCATCGAAATGAAATATATGAGATACAATGCCGACTTAAGTACAGAACGACTGAGTCTTCCTACTGTCTATGTTTTGAGCGTTTCCTGTGTCACCAGTTTTACATTCTGATGAACGTCTGCAGGTTTTCTGTATCCATTGGACCTTCCCATTGACGATGAAACACAGAAATTGCATCGGAATTAAATTTAAGAGACACCATGCCGACTTAAGTACAGGAAGACTGAGTCTTCCTACTGTCTATAATTTGAGCGTTTCCTGTGTCACCAGTTTTACATTCTGATGCACCTCTGCAGGTTTTCTGTATCCATTGGACCTTCCCATTGACGATGAAACACAGAAATTGCATCGGAATTAAATATAAGAGACACAATGCCGACTTAAGTACAGGAAGACTGAGTCTTCCTACTGTCTATGTTTTTAACGTTTCCTGTGTCACTAGTTTTATATTCCGATGCACCTCTGCACGTTTACTGTATCCCTTGGACATTCCCATTGACGATGAAACACAGAAATTGCATCGGAAATAATATAAGCGACACAATTCCGACTTAAGTACAGGAAGGCTGAGTCTTCCTACTGTCTATAATTTGAGCGTTTTGTGTATAACCAGTTTTACATTCCGATGCTCCTCTACAGGTTTTCTGTATCCCTTGGACCTTCCCATTGACGATGAAACACAGAAATTGCATCGGAATTAAATATAAGAGACACAATGCCGACTTAAGTACAGGAAGACTGAGTCTTCCTACTGTCAATGTTTTGAGCGTTTCCTGTGTCACTAGTTATACACTCTGGTGCACCTTTGCAGGTTTACTGTATCCCATGGACCTTCCCATTGACGATGAAACACAGAAATTGCATCGGAATAAATATAAGAGACACAATGCCGACTTAAGTACAGGAAGACTGAGACTTCCTACTGTCTATAATTTGAGCGTTTCCTGTGTCACCAGTTTTACATTCCGATGCACCTGTAGAGGTTTACTGTATCCCTTGGACCTTCACAGTGACGATGAAACACAGAAATTGCATCGGAATTAAATATAAGAGACACAATGCCGACTTAAGTACAGGAAGACTGAGTCTTCCTACTGTCTATGTTTTGAGCGTTTCCTGTGTCATCAGTTTTACTTTCCGATGCAGCTCTGCAGGTTTACTATATTCCTTGGACCTTCCCATTGACGATGAAACACAGAAATTTCATCGGAAATAAATATAAGAGACACAATGCCGACTTAAGTACAGCAAGACTGAGTCTTCCTACTGTCTATGATTTCAGCGTTTCCTGTGTCATCAGTTTTACATTCCGATGCATCTCTGCAGGTTAACTGTATCCCTTGGACCTTCCCATTGACGATAAAACACAGAAATTGCATCGGAATTAAATATAAGAGACACAGTGCCGACTTAAGTACAGGAAGACTGAGTCTTCCTACTGTCTATGTTTTGAGCGTCTCCTGTGTCACTAGTTTTACATTCCGATGCACCTCTGCAGGTTTACTGTATCCCTTGGACCTACCCATTGACGATGAAACACAGAAATTGCATCGGAATTAAATATAAGAGACACAATGCCGACTTAAAAACAGGAAGACTGAGTCTTCCTACTCTCTATGTTTTGAGCGTTTCCTGTGTCACCAGTTTTACATTCTGATGCACCTCTGCAGTTTTACAGTATCCCTTGGACCTTCGCATTGACGATGAAACACAGAAATTGCATCGGAATTAAATATAAGAGACACAATGCCGACTTAAGTACAGGAAGACTGAGTCTTCCTACTGTCTGTAATTTGAGCGTTTCGTGTGTCACCAGTTTTACATTCCGATGCACCTCTACAGGTTTACTGTATCCCTTGGACCTTCACAGTGACGATGAAACACAGAAATTGCATCGGAATTAAATATAAGAGACACAATGCCGACTTAAGTACAGGAAGACTAAGTCTTCCTACTGTCTATGTTTTGAGCGTGTCCTGTGTCATGCGTTTTACTTTCCGATGCACCTCCGAAGGTTTACTATATCCCTTGGACCTTCCCATTCACGATGAAACACAGAAATTTCATCGGAAATAAATATAAGAGACACAATGCCGAATTAAGTATAGGAAGACTGAGTCTTCCAGCTGTCTATGTTTTGAGCGTTTCCTGTGTCACCAGTTTTACATTCCGATGCACCTCTGCAGGTTTATTGTATCCCTTGGACCTTCCCATTGACGATGAAACACAGAAATTGCATCGGAATTAAATATAAGAGACACAATGCCGACTTAAGTACAGGAAGACTGAGTCTTCCTACTCTCTATGTTTTGAGCGTTTCCTGTGTCACCAGTTTTACATTCCGATGCACCTCTGCAGGTTTCCTGTATCCCTTGGACCTTCCCATTGACGATGAAACACAGAAATTGCATCGAAATGAAATATATGAGACACAATGCCGACTTAAGTACAAGAAAACAGTCTTCTATGGTCAATGTTTGAGCGTTTCCTGTGTCACGAGTTCTACATTCCGATGCACCTCTGCCGGTTTGCTGTATCCCTTGGACCTTCCCATTGTCGATGAAACACAGAAATCGCATCGGAATTAAATATAAGAGACACAATGCCGACTTAAGTACAGGAAGACTGAGTCTTCCTACTGTCTATGTTTTGAGCGTTTCCTGTGTCACCAGTTTTACATTCTGATGAACCTCTGCAGGTTTTCTGTATCCATTGGACCTTCCCTTTGACGATGAAACACAGAAATTGCATCGGAATTAAATTTAAGAGACACAATGCCGACTTAAGTACAGGAAGACTGAGTCTTCCTACTGTCTATAATTTGAGCGTTTCCTGTGTCACCAGTTTTACATTCTGATGCACCTCTGCAGGTTTTCTGTATCCATTGGACCTTCCCATTGACGATGAAACACAGAAATTGCATCGGAATTAAACATAAGAGACACAATGCCGACTTAAGTACAGGAAGACTGAGTCTTCCTACTGTCTATGTTTTGAGCGTTTCCTGTGTCACCAGTTTTACACTCCGATGCAGCTCTGCAGGTTTACTGTATCCCTTGGACCTTCCCATTGACGATGAAACACAGAAATTGCATCGGAATTAAATATAAGAGGCACAATGCCGACTTAAGTACAGGAAGACCGAGTATTCCTACTGTCTATGTTTTGAGCGTTTCCTGTGTCACTAGTTATACATTCCGATGCACCTCTACAGGTTAACTGTATCCCGTGGACCTTCCCATTGGCGATGAAACACACAAATTGCATCGAATTTAAATATAAGAGACACCATGCCGACTTAAGTACAGGAAGACTGAGTCTTTCTACTGTCTATGTTTTGAGCGTTTCCTGTGTCACCAGTTTTACATTCCGATTCACCTTTGCAGGTTTACTGTATCCATTGGACATTCCCATTGACGATGAAAAACAGAAATTGCATCGTAATTGAATATAAGAGACACAATGCCGACTTAAGTACAGGAAGACTAAGTCTTCCTACTGTCTATGTTTTGAGCGTTTCCTGTGTCATCAGTTTTACTTTCCGATGCACCTCTGCAGGTTTACTATATCCCTTGGACCTTCCCATTCGCGATGAAACACAGAAATTTCATCGGAAATAAATATAAGAGACACAATGCCGACGTAAATACAGGAAGGTTGAGTCTTCCTACTGTCAATGTTTTGAGCGTTTCCTGTGTCACCAGTTATACATTCCGATGCACCTCTGCAGGTTTACTGTATCCCTTGGACCTTCCCATTGACGATGAAACACAGAAATTGCATCGGAATTAAATATAAGAGACACAATGCCGACTTAAGTGCAGGAAGACTGAGTCTTCCTACTGTCTATGTTTTGAGCGTTTCCTGTAACACTAGTTTCACATTCCGATGCAGCTCTGTAGGTTTACTGCATCCCTTGGACCTTACCATTGACGATGAAACACAGAAATTGCATCGGAATTAAATATAAGAGACACAATTCCGACTTAAGTACAGGAAGACTGAGTCTTCCTACTGTCAATGTTTTGAGCGTTTCCTGTGTCACTAGTTTTGCATTCTGATGCACCTTTGCAGGTTTACTGTATCCCATGGACCTTCCCATTGACGATGAAACACAGAAATTGCATCGGAATTAAATATAAGAGACACAATGCCGACTTAAGTAGAGGAAGACTGAGACTTCCTACTGTCTATAATTTGAGCGTTTCCTGTGTCACCAGTTTTACATTCCGATGCACCTGTACAGGTTTACTGTATCCCTTGGACCTTCACAGTGACGATGAAACACAGAAATTGCATCGGAATTAAATATAAGAGACACAATGCCGACTTAAGTACAGGAAGACTGAGTCTTCCTACTGTCTGTGCTTTGAGCGTTTCCTGTGTCATCAGTTTTTCTTTCCGATGCAGCTTTGCAGGTTTACTATATCCCTTGGACCTTCCCATTGACGATGAAACACAGAAATTTCATCGGAAATAAATATAAGAGACACAATGCCGACTTAAGTACAGCAAGAGTGAGTCTTCCTACAGTCTATGATTTGAGCGTTTCCTGTGTCATCAGTTTTACATTCCGATGCATCTCTGCAGGTTTACTGTATCCCTTGGACGTTCCCATTGACGATGAAACACAGAAATTGCATCGGAATTAAATATAAGAGACCCAGTGCCGACTTAAGTACAGGAAGACTGAGTCTTCCCACTGTCTATGTTTTGAGCGTTTCCTGTGTCACTAGTTTTACATTCCGATGCACCTCTGCAGGTTTACTGTATCCCTTGGACCTACCCATTGACGATAAAACACAGAAATTGCATCGGAATTAAATATAAGAGACACAATGCCGACTTAAAAACAGGAAGACTGAGTCTTCCTACTCTCTATGATTTGAGCGTTTCCTGTGTCACCAGTTTTACATTCTGATGCACTTCTGCAGTTTTACGGTATCCCTTGTACCTTCCCATTGACGATGAAACACAGAAATTGCATCGGAATTAAATATAAGAGACACAATGCCGACTTAAGTACAGGAAGACTGAGTCTTCCTACTGTCTGTAATCTGAGCGTTTCGTGTGTCACCAGTTTTACATTCCGATGCACCTCTACAGGTTTACTGTATCCCTTGGACCTTCACAGTGACGATGAAACACAGAAATTGCATCGGAATTAAATATAAGAGACACAATGCCGACTTAAGTACAGGAAGACTAAGTCTTCCTACTGTCTATGTTTGAGCGTTTCCTGTGTCATGCGTTTTACTTTCCGATGCACCTCCGCAGGTTTACTATACCCCTTGGACCTTCCCATTCACGATGAAACACAGAAAATTCATCGGAAATAAATATAAGAGACACAATGCCGACTTGAGTATAGGAAGACTGAGTCTTCCTACTGTCTATGATTTGAGCGTTTCCTGTGTCAACAGTTTTTCATTCCGATGCACCTCTGCAGGTTTCCTGTATCCCTTGGACCATCCCATTGACGATGAAACACAGAAATTGCATCGAAATTAAATATAAGAGACACAATGCCGACTTAAGTACAAGAAAACAGTCTTCGTACGGTCAATGTTTGAGCGGTTCCTGTGTCACCAGTTTTACATTCCGATGCACCTCTGCCTGTTTATTGTATCCCTTGGACCTTCCCATTGACGATGAAACACAGAAATTGCATCGGAATTAAATATAAGACACACAATGCCGACTTAAGTACGGGAAGACTGAGTCTTCCTACTGTCTATGTTTTGAGCGTCTCCTGTGTCACCAGATTTACATTCTGATGCACCTCTGCAGGTCTTCTGTATCCATTGGACCTTCCGATTGACGATGAAACACAGAAATTGCATCGGAATTAAATATAAGAGACACAATGCCGACTTAAGTACAGGAAGACTGAGTCTTCCTACTGTCTATGTTTTAAGCGTTTCCTGTGTCAACAGTTTTACATTCTGATGCACCTCTGCAGGTTTTCTGTATCCATTAGACCTTCCCATTGACGATGAAACACAGAAATTGCATCGGAATTAAATATAAGAGACACAATGCCGACTTAAGTACAGGAAGACTGAGTCTTCCTACTGTCTATGTTTTGAGCGTTTCCTGTGTCATCAGTTTTACTTTCCGATGCACCGCTGCAGGTTTACTATATCAGTTTTACATTCCGATGCACCTCTGCAGGTTTACTGTATCCATTGGACCTTCCCATTGACGATGAAAAAAGGAAATTGCATCGGAATTAAATTTAAGAGACACAATGCCCACTTAAGTACTTGAAGACTAAGTCTTCCTACTGTCTATGTTTTGAGCGTTTCCTGTGTCACTAGTTATACATTCCGATGCACCTCTGCATGTTTACTGTATCCCTTGGACCTTCCCATTGACGATGAAACACAGAAATTGCATCGGAATTAAATAAAAGAGACACAATGCCGACTTAAGTACACGAAGACTGAGTCTTCCTACTGGCTATGTTTTGAGCGTTTCCTGTGTCACCAGTTTTACACTCCGATGCACCTCTGCAGGTTTACTGTATCCCTTGGACCTACCCATTGACGATGAAACACAGAAATTGCATCGGAATTAAATATAAGAGACACAATGCCGACTTAAGTACAGGAAGACTGAGTCTTCCTACTGTCTGTAATTTGAGCGTTACGTGTGTCACCAGTTTTACACTCCGATGCACCTCTACAGGTTTACTGTATCCCATGGACATTCACAGTGACGATGAAACACAGATATTGCATCGGAATTAAATATAAGAGACACAATGCCGACTTAAGTACAGGAAGACTGAGTCTTCCTACTCTCTATGTTTTGAGCGTTTTCTGTGTCACCAGTTTTACATTCTGATGCACTTCTGCAGTTTTACTGTATCCCTTGGACCTTCCCATTGACGATGAAACACAGAAATTGCATCGGAATTAAATATAAGAGACACAATGCCGACTTAAGTACAGGAAGACTGAGTCTTCCTACTGTCTGTAATTTGAGCGTTACTTGTGTCACCAGTTTTACATTCCGATGCACCTCTACAGGTTTACTGTATCCCTTGGACCTTCACAGTGACGATGAAACACAGAAATTGCATCGGAATTAAATATAAGAGACACAATGCCGACTTAAGTACAGGAAGACTAAGTCTTCCTACTGTCTATGTTTGAGCGTTTCCTGTGTCATGCGTTTTACTTTCCGATGCACCTCCGCAGGTTTACTATATCCCTTGGACCTTCCCATTCACGATGAAACACAGAAAATTCATCGGAAATAAATATAAGAGACACAATGCCGACTTGAGTATAGGAAGACTGAGTCTTCCTACTGTCTATGATTTGAGCGTTTCCTGTGTCAACAGTTTTTCATTCCGATGCACCTCTGCAGGTTTCCTGTATCCCTTGGACCATCCCATTGACGATGAAACACAGAAATTGCATCGAAATTAAATATAAGAGACACAATGCCGACTTAAGTACAAGAAAACAGTCTTCGTACGGTCAATGTTTGAGCGGTTCCTGTGTCACCAGTTTTACATTCCGATGCACCTCTGCCTGTTTATTGAATCCCTTGGACCTTCCCATTGACGATGAAACACAGAAATTGCATCGGAATTAAATATAAGACACACAATGCCGACTTAAGTACGGGAAGACTGAGTCTTCCTACTGTCTATGTTTTGAGCGTCTCCTGTGTCACCAGATTTACATTCTGATGCACCTCTGCAGGTCTTCTGTATCCATTGGACCTTCCGATTGACGATGAAACACAGAAATTGCATCGGAATTAAATATAAGAGACACAATGCCGACTTAAGTACAGGAAGACTGAGTCTTCCTACTGTCTATGTTTTAAGCGTTTCCTGTGTCATCAGTTTTACATTCTGATGCACCTCTGCAGGTTTTCTGTATCCATTAGACCTTCCCATTGACGATGAAACACAGAAATTGCATCGGAATTAAATATAAGAGACACAATGCCGACTTAAGTACAGGAAGACTGAGTCTTCCTACTGTCTATGTTTTGAGCGTTTCCTGTGTCATCAGTTTTACTTTCCGATGCACCGCTGCAGGTTTACTATATCAGTTTTACATTCCGATGCACCTATGCAGGTTTACTGTATCCATTGGACCTTCCCATTGACGATGAAAAAAAGAAATTGCATCGGAATTAAATTTAAGAGACACAATGCCGACTTAAGTACAGGAAGACTGAGTCTTCCTACTGGCTATGTTTTGAACGTTTCCTGTGTCACCAGTTTTACACTCCGATGCACCTCTGCAGGTTTACTGTATCCATTGGACCTTATCATTGACGATGAAACACAGACATTGCATTGGAATTAAATATAAGAGACACAATGCCGACTTAATAACAGAAAGACTGAGTCTTCCTACTGTCTATGCTTTGAGCGTTTCCTGTGTCACCAGTTTTACACTCCGATGCACCTCTGCAGGTGACTGTATCCCTTGGACCTTCCCATTGACGATGAAAAAAAGAAATTGCATCGGAATTAAATATAAGAGACACAATGCCGACTTAATAACAGAAAGACTGAGTCTTCCTACTATGTTTCGAGCGTTTCCTGTGTCACCAGTTTTACACTCCGATGCACCTCTGCAGGTTTACTGTATCCCTTGGACCTTCCCATTGACGATGAAACACAGAAATTGCATCGGAATTAAATATAAGAGACACAATGCCGACATAAGTACAGGAAGACAGAGTCTTCCTACTGTCTATGTTTTGAGCGTTTCCTGTGTCACTAGTTATACATTCCGATGCACCTCTGCAGGTTTACTGTATCCCTTGGACCTTCCCATTGACGATGAAACACAGTAATTGCATCGGAATTAAATAAAAGATACACAAAGCCGTCTTAAGTACACGAAGACTGAGTCTTCCTACTGTCTATGTTTTTAACGTTTCCTGTGTCACTAGTTTTATATTCCGATGCACCTCTGCAGGTTTACTGTATCCCTTGGACATTCCCATTGACGATGAAACACAGAAATTGCATCGGAATTAAATATAAGCGACACAATGCCGACTTAAGTACAGGAAGGCTGAGTCTTCCTACTGTCTATAATTTGAGCGTTTCCTGTATAACCAGTTTTACATTCCGATGCTCCTCTACAGGTTTTCTGTATCCCTTGGACCTTCACAGTGACGATGAAACACAGAAATTGCATCGGAATTAAATATAAGAGACACAATGCCGACTTAAGTACAGGAAGACAGTCTTCTTACAGTCAATGTTTTGAGCGTTTCCTGTGTCACCAATTTTTTCATTCCGATGCATCTCTGCAGGTTTACTGTATCCCTTGGACCTTCCCATTAGCGATGAAACACACAAATTGCATCGAATTTAAATATAAGAGACACCATGCCGACTTAAGTACATGAAGACTGAGTCTTCCTACTGTCTATGTTTTGAGCGTTTCCTGTGTCACCAGTTTTACATTCCGATTCACCTTTGCAGGTTTACTGAATCCATTGGACCTTCCCATTAACGATGAAAAACAGAAATTGCATCGTAATTGGATATAAGAGACACAATGCCGACTTAAGTGCAGGAAGACTAAGTCTTCCTACTGTCTATGTTTTGAGCGTTTCCTGTGTCATCAGTTTTACTTTCCGATGCACCCCAGCAGGTTTAGTATATCCCTTGGACCTTCCCATTCGCGATGAAACACAGAAATTTCATCGGAAATAAATATAAGAGACACAATGCCGACGTAAATACAGGAAGATTGAGTCTTCCTACTGTCTATATTTTGAGCGTTTCCTGTGTCACCAGTTATACATTCCGATGCACCTCTGCAGGTTTACTGTATCCCTTGGACCTTCCCATTGACGATGAAACACAGAAATTGCATCGGAATTAAATATAAGAGACACAATGCCGACTTAAGTGCAGGAAGACTGAGTCTTCCTACTGTCTATGTTTTGAGCGTTTCCTGTAACACTAGTTTCACATTCCGTTGCAGCTCTGTAGGTTTACTGTATCCCTTGGACCTTCCCATTGACGATGAAACACAGAAATTGCATCGGAATTAAATATAAGAGACACAATTCCGACTTAAGTACAGGAAGACTGAGTCTTCCTACTGTCAATGTTTTGAGCGTTTCCTGTGTCACTAGTTTTGCATTCTGATGCACCTTTGCAGGTTTACTGTATCCCATGGACCTTCCCATTGACGATGAAACACAGAAATTGCATCGGAATTAAGTATAAGAGACACAATGCCGACTTAAGTACAGGAAGATTGAGTCTTCCTACTGGCTATGTTTTGAACGTTTCCTGTGTCACTAGTTATACATTCCGATGCACCTCTGCAGGTTTACTGTATCCCTTGGACCTTCCCATTGACGATGAAACACAGAAATCGCATCGGAATTAAATTTAAGAGACACAATGCCGACTTAAGTACAGGAAGACCGAGTCTTCCTACTGTCTATGTTTTGAGCGTTTCCTGTGTCACCAGTTTTACAATCCGATGCACCTCTGCAGGTTTACTGTATCCATTGGACCTTCCCATTGACGATGAAACACAGTTATTGCATTGGAATTAAATATAAGAGACACAATGCCGACTTAATAACAGAAAGACTGAGTCTTCCTACTGTCTATGTTTCGAGCTTTTCCTGTGTCACCAGTTTTACACTCCGATGCACCTCTGCAGGTTTACTGTATCCCTTGGACCTTCCTATTGACGATGAAACACAGAAATTGCATCGGAATTAAATATAAGAGACACAATGCCGACTTAAGTACAGGAAGACCGAGTCTTCCTACTGTCTATGTTTTGAGCGTTTCCTGTGTCACTAGTTATACATTCCGATGCACCTCTGCAGGTTTACTGTATCCCTTGGACCTTCCCATTGACGATGAAACACAGTAATTGCATCGGAATTAAATAAAAGAGACACAATGCCGACTTAAGTGCAGGAAGACTGAGTCTTCCTACAGTCTATGTTTTGAGCGTTTCCTGTAACACTAGTTTCACATTCCGATGCAGCTCTGTAGGTTTACTGTATCCCTTGGACCTTCCCATTGACGATGAAACACAGAAATTGCATCGGAATTAAATATAAGAGACACAATTCCGACTTAAGTACAGGAAGACTGAGTCTTCCTACTGTCAATGTTTTGAGCGTTTCCTGTGTCACTAGTTTTGCATTCTGATGCACCTTTGCAGGTTTACTGTATCCCATGGACCTTCCCATTGACGATGAAACACAGAAATTGCATCGGAATTAAATATAAGAGACAAAATGCCGACTTAAGTACAGGAAGACTGAGACTTCCTACTGTCTATAATTTGAGCGTTTCCTGTGTCACCAGTTTTACTTTCCGATGCACCTGTACAGGTTTACTGTATCCCTTGGACCTTCACAGTGACGATGAAACACAGAAATTGCATCGGAATGAAATATAAGATACACAATGCCGACTTAAGTACAGGAAGACTGAGTCTTCCTACTGTCTATGCTTTGAGCGTTTCCTGTGTCATCAGTTTTTCTTTCCGATGCAGCTTTGCAGATTTACTATATCCCTTGGACCTTCCCATTGACGATGAAACACAGAAATTTCATCGTAAATAAATATAAGAGACACAATGCCGACTTAAGTACAGCAAGACTGAGTCTTCCTACTGTCTATGATTTGAGCGTTTCCTGTGTCATCAGTTTTACATTCCGATGCATCTCTGCAGGTTTACTGTATCCCTTGGACCTTCCCATTGACGATGAAACACAGAAATTGCATCGGAATTAAATATAAGAGACCCAGTGCCGACTTAAGTACAGGAAGACTGGGTCTTCCTACTGTCTATGTTTTGAGCGTTTCCTGTGTCACTAGTTTTACATTCCGATGCACCTCTGTAGGTTTACTGTATCCCTTGGACCTACCCATTGACGATGAAACACAGAAATTGCATCGGAATTAAATATAAGAGACACAATGCCGACTTAAGTACACGAAGACTGAGTCTTCCTACTGGCTATGTTTTGAGCGTTTCCTGTGTCACCAGTTTTACACTCTGATGCACCTCTGCAGGTTTACTGTATCCCTTGGACCTACCCATTGACGATGAAACACAGAAATTGCATCGGAATTAAATATAAGAGACACAATGCCGACTTAAAAACAGGAAGACTGAGTCTTCCTACTCTCTGTGCTTTGAGCGTTTCCTGTGTCACCAATTTTACATTCTGATGCACTTCTGCAGTTTTACTGTATCCCTTGGACCTTCCCTTTGACGATGAAACACAGAAATTGCATCGGAATTAAATATAAGAGACACAATGCGGACTTAAGTACAGGAAGACTGAGTCTTCCTACTGTCTGTAATTTGAGCGTTACGTGTGTCACCAGTTTTACATTCCGATGCACCTCTACAGGTTTACTGTATCCCTTAGACCTTCACATGGACGATGAAACACAGAAATTGCATCGGAATTAAATATAAGAGACACAATGCCGACTTAAGTACAGGAAGACTGAGTCTTCCTACTGTCTATGTTTTGAGCATATCCTGTGTCACCAGATTTACATTCTGATGCACCTCTGCTGGTCTTCTGTATCCATTGGACCTTCCCATTGACGATGAAACACACAAATTGCATCGAATTTAAATATAAGAGACACCATGCCGACTTAAGTACAGGAAGACTGAGTCTTCCTACTGTCTATGTTTTGAGCGTTTCCTGTGTCACCAGTTTTTCATTTCGATGCACCTCTGCAGGTTTCCTGTATCCCTTGGACCATCAACCGAGCGAGGTGGCGCAGTGGTTAGCACACTGGACTCGCATTCGGGAGGACGACGGTTCAAACCCGTCTCCAGCCATCCTGATTTAGGTTTTCCGTGATTTCCCTAAATCGCTTCAGGCAAATGCCGGGATGGTTCCTTTGAAAGGGCACGGCCGATTTCCTTCCCAATCCTTCCCTAACCCGAGCATGAGCTCCGTCTCTAATGACCTCGTTGTCGACGGGACGTTATACACTAACCACCACCACCACCACCTTGGACCATCCCATTGACGATGAAACACAGAAATTGCATCGGAATTAAATATAAGACACACAATGCCGACTTAAGTACAGGAAGACTGAGTCTTCCTACTGTCTATGTTTTGAGCATATCCTGTGTCACCAGATTTACATTCTGATGCACCTCTGCTGGTCTTCTGTATCCATTGGACCTTCCCATTGACGATGAAACACACAAATTGCATCGAATTTAAATATAAGAGACACCATGCCGACTTAAGTACAGGAAGACTGAGTCTTCCTACTGTCTATGTTTTGAGCGTTTCCTGTGTCACCAGTTTTACATTCCGATTCACCTTTGCTGGTTTCCTGAATCCATTGGACCTTCCCATTAACGATGAAAAACAGAAATTGCATCGTAATTGAATATAAGAGACACAATGCCGACTTAAGTACAGGAAGACTAAGTCTTCCTACTGTCTATGTTTTGAGCGTTTCCTGTGTCATCAGTTTTACTTTCCGATGCACCTCTGCAGGTTTACTATATCCTTTGGACCTTCCCATTCGCGATGAAACACAGAAATTTCATCGGAAATAAATATAAGAGACACAATGCCGACGTAAATACAGGAAGATTGAGTCTTCCTACTGTCTATGTTTTGAGCGTTTCCTGTGTCACCAGTTATACATTCCGATGCACCTCTGCAGGTTTACTGTATCCCTTGGACCTTCCCATTGACGATGAAACACAGAAATTGCATCGGAATTAAATATAAGAGACACAATGCCGACTTAAGTGCAGGAAGACTGAGTCTTCCTACTGTCTATGTTTTGAGCTTTGCCTGTAACACTAGTTTCACATTCCGATGCAGCTCTGTAGGTTTACTGTATCCCTTGGACCTTCCCATTGACGATGAAACACAGAAATTGCATCGGAATTAAATATAAGAGACACAATTCCGACTTAAGTACAGGAAGACTGAGTCTTCCTACTGTCAATGTTTTGAGCGTTTCCTGTGTCATCAGTTTTGCATTCTGATGCACCTTTGCAGGTTTATTGTATCCCATGGACCTTCCCATTGACGATGAAACACAGAAATTGCATCGGAATTAAATATAAGAGACACAATGCCGACTTAAGTACAGCAAGACTGAGTCTTCCTACTGTCTATGATTTGAGCGTTTCCTGTGTCATCAGTTTTACATTCCGATGCATCTCTGCAGGTTTACTGTATCCCTTGGACCTTCCCATTGACGATGAAACACAGAAATTGCATCGGAATTAAATATAAGAGACCCAGTGCCGACTTAAGTACAGGAAGACTGAGTCTTCCTACTGTCTATGTTTTGAGCGTTTCCTGTGTCACTAGTTTTACATTCCGATGCACCTCTGTAGGTTTACTGTATCCCTTGGACCTACCCATTGACGATGAAACACAGAAATTGCATCGGAATTAAATATAAGAGACACAATGCCGACTTAAAAACAGGAAGACTGAGTCTTCCTACTCTCTATGTTTTGAGCGTTTCCTGTGTCACCAGTTTTACATTCTGATGCACTTCTGCAGTTTTACTGTATCCCTTGGACCTTCCCATTGACGATGAAACACAGAAATTGCATCGGAATTAAATATAAGAGACACAATGCCGCCTTAAGTACAGGAAGACTGAGTCTTCCTACTGTCTGTAATTTGAGCGTTTCGTGTGTCACCAGTTTTACATTCCGATGCACCTCTGCAGGTTTACTGTATCCCTTGGACCTTCACAGTGACGATGAAACACAGAAATTGCATCGGAATTAAATATAAGAGACACAATGCCGACTTAAGTACAGGAAGACTAAGTCTTCCTACTGTCTATGTTTTGAGCGTTTCCTGTGTCATGCGTTTTACTTTCCGATGCACCTCCGCAGGTTTACTGTATCCCTTTGACCTTCCCATTCACGATGAAACACAGAAAATTCATCGGAAATAAATATAACAGACACAATGCCGACTTGAGTATAGGAAGACTGAGTCTTCCTACTATCTATGATTTGAGCGTTTCCTGTGTCACCAGTTTTACACTCCGATGCACCTCTGCAGGTTTACTGTATCCATTGGACCTTCCCATTGACGATGAAACACAGACATTGCATTGGAATTAAATATAAGAGACACAATGCCGACTTAATAACAGAAAGACTGAGTCTTCCTACTGTCTATGCTTTGAGCGTTTCCTGTGTCACCAGTTTTACACTCCGATGCACCTCTGCAGGTTTACTGTATCCCTTGGACCTTCCCATTGACGATGAAACACAGAAATTGCATCGGAATTAAATATAAGAGACACAATGCCGACTTAAGTACAGGAAGACTGAGTCTTCCTACTGTCAATGTTTTGAGCGTTTCCTGTGTCACTAGTTTTGCATTCTGATGCACCTTTGCAGGTTTACTGTATCCCATGGACCTTCCCATTGACGATGAAACACAGAAATTGCATCGGAATTAAATATAAGAGACAAAATGCCGACTTAAGTACAGGAAGACTGAGACTTCCTACTGTCTATAATTTGAGCGTTTCCTGTGTCACCAGTTTTACTTTTCGATGCACCTGTACAGGTTTACTGTATCCCTTGGACCTTCACAGTGACGATGAAACACAGAAATTGCATCGGAATGAAATATAAGAGACACAATGCCGACTTAAGTACAGGAAGACTGAGTCTTCCTACTGTCTATGCTTTGAGCGTTTCCTGTGTCATCAGTTTTTCTTTCCGATGCAGCTTTGCAGATTTACTATATCCCTTGGACCTTCCCATTGACGATGAAACACAGAAATTTCATCGGAAATAAATATAAGAGACACAATGCCGACTTAAGTACAGCAAGACTGAGTCTTCCTACTGTCTATGATTTGAGCGTTTCCTGTGTCATCAGTTTTACATTCCGATGCATCTCTGCAGGTTTACTGTATCCCTTGGACCTTCCCATTGACGATGAAACACAGAAATTGCATCGGAATTAAATATAAGAGACCCAGTGCCGACTTAAGTACAGGAAGACTGGGTCTTCCTACTGTCTATGTTTTGAGCGTTTCCTGTGTCACTAGTTTTACATTCCGATGCACCTCTGTAGGTTTACTGTATCCCTTGGACCTACCCATTGACGATGAAACACAGAAATTGCATCGGAATTAAATATAAGAGACACAATGCCGACTTAAGTACACGAAGACTGAGTCTTCCTACTGGCTATGTTTTGAGCGTTTCCTGTGTCACCAGTTTTACACTCTGATGCACCTCTGCAGGTTTACTGTATCCCTTGGACCTACCCATTGACGATGAAACACAGAAATTGCATCGGAATTAAATATAAGAGACACAATGCCGACTTAAAAACAGGAAGACTGAGTCTTCCTACTCTCTATGCTTTGAGCGTTTCCTGTGTCACCAGTTTTACATTCTGATGCACTTCTGCAGTTTTACTGTATCCCTTGGACCTTCCCATTGACGATGAAACACAGAAATTGCATCGGAATTAAATATAAGAGACACAATGCGGACTTAAGTACAGGAAGACTGAGTCTTCCTACTGTCTGTAATTTGAGCGTTACGTGTGTCACCAGTTTTACATTCCGATGCACCTCTACAGGTTTACTGTATCCCTTAGACCTTCACATGGACTATGAAACACAGAAATTGCATCGGAATTAAATATAAGAGACACAATGCCGACTTAAGTACAGGAAGACTGAGTCTTCCTACTGTCTATGTTTTGAGCATATCCTGTGTCACCAGATTTACATTCTGATGCACCTCTGCTGGTCTTCTGTATCCATTGGACCTTCCCATTGACGATGAAACACACAAATTGCATCGAATTTAAATATAAGAGACACCATGCCGACTTAAGTACAGGAAGACTGAGTCTTCCTACTGTCTATGTTTTGAGCGTTTCCTGTGTCACCAGTTTTTCATTTCGATGCACCTCTGCAGGTTTCCTGTATCCCTTGGACCATCAACCGAGCGAGGTGGCGCAGTGGTTAGCACACTGGACTCGCATTCGGGAGGACGACGGTTCAAACCCGTCTCCAGCCATCCTGATTTAGGTTTTCCGTGATTTCCCTAAATCGCTTCAGGCAAATGCCGGGATGGTTCCTTTGAAAGGGCACGGCCGATTTCCTTCCCAATCCTTCCCTAACCCGAGCATGAGCTCCGTCTCTAATGACCTCGTTGTCGACGGGACGTTAAACACTAACCACCACCACCACCACCTTGGACCATCCCATTGACGATGAAACACAGAAATTGCATCGGAATAAAATATAAGACACACAATGCCGACTTAAGTACAGGAAGACTGAGTCTTCCTACTGTCTATGTTTTGAGCATATCCTGTGTCACCAGATTTACATTCTGATGCACCTCTGCTGGTCTTCTGTATCCATTGGACCTTCCCATTGACGATGAAACACACAAATTGCATCGAATTTAAATATAAGAGACACCATGCCGACTTAAGTACAGGAAGACTGAGTCTTCCTACTGTCTATGTTTTGAGCGTTTCCTGTGTCACCAGTTTTACATTCCGATTCACCTTTGCTGGTTTACTGAATCCATTGGACCTTCCCATTAACGATGAAAAACAGAAATTGCATCGTAATTGAATATAAGAGACACAATGCCGACTTAAGTACAGGAAGACTAAGTCTTCCTACTGTCTATGTTTTGAGCGTTTCCTGTGTCATCAGTTTTACTTTCCGATGCACCTCTGCAGGTTTACTATATCCCTTGGACCTTCCCATTCGCGATGAAACACAGAAATTTCATCGGAAATAAATATAAGAGACACAATGCCGACGTAAATACAGGAAGATTGAGTCTTCCTACTGTCTATGTTTTGAGCGTTTCCTGTGTCACCAGTTATACATTCCGATGCACCTCTGCAGGTTTACTGTATCCCTTGGACCTTCCCATTGACGATGAAACACAGAAATTGCATCGGAATTAAATATAAGAGACACAATGCCGACTTAAGTGCAGGAAGACTGAGTCTTCCTACTGTCTATGTTTTGAGCGTTGCCTGTAACACTAGTTTCACATTCCGATGCAGCTCTGTAGGTTTACTGTATCCCTTGGACCTTCCCATTGACGATGAAACACGGAAATTGCATCGGAATTAAATATAAGAGACACAATTCCGACTTAAGTACAGGAAGACTGAGTCTTCCTACTGTCAATGTTTTGAGCGTTTCCTGTGTCATCAGTTTTGCATTCTGATGCACCTTTGCAGGTTTATTGTATCCCATGGACCTTCCCATTGACGATGAAACACAGAAATTGCATCGGAATTAAATATAAGAGACACAATGCCGACTTAAGTACAGCAAGACTGAGTCTTCCTACTGTCTATGATTTGAGCGTTTCCTGTGTCATCAGTTTTACATTACGATGCATCTCTGCAGGTTTACTGTATCCCTTGGACCTTCCCATTGACGATGAAACACAGAAATTGCATCGGAATTAAATATAAGAGACCCAGTGCCGACTTAAGTACAGGAAGACTGAGTCTTCCTACTGTCTATGTTTTGAGCGTTTCCTGTGTCACTAGTTTTACATTCCGATGCACCTCTGCAGGTTTACTGTATCCCTTGGACCTACCCATTGACGATGAAACACAGAAATTGCATCGGAATTAAATATAAGAGACACAATGCCGACTTAAAAACAGGAAGACTGAGTCTTCCTACTCACTATGTTTTGAGCGTTTCCTGTGTCACCAGTTTTACATTCTGATGCACTTCTGCAGTTTTACTGTATCCCTTGGACCTTCCCATTGACGATGAAACACAGAAATTGCATCGGAATTAAATATAAGAGACACAATGCCGCCTTAAGTACAGGAAGACTGAGTCTTCCTACTGTCTGTAATTTGAGCGTTTCGTGTGTCACCAGTTTTACATTCCGATGCACCTCTGCAGGTTTACTGTATCCCTTGGACCTTCACAGTGACGATGAAACACAGAAATTGCATCGGAATTAAATATAAGAGACACAATGCCGACTTAAGTACAGGAAGACTAAGTCTTCCTACTGTCTATGTTTTGAGCGTTTCCTGTGTCATGCGTTTTACTTTCCGATGCACCTCCGCAGGTTTACTGTATCCCTTTGACCTTCCCATTTACGATGAAACACAGAAAATTCATCGGAAATAAATATAACAGACACAATGCCGACTTGAGTATAGGAAGACTGAGTCTTCCTACTGTCTATGATTTGAGCGTTTCCTGTGTCACCAGTTTTACACTCCGATGCACCTCTGCAGGTTTACTGTATCCATTGGACCTTCCCATTGACGATGAAACACAGACATTGCATTGGAATTAAATATAAGAGACACAATGCCGACTTAATAACAGAAAGACTGAGTCTTCCTACTGTCTATGCTTTGAGCGTTTCCTGTGTCACCAGTTTTACACTCCGATGCACCTCTGCAGGTTTACTGTATCCCTTGGACCTTCCCATTGACGATGAAACACAGAAATTGCATCGGAATTAAATATAAGAGACACAATGCCGACTTAAGTACAGGAAGACTGAGTCTTCCTACTGTCAATGTTTTGAGCGTTTCCTGTGTCACTAGTTTTGCATTCTGATGCACCTTTGCAGGTTTACTGTATCCCATGGACCTTCCCATTGACGATGAAACACAATAATTGCATCGGAATTAAATATAAGAGACAAAATGCCGACTTAAGTACAGGAAGACTGAGACTTCCTACTGTCTATAATTTGAGCGTTTCCTGTGTCACCAGTTTTACTTTCCGATGCACCTGTACAGGTTTACTGTATCCCTTGGACCTTCACAGTGACGATGAAACACAGAAATTGCATCGGAATGAAATATAAGAGACACAATGCCGACTTAAGTACAGGAAGACTGAGTCTTCCTACTGTCTATGCTTTGAGCGTTTCCTGTGTCATCAGTTTTTCTTTCCGATGCAGCTTTGCAGATTTACTATATCCCTTGGACCTTCCCATTGACGATGAAACACAGAAATTTCATCGGAAATAAATATAAGAGACACAATGCCGACTTAAGTACAGCAAGACTGAGTCTTCCTACTGTCTATGATTTGAGCGTTTCCTGTGTCATCAGTTTTACATTCCGATGCATCTCTGCAGGTTTACTGTATCCCTTGGACCTTCCCATTGACGATGAAACACAGAAATTGCATCGGAATTAAATATAAGAGACCCAGTGCCGACTTAAGTACAGGAAGACTGAGTCTTCCTACTGTCTATGTTTTGAGCGTTTCCTGTGTCACTAGTTTTACATTCCGATGCACCTCTGTAGGTTTACTGTATCCCTTGGACCTACCCATTGACGATGAAACACAGAAATTGCATCGGAATTAAATATAAGAGACACAATGCGACTTAAGTACACGAAGACTGAGTCTTCCTACTGGCTATGTTTTGAGCGTTTCCTGTGTCACCAGTTTTACACTCCGATGCACCTCTGCAGGTTTACTGTATCCCTTGGACCTACCCATTGACGATGAAACACAGAAATTGCATCGGAATTAAATATAAGAGACACAATGCCGACTTAAAAACAGGAAGACTGAGTCTTCCTACTCTCTATGTTTTGAGCGTTTCCTGTGTCACCAGTTTTACATTCTGATGCACTTCTGCAGTTTTACTGTATCCCTTGGACCTTCCCATTGACGATGAAACACAGAAATTGCATCGGAATTAAATATAAGAGACACAATGCGGACTTAAGTACAGGAAGACTGAGTCTTCCTACTGTCTGTAATTTGAGCGTTACGTGTGTCACCAGTTTTACATTCCGATGCACCTCTACAGGTTTACTGTATCCCTTAGACCTTCACATGGACGATGAAACACAGAAATTGCATCGGAATTAAATATAAGAGACACAATGCCGACTTAAGTACAGGAAGACTGAGTCTTCCTACTGTCTATGTTTTGAGCATATCCTGTGTCACCAGATTTACATTCTGATGCACCTCTGCTGGTCTTCTGTATCCATTGGACCTTCCCATTGACGATGAAACACACAAATTGCATCGAATTTAAATATAAGAGACACCATGCCGACTTAAGTACAGGAAGACTGAGTCTTCCTACTGTCTATGTTTTGAGCGTTTCCTGTGTCACCAGTTTTTCATTTCGATGCACCTCTGCAGGTTTCCTGTATCCCTTGGACCATCAACCGAGCGAGGTGGCGCAGTGGTTAGCACACTGGACTCGCATTCGGGAGGACGACGGTTCAAACCCGTCTCCAGCCATCCTGATTTAGGTTTTCCGTGATTTCCCTAAATCGCTTCAGGCAAATGCCGGGATGGTTCCTTTGAAAGGGCACGGCCGATTTCCTTCCCAATCCTTCCCTAACCCGAGCATGAGCTCCGTCTCTAATGACCTCGTTGTCGACGGGACGTTAAACACTAACCACCACCACCACCACCTTGGACCATCCCATTGACGATGAAACACAGAAATTGCATCGGAATTAAATATAAGACACACAATGCCGACTTAAGTACAGGAAGACTGAGTCTTCCTACTGTCTATGTTTTGAGCATATCCTGTGTCACCAGATTTACATTCTGATGCACCTCTGCTGGTCTTCTGTATCCATTGGACCTTCCCATTGACGATGAAACACACAAATTGCATCGAATTTAAATATAAGAGACACCATGCCGACTTAAGTACAGGAAGACTGAGTCTTCCTACTGTCTATGTTTTGAGCATTTCCTGTGTCACCAGTTTTACATTCCGATTCACCTTTGCTGGTTTACTGAATCCATTGGACCTTCCCATTAACGATGAAAAACAGAAATTGCATCGTAATTGAATATAAGAGACACAATGCCGACTTAAGTACAGGAAGACTAAGTCTTCCTACTGTCTATGTTTTGAGCGTTTCCTGTGTCATCAGTTTTACTTTCCGATGCACCTCTGCAGGTTTACTATATCCCTTGGACCTTCCCATTGACGATGAAACACAGAAATTGCATCGGAATTAAATATAAGAGACACAATGCCGACTTAAGTGCAGGAAGACTGAGTCTTCCTACTGTCTATGTTTTGAGCGTTTCCTGTGTCACCAGTTTTACATTCCGATTCACCTTTGCTGGTTTACTGAATCCATTGGACCTTCCCATTAACGATGAAAAACAGAAATTGCATCGTAATTGAATATAAGAGACACAATGCCGACTTAAGTACAGGAAGACTGAGTCTTCCTACTGTCAATGTTTTGAGCGTTTCCTGTGTCATCAGTTTTGCATTCTGATGCACCTTTGCAGGTTTATTGTATCCCATGGACCTTCCCATTGACGATGAAACACAGAAATTGCATCGGAATTAAATATAAGAGACACAATGCCGACTTAAGTACAGCAAGACTGAGTCTTCCTACTGTCTATGATTTGAGCGTTTCCTGTGTCATCAGTTTTACATTCCGATGCATCTCTGCAGGTTTACTGTATCCCTTGGACCTTCCCATTGACGATGAAACACAGAAATTGCATCGGAATTAAATATAAGAGACACAATGCCGACTTAAGTACAGGAAGACTAAGTCTTCCTACTGTCTATGTTTTGAGCGTTTCCTGTGTCATGCGTTTTACTTTCCGATGCACCTCCGCAGGTTTACTGTATCCCTTTGACCTTCCCATTCACGATGAAACACAGAAAATTCATCGGAAATAAATATAACAGACACAATGCCGACTTGAGTATAGGAAGACTGAGTCTTCCTACTGTCTATGATTTGAGCGTTTCCTGTGTCACCAGTTTTATACTCCGATGCACCTCTGCAGGTTTACTGTATCCATTGGACCTTCCCATTGACGATGAAACACAGACATTGCATTGGAATTAAATATAAGAGACACAATGCCGACTTAATAACAGAAAGACTGAGTCTTCCTACTGTCTATGCTTTGAGCGTTTCCTGTGTCACCAGTTTTACACTCCGATGCACCTCTGCAGGTTTACTGTATCCCTTGGACCTTCCCATTGACGATGAAACACAGAAATTGCATCGGAATTAAATATAAGAGACACAATGCCGACTTAAGTACAGGAAGACCGAGTCTTCCTACTGTCTATGTTTTGAGCGTTTCCTGTGTCACTAGTTATACATTCCGATGCACCTCTGCAGGTTTACTGTATCCCTTGGACCTTCCCATTGACGATGAAACACAGAAATTGCATCGGAATTAAATAAAAGAGACACAATGCCGACTTACGTACACGAAGACTGAGTCTTCCTACTGGCTATGTTTTGAGCGTTTCCTGTGTCACCAGTTTTACACTCCGATGCACCTCTGCAGGTTTACCGTATCCCTTGGACCTTCACATTCACGATGAAACACAGAAATTGAATCGAAATTAAATATAAGAGCCACAATGCCGACTTAAGTACAAGAAGACTGAGTCTTCCTATTGTCTATGTTTTTAACGATCCCTGTGTCACTAGTTTTATATTCCGATGCACCTCTGCAGGTTTACTGTATCCCTTGGACATTCCCATTGACGATGAAACACAGAAATTGCATCGGAATTAAATATAAGCGACACAATGCCGACTTAAGTACAGGAAGGCTGAGTCTTCCTACTGTCTATAATTTGAGCGTTTCCTGTATAACCAGTTTTACATTCCGATGCTCCTCTACAGGTTTTCTGTATCCCTTGGACCTTCACAGTGACGATGAAACACAGAAATTGCATCGGAATTAAATATAAGAGACACAATGCCGACTTAAGTACAAGAAAACAGTCTTCGTACGGTCAATGTTTGAGCGGTTCCTGTGTCACCAGTTTTACATTCCGATGCACCTCTGCCTGTTTATTGTATCGCTTGGACCTTCCCATTGACGATGAAACACAGAAATTGCATCGGAATTAAATATAAGACACACAATGCCGACTTAAGTACAGGAAGACTGAGTCTTCCTACTGTCTATGTTTTGAGCGTCTCCTGTGTCACCAGATTTACATTCTGATGCACCTCTGCAGGTCTTCTGTATCCATTGGACCTTCCCATTGACGATGAAACACAGAAATTGCATCGGAATTAAATATAAGAGACACAATGCCGACTTAAGTACAGGAAGACTGAGTCTTCCTACTGTCTATGTTTTAAGCGTTTCCTGTGTCATCAGTTTTACATTCTGATGCACCTCTGCAGGTTCTCTGTATTCATTGGACCTTCCCATTGACGATGAAACACAGAAATTGCATCGGAATTAAATATAAGAGACACAATGCCGACTTAAGTACAGGAAGACTGAGTCTTCCTACTGTCTATGTTTTGAGCGTTTCCTGTGTCATCAGTTGTACTTTCCGATGCACCGCTGCAGGTTTACTATATCAGTTTTACATTCCGATGCACCTCTGCAGGTTTACTGTATCCATTGGACCTTCCCATTGACGATGAATCACAGAAATCGCATCGGAATTAAATTTAAGAGACACAATGCCGACTTAAGTACAGGAAGACTGAGTCTTCCTACTGGCTATGTTTTGAACGTTTCCTGTGTCACCAGTTTTACACTCCGATGCACCTCTGCAGGTTTACTGTATCCATTGGACCTTCCCATTGACGATGAAACACAGACATTGCATTGGAATTAAATATAAGAGACACAATGCCGACTTAATAACAGAAAGACTGAGTCTTCCTACTGTCTATGTTTTGAGCGTTTCCTGTGTCACTAGTTATACATTCCGATGCACCTCTGCAGGTTTACTGTATCCCTTGGACCTTCCCATTGACGATGAAACACAGAAATTGCATCGGAATTAAATAAAAGAGACACAATGCCGACTTAAGTACACGAAGACTGAGTCTTCCTACTGGCTATGTTTTGAGCGTTTCCTGTGTCACCAGTTTTACACTCCGATGCACCTCTGCAGGTTTACCGTGTCCCTTGGACCTTCACATTCACGATGAAACACAGAAATTGAATCGAAATTAAATATAAGAGACACAATGCCGACTTAAGTACAAGAAGACTGAGTCTTCCTACTGTCTATGTTTTTAACGTTTCCTGTGACACTAGTTTTATATTCCGATGCACCTCTGCAGGTTTACTGTATCCCTTGGACATTCCCATTGACGATGAAACACAGAAATTGCATCGGAATTAAATATAAGCGACACAATGCCGACTTAAGTACAGGAAGGCTGAGTCTTCCTACTGTCTATAATTTGAGCGTTTCCTGTATAACCAGTTTTACATTCCGATGCTCCTCTACAGGTTTTCTGTATCCCTTGGACCTTCACAGTGACGATGAAACACAGAAATTGCATCGGAATTAAATATAAGAGACACAATGCCGACTTAAGTACAAGAAGACAGTCTTCTTACAGTCAATGTTTTGAGCGTTTCCTGTGTCATCAGTTTTACATTCCGATGCACCTGTACAGGTTTACTGTATCCCTTGGACCTTCACAGTGACGATGAAACACAGAAAATGCATCGGAAATAAATATAAGAGACACAATGCCGACTTAAGTACAGGAAGACTGAGTCTTCCTACTGTCTATGTTTTGAGCGTTTCCTGTGTCATCAGTTTTTCTTTCCGATGCAGCTTTGCAGGTTTACTACATCCCTGGGACCTTCCCATTGACGATGAAACACAGAAATTTCATCGGAAATAAATATAAGAGACACAATGCCGACTTAAGTACAGCAAGACTGGGTCTTCCTACTGTCTATGATTTGAGCGTTTCCTGTGTCATCAGTTTTACATTCCGATGCATCTCTGCAGGTTTACTGTATCCCTTGGACCTTCCCATTGACTATGAAACACAGAAATTGCATCGGAATTAAATATAAGAGACCCAGTGCCGACTTAAGTACAGGAAGACTGAGTCTTCCTACTGTCTATGTTTTGAGCGTTTCCTGTGTCACTAGTTTTACATTCCGATGCACCTCTGCAGGTTTACTGTATCCCTTGGACCTACCCATTGACGATGAAACACAGAAATTGCATCGGAATTAAATATAAGAGACACAATGCCGACTTAAAAACAGGAAGACTGAGTCTTCCTACTCTCTATGTTTTGAGCGTTTCCTGTGTCACCAGTTTTACATTCTGATGCACTTCTGCAGTTTTACTGTATCCCTTGGACCTTCCCATTGACGATGAAACACAGAAATTGCATCGAAATTAAATATAAGAGACACAATGCCGACTTAAGTACAAGAAAACAGTCTTCGTACGGTCAATGTTTGAGCGGTTCCTGTGTCACCAGTTTTACATTCCGATGCACCTCTGCCTGTTTATTGTATCCCTTGGACCTTCCCATTGACGATGAAACACAGAAATTGCATCGGAATTAAATAAAAGACACACAATGCCGACTTAAGTACAGGAAGACTGAGTCTTCCTACTGTCTATGTTTTGAGCGTCTCCTGTGTCACCAGATTTACATTCTGATGCACCTCTGCAGGTCTTCTGTATCCATTGGACCTTCCCATTGACGATGAAACACAGAAATTGCATCGGAATTAAATATAAGAGACACAATGCCGACTTAAGTACAGGAAGACTGAGTCTTCCTACTGTCTATGTTTTAAGCGTTTCCTGTGTCATCAGTTTTACATTCTGATGCACCTCTGCAGGTTCTCTGTATTCATTGGACCTTCCCATTGACGATGAAACACAGAAATTGCATCGGAATTAAATATAAGAGACACAATGCCGACTTAAGAACAGGAAGACTGAGTCTTCCTACTGTCTATGATTTGAGCGTTTCCTGTGTCATCAGTTGTACTTTCCGATGCACCGCTGCAGGTTTACTATATCAGTTTTACATTCCGATGCACCTCTGCAGGTTTACTGTATCCATTGGACCTTCCCATTGACGATGAAACACAGAAATCGCATCGGAATTAAATTTAAGAGACACAATGCCGACTTAAGTACAGGAAGACTGAGTCTTCCTACTGGCTATGTTTTGAACGTTTCCTGTGTCACCAGTTTTACACTCCGATGCACCCCTGCAGGTTTACTGTATCCATTGGACCTTCCCATTGACGATGAAGCACAGACATTGCATTGGAATTAAATATAAGAGACACAATGCCGACTTAATAACAGAAAGACTGAGTCTTCCTACTGTCTATGTTTTGAGCGTTTCCTGTGTCACTAGTTATACATTCCGATGCACCTCTGCAGTTTTACTGTATCCCTTGGACCTTCCCATTGACGATGAAACACATAAATTGCATCGGAATTAAATAAAAGAGACACAATGCCGACTTAAGTACACGAAGACTGAGTCTTCCTACTGGCTATGTTTTGAGCGTTTCCTGTGTCACCAGTTTTACACTCCGATGCACCTCTGCAGGTTTACTGTATCCCTTGGACATTCCCATTGACGATGAAACACAGAAATTGCATCGGAATTAAATATAAGCGACACAATGCCGACTTAAGTACAGGAAGGCTGAGTCTTCCTACTGTCTATAATTTGAGCGTTTCCTGTATAACCAGTTTTACATTCCGATGCTCCTCTACAGGTTTTCTGTATCCCTTGGACCTTCACAGTGACGATGAAACACAGAAATTGCATCGGAATTAAATATAAGAGACACAATGCCGACTTAAGTACAAGAAGACAGTCTTCTTACAGTCAATGTTTTGAGCGTTTCCTGTGTCATCAGTTTTACATTCCGATGCACCTGTACAGGTTTACTGTATCCCTTGGACCTTCACAGTGACGATGAAACACAGAAAATGCATCGGAAATAAATATAAGAGACACAATGCCGACTTAAGTACAGGAAGACTGAGTCTTCTTACTGTCAATGTTTTGAGCGTTTCCTGTGTCATCAGTTTTTCTTTCCGATGCAGCTTTGCAGGTTTACTACATCCCTTGGACCTTCCCATTGACGCTGAAACACAGAAATTTCATCGGAAATAAATATAAGAGACACAATGCCGACTTAAGTAAAGCAAAACTGGGTCTTCCTACTGTCTATGATTTGAGCGTTTCCTGTGTCATGAGTTTTACATTCCGATGCATCTCTGCAGGTTTACTGTATCCCTTGGACCTTCCCATTGACTATGAAACACAGAAATTGCATCGGAATTAAACATAAGAGACCCAGTGCCGACTTAAGTACAGGAAGACTGAGTCTTCCTACTGTCTATGTTTTGAGCGTTTCCTGTGTCACTAGTTTTACATTCCGATGCACCTCTGCAGGTTTACTGTATCCCTTGGACCTACCCATTGACGATGAAACACAGAAATTGCATCGGAATTAAATATAAGAGACACAATGCCGACTTAAAAACAGGAAGACTGAGTCTTCCTACTCTCTATGTTTTGAGCGTTTCCTGTGTCACCAGTTTTACATTCTGATGCACTTCTGCAGTTTTACTATATCCCTTGGACCTTCCCATTGACGATGAAACACAGAAACTGCATCGAAATTAAATATATGAGACACAATGCCGACTTAAGTACAAGAAAACAGTCTTCGTACGGTCAATGTTTGAGCGGTTCCTGTGTCACCAGTTTTACATTCCGATGCACCTCTGCCTGTTTATTGTATCCCTTGGACCTTCCCATTGACGATGAAACACAGAAATTGCATCGGAATTAAATATAAGACACACAATGCCGACTTAAGTACAGGAAGACTGAGTCTTCCTACTGTCTATGTTTTGAGCGTCTCCTGTGTCACCAGATTTACATTCTGATGCACCTCTGCAGGTCTTCTGTATCCATTGGACCTTCCCATTGACGATGAAACACAGAAATTGCATCGGAATTAAATATAAGAGACACAATGCCGACTTAAGTACAGGAAGACTGAGTCTTCCTACTGTCTATGTTTTAAGCGTTTCCTGTGTCATCAGTTTTACATTCTGATGCACCTCTGCAGGTTCTCTGTATTCATTGGACCTTCCCATTGACGATGAAACACAGAAATTGCATCGGAATTAAATATAAGAGACACAATGCCGACTTAAGTACAGGAAGACTGAGTCTTCCTACTGTCTATGATTTGAGCGTTTCCTGTGTCATCAGTTGTACTTTCCGATGCACCGCTGCAGGTTTACTATATCAGTTTTACATTCCGATGCACCTCTGCAGGTTTACTGTATCCATTGGACCTTCCCATTGACGATGAAACACAGAAATCGCATCGGAATTAAATTTAAGAGACACAATGCCGACTTAAGTACAGGAAGACTGAGTCTTCCTACTGGCTATGTTTTGAACGTTTCCTGTGTCACCAGTTTTACACTCCGATGCACCTCTGCAGGTTTACTGTATCCATTGGACCTTCCCATTGACGATGAAGCACAGACATTGCATTGGAATTAAATATAAGAGACACAATGCCGACTTAATAACAGAAAGACTGAGTCTTCCTACTGTCTATGTTTTGAGCGTTTCCTGTGTCACTAGTTATACATTCCGATGCACCTCTGCAGGTTTACTGTATCCCTTGGACCTTCCCATTGACGATGAAACACAGAAATTGCATCGGAATTAAATAAAAGAGACACAATGCCGACTTAAGTACACGAAGACTGAGTCTTCCTACTGGCTATGTTTTGAGCGTTTCCTGTGTCACCAGTTTTACACTCCGATGCACCTCTGCAGGTTTACTGTATCCCTTGGACATTCCCATTGACGATGAAACACAGAAATTGCATCGGAATTAAATATAAGCGACATAATGCCGACTTAAGTACAGGAAGGCTGAGTCTTCCTACTGTCTATAATTTGAGCGTTTCCTGTATAACCAGTTTTACATTCCGATGCTCCTCTACAGGTTTTCTGTATCCCTTGGACCTTCACAGTGACGATGAAACACAGAAATTGCATCGGAATTAAATATAAGAGACACAATGCCGACTTAAGTACAAGAAGACAGTCTTCTTACAGTCAATGTTTTGAGCGTTTCCTGTGTCATCAGTTTTTCTTTCCGATGCAGCTTTGCAGGTTTACTACATCCCTTGGACCTTCCCATTGACGATGAAACACAGAAATTTCATCGGAAATAAATATAAGAGACACAATGCCGACTTAAGTACAGCAAGACTGGGTCTTCCTACTGTCTATGATTTGAGCGTTTCCTGTGTCATCAGTTTTACATTCTGATGCATCTCTGCAGGTTTACTGTATCCCTTGGACCTTCCCATTGACTATGAAACACAGAAATTGCATCGGAATTAAATATAAGAGACCCAGTGCCGACTTAAGTACAGGAAGACTGAGTCTTCCTACTGTCTATGTTTTGAGCGTTTCCTGTGTCACTAGTTTTACATTCCGATGCACCTCTGCAGGTTTACTGTATCCCTTGGACCTACCCATTGACGATGAAACACAGAAATTGCATCGGAATTAAATATAAGAGACACAATGCCGACTTAAAAACAGGAAGACTGAGTCTTCCTACTCTCTATGTTTTGAGCGTTTCCTGTGTCACCAGTTTTACATTCTGATGCACTTCTGCAGTTTTACTGTATCCCTTGGACCTTCCCATTGACGATGAAACACAGAAATTGCATCGAAATTAAATATAAGAGACACAATGCCGACTTAAGTACAAGAAAACAGTCTTCGTACGGTCAATGTTTGAGCGGTTCCTGTGTCACCAGTTTTACATTCCGATGCACCTCTGCCTGTTTATTGTATCCCTTGGACCTTCCCATTGACGATGAAACACAGAAATTGCATCGGAATTAAATATAAGACACACAATGCCGACTTAAGTACAGGAAGACTGAGTCTTCCTACTGTCTATGTTTTGAGCGTCTCCTGTGTCACCAGATTTACATTCTGATGCACCTCTGCAGGTCTTCTGTATCCATTGGACCTTCCCATTGACGATGAAACACAGAAATTGCATCGGAATTAAATATAAGAGACACAATGCCGACTTAAGTACAGGAAGACTGAGTCTTCCTACTGTCTATGTTTTAAGCGTTTCCTGTGTCATCAGTTTTACATTCTGATGCACCTCTGCAGGTTCTCTGTATTCATTGGACCTTCCCATTGACGATGAAACACAGAAATTGCATCGGAATTAAATATAAGAGACACAATGCCGACTTAAGTACAGGAAGACTGAGTCTTCCTACTGTCTATGATTTGAGCGTTTCCTGTGTCATCAGTTGTACTTTCCGATGCACCGCTGCAGGTTTACTATATCAGTTTTACATTCCGATGCACCTCTGCAGGTTTACTGTATCCATTGGACCTTCCCATTGACGATGAAACACAGAAATCGCATCGGAATTAAATTTAAGAGACACAATGCCGACTTAAGTACAGGAAGACTGAGTCTTCCTACTGGCTATGTTTTGAACGTTTCCTGTGTCACCAGTTTTACACTCCGATGCACCTCTGCAGGTTTACTGTATCCATTGGACCTTCCCATTGACGATGAAGCACAGACATTGCATTGGAATTAAATATAAGAGACACAATGCCGACTTAATAACAGAAAGACTGAGTCTTCCTACTGTCTATGTTTTGAGCGTTTCCTGTGTCACTAGTTATACATTCCGATGCACCTCTGCAGGTTTACTGTATCCCTTGGACCTTCCCATTGACGATGAAACACAGAAATTGCATCGGAATTAAATAAAAGAGACACAATGCCGACTTAAGTACACGAAGACTGAGTCTTCCTACTGGCTATGTTTTGAGCGTTTCCTGTGTCACCAGTTTTACACTCCGATGCACCTCTGCAGGTTTACTGTATCCCTTGGACATTCCCATTGACGATGAAACACAGAAATTGCATCGGAATTAAATATAAGCGACACAATGCCGACTTAAGTACAGGAAGGCTGAGTCTTCCTACTGTCTATAATTTGAGCGTTTCCTGTATAACCAGTTTTACATTCCGATGCTCCTCTACAGGTTTTCTGTATCCCTTGGACCTTCACAGTGACGATGAAACACAGAAATTGCATCGGAATTAAATATAAGAGACACAATGCCGACTTAAGTACAAGAAGACAGTCTTCTTACAGTCAATGTTTTGAGCGTTTCCTGTGTCATCAGTTTTACATTCCGATGCACCTGTACAGGTTTACTGTATCCCTTGGACCTTCACAGTGACGATGAAACACAGAAAATGCATCGGAAATAAATATAAGAGACACAATGCCGACTTAAGTACAGGAAGACTGAGTCTTCTTACTGTCAATGTTTTGAGCGTTTCCTGTGTCATCAGTTTTTCTTTCCGATGCAGCTTTGCAGGTTTACTACATCCCTTGGACCTTCCCATTGACGCTGAAACACAGAAATTTCATCGGAAATAAATATAAGAGACACAATGCCGACTTAAGTAAAGCAAAACTGGGTCTTCCTACTGTCTATGATTTGAGCGTTTCCTGTGTCATGAGTTTTACATTCCGATGCATCTCTGCAGGTTTACTGTATCCCTTGGACCTTCCCATTGACTATGAAACACAGAAATTGCATCGGAATTAAATATAAGAGACCCAGTGCCGACTTAAGTACAGGAAGACTGAGTCTTCCTACTGTCTATGTTTTGAGCGTTTCCTGTGTCACTAGTTTTACATTCCGATGCACCTCTGCAGGTTTACTGTATCCCTTGGACCTACCCATTGACGATGAAACACAGAAATTGCATTGGAATTAAATATAAGAGACACAATGCCGACTTAAAAACAGGAAGACTGAGTCTTCCTACTCTCTATGTTTTGAGCGTTTCCTGTGTCACCAGTTTTACATTCTGATGCACTTCTGCAGTTTTACTATATCCCTTGGACCTTCCCATTGACGATGAAACACAGAAACTGCATCGAAATTAAATATATGAGACACAATGCCGACTTAAGTACAAGAAAACAGTCTTCGTACGGTCAATGTTTGAGCGGTTCCTGTGTCACCAGTTTTACATTCCGATGCACCTCTGCCTGTTTATTGTATCCCTTGGACCTTCCCATTGACGATGAAACACAGAAATTGCATCGGAATTAAATATAAGACACACAATGCCGACTTAAGTACAGGAAGACTGAGTCTTCCTACTGTCTATGTTTTGAGCGTCTCCTGTGTCACCAGATTTACATTCTGATGCACCTCTGCAGGTCTTCTGTATCCATTGGACCTTCCCATTGACGATGAAACACAGAAATTGCATCGGAATTAAATATAAGAGACACAATGCCGACTTAAGTACAGGAAGACTGAGTCTTCCTACTGTCTATGTTTTAAGCGTTTCCTGTGTCATCAGTTTTACATTCTGATGCACCTCTGCAGGTTCTCTGTATTCATTGGACCTTCCCATTGACGATGAAACACAGAAATTGCATCGGAATTAAATATAAGAGACACAATGCCGACTTAAGTACAGGAAGACTGAGTCTTCCTACTGTCTATGATTTGAGCGTTTCCTGTGTCATCAGTTGTACTTTCCGATGCACCGCTGCAGGTTTACTATATCAGTTTTACATTCCGATGCACCTCTGCAGGTTTACTGTATCCATTGGACCTTCCCATTGACGATGAAACACAGAAATCGCATCGGAATTAAATTTAAGAGACACAATGCCGACTTAAGTACAGGAAGACTGAGTCTTCCTACTGGCTATGTTTTGAACGTTTCCTGTGTCACCAGTTTTACACTCCGATGCACCTCTGCAGGTTTACTGTATCCATTGGACCTTCCCATTGACGATGAAGCACAGACATTGCATTGGAATTAAATATAAGAGACACAATGCCGACTTAATAACAGAAAGACTGAGTCTTCCTACTGTCTATGTTTTGAGCGTTTCCTGTGTCACTAGTTATACATTCCGATGCACCTCTGCAGGTTTACTGTATCCCTTGGACCTTCCCATTGACGATGAAACACAGAAATTGCATCGGAATTAAATAAAAGAGACACAATGCCGACTTAAGTACACGAAGACTGAGTCTTCCTACTGGCTATGTTTTGAGCGTTTCCTGTGTCACCAGTTTTACACTCCGATGCACCTCTGCAGGTTTACTGTATCCCTTGGACATTCCCATTGACGATGAAACACAGAAATTGCATCGGAATTAAATATAAGCGACACAATGCCGACTTAAGTACAGGAAGGCTGAGTCTTCCTACTGTCTATAATTTGAGCGTTTCCTGTATAACCAGTTTTACATTCCGATGCTCCTCTACAGGTTTTCTGTATCCCTTGGACCTTCACAGTGACGATGAAACACAGAAATTGCATCGGAATTAAATATAAGAGACACAATGCCGACTTAAGTACAAGAAGACAGTCTTCTTACAGTCAATGTTTTGAGCGTTTCCTGTGTCATCAGTTTTACATTCCGATGCACCTGTACAGGTTTACTGTATCCCTTGGACCTTCACAGTGACGATGAAACACAGAAAATGCATCGGAAATAAATATAAGAGACACAATGCCGACTTAAGTACAGGAAGACTGAGTCTTCTTACTGTCAATGTTTTGAGCGTTTCCTGTGTCATCAGTTTTTCTTTCCGATGCAGCTTTGCAGGTTTACTACATCCCTTGGACCTTCCCATTGACGCTGAAACACAGAAATTTCATCGGAAATAAATATAAGAGACACAATGCCGACTTAAGTAAAGCAAAACTGGGTCTTCCTACTGTCTATGATTTGAGCGTTTCCTGTGTCATGAGTTTTACATTCCGATGCATCTCTGCAGGTTTACTGTATCCCTTGGACCTTCCCATTGACTATGAAACACAGAAATTGCATCGGAATTAAATATAAGAGACCCAGTGCCGACTTAAGTACAGGAAGACTGAGTCTTCCTACTGTCTATGTTTTGAGCGTTTCCTGTGTCACTAGTTTTACATTCCGATGCACCTCTGCAGGTTTACTGTATCCCTTGGACCTACCCATTGACGATGAAACACAGAAATTGCATCGGAATTAAATATAAGAGACACAATGCCGACTTAAAAACAGGAAGACTGAGTCTTCCTACTCTCTATGTTTTGAGCGTTTCCTGTGTCACCAGTTTTACATTCTGATGCACTTCTGCAGTTTTACTATATCCCTTGGACCTTCCCATTGACGATGAAACACAGAAACTGCATCGAAATTAAATATATGAGACACAATGCCGACTTAAGTACAAGAAAACAGTCTTCGTACGGTCAATGTTTGCGCGGTTCCTGTGTCACCAGTTTTACATTCCGATGCACCTCTGCCTGTTTATTGTATCCCTTGGACCTTCCCATTGACGATGAAACACAGAAATTGCATCGGAATTAAATATAAGACACACAATGCCGACTTAAGTACAGGAAGACTGAGTCTTCCTACTGTCTATGTTTTGAGCGTCTCCTGTGTCACCAGATTTACATTCTGATGCACCTCTGCAGGTCTTCTGTATCCATTGGACCTTCCCATTGACGATGAAACACAGAAATTGCATCGGAATTAAATATAAGAGACACAATGCCGACTTAAGTACAGGAAGACTGAGTCTTCCTACTGTCTATGTTTTAAGCGTTTCCTGTGTCATCAGTTTTACATTCTGATGCACCTCTGCAGGTTCTCTGTATTCATTGGACCTTCCCATTGACGATGAAACACAGAAATTGCATCGGAATTAAATATAAGAGACACAATGCCGACTTAAGTACAGGAAGACTGAGTCATCCTACTGTCTATGTTTTGAGCGTTTCCTGTGTCATCAGTTGTACTTTCCGATGCACCGCTGCAGGTTTACTATATCAGTTTTACATTCCGATGCACCTCTGCAGGTTTACTGTATCCATTGGACCTTCCCATTGACGATGAAACACAGAAATCGCATCGGAATTAAATTTAAGAGACACAATGCCGACTTAAGTACAGGAAGACTGAGTCTTCCTACTGGCTATGTTTTGAACGTTTCCTGTGTCACCAGTTTTACACTCCGATGCACCTCTGCAGGTTTACTGTATCCATTGGACCTTCCCATTGACGATGAAACACAGACATTGCATTGGAATTAAATATAAGAGACACAATGCCGACTTAATAACAGAAAGACTGAGTCTTCCTACTGTCTATGTTTTGAGCGTTTCCTGTGTCACTAGTTATACATTCCGATGCACCTCTGCAGGTTTACTGTATCCCTTGGACCTTCCCATTGACGATGAAACACAGAAATTGCATCGGAATTAAATAAAAGAGACACAATGCCGACTTAAGTACACGAAGACTGAGTCTTCCTACTGGCTATGTTTTGAGCGTTTCCTGTGTCACCAGTTTTACACTCCGATGCACCTCTGCAGGTTTACCGTGTCCCTTGGACCTTCACATTCACGATGCAACACAGAAATTGAATCGAAATTAAATATAAGAGACACAATGCCGACTTAAGTACAAGAAGACTGAGTCTTCCTACTGTCTATGTTTTTAACGTTTCCTGTGACACTAGTTTTATATTCCGATGCACCTCTGCAGGTTTACTGTATCCCTTGGACATTCCCATTGACGATGAAACACAGAAATTGCATCGGAATTAAATATAAGCGACACAATGCCGACTTAAGTACAGGAAGGCTGAGTCTTCCTACTGTCTATAATTTGAGCGTTTCCTGTATAACCAGTTTTACATTCCGATGCTCCTCTACAGGTTTTCTGTATCCCTTGGACCTTCACAGTGACGATGAAACACAGAAATTGCATCGGAATTAAATATAAGAGACACAATGCCGACTTAAGTACAAGAAGACAGTCTTCTTACAGTCAATGTTTTGAGCGTTTCCTGTGTCATCAGTTTTACATTCCGATGCACCTGTACAGGTTTACTGTATCCCTTGGACCTTCACAGTGACGATGAAACACAGAAAATGCATCGGAAATAAATATAAGAGACACAATGCCGACTTCAATACAGGAAGACTGAGTCTTCCTACTGTCTATGTTTTGAGCGTTTCCTGTGTCATCAGTTTTTCTTTCCGATGCAGCTTTGCAGGTTTACTACATCCCTTGGACCTTCCCATTGACGATGAAACACAGAAATTTCATCGGAAATAAATATAAGAGACACAATGCCGACTTAAGTACAGCAAGACTGGGTCTTCCTACTGTCTATGATTTGAGCGTTTCCTGTGTCATCAGTTTTACATTCCGATGCATCTCTGCAGGTTTACTGTATCCCTTGGACCTTCCCATTGACTATGAAACACAGAAATTGCATCGGAATTAAATATAAGAGACCCAGTGCCGACTTAAGTACAGGAAGACTGAGTCTTCCTACTGTCTATGTTTTGAGCGTTTCCTGTGTCACTAGTTTTACATTCCGATGCACCTCTGCAGGTTTACTGTATCCCTTGGACCTACCCATTGACGATGAAACACAGAAATTGCATCGGAATTAAATATAAGAGACACAATGCCGACTTAAAAACAGGAAGACTGAGTCTTCCTACTCTCTATGTTTTGAGCGTTTCCTGTGTCACCAGTTTTACATTCTGATGCACTTCTGCAGTTTTACTGTATCCCTTGGACCTTCCCATTGACGATGAAACACAGAAATTGCATCGAAATTAAATATAAGAGACACAATGCCGACTTAAGTACAAGAAAACAGTCTTCGTACGGTCAATGTTTGAGCGGTTCCTGTGTCACCAGTTTTACATTCCGATGCACCTCTGCCTGTTTATTGTATCCCTTGGACCTTCCCATTGACGATGAAACACAGAAATTGCATCGGAATTAAATATAAGACACACAATGCCGACTTAAGTACAGGAAGACTGAGTCTTCCTACTGTCTATGTTTTGAGCGTCTCCTGTGTCACCAGATTTACATTCTGATGCACCTCTGCAGGTCTTCTGTATCCATTGGACCTTCCCATTGACGATGAAACACAGAAATTGCATCGGAATTAAATATAAGAGACACAATGCCGACTTAAGTACAGGAAGACTGAGTCTTCCTACTGTCTATGTTTTAAGCGTTTCCTGTGTCATCAGTTTTACATTCTGATGCACCTCTGCAGGTTCTCTGTATTCATTGGACCTTCCCATTGACGATGAAACACAGAAATTGCATCGGAATTAAATATAAGAGACACAATGCCGACTTAAGTACAGGAAGACTGAGTCTTCCTACTGTCTATGATTTGAGCGTTTCCTGTGTCATCAGTTGTACTTTCCGATGCACCGCTGCAGGTTTACTATATCAGTTTTACATTCCGATGCACCTCTGCAGGTTTACTGTATCCATTGGACCTTCCCATTGACGATGAAACACAGAAATCGCATCGGAATTAAATTTAAGAGACACAATGCCGCACCCCCAAGTCTCATGTTATTACGCCTGACGGCTGTATTAAGATGAGGCCGATCGTGACGCTGAAACAGTTCCACGAAATGCACATTTGTGTTGCCAGTCTGAGTGGCTATCTTTTCCAGGTCACCATCTATGTTATACTCCCCATCCCTACCAATACTATTACCAGCCCCACCCACAATCACTACCTGATCCTCTTTAGTAAAATCCCTACATAACCCCCCTATGTTAACAGTCACCTGAGCCAACCCTGCATTAGGCTTCACAATGCTGGTGACCTGGTACTCACTTCCCAGCACTTCCTGCAACTGCTGGCCTACACCTCTGCCATGTGAACTACCTAACAGCAGAACCTTCTTCTTCCTCTTCGACTTTGCAACTGTTCTAGGCACAGTAACTACTGAGGTCTGCTGCATACTTCCTACATCTACAGCTACTAGAGATTCCTCTCCACTAGACTATGACAGTTGGTCATATCTATTGTAAACACCAATAGTAAAACTATCTGAAAATCTTCTTCTCCTAGCAGATCTCTTGCCAACTGTCTATAATTTGAGCGTTTCCTGTGTCACCAGTTTTACATTCCGATGCAGCTCTGCAGGGTTACTATATCCCTTGGACCTTCCCATTGACGATGAAACACAGAAATTGCATCGGAATTAAATATAAGAGACACAATGCCGACTTAAGTACAGCAAGACTGAGTATTCCTACTGTCTGTAATTTGAGCGTTTCGTGTGTCACCAGTTTTACATTCCGATGCACCTCTACAAGTTTACTGTATCCCTTGGACCTTCACAGTGACGATGAAACACAGAAATTGCATCGGAATTAAATATAAGAGACACAATGCCGACTTAAGTACAGGAAGACTAAGTCTTCCTACTGTCTATGTTTTGAGCGTTTCCTGTGTCATGCGTTTTATTTTCCGATGCACCTCCGCAGGTTTACTATATCCCTTGGACCTTCCCATTCACGATGAAACACAGAAATTTCATCGGAAATAAATATAAGAGACACAATGCCCAATTAAGTATAGGAAGACTGAGTCTTCCTGCTGTCTATGTTTTGAGCGTTTCCTGTGTCACCAGTTTTACATTCAGATGCACCTCTACAGGTTTATTGTATCCCTTTTACCTTCCCATTGACGATGAAACACAGAAAATGCATCGGAATTAAATATAAGAGACACAATGCCGACTTAAGTACAGGAAGACTGAGTCTTCCTACTCTCTATGTTTTGAGCGTTTCCTGTGTCACCAGTTTTACATTCCGATGCACCTCTGCAGGTTTCCTGTATCCCTTGGACCTTCCCATTGACGATGGAACACAGAAATTGCATCGAAATGAAATATATGAGACACAATGCCGACTTAAATACAAGAAAACAGTCTTCGTACGGTCAATGTTTGAGCGTTTCCTGTGTCACCAGTTCTACATTCCGATGCACCTCTGCCGGTTTGCTGTATCCCTTGGACCTTCCCATTGTCGATGAAACACAGAAATCGCATCGGAATTAAATATAAGAGACACAATGCCGACTTAAGTACAGGAAGACTGAGTCTTTCTACTGTCTATGTTTGAGCGTTTCCTGTGTCACCAGTTTTACATTCTGATGAACCTCTGCAGGTTTTGTGTATCCATTGGACCTTCCCATTGACGATGAAACACAGAAATTGCATCGGAATTAAATTTAAGAGACACAATGCCGACTTAAGTACAGGAAGACTGAGTCTTCCTACTGTCTATGTTTTGAGCGTTTCCTGTGTCACCAGTTTTACATTCCGATTCACCCTTGCAGGTTTACTGAATCCATTGGACCTTCCCATTAACGATGAAAAACAGAAATTGCATTGTAATTGAATATAAGAGACACAATGCCGACTTAAGTACAGGAAGACTAAGTCTTCCTACTGTCTATGTTTTGAGCGTTTCCTGTGTCATCAGTTTTACTTTCCGATGCACCTCTGCAGTTTTACTGTATCCCTTGGACCTTCCCATTGACGATGAAACACAGAAATTGCATCGGAATTAAATATAAGAGACACAATGCCGACTTAAGTACAGGAAGACTGAGACTTCCTACTGTCTGTAATTTGAGCGTTTCGTGTGTCACCAGTTTTACATTCCGATGCACCTCTACAGGTTTACTGTATCTCTTGGACCTTCCCATTGACGATGAAACACAGAAATTGCATCGGAATTAAATATAAGAGACACAATGCCGACTTAAGTACAGGAAGACTAAGTCTTCCTACTGTCTATGTTTTGAGCGTTTCCTGTGTCATCAGTTTTACTTTCCGATGCACCTCTGCAGGTTTACTATATCCCTTGGGCCTTCCCATTCACGATGAAACACAGAAATGTCATCGGAAATAAATATAAGAGACACAATGCCGACTTAAATACAGGAAGATTGAGTCTTCCTACTGTCTGTGTTTTGAGCGTTTCCTGTGTCACCAGTTATACATTCCGATGCACCTCTGCAGGTTTACTGTATCCCTTGGACCTTCCCATTGACGATGAAACACAGAAATTGCATCGGAATTAAATATAAGAGACACAATGCCGACTTAAGTACAGGAAGACGGAGTCTTCCTACTGTCAATGTTTTGAGCGTTTCCTGTGTCACTAGTTTTACATTCTGATGCACCTTTGCAGGTTACTGTATCCCATGGACCTTCCCATTGACGATGAAACACAGAAATGGCATCGGAATAAATATAAGAGACACAATGCCGACTTAAGTACAGAAAGACTGAGTCTTCCTACTGTCTATGTTTTGAACGTTTCCTGTGTCACTAGTTTTACATTCCGATGCACCTCTGCAGGTTTACTGTATCCCTTGGACCTACCCAAAGACGATGAAACACAGAAATTGCATCGTAATTAAATATAAGAGATACAATGCCGACTTAAAAACAGGAAGACTGAGTCTTCCTACTCTCTATGTTTTGAGCGTTTCCTGTGTCACCAGTTTTACATGCTGATGCACCTCTGCAGTTTTACTGTATCCCTTGGACCTTACCATTGACGATGAAACACAGAAATTGCATCGGAATTAAATATAAGAGACACAATGCCGACTTAAGTACAGGAAGACTGAGTCTTCCTACTGTCTGTAATTTGAGCGTTTCGTGTGTCACCAGTTTTACATTCCGATGCACCTCTACAGGTTTACTGTATCCCTTGGACCTTCACAGTGACGATGAAACACAGAAATTGCATCGGAATTAAATATAAGAGACACAATGCCGACTTAAGTACAGGAAGACTAAGTCTTCCTACTGTCTATGTTTTGAGCGTTTCCTGTGTCATGCGTTTTACTTTCCGATGCACCTCCGCAGGTTTACTATATCCCTTGGACCTTCCCATTCACGATGAAACACAGAAATTTCATCGGAAATAAATATAAGAGACACAATGCCGAATTAAGTATAGGAAGACTGAGTCTTCCTGCTGTCTATGTTTTGAGCGTTTCCTGTGTCACCAGTTTTACATTCCGATGCACCTCTACAGGTTTATTGTATCCCTTTTACCTTCCCATTGACGATGAAACACAGAAATTGCATCGGAATTAAATATAAGAGACACAATGCCGACTTAAGTACAGGAAGACTGAGTCTTCCTACTCTCTATGTTTTGAGCGTTTCCTGTGTCACCAGTTTTACATTCCGATGCACCTCTGCAGGTTTCCTGTATCCCTTGGACCTTCCCATTGACGATGAAACACAGAAATTGCATCGAAATGAAATATATGAGACACAATGCCGACTTAAGTAGAAGAAAACAGTCTTCGTACGGTCAATGTTTGAGCGTTTCCTGTGTCACAAGTTCTACATTCCGATGCACCTCTGCCGGTTTGCTGTATCCCTTGGACCTTCTCATTGTCGATGAAACACAGAAATCGCATCGGAATTAAATATAAGAGACACAACGCCGACTTAAGTACAGGAAGACTGAGTCTTCCTACTGTCTATGCTTTGAGCGTTTCCTGTGTCACCAGCTTTACATTCTGATGAACCTCTGCAGGTTTTCTGTATCCATTGGACCTTCCCATTGACGATGAAACACAGAAATTGCATCGGAATTAAATTTAAGAGACACAATGCCGACTTAAGTACAGGAAGACTGAGTCTTCCTACTGTCTATGTTTTGAGCGTTTCCTGTGTCACCAGTTTTACACTCTGATGCACCTCTGCAGGTTTACTGTATCCATTGGACCTTCCCATTGACGATGAAACACAGACATTGCATTGGAACTAAATATAAGAGACACAATGCCGTTTTAATAACAGAAAGACTGAGTCTTCCTACTGTCTATGTTTTGAGCGTTTCCTGTGTCACCAGTTTTACACTCCGATGCACCTCTGCAGGTTTACTGTATCCCTTGGACCTTCCAATTGACGATGAAACACAGAAATTGCATCGGAATTAAATATAAGAGACACAATGCCTACTTAAGTACAGGAAGACCGAGTCTTCCTACTGTCTATGTTTTGAGCGTTTCCTGTGTCACTAGTTATACATTCCGATGCACCTCTGCAGGTTTACTGTATCCCTTGGACCTTCCCATTGACGATGAAACACAGAAATTGCATCGGAATTAAATAAAAGACACACAATGCCGACTTAAGTACACGAAGACTGAGTCTTCCTACTGGCTATGTTTTGAGCGTTTCCTGTGTCACCAGTTTTACACTCCGATGCACCTCTGCAGGTTTACTGTATCCCTTGGACCTTCCAATTGACGATGAAACACAGAAATTGCATCGGAATTAAATATAAGAGACACAATGCCGAATTAAGTATAGGAAGACTGAGTCTTCCTGCTGTCTATGGTTTGAGCGTTTCCTGTGTCACCAGTTTTACATTCCGATGCACCTCTGCAGGTTTACCGTATCCCTTGGACCTTCACATTCACGATGAAACACAGAAATTGAATCGAAATTAAATATAAGAGACACAATGCCGACTTAAGTACAAGAAGACTGAGTCTTCCTACTGTCTATGTTTTTAACATTTCCTGTGTCACTAGTTTTATATTCCGATGCACCTCTGCAGGTTTACTGTATCCCTTGGACATTCCCATTGACGATGAAACACAGAAATTGCATCGGAATTAAATATAAGCGACACAATGCCGACTTAAGTACAGAAAGGCTGAGTCTTCCTACTGTCTATAATTTGAGCGTTTCCTGTATAACCAGTTTTACATTCCGATGCTCCTCTACAGGTTTTCTGTATCCCTTGGACCTTCACAGTGACGATGAAACACAGAAATTGCATCGGAATTAAATATAAGAGACACAAGGCCGACTTAAGTACAAGAAGACAGTCTTCTTACAGTCAATGTTTTGAGCGTTTCCTGTGTCACCAGTTTTACATTCCGATGCATCTCTGCAGGCTTACTGTATCCCTTGGACCGTCCCATTGGCGATGAAACACACAAATTGCATCGAATTTAAATATAAGAGACACCATGCCGACTTAAGTACAGGAAGACTGAGTCTTCCTACTGTCTATGTTTTGAGCGTTTCCTGTGTCACCAGTTTTACATTCCGATTCACCTTTGCAGGTTTACTGAATCCATTGGACCTTCCCATTAACGATGAAAAACAGAAATTGCATCGTAATTGAATATAAGAGACACAATGCCGACTTAAGTACAGGAAGACTAAGTCTTCCTACTGTCTATGTTTTGAGCGTTTCCTGTGTCATCAGTTTTACTTTCCGATGCACCTCTGCAGGTTTACTATATCCCTTGGGCCTTCCCATTCACGATGAAACACAGAAATGTCATCGGAAATAAATATAAGAGACACAATGCCGACTTAAATACAGGAAGATTGAGTCTTCCTACTGTCTATGTTTTGAGCGTTTCGTGTGTCACCAGTTTTACATTCCGATGCACCTCTACAGGTTTACTGTATCCCTTGGACCTTCACAGTGACGATGAAACACAGAAATTGCATCGGAATTAAATATAAGAGACACAATGCCGACTTAAGTACAGGAAGACTAAGTCTTCCTACTGTCTATGTTTTGAGCGTTTCCTGTGTCATGCGTTTTACTTTCCGATGCACCTCCGCAGGTTTACTATATCCCTTGGACCTTCCCATTCACGATGAAACACAGATATTTCATCGGAAATAAATATAAGAGACACAATGCCGAATTAAGTATAGGAAGACTGAGTCTTCCTGCTGTCTATGTTTTGAGCGTTTCCTGTGTCACCAGTTTTACATTCCGATGCACCTCTGCAGGTTTCCTGTATCCCTTGGACCTTCCCATTGACGATGAAACACAGACATTGCATCGAAATGAAATATATGAGACACAATGCCGACTTAAATACAAGAAAACAGTCTTCGTACGGTCAATGTTTGAGCGTTTCCTGTGTCACCAGTTCTACATTCCGATGCACCTCTGCCGGTTTGCTGTATCCCTTGGACCTTCCCATTGTCGATGAAACACAGAAATCGCATCGGAATTAAATATAAGAGACACAATGCCGACTTAAGTACAGGAAGACTGAGTCTTTCTACTGTCTATGTTTTGAGCGTTTCCTGTGTCACCAGTTTTACATTCTGATGAACCTCTGCAGGTTTTCTGTATCCATTGGACCTTCCCATTGACGATGAAAGACAGAAATTGCATCGGAATTAAATTTAAGAGACACAATGCCGACTTAAGTACAGGAAGACTGAGTCTTCCTACTGTCTATGTTTTGAGCGTTTCCTGTGTCACCAGTTTTACATTCCGATTCACCCTTGCAGGTTTACTGAATCCATTGGACCTTCCCATTAACGATGAAAAACAGAAATTGCATCGTAATTGAATATAAGAGACACAATGCCGACTTAAGTACAGGAAGACTAAGTCTTCCTACTGTCTATGTTTTGAGCGTTTCCTGTGTCATCAGTTTTACTTTCCGATGCACCTCTGCAGTTTTACTGTATCCCTTGGACCTTCCCATTGACGATGAAACACAGAAATTGCATCGGAATTAAATATAAGAGACACAATGCCGACTTAAGTACAGGAAGACTGAGTCTTCCTACTGTCTGTAATTTGAGCGTTTCGTGTGTCACCAGTTTTACATTCCGATGCACCTCTACAGGTTTACTGTATCCCTTGGACCTTCACAGTGACGATGAAACACAGAAATTGCATCGGAATTAAATATAAGAGACACAATGCCGACTTAAGTACAGGAAGACTAAGTCTTCCTACTGTCTATGTTTTGAGCGTTTCCTGTGTCATCAGTTTTACTTTCCGATGCACCTCTGCAGGTTTACTATATCCCTTGGGCCTTCCCATTCACGATGAAACACAGAAATGTCATCGGATATAAATATAAGAGACACAATGCCGACTTAAGTACAGGAAGACTGAGTCTTCCTACTGTCTATGTTTTGAGCGTTTCCTGTGTCACCAGGTTTACATTCCGATTCACCCTTGCAGGTTTACTGAATCCATTGGACCTTCCCATTAACGATGAAAAACAGAAATTGCATCGTAATTGAATATAAGAGACACAATGCCGACTTAAGTACAGGAAGACTAAGTCTTCCTACTGTCTATGTTTTGAGCGTTTCCTGTGTCATCAGTTTTACTTTCCGATGCACCTCTGCAGTTTTACTGTATCCCTTGGACCTTCCCATTGACGATGAAACACAGAAATTGCATCGGAATTAAATATAAGAGACACAATGCCGACTTAAGTACAGGAAGACTGAGTCTTCCTACTGTCTGTAATTTGAGCGTTTCGTGTGTCACCAGTTTTACATTCCGATGCACCTCTACAGGTTTACTGTATCCCTTGGACCTTCACAGTGACGATGAAACACAGAAATTGCATCGGAATTAAATATAAGAGACACAATGCCGACTTAAGTACAGGAAGACTAAGTCTTCCTACTGTCTATGTTTTGAGCGTTTCCTGTGTCATCAGTTTTACTTTCCGATGCACCTCTGCAGGTTTACTATATCCCTTGGGCCTTCCCATTCACGATGAAACACAGAAATGTCATCGGATATAAATATAAGAGACACAATGCCGACTTAAATACAGGAAGATTGAGTCTTCCTACTGTCTGTGTTTTGAGCGTTTCCTGTGTCACCAGTTATACATTCCGATGCACCTCTGCAGGTTTACTGTATCCCTTGGACCTTCCCATTGACGATGAAACACAGAAATTGCATCGGAATTAAATATAAGAGACACAATGCCGACTTAAGTACAGGAAGACTGAGTCTTCCTACTGTCAATGTTTTGAGCGTTTCCTGTGTCACTAGTTTTACATTCTGATGCACCTTTGCAGGTTACTGTATCCCATGGACCTTCCCATTGACGATGAACCACAGAAATTGCATCGGAATAAATATAAGAGACACAATGCCGACTTAAGTACAGAAAGACTGAGTCTTCCTACTGTCTATGTTTTGAACGTTTCCTGTGTCACTAGTTTTACATTCCGATGCACCTCTGCAGGTTTACTGTATCCCTTGGACCTACCCAATGACGATGAAACACAGAAATTGCATCGTAATTAAATATAAGAAATAAAATGCCGACTTAAAAACAGGAAGACTGAGTCTTCCTACCCTCTATGTTTTGAGCGTTTCCTGTGTCACCAGTTTTGCATTCTGATGCACCTCTGCAGTTTTACTGTATCCCTTGGACCTTCCCATTGACGATGAAACACAGAAATTGCATCGGAATTAAATATAAGAGACACAATGCCGACTTAAGTACAGGAAGACTGAGTCTTCCTACTGTCTGTAATTTGAGCGTTTCGTGTGTCACCAGTTTTACATTCCGATGCACCTGTACAGGTTTACTGTATCCCTTGTACCTTCACAGTGACGATGAAACACAGAAATTGCATCGGAATTAAATATAAGAGACACAATGCCGACTTAAGTACAGGAAGACTGAGTCTTCCTACTGTCTATGTTTTGAGCGTTTCCTGTGTCATCAGTTTTACTTTCCGATGCAGCTCTGCAGGGTTACTATATCCCTTGGACCTTCCCATTGACGATGAAACACAGAAATTTCATCGGAAATAAATATAAGAGACACAATGCCGACTTAAGTACAGCAAGACTGAGTATTCCTACTGTCTGTAATTTGAGCGTTTCGTGTGTCACCAGTTTTACATTCCGATGCACCTCTACAGGTTTACTGTATCCCTTGGACCTTCACAGTGACGATGAAACACAGAAATTGCATCGGAATTAAATATAAGAGACACAATGCCGACTTAAGTACAGGAAGACTAAGTCTTCCTACTGTCTATGTTTTGAGCGTTTCCTGTGTCATGCGTTTTATTTTCCGATGCACCTCCGCAGGTTTACTATATCCCTTGGACCTTCCCATTCACGATGAAACACAGAAATTTCATCGGAAATAAATATAAGAGACACAATGCCGAATTAAGTATAGGAAGACTGAGTCTTCCTGCTGTCTATGTTCTGAGCGTTTCCTGTGTCACCAGTTTTACATTCCGATGCACTTCTACAGGTTTATTGTATCCCTTTTACCTTCCCATTGACGATGAAACACAGAAATTGCATCGGAATTAAATATAAGAGACACAATGCCGACTTAAGTACAGAAAGACTGAGTCTTCCTACTGTCTATAATTTGAGCGTTTCCTGTGTCATCAGTTTTACATTCCGATGCATCTCTGCAGGTTTACTGTATCCCTTGGACCTTCCCATTGACGATGAAACACAGAAATTGCATCGGAATTAAATTTAAGAGACACAATGCCGACTTAAGTACAGGAAGACTGAGTCTTCCTACTGTCTATGTTTTGAGCGTTTCCTGTGTCACCAGTTTTACATTCCGATTCACCCTTGCAGGTTTACTGAATCCATTGGACCTTCCCATTGACGATGAAACACAGAAATTGCATCGGAATTAAATATAAGAGACACAATGCCGACTTAAGTACAGGAAGACTGAGTCTTCCTACTGTCTGTAATTTGAGCGTTTCGTGTGTCACCAGTTTTACATTCCGATGCACCTCTACAGGTTTACTGTATCCCTTGGACCTTCACAGTGACGATGAAACACAGAAATTGCATCGGAATTAAATATAAGAGACACAATGCCGACTTAAGTACAGGAAGACTAAGTCTTCCTACTGTCTATGTTTTGAGCGTTTCCTGTGTCATCAGTTTTACTTTCCGATGGACCTCTGCAGGTTTACTATATCCCTTGGGCCTTCCCATTCACGATGAAATACAGAAATGTCATCGGAAATAAATATAAGAGACACAATGCCGACTTAAATACAGGAAGATTGAGTCTTCCTACTGTCTGTGTTTTGAGCGTTTCCTGTGTCACCAGTTATACATTCCGATGCACCTCTGCAGGTTTACTGTATCCCTTGGACCTTCCCATTGACGATGAAACACAGAAATTGCATCGGAATTAAATATAAGAGACACAATGCCGACTTAAGTACAGGAAGACGGAGTCTTCCTACTGTCAATGTTTTGAGCGTTTCCTGTGTCACTAGTTTTACATTCTGATGCACCTTTGCAGGTTACTGTATCCCATGGACCTTCCCATTGACGATGAAACACAGAAATTGCATCGGAATAAATATAAGAGACACAATGCCGACTTAAGTACAGAAAGACTGAGTCTTCCTACTGTCTGTGTTTTGAGCGTTTCCTGTGTCATCAGTTTTACATTCCGATGCATCTCTGCAGGTTTACTGTATCCCTTGGACCTTCCCATTGACGATGAAACACAGAAATTGCATCGGAATTAAATATAAGAGACACAGTGCCGACTTAAGTACAGGAAGACTGAGTCTTCCTACTGTCTATGTTTTGAACGTTTCCTGTGTCACTAGTTTTACATTCCGATGCACCTCCGCAGGTTTACTATATCCCTTGGACCTTCCCATTCACGATGAAACACAGAAATTTCATCGGAAATAAATATAAGAGACACAATGCCGAATTAAGTATAGGAAGACTGAGTCTTCCTGCTGTCTATGTTTTGAGCGTTTCCTGTGTCACCAGTTTTACATTCCGATGCACCTCTACAGGTTTATTGTATCCCTTTTACCTTCCCATTGACGATGAAACACAGAAATTGCATCGGAATTAAATATAAGAGACACAATGCCGACTTAAGTACAGGAAGACTGAGTCTTCCTACTCTCTATGATTTGAGCGTTTCCTGTGTCACCAGTTTTACATTCCGATGCACCTCTGCAGGTTTCCTGTATCCCTTGGACCTTCCCATTGACGATGAAACACAGAAATTGCATCGAAATGAAATATATGAGACACAATGCCGACTTAAGTACAAGAAAACAGTCTTCGTACGGTCAATGTTTGAGCGTTTCCTGTGTCACCAGTTCTACATTCCGATGCACCTCTGCCGGTTTGCTGTATCCCTTGGATCTTCTCATTGTCGATGAAACACAGAAATCGCATCGGAATTAAATATAAGAGACACAACGCCGACTTAAGTACAGGAAGACTGAGTCTTCCTACTGTCTATGCTTTGAGCGTTTCCTGTGTCACCAGTTTTACATTCTGATGAACCTCTGCAGGTTTTCTGTATCCATTGGACCTTCCAATTGACGATGAAACACAGAAATTGCATCGGAATTAAATATACGAGACACAATGCCTACTTAAGTACAGGAAGACCGAGTCTTCCTACTGTCTATGTTTTGAGCGTTTCCTGTGTCACTAGTTATACATTCCGATGCACCTCTGCAGGTTTACTGTATCCCTTGGACCTTCCCATTGACGATGAAACACAGAAATTGCATCGGAATTAAATGAAAGACACACAATGCCGACTTAAGTACACGAAGACTGAGTCTTCCTACTGGCTATGTTTTGAGCGTTTCCTGTGTCACCAGTTTTACACTCCGATGCACCTCTGCAGGTTTACCGTATCCCTTGGACCTTCACATTCACGATGAAACACAGAAATTGAATCGAAATTAAATATAAGAGATACAATGCCGACTTAAGTACAAGAAGACTGAGTCTTCCTACTGTCTATGTTTTTAACGTTTCCTGTGTCACTAGTTTTATATTCCGATGCACCTCTGCAGGTTTACTGTATCCCTTGGACATTCCCATTGACGATGAAACACAGAAATTGCATCGGAATTAAATATAAGCGACACAATGCCGACTTAAGTACAGAAAGGCTGAGTCTTCCTACTGTCTATAATTTGAGCGTTTCCTGTATAACCAGTTTTACATTCCGATGCTCCTCTACAGGTTTTCTGTATCCCTTGGACCTTCACAGTGACGATGAAACACAGAAATTGCATCGGAATTAAATATAAGAGACACAAGGCCGACTTAAGTACAAGAAGACAGTCTTCTTACAGTCAATGTTTTGAGCGTTTCCTGTGTCACCAGTTTTACATTCCGATGCATCTCTGCAGGCTTACTGTATCCCTTGGACCGTCCCATTAGCGATGAAACACACAAATTGCATCGAATTTAAATATAAGAGACACCATGCCGACTTAAGTACAGGAAGACTGAGTCTTCCTACTGTCTATGTTTTGAGCGTTTCCTGTGTCACCAGTTTTACATTCCGATTCACCTTTGCAGGTTTACTGAATCCATTGGACCTTCCCATTAACGATGAAAAACAGAAATTGCATCGTAATTGAATATAAGAGACACAATGCCGACTTAAGTACTCGAAGACTAAGTCTTCCTACTGTCTATGTTTTGAGCGTTTCCTGTGTCATCAGTTTTACTTTCCGATGCACCTCTGCAGGTTTACTATATCCCTTGGGCCTTCCCATTCACGATGAAACACAGAAATGTCATCGGAAATAAATATAAGAGACACAATGCCGACTTAAATACAGGAAGATTGAGTCTTCCTACTGTCTATGTTTTGAGCGTTTCCTGTGTCACCAGTTATACATTCCGATGCACCTCTGCAGGTTTACTGTATCCCTTGGACCTTCCCATTGACGATGAAACACAGAAATTGCATCGGAATGAAATATAAGAGACACAATGCCGACTTAAGTACAGGAAGACTGAGTCTTCCTACTGTCTATAATTTGAGCGTTTCCTGTGTCACCAGTTTTACATTCCGATCCACCTGTACAGGTTTACTGTATCCCTTGTACCTTCACAGTGACGATGAAACACAGAAATTGCATCGGAATTAAATATAAGAGACACAATGCCGACTTAAGTACAGGAAGACTGAGTCTTCCTACTGTCTATGTTTTGAGCGTTTCCTGTGTCATCAGTTTTACTTTCCGATGCAGCTCTGCAGGGTTACTATATTCCTTGGACCTTCCCATTGACGATGAAACACAGAAATTTCATCGGAAATAAATATAAGAGACACAATGCCGACTTAAGTACAGCAAGACTGAGTATTCCTACTGTCTGTAATTTGAGCGTTTCGTGTGTCACCAGTTTTACATTCCGATGCACCTCTACAGGTTTACTGTATCCCTTGGACCTTCACAGTGACGATGAAACACAGAAATTGCATCGGAATTAAATATAAGAGACACAATGCCGACTTAAGTACAGGAAGACTAAGTCTTCCTACTGTCTATGTTTTGAGCGTTTCCTGTGTCATGCGTTTTACTTTCCGATGCACCTCCGCAGGTTTACTATATCCCTTGGACCTTCCCATTCACGATGAAACACAGATATTTCATCGGAAATAAATATAAGAGACACAATGCCGAATTAAGTATAGGAAGACTGAGTCTTCCTGCTGTCTATGTTTTGAGCGTTTCCTGTGTCACCAGTTTTACATTCCGATGCACCTCTACAGGTTTATTGTATCCCTTTTACCTTCCCATTGACGATGAAACACAGAAATTGCATCGGAATTATATATAAGAGACACAATGCCGACTTAAGTACAGGAAGACTGAGTCTTCCTACTCTCTATGTTTTGAGCGTTTCCTGTGTCACCAGTTTTACATTCTGATGAACCTCTGCAGGTTTTCTGTATCCATTGGACCTTCCCATTGACGATGAAACACAGAAATTGCATCGGAATTAAATTTAAGAGACACAATGCCGACTTAAGTATAGGAAGACTGAGTCTTCCTACTGTCTATGTTTTGAGCGTTTCCTGTGTCACCAGTTTTACATTCCGATTCACCCTTGCAGGTTTACTGAATCCATTGGACCTTCCCATTAACGATGAAAAACAGAAATTGCATCGTAATTGAATATAAGAGACACAATGCCGACTTAAGTACAGGAAGACTAAGTCTTCCTACTGTCTATGTTTTGAGCGTTTCCTGTGTCATCAGTTTTACTTTCCGATGCACCTCTGCAGTTTTACTGTATCCCTTGGACCTTCCCATTGACGATGATACACAGAAATTGCATCGGAATGAAATATAAGAGACACAATGCCGACTTAAGTACAGGAAGACTGAGTCTTCCTACTGTCTGTAATTTGAGCGTTTCGTGTGTCACCAGTTTTACATTCCGATGCACCTCTACAGGTTTACTGTATCCCTTGGACCTTCACAGTGACGATGAAACACAGAAATTGCATCGGAATTAAATATAAGAGACACAATGCCGACTTAAGTACAGGAAGACTAAGTCTTCCTACTGTCTATGTTTTGAGCGTTTCCTGTGTCATCAGTTTTACTTTCCGATGCACCTCTGCATGTTTACTATATCCCTTGGGCCTTCCCATTCACGATGAAACACAGAAATGTCATCGGAAATAAATATAAGGGACACAATGCCGACTTAAATACAGGAAGATTGAGTCTTCCTACTGTCTGTGTTTTGAGCGTTTCCTGTGTCACCAGTTATACATTCCGATGCACCTCTGCAGGTTTACTGTATCCCTTGGACCTTCCCATTGACGATGAAACACAGAAATTGCATCGGAATTAAATATAAGAGACACAATGCCGACTTAAGTACAGGAAGACTGAGTCTTCCTACTGTCAATGTTTGAGCGTTTCCTGTGTCACTAGTTTTACATTCTGATGCACCTTTGCAGGTTACTGTATCCCATGGAACTTCCCATTGACGATGAAACACAGAAATTGCATCGGAATAAATATAAGAGACACAATGCCGACTTAAGTACAGAAAGACTGAGTCTTCCTACTGTCTATGATTTGAGCGTTTCCTGTGTCATCAGTTTTACATTCCGATGCATCTCTGCAGGTTTACTGTATCCCTTGGACCTTCCCATTGACGATGAAACACAGAAATTGCATCGGAATTAAATATAAGAGACACAGTGCCGACTTAAGTACAGGAAGACTGAGACTTCCTACTGTCTATGTTTTGAACGTTTCCTGTGTCACTAGTTTTACATTCCGATGCACCTCTGCAGGTTTACTGTATCCCTTGGACCTACCCAATGACGATGACACACAGAAATTGCATCGTAATTAAATATAAGAGATACAATGCCGACTTAAAAACAGGAAGACTGAGTCTTTCTACTCTCTATGTTTTGAGCGTTTCCTGTGTCACCAGTTTTACATTCTGATGCACCTCTGCAGTTTTACTGTATCCCTTGGACTTTCCCATTGACGATGAAACACAGAAACTGCATCGGAATTAAATATAAGAAACACAATGCCGACTTAAGTACAGGAAGACTGAGTCTTCCTACTGTCTGTAATTTGAGCGTTTCGTGTGTCACCAGTTTTACATTCCGATGCACCTCTGCAGGTTTACTGTATCCCTTGGACCTTCACAGTGACGATGAAACACAGAAATTGCATCGGAATTAAATATAAGAGACACAATGCCGACTTAAGTACAGGAAGACTAAGTCTTCCTACTGTCTATGTTTTGAGCGTTTCCTGTGTCATGCGTTTTACTTTCCGATGCACCTCCGCAGGTTTACTATTTCCCTTGGACCTTCCCATTCACGATGAAACACAGAAATTTCATCGGAAATAAATATAAGAGACACAATGCCGAATTAAGTATAGGAAGACTGAGTCTTCCTGCTGTCTATGTTTTGAGCGTTTCCTGTGTCACCAGTTTTACATTCCGATGCACCTCTACAGGTTTATTGTATCCCTTTTACCTTCCCATTGACGATGAAACACAGAAATTGCATCGGAATTAAATATAAGAGACACAATGCCGACTTAAGTACAGGAAGACTGAGTCTTCCTACTCTCTATGTTTTGAGCGTTTCCTGTGTCACCAGTTTTACATTCCGATGCACCTCTGCAGGTTTCCTGTATCCCTTGGACCTTCCCATTGACGATGAAACACAGAAATTGCATCGAAATGAAATATATGAGACACAATGCCGACTTAAGTACAAGAAAACAGTCTTCGTACGGTCAATGTTTGAGCGTTTCCTGTGTCACCAGTTCTACATTCCGATGCACCTCTGCCGGTTTGCTGTATCCCTTGGACCTTCCCATTGTCGATGAAACACAGAAATCGCATCGGAATTAAATATAAGAGACACAATGCCGACTTAAGTTCAGGAAGACTGAGTCTTTCTACTGTTTATGTTTTGAGCGTTTCCTGTGTCACCAGTTTTACATTCTGATGAACCTCTGCAGGTTTTCTGTATCCATTGGACCTTCCCATTGACGATGAAACACAGAAATTGCATCGGAATTAAATTTAAGAGACACAATGCCGACTTAAGTACAGGAAGACTGAGTCTTCCTACTGTCTATGTTTTGAGCGTTTCCTGTGTCACCAGTTTTACATTCTGATGCACCTCAGCAGGTTTACTGTATCCATTGGACCTTCCCATTGACGATGAAACACAGACATTGCATTGGAACTAAATATAAGAGACACAATGCCGTTTTAATAACAGAAAGACTGAGTCTTCCTACTGTCTATGTTTTGAGCGTTTCCTGTGTCACCAGTTTTACACTCCGATGCACCTCTGCAGGTTTACTGTATCCCTTGGACCTTCCCATTGACGATGAAACACAGAAATTGCATCGGAATTAAATATAAGAGACACAATGCCTACTTAAGTACAGGAAGACCGAGTCTTCCTACTGTCTATGTTTTGAGCGTTTCCTGTGTCACTAGTTATACATTCCGATGCACCTCTGCAGGTTTACTGTATCCCTTGGACCTTCCCATTGACGATGAAACACAGAAATTGCATCGGAATTAAATAAAAGACACACAATGCCGACTTAAGTACACGAAGACTGAGTCTTCCTACTGGCTATGTTTTGAGCGTTTCCTGTGTCACCAGTTTTACACTCCGATGCACCTCTGCAGGTTTACCGTATCCCTTGGACCTTCACATTCACGATGAAACACAGAAATTGAATCGAAATTAAATATAAGAGACACAATGCCGACTTAAGTACAAGAAGACTGAGTCTTCCTACTGTCTATGTTTTTAACGTTTCCTGTGTCACTAGTTTTATATTCCGATGCACCTCTGCAGGTTTACTGTATCCCTTGGACATTCCCATTGACGATGAAGCACAGAAATTGCATCGGAATTAAATATAAGCGACACAATGCCGACTTAAGTACAGAAAGGCTGAGTCTTCCTACTGTCTATAATTTGAGCGTTTCCTGTATAACCAGTTTTACATTCCGATGCTCCTCTACAGGTTTTCTGTATCCCTTGGACCTTCACAGTGACGATGAAACACAGAAATTGCATCGGAATTAAATATAAGAGACACAAGGCCGACTTAAGTACAAGAAGACAGTCTTCTTACAGTCAATGTTTTGAGCGTTTCCTGTGTCACCAGTTTTACATTCCGATGCATCTCTGCAGGCTTACTGTATCCCTTGGACCGTCCCATTGGCGATGAAACACACAAATTGCATCGAATTTAAATATAAGAGACACCATGCCGACTTTAGTACAGGAAGACTGAGTCTTCCTACTGTCTATGTTTTGAGCGTTTCCTGTGTCACCAGTTTTACATTCCGATTCACCTTTGCAGGTTTACTGAATCCATTGGACCTTCCCATTAACGATGAAAAACAGAAATTGCATCGTAATTGAATATAAGAGACACAATGCCGACTTAAGTACAGGAAGACTAAGTCTTCCTACTGTCTATGGTTTGAGCGTTTCCTGTGTCATCAGTTTTACTTTCCGATGCACCTCTGCAGGTTTACTATATCCCTTGGACCTTCCCATTCACGATGAAACACAGAAATTTCATCGGAAATAAATATAAGAGACACAATGCCGACTTAAATACAGGAAGATTGAGTCTTCCTACTGTCTTTTTTTGAGCGTTTCCTGTGTCACAAGTTTTACATTCCGATGCAACTCTGCAGGTTTACTGTATCCCTTGGACCTTCCCATTGACGATGAAACACAGAAATTGCATCGGAATTAAATATAAGAGACACAATGCCGACTTAAGTACAGGAAGACTGAGTCTTCCTACTGTCAATGTTTTGAGCGTTTCCTGTGTCACTAGTTTTACATTCTGATGCACCTTTGCAGGTTTACTGTATCCCATGGACCTTCCCATTGACGATGAAATACAGAAATTTCATCGGAATAAATATAAGAGACACAATGCCGACTTAAGTACAGCAAGACTGAGTCTTCCTACTGTCTATGATTTGAGCGTTTCCTGTGTCATCAGTTTTACATTCCGATGCATCTCTGCAGGTTTACTGTATCCCTTGGACCTTCCCATTGATGATGAAACACAGAAATTGCATCGGAATTAAATATAAGAGACACAGTGCCGACTTAAGTACAGGAAGACTGAGTCTTCCTACTGTCTATGTTTTGAGCGTTTCCTGTGTCACTAGTTTTACATTCTGATGCACCTTTGCAGGTTTACTGTATCCCATGGACCTTCCCATTGACGATGAAACACAGAAATTTCATCGGAATAGATATAAGAGACACAATGCCGACTTAAGTACAGGAAGACTGAGACTTCCTACTGTCTATAATTTGAGCGTTTCCTGTGTCACCAGTTTTACATTCCGATGCACCTGTACAGGTTTACTGTATCCCTTGGACCTTCACAGTGACGATGAAACACAGAAATTGCATCGGAAATAAATATAAGAGACACAATGCCGACTTAAGTACAGCAAGACTGAGTCTTCCTACTGTCTATGATTTGAGCGTTTCCTGTGTCATCAGTTTTACATTCCGATGCATCTCTGCAGGTTTACTGTATCCCTTGGACCTTCCCATTGACGATGAAACACAGAAATTGCATCGGAATTAAATATAAGAGACACAATGCCGACTTAAGTACAGGAAGACTGAGTCTTCCTACTGTCTATGTTTTGAGCGTTTCCTGTGTCATCAGTTGTACTTTCCGATGCACCGCTGCAGGTTTACTATATCAGTTTTACATTCCGATGCACCTCTGCAGGTTTACTGTATCCATTGGACCTTCCCATTGACGATGAAACACAGAAATCGCATCGGAATTAAATTTAAGAGACACAATGCCGACTTAAGTACAAGAAGACTGAGTCTTCCTACTGTCTATGTTTTTAACGTTTCCTGTGTCACCAAATTTACACTCCGATGCACCTCTGCAGGTTTACTGTATCCATTGGACCTTCCCATTGACGATTAAACACAGACATTGCATTGGAATTAAATATAAGAGACACAATGCCGACTTAATAACAGAAAGACTGAGTCTTCCTACTGTCTATGTTTTGAGCGTTTCCTGTGTCACTAGTTATACATTCCGATGCACCTCTGCAGGTTTACTGTATCCCTTGGACCTTCCCATTGACGATGAAACACAGAAATTGCATCGGAATTAAATAAAAGAGACACAATGCCGACTTAAGTACACGAAGACTGAGTCTTCCTACTGGCTATGTTTTGAGCGTTTCCTGTGTCACCAGTTTTACACTCCGATGCACCTCTGCAGGTTTACCGTATCCCTTGGACCTTCACATTCACGATGAAACACAGAAATTGAATCGAAATTAAATATAAGAGACACAATGCCGACTTAAGTACAAGAAGACTGAGTCTTCCTACTGTCTATGTTTTTAACGTTTCCTGTGTCACTAGTTTTATATTCCGATGCACCTCTGCAGGTTTACTGTATCCCTTGGACATTCCCATTGACGATGAAACACAGAAATTGCATCGGAATTAAATATAAGCGACACAATGCCGACTTAAGTACAGGAAGGCTGAGTCTTCCTACTGTCTATAATTTGAGCGTTTCCTATATAACCAGTTTTACATTCCGATGGTCCTCTACAGGTTTTCTGTATCCCTTGGACCTTCACAGTGACGATGAAACACAGAAATTGCATCGGAATTAAATATAAGGTGACACAATGCCGATTTAAGTACAAGAAGACAGTCTTCTTACAGTCAATGTTTTGAGCGTTTCCTGTGTCACCAGTTCTACATTCCGATGCACCTCTGCCGGTTTGCTGTATCCCTTGGACCTTCCCATTGTCGATGAAACACAGAAATCGCATCGGAATTAAATATAAGAGACACAATGCCGACTTAAGTACAGGAAGACTGAGTCTTTCTACTGTTTATGTTTTGAGCGTTTCCTGTGTCACCAGTTTTACATTCTGATGAACCTCTGCAGGTTTTCTGTATCCATTGGACCTTCCCATTGACGATGAAACACAGAAATTGCATCGGAATTAAATTTAAGAGACACAATGCCGACTTAAGTACAGGAAGACTGAGTCTTCCTACTGTCTATGTTTTGAGCGTTTCCTGTGTCACCAGTTTTACATTCTGATGCACCTCAGCAGGTTTACTGTATCCATTGGACCTTCCCATTGACGATGAAACACAGACATTGCATTGGAACTAAATATAAGAGACACAATGCCGTTTTAATAACAGAAAGACTGAGTCTTCCTACTGTCTATGTTTTGAGCGTTTCCTGTGTCACCAGTTTTACACTCCGATGCACCTCTGCAGGTTTACTGTATCCCTTGGACCTTCCCATTGACGATGAAACACAGAAATTGCATCGGAATTAAATATAAGAGACACAATGCCTACTTAAGTACAGGAAGACCGAGTCTTCCTACTGTCTATGTTTTGAGCGTTTCCTGTGTCACTAGTTATACATTCAGATGCACCTCTGCAGGTTTACTGTATCCCTTGGACCTTCCCATTGACGATGAAACACAGAAATTGCATCGGAATTAAATAAAAGACACACAATGCCGACTTAAGTACACGAAGACTGAGTCTTCCTACTGGCTATGTTTTGAGCGTTTCCTGTGTCACCAGTTTTACACTCCGATGCACCTCTGCAGGTTTACCGTATCCCTTGGACCTTCACATTCACGATGAAACACAGAAATTGAATCGAAATTAAATATAAGAGACACAATGCCGACTTAAGTACAAGAAGACTGAGTCTTCCTACTGTCTATGTTTTTAACGTTTCCTGTGTCACTAGTTTTATATTCCGATGCACCTCTGCAGGTTTACTGTATCCCTTGGACATTCCCATTGACGATGAAACACAGAAATTGCATCGGAATTAAATATAAGCGACACAATGCCGACTTAAGTACAGAAAGGCTGAGTCTTCCTACTGTCTATAATTTGAGCGTTTCCTGTATAACCAGTTTTACATTCCGATGCTCCTCTACAGGTTTTCTGTATCCCTTGGACCTTCACAGTGACGATGAAACACAGAAATTGCATCGGAATTAAATATAAGGTGACACAATGCCGATTTAAGTACAAGAAGACAGTCTTCTTACAGTCAATGTTTTGAGCGTTTCCTGTGTCACCAGTTCTACATTCCGATGCACCTCTGCCGGTTTGCTGTATCCCTTGGACCTTCCCATTGTCGATGAAACACAGAAATCGCATCGGAATTAAATATAAGAGACACAATGCCGACTTAAGTACAGGAAGACTGAGTCTTTCTACTGTTTATGTTTTGAGCGTTTCCTGTGTCACCAGTTTTACATTCCGATGCACCTCTGCAGGTTTACTGTATCCCTTGGACCTTCCCATTGACGATGAAACACAGAAATTGCATCGGAATTAAATAAAAGAGACACAATGCCGACTTAAGTACACGAAGACTGAGTCTTCCTACTGGCTATGTTTTGAGCGTTTCCTGTGTCACCAGTTTTACACTCCGATGCACCTCTGCAGGTTTACCGTATCCCTTGGACCTTCACATTCACGATGAAACACAGAAATTGAATCGAAATTAAATATAAGAGACACAATGCCGACTTAAGTACAAGAAGACTGAGTCTTCTTACTGTCTATGTTTTTAACGTTTCCTGTGTCACTAGTTTTATATTCCGATGCACCTCTGCAGGTTTACTGTATCCCTTGGACATTCCCATTGACGATGAAACACAGAAATTGCATCGGAATTAAATATAAGCGACACAATGCCGACTTAAGTACAGGAAGGCTGAGTCTTCCTACTGTCTATAATTTGAGCGTTTCCTGTATAACCAGTTTTACATTCCGATGGTCCTCTACAGGTTTTCTGTATCCCTTGGACCTTCACAGTGACGATGAAACACAGAAATTGCATCGGAATTAAATATAAGGTGACACAATGCCGATTTAAGTACAAGAAGACAGTCTTCTTACAGTCAATGTTTTGAGCGTTTCCTGTGTCACCAGTTCTACATTCCGATGCACCTCTGCCGGTTTGCTGTATCCCTTGGACCTTCCCATTGTCGATGAAACACAGAAATCGCATCGGAATTAAATATAAGAGACACAATGCCGACTTAAGTACAGGAAGACTGAGTCTTTCTACTGTTTATGTTTTGAGCGTTTCCTGTGTCACCAGTTTTACATTCTGATGAACCTCTGCAGGTTTTCTGTATCCATTGGACCTTCCCATTGACGATGAAACACAGAAATTGCATCGGAATTAAATTTAAGAGACACAATGCCGACTTAAGTACAGGAAGACTGAGTCTTCCTACTGTCTATGTTTTGAGCGTTTCCTGTGTCACCAGTTTTACATTCTGATGCACCTCAGCAGGTTTACTGTATCCATTGGACCTTCCCATTGACGATGAAACACAGACATTGCATTGGAACTAAATATAAGAGACACAATGCCGTTTTAATAACAGAAAGACTGAGTCTTCCTACTGTCTATGTTTTGAGCGTTTCCTGTGTCACCAGTTTTACACTCCGATGCACCTCTGCAGGTTTACTGTATCCCTTGGACCTTCCCATTGACGATGAAACACAGAAATTGCATCGGAATTAAATATAAGAGACACAATGCCTACTTAAGTACAGGAAGACCGAGTCTTCCTACTGTCTATGTTTTGAGCGTTTCCTGTGTCACTAGTTATACATTCAGATGCACCTCTGCAGGTTTACTGTATCCCTTGGACCTTCCCATTGACGATGAAACACAGAAATTGCATCGGAATTAAATAAAAGACACACAATGCCGACTTAAGTACACGAAGACTGAGTCTTCCTACTGGCTATGTTTTGAGCGTTTCCTGTGTCACCAGTTTTACACTCCGATGCACCTCTGCAGGTTTACCGTATCCCTTGGACCTTCACATTCACGATGAAACACAGAAATTGAATCGAAATTAAATATAAGAGACACAATGCCGACTTAAGTACAAGAAGACTGAGTCTTCCTACTGTCTATGTTTTTAACGTTTCCTGTGTCACTAGTTTTATATTCCGATGCACCTCTGCAGGTTTACTGTATCCCTTGGACATTCCCATTGACGATGAAGCACAGAAATTGCATCGGAATTAAATATAAGCGACACAATGCCGACTTAAGTACAGAAAGGCTGAGTCTTCCTACTGTCTATAATTTGAGCGTTTCCTGTATAACCAGTTTTACATTCCGATGCTCCTCTACAGGTTTTCTGTATCCCTTGGACCTTCACAGTGACGATGAAACACAGAAATTGCATCGGAATTAAATATAAGAGACACAAGGCCGACTTAAGTACAAGAAGACAGTCTTCTTACAGTCAATGTTTTGAGCGTTTCCTGTGTCACCAGTTTTACATTCCGATGCATCTCTGCAGGCTTACTGTATCCCTTGGACCGTCCCATTGGCGATGAAACACACAAATTGTATCGTATTTAAATATAAGAGACACCATGCCGACTTAAGTACAGGAAGACTGAGTCTTCCTACTGTCTATGTTTTGAGCGTTTCCTGTGTCACCAGTTTTACATTCCGATTCACCTTTGCAGGTTTACTGAATCCATTGGACCTTCCCATTAACGATGAAAAACAGAAATTGCATCGTAATTGAATATAAGAGACACAATGCCGACTTAAGTACAGGAAGACTAAGTCTTCCTACTGTCTATGGTTTGAGCGTTTCCTGTGTCATCAGTTTTACTTTCCGATGCACCTCTGCAGGTTTACTATATCCCTTGGACCTTCCCATTCACGATGAAACACAGAAATTTCATCGGAAATAAATATAAGAGACACAATGCCGACTTAAATACAGGAAGATTGAGTCTTCCTACTGTCTTTTTTTGAGCGTTTCCTGTGTCACAAGTTATACATTCCGATGCAACTCTGCAGGTTTACTGTATCCCTTGGACCTTCCCATTGACGATGAAACACAGAAATTGCATCGGAATTAAATATAAGAGACACAATGCCGACTTAAGTACAGGAAGACTGAGTCTTCCTACTGTCAATGTTTTGAGCGTTTCCTGTGTCACTAGTTTTACATTCTGATGCACCTTTGCAGGTTTACTGTATCCCATGGACCTTCCCATTGACGATGAAATACAGAAATTTCATCGGAATAAATATAAGAGACACAATGCCGACTTAAGTACAGGAAGACTGAGACTTCCTACTGTCTATAATTTGAGCGTTTCCTGTGTCACCAGTTTTACATTCCGATGCACCTGTACAGGTTTACTGTATCCCTTGGACCTTCACAGTGACGATGAAACACAGAAATTGCATCGGAAATAAATATAAGAGACACAATGCCGACTTAAGTACAGCAAGACTGAGTCTTCCTACTGTCTATGATTTGAGCGTTTCCTGTGTCATCAGTTTTACATTCCGATGCATCTCTGCAGGTTTACTGTATCCCTTGGACCTTCCCATTGATGATGAAACACAGAAATTGCATCGGAATTAAATATAAGAGACACAGTGCCGACTTAAGTACAGGAAGACTGAGTCTTCCTACTGTCTATGTTTTGAGCGTTTCCTGTGTCACTAGTTTTACATTCTGATGCACCTTTGCAGGTTTACTGTATCCCATGGACCTTCCCATTGACGATGAAACACAGAAATTTCATCGGAATAGATATAAGAGACACAATGCCGACTTAAGTACAGGAAGACTGAGACTTCCTACTGTCTATAATTTGAGCGTTTCCTGTGTCACCAGTTTTACATTCCGATGCACCTGTACAGGTTTACTGTATCCCTTGGACCTTCACAGTGACGATGAAACACAGAAATTGCATCGGAAATAAATATAAGAGACACAATGCCGACTTAAGTACAGCAAGACTGAGTCTTCCTACTGTCTATGATTTGAGCGTTTCCTGTGTCATCAGTTTTACATTCCGATGCATCTCTGCAGGTTTACTGTATCCCTTGGACCTTCCCATTGACGATGAAACACAGAAATTGCATCGGAATTAAATATAAGAGACACAATGCCGACTTAAGTACAGGAAGACTGAGTCTTCCTACTGTCTATGTTTTGAGCGTTTCCTGTGTCATCAGTTGTACTTTCCGATGCACCGCTGCAGGTTTACTATATCAGTTTTACATTCCGATGCACCTCTGCAGGTTTACTGTATCCATTGGACCTTCCCATTGACGATGAAACACAGAAATCGCATCGGAATTAAATTTAAGAGACACAATGCCGACTTAAGTACAGGAAGACTGAGTCTTCCTACTGGCTATGTTTTGAACGTTTCCTGTGTCACCAAATTTACACTCCGATGCACCTCTGCAGGTTTACTGTATCCATTGGACCTTCCCATTGACGATTAAACACAGACATTGCATTGGAATTAAATATAAGAGACACAATGCCGACTTAATAACAGAAAGACTGAGTCTTCCTACTGTCTATGTTTTGAGCGTTTCCTGTGTCACTAGTTATACATTCCGATGCACCTCTGCAGGTTTACTGTATCCCTTGGACCTTCCCATTGACGATGAAACACAGAAATTGCATCGGAATTAAATAAAAGAGACACAATGCCGACTTAAGTACACGAAGACTGAGTCTTCCTACTGGCTATGTTTTGAGCGTTTCCTGTGTCACCAGTTTTACACTCCGATGCACCTCTGCAGGTTTACCGTATCCCTTGGACCTTCACATTCACGATGAAACACAGAAATTGAATCGAAATTAAATATAAGAGACACAATGCCGACTTAAGTACAAGAAGACTGAGTCTTCCTACTGTCTATGTTTTTAACGTTTCCTGTGTCACTAGTTTTATATTCCGATGCACCTCTGCAGGTTTACTGTATCCCTTGGACATTCCCATTGACGATGAAACACAGAAATTGCATCGGAATTAAATATAAGCGACACAATGCCGACTTAAGTACAGGAAGGCTGAGTCTTCCTACTGTCTATAATTTGAGCGTTTCCTGTATAACCAGTTTTACATTCCGATGGTCCTCTACAGGTTTTCTGTATCCCTTGGACCTTCACAGTGACGATGAAACACAGAAATTGCATCGGAATTAAATATAAGGTGACACAATGCCGATTTAAGTACAAGAAGACAGTCTTCTTACAGTCAATGTTTTGAGCGTTTCCTGTGTCACCAGTTTTACATTCCGATGCATCTCTGCAGGTTTACTGTATCCCTTGGACCTTCCCATTGGCGATGAAACACACAAATTGCATCGAATTTAAATATAAGAGTCACCATGCCGACTTAAGTACAGGAAGACTGAGTCTTCCTACTGTCTATGTTTTGAGCGTTTCCTGTGTCACCAGTTTTACATTCCGATTCACCTTTGCAGGTTTACTGAATCCATTGGACCTTCCCATTAACGATGAAAAACAGAAATTGCATCGTAATTGAATATAAGAGACACAATGCCGACTTAAGTACAGGAAGACTAAGTCTTCCTACTGTCTATGTTTTGAGCGTTTCCTGTGTCATCAGTTTTACTTTCCGATGCACCTCTGCAGGTTTACTATATCCCTTGGGCCTTCCCATTCACGATGAAACACATCAATGTCAACGGAAATAAATATAAGAGACACAATGCCGACTTAAATACAGGAAGATTGAGTCTTCCTACTGTCTATGTTTTGAGCGTTTCCTGTGTCACCAGTTATACATTCCGATGCACCTCTGCAGGTTTACTGTATCCCTTGGACCTTCCCATTGACGATGAAACACAGAAATTGCATCGGAATGAAATATAAGAGACACAATGCCGACTTAAGTACAGCAAGACTGAGTATTCCTACTGTCTGTAATTTGAGCGTTTCGTGTGTCACCAGTTTTATATTCCGATGCACCTCTACAGGTTTACTGTATAGCTTGGACCTTCACAGTGACGATGAAACACAGAAATTGCATCGGAATTAAATATAAGAGACACAATGCCGACTTAAGTACAGGAAGACTAAGTCTTCCTACTGTCTATGTTTTGAGCGTTTCCTGTGTCATGCGTTTTACTTTCCGATGCACCTCCGCAGGTTTACTATATCCCTTGGACCTTCCCATTCACGATGAAACACAGAAATTTCATCGGAAATAAATATAAGAGACACAATGCCGAATTAAGTATAGGAAGACTGAGTCTTCCTGCTGTCTATGTTTTGAGCGTTTCCTGTGTCACCAGTTTTACATTCCGATGCACCTCTACAGGTTTATTGTATCCCTTGGACCTTCCCATTGACGATGAAACACAGAAATTGCATCGAAATGAAATATATGAGACACAATGCCGACTTAAGTACAAGAAAACAGTCTTCGTACGGTCAATGTTTGAGCGTTTCCTGTGTCACCAGTTCTACATTCCGATGCACCTCTGCCGGTTTGCTGTATCCCTTGGACCTTCCCATTGTCGATGAAACACAGAAATCGCATCGGAATTAAATATAAGAGACACAATGCCGACTTAAGTACAGGAAGACTGAGTCTTCCTACTGTCTATGTTTTGAGCGTTTCCTGTGTCACCAGTTTTACATTCTGATGAACCTCTGCAGGTTTTCTGTATCCATTGGACCTTCCCATTGACGATGAAACACAGAAATTGCATCGGAATTAAATTTAAGAGACACAATGCCGACTTAAGTACAGGAAGACTGAGTCTTCCTACTGTCTATGTTTTGAGCGTTTCCTGTGTCACCAGTTTTACATTCCGATTCACCTTTGGAGGTTTACTGAATCCATTGGACCTTCCCATTAACGATGAAAAATAGAAATTTCATCGTAATTGAATATAAGAGACACAATGCCGACTTAAGTACAGGAAGACTAAGTCTTCCTACTGTCTATGTTTTGAGCGTTTCCTGTGTCATCAGTTTTACTTTCCGATGCACCTCTGCAGTTTTACTGTATCCCTTGGACCTTCCCATTGACGATGAAACACAGAAATTGCATCGGAATTAAATATAAGAGACACAATGCCGACTTAAGTACAGGAACACTGAGTCTTCCTACTGTCTGTAATTTGAGCGTTTCGTGTGTCACCAGTTTTACATTCCGATGCACCTCTACAGGTTTACTGTATCCCTTGGACCTTCACAGTGACGATGAAACACAGAAATTGCATCGGAATTAAATATAAGAGACACAATGCCGACTTAAGTACAGGAAGACTAAGTCTTCCTACTGTCTATGTTTTGAGCGTTTCCTGTGTCATCAGTTTTACTTTCCGATGCACCTCTGCAGGTTTACTATATCCCTTGGGCCTTCCCATTCACGATGAAACACAGAAATGTCATCGGAAATAAATATAAGAGACACAATGCCGACTTAAATACAGGAAGATTGAGTCTTCCTACTGTCTATGTTTTGAGCGTTTCCTGTGTCACCAGTTATACATTCCGATGCACCTCTGCAGGTTTACTGTATCCCTTGGACCTTCCCATTGACGATGAAACACAGAAATTGCATCGGAATTAAATATAAGGGACACAATGCCGACTTAAGTACAGGAAGACTGAATCTGCCTACTGTCAATGTTTTGAGCGTTTCCTGTGTCACTAGTTTTACATTCTGATGCACCTTTGCAGGTTACTGTATCCCATGGACCTTCCCATTGACGATGAAACACAGAAATTGCATCGGAATAAATATAAGAGACACAATGCCGACTTAAGTACAGAAAGACTGAGTCTTCCTACTGTCTATAATTTGAGCGTTTCCTGTGTCATCAGTTTTACATTCCGATGCATCTCTGCAGGTTTACTGTATCCCTTGGACCTTCCCATTGACGATGAAACACAGAAATTGCATCGGAATTAAATATAAGAGACACAGTGCCGACTTAAGTACAGGAAGACTGAGTCTTCCTACTGTCTATGTTTTGAACGTTTCCTGTGTCACTAGTTTTACATTCCGATGCACCTCTGCAGGTTTACTGTATCCCTTGGACCTACCCAATGACGATGAAACACAGAAATTGCATCGGAATTAAATATAAGAGATACAATGCCGACTTAAAAACAGGAAGACTGAGTCTTCCTACTCTCTATGTTTTGAGCGTTTCCTGTGTCACCAGTTTTACATTCTGATGCACCTCTGCAGTTTTACTGTATCACTTGGACCTTCCCATTGACGATGAAACACAGAAATTGCATCGGAATTAAATATAAGAGACACAATGCCGACTTAAGTACAGGAAGACTGAGTCTTCCTACTGTCTGTAATTTGAGCGATTCGTGTGTCACCAGTTTTACATTCCGATGCACCTCTACAGGTTTACTGTATCCCTTGGACCTTCACAGTGACGATGAAACACAGAAATTGCATCGGAATTAAATATAAGAGACACAATGCCGACTTAAGTACAGGAAGACTAAGTCTTCCTACTGTCTATGTTTTGAGCGTTTCCTGTGTCATGCGTTTTACTTTCCGATGCACCTCCGCAGGTTTACTATATCCCTTGGACCTTCCCATTCACGATGAAACACAGAAATTTCATCGGAAATAAATATAAGAGACACAATGCCGAATTAAGTATAGGAAGACTGAGTCTTCCTGCTGTCTATGTTTTGAGCGTTTCCTGTGTCACCAGTTTTACATTCCGATGCACCTCTACAGGTTTATTGTATCCCTTTTACCTTCCCATTGACGATGAAACACAGAAATTGCATCGGAATTAAATATAAGTGACACAATGCCGACTTAAGTACAGGAAGACTGAGTCTTCCTACTCTCTATGTTTTGAGCGTTTCCTGTGTCACCAGTTTTACATTCCGATGCACCTCTGCAGGTTTCCTGTATCCCTTGGACCTTCCCATTGACGATGAAACACAGAAATTGCATCGAAATGAAATATATGAGACACAATGCCGACTTAAGTACAAGAAAACAGTCTTCGTACGGTCAATGTTTGAGCGTTTCCTGTGTCACCAGTTCTACATTCCGATGCACCTCTGCCGGTTTGCTGTATCCCTTGGACCTTCTCATTGTCCATGAAACACAGAAATCGCATCGGAATTAAATATAAGAGACACAATGCCGACTTAAGTACAGGAAGACTGAGTCTTCCTACTGTCTATGCTTTGAGCGTTTCCTGTGTCACCAGTTTTACATTCTGATGAACCTCTGCAGGTTTTCTGTATCCATTGGACCTTCCCATTGACGATGAAACACAGAAATTGCATCGGAATTAAATTTAAGAGACACAATGCCGACTTAAGTACAGGAAGACTGAGTCTTCCTACTGTCTATGTTTTGAGCGTTTCCTGTGTCACCAGTTTTACATTCTGATGCACCTCTGCAGGTTTACTGTATCCATTGGACCTTCCCATTGACGATGAAACACAGACATTGCATTGGAACTAAATATAAGAGACACAATGCCGTTTTAATAACAGAAAGACTGAGTCTTCCTACTGTCTATGTTTTGAGCGTTTCCTGTGTCACCAGTTTTACACTCCGATGTACCTCTGCAGGTTTACTGTATCCCTTGGACCTTCCCATTGACGATGAAACACAGAAATTGTATCGGAATTAAATATAAGAGACACAATGCCTACTTAAGTACAGGAAGACCGAGTCTTCCTACTGTCTATGTTTTGAGCGTTTCCTGTGTCACTAGTTATACATTCCGATGCACCTCTGCAGGTTTACTGTATCCCTTGGACCTTCCCATTGACGATGAAACACATAAATTGCATCGGAATTAAATAAAAGACACACAATGCCGACTTAAGTACACGATGACTGAGTCTTCCTACTGGCTATGATTTGAGCGTTTGCTGTGTCACCAGTTTTACACTCCGATGCACCTCTGCAGGTTTACCGTATCCCTTGGACCTTCACATTCACGATGAAACACAGAAATTGAATCGAAATTAAATATAAGAGACACAATGCCGACTTAAGTACAAGAAGACTGAGTCTTCCTACTGTCTATGTTTTTAACGTTTCCTGTGTCACTAGTTTTATATTCCGATGCACCTCTGCAGGTTTACTGTATCCCTTGGACATACCCATTGACGATGAAACACAGAAATTGCATCGGAATGAAATATAAGCGACACAATGCCGACTTAAGTACAGAAAGGCTGAGTCTTCCTACTGTCTATAATTTGAGCGTTTCCTGTATAACCAGTTTTACATTCCGATGCTCCTCTACGGGTTTTCTGTATCCCTTGGACCTTCACAGTGACGATGAAACACAGAAATTGCATCGGAATTAAATATAAGAGACACAAGGCCGACTTAAGTACAAGAAGACAGTCTTCTTACAGTCAATGTTTTGAGCGTTTCCTGTGTCAGCAGTTTTACATTCCGATGCATCTCTGCAGGCTTACTGTATCCCTTGGACCTTCCCATTGGCGATGAAACACACAAATTGCATCGAATTTAAATATAAGAGACACCATGCCGACTTAAGTACAGGAAGACTGAGTCTTCCTACTGCCTATGTTTTGAGCGTTTCCTGTGTCACCAGTTTCACATTTCGATTCACCTTTGCAGGTTTACTGAATCCATTGGACCTTCCCATTAACGATGAAAAACAGAAATTGCATCGTAATTGAATATAAGAGACACAATGCCGACTTAAGTACAGGAAGACTAAGTCTTACTACTGTCTATGTTTTGAGCGTTTCATGTGTCATCAGTTTTACTTTCCGATGCACCTCTGCAGGTTTACTATATCCCTTGGACCTTCCCATTCACGATGAAACACAGAAATTTCATCGGAAATAAATATAAGAGACACAATGCCGACTTAAGTACAGGAAGACTGAGTCTTCCTACTGTCAATGTTTTGAGCGTTTCCTGTGTCACTAGTTTTACATTCTGATGCACCTTTGCAGGTTTACTGTATCCCATGGACCTTCCCATTGACGATGAAACACAGAAATTTCATCGGAATAAATATAAGAGACACAGTGCCGACTTAAGTACAGGAAGACTGAGACTTCCTACTGTCTATAATTTGAGCGTTTCCTGTGTCACCAGTTTAAATTCCGATGCACCTGTACAGGTTTACCGTATCCCTTGGACCTTCACAGTGACGATGAAACACAGAAATTGCATCGGAAATAAATATAAGAGACACAATGCCGACTTAAGTACAGCAAGACTGAGTCTTCCTACTGTCTATGATTTGAGCGTTTCCTGTGTCATCAGTTTTACATTCCGATGCATCTCTGCAGGTTTACTGTATCCCTTGGACCTTCCCATTGACGATGAAACACAGAAATTGCATCGGAATTAAATATAAGAGACACAGTGCCGACTTAAGTACAGGATGACTGAGTCTTCCTACTGTCTATGTTTTGAGCGTTTCCTGTGTCACTAGTTTTACATTCCGATGCACCTCTGCAAGTTTACTGTATCCCCTGGACCTTCCCATTGACGATGAAACACAGAAATTGCATCGGAATTAAATATATGAGACACAATGCCGACTTAAGTACAAGAAAACAGTCTTCGTACGGTCAATGTTTGAGCGTTTCCTGTGTCACCAGTTCTACATTCCGAAGCACCTCTGCCGGTTTGCTGTATCCCTTGAACCTTCCCATTGTCGATGAAACACAGAAATCGCATCGGAATTAAATATAAGAGACACAATGCCGACTTAAGTGCAGGAAGACTGTGTCTTCCTACTGTCTATGTTTTGAGCGTTTCCTGTGTCACCAGTTTTACATTCTGATGAACCTCAGCAGGTTTACTGTATCCATTGGACCTTCCCATTGACGATGAAACACAGACATTGCATCGAAATTAAATTTAAGAGACACAATGCCGACTTAAGTACAGGAAGACTAAGTCTTCCTACTGTCTATGTTTTGAGCGTTTCCTGTGTCACCAGTTTTACATTCTGATGCACCTCTGCAGGTTTACTGTATCCATTGGACCTTCCCATTGACGATGAAACACAGACATTGCATTGGAACTAAATATAAGAGACACAATGCCGTATTAATAACAGAAAGACTGAGTCTTCCTACTGTCTATGTTTTGAGCGTTTCCTGTGTCACCAGTTTTACACTCCGATGCACCTCTGCAGGTTTACTGTATCCCTTGGACCTTCCCATTGACGATGAAACACAGAAATTCCATCGGAATTAAATATAAGAGACACAATGCCGACTTAAGTACACGAAGACCGAGTCTTCCTACTGTCTATGTTTTGAGCGTTTCCTGTGTCACTAGTTATACATTCCGATGCACCTCTGCAGGTTTACTGTATCCCTTGGACCTTCCCATTGACGATGAAACACAGAAATTGCATCGGAAATAAATATAAGAGACACAATGCCGACTTAAGTACAGCAAGACTGAGTATTCCTACTGTCTGTAATTTGAGCGTTTCGTGTGTCACCAGTTTTATATTCCGATGCACCTCTACAGGTTTACTGTATAGCTTGGACCTTCACAGTGACGATGAAACACAGAAATTGCATCGGAATTAAATATAAGAGACACAATGCCGACTTAAGTACAGGAAGACTAAGTCTTCCTACTGTCTATGTTTTGAGCGTTTCCTGTGTCATGCGTTTTACTTTCCGATGCACCTCCGCAGGTTTACTATATCCCTTGGACCTTCCCATTCACGATGAAACACAGAAATTTCATCGGAAATAAATATAAGAGACACAATGCCGAATTAAGTATAGGAAGACTGAGTCTTCCTGCTGTCTATGTCTTGAGCGTTTCCTGTGTCACCAGTTTTACATTCCGATGCACCTCTACAGGTTTATTGTATCCCTTGGACCTTCCCATTGACGATGAAACACAGAAATTGCATCGAAATGAAATATATGAGACACAATGCCGACTTAAGTACAAGAAAACAGTCTTCGTACGGTCAATGTTTGAGCGTTTCCTGTGTCACCAGTTCTACATTCCGATGCACCTCTGCCGGTTTGCTGTATCCCTTGGACCTTCCCATTGTCGATGAAACACAGAAATCGCATCGGAATTAAATATAAGAGACACAATGCCGACTTAAGTACAGGAAGACTGAGTCTTCCTACTGTCTATGTTTTGAGCGTTTCCTGTGTCACCAGTTTTACATTCTGATGAACCTCTGCAGGTTTTCTGTATCCATTGGACCTTCCCATTGACGATGAAACACAGAAATTGCATCGGAATTAAATTTAAGAGACACAATGCCGACTTAAGTACAGGAAGACTGAGTCTTCCTACTGTCTATGTTTTGAGCGTTTCCTGTGTCACCAGTTTTACATTCCGATTCACCTTTGGAGGTTTACTGAATCCATTGGACCTTCCCATTAACGATGAAAAATAGAAATTTCATCGTAATTGAATATAAGAGACACAATGCCGACTTAAGTACAGGAAGACTAAGTCTTCCTACTGTCTATGTTTTGAGCGTTTCCTGTGTCATCAGTTTTACTTTCCGATGCACCTCTGCAGTTTTACTGTATCCCTTGGACCTTCCCATTGACGATGAAACACAGAAATTGCATCGGAATTAAATATAAGAGACACAATGCCGACTTAAGTACAGGAACACTGAGTCTTCCTACTGTCTGTAATTTGAGCGTTTCGTGTGTCACCAGTTTTACATTCCGATGCACCTCTACAGGTTTACTGTATCCCTTGGACCTTCACAGTGACGATGAAACACAGAAATTGCATCGGAATTAAATATAAGAGACACAATGCCGACATAAGTACAGGAAGACTAAGTCTTCCTACTGTCTATGTTTTGAGCGTTTCCTGTGTCATCAGTTTTACTTTCCGATGCACCTCTGCAGGTTTACTATATCCCTTGGGCCTTCCCATTCACGATGAAACACAGAAATGTCATCGGAAATAAATATAAGAGACACAATGCCGACTTAAATACAGGAAGATTGAGTCTTCCTACTGTCTATGTTTTGAGCGTTTCCTGTGTCACCAGTTATACATTCCGATGCACCTCTGCAGGTTTACTGTATCCCTTGGACCTTCCCATTGACGATGAAACACAGAAATTGCATCGGAATTAAATATAAGGAACACAATGCCGACTTAAGTACAGGAAGACTGAATCTGCCTACTGACAATGTTTTGAGCGTTTCCTGTGTCACTAGTTTTACATTCTGATGCACCTTTGCAGGTTACTGTATCCCATGGACCTTCCCATTGACGATGAAACACAGAAATTGCATCGGAATAAATATAAGAGACACAATGCCGACTTAAGTACAGAAAGACTGAGTCTTCCTACTGTCTATAATTTGAGCGTTTCCTGTGTCATCAGTTTTACATTCCGATGCATCTCTGCAGGTTTACTGTATCCCTTGGACCTTCCCATTGACGATGAAACACAGAAATTGCATCGGAATTAAATATAAGAGACACAGTGCCGACTTAAGTACAGGAAGACTGAGTCTTCCTACTGTCTATGTTTTGAACGTTTCCTGTGTCACTAGTTTTACATTCCGATGCACCTCTGCAGGTTTACTGTATCCCTTGGACCTACCCAATGACGATGAAACACAGAAATTGCATCGGAATTAAATATAAGAGATACAATGCCGACTTAAAAACAGGAAGACTGAGTCTTCCTACTCTCTATGTTTTGAGCGTTTCCTGTGTCACCAGTTTTACATTCTGATGCACCTCTGCAGTTTTACTGTATCACTTGGACCTTCCCATTGACGATGAAACACAGAAATTGCATCGGAATTAAATATAAGAGACACAATGCCGACTTAAGTACAGGAATACTGAGTCTTCCTACTGTCTGTAATTTGAGCGATTCGTGTGTCACCAGTTTTACATTCCGATGCACCTCTACAGGTTTACTGTATCCCTTGGACCTTCACAGTGACGATGAAACACAGAAATTGCATCGGAATTAAATATAAGAGACACAATGCCGACTTAAGTACAGGAAGACTAAGTCTTCCTACTGTCTATGTTTTGAGCGTTTCCTGTGTCATGCGTTTTACTTTCCGATGCACCCCCGCAGGTTTACTATATCCCTTGGACCTTCCCATTCACGATGAAACACAGAAATTTCATCGGAAATAAATATAAGAGACACAATGCCGAATTAAGTATAGGAAGACTGAGTCTTCCTGCTGTCTATGTTTTGAGCGTTTCCTGTGTCACCAGTTTTACATTCCGATGCACCTCTACAGGTTTATTGTATCCCTTTTACCTTCCCATTGACGATGAAACACAGAAATTGCATCGGAATTAAATATAAGTGACACAATGCCGACTTAAGTACAGGAAGACTGAGTCTTCCTACTCTCTATGTTTTGAGCGTTTCCTGTGTCACCAGTTTTACATTCCGATGCACCTCTGCAGGTTTCCTGTATCCCTTGGACCTTCCCATTGACGATGAAACACAGAAATTGCATCGAAATGAAATATATGAGACACAATGCCGACTTAAGTACAAGAAAACAGTCTTCGTACGGTCAATGTTTGAGCGTTTCCTGTGTCACCAGTTCTACATTCCGATGCACCTCTGCCGGTTTGCTGTATCCCTTGGACCTTCTCATTGTCCATGAAACACAGAAATCGCATCGGAATTAAATATAAGAGACACAATGCCGACTTAAGTACAGGAAGACTGAGTCTTCCTACTGTCTATGCTTTGAGCGTTTCCTGTGTCACCAGTTTTACATTCTGATGAACCTCTGCAGGTTTTCTGTATCCATTGGACCTTCCCATTGACGATGAAACACAGAAATTGCATCGGAATTAAATTTAAGAGACACAATGCCGACTTAAGTACAGGAAGACTGAGTCTTCCTACTGTCTATGTTTTGAGCGTTTCCTGTGTCACCAGTTTTACATTCTGATGCACCTCTGCAGGTTTACTGTATCCATTGGACCTTCCCATTGACGATGAAACACAGACATTGCATTGGAACTAAATATAAGAGACACAATGCCGTTTTAATAACAGAAAGACTGAGTCTTCCTACTGTCTATGTTTTGAGCGTTTCCTGTGTCACCAGTTTTACACTCCGATGTACCTCTGCAGGTTTACTGTATCCCTTGGACCTTCCCATTGACGATGAAACACAGAAATTGTATCGGAATTAAATATAAGAGACACAATGCCTACTTAAGTACAGGAAGACCGAGTCTTCCTACTGTCTATGTTTTGAGCGTTTCCTGTGTCACTAGTTATACATTCCGATGCACCTCTGCAGGTTTACTGTATCCCTTGGACCTTCCCATTGACGATGAAACACATAAATTGCATCGGAATTAAATAAAAGACACACAATGCCGACTTAAGTACACGAAGACTGAGTCTTCCTACTGGCTATGATTTGAGCGTTTGCTGTGTCACCAGTTTTACACTCCGATGCACCTCTGCAGGTTTACCGTATCCCTTGGACCTTCACATTCACGATGAAACACAGAAATTGAATCGAAATTAAATATAAGAGACACAATGCCGACTTAAGTACAAGAAGACTGAGTCTTCCTACTGTCTATGTTTTTAACGTTTCCTGTGTCACTAGTTTTATATTCCGATGCACCTCTGCAGGTTTACTGTATCCCTTGGACATACCCATTGACGATGAAACACAGAAATTGCATCGGAATGAAATATAAGCGACACAATGCCGACTTAAGTACAGAAAGGCTGAGTCTTCCTACTGTCTATAATTTGAGCGTTTCCTGTATAACCAGTTTTACATTCCGATGCTCCTCTACGGGTTTTCTGTATCCCTTGGACCTTCACAGTGACGATGAAACACAGAAATTGCATCGGAATTAAATATAAGAGACACAAGGCCGACTTAAGTACAAGAAGACAGTCTTCTTACAGTCAATGTTTTGAGCGTTTCCTGTGTCACCAGTTTTACATTCCGATGCATCTCTGCAGGCTTACTGTATCCCTTGGACCTTCCCATTGGCGATGAAACACACAAATTGCATCGAATTTAAATATAAGAGACACCATGCCGACTTAAGTACAGGAAGACTGAGTCTTCCTACTGTCTATGTTTTGAGCGTTTCCTGTGTCACCAGTTTCACATTTCGATTCACCTTTGCAGGTTTACTGAATCCATTGGACCTTCCCATTAACGATGAAAAACAGAAATTGCATCGTAATTGAATATAAGAGACACAATGCCGACTTAAGTACAGGAAGACTAAGTCTTCCTACTGTCTATGTTTTGAGCGTTTCATGTGTCATCAGTTTTACTCTCCGATGCACCTCTGCAGGTTTACTATATCCCTTGGACCTTCCCATTCACGATGAAACACAGAAATTTCATCGGAAATAAATATAAGAGACACAATGCCGACTTAAGTACAGGAAGACTGAGTCTTCCTACTGTCAATGTTTTGAGCGTTTCCTGTGTCACTAGTTTTACATTCTGATGCACCTTTGCAGGTTTACTGTATCCCATGGACCTTCCCATTGACGATGAAACACAGAAATTTCATCGGAATAAATATAAGAGACACAATGCCGACTTAAGTACAGGAAGACTGAGACTTCCTACTGTCTATAATTTGAGCGTTTCCTGTGTCACCAGTTTATATTCCGATGCACCTGTACAGGTTTACCGTATCCCTTGGACCTTCACAGTGACGATGAAACACAGAAATTGCATCGGAAATAAATATAAGAGACACAATGCCGACTTAAGTACAGCAAGACTGAGTCTTCCTACTGTCTATGATTTGAGCGTTTCCTGTGTCATCAGTTTTACATTCCGATGCATCTCTGCAGGTTTACTGTATCCCTTGGACCTTCCCATTGACGATGAAACACAGAAATTGCATCGGAATTAAATATAAGAGACACAGTGCCGACTTAAGTACAGGATGACTGAGTCTTCCTACTGTCTATGTTTTGAGCGTTTCCTGTGTCACTAGTTTTACATTCCGATGCACCTCTGCAAGTTTACTGTATCCCCTGGACCTTCCCATTGACGATGAAACACAGAAATTGCATCGGAATTAAATATATGAGACACAATGCCGACTTAAGTACAAGAAAACAGTCTTCGTACGGTCAATGTTTGAGCGTTTCCTGTGTCACCAGTTCTACATTCCGAAGCACCTCTGCCGGTTTGCTGTATCCCTTGAACCTTCCCATTGTCGATGAAACACAGAAATCGCATCGGAATTAAATATAAGAGATACAATGCCGACTTAAGTGCAGGAAGACTGTGTCTTCCTACTGTCTATGTTTTGAGCGTTTCCTGTGTCACCAGTTTTACATTCTGATGAACCTCAGCAGGTTTACTGTATCCATTGGACCTTCCCATTGACGATGAAACACAGACATTGCATCGAAATTAAATTTAAGAGACACAATGCCGACTTAAGTACAGGAAGACTAAGTCTTCCTACTGTCTATGTTTTGAGCGTTTCCTGTGTCACCAGTTTTACATTCTGATGCACCTCTGCAGGTTTACTGTATCCATTGGACCTTCCCATTGACGATGAAACACAGAAATTCCATCGGAATTAAATATAAGAGACACAATGCCGACTTAAGTACACGAAGACCGAGTCTTCCTACTTTCTATGTTTTGAGCGTTTCCTGTGTCACTAGTTATACATTCCGATGCACCTCTGCAGGTTTACTGTATCCCTTGGACCTTCCCATTGACGATGAAACACAGAAATTGCATCGGAATTAAATAAAAGAGACACAATGCCGACTTAAGTACAAGAAGACTGAGTCTTCCTACTGTCTATGTTTTTAACGTTTCCTGTGTCACTAGTTTTGTATTCCGATGCACCTCTGCAGGTTTACTGTATCCCTTGGACATTCCCATTGACGATGAAACACAGAAATTGCATCGGAATTAAATATAAGCGACACAATGCCGACTTAAGTACAGGAAGGCTGAGTCTTCCTACTGTCTATAATTTGAGCGTTTCCTGTATAACCAGTTTTACATTCCGATGCTCCTCTACAGGTTTTCTGTATCCCTTGGACCCTCACAGTGACGATGAAACACAGAAATTGCATCGGAATTAAATATAAGAGACACAATGCCGACTTAAGTAGAAGAAGACAGTCTTCTTACAGTCAATGTTTTGAGCGTTTCCTGTGTCACCAGTTTTACATTCCGATGCATCTCTGCAGGTTTACTGTATCCCTTGGACCTTCCCACTGGCGATGAAACACACAAATTGCATCGAATTTAAATATAAGAGACACCATGCCGACTTAAGTACAGGAAGACTGAGTCTTCCTACTGTCTATGTTTTGAGCGTTTCCTGTATCACCAGTTTTACATTCCGATTCACCTTTACAGGTTTACTGTATCCATTGGACCTTCCCATTGACGATGAAACACAGAAATTGCATCGGAATTAAATATAAGAGACACAATGCCGACTTAAGTACAGGAAGACTGAGTCTTCCTACTGTCAATGTTTTGAGCGTTTCCTGTGTCACTAGTTTTACATTCTGATGCATCTTTGCAGGTTTACTGTATCCCATGGACCTTCCCATTGACGATGAAACACAGAAATTGCATCGGAATAAGTATATGAGACACAATGCCGACTTAAGTACAGGAAGACTGAGACTTCCTACTGTCTATAATTAGAGCGTTTCCTGTGTCACCAGTTTTACATTCCGATGCACCTGTACAGGTTTACTGTATCCCTTGGACCTTCCCATTGACAATGAAACACAGAAATTTCATCGGAAATAATTATAAGACACACAGTGCCGACTTAAGTACAGGAAGACTGAGTCTTCCTACTGTCTATGCTTTGAGCGTTTCCTGTGTCACTAGTTTTACATTCCGATGCACCTCTGCAGGTTTACTGTATCCCTTGGACCTACCCATTGACGATGAAACACAGAAATTGCATCGGAATTAAATATAAGATACACAATGCCGACTTAAAAACAGGAAGACTGAGTCTTCCTACTCTCTATGTTTTGAGCGTTTCCTGTGTCACCAGTTTTACATTCCGATGCACCTCTGCAGGTTTCCTGTATCCCTTGGACCTACCCATTGACGATGAAACACAGAAATTGCATCGAAATGAAATATATGAGACACAATGCCGACTTAAATACAAGAAAACAGTCTTCGTACGGTCAATGTTTGAGCGTTTCCTGTGTCACCAGTTCTACATTCCGATGCACCTCTGCCGGTTTGCTGTATCCCTTGGACCTTCCCATTGTCGATGAAACACAGAAATCGCATCGGAATTAAATATAAGAGACACAATGCCGATTTAAGTACAGGAAGACTGAGTCTTTCTACTGTCTATGTCTTGAGCGTTTCCTGTGTCACCAGTTTTACATTCTGATGAACTTCTGCAGGTTTTCTGTATCCATTGGACCTTCCCATTGACGATGAAACACAGAAATTGCATCGGAATTAAATTTAAGAGACACAATGCCGACTTAAGTACAGGAAGACTGAGTCTTCCTACTGTCTATGTTTTGAGCGTTTCCTGTGTCACCAGTTTTACATTCCGATTCACCCTTGCAGGTTTACTGAATCCATTGGACCTTCCCATTGACGATGAAACACAGAAATTGCATCGGAATTAAATATAAGAGACACAATGCCGACTTAAGTACAGGAAGACTGAGTCTTCCTACTGTCTGTAATTTGAGCGTTTCGTGTGTCACCAGTTTTACATTCCGATGCACCTCTACAGGTTTACTGTATCCCTTGGACCTTCACAGTGACGATGAAACACAGAAATTGCATCGGAATTAAATATAAGAGACACAATGCCGACTTAAGTACAGGAAGACTAAGTCTTCCTACTGTCTATGTTTTGAGCGTTTCCTGTGTCATCAGTTTTACTTTCCGATGCACCTCTGCAGGTTTACTATATCCCTTGGGCCTTCCCATCCACGATGAAATACAGAAATGTCATCGGAAATAAATATAAGAGACACAATGCCGACTTAAATACAGGAAGATTGAGTCTTCCTACTGCCTGTGTTTTGAGCGTTTCCTGTGTCACCAGTTATACATTCCGATGCACCTCTGCAGGTTTACTGTATCCCTTGGACCTTCCCATTGACGATGAAACACAGAAATTGCATCGGAATTAAATATAAGAGACACAATGCCGACTTAAGTACAGGAAGACGGAGTCTTCCTACTGTCAATGTTTTGAGCGTTTCCTGTGTCACTAGTTTTACATTCTGATGCACCTTTGCAGGTTACTGTATCCCATGGACCTTCCCATTGACGATGAAACACAGAAATTGCATCGGAATAAATATAAGAGACACAATGCCGACTTAAGTACAGAAAGACTGAGTCTTCCTACTGTCTATAATTTGAGCGTTTCCTGTGTCATCAGTTTTACATTCCGATGCATCTCTGCAGGTTTACTGTATCCCTTGGACCTTCCCATTGACGATGAAACACAGAAATTGCATCGGAATTAAATATAAGAGACACAGTGCCGACTTAAGTACAGGAAGACTGAGTCTTCCTACTGTCTATGTTTTGAACGTTTCCTGTGTCACTAGTTTTACATTCCGATGCACCTCTGCAGGTTTACTGTATCCCTTGGACCTACCCAATGACGATGAAACACAGAAATTGCATCGTAATTAAATATAAGAGATACAATGCCGACTTAAAAACAGGAAGACTGAGTCTTCCTACTGTCTATGTTTTGAGCGTTTCCTGTGTCACCAGTTTTACATTCTGATGCACCTCTGCAGTTTTACTGTATCCCTTGGACCTTACCATTGACGATGAAACACAGAAATTGCATCGGAATTAAATATAAGAGACACAATGCCGACTTAAGTACAGGAAGACTGAGTCTTCCTACTGTCTGTAATTTGAGCGTTTCGTGTGTCACCAGTTTTACATTCCGATGCACCTCTACAGGTTTACTGTATCCCTTGGACCTTCACAGTGACGATGAAACACAGAAATTGCATCGGAATTAAATATAAGAGACACAATGCCGACTTAAGTACAGGAAGACTAAGTCTTCCTACTGTCTATGTTTTGAGCGTTTCCTGTGTCATGCGTTTTACTTTCCGATGCACCTCCGCAGGTTTACTATATCCCTTGGACCTTCCCATTCACGATGAAACACAGAAATTTCATCGGAAATAAATATAAGAGACACAATGCCGAATTAAGTATAGGAAGACTGAGTCTTCCTGCTGTCTATGTTTTGAGCGTTTCCTGTGTCACCAGTTTTACATTCCGATGCACCTCTACAGGTTTATTGTATCCCTTTTACCTTCCCATTGACGATGAAACACAGAAATTGCATCGGAATTAAATATAAGAGACACAATGCCGACTTAAGTACAGGAAGACTGAGTCTTCCTACTCTCTATGATTTGAGCGTTTCCTGTGTCACCAGTTTTACATTCCGATGCACCTCTGCAGGTTTCCTGTATCCCTTGGACCTTCCCATTGACGATGAAACACAGAAATTGCATCGAAATGAAATATATGAGACACAATGCCGACTTAAGTACAAGAAAACAGTCTTCGTACGGTCAATGTTTGAGCGTTTCCTGTGTCACCAGTTCTACATTCCGATGCACCTCTGCCGGTTTGCTGTATCCCTTGGATCTTCTCATTGTCGATGAAACACAGAAATCGCATCGGAATTAAATATAAGAGACACAACGCCGACTTAAGTACAGGAAGACTGAGTCTTCCTACTGTCTATGCTTTGAGCGTTTCCTGTGTCACCAGTTTTACATTCTGATGAACCTCTGCAGGTTTTCTGTATCCATTGGACCTTCCAATTGACGATGAAACACAGAAATTGCATCGGAATTAAATATACGAGACACAATGCCTACTTAAGTACAGGAAGACCGAGTCTTCCTACTGTCTATGTTTTGAGCGTTTCCTGTGTCACTAGTTATACATTCCGATGCACCTCTGCAGGTTTACTGTATCCCTTGGACCTTCCCATTGACGATGAAACACAGAAATTGCATCGGAATTAAATGAAAGACACACAATGCCGACTTAAGTACACGAAGACTGAGTCTTCCTACTGGCTATGTTTTGAGCGTTTCCTGTGTCACCAGTTTTACACTCCGATGCACCTCTGCAGGTTTACCGTATCCCTTGGACCTTCACATTCACGATGAAACACAGAAATTGAATCGAAATTAAATATAAGAGACACAATGCCGACTTAAGTACAAGAAGACTGAGTCTTCCTACTGTCTATGCTTTTAACGTTTCCTGTGTCACTAGTTTTATATTCCGATGCACCTCTGCAGGTTTACTGTATCCCTTGGCCATTCCCATTGACGATGAAACACAGAAATTGCATAGGAATTAAATATAAGCGACACAATGCCGACTTAAGTACAGAAAGGCTGAGTCTTCCTACTGTCTATAATTTGAGCGTTTCCTGTATAACCAGTTTTACATTCCGATGCTCCTCTACAGGTTTTCTGTATCCCTTGGACCTTCACAGTGACGATGAAACACAGAAATTGCATCGGAATTAAATATAAGAGACACAAGGCCGACTTAAGTACAAGAAGACAGTCTTCTTACAGTCAATGTTTTGAGCGTTTCCTGTGTCACCAGTTTTACATTCCGATGCATCTCTGCAGGCTTACTGTATCCCTTGGACCGTCCCATTAGCGATGAAACACACTAATTGCATCGAATTTAAATATAAGAGACACCATGCCGACTTAAGTACAGGAAGACTGAGTCTTCCTACTGTCTATGTTTTGAGCGTTTCCTGTGTCACCAGTTTTACATTCCGATTCACCTTTGCAGGTTTACTGAATCCATTGGACCTTCCCATTAACGATGAAAAACAGAAATTGCATCGTAATTGAATATAAGAGACACAATGCCGACTTAAGTACTGGAAGACTAAGTCTTCCTACTGTCTATGTTTTGAGCGTTTCCTGTGTCATCAGTTTTACTTTCCGATGCACCTCTGCAGGTTTACTATATCCCTTGGGCCTTCCCATTCACGATGAAACACAGAAATGTCATCGGAAATAAATATAAGAGACACAATGCCGACTTAAATACAGGAAGATTGAGTCTTCCTACTGTCTATGTTTTGAGCGTTTCCTGTGTCACCAGTTATACATTCCGATGCACCTCTGCAGGTTTACTGTATCCCTTGGACCTTCCCATTGACGATGAAACACAGAAATTGCATCGGAATGAAATATAAGAGACACAATGCCGACTTAAGTACAGGAAGACTGAGTCTTCCTACTGTCAATGTTTTGAGCGTTTCCTGTGTCACTAGTTGTACATTCTGATGCACCTTTGCAAGTTTACTGTATCCCATGGACCTTCCCATTGACGATAAAACACAGAAATTGCATCGGAATAAATATAAGAGACACAATGCCGACTTAAGTACAGGAAGACTGAGTCTTCCTACTGTCTATAATTTGAGCGTTTCCTGTGTCACCAGTTTTACATTCCGATGCACCTGTACAGGTTTACTGTATCCCTTGTACCTTCACAGTGACGATGAAACACAGAAATTGCATCGGAATTAAATATAAGAGACACAATGCCGACTTAAGTACAGGAAGACTGAGTCTTCCTACTGTCTATGTTTTGAGCGTTTCCTGTGTCATCAGTTTTACTTTCCGATGCAGCTCTGCAGGGTTACTATATCCCTTGGACCTTCCCATTGACGATGAAACACAGAAATTTCATCGGAAATAAATATAAGAGACACAATGCCGACTTAAGTACAGCAAGACTGAGTATTCCTACTGTCTGTAATTTGAGCGTTTCGTGTGTCACCAGTTTTACATTCCGATGCACCTCTACAGGTTTACTGTATCCCTTGGACCTTCACAGTGACGATGAAACACAGAAATTGCATCGGAATTAAATATAAGAGACACAATGCCGACTTAAGTACAGGAAGACTAAGTCTTCCTACTGTCTATGTTTTGAGCGTTTCCTGTGTCATGCGTTTTACTTTCCGATGCACCTCCGCAGGTTTACTATATCCCTTGGACCTTCCCATTCACGATGAAACACAGATATTTCATCGGAAATAAATATAAGAGACACAATGCCGAATTAAGTATAGGAAGACTGAGTCTTCCTGCTGTCTATGTTTTGAGCGTTTCCTGTGTCACCAGTTTTACATTCCGATGCACCTCTACAGGTTTATTGTATCCCTTTTACCTTCCCATTGACGATGAAACACAGAAATTGCATCGGAATTATATATAAGAGACACAATGCCGACTTAAGTATAGGAAGACTGAGTCTTCCTACTCTCTATGTTTTGAGCGTTTCCTGTGTCACCAGTTTTACATTCCGATGCACCTCTGCAGGTTTCCTGTATCCCTTGGACCTTCCCATTGACGATGAAACACAGAAATTGCATCGAAATGAAATATATGAGACACAATGCCGACTTAAATACAAGAAAACAGTCTTCGTACGGTCAATGTTTGAGCGTTTCCTGTGTCACCAGTTCGACATTCCGATGCACCTCTGCCGGTTTGCTGTATCCCTTGGACCTTCCCATTGTCGATGAAACACAGAAATCGCATCGGAATTAAATATAAGAGACACAATGCCGACTTAAGTACGGGAAGACTGAGTCTTTCTACTGTCTATGTTTTGAGCGTTTCCTGTGTCACCAGTTTTACATTCTGATGAACCTCTGCAGGTTTTCTGTATCCATTGGACCTTCCCATTAACGATGAAACACAGAAATTGCATCGGAATTAAATTTAAGAGACACAATGCCGACTTAAGTATAGGAAGACTGAGTCTTCCTACTGTCTATGTTTTGAGCGTTTCCTGTGTCACCAGTTTTACATTCCGATTCACCCTTGCAGGTTTACTGAATCCATTGGACCTTCCCATTAACGAAGAAAAACAGAAATTGCATCGTAATTGAATATAAGAGACACAATGCCGACTTAAGTACAGGAAGACTAAGTCTTCCTACTGTCTATGTTTTGAGCGTTTCCTGTGTCATCAGTTTTACTTTCCGATGCACCTCTGCAGTTTTACTGTATCCCTTGGACCTTCCCATTGACGATGAAACACAGAAATTGCATCGGAATTAAATATAAGAGACACAATGCCGACTTAAGTACAGGAAGACTGAGTCTTCCTACTGTCTGTAATTTGAGCGTTTCGTGTGTCACCAGTTTTACATTCCGATGCACCTCTACAGGTTTACTGTATCCCTTGGACCTTCACAGTGACGATGAAACACAGAAATTGCATCGGAATTAAATATAAGAGACACAATGCCGACTTAAGTACACGAAGACTAAGTCTTCCTACTGTCTATGTTTTGAGGGTTTCCTGTGTCATCAGTTTTACTTTCCGATGCACCTCTGCATGTTTACTATATCCCTTGGGCCTTCCCATTCACGATGAAACACAGAAATGTCATCGGAAATAAATATAAGAGACACAATGCCGACTTAAATACAGGAAGATTGAGTCTTCCTACTGTCTGTGTTTTGAGCGTTTCCTGTGTCACCAGTTATACATTCCGATGCACCTCTGCAGGTTTACTGTATCCCTTGGACCTTCCCATTGACGATGAAACACAGAAATTGCATCAGAATTAAATATAAGAGACACAATGCCGACTTAAGTACAGGAAGACTGAGTCTTCCTACTGTCAATGTTTTGAGCGTTTCCTGTGTCACTAGTTTTACATTCTGATGCACCTTTGCAGGTTACTGTATCCCATGGAACTTCCCATTGACGATGAAACACAGAAATTGCATCGGAATAAATATAAGAGACACAATGCCGACTTAAGTACAGAAAGACTGAGTCTTCCTACTGTCTATAATTTGAGCGTTTCCTGTGTCATCAGTTTTACATTCCGATGCATCTCTGCAGGTTTACTGTATCCCTTGGACCTTCCCATTGACGATGAAACACAGAAATTGCATCGGAATTAAATATAAGAGACACAGTGCCGACTTAAGTACAGGAAGACTGAGTCTTCCTACTGTCTATGTTTTGAACGTTTCCTGTGTCACTAGTTTTACATTCCGATGCACCTCTGCAGGTTTACTGTATCCCTTGGACCTACCCAATGACGATGACACACAGAAATTGCATCGTAATTAAATATAAGAGATACAATGCCGACTTAAAAACAGGAAGACTGAGTCTTCCTACTCTCTATGTTTTGAGCGTTTCCTGTGTCACCAGTTTTACATTCTGATGCACCTCTGCAGGTTTACTGTATCCATTGGACCTTCCCATTGACGATGAAACACAGAAATTGCATCGGAATTAAATATAAGAAACACAATGCCGACTTAAGTACAGGAAGACTGAGTCTTCCTACTGTCTGTAATTTGAGCGTTTCGTGTGTCACCAGTTTTACATTCCGATGCACCTCTACAGGTTTACTGTATCCCTTGGACCTTCACAGTGACGATGAAACACAGAAATTGCATCGGAATTAAATATAAGAGACACAATGCCGACTTAAGTACAGGAAGACTAAGTCTTCCTACTGTCTATGTTTTGAGCGTTTCCTGTGTCATGCGTTTTACTTTCCGATGCATCTCCGCAGGTTTACTATTTCCCTTGGACCTTCCCATTCACGATGAAACACAGAAATTTCATCGGAAATAAATATAAGAGACACAATGCCGAATTAAGTATAGGAAGACTGAGTCTTCCTGCTGTCTATGTTTTGAGCGTTTCCTGTGTCACCAGTTTTACATTCCGATGCACCTCTACAGGTTTATTGTATCCCTTTTACCTTCCCATTGACGATGAAAGACAGAAATTGCATCGGAATTAAATATAAGAGACACAATGCCGACTTAAGTACAGGAAGACTGAGTCTTCCTTCTCTCTATGTTTTGAGCGTTTCCTGTGTCACCAGTTTTACATTCCGATGCACCTCTGCAGGTTTCCTGTATCCCTTGGACCTTCCCATTGACGATGAAACACAGAAATTGCATCGAAATGAAATATATGAGACACAATGCCGACTTAAGTACAAGAAAACAGTCTTCGTACGGTCAATGTTTGAGCGTTTCCTGTGTCACCAGTTCTACATTCCGATGCACCTCTGCCGGTTTGCTGTATCCCTTGGACCTTCCCATTGTCGATGAAACACAGAAATCGCATCGGAATTAAATATAAGAGACACAATGCCGACTTAAGTACAGGAAGACTGAGTCTTTCTACTGTCTATGTTTTGAGCGTTTCCTGTGTCACCAGTTTTACATTCTGATGAACCTCTGCAGGTTTTCTGTATCCATTGGACCTTCCCATTGACGATGAAACACAGAAATTGCATCGGAATTAAATTTAAGAGACACAATGCCGACTTAAGTACAGGAAGACTGAGTCTTCCTACTGTCTATGTTTTGAGCGTTTCCTGTGTCACCAGTTTTACATTCTGATGCACCTCTGCAGGTTTACTGTATCCATTGGACCTTCCCATTGACGATGAAACACAGACATTGCATTGGAACTAAATATAAGAGACACAATGCCGTTTTAATAACAGAAAGACTGAGTCTTCCTACTGTCTATGTTTTGAGCGTTTCCTGTGTCACCAGTTTTACACTCCGATGCACCTCTGCAGGTTTACTGTATCCCTTGGACCTTCCCATTGACGATGAAACACAGAAATTGCATCGGAATTAAATATAAGAGACACAATGCCTACTTAAGTACAGGAAGACCGAGTCTTCCTACTGTCTATGTTTTGAGCGTTTCCTGTGTCACTATTTATACATTCCGATGCACCTCTGCAGGTTTACTGTATCCCTTGGACCTTCCCATTGACGATGAAACACAGAAATTGCATCGGAATTAAATAAAAGACACACAATGCCGACTTAAGTACACGAAGACTGAGTCTTCCTACTGGCTATGTTTTGAGCGTTTCCTGTGTCACCAGTTTTACACTCCGATGCACCTCTGCAGGTTTACCGTATCCCTTGGACCTTCACATTCACGATGAAACACAGAAATTGAATCGAAATTAAATATAAGAGACACAATGCCGACTTAAGTACAAGAAGACTGAGTCTTCCTACTGTCTATGTTTTTAACGTTTCCTGTGTCACTAGTTTTATATTCCGATGCACCTCTGCAGGTTTACTGTATCCCTTGGACATTCCCATTGACGATGAAGCACAGAAATTGCATCGGAATTAAATATAAGCGACACAATGCCGACTTAAGTACAGAAAGGCTGAGTCTTCCTACTGTCTATAATTTGAGCGTTTCCTGTATAACCAGTTTTACATTCCGATGCTCCTCTACAGGTTTTCTGTATCCCTTGGACCTTCACAGTGACGATGAAACACAGAAATTGCATCGGAATTAAATATAAGAGACACAAGGCCGACTTAAGTACAAGAAGACAGTCTTCTTACAGTCAATGTTTTGAGCGTTTCCTGTGTCACCAGTTTTACATTCCGATGCATCTCTGCAGGCTTACTGTATCCCTTGGACCGTCCCATTGGCGATGAAACACACAAATTGCATCGAATTTAAATATAAGAGACACCATGCCGACTTAAGTACAGGAAGACTGAGTCTTCCAACTGTCTATGTTTTGAGCGTTTCCTGTGTCACCAGTTTTACATTCCGATTCACCTTTGCAGGTTTACTGAATCCATTGGACCTTCCCATTAACGATGAAAAACAGAAATTGCATCGTAATTGAATATAAGAGACACAATGCCGACTTAAGTACAGGAAGACTAAGTCTTCCTACTGTCTATGGTTTGAGCGTTTCCTGTGTCATCAGTTTTACTTTCCGATGCACCTCTGCAGGTTTACTATATCCCTTGGACCTTCCCATTCACGATGAAACACAGAAATTTCATCGGAAATAAATATAAGAGACACAATGCCGACTTAAATACAGGAAGATTGAGTCTTCCTACTGTCTTTTTTTGAGCGTTTCCTGTGTCACAAGTTATACATTCCGATGCAACTCTGCAGGTTTACTGTATCCCTTGGACCTTCCCATTGACGATGAAACACAGAAATTGCATCGGAATTAAATATAAGAGACACAATGCCGACTTAAGTACAGGAAGACTGAGTCTTCCTACAGTCAATGTTTTGAGCGTTTCCTGTGTCACTAGTTTTACATTCTGATGCACCTTTGCAGGTTTACTGTATCCCATGGACCTTCCCATTGACGATGAAACACAGAAATTTCATCGGAATAAATATAAGAGACACAATGCCGACTTAAGTACAGGAAGACTGAGACTTCCTACTGTCTATAATTTGAGCGTTTCCTGTGTCACCAGTTTTACATTCCGATGCACCTGTACAGGTTTACTGTATCCCTTGGACCTTCACAGTGACGATGAAACACAGAAATTGCATCGGAAATAAATATAAGAGACACAATGCCAACTTAAGTACAGCAAGACTGAGTCTTCCTACTGTCTATGATTTGAGCGTTTCCTGTGTCATCAGTTTTACATTCCGATGCATCTCTGCAGGTTTACTGTATCCCTTGGACCTTCCCATTGATGATGAAACACAGAAATTGCATCGGAATTAAATATAAGAGACACAGTGCCGACTTAAGTACAGGAAGACTGAGTCTTCCTACTGTCTATGTTTTGAGCGTTTCCTGTGTCACTAGTTTTACATTCTGATGCACCTTTGCAGGTTTACTGTATCCCATGGACCTTCCCATTGACGATGAAACACAGAAATTTCATCGGAATAGATATAAGAGACACAATGCCGACTTAAGTACAGGAAGACTGAGACTTCCTACTGTCTATAATTTGAGCGTTTCCTGTGTCACCAGTTTTACATTCCGATGCACCTGTACAGGTTTACTGTATCCCTTGGACCTTCACAGTGACGATGAAACACAGAAATTGCATCGGAAATAAATATAAGAGACACAATGCCGACTTAAGTACAGCAAGACTGAGTCTTCCTACTGTCTATGATTTGAGCGTTTCCTGTGTCATCAGTTTTACATTCCGATGCATCTCTGCAGGTTTACTGTATCCCTTGGACCTTCCCATTGACGATGAAACACAGAAATTGCATCGGAATTAAATATAAGAGACACAATGCCGACTTAAGTACAGGAAGACTGAGTCTTCCTACTGTCTATGTTTTGAGCGTTTCCTGTGTCATCAGTTGTACTTTCCGATGCACCGCTGCAGGTTTACTATATCAGTTTTACATTCCGATGCACCTCTGCAGGTTTACTGTATCCATTGGACCTTCCCATTGACGATGAAACACAGAAATCGCATCGGAATTAAATTTAAGAGACACAATGCCGACTTAAGTACAGGAAGACTGAGTCTCCCTACTGGCTATGTTTTGAACGTTTCCTGTGTCACCAAATTTACACTCCGATGCACCTCTGCAGGTTTACTGTATCCATTGGACCTTCCCATTGACGATGAAACACAGACATTGCATTGGAATTAAATATAAGAGACACAATGCCGACTTAATAACAGAAAGACTGAGTCTTCCTACTGTCTATGTTTTGAGCGTTTCCTGTGTCACTAGTTATACATTCCGATGCACCTCTGCAGGTTTACTGTATCCCTTGGACCTTCCCATTGACGATGAAACACAGAAATTGCATCGGAATTAAATAAAAGAGACACAATGCCGACTTAAGTACACGAAGACTGAGTCTTCCTACTGGCTATGTTTTGAGCGTTTCCTGTGTCACCAGTTTTACACTCCGATGCACCTCTGCAGGTTTACCGTATCCCTTGGACCTTCACATTCACGATGAAACACAGAGATTGAATCGAAATTAAATATAAGAGACACAATGCCGACTTAAGTACAAGAAGACTGAGTCTTCCTACTGTCTATGTTTTTAACGTTTCCTGTGTCACTAGTTTTATATTCCGATGCACCTCTGCAGGTTTACTGTATCCCTTGGACATTCCCATTGACGATGAAACACAGAAATTGCATCGGAATTAAATATAAGCGACACAATGCCGACTTAAGTACAGGAAGGCTGAGTCTTCCTACTGTCTATAATTTGAGCGTTTCCTGTATAACCAGTTTTAAATTCCGATGGTCCTCTACAGGTTTTCTGTATCCCTTGGACCTTCACAGTGACGATGAAACACAGAAATTGCATCGGAATTAAATATAAGAGACACAATGCCGATTTAAGTACAAGAAGACAGTCTTCTTACAGTCAATGTTTTGAGCGTTTCCTGTGTCACCAGTTTTACATTCCGATGCATCTCAGCAGGTTTACTGTATCCCTTGGACCTTCCCATTGGCGATGAAACACACAAATTGCATCGAATTTAAATATAAGAGACACCATGCCGACTTAAGTACAGGAAGACTGAGTCTTCCTACTGTCTATGTTTTGAGCGTTTCCTGTGTCACCAGTTTTACATTCCGATTCACCTTTGCAGGTTTACTGAATCCATTGGACCTTCCCATTAACGATGAAAAACAGAAATTGCATCGTAATTGAATATAAGAGACACAATGCCGACTTAAGTACAGGAAGACTAAGTCTTCGTACTGTCTATGTTTTGAGCGTTTCCTGTGTCATCAGTTTTACTTTCCGATGCACCTCTGCAGGTTTACTATATCCCTTGGGCCTTCCCATTCACGATGAAACACATCAATGTCATCGGAAATAAATATAAGAGACACAATGCTGACTTAAATACAGGAAGATTGAGTCTTCCTACTGTCTATGTTTTGAGCGTTTCCTATGTCACCAGTTATACATTCCGATGCACCTCTGCAGGTTCACTGTATCCCTTGGACCTTCCCATTGACGATGAAACACAGAAATTGCATCGGAATGAAATATAAGAGACACAATGCCGACTTAAGTACAGGAAGACTGAGTCTTCCTACTGTCAATGTTTTGAGCGTTTCCTGTGTCACTAGTTGTACATTCTGATGCACCTTTGCAGGTTTACTGTATCCCATGGACCTTCCCATTGACGATGAAACACAGAAATTGCATCGGAATAAATATAAGAGACACAATGCCGACTTAAGTACAGGAAGACTGAGTCTTCCTACTGTCTATAATTTGAGCGTTTCCTGTGTCACCAGTTTTACATTCCGATGCACCTGTACAGGTTTACTGTATCCCTTGTACCTTCACAGTGACGATGAAACACAGAAATTGCATCGGAATTAAATATAAGAGACACAATGCCGACTTAAGTACAGGAAGATTGAGTCTTCCTACTGTCTATGTTTTGAGCGTTTCCTGTGTCATCAGTTTTACTTTCCGATGCAGCTCTGCAGGGTTACTATATCCCTTGGACCTTCCCATTGACGATGAAACACAGAAATTGCATCGGAAATAAATATAAGAGACACAATGCCGACTTAAGTACAGCAAGACTGAGTATTCCTACTGTCTGTAATTTGAGCGTTTCGTGTGTCACCAGTTTTATATTCCGATGCACCTCTACAGGTTTACTGTATCCCTTGGACCTTCACAGTGACGATGAAACACAGAAATTGCATCGGAATTAAATATAAGAGACACAATGCCGACTTAAGTACAGGAAGACTAAGTCTTCCTACTGTCTATGTTTTGAGCGTTTCCTGTGTCATGCGTTTTACTTTCCGATGCACCTCCGCAGGTTTACTATATCCCTTGGACCTTCCCATTCACGATGAAACACAGAAATTTCATCGGAAATAAATATAAGAGACACAATGCCGAATTAAGTATAGGAAGACTGAGTCTTCCTGCTGTCTATGTTTTGAGCGTTTCCTGTGTCACCAGTTTTACATTCCGATGCACCTCTACAGGTTTATTGTATCCCTTGGACCTTCCCATTGACGATGAAACACAGAAATTGCATCGAAATGAAATATATGAGACACAATGCCGACTTAAGTACAAGAAAACAGTCTTCGTACGGTCAATGTTTGAGCGTTTCCTGTGTCACCAGTTCTACATTCCGATGCACCTCTGCCGGTTTGCTGTATCCCTTGGACCTTCCCATTGTCGATGAAACACAGAAATCGCATCGGAATTAAATATAAGAGACACAATGCCGACTTAAGTACAGGAAGACTGAGTCTTCCTACTGTCTATGTTTTGAGCGTTTCCTGTGTCACCAGTTTTACATTCTGATGAACCTCTGCAGGTTTTCTGTATCCATTGGACCTTCCCATTGACGATGAAACACAGAAATTGCATCGGAATTAAATTTAAGAGACACAATGCCGACTTAAGTACAGGAAGACTGAGTCTTCCTACTGTCTATGTTTTGAGCGTTTCCTGTGTCACCAGTTTTACATTCCGATTCACCTTTGGAGGTTTACTGAATCCATTGGACCTTCCCATTAACGATGAAAAATAGAAATTTCATCGTAATTGAATATAAGAGACACAATGCCGACTTAAGTACAGGAAGACTAAGTCTTCCTACTGTCTATGTTTTGAGCGTTTCCTGTGTCATCAGTTTTACTTTCCGATGCACCTCTGCAGTTTTACTGTATCCCTTGGACCTTCCCATTGACGATGAAACACAGAAATTGCATCGGAATTAAATATAAGAGACACAATGCCGACTTAAGTACATGAACACTGAGTCTTCCTACTGTCTGTAATTTGAGCGTTTCGTGTGTCACCAGTTTTACATTCCGATGCACCTCTACAGGTTTACTGTATCCCTTGGACCTTCACAGTGACGATGAAACACAGAAATTGCATCGGAATTAAATATAAGAGACACAATGCCGACTTAAGTACAGGAAGACTAAGTCTTCCTACTGTCTATGTTTTGAGCGTTTCCTGTGTCATCAGTTTTACTTTCCGATGCACCTCTGCAGGTTTACTATATCCCTTGGGCCTTCCCATTCACGATGAAACACAGAAATGTCATCGGAAATAAATATAAGAGACACAATGCCGACTTAAATACAGGAAGATTGAGTCTTCCTACTGTCTATGTTTTGAGCGTTTCCTGTGTCACCAGTTATACATTCCGATGCACCTCTGCAGGTTTACTGTATCCCTTGGACCTTCCCATTGACGATGAAACACAGAAATTGCATCGGAATTAAATATAAGGGACACAATGCCGACTTAAGTACAGGAAGACTGAATCTGACTACTGTCAATGTTTTGAGCGTTTCCTGTGTCACTAGTTTTACATTCTGATGCACCTTTGCAGGTTACTGTATCCCATGGACCTTCCCATTGACGATGAAACACAGAAATTGCATCGGAATAAATATAAGAGACACAATGCCGACTTAAGTACAGAAAGACTGAGTCTTCCTACTGTCTATAATTTGAGCGTTTCCTGTGTCATCAGTTTTACATTCCGATGCATCTCTGCAGGTTTACTGTATCCCTTGGACCTTCCCATTGACGATGAAACACAGAAATTGCATCGGAATTAAATATAAGAGACACAGTGCCGACTTAAGTACAGGAAGACTGAGTCTTCCTACTGTCTATGTTTTGAACGTTTCCTGTGTCACTAGTTTTACATTCCGATGCACCTCTGCAGGTTTACTGTATCCCTTGGACCTACCCAATGACGATGAAACACAGAAATTGCATCGGAATTAAATATAAGAGATACAATGCCGACTTAAAAACAGGAAGACTGAGTCTTCCTACTCTCTATGTTTTGAGCGTTTCCTGTGTCACCAGTTTTACATTCTGATGCACCTCTGCAGTTTTACTGTATCACTTGGACCTTCCCATTGACGATGAAACACAGAAATTGCATCGGAATTAAATATAAGAGACACAATGCCGACTTAAGTACAGGAAGACTGAGTCTTCCTACTGTCTGTAATTTGAGCGTTTCGTGTGTCACCAGTTTTACATTCCGATGCACCTCTACAGGTTTACTGTATCCCTTGGACCTTCACAGTGACGATGAAACACAGAAATTGCATCGGAATTAAATATAAGAGACACAATGCTGACTTAAGTACAGGAAGACTAAGTCTTCCTACTGTCTATGTTTTGAGCGTTTCCTGTGTCATGCGTTTTACTTTCCGATGCACCTCCGCAGGTTTACTATATCCCTTGGACCTTCCCATTCACGATGAAACACAGAAATTTCATCGGAAATAAATATAAGAGACACAATGCCGAATTAAGTATAGGAAGACTGAGTCTTCCTGCTGTCTATGTTTTGAGCGTTTCCTGTCTCACCAGTTTTACATTCCGATGCACCTCTACAGGTTTATTGTATCCCTTTTACCTTCCCATTGACGATGAAACACAGAAATTGTATCGGAATTAAATATAAGAGACACAATGCCTACTTAAGTACAGGAAGACCGAGTCTTCCTAGTGTCTATGTTTTGAGCGTTTCCTGTGTCACTAGTTATACATTCCGATGCACCTCTGCAGGTTTACTGTATCCCTTGGACCTTCCCATTGACGATGAAACACATAAATTGCATCGGAATTAAATAAAAGACACACAATGCCGACTTAAGTACACGAAGACTGAGTCTTCCTACTGGCTATGTTTTGAGCGTTTGCTGTGTCACCAGTTTTACACTCCGATGCACCTCTGCAGGTTTACCGTATCCCTTGGACCTTCACATTCACGATGAAACACAGAAACTGAATCGAAATTAAATATAAGAGACACAATGCCGACTTAAGTACAAGAAGACTGAGTCTTCCTACTGTCTATGTTTTTAACGTTTCCTGTGTCACTAGTTTTATATTCCGATGCACCTCTGCAGGTTTACTGTATCCCTTGGACATACCCATTGACGATGAAACACAGAAATTGCATCGGAATTAAATATAAGCGACACAATGCCGACTTAAGTACAGAAAGGCTGAGTCTTCCTACTGTCTATAATTTGAGCGTTTCCTGTATAACCAGTTTTACATTCCGATGCTCCTCTACGGGTTTTCTGTATCCCTTGGACCTTCACAGTGACGATGAAACACAGAAATTGCATCGGAATTAAATATAAGAGACACAAGGCCGACTTAAGTACAAGAAGACAGTCTTCTTACAGTCAATGTTTTGAGCGTTTCCTGTGTCACCAGTTTTACATTCCGATGCATCTCTGCAGGCTTACTGTATCCCTTGGACCTTCCCATTGGCGATGAAACACACAAATTGCATCGAATTTAAATATAAGAGACACCATGCCGACTTAAGTACAGGAAGACTGAGTCTTCCTACTGTCTATGTTTTGAGCGTTTCCTGTGTCACCAGTTTTACATTTCGATTCACCTTTGCAGGTTTACTGAATCCATTGGACCTTCCCATTAACGATGAAAAACAGAAATTGCATCGTAATTGAATATAAGAGACACAATGCCGACTTAAGTACAGGAAGACTAAGTCTTCCTACTGTCTATGTTTTGAGCGTTTCATGTGTCATCAGTTTTACTTTCCGATGCACCTCTGCAGGTTTACTATATCCCTTGGACCTTCCCATTCACGATGAAACACAGAAATTTCATCGGAAATAAATATAAGAGACACAATGCCGACTTAAGTACAGGAAGACTGAGTCTTCCTACTGTCAATGTTTTGAGCGTTTCCTGTGTCACTAGTTTTACATTCTGATGCACCTTTGCAGGTTTACTGTATCCCATGGACCTTCCCATTGACGATGAAACACAGAAATTTCATCGGAATAAATATAAGAGACACAATGCCGACTTAAGTACAGGAAGACTGAGACTTCCTACTGTCTATAATTTGAGCGTTTCCTGTGTCACCAGTTTAAATTCCGATGCACCTGTACAGGTTTACTGTATCCCTTGGACCTTCACAGTGACGATGAAACACAGAAATTGCATCGGAAATAAATATAAGAGACACAATGCCGACTTAAGTACAGCAAGACTGAGTCTTCCTACTGTCTATGATTTGAGCGTTTCCTGAGTCATCAGTTTTACATTCCGATGCATCTCTGCAGGTTTACTGATTCCCTTGGACCTTCCCATTGACGATGAAACACAGAAATTGCATCGGAATTAAATATAAGAGACACAGTGCCGACTTAAGTACAGGATGACTGAGTCTTCCTACTGTCTATGTTTTGAGCGTTTCCTGTGTCACTAGTTTTACATTCCGATGCACCTCTGCAAGTTTACTGTATCCCCTGGACCTTCCCATTGACGATGAAACACAGAAATTGCATCGGAATTAAATATATGAGACACAATGCCGACTTAAGTACAAGAAAAAAGTCTTCGTACGGTCAATGTTTGAGCGTTTCCTGTGTCACCAGTTCTACATTCCGAAGCACCTCTGCCGGTTTGCTGTATCCCTTGAACCTTCCCATTGTCGATGAAACACAGAAATCGCATCGGAATTAAATATAAGAGACACAATGCCGACTTAAGTGCAGGAAGACTGTGTCTTCCTACTGTCTATGTTTTGAGCGTTTCCTGTGTCACCAGTTTTACATTCTGATGAACCTCAGCAGGTTTACTGTATCCATTGGACCTTCCCATTGACGATGAAACACAGACATTGCATCGAAATTAAATTGAAGAGACACAATGCCGACTTAAGTACAGGAAAACTAAGTCTTCCTACTGTCTATGTTTTGAGCGTTTCCTGTGTCACCAGTTTTACATTCTGATGCACCTCTGCAGGTTTACTGTATCCATTGGATCTTCCCATTGACGATGAAACACAGACATTGCATTGGAACTAAATATAAGAGACACAATGCCGTATTAATAACAGAAAGACTGAGTCTTCCTACTGTCTATGTTTTTAGCGTTTCCTGTGTCACCAGTTTTACACTCCGATGCACCTCTGCAGGTTTACTGTATCCCTTGGACCTTCCCATTGACGATGAAACACAGAAATTCCATCGGAATTAAATATAAGAGACACAATGCCGACTTAAGTACACGAAGACCGAGTCTTCCTACTTTCTATGTTTTGAGCGTTTCCTGTGTCACTAGTTATACATTCCGATGCACCTCTGCAGGTTTACTGTATCCCTTGGACCTTCCCATTGACGATGAAACACAGAAATTGCATCGGAATTAAATAAAAGAGACACAATGCCGACTTAAGTACACGAAGACTGAGTCTTGCTACTGGCTATGTTTTGAGCGTTTCCTGTGTCACCAGTTTTACACTCCGATGCACCTCTGCAGGTTTACCGTATCCCTTGGACCTTCACATTCACGATGAAACACAGAAATTGAATCGAAATTAAATATAAGAGACACAATGCCGACTTAAGTACAAGAAGACTGAGTCTTCCTACTGTCTATGTTTTTAACGTTTCCTGTGTCACTAGTTTTGTATTCCGATGCACCTCTGCAGGTTAACTGTATCCCTTGGACATTCCCATTGACGATGAAACACAGAAATTGCATCGGAATTAAATATAAGCGACACAATGCCGACTTAAGTACAGGAAGGCTGAGTCTTCCTACTGTCTATAATTTGAGCGTTTCCTGTATAACCAGTTTTACATTCCGATGCTCCTCTACAGGTTTTCTGTATCCCTTGGACCCTCACAGTGACGATGAAACACAGAAATTGCATCGGAATTAAATATAAGAGACACAATGCCGACTTAAGTAGAAGAAGACAGTCTTCTTACAGTCAATGTTTTGAGCGTTTCCTGTGTCACCAGTTTTACATTCCGATGCATCTCTGCAGGTTTACTGTATCCCTTGGACCTTCCCACTGGCGATGAAACACACAAATTGCATCGAATTTAAATATAAGAGACACCATGCCGACTTAAGTACAGGAAGACTGAGTCTTCCTACTGTCTATGTTTTGAGCGTTTCCTGTATCACCAGTTTTACATTCCGATTCACCTTTACAGGTTTACTGTATCCATTGGACCTTCCCATTGACGATGAAACACAGAAATTGCATCGGAATTAAATATAAGAGACACAATGCCGACTTAAGTACAGGAAGACTGAGTCTTCCTACTGTCAATGTTTTGAGCGTTTCCTGTGTCACTAGTTTTACATTCTGATGCATCTTTGCAGGTTTACTGTATCCCATGGACCTTCCCATTGACGATGAAACACAGAAATTGCATCGGAATAAGTATATGAGACACAATGCCGACTTAAGTACAGGAAGACTGAGACTTCCTACTGTCTATAATTAGAGCGTTTCCTGTGTCACCAGTTTTACATTCCGATGCACCTGTACAGGTTTACTGTATCCCTTGGACCTTCCCATTGACAATGAAACACAGAAATTTCATCGGAAATAATTATAAGACACACAGTGCCGACTTAAGTACAGGAAGACTGAGTCTTCCTACTGTCTATGCTTTGAGCGTTTCCTGTGTCACTAGTTTTACATTCCGATGCACCTCTGCAGGTTTACTGTATCCCTTGGACCTACCCATTGACGATGAAACACAGAAATTGCATCGGAATTAAATATAAGATACACAATGCCGACTTAAGTACAGGAAGACTGAGTCTTCCTACTGTCTGTAATTTGAGCGATTCGTGTGTTACCAGTTTTACATTCCGATGCACCTCTACAGGTTTACTGTATCGCTTGGACCTTCACAGTGACGATGAAACACAGAAATTGCATCGGAATTAAATAAAGGGACACAATGCCGACTTAAGTACAGGAAGACTAAGTCTTCCTACTGTCTATGTGTTGAGCGTTTCCTGTGTCATGCGTTTTACTTTCCGATGCACCTCCGCAGGTTTACTATATCCCTTGGACCTTCCCATTCCCGATGAAACACAGAAATTTCATCGGAAATAAATATAAGAGACACAATGCCGAATTAAGTATAGGAAGACTGAGTCTCCCTGCTGTCTATGTTTTGAGCGTTTCCTGTGTCACCAGTTTTACATTCCGATGCACCTCTGCAGGTTTATTGTATCCCTTGGACCTTCCCATTGACGATGAAACACAGAAATTGCATCGGAATTACATATATGAAACACAATGCCCATTTAAGTACAGGAAGACTGAGTCTTCCTACTCTCTATGTTTTGAGCGTTTCCTGTGTCACCAGTTTTACATTCTGATGCACTTCTGCAGGCCTACTGTATCCCTTGGACCTTCCCGTTGACGATGAAACACAGACATTGCATTGGAATTAAATATAAGAGACACAATGCAGACTTAATAACAGAAAGACTGAGTCTTCCTACTGTCTATGTTTTGAGCGTTTCCTGTGTCACCAGTTTTACACTCCGATGCACCTCTGCAGGTTTACTGTATCCCTTGGATCTTTCCATTCACGATGAAACACAGAAATTGAATCGGAATTAAATATAAGAGACACAATGCCGACTTAAGTGCAGGAAGACAGAGACTTCCTACTGTCAATGGTTTGAGCGTTTCCTGTGTCACTAGTTTTACATTCTGATGCACCTCTGCAGGTTTACTGTATCCCTTGGACCTTGCCATTGACGATGAAACACAGAAATTGCATCGGAATTAAATATAAGAGACACAATGCCGGCTTAAGTACAGGAAGACTGAGTCATCCTACTGTCTATGATTTGAGCGTTTCCTGTGTCACCAGTTTTACATTCCGATTCACCTTTGCAGGTTTACTATATCCCTTGGACCTTCCCATTCACGATGAAACACAGAAATTTCATCGGAAATAAATATAAGAGACACAATGCCGACTTAAATACAGGAAGATTGAGTCTTCCTACTGTCTATGCTTTGAGCGTTTCCTGTGTCACCAGTTATACATTCCGATGCACCTCTGCAGGTTTACTGTATCCCTTGGAATTTCCCATTGACGATGAAACACAGAAATTGCATTGGAATTAAATATAAGAGACACAGTGCCGACTGAAGTACAGAACGACTGAGTCTTCCTACTGTCAATGTTTTGAGCGTTTCCTGTGTCACTAGTTTTACATTCTGATGCACCTTTGCAGGATTACTGTATCCCATGGACCTTCCCATTGACGATGAAACACAGAATTTGCATCGGAATTAAATATAAGAGACACAATGCCGACTTAAGTACAGGAAGACTGAGACTTCCTACTGTCTATAATTTGAGCGTTTCCTGTGTCACCAGTTTTACATTCCGATGCACCTGTACAGGTTTACTGTATCCCTTGGACCTTCCCATTGACGATGAAACACAGAAATTGCATCGGAATTAAATATAAGAGACACACTGCCGACTGAAGTACAGGAAGACTGAGTCTTCCTACTGTCTATGTTTTGAGCGTTTCCTGTGTCACTAGTTTTACATTCCGATGCACCTCTGCAGGTTTACTGTATCCCTTGGAATTACCCATTGACGATGAAACACATAAATTGCATCGGAATTAAATATAAGAGACACAATGCCGACTTAAGTACAGGAAGACTGAGTCTTCCTACTCTCTATGTTTTGAGCGTTTCCTGTGTCACCAGTTTTACATTCCGATGCACCTCTGCAGGTTTCCTGTATCCCTTGGACCTTCCCATTGACGATGAAATACAGAAATTGCATCGAAATGAAATATATGAGACACTATGCCGACTTCAGTACAAGAAAAATGTCTTCGTACGGTCAATGTTTAAGCGTTTCCTGTGTCACCAGTTCTACATTGCGATGCACCTCTGCCGGTTCGCTGTATCCCTTGGACCTTCCCATTGTCGATGAAACACAGAAATCGCATCGGAATTAAATATAAGAGACACAATGCCGACTTAGGTACAGGAAGACTGAGTCTTCCTACTGTCTATGTTTTGAGCGTTTCCTGTGTCACCAGTTTTACATTCTGATGCACCTCTGCAGGTTTTCTGTATCCATTGGACCTTCCCATTGACGATGAAACGCAGAAATTGCATCGGAATTAAATATAAGAGACACAATGCCGACTTAAGTACAGGAAGACTGAGTCTTCCTACTGTCTATGTTTTGAGCGTTTCCTGTGTCACCAGTTTTACATTCCGATGCACCTCTGCAGGTTTACTGTATCCCTTGGACCTTCCCATTGACGATGAAACACAGAAATTGCATCGGAATTAAATATAAGAGACATAATGCCGACTTAAGTACAGGAAGACTGAGTCTTCCTACTGTCTATGTTTTGAGCGTTTCCTGTGTCACTAGTTTTACATTCCGATGCACCTCTGCAGGTTTACTGTATTCCTTGGACCTTCCCATTGACGATGAAACACAGAAATTGCATCGGAATTAAATATAAGAGACACAATGCCGACTTAAGTACAGGAAGAATGAGTCTTCCTGCTGTCTATGTGTTGAGCGTTTCCTGTGTCACCAGTTTTACATTCTGATACACCTCTGCAGGTTTACTGTATCCCTTGGACCTTCCCATTGACGATGAAACACAGAAATTGCATCGGAATTAAATATAAGAGACACAATGCCGACTTAAGTACAGGAAGACTAAGTCTTCCTACTGTCTATAATTTGAGCGTTTTCTATGTCACCAGTTTTACATTCCGATGCACCTCTACAGGTTTACTGTATCCCTTGGACCTTCACAGTGACGATGAAACACAGGAATTGCATCGGAATTAAATATAAGAAACACAATGCCGACTTAAGTACAGGAAGAATGAGTCTTCCTACTGTCTATGTGTTGAGCGTTTCCTGTGTCACCAGTTTTACATTCTGATGCACATCTGCAGGTTTACTGTATCCCTTGGACCTTCCCATTGACGATGAAACACAGAAATTGCATCGGAATTAAATATAAGAGACACAATGCCGACTTAAGTACAGGAAGAATGAGTCTTCCTACTGTCTATGTGTTGAGCGTTTCCTGTGTCACCAGTTTTACATTCTGATGCACCTCTGCAGGTTTACTGTATCCCTTGGACCTTCCCATTGACGATGAAACACAGAAATTGCATCGGAATGAAATATAAGAGACACAATGCCGACTTAAGTACAGGAAGACTAAGCCTTCCTATGTCTATAATTTGAGCGTTTTCTGTGTGACCAGTTTCACATTCCGATGCACCTCTACAGGTTTACTGTATCCCTTGGGCCTTCACAGTGACGATGAAACACAGGAATTTCATCGGAATTAAATATAAGAAACACAATGCCAACTTATGTACAGGAAGACTAAGTCTTCCTAGTGTCTATGTTTTGAGCGTTACCTGTGTCATCAGTTTTACTTTCCGATGCACCTCTGCAGGTTTACTATATCCCTTGGACCTTCCCATTCACGATGAAACACAGAAATTTCATCGGAAATAAATATAAGAGAAACAATGCCGACTTAAGTACAGGAAGACTGATTCTTCCTACTGTCTATGATTTGAGCGGTTCCTGTGTCACCAGTTTTACATTCCGATGCACTTCTGTCGGTTTACTGTATCCCTTGGACCTTCCCATTGACGATGAAACACAGAAATTGCATCGGAATTAAATATAAGAGACACAATGCCGACTTTAGTACAGGAAGACTGAGTCTTCCTACTGTCTATGGTTCGAGCGTTTTGTGTGTCACTAGTTTTACATTCCGATGCACCTCTGCAGGTTTACTGTATCCCTTGGACCTTCCCATTGACGATGAAACACAGAAATTGCATCGGACTTAAATATAAGAGACACAATACCGACTTAAGTACGGGAAGACTGAGTCTTCCTACTGTCTATGTTTTGAGCGTTTGCTGTGTCACCAGATTTACTTTCCGATGCATCTCTGCAGGTTTACTGTATCCCTTGGACCATCCCATTGACGATGAAACACAGAAATTGCATCGGAATTAAATATAAGAGACACAATGCCGACTTAAGTACAGGAAGAATGAGTCTTCCTACTGTCTACGTGTTGAGCGTTTCCTGTGTCACCAGTTTTACATTATGATGCACATCTGCAGGTTTACTGTATCCCTTGGACCTTCCCATTGACGGTGAAACACAGAAATTGCATCGGAATTAAATATAAGAGACACAATGCCGACTTAAGTACAGGGAGACTGAGTCTTCCTACTGTCTATGTTTTGAGCGTTTCCTGTGTTACTAGTTTTACATTCCAATGCACCTCTGCAGGTTTACTGTATCCCTTGGACCTTCCCATTGACGATGAAACACAGAAATTGCATGGGAATTAAATATAAGAGACACAATGATGACTTAAGTACAGAAAGAATGAGTCTTCCTACTGTCTAAGTGTTGAGCGTTTCCTGTGTCACCAGTTTTACATTCTGATGCACCTCTGCAGGTTCACTGTATCCCTTGGACCTTCCCATTGACGATGAAACACAGAAACTGCATCGGAATTAAATATAAGAGACACAATGCCGACTTAAGTACAGGAAGACTAAGTCTTCCTACTGTCTATAATTTGAGCGTTTTCTGTGTCACCAGTTTTACATTCCGATGCACCTCTACAGATTTACTGTATCCCTTGGACCTTCACAGTGACGATGAAACACAGGAATTGCATCGGAATTAAATATAAGAAACACAATGCCGACTTAAGTACAGGAAGACTAAGACTTCCTAGTGTCTTTGCTTTGAGCGTTTCCTGTGTCATCAGTTTTACTTTCCGATGCACCTCTGCAGGTTTACTATATCCCTTGGACCTTCCCATTCACGATGAAACACAGAAATTTCATCGGAAATAAATATAAGAGAAACAATGCCGACTTAAGTACAGGAAGACTGATTCTTCCTACTGTCTATGATTTGAGCGGTTCCTGTGTCACCAGTTTTACATTCCGATGCACTTCTGTCGGTTTACTGTATCCCTTGGACCTTCCCATTGACGATGAAACACAGAAATTGCATCGGAATTAAATATAAGAGACACAATGCCGACTTTAGTACAGGAAGACTGAGTCTTCCTACTGTCTATGGTTCGAGCGTTTTGTGTGTCACTAGTTTTACATTCCGATGCACCTCTGCAGGTTTACTGTATCCCTTGGACCTTCCCATTGACGATGAAACACAGAAATTGCATCGGACTTAAATATAAGAGACACAATGCCGACTTAAGTACGGGAAGACTGAGTCTTCCTACTGTCTATGATTTGAGCGTTTGCTGTGTCACCAGATTTACTTTCCGATGCATCTCTGCAGGTTTACTGTATCCCTTGGACCATCCCATTGACGATGAAACACAGAAATTGCATCGGAATTAAATATAAGAGACACAATGCCGACTTAAGTACAGGAAGACTGAGTCTTCCTACTGTCTATAATTTGAGCGTTTCCTGTGTCACTAGTTTTACATTCCGATGGACTTCTGCAGTTTTACTGTATCCCTTGGACCTTCCCATTGACGATGAAACACAGAAATTGCATCGGAATTAAATATAAGAGACACAATGCCGACTTAAGTACAGGAAGAATGAGTCTTCCTACTGTCTACGTGTTGAGCGTTTATTGTGTCACCAGTTTTACATTATGATGCACATCTGCAGGTTTACTGTATCCCTTGGACCTTCCCATTGACGGTGAAACACAGAAATTGCATCGGAATTAAATATAAGAGACACAATGCCGACTTAAGTACAGGAAGACTGAGTCTTCCTACTGTCTATGTTTTGAGCGTTTCCTGTGTTACCAGTTTTACATTCCGATGCACCTCTGCAGGTTTACTGTATCCCTTGGACCTTCCCATTGACGATGAAACACAGAAATGTCATCGGAATTAAATATAAGAGACACAATGATGACTTAAGTACAGAAAGAATGAGTCTTCCTACTGTCTAAGTGTTGAGCTTTTCCTGTGTCACCAGTTTTACATTCTGATGCACCTCTGCAGGTTCACTGTATCCCTTGGACCTTCCCATTGACGATGAAACACAGAAACTGCATCGGAATTAAATATAAGAGACACAATGGCGACTTAAGTACAGGAAGACTAAGTCTTCCTACTGTCTATAATTTGAGCGTTTTCTGTGTCACCAGTTTTACATTCCGATGCACCTCTACAGATTTACTGTATCCCTTGGACCTTCACAGTGACGATGAAACACAGGAATTGCATCGGAATTAAATATAAGAAACACAATGCCGACTTAAGTACAGGAAGACTAAGTCTTCCTGGTGTCTTTGTTTTGAGCGTTTCCTGTGTCATCAGTTTTACTTTCCGATGCACCTCTGCAGGTTTACTATATCCCTTGGACCTTCCCATGCACGGTGAAACACAGAAATTTCATCGGAAATAAATATAAGAGAAAGAATGCCGACTTAAGTACAGGAAGACTGAGTCTTCCTACTGTCTATGTTTTGAGCGGTTCCTGTGTCACCAGTTTTACATTCCGATGCACCTCTGCAGGTTTACTGTATCCCTTGGACCTTCCCATTGACGATGAAACACAGAAATTGCATCGGAATTAAATATAAGAGACACAATGGCGACTTAAGTACAGGAAGACTGAGTCTTCCTACTGTCTATGGTTTGAGCGTTTCCTGTGTCACTAGTTTTACATTCCGATGCACCTCTGCGGGTTTATTGTATCCCTTGGATCTTCCCATTGACGATGAAACACAGAAATTGCATCGGAATTAAATATAAGAGACACAATGCCGACTTAAGTACGGGAAGACTGAGTCTTCCTACTGTCTATGTTTTGAGCTTTTGCTGTGTCACCAGTTTTACTTTCCGATGCACCTCTGCAGGTTTACTGTGTCCCTTGGACCTTCCCATTGACGATGAAACACAGAAATTGCATCGGAATAAAATATAAGAGACACAAAGCCGACTTAAGTACAGGAAGACTGAGTCTTCCTACTGTCTATAATTTGAGCGTTTCCTGTGTCACTAGTTTTACATTCCGATGCACCTCTGCAGGTTTACTGTATCCCTTGGACCTTCCCATTGATGATGAAACACAGAAATTGCATCGGAATTAAATATAAGAGACACAATGCCGACTTAAGTACAGGAAGAATGAGTCTTCCTACTGTCTATGTGTTGAGCGTTTCCTGTGTCACCAGTTTTACACTCTGATGCACATCTGCAGGTTTACTGTATCCCTTGGACCTTCCCATTGACGATGAAACACAGAAATTGCATCAGAATTAAATATAAGAGACACAATGCCGACTTAAGTACAGGAAGACTGAGTCTTCCTACTGTCTATGTTTTGAGCGTTTCCTGTGTCACTAGTTTTACATTCCGATGCACCTCTGCAGGTTTATTGTATCCCTTGGACCTTCCCATTGACGATGAAACACAGAAATTGCATCGGAATTAAATATAAGAGGCACAATGCCGATTTAAGTACAGGAAGAATGAGTCTTCCTACTGTCTATAATTTGAGCGTTTCCTGTGTCACCAGTTTTACATTCTGATGCACCTCTGCAGGTTTACTGTATCCCTTGGACCTTCCCATTGACGATGAAACACAGAAATTGCATCGGAATTAAATATAAGAGACACAATGCCGACTTAAGTACAGGAAGACTAAGTCTTCCTACTGTCTATAATTTGAGCGTTTTCTGTGTCACCAGTTTTACATTCCGATGCACCTCTACAGGTTTACTGTATCCCTTGGACCTTCACAGTGACGATGAAACACAGGAATTGCATCGGAATTAAATATAAGAAACACAATGCCGACTTAAGTACAGGAAGACTAAGTCTTCCTAGTGTCTATGTTTTGAGCGTTTCCTGTGTCATCAGTTTTACTTTTCGATGCACCTCTGCAGGTTTACTATATCCCTTGGACCTTCCCATTCACGATGAAGCACAGAAATTTCATCGGAAATAAATATAAGAGACACAATGCCGACTTAAGTACAGGAAGACTGAGTCTTCCTACTGTCTATGTTTTGAGCGTTTCCTGTGTCACCAGTTTTACATTCCGATGCACCTCTGCAGGTTTACTGTATCCCTTGGACCTTCCCACTGACGATGAAACACAGAAATTGCATCGGAATTAAATATAAGAGACATAATGGCGACTTAAGTACAGGAAGACTGAGTGTTCCTACTGTCTATGTTTTGAGCGTTTCCTGTGTCACTAGTTTTACATTGCGATGCACCTCTGCAGGTTTACTGTATCCCTTGGACCTTCCCACTGACGATGAAACACAGAAATTGCATCGGAATTAAATATAAGAGACATAATGCCGACTTAAGTACAGGAAGACTGAGTGTTCCTACTGTCTATGTTTTGAGCGTTTCCTGTGTCACTAGTTTTACATTGCGATGCACCTCTGCAGGTTTACTGTATCCCTTGGACCTTCCCATTGACGATGAAACACAGAAATTGCATCGGAATTAAATATAAGAGACACAATGCCGACTTAAGTACAGGAAGAATGAGTCTTCCTACTGTCTATGTGTTGAGCGTTTCCTGTGTCACCAGTTTTACATTCTGATGCACCTCTGCAGGTTTACTGTATCCCTTAGATCTTCCCATTCACGACGAAACAGAGAAATTGCTTCGGAATTAAATATAGGAGACACAATGCCGACTTAAGTACAGGAAGACTAAGTCTTCCTACTGTCTATAATTTGAGCGTTTTCTGTGTCACCAGTTTTACATTCCGATGCACCTCTACAGGTTTACTGTATCCCTTGGACCTTCACAGTGACGATGAAACACAGGAATTGCATCCGAATTAAATATAAGAGGCACAATGCCGACTTAAGTACAGGAAGACTAAGTCTTCCTGGTGTCTATGTTTTGAGCGTTTCCTGTGTCACCAGTTTTACTTTCCGATGCACCTCTGCAGGTTTACTATATCCCTTGGACCTTCCCATTCACGATGAAACACAGAAATTTCATCGGAAGTAAATATAAGAGAAACAATGCCGACTTAAGTACAGGAAGACTGAGTCTTCCTACTGTCTATGTTTTGAGCGTTTCCTGTGTCACCAGTTTTACATTCCGATGCACCTCTGCAGGTTTACTGTATCCCTTGGACCTTCCCATTGACGATGAAACACAGAAATTGCATCGGAATTAAATATAAGAGACACAATGCCGACTTAAGTACAAGAAAACAGTCTTCGTACGGTCAATGTTTGAGCGTTTCCTGTGTCACCAGTTCTACATTCCGATGCACCTCTACGGTTTGCTGTATCCCTTGGACCTTCCCATTGTCGATGAAACACAGAAATCGCATCGGAATTAAATATAAGAGACACAATGCCGACTTAAGTACAGGAAGACTGAGTCTTCCTACTGTCTATGTTTTGAGCGTTTCCTGTGTCATCAGTTTTACATTCTGATGCACCTCTGCAGGTTTTCTGTATCCATTGGACCTTCCCATTGACGATGATACACAGAAATTGCATCGGAATTAAATTTAAGAGACACAATGCCGACTTAAGTACAGGGAGACTGAGTCTTCCTACTGTCTATGTTTTGAGCGTTTTCTGTGTCACCAGTTTTACATTCTGATGCACCTCTGCAGGTTTTCTTTATCCATTGGACCTTCCCATTGACGATGAAACACAGAAATTGCATCGGAATTAAATATAAGAGACACAATGCCGACTTAAGTACAGGAAGACTGAGTCTTCCTATTGTCTATGTTTTGAGCGTTTCCTGTGTCACCAGTTTTACATTCTGATGCACCTCTGCAGGTTTACTGTATCCCTTGGAAGTTCCCATTGACGATGAAACACAGAAATTGCATCGGAATTAAATATAATAGACACAATGACGACATAAGTACAGGAAGACTGAGTCATCCTACTGTCTATGTTTTGAGCGTTTCCTGTGTCACCAGTTTTACATTCCGATTCACCTTTGCAGGTTTACTGTATCCCTTGGACCTTCACATTGGCGATGAAACACACAAATTGCATCGAATTTAAATATAAGAGACACCATGCCGACTTAAGTACAGGAAGACTGAGTCTTCCTACTGTCTATGTTTTGAGCGTTTCCTGTGTCATCAGTTTTACTTTCCGATGCACCTCTGCAGGTTTACTATATCCCTTGGACCTTCCCATTCACGATGAAACACAGAAATTTCATCGGAAATAAATATAAGAGACACAATGCCGACTTAAATACAGGAAGATTGAGTCTTCCTACTGTTTATGTTTTGAGCGTTTACTGTGTCACCAGTTATACATTCCGATGCACCTCTGCAGGTTTACTGTATCCCTTGGAATTTCCCATTGACGATGAAACACAGAAATTGCATCGGAATTAAATATAAGAGACACAATGCCGACTTAAGTTGAGGAAGACTGAGTCTTCCTACTGTCTATGTTTTGAGCGTTTCCTGTAACACTAGTTTCACATTCCGATGCAGCTCTGTAGGTTTACTGTATCCCTTGGACCTTCCCATTGACGATGAAACACAGAAATTGCATCGGAATTAAATATAAGAGACACAATGCCGACTTAAGTACAGGAAGACTGAGTCTTCCTACTGTCTATGTTTTGAGCGTTTCCTGTGTCACTAGTTTTACATTCCGATGCACCTCTGTAGGTTTACTGTATCCCTTGGACCTTCCCATTGACGATGAAACACAGAAATTGCATCGGAATTAAATGTAAGAGACACAATGCCGACTTATGTACAGGAAGAATGAGTCTTCCTACTGTCTATGTGTTGAGCGTTTCCTGTGTCACCAGTTTTACATTCTGATGCACCTCTGCAGGTTTACTGTATCCCTTAGATCTTCCCATTCACGACGAAACAGAGAAATTGCTTCGGAATTAAATATAGGAGACACAATGCCGACTTAAGTACAGGAAGACTAAGTCTTCCTACTGTCTATAATTTGAGCGTTTTCTGTGTCACCAGTTTTACATTCCGATGCACCTCTACAGGTTTACTGTATCCCTTGGACCTTCACAGTGACGATGAAACACAGGAATTGCATCGGAATTAAATATAAGAGGCACAATGCCGACTTAAGTACAGGAAGACTAAGTCTTCCTGGTGTCTATGTTTTGAGCGTTTCCTGTGTCACCAGTTTTACTTTCCGATGCACCTCTGCAGGTTTACTATATCCCTTGGACCTTCCCATTCACGATGAAACACAGAAATTTCATCGGAAGTAAATATAAGAGAAACAATGCCGACTTAAGTACAGGAAGACTGAGTCTTCCTACTGTCTATGTTTTGAGCGTTTCCTGTGTCACCAGTTTTACATTCCGATGCACCTCTGCAGGTTTACTGTATCCCTTGGACCTTCCCATTGACGATGAAACACAGAAATTGCATCGGAATTAAATATAAGAGACACAATGCCGACTTAAGTACGGGAAGACTGAGTCTTCCTACTGTCTACGTTTTGAGCGTTTGCTGTGACACCAGTTTTACATTCCGATGCACCTCTGCAGGTTTCCTGTATCCCTTGGACCTTCCCATTGACGATGAAACACAGAAATTGCATCGAAATGAAATATATGAGACACAATGCCGACTTAAGTACAAGAAAACAGTCTTCGTACGGTCAATGTTTGAGCGTTTCCTGTGTCACCAGTTCTACATTCCGATGCACCTCTACGGTTTGCTGTATCCCTTGGACCTTCCCATTGTCGATGAAACACAGAAATCGCATCGGAATTAAATATAAGAGACACAATGCCGACTTAAGTACAGGAAGACTGAGTCTTCCTACTGTCTATGTTTTGAGCGTTTCCTGTGTCATCAGTTTTACATTCTGATGCACCTCTGCAGGTTTTCTGTATCCATTGGACCTTCCCATTGACGATGATACACAGAAATTGCATCGGAATTAAATTTAAGAGACACAATGCCGACTTAAGTACAGGGAGACTGAGTCTTCCTACTGTCTATGTTTTGAGCGTTTTCTGTGTCACCAGTTTTACATTCTGATGCACCTCTGCAGGTTTTCTTTATCCATTGGACCTTCCCATTGACGATGAAACACAGAAATTGCATCGGAATTAAATATAAGAGACACAATGCCGACTTAAGTACAGGAAGACTGAGTCTTCCTATTGTCTATGTTTTGAGCGTTTCCTGTGTCACCAGTTTTACATTCTGATGCACCTCTGCAGGTTTACTGTATCCCTTGGAAGTTCCCATTGACGATGAAACACAGAAATTGCATCGGAATTAAATATAATAGACACAATGACGACATAAGTACAGGAAGACTGAGTCATCCTACTGTCTATGTTTTGAGCGTTTCCTGTGTCACCAGTTTTACATTCCGATTCACCTTTGCAGGTTTACTGTATCCCTTGGACCTTCACATTGGCGATGAAACACACAAATTGCATCGAATTTAAATATAAGAGACACCATGCCGACTTAAGTACAGGAAGACTGAGTCTTCCTACTGTCTATGTTTTGAGCGTTTCCTGTGTCATCAGTTTTACTTTCCGATGCACCTCTGCAGGTTTACTATATCCCTTGGACCTTCCCATTCACGATGAAACACAGAAATTTCATCGGAAATAAATATAAGAGACACAATGCCGACTTAAATACAGGAAGATTGAGTCTTCCTACTGTTTATGTTTTGAGCGTTTACTGTGTCACCAGTTATACATTCCGATGCACCTCTGCAGGTTTACTGTATCCCTTGGAATTTCCCATTGACGATGAAACACAGAAATTGCATCGGAATTAAATATAAGAGACACAATGCCGACTTAAGTTGAGGAAGACTGAGTCTTCCTACTGTCTATGTTTTGAGCGTTTCCTGTAACACTAGTTTCACATTCCGATGCAGCTCTGTAGGTTTACTGTATCCCTTGGACCTTCCCATTGACGATGAAACACAGAAATTGCATCGGAATTAAATATAAGAGACACAATGCCGACTTAAGTACAGGAAGACTGAGTCTTCCTACTGTCTATGTTTTGAGCGTTTCCTGTGTCACTAGTTTTACATTCCGATGCACCTCTGTAGGTTTACTGTATCCCTTGGACCTTCCCATTGACGATGAAACACAGAAATTGCATCGGAATTAAATGTAAGAGACACAATGCCGACTTATGTACAGGAAGAATGAGTCTTCCTACTGTCTATGTGTTGAGCGTTTCCTGTGTCACCAGTTTTACATTCTGATGCACCTCTGCAGGTTTACTGTATCCCTTGGACCTTCCCATTGACGATGAAACACAGAAATTGCATCGGATTTAAATATAAGAGACACAATGCCGACTTAAGTACAGAAAGACTAAGTCTTCCTACTGTCTATAATTTGAGCGTTTTCTGTGTCACCAGTTTTACATTCCGATGCACCTCTACAGGTTTACTGTATCCCTTGGACCTTCACAGTGACGATGAAACACAGGAATTGCATCGGAATTAAATATAAGAAACACAATGCCGACTTAAGTACAGGAAGATTAAGTCTTCCTAGTGTCTATGTTTTGAGCGTTTCCTGTGTCATCAGTTTTACTTTCCAGCGCACCTCTGCAGGTTTACTATATCCCTTGGACCTTCCCATTCACGATGAAACACAGAAATTTCATCGGAAATAAATATAAGAAAAACAATGCCGACTTAAGTACAGGAAGACTGAGTCTTCCTACTGACTATGTTTTGAGCGGTTCCTGTGTCACCATTTTTACATTCCGATGCACCTCTGCAGGTTTACTGTATCCCTTGGACCTTCCCATTGACGATGAAACACAGAAATTGCATCGGAATTAAATATAAGAGACACAATGCCGACTTAAGTACTGGAAGACTGAGTCTTCCTACTGTCTATGGTTTGAGCGTTTCCTGTGTCACTAGTTTTACATTCCGATGCACCTCTGCAGGTTTACTGTATCCCTTGGACCTTCCCATTGAGGATGAAACACAGAAATTGCATCTGAATTAAATATAAGAGACACAATGCCGACTTAAGTACGGGAAGACTGAGTCTTCCTACTGTCTATGTTTTGAGCGTTTGCTGTGTCACCAGTTTTATTTTCCGATGCACCTCTGCAGGTTTACTGTATCCCTTGGACCTTCCCATTGACGATGAAACACAGAAATTGCGTCGGAATTAAATATAAGAGACACAAAGCCGACTTAAGTACAGGAAGACTGAGTCTTCCTACGGTCTATAATTTGAGCGTTTCCTGTGTCACTAGTTTTACATTCCGATGCACCTCTGCAGGTTTACTGTATCCCTTGGACCTTCCCATTGACGATGAAACACAGAAATTGCATCGGAATTAAATATAAGAGACACAATGCCGACTTAAGTACAGGAAGAATGAGTCTTCCTACTGTCTATGTGTTGAGCGTTTCCTGTGTCACCAGTTTTACATTCTGATGCACATCTGCAGGTTTACTGTATCCCTTGGACCTTCCCATTGACGATGAAACACAGAAATTGCATCGGAATTAAATATAAGAGACACAATGCCGACTTAAGTACAGGAAGACTGAGTCTTCCTACTGTCTATGTTTTGAGCGTTTCCTGTGTCACTAGTTTTAAATTCCGATGCACCTCTGCAGGTTTACTGTATCCCTTGGACCTTCCCATTGACGATGAAACACAGAAATTGCATCGGAATTAAATATAAGAGACACAATGCCGACTTAAGTACAGGAAGAATGAGTCTTCCTACTGTCTATGTGTTGAGCGTTTCCTGTGTCACCAGTTTTACATTCTGATGCACCTCTGCAGGTTTACTGTATCCCTTGGACGTTCCCATTGACGATGAAACACAGAAATTGCATCGGAATTAAATATAAGAGACACAATGCCGACTTAAGTACAGGAAGACTAAGTCTTCCTACTGTCTATAATTTGAGCGTTTTCTCTGTCACCAGTTTTACATTCCGATGCACCTCTACAGGTTTACCGTATCCCTTGGACCTTCACAGTGACGATGAAACACAGAAATTGCATCGGAATTAAATATAAGAAACACAATGCCGACTTAAGTACAGGAAGACTAAGTCTTCCTATTGTCTATGTTTTGTGCGTTTCCTGTGTCATCAATTTTTCTTTCCGATGCACCTCTGCAGGTTTACTATATCCCTTGGACCTTCCCATTCACGATGAAACACAGAAATTTCATCGGAAATAGATATAAGAGACACAATGCCGACTTAAGTACAGGAAGACTGAGTCTTCCTACTGTCTATGTTTTGAGCGTTTCCTGTGTCACCAGTTTTACATTCCGATGCACCTCTGCAGGTTTACTGTATCCCTTGGACCTTCCCATTGACGATGAAAAACAGAAATTGCATCGGAATTAAATATAATAGACATAATGCCGACTTAAGTACAGGAAGACTGAGTCTTCCTACTGTCTATGTTTTGAGCGTTTCCTGTGTCACTAGTTTTACATTCCGATGCACCTCTGCAGGTTTACTGTATCCCTTGGACATTCCCATTGACGATGAAACACAGAAATTGCATCGGAATTAAATATAAGAGACACAATGCCGACTTAAGTACGGTAAGACTGAGTCTTCCTACTGGCTATGTTTTGAGCGTTTGCTGTGTCACCAGTTTTATTTTCCGATGCACCTCTGCAGGTTTACTGTATCCCTTGGACCTTCCCATTGACGATGAAACACAGAAATTGCTTCGGAATTAAATATAAGAGACACAAAGCCGACTTAAGTACAGGAAGACTGAGTCTTCCTACTGTCTATAATTTGAGCGTTTCCTGTGTCACTAGTTTTACATTCCGATGCACCTCTGCAGGTTTACTGTATCCCTTGGACATTCCCATTGACGATGAAACACAGAAATTGCATCGGAATTAAATATAAGAGACACAATGCCGAAGTAAGTACAGGAAGAATGAGTCTTCCTACTGTCTATGTGTTGAGCGTTTCCTGTGTCACCAGTTTTACATTCTGATGCACATCTGCAGGTTTACTGTATCCCTTGGACCTTCCCATTGACGATGAAACACAGAAATTGCATCGGAATTAAAAATGAGAGACACAATGCCGACTTAAGTACAGGAAGACTGAGTCTTCCTACTGTCTATGTTTTGAGCGTTTCCTGTGTCACTAGTTTTATATTCCGATGCACCTCTGAAGGTTTACTGTATCCCTTGGACCTTCCCATTGACGATGAAACACAGAAATTGCATCGGAATTAAATATAAGAGACACAATGCCGACTTAAGTACAGGAAGAATGAGTCTTCCTACTGTCTATGTGTTGAGCGTTTCCTGTGTCACCAGTTTTACATTCTGATGCACCTCTGCAGGTTTACTGTATCCCTTGGACCTTCCCATTGACGATGAAACACAGAAATTGCATCGGAATTAAATATAAGAGACACAATGCCGACTTAAGTACAGGAAGACTAAGTCTTCCTACTGTCTATAATTTGAGCGTTTTCTCTGTCACCAGTTTTACATTCCGATGCACCTCTACAGGTTTACTGTATCCCTTGGACCTTCACAGTGACGATGAAACACAGAAATTGCCTGGGAATTAAATATAAGAAACACAATGCCGACTTAAGTACAGGAAGACTAAGTCTTCCTAGTGTCTATGTTTTGTGCGTTTCCTGTGTCATCAATTTTACTTTCCGATGCACCTCTGCAGGTTTACTATATCCCTTGGACCTTCCCATTCACGATGAAACACAGAAATTTCATCGGAAATAAATATAAGAGACACAATGCCGACTTAAGTACAGGAAGACTGAGTCTTCCTACTGTCTATGTTTTGAGCGTTTCCTGTGTCACCAGTTTTACATTCCGATGCACCTCTGCAGGTTTACTGTATCCCTTGGACCTTCCCATTGACGATGAAACACAGAAATTGCATCGGAATTAAATATAAGAGACATAATGCCGACTTAAGTACAGGAAGACTGAGTCTTCCTACTGTCTATGTTTTGAGCGTTTCCTGTGTCACTAGTTTTACATTCTGATGCACCTCTGCAGGTTTACTGTATCCCTTGGACATTCCCATTGACGATGAAACACAGAAATTGCATCGGAATTAAATATAAGAGACACAATGGCGACTTAAGTACAGGAAGAATGAGTCTTCCTACTGTCTATGTGTTGAGCGTTTCCTGTGTCACCAGTTTTACATTCTGATGCACCTCTGCAGGTTTACTGTATCCCTTGGACCTTCCCATTGACGATGAAACACAGAAATTGCATCGGAATTAAATATAAGAGACCCAATGCCGACTTAAGTACAGGAAGACTAATTCTTCCTACTGTCTATTATTTGAGCGTTTTCTCTGTCACCAGTTTTACATTCCGATGCACCTCTACAGGGTTACTGTATCCCTTGGACCTTCACAGTGACGATGAAACACAGGAATTGCATCGGAATTAAATATAAGAAACACAATGCCGACTTAAGTACAGGAAGACTAAGTCTTCCTAGTGTCTATGTTTTGAGCGTTTCCTGTGTCACCAGTTTTACTTTCCGATGCACCTCTGCAGGTTTACTATATCCCTTGGACCTTCCCATTCACGATGAAACACAGAAATTTCATCGGAAATAAATATAAGAGAAACAATGCCGACTTAAGTACAGGAAGACTGAGTCTTCCTACTGTCTATGTTTTGAGCGGTTCCTGTGTCACCAGTTTTACATTCCGATGCACCTCTGCAGGTTTACTGTATCCCTTGGACCTTCCCATTGACGATGAAACACAGAAATTGAATCGGAATTAAATATAAGAGACACAATGCCGACTTAAGTACGTGAAGACTGAGTCTTCCTACTGTCTATGTTTTGAGCGTTTGCTGTGTCACCAGTTTTACATTCCGATGCACCTCTGCAGGTTTCCTGTATCCCTTGGACCTTCCCATTGACGATGAAACACAGAAATTGAATCGAAATGAAATATATGAGACACAATGCCGACTTAAGTACGAGAAAACAGTCTTCGTACGGTCAATGTTTGAGCGTTTCCTGTGTCACCAGTTCTACATTCCGATGCACCTCTGCCGGTTTGCTGTATCCCTTGGACCTTCCCATTGTCGATGAAACACAGAAATCGCATCGGAATTAAATCTAAGAGACACAATGCCGACTTAAGTACAGGAAGACTGAGTCTTCCTACTGTCTACGTTTTGAGCGTTTCCTGTGTCACCAGTTTTACATTCTGATGCACCTCTGCAGGTTTTCTGTATCCATTGGACCTTCCCATTGACGTTGAAACACAGAAATTGCATCGGAATTAAATTTAAGAGACACAATGCCGACTTAAGTACAGGAAGACTGAGTCTTCCTACTGTCTATGTTTTGAGCGTTTCCTGTGTCACCAGTTTTACGTTCTGATGCACCTCTGCGGGTTTACTGTATCCCTTGGAAGTTCCCATTGACGATGAAACACAGAAATTGCATCGGAATTAAATATAAGAGACACAATGCCGACTTATGTACAGGAAGACTGAGTCATCCTACTGTCTATGTTTTGAGCGTTTCCTGTGTCACCAGTTTTACGTTCCGATTCACCTTTGCAGGTTTACTGTATCCCTTGGACCTTCCCATTGGCGATGAAACACACAAATTGCATCGAATTTAAATATAAGAGACACCATGCCGACATAAGTACAGGAAGACTAAGTCTTCCTACTGTCTATTATTTGAGCGTTTTCTCTGTCACCAGTTTTACATTCCGATGCACCTCTACAGGGTTACTGTATCCCTTGGACCTTCACAGTGACGATGAAACACAGGAATTGCATCGGAAGTAAATATAAGAAACACAATGCCGACTTAAGTACAGGAAGACTAAGTCTTCCTAGTGTCTATGTTTTGAGCGTTTCCTGTGTCACCAGTTTTACTTTCCGATGCACCTCTGCAGGTTTACTATATCCCTTGGACCTTCCCATTCACGATGAAACACAGAAATTTCATCGGAAATAAATATAAGAGAAACAATGCCGACTTAAGTACAGGAAGACTGAGTCTTCCTACTGTCTATGTTTTGAGCGTTTCCTGTGTCACCAGTTTTACATTCCGATGCACCTCTGCAGGTTTACTGTATCCCTTGGACCTTCCCATTGACGATGAAACACAGAAATTGCATCGGAATTAAATATAAGAGACATAATGCCGACTTAAGTACAGGAAGACTGAGTCTTCCTACTGTCTATGTTTTGAGCGTTTCCTGTGTCACTAGTTTTACATTCCGATGCACCTCTGCAGGTTTACTGTATCCCTTGGACATTCCCATTGACGATGAAACACAGAAATTGCATCGGAATTAAATATAAGAGACACAATGGCGACTTAAGTACAGGAAGAATGAGTCTTCCTACTGTCTATGTGTTGAGCGTTTCCTGTGTCACCAGTTTTACATTCTGATGCACCTCTGCAGGTTTACTGTATCCCTTGGACCTTCCCATTGACGATGAAACACAGAAATTGCATCGGAATTAAATATAAGGGACCCAATGCCGACTTAAGTACAGGAAGACTAAGTCTTCCTACTGTCTATTATTTGAGCGTTTTCTCTGTCACCAGTTTTACATTCCGATGCACCTCTACAGGGTTACTGTATCCCTTGGACCTTCACAGTGACGATGAAACACAGGAATTGCATCGGAATTAAATATAAGAAACACAATGCCGACTTAAGTACAGGAAGACTAAGTCTTCCTAGTGTCTATGTTTTGAGCGTTTCCTGTGTCACCAGTTTAACTTTCCGATGCACCTCTGCAGGTTTACTATATCCCTTGGACCTTCCCATTCACGATGAAACACAGAAATTTCATCGGAAATAAATATAAGAGAAACAATGCCGACTTAAGTACAGGAAGACTGAGTCTTCCTACTGTCTATGTTTTGAGCGGTTCCTGTGTCACCAGTTTTACATTCCGATGCACCTCTGCAGGTTTACTGTATCCCTTGGACCTTCCCATTGACGATGAAACACAGAAATTGAATCGGAATTAAATATAAGAGACACAATGCCGACTTAAGTACGTGAAGACTGAGTCTTCCTACTGTCTATGTTTTGAGCGTTTGCTGTGTCACCAGTTTTACATTCCGATGCACCTCTGCAGGTTTCCTGTATCCCTTGGACCTTCCCATTGACGATGAAACACAGAAATTGCATCGAAATGAAATATATGAGACACAATGCCGACTTAAGTACGAGAAAACAGTCTTCGTACGGTCAATGTTTGAGCGTTTCCTGTGTCACCAGTTCTACATTCCGATGCACCTCTGCCGGTTTGCTGTATCCCTTGGACCTTCCCATTGTCGATGAAACACAGAAATCGCATCGGAATTAAATATAAGAGACACAATGCCGACTTAAGTACAGGAAGACTGAGTCTTCCTACTGTCTACGTTTTGAGCGTTTCCTGTGTCACCAGTTTTACATTCTGATGCACCTCTGCAGGTTTTCTGTATCCATTGGACCTTCCCATTGACGTTGAAACACAGAAATTGCATCGGAATTAAATTTAAGAGACACAATGCCGACTTAAGTACAGGAAGACTGAGTCTTCCTACTGTCTATGTTTTGAGCGTTTCCTGTGTCACCAGTTTTACGTTCTGATGCACCTCTGCAGGTTTACTGTATCCCTTGGAAGTTCCCATTGACGATGAAACACAGAAATTGCATCGGAATTAAATATAAGAGACACAATGCCGACTTATGTACAGGAAGACTGAGTCATCCTACTGTCTATGTTTTGAGCGTTTCCTGTGTCACCAGTTTTACGTTCCGATTCACCTTTGCAGGTTTACTGTATCCCTTGGACCTTCCCATTGGCGATGAAACACACAAATTGCATCGAATTTAAATATAAGAGACACCATGCCGACATAAGTACAGGAAGACTGAGTCTTCCCACTGTCTATGTTTTGAGCGTTTCCTGTGTCATCAGTTTTACTTTCCGATGCACCTCTGCAGATTTACTATATCCCTTGGACCTTCCCATTCACGATGAAACACAGAAATTTCATCGGAAATAAATATAAGAGACATAATGCCGACTTAAATACAGGAAGATTGAGTCTTCCTACTGTCTATGTTTTGAGCGTTTCCTGTGTCACCAGTTATACATTCCGATGCACCTCTGCAGGTTTACTGTATCCCTTGGAATTTCCCATTGACGATGAAACACAGAAATTGCATCGGAATTAAATATAAGAGGCACAATGCCGACTTAAGTGCAGGAAGACTGAGTCTTCCTACTCTCTATGTTTTGAGCGTTTCCTGTGTCACCAGTTTTACATTATGATGCACCTCTGCAGTTTCACTGTATCCCTTGGACCTTCCCATTGACGATGAAGCACAGAAATTGCATCGGACATAATATAAGAGACACAATGCCGACTTAAAAACAGGAAGACTGAGTCTTCCTACTCTCTATGTTTTGAGCGTTTCCTGTGTCACCAGTTTTACATTCTGATGCACCTCTGCAGTTTCACTGTATCCCTTGGACCTTCCCATTGACGATGAAGCACAGAAATTGCATCGGAATTAAATATAAGAGACACAGTGCCGACTTAAGTACAGGAAGACTGAGTCTTCCTACTGTCTATGTTTTGAGCGTTTCCTGTGTCACTAGTTTTACATTCCGATGCACCTCTGCAGGTTTACTGTATCCGTTGGACCTACCCATTGACGATGAAACACAGAAATTGCATCGGAATTAAATATAAGAGACACAATGCCGACTTAAAAACAGGAAGACTGAGTCTTCCTACTCTCTATGTTTTGAGCGTTTCCTGTGTCACCAGTTTTACATTCTGATGCACCTCTGCAGTTTCACTGTATCCCTTGGACCTTCCCATTGACGATGAAGCACAGAAATTGCATCGGAATTAAATATAAGAGACACAATGCCGACTTAAGTGCAGGAAGACTGAGTCTTCCTACTGTCTATGTTTTGAGCGTTTCCTGTAACACTAGTTTCACATTCCGATGCAGCTCTGTAGGTTTACTGTATCCCTTGGACCTTCCCATTGACGATGAAACACAGAATTTGCATCGGAATTAAATATAAGAGACACAATGCCGACTTAAGTACAGGAAGACTGAGTCTTCCTACTGTCTATGTTTTGAGCGTTTCCTGTGTCACTAGTTTTACATTCCGATGCACCTCTGCAGGTTTACTGTATCCCTTGGACATTCCCATTGACGATGAAACACAGAAATTGCATCGGAATTAAATATAAGGGACACAATGCCGACATAAGTACAGGAAGAATGAGTCTTCCTACTGTCTATGTGTTGAGCGTTTCCTGTGTCACCAGTTTTACATTCTGATGCACCTCTGCAGGTTTACTGTATCCCTTGGACCTTCCCATTGACGATGAAACACAGAAATTGCATCGGAATTAAATATAAGAGACACAATGCCGACTTAAGTACAGGAAGACTAAGTCTTCCTACTGTCTATAATTTGAGCGTTTTCTGTGTCACCAGTTTTACATTCCGATGCACCTCTACAGGTTTACTGTATCCCTTGGACCTTCACAGTGACGATGAAACACAGGAATTGCATCGGAATTAAATATAAGAAACACAATGCCGACTTAAGTACAGGAAGACTAAGTCTTCCTAGTGTCTATGTTTTGAGCGTCTCCTGTGTCATCAGTTTTACTTTACGATGCACCTCTGCAGGTTTACTATATCCCTTGGACCTTCCCATTCACGATGAAGCACAGAAATTTCATCGGAAATAAATATAAGAGAAACAATGCCGACTTAAGGACAGGAAGACTGAGTCTTCCTACTGTCTATGTTTTGAGCGGTTCCTGTGTCACCAGTTTTACATTCCGATGCACCTCTGCAGGTTTACTGTATCCCTTGGACCTTCCCATTGACGATGAAACACAGAAATTGCATCGGAATTACATATAAGAGACACAATCCCGACTTAAGTACGGGAAGACTGAGTCTTCCTACTGTCTATGTTTTGAGCGTTTGCTGTGTCACCAGTTTTACATTCCGATGCACCTCTGCAGGTTTCCTGTATCCCTTGGACCTTCCCATTGACGATGAAACACATTAATTGCATCGAAATGAAATATATGAGACACAATGCTGACTTAAGTACAAGAAAACAGTCTTCGTACGGACAATGTTTGAGCGTTTCCTGTGTCACCAGTTCTACATTCCGATGCACCTCTGCCGGTTTGCTGTATCCCTTGGATCATCCCATTGTCGATGAAACACAGAAATCGCATCGGAATTAAATATAAGAGACACAATGCCGACTTAAGTACAGGAAGACTGAGTCTTCCTACTGTCTATGTTTTGAGCGTTTCCTGTGTCACCAGTTTTACATTCTGATGCACCTCTGCAGGTTTTCTGTATCCATTGGACCTTCCCATTGACGATGAATCACAGAAATTGCATCGGAATTAAATTTAAGAGACACAATGCCGACTTAAGTACAGGAAGACTGAGTCTTCCTACTGTCTATGTTTTGAGCGTTTCCTGTGTCACCAGTTTTACATTCTGATGCACCTCTGCAGGTTTTCTGTATCCATTGGACCTTCCCATTGACGATGAAACACAGAAATTGCATCGGAATTAAATATAAGAGACACAATGCCGACTTAAGTACAGGAAGACTGAGTCTTCCTACTGTCTATGTTTTGAGCGTTTCCTGTGTCACCAGTTTTACGTTCTGATGCACCTCTGCAGGTTTACTGTATCCCTTGGAAGTTCCCATTGACGATGAAACACAGAAATTGCATCGGAATTAAATATAAGAGACACAATGCCGACTTATGTACAGGAAGACTGAGTCATCCTACTGTCTATGTTTTGAGCGTTTCCTGTGTCACCAGTTTTACATTCCGATTCACCTTTGCAGGTTTACTGTATCCCTTGGACCTTCCCATTGGCGATGAATCACACAATTTGCATCGAATTTAAATATAAGAGACACCATGCCGACATAAGTACAGGAAGAATGAGTCTTCCTACTGTCTATGTTTTGAGCGTTTCCTGTGTCATCAGTTTTACTTTCCGATGCACCTCTGCAGGTTTACTGTATCCCTTGGACCTTCACAGTGACGATGAAACACAGAAATTGCATCGGAATTAAATATAAGAGACACAATGCCGACTTAAGTACAGGAAGACTAAGTCTTCCTACTGTCTATGTTTTGAGCGTTTCCTGTGTCATGCGTTTTACTTTCCGATGCACCTCCGCAGGTTTACTATTTCCCTTGGACCTTCCCATTCACGATGAAACACAGAAATTTCATCGGAAATAAATATAAGAGACACAATGCCGAATTAAGTATAGGAAGACTGAGTCTTCCTGCTGTCTATGTTTAGAGCGTTTCCTGTGTCACCAGCTTTACATTCCGATGCACCTCTGCAGGCTTACTGTATCCCTTGGACCTTCCCATTGACGATGAAACACAGAAATTGCATCGTAATTAAATATAAGAGACACAATGCCGACTTAAGTACAGGAAGACTGAGTCTTCCTACTCTCTATGTTTTGAGCGTTTCCAGTGTCACCAGTTTTACATTCCGATGCACCTCTGCAGGTTTCCTGTATCCCTTGGACCTTCCCATTGACGATGAAATACAGAAATTGCATCGAAATGAAATATATAAGACACAATGCCGACTTAAGTACAAGAAAACATTCTTCGTACGGTCAATGTTTGAGCGTTTTCTGTGTCACCAGTTTTACATTCCGATGCACCTCTACAGGTTTACTGTATCCCTTGGACCTTCACAGTGACGATGAAACACAGAAATTTCATCGGAAATAAATATAAGAGAAACTATGACGACTTAAGTACAGGAAGACTGAGTCTTCCTACTGTCTATGTTTTGAGCGGTTCCTGTGTCACCAGTTTTATATTCCGATGCACCTCTGCAGGTTTACTGTATCCCTTGGACCTTCCCATTGACGATGAAACACAGAAATTGCATCGGAATTAAATATAAGAGACACAATGCCGACATAAGTACAGGAAGAATGAGTCTTCCTACTGTCTATGTGTTGAGCGTTTCCTGTGTCACCAGTTTTACATTCTGATGCACCTCTGCAGGTTTACTGTATCCCTTGGACCTTCCCATTGACGATGAAACACAGAAATTGCATCGGAATTAAATATAAGAGACACAATGCCGACTTAAGTACAGGAAGACTAAGTCTTCCTACTGTCTATAATTTGAGCGTTTTCTGTGTCACCAGTTTTACATTCCGATGCACCTCTACAGGTTTACTGTATCCCTTGGACCTTCACAGTGACGATGAAACACAGGAATTGCATCGGAATGAAATATAAGAAACACAATGCCGACTTAAGTACAGGAAGACTAAGTCTTCCTAGTGTCTATGTTTTGAGCGTCTCCTGTGTAATCAGTTTTACTTTCCGATGCACCTCTGCAGGTTTACTATATCCCTTGGACCTTCCCATTCACGATGAAACACAGAAATTTCATCGCAAATAAATATAAGAGAAACAATGCCGACTTAAGTACAGGAAGACTGAGTCTTCCTACTGTCTATGTTTTGAGCGGTTCCTGTGTCACCAGTTTTACATTCCGATGCACCTCTGCAGGTTTACTGTATCCCTTGGACCTTCCCATTGACGATGAAACACAGAAATTGCATCGGAATTAAATATAAGAGACATAATGCCGACTTAAGTACAGGAAGACTGAGTCTTCCTACTGTCTATGTTTGAGCGTTTCCTGTGTCACTAGTTTTACATTTCGATGCACCTCTGCAGGTTTACTGTATCCCTTGGACCTTCCCATTGACGATGAAACACAGAAATTGCATCGGAATTAAATATAAGAGACACAATGCCGACTTAAGTACAGGAAGAATGTGTCTTCCTACTGTCTATGTGTTGAGCGTTTCCTGTGTCACCAGTTTTACATTCTGATGCACCTCTGCAGGTTTACTGTATCCCTTGGACCTGCCCATTGACGATGAAACACAGAAATTGCATCGGAATTAAATATAAGAGACACAATGCCGACTTAAGTACAGGAAGACTAAGTCTTCCTACTGTCTATTATTTGAGCGTTTTCTCTGTCACCAGTTTTACATTCCGATGCACCTCTACAGGGTTACTGTATCCCTTGGACCTTCACAGTGACGATGAAACACAGGAATTGCATCGGAATTAAATATAAGAAACACAATGCCGACTTAAGTACAGGAAGACTAAGTCTTCCTAGTGTCTATGTTTTGAGCGTTTCCTGTGTCACCAGTTTTACTTTCCGATGCACCTCTGCAGGTTTACTATATCCCTTGGACCTTCCCATTCACGATGAAACACAGAAATTTCATCGGAAATAAATATAAGAGAAACTATGACGACTTAAGTACAGGAAGACTGAGTCTTCCTACTGTCTATGTTTTGAGCGGTTCCTGTGTCACCAGTTTTATATTCCGATGCACCTCTGCAGGTTTACTGTATCCCTTGGACCTTCCCATTGACGATGAAACACAGAAATTGCATCGGAATTAATTATAAGAGACACAATCCCGACTTAAGTACGGGAAGACTGAGTCTTCCTACTGTCTATGTTTTGAGCGTTTGCTGTGTCACCAGTTTTACATTCCGATGCACCTCTGCAGGTTTCCTGTATCCCTTGGACCTTCCCATTGACGATGAAACACATTAATTGCATCGAAATGACATATATATGAGACACAATGCCGACTTAAGTACAAGAAAACAGTCTTCGTACGGACAATGTTTGAGCGTTTCCTGTGTCACCAGTTCTACATTCCGATGCACCTCTGCCGGTTTGCTGTATCCCTTGCACCTTCCCATTGTCGATGAAACACAGAAATCGCATCGGAATTAAATATAAGAGACACAATGCCGACTTAAGTACAGGAAGACTGAGTCTTCCTACTGTCTATGTTTTGAGCGTTTCCTGTGTCACCAGTTTTACATTCTGATGCACCTCTGCAGGTTTTCTGTATCCATTGGACCTTCCCATTGACGATGAATCACAGAAATTGCATCGGAATTAAATTTAAGAGACACAATGCCGACTTAAGTACAGGAAGACTGAGTCTTCCTACTGTCTATGTTTTGAGCGTTTCCTGTGTCACCAGTTTTACATTCTGATGCACCTCTGCAGGTTTTCTGTATCCATTGGACCTTCCCATTGACGATGAAACACAGAAATTGCATCGGAATTAAATATAAGAGACACAATGCCGACTTAAGTACAGGAAGACTGAGTCTTCCTACTGTCTATGTTTTGAGCGTTTCCTGTGTCACCAGTTTTACGTTCTGATGCACCTCTGCAGGTTTACTGTATCCCTTGGAAGTTCCCATTGACGATGAAACACAGAAATTGCATCGGAATTAAATATAAGAGACACAATGCCGACTTATGTACAGGAAGACTGAGTCATCCTACTGTCTATGTTTTGAGCGTTTCCTCTGTTACCAGTTTTACATTCCGATTCACCTTTGCAGGTTTACTGTATCCGTTGGACCTTCGCATTGGCGATGAAACACACAAATTGCATCGAATTTAAATATAAGAGACACCATGCCGACATAAGTACAGGAAGACTGAGTCTTCCTACTGTCTATATTTTGAGCGTTTCCTGTGTCATCAGTTTTACTTTCCGATGCACCTCTGCAGGTTTACTGTATCCCTTGGACCTTCACAGTGACGATGAAACACAGAAATTGCATCGGAATTAAATATAAGAGACACAATGCCGACTTAAGTACAGGAAGACTAAGTCTTCCTACTGTCTATGTTTTGAGCGTTTCCTGTGTCACCAGCTTTACATTCCGATGCACCTCTGCAGGCTTACTGTATCCCTTGGACCTTCCCATTGACGATGAAACACAGAAATTGCATCGTAATTAAATATAAGAGACACAATGCCGACTTAAGTACAGGAAGACTGAGTCTTCCTACTCTCTATGTTTTGAGCGTTTCCAGTGTCACCAGTTTTACATTCCGATGCACCTCTGCAGGTTTCCTGTATCCCTTGGACCTTCCCATTGACGATGAAATACAGAAATTGCATCGAAATGAAATATATGAGACACAATGCCGACTTAAGTACAAGAAAACATTCTTCGTACGGTCAATGTTTGAGCGTTTTCTGTGTCACCAGTTTTACATTCCGATGCACCTCTACAGGTTTACTGTATCCCTTGGACCTTCACAGTGACGATGAAACACAGGAATTGCATCGGAATTAAATATAAGAAACACAATGCCGACTTAAGTACAGGAAGACTAAGTCTTCCTAGTGTCTATGTTTTGAGCGTTTCCTGTGTCATCAGTTTTACTTTCCGATGCACCTCTGCAGGTTTACTATATCCCTTGGACCTTCCCATTCACGATGAAACACAGAAATTTCATCGGAAATAAATATAAGAGAAACAATGCCGACTTAAGTACAGGAAGACTGAGTCTTCCTACTGTCTATGTTTTGAGCGTTTCCTGTGTCACCAGTTTTACATTCCGATGCACCTCTGCAGGTTTACTGTATCCCTTGGACCTTCCCATTGACGATGAAACACAGAAATTGCATCGGAATTAAATATAAGAGACACAATGCCGACTTAAGTACGGGAAGACTGAGTCTTCCTACTGTCTATGTTTTGAGCGTTTGCTGTGTCACCAGTTTTACTTTCCGATGCACCTCTGCAGGTTTACTGTATCCCTTGGACCTTCCCATTGACGATGAAACACAGAAATTGCATCGGAATTAAATATAAGAGACACAAAGCCGACTTAAGTACAGGAAGACTGAGTCTTCCTACTGTCTATAATTTGAGCGATTCCTGTGTCACAAGTTTTACATTCCGATGCACCTCTGCAGGTTTACTGTATCCCTTGGACCTTCCCATTGACGATGAAACACAGAAATTGCATCGGAATTAAATATAAGAGACACAATGCCGACTTAAGTACAGGAAGAATGAGTCTTCCTACTGTCTATGTGTTGAGCGTTTCCTGTGTCATCAGTTTTACTTTCCGATGCACCTCTGCAGGTTTACTATATCCCTTGGACCTTCCCATTCACGATGAAACACAGAAATTGCATCGGAATTAAACATAAGAGACACAATGCCGACTTAAGTACAGGAAGACTGAGTCTTCCTACTGTCTATGGTTTGAGCGTTTCCTGTGTCACTAGTTTTACATTCCGGTGCACCTCTGCAGGTTTACTGTATCCCTTGGACCTTCCCATTGACGATGAAACACAGAAATTGCATCGGAATTAAATATAAGAGACACAATGCCGACTTAAGTACGGGAAGACTGAGTCTTCCTACTGTCTATGTTTTGAGCGTTTGCTGTGTCACCAGTTTTACTTTCCGATGCACCTCTGCAGGTTTACTGTATCCCTTGGACCTTCCCATTGACGATGAAACACAGAAATTGCATCGGAATTAAATATAAGAGACACAAAGCCGACTTAAGTACAGGAAGACTGAGTCTTCCTACTGTCTATAATTTGAGCGATTCCTGTGTCACTAGTTTTACATTCCGATGCACCTCTGCAGGTTTACTGTATCCCTTGGACCTTCCCATTGACGATGAAACACAGAAATTGCATCGGAATTAAATATAAGAGACACAATGCCGACTTAAGTACAGGAAGAATGAGTCTTCCTACTGTCTATGTGTTGAGCGTTTTCTGTGTCACCAGTTTTACATTCTGATGCACATCTGCAGGTTTACTGTATCCCTTGGACCTTCCCATTGACGATGAAACACAGAAATTGCATCGGAATTAAATATAAGAGACACAATGACGACTTAAGTACAGGAAGACAGAGTCTTCCTACTGTCTATGTTTTGAGCGTTTCCTGTGTCACTAGTTTTACATTCCGATGCACCTCTGCAGGTTTACTGTATCCCTTGGACCTTCCCATTGACGATGAAACACAGAAATTGCATCGGAATTAAATATAAGAGACCCAATGCCGACTTAAGTACAGGAGGAATGAGTCTTCCTACTGTCTATGTGTTTAGCGTTTCCTGTGTCACCAGTTTTACATTCTGATGCACCTCTGCAGGTTTACTGTATCCCTTGGACCTTCCCATTGACGATGAAACACAGAAATTGCATCGGAATTAAATATAAGAGACACAATGCCGACTTAAGTACAGGAAGACTAAGTCTTCCTACTGTCTATAATTTGAGCGTTTCTGTGTCACCAGTTTTACATTCCGATGCACCTCTACAGGTTTACTGTATCCCTTGGACCTTCACAGTGACGATGAAACACAGGAATTGCATCGGAATTAAATATAAGAAACACAATGCCGACTTAAGTACAGGAAGACTAAGTCTTCCTAGTGTCTATGTTTTGAGCTTTTCCTGTGTCATCAGTGTTACTTTCCGATGCACCTCTGCAGGTTTACTATATCCCTTGGACCTTCCCATTCACGATGAAACACAGAAATGTCATCGGAAATAAATATAAGAGACACAATGCTGACTTAAGTACAGGAAGACTGAGTCTTCCTACTGTCTATGTTTTGAGCGTTTCCTGTGTCACCAGTTTTAGATTCCGATGCACCTCTGCAGGTTTACTGTATCCCTTGGACCTTCCCATTGACGATGAAACACAGAAATTGCATCGGAATTAAATATAAGAGACATAATGCCGACTTAAGTACAGGAAGACCGAGTCTTCCTACTGTGTATGTTTTGAGCGTTTCCTGTGTCACTAGTTTTACATTCCGATGCACCTCTGCAGGTTTACTGTATCCCTTGGACCTTCCCATTGACGATGAAACACAGAAATTGCATCGGAATTAAATATAAGAGACACAATGCCGACTTAAGTACAGGCAGACTGAGTCTTGTTACTGTCTATGTTTTGAGCGTTTCCTGTGTCACTAGTTTTACATTCCGATGCACCTCTGAAGGTTTACTGTATCCCTTGGACCTTCCCATTGACGATGAAACACAGAAATTGCATCGGAATTAAATATAAGAGACACAATTCCGACTTAAGTACAGGAAGAATGAGTCTTCCTACTGTCTATGTGTTGAGCGTTTCCTGTGTCACCAGTTTTACATTCTGATGCACCTCTGCAGGTTTACTGTATCCCTTGGACCTTCCCATTGACGATGAAACACAGAAATTGCATCGGAATTAAATTTAAGAGACACAATGCCGACTTAAGTACAGGAAGACTGAGTCTTCCTACTCTCTATGTTTTGAGCGTTTCCTGTGTCACCAGTTTTACATTCCGATGCACCTCTGCAGGTTTCCTGTATCCCTTGGACCTTCCCATTGACGATGAAACACAGAAATTGCATCGGAATTAAATTTAAGAGACACAATGCCGACTTAAGTACAGGAAGACTGAGTCTTCCTACTGTCTATGTTTTGAGCGTTTCCTGTGTCACCAGTTTTACATTCTGATGCACCTCTGCAGGTTTTCTGTATCCATTGGACCTTCCCATTGACGATGAAACACAGAAATTGCATCGGAATTAAATATAAGAGACACAATGCCGACTTAAGTACAGGAAGACTGAGTCTTCCTACTGTCTATGTTTTGAGCGTTTCCTGTGTCACCAGTTTTACGTTCCGATGCACCTCTGCAGGTTTACTGTATCCCTTGGAAGTTCCCATTGACGATGAAACACAGAAATTGCATCGGAATTAAATATAAGAGACACAATGCCGACTTATGTACAGGAAGACTGAGTCATCCTACTGTCTATGTTTTGAGCGTTTCCTGTGTCACCAGTTTTACATTCCGATTCACCTTTGCAGGTTTACTGTATCCCTTGGACCTTCCCATTGGCGATGAAACACACAAATTGCATCGAATTTAAATATAAGAGACACCATGCCGACATAAGTACAGGAAGACTGAGTCTTCCTACTGTCTATGTTTTGAGCGTTTCCTGTGTCATCAGTTTTACTTTCCGATGCACCTCTGCAGGTTTACTGTATCCCTTGGACCTTCACAGTGACGATGAAACACAGAAATTGCATCGGAATTAAATATAAGAGACACAATGCCGACTTATGTACAGGAAGACTAAGTCTTCCTACTGTATATGTTTTGAGCGTTTCCTGTGTCATGCGTTTTACTTTCCGATGCACCTCCGCAGGTTTACTATTTCCTTTGGACCTTCCCATTCACGATGAAACACAGAAATTTCATCGGAAATAAATATAAGAGACACAATGCCGAATTAAGTATAGGAAGACTGAGTCTTCCTGCTGTCTATGTTTTGAGCGTTTCCTGTGTCACCAGCTTTACATTCCGATGCACCTCTGCAGGCTTACTGTATCCCTTGGACCTTCCCATTGACGATGAAACACAGAAATTGCATCGTAATTAAATATAAGAGACACAATGCCGACTTAAGTACAGGAAGACTGAGTCTTCCTACTCTCTATGATTTGAGCGTTTCCTGTGTCACCAGTTTTACATTCCGATGCACCTCTGCAGGTTTCCTGTATCCCTTGGACCTTCCCATTGACGATGAAATACAGAAATTGCATCGAAATGAAATATATGAGACACAATGCCGACTTAAGTACAAGAAAACATTCTTCGTACGGTCAATGTTTGAGCGTTTTCTGTGTCACCAGTTTTACATTCCGATGCACCTCTACAGGTTTACTGCATCCCTTGGACCTTCACAGTGACGATGAAACACAGGAATTGCATCGGAATTAAATATAAGAAACACAATGCCGACTTAAGTACAGGAAGACTATGTCTTCCTAGTGTCTATGTTTTGAGCGTTTCCTGTGTCATCAGTTTTACTTTCCGATGCACCTCTGCAGGTTTACTATATCCCTTGGACCTTCCCATTCACGATGAAACACAGAAATTTCATCGGAAATAAATATAAGAGAAACAATGCCGACTTAAGTACAGGAAGACTGAGTCTTCCTACTGTCTATGTTTTGAGCGGTTCCTGTGTCACCAGTTTTACATTCCGATGCACCTCTGCAGGTTTACTGTATCCCTTGGACCTTCCCATTGACGATGAAAAACAGAAATTGCATCGGAATTAAATATAAGAGACACAATGCCGACTTAAGTACGGGAAGACTGAGTCTTCCTACTGTCTATATTTTGAGCGTTTGCTGTGTCACCAGTTTTACTTTCCGATGCACCTCTGCAGGTTTACTGTATCCCTTGGACCTTCCCATTGACGATGAAACACAGAAATTGCATCGGAATTAAATATAAGAGACACAAAGCCGACTTAAGTACAGGAAGACTGAGTCTTCCTACTGTCTATAATTTGAGCGATTCCTGTGTCACTAGTTTTACATTCCGATGCACCTCTGCAGGTTTACTGTATCCCTTGGACCTTCCCATTGACGATGAAACACAGAAATTGCATCGGAATTAAATATAAGAGACACAATGCCGACTTAAGTACAGGAAGAATGAGTCTTCCTACTGTCTATGTGTTGAGCGTTTCCTGTGTCATCAGTTTTCCTTTCCGATGCACCTCTGCAGGTTTACTATATCCCTTGGACCTTCCCATTCACGATGAAACACAGAAATTGCATCGGAATTAAACATAAGAGACACAATGCCGACTTAAGTACAGGAAGACTGAGTCTTCCTACTGTCTATGGTTTGAGCGTTTCCTGTGTCACTAGTTTTACATTCCGATGCACCTCTGCAGGTTTACTGTATCCCTTGGACCTTCCCATTAACGATGAAACACAGAAATTGCATCGGAATTAAATATAAGAGACACAATGCCGACTTAAGTACGGGAAGACTGAGTCTTCCTACTGTCTATGTTTTTAACGTTTGCTGTGTCACCAGTTTTACTTTCCGATGCACCTCTGCGGGTTTACTGTATCCCTTGGACCTTCCCATTGACGATGAAACACAGAAATTGCATCGGAATTAAATATAAGAGACACAAAGCCGACTTAAGTACAGGAAGACTGAGTCTTCCTACTGTCTATAATTTGAGCGATTCCTGTGTCACTAGTTTTACATTCTGATGCACCTCTGCAGGTTTACTGTATCCCTTGGACCTTCCCATTGACGGTGAAACACAGAAATTGCGTCGGAATTAAATATAAGAGACACAATGCCGACTTAAGTACAGGAAGAATGAGTCTTCCTACTGTCTATGTGTTGAGCGTTTCCTGTGTCACCAGTTTTACATTCTGATGCACATCTGCAGGTTTACTGTATCCCTTGGACCTTCCCATTGACGATGAAACACAAAAATTGCATCGGAATTAAATATTAGAGACATAATGCCGACTTAAGTACAGGAAGACTGAGTCTTCCTACTGTCTATGTTTTGAGCGTTTCCTGTGTCACTAGTTTTACATTCCTATGCACCTCTGCAGGTTTACTGTATCCCTTGGACTTTCCCATTGACGATGAAACACAGAAATTGCATCGGAATTAAATATAAGAGACACAATGCCGACTTAAGTACAGGAAGAATGAGTCTTCCTACTGTCTATGTGTTGAGCGTTTCCTGTGTCACCAGTTTTACATTCTGATGCACCTCTGCAGGTTTACTGTATCCCTTGGACCTTCCCATTGACGATGAAACACAGAAATTGCATCGGAATTAAATATAAGAGACACAATGCCGACTTAAGTACAGGAAGACTAAGTCTTCCTAGTGTCTATGTTTTGAGCGTTTCCTGTGTCACCAGTTTTACTTTCCGATGCAACTCTGCAGGTTTATTATATCCCTTGGACCTTCCCATTGACGATGAAACACAGAAATTTCGTCGGAAATAAATATAAGAGAAACAATGCCGACTTAAGTACAGGAAGACTGAGTCTTCCTACTGTCTATGTTTTGAGCGGTTCCTGTGTCACCAGTTTTACATTCCGATGCACCTCTGCAGGTTTACTGTATCCCTTGGACCTTCCCATTGACGATGAAACACAGAAATTGCATCGGAATTAAATATAACAGACACAATGCCGACTTAAGTACAGGAAGACTGAGTCTTCCTACTGTCTATGGTTTGAGCGTTTTCTGTGTCACTAGTTTTACATTCCGATGCACCTCTGCAGGTTTAATGTATCCCTTGGACCTTCCCATTGACGATGAAACACAGAAATTGCATCGGAATTAAATATAAGAGACACAATGCCGACATAAGTACGGGAAGACTGAGTCTTCCTACTGTCTATGTTTTGAGCGTTTGCTGTGTCACCAGTTTTACTTTCCGATGCACCTCTGCAGGTTTACTGTATCTCTTGGACCTTCCCATTGACGATGAAACACAGAAATTGCATCGGAATTAAATATAAGAGACACAATGCCGACTGAAGTACAGGAAGACTGAGTCTTCCTACTGTCTATGCTTTGAGCGTTTCCTGTGTCACTAGTTTTACATTCTGATGCACCTCTGCAGGTTTACTGTATCCCTTGGACCTTCCCATTGACGATGAAACACAGAAATTGCATCGGAATTAAATATAAGAGACACAATGCCGACTTAAGTAAAGGAAGAATGAGTCTTCCTGCTGTCTATGTGTTGAGCGTTTCCTGTGTCACCAGTTTTACATTCTGATGCACCTCTGCAGGTTTACTGTATCCCTTGGACCTTCCCATTGACGATGAAACACAGAAATTGCATCGGAATTAAATATAAGAGACACAATGCCGACTTAAGTACAGGAAGAGTAAGTCTTCATACTGTCCATAATTTGAGCGTTTTCTGTGTCACCAGTTTTACATTCCGATGCACCTCTACAGGTTTACTGTATCCCTTGGACCTTCACAGTGACGATGAAACACAGGAATTGCATCGGAATTAAATATAAGAAACACAATGCCGACTTAAGTACAGGAAGACTAAGTCTTCCTAGTGTCTATGTTTTGAGCGTTTCCTGTGTCATCAGTTTTACTTTCCGATGCACCTCTGCAGGTTTACTATATCCCTTGGACCTTCCCATTCACGATGAAACACAGAAATTTCATCGGAAATAAATATAAGAGACACAATGCCGACTCAAGTACAGGAAGACTGAGTCCTCCTACTGTCTATGTTTTGAGCGTTTCCTGTGTCACCAGTTTTACATTCCGATGCACCTCTGCAGGTTTACTGTATCCCTTGAACCTTCCCATTGACGATGAAACACAGAAATTGCATCGGAAATAAATATAAGAGACACAATGCCGACTTAAGTACAGGAAGACTGAGTCTTCCAACTGTCTAAGTATTGAGCGTTTCCTGTGTCACTAGTTTTACATTCCGATGCACCTCTGCAGGTTTACTGTATCCCTTGGACCTTCCCATTGACGATGAAACACAGAAATTGCATCGGAATTAAATATAAGAGACACAATGCCGACTTAAGTAAAGGAAGAATGACTCTTCCTACTGTCTATGTGTTGAGCGTTTCCTGTGTCACCAGTTTTACATTCTGATGCACCTCTGCAGGTTTACTGTATCCCTTGGACCTTCCCATTGACGATGAAACACAGAAATTGCATCGGAATTAAATATAAGAGACACAATGCCGACTTAAGTACAGGAAGACTAAGTCTTCCTACTGTCTATAATTTGAGCGTTTTCTGTGTCACCAGTTTTACATTCCGATGCACCTCTACAGGTTTACTGTATCCCTTGGACCTTCACAGTAACGATGAAACACAGGAATTGCATCGGAATTAAATATAAGAAACACAATGCCGACTTAAGTACTCGAAGACTAAGTCTTCCTAGTGTCTATGTTTTGAGCGTTTCCTGTGTCATCAGTTTTACTTTCCGATGCACCTCTGCAGGTTTACTATATCCCTTGGACCTTCCCATTCACGATGAAACACAGAAATTTCATTGGAAATAAATATAAGAGACACAATGCCGACTTAAGTACAGGAAGACTAAGTCATCCTACTGTCTACAATTTGAGCGTTTTCTGTGTCACCAGTTTTACATTCCGATGCACCTCTACAGGTTACTGTATGCCTTGGACCTTAACAGTGACGATGAAACACAGGAATTGCATCGGAATTAAATATAAGAATCACAATGCCGACTTAAGTACAGGAAGACTAAGTCTTCCTAGTGTCTATGTGTTGAGCGTTTCCTGTGTCATCAGTTTTACTTTCCGATGCACCTCTGCAGGTTTACTATATCACTTGGACCTTCCTAATGACGATGAAACACAGAAATTGCATCGGAATTAAATATAAGAGACATAATGCCGACTTAAGTACAGGAAGACTGAGTCTTCCTACTGTCTATGTTTTGAGCGTTTCCTGTGTCACTAGTTTTACATTCCGATGCACCTCTGCAGGTTTACTGTATCCCTTGGACCTTCCCATTGACGATGAAACACAGAAATTGCATCGGAATTAAATATAAGAGACACAATGCCGACTTAAGTACAGGAAGAATGAGTCTTCCTACTGTCTATGTGTTGAGAGTTTCCTGTGTCACCAGTTTTACATTCTGATGCACCTCTGCAGGTTTACTGTATCCCTTGGACCTTCCCATTGACGATGAAACACAGAAATTGCATCGGAATTAAATATAAGAGACACAATGCCGACTTAAGTACAGGAAGACTAATTCTTCCTACTGTCTATATTTTGAGCGTTTTCTGTGTCACCAGTTTTACATTCCGATGCACCTCTACAGGTTTACTCTATCCCTTGGACCTTCCCAGTGACGATGAAACACAGGAATTGCATCGGAATTAAATATAAGAAACACAATGCCGACTTAAGTACAGGAAGACTAAGTCTTCCTAGTTTCTATGTTTTGAGCGTTTCCTGTGTCACCAGTTTTACTTTCCGATGCACCTCTGCAGGTTTACTGTATCCCTTGGACCTTCCCATTGACGATGAAACACAGAAATTGCATCGGAATTAAATATAAAAGACACAATGCCGACTTAAGTACAGGAAGAATGAGTCTTCCTACAGTCTATGTGTTGAGCGTTTCCTGTGTCACCAGTTTTACATTCTGATGCACCTCTGCAGGTTTACTGTACCCCTTGGACCTTCCCATTGAAGATGAAACACAGAAATTGCATCGGAATTAAATATAAGAGACCCAATGCCGACTTAAGTACAGGAAGACTAAGTCTTCCTACTGTCTATAATTTGAGAGTTTTCTGTGTCACCAGTTTTACATTCCGATGCACCTCTACAGGTTTACTGTATCCCTTGGACCTTCACAGTGACGATGAAACACAGGAATTGCCTCGGAATTAAATATAAGAAACACAATGCCGACTTAAGTACAGGAAGACTAAGTCTTCCTAGTGTCTATGTTTTGAGCGTTTCCTGTGTCACCAGTTTTACTTTCCGATGCACCTCTGCAGGTTTACTGTATCCCTTGGACCTTCCCATTGACGATGAAACACAGAAATTGCATCGGAATTAAATATAAGAGACACAATGCCGACTTAAGTACAGGAAGATTGAGTCTTCCTACTGTCTATGTGTTGAGCGTTTCCTGTGTCATCAGTTTTACTTTCCGATGCACCTCTGCAGGTTTACTATATCCCTTGGACCTTCCCATTCACGATGAAACACAGAAATTGCATCGGAATTAAACATAAGAGACACAATGCCGACTTAAGTACAGGAAGACTGAGTCTTCCTACTGTCTATGGTTTGAGCGTTTCCTGTGTCACTAGTTTTACATTCCGGTGCACCTCTGCAGGTTTACTGTATCCCTTGGACCTTCCCATTGACGATGAAACACAGAAATTGCATCGGAATTAAATATAAGAGACACAATGCCGACTTAAGTACGGGAAGACTGAGTCTTCCTACTGTCTATGTTTTGAGCGTTTGCTGTGTCACCAGTTTTACTTTCCGATGCACCTCTGCAGGTTTACTGTATCCCTTGGACCTTCCCATTGACGATGAAACACAGAAATTGCATCGGAATTAAATATAAGAGACACAAAGCCAACTTAAGTACAGGAAGACTGAGTCTTCCTACTGTCTATAATTTGAGCGATTCCTGTGTCACTAGTTTTACATTCCGATGCACCTCTGCAGGTTTACTGTATCCCTTGGACCTTCCCATTGACGATGAAACACAGAAATTGCATCGGAATTAAATATAAGAGACCCAATGCCGACTTAAGTACAGGAAGAATGAGTCTTCCTACTGTCTATGTGTTGAGCGTTTCCTGTGTCATCAGTTTTACATTCTGATGCACCTCTGCAGGTTTACTGTATCCCTTGGACCTTCCCATTGACGATGAAACACAGAAATTGCATCGGAATTAAATATAAGAGACACAATGCCGACTTAAGTACAGGAAGACTAAGTCTTCCTACTGTCTATAATTTGAGCGTTTCTGTGTCACCAGTTTTACATTCCGATGCACCTCTACAGGTTTACTGTATCCCTTGGACCTTCACAGTGACGATGAAACACAGGAATTGCATCGGAATTAAATATAAGAAACACAATGCCGACTTAAGTACAGGAAGACTAAGTCTTCCTAGTGTCTATGTTTTGAGCGTTTCCTGTGTCATCAGTGTTACTTTCCGATGCACCTCTGCAGGTTTACTATATCCCTTGGACCTTCCCATTCACGATGAAACACAGAAATGTCATCGGAAATAAATATAAGAGACACAATGCTGACTTAAGTACAGGAAGACTGAGTCTTCCTACTGTCTATGTTTTGAGCGTTTCCTGTGTCACCAGTTTTACGTTCTGATGCACCTCTGCAGGTTTACTGTATCCCTTGGAAGTTCCCATTGACGATGAAACACAGAAATTGCATCGGAATTAAATATAAGAGACACAATGCCGACTTATGTACAGGAAGATTGAGTCATCCTACTGTCTATGTTTTGAGCGTTTCCTGTGTCACCAGTTTTACATTCCGATTCACCTTTGCAGGTTTACTGTATCCCTTGGACCTTCCCATTGGCGATGAAACACACAAATTGCATCGAATTTAAATATAAGAGACACCATGCCGACATAAGTACAGGAAGACTGAGTCTTCCTACTGTCTATGTTTTGGGCGTTTCCTGTGTCATCAGTTTTACTTTCCGATGCACCTCTGCAGGTTTACTGTATCCCTTGGACCTTCACAGTGACGATGAAACACAGAAATTGCATCGGAATTAAATATAAGAGACACAATGCCGACTTAAGTACAGGAAGACTAAGTCTTCCTACTGTATATGTTTTGAGCGTTTCCTGTGTCATGCGTTTTACTTTCCGATGCACCTCCGCAGGTTTACTATTTCCCTTGGACCTTCCCATTCACGATGAAACACAGAAATTTCATCGGAAATAAATATAAGAGACACAATGCCGAATTAAGTATAGGAAGACTGAGTCTTCCTGCTGTCTATGTTTTGAGCGTTTCCTGTGTCACCAGCTTTACATTCCGATGCACCTCTGCAGGCTTACTGTATCCCTTGGACCTTCCCATTGACGATGAAACACAGAAATTGCATCGTAATTAAATATAAGAGACACAATGCCGACTTAAGTACAGGAAGACTGAGTCTTCCTACTCTCTATGATTTGAGCGTTTCCTGTGTCACCAGTTTTACATTCCGATGCACCTCTACAGGTTTACTCTATCCCTTGGACCTTCCCAGTGACGATGAAACACAGGAATTGCATCGGAATTAAATATAAGAAACACAATGCCGACTTAAGTACAGGAAGACTAAGTCTTCCTAGTTTCTATGTTTTGAGCGTTTCCTGTGTCACCAGTTTTACTTTCCGATGCACCTCTGCAGGTTTACTGTATCCCTTGGACCTTCCCATTGACGATGAAACACAGAAATTGCATCGGAATTAAATATAAAAGACACAATGCCGACTTAAGTACAGGAAGAATGAGTCTTCCTACAGTCTATGTGTTGAGCGTTTCCTGTGTCACCAGTTTTACATTCTGATGCACCTCTGCAGGTTTACTGTATCCCTTGGACCTTCCCATTGAAGATGAAACACAGAAATTGCATCGGAATTAAATATAAGAGACCCAATGCCGACTTAAGTACAGGAAGACTAAGTCTTCCTACTGTCTATAATTTGAGAGTTTTCTGTGTCACCAGTTTTACATTCCGATGCACCTCTACAGGTTTACTGTATCCCTTGGACCTTCACAGTGACGATGAAACACAGGAATTGCCTCGGAATTAAATATAAGAAACACAATGCCGACTTAAGTACAGGAAGACTAAGTCTTCCTAGTGTCTATGTTTTGAGCGTTTCCTGTGTCACCAGTTTTACTTTCCGATGCACCTCTGCAGGTTTACTGTATCCCTTGGACCTTCCCATTGACGATGAAACACAGAAATGGCATCGGAATTAAATATAAGAGACACAATGCCGACTTAAGTACAGGAAGAATGAGTCTTCCTACTGTCTATGTGTTGAGCGTTTCCTGTGTCATCAGTTTTACTTTCCGATGCACCTCTGCAGGTTTACTATATCCCTTGGACCTTCCCATTCACGATGAAACACAGAAATTGCATCGGAATTAAACATAAGAGACACAATGCCGACTTAAGTACAGGAAGACTGAGTCTTCCTACTGTCTATGGTTTGAGCGTTTCCTGTGTCACTAGTTTTACATTCCGGTGCACCTCTGCAGGTTTACTGTATCCCTTGGACCTTCCCATTGACGATGAAACACAGAAATTGCATCGGAATTAAATATAAGAGACACAATGCCGACTTAAGTACGGGAAGACTGAGTCTTCCTACTGTCTATGTTTTGAGCGTTTGCTGTGTCACCAGTTTTACTTTCCGATGCACCTCTGCAGGTTTACTGTATCCCTTGGACCTTCCCATTGACGATGAAACACAGAAATTGCATCGGAATTAAATATAAGAGACACAAAGCCGACTTAAGTACAGGAAGACTGAGTCTTCCTACTGTCTATAATTTGAGCGACTCCTGTGTCACTAGTTTTACATTCCGATGCACCTCTGCAGGTTTACTGTATCCCTTGGACCTTCCCATTGACGATGAAACACAGAAATTGCATCGGAATTAAATATAAGAGACCCAATGCCGACTTAAGTACAGGAAGAATGAGTCTTCCTACTGTCTATGTGTTGAGCGTTTCCTGTGTCATCAGTTTTACATTCTGATGCACCTCTGCAGGTTTACTGTATCCCTTGGACCTTCCCATTGACGATGAAACACAGAAATTGCATCGGAATTAAATATAAGAGACACAATGCCGACTTAAGTACAGGAAGACTAAGTCTTCCTACTGTCTATAATTTGAGCGTTTCTGTGTCACCAGTTTTACATTCCGATGCACCTCTACAGGTTTACTGTATCCCTTGGACCTTCACAGTGACGATGAAACACAGGAATTGCATCGGAATTAAATATAAGAAACACAATGCCGACTTAAGTACAGGAAGACTAAGTCTTCCTACTGTCTATAATTTGAGCGTTTCCTGTGTCATCAGTGTTACTTTCCGATGCACCTCTGCAGGTTTACTATATCCCTTGGACCTTCCCATTCACGATGAAACACAGAAATGTCATCGGAAATAAATATAAGAGACACAATGCTGACTTAAGTACAGGAAGACTGAGTCTTCCTACTGTCTATGTTTTGAGCGTTTCCTGTGTCACCAGTTTTAGATTCCGATGCACCTCTGCAGGTTTACTGTATCCCTTGGACCTTCCCATTGACGATGAAACACAGAAATTGCATCGGAATTAAATATAAGAGACATAATGCCGACTTAAGTACAGGAAGACCGAGTCTTCCTACTGTGTATGTTTTGAGCGTTTCCTGTGTCACTAGTTTTACATTCCGATGCACCTCTGCAGGTTTACTGTATCCCTTGGACCTTCCCATTGACGATGAAACACAGAAATTGCATCGGAATTAAATATAAGAGACACAATGCCGACTTAAGTACAGGCAGACTGAGTCTTGTTACTGTCTATGTTTTGAGCGTTTCCTGTGCCACTAGTTTTACATTCCGATGCACCTCTGAAGGTTTACTGTATCCCTTGGACCTTCCCATTGACGATGAAACACAGAAATTGCATCGGAATTAAATATAAGAGACACAATTCCGACTTAAGTACAGGAAGAATGAGTCTTCCTACTGTCTATGTGTTGAGCGTTTCCTGTGTCACCAGTTTTACATTCTGATGCACCTCTGCAGGTTTACTGTATCCCTTGGACCTTCCCATTGACGATGAAACACAGAAATTGCATCGGAATTAAATTTAAGAGACACAATGCCGACTTAAGTACAGGAAGACTGAGTCTTCCTACTCTCTATGTTTTGAGCGTTTCCTGTGTCACCAGTTTTACATTCCGATGCACCTCTGCAGGTTTCCTGTATCCCTTGGACCTTCCCATTGACGATGAAACACAGAAATTGCATCGGAATTAAATTTAAGAGACACAATGCCGACTTAAGTACAGGAAGACTGAGTCTTCCTACTGTCTATGTTTTGAGCGTTTCCTGTGTCACCAGTTTTACATTCTGATGCACCTCTGCAGGTTTTCTGTATCCATTGGACCTTCCCATTGACGATGAAACACAGAAATTGCATCGGAATTAAATATAAGAGACACAATGCCGACTTAAGTACAGGAAGACTGAGTCTTCCTACTGTCTATGTTTTGAGCGTTTCCTGTGTCACCAGTTTTACGTTCTGATGCACCTCTGCAGGTTTACTGTATCCCTTGGAAGTTCCCATTGACGATGAAACACAGAAATTGCATCGGAATTAAATATAAGAGACACAATGCCGACTTATGTACAGGAAGACTGAGTCATCCTACTGTCTATGTTTTGAGCGTTTCCTGTGTCACCAGTTTTACATTCCGATTCACCTTTGCAGGTTTACTGTATCCCTTGGACCTTCCCATTGGCGATGAAACACACAAATTGCATCGAATTTTAATATAAGAGACACCATGCCGACATAAGTACAGGAAGACTGAGTCTTCCTACTGTCTATGTTTTGAGCGTTTCCTGTGTCATCAGTTTTACTTTCCGATGCACCTCTGCAGGTTTACTGTATCCCTTGGACCTTCACAGTGACGATGAAACACAGAAATTGCATCGGAATTAAATATAAGAGACACAATGCCGACTTAAGTACAGGAAGACTAAGTCTTCCTACTGTATATGTTTTGAGCGTTTCCTGTGTCATGCGTTTTACTTTCCGATGCACCTCCGCAGGTTTACTATTTCCCTTGGACCTTCCCATTCACGATGAAACACAGAAATTTCATCGGAAATAAATATAAGAGACACAATGCCGAATTAAGTATAGGAAGACTGAGTCTTCCTGCTGTCTATGTTTTGAGCGTTTCCTGTGTCACCAGCTTTACATTCCGATGCACCTCTGCAGGCTTACTGTATCCCTTGGACCTTCCCATTGACGATGAAACACAGAAATTGCATCGTAATTAAATATAAGAGACACAATGCCGACTTAAGTACAGGAAGACTGAGTCTTCCTACTCTCTATGATTTGAGCGTTTCCTGTGTCACCAGTTTTACATTCCGATGCACCTCTGCAGGTTTCCTGTATCCCTTGGACCTTCCCATTGACGATGAAATACAGAAATTGCATCGAAATGAAATATATGAGACACAATGCCGACTTAAGTACAAGAAAACATTCTTCGTACGGTCAATGTTTGAGCGTTTTCTGTGTCACCAGTTTTACATTCCGATGCACCTCTACAGGTTTACTGTATCCCTTGGACCTTCACAGTGACGATGAAACACAGGAATTGCATCGGAATTAAATATAAGAAACACAATGCCGACTTAAGTACAGGAAGACTATGTCTTCCTAGTGTCTATGTTTTGAGCGTTTCCTGTGTCATCAGTTTTACTTTCCGATGCTCCTCTGCAGGTTTACTATATCCCTTGGACCTTCCCATTCACGATGAAACACAGAAATTTCATCGGAAATAAATATAAGAGAAACAATGCCGACTTAAGTACAGGAAGACTGAGTCTTCCTACTGTCTATGTTTTGAGCGGTTCCTGTGTCACCAGTTTTACATTCCGATGCACCTCTGCAGGTTTACTGTATCCCTTGGACCTTCCCATTGACGATGAAAAACAGAAATTGCATCGGAATTAAATATAAGAGACACAATGCCGACTTAAGTACGGGAAGACTGAGTCTTCCTACTGTCTATGTTTTGAGCGTTTGCTGTGTCACCAGTTTTACTTTCCGATGCACCTCTGCAGGTTTACTGTATCCCTTGGACCTTCCCATTGACGATGAAACACAGAAATTGCATCGGAATTAAATATAAGAGACACAAAGCCGACTTAAGTACAGGAAGACTGAGTCTTCCTACTGTCTATAATTTGAGCGATTCCTGTGTCACTAGTTTTACATTCCGATGCACCTCTGCAGGTTTACTGTATCCCTTGGACCTTCCCATTGACGATGAAACACAGAAATTGCATCGGAATTAAATATAAGAGACACAATGCCGACTTAAGTACAGGAAGAATGAGTCTTCCTACTGTCTATGTGTTGAGCGTTTCCTGTGTCATCAGTTTTCCTTTCCGATGCACCTCTGCAGGTTTACTATATCCCTTGGACCTTCCCATTCACGATGAAACACAGAAATTGCATCGGAATTAAACATAAGAGACACAATGCCGACTTAAGTACAGGAAGACTGAGTCTTCCTACTGTCTATGGTTTGAGCGTTTCCTGTGTCACTAGTTTTACATTCCGATGCACCTCTGCAGGTTTACTGTATCCCTTGGACCTTCCCATTGACGATGAAACACAGAAATTGCATCGGAATTAAATATAAGAGACACAATGCCGACTTAAGTACGGGAAGACTGAGTCTTCCTACTGTCTATGTTTTTAACGTTTGCTGTGTCACCAGTTTTACTTTCCGATGCACCTCTGCGGGTTTACTGTATCCCTTGGACCTTCCCATTGACGATGAAACACAGAAATTGCATCGGAATTAAATATAAGAGACACAAAGCCGACTTAAGTACAGGAAGACTGAGTCTTCCTACTGTCTATAATTTGAGCGATTCCTGTGTCACTAGTTTTACATTCTGATGCACCTCTGCAGGTTTACTGTATCCCTTGGACCTTCCCATTGACGGTGAAACATAGAAATTGCATCGGAATTAAATATAAGAGACACAATGCCGACTTAAGTACAGGAAGAATGAGTCTTCCTACTGTCTATGTGTTGAGCGTTTCCTGTGTCACCAGTTTTACATTCTGATGCACATCTGCAGGTTTACTGTATCCCTTGGACCTTCCCATTGACGATGAAACACAGAAATTGCATCGGAATTAAATATAAGAAACACAATGCCGACTTAAGTACAGGAAGACTAAGTCTTCCTAGTGTCTATGTTTTGAGCGTTTCCTGTGTCATCAGTGTTACTTTCCGATGCACCTCTGCAGGTTTACTATATCCCTTGGACCTTCCCATTCACGATGAAACACAGAAATGTCATCGGAAATAAATATAAGAGACACAATGCTGACTTAAGTACAGGAAGACTGAGTCATCCTACTGTCTATGTTTTGAGCGTTTCCTGTGTCACCAGTTTTACGTTCTGATGCACCTCTGCAGGTTTACTGTATCCCTTGGAAGTTCCCATTGACGATGAAACACAGAAATTGCATCGGAATTAAATATAAGAGACACAATGCCGACTTATGTACAGGAAGACTGAGTCATCCTACTGTCTATGTTTTGAGCGTTTCCTGTGTCACCAGTTTTACATTCCGATTCACCTTTGCAGGTTTACTGTATCCCTTGGACCTTCCCATTGGCGATGAAACACACAAATTGCATCGAATTTAAATATAAGAGACACCATGCCGACATAAGTACAGGAAGACTGAGTCTTCCTACTGTCTATGTTTTGGGCGTTTCCTGTGTCATCAGTTTTACTTTCCGATGCACCTCTGCAGGTTTACTGTATCCCTTGGACCTTCACAGTGACGATGAAACACAGAAATTGCATCGGAATTAAATGTAAGAGACACAATGCCGACTTAAGTACAGGAAGACTAAGTCTTCCTACTGTATATGTTTTGAGCGTTTCCTGTGTCATGCGTTTTACTTTCCGATGCACCTCCGCAGGTTTACTATTTCCCTTGGACCTTCCCATTCACGATGAAACACAGAAATTTCATCGGAAATAAATATAAGAGACACAATGCCGAATTAAGTATAGGAAGACTGAGTCTTCCTGCTGTCTATGTTTTGAGCGTTTCCTGTGTCACCAGCTTTACATTCCGATGCACCTCTGCAGGCTTACTGTATCCCTTGGACCTTCCCATTGACGATGAAACACAGAAATTGCATCGTAATTAAATATAAGAGACACAATGCCGACTTAAGTACAGGAAGACTGAGTCTTCCTACTCTCTATGATTTGAGCGTTTCCTGTGTCACCAGTTTTACATTCCGATGCACCTCTACAGGTTTACTCTATCCCTTGGACCTTCCCAGTGACGATGAAACACAGGAATTGCATCGGAATTAAATATAAGAAACACAATGCCGACTTAAGTACAGGAAGACTAAGTCTTCCTAGTTTCTATGTTTTGAGCGTTTCCTGTGTCACCAGTTTTACTTTCCGATGCACCTCTGCAGGTTTACTGTATCCCTTGGACCTTCCCATTGACGATGAAACACAGAAATTGCATCGGAATTAAATATAAAAGACACAATGCCGACTTAAGTACAGGAAGAATGAGTCTTCCTACAGTCTATGTGTTGAGCGTTTCCTGTGTCACCAGTTTTACATTCTGATGCACCTCTGCAGGTTTACTGTATCCCTTGGACCTTCCCATTGAAGATGAAACACAGAAATTGCATCGGAATTAAATATAAGAGACCCAATGCCGACTTAAGTACAGGAAGACTAAGTCTTCCTACTGTCTATAATTTGAGAGTTTTCTGTGTCACCAGTTTTACATTCCGATGCACCTCTACAGGTTTACTGTATCCCTTGGACCTTCACAGTGACGATGAAACACAGGAATTGCCTCGGAATTAAATATAAGAAACACAATGCCGACTTAAGTACAGGAAGACTAAGTCTTCCTAGTGTCTATGTTTTGAGCGTTTCCTGTGTCACCAGTTTTACTTTCCGATGCACCTCTGCAGGTTTACTGTATCCCTTGGACCTTCCCATTGACGATGAAACACAGAAATGGCATCGGAATTAAATATAAGAGACACAATGCCGACTTAAGTACAGGAAGAATGAGTCTTCCTACTGTCTATGTGTTGAGCGTTTCCTGTGTCATCAGTTTTACTTTCCGATGCACCTCTGCAGGTTTACTATATCCCTTGGACCTTCCCATTCACGATGAAACACAGAAATTGCATCGGAATTAAACATAAGAGACACAATGCCGACTTAAGTACAGGAAGACTGAGTCTTCCTACTGTCTATGGTTTGAGCGTTTCCTGTGTCACTAGTTTTACATTCCGGTGCACCTCTGCAGGTTTCCTGTATCCCTTGGACCTTCCCATTGACGATGAAACACAGAAATTGCATCGGAATTAAATATAAGAGACACAATGCCGACTTAAGTACGGGAAGACTGAGTCTTCCTACTGTCTATGTTTTGAGCGTTTGCTGTGTCACCAGTTTTACTTTCCGATGCACCTCTGCAGGTTTACTGTATCCCTTGGACCTTCCCATTGACGATGAAACACAGAAATTGCATCGGAATTAAATATAAGAGACACAAAGCCGACTTAAGTACAGGAAGACTGAGTCTTCCTACTGTCTATAATTTGAGCGACTCCTGTGTCACTAGTTTTACATTCCGATGCACCTCTGCAGGTTTACTGTATCCCTTGGACCTTCCCATTGACGATGAAACACAGAAATTGCATCGGAATTAAATATAAGAGACCCAATGCCGACTTAAGTACAGGAAGAATGAGTCTTCCTACTGTCTATGTGTTGAGCGTTTCCTGTGTCATCAGTTTTACATTCTGATGCACCTCTGCAGGTTTACTGTATCCCTTGGACCTTCCCATTGACGATGAAACACAGAAATTGCATCGGAATTAAATATAAGAAACACAATGCCGACTTACGTACAGGAAGACTAAGTCTTCCTACTGTCTATAATTTGAGCGTTTCTGTGTCACCAGTTTTACATTCCGATGCACCTCTACAGGTTTACTGTATCCCTTGGACCTTCACAGTGACGATGAAACACAGGAATTGCATCGGAATTAAATATAAGAAACACAATGCCGACTTAAGTACAGGAAGACTAAGTCTTCCTAGTGTCTATGTTTTGAGCGTTTCCTGTGTCATCAGTGTTACTTTCCGATGCACCTCTGCAGGTTTACTATATCCCTTGGACCTTCCCATTCACGATGAAACACAGAAATGTCATCGGAAATAAATATAAGAGACACAATGCTGACTTAAGTACAGGAAGACTGAGTCTTCCTACTGTCTATGTTTTGAGCGTTTCCTGTGTCACCAGTTTTAGATTCCGATGCACCTCTGCAGGTTTACTGTATCCCTTGGACCTTCCCATTGACGATGAAACACAGAAATTGCATCGGAATTAAATATAAGAGACATAATGCCGACTTAAGTACAGGAAGACCGAGTCTTCCTACTGTGTATGTTTTGAGCGTTTCCTGTGTCACTAGTTTTACATTCCGATGCACCTCTGCAGGTTTACTGTATCCCTTGGACCTTCCCATTGACGATGAAACACAGAAATTGCATCGGAATTAAATATAAGAGACACAATGCCGACTTAAGTACAGGCAGACTGAGTCTTGTTACTGTCTATGTTTTGAGCGTTTCCTGTGCCACTAGTTTTACATTCCGATGCACCTCTGAAGGTTTACTGTATCCCTTGGACCTTCCCATTGACGATGAAACACAGAAATTGCATCGGAATTAAATATAAGAGACACAATTCCGACTTAAGTACAGGAAGAATGAGTCTTCCTACTGTCTATGTGTTGAGCGTTTCCTGTGTCACCAGTTTTACATTCTGATGCACCTCTGCAGGTTTACTGTATCCCTTGGACCTTCCCATTGACGATGAAACACAGAAATTGCATCGGAATTAAATTTAAGAGACACAATGCCGACTTAAGTACAGGAAGACTGAGTCTTCCTACTCTCTATGTTTTGAGCGTTTCCTGTGTCACCAGTTTTACATTCCGATGCACCTCTGCAGGTTTCCTGTATCCCTTGGACCTTCCCATTGACGATGAAACACAGAAATTGCATCGGAATTAAATTTAAGAGACACAATGCCGACTTAAGTACAGGAAGACTGAGTCTTCCTACTGTCTATGTTTTGAGCGTTTCCTGTGTCACCAGTTTTACATTCTGATGCACCTCTGCAGGTTTTCTGTATCCATTGGACCTTCCCATTGACGATGAAACACAGAAATTGCATCGGAATTAAATATAAGAGACACAATGCCGACTTAAGTACAGGAAGACTGAGTCTTCCTACTGTCTATGTTTTGAGCGTTTCCTGTGTCACCAGTTTTACGTTCTGATGCACCTCTGCAGGTTTACTGTATCCCTTGGAAGTTCCCATTGACGATGAAACACAGAAATTGCATCGGAATTAAATATAAGAGACACAATGCCGACTTATGTACAGGAAGACTAAGTCTTCCTACTGTATATGTTTTGAGCGTTTCCTGTGTCATGCGTTTTACTTTCCGATGCACCTCCGCAGGTTTCCTGTATCCCTTGGACCTTCCCATTGACGATGAAACACAGAAATTGCATCGGAATTAAATTTAAGAGACACAATGCCGACTTAAGTACAGGAAGACTGAGTCATCCTACTGTCTATGTTTTGAGCGTTTCCTGTGTCACCAGTTTTACATTCCGATTCACCTTTGCAGGTTTACTGTATCCCTTGGACCTTCCCATTGGCGATGAAACACACAAATTGCATCGAATTTAAATATAAGAGACACCATGCCGACATAAGTACAGGAAGACTGAGTCTTCCTACTGTCTATGTTTTGAGCGTTTCCTGTGTCATCAGTTTTACTTTCCGATGCACCTCTGCAGGTTTACTGTATCCCTTGGACCTTCACAGTGACGATGAAACACAGAAATTGCATCGGAATTAAATATAAGAGACACAATGCCGACTTAAGTACAGGAAGACTAAGTCTTCCTACTGTATATGTTTTGAGCGTTTCCTGTGTCATGCGTTTTACTTTCCGATGCACCTCCGCAGGTTTACTATTTCCCTTGGACCTTCCCATTCACGATGAAACACAGAAATTTCATCGGAAATAAATATAAGAGACACAATGCCGAATTAAGTATAGGAAGACTGAGTCTTCCTGCTGTCTATGTTTTGAGCGTTTCCTGTGTCACCAGCTTTACATTCCGATGCACCTCTGCAGGCTTACTGTATCCCTTGGACCTTCCCATTGACGATGAAACACAGAAATTGCATCGTAATTAAATATAAGAGACACAATGCCGACTTAAGTACAGGAAGACTGAGTCTTCCTACTCTCTATGATTTGAGCGTTTCCTGTGTCACCAGTTTTACATTCCGATGCACCTCTGCAGGTTTCCTGTATCCCTTGGACCTTCCCATTGACGATGAAATACAGAAATTGCATCGAAATGAAATATATGAGACACAATGCCGACTTAAGTACAAGAAAACATTCTTCGTACGGTCAATGTTTGAGCGTTTTCTGTGTCACCAGTTTTACATTCCGATGCACCTCTACAGGTTTACTGTATCCCTTGGACCTTCACAGTGACGATGAAACACAGGAATTGCATCGGAATTAAATATAAGAAACACAATGCCGACTTAAGTACAGGAAGACTATGTCTTCCTAGTGTCTATGTTTTGAGCGTTTCCTGTGTCATCAGTTTTACTTTCCGATGCTCCTCTGCAGGTTTACTATATCCCTTGGACCTTCCCATTCACGATGAAACACAGAAATTTCATCGGAAATAAATATAAGAGAAACAATGCCGACTTAAGTACAGGAAGACTGAGTCTTCCTACTGTCTATGTTTTGAGCGGTTCCTGTGTCACCAGTTTTACATTCCGATGCACCTCTGCAGGTTTACTGTATCCCTTGGACCTTCCCATTGACGATGAAAAACAGAAATTGCATCGGAATTAAATATAAGAGACACAATGCCGACTTAAGTACGGGAAGACTGAGTCTTCCTACTGTCTATGTTTTGAGCGTTTGCTGTGTCACCAGTTTTACTTTCCGATGCACCTCTGCAGGTTTACTGTATCCCTTGGACCTTCCCATTGACGATGAAACACAGAAATTGCATCGGAATTAAATATAAGAGACACAAAGCCGACTTAAGTACAGGAAGACTGAGTCTTCCTACTGTCTATAATTTGAGCGATTCCTGTGTCACTAGTTTTACATTCCGATGCACCTCTGCAGGTTTACTGTATCCCTTGGACCTTCCCATTGACGATGAAACACAGAAATTGCATCGGAATTAAATATAAGAGACACAATGCCGACTTAAGTACAGGAAGAATGAGTCTTCCTACTGTCTATGTGTTGAGCGTTTCCTGTGTCATCAGTTTTCCTTTCCGATGCACCTCTGCAGGTTTACTATATCCCTTGGACCTTCCCATTCACGATGAAACACAGAAATTGCATCGGAATTAAACATAAGAGACACAATGCCGACTTAAGTACAGGAAGACTGAGTCTTCCTACTGTCTATGGTTTGAGCGTTTCCTGTGTCACTAGTTTTACATTCCGATGCACCTCTGCAGGTTTACTGTATCCCTTGGACCTTCCCATTGACGATGAAACACAGAAATTGCATCGGAATTAAATATAAGAGACACAATGCCGACTTAAGTACGGGAAGACTGAGTCTTCCTACTGTCTATGTTTTTAACGTTTGCTGTGTCACCAGTTTTACTTTCCGATGCACCTCTGCGGGTTTACTGTATCCCTTGGACCTTCCCATTGACGATGAAACACAGAAATTGCATCGGAATTAAATATAAGAGACACAAAGCCGACTTAAGTACAGGAAGACTGAGTCTTCCTACTGTCTATAATTTGAGCGATTCCTGTGTCACTAGTTTTACATTCTGATGCACCTCTGCAGGTTTACTGTATCCCTTGGACCTTCCCATTGACGGTGAAACATAGAAATTGCATCGGAATTAAATATAAGAGACACAATGCCGACTTAAGTACAGGAAGAATGAGTCTTCCTACTGTCTATGTGTTGAGCGTTTCCTGTGTCACCAGTTTTACATTCTGATGCACATCTGCAGGTTTACTGTATCCCTTGGACCTTCCCATTGACGATGAAACACAGAAATTGCATCGGAATTAAATATTAGAGACATAATGCCGACTTAAGTACAGGAAGACTGAGTCTTCCTACTGTGTATGTTTTGAGCGTTTCCTGTGTCACTAGTTTTACATTCCTATGCACCTCTGCAGGTTTACTGTATCCCTTGGACTTTCCCATTGACGATGAAACACAGAAATTGCATCGGAATTAAATATAAGAGACACAATGCCGACTTAAGTACAGGAAGAATGAGTCTTCCTACTGTCTATGTGTTGAGCGTTTCCTGTGTCACCAGTTTTACATTCTGATGCACCTCTGCAGGTTTACTGTATCCCTTGGACCTTCCCATTGACGATGAAACACAGAAATTGCATCGGAATTAAATATAAGAGACACAATGCCGACTTAAGTACAGGAAGACTAAGTCTTCCTAGTGTCTATGTTTTGAGCGTTTCCTGTGTCACCAGTTTTACTTTCCGATGCAACTCTGCAGGTTTATTATATCCCTTGGACCTTCCCATTGACGATGAAACACAGAAATTTCGTCGGAAATAAATATAAGAGAAACAATGCCGACTTAAGTACAGGAAGACTGAGTCTTCCTACTGTCTATGTTTTGAGCGGTTCCTGTGTCACCAGTTTTACATTCCGATGCACCTCTGCAGGTTTACTGTATCCCTTGGACCTTCCCATTGACGATGAAACACAGAAATTGCATCGGAATTAAATATAACAGACACAATGCCGACTTAAGTACAGGAAGACTGAGTCTTCCTACTGTCTATGGTTTGAGCGTTTTCTGTGTCACTAGTTTTACATTCCGATGCACCTCTGCAGGTTTAATGTATCCCTTGGACCTTCCCATTGACGATGAAACACAGAAATTGCATCGGAATTAAATATAGGAGACACAATGCCGACATAAGTACGGGAAGACTGAGTCTTCCTACTGTCTATGTTTTGAGCGTTTGCTGTGTCACCAGTTTTACTTTCCGATGCACCTCTGCAGGTTTACTGTATCTCTTGGACCTTCCCATTGACGATGAAACACAGAAATTGCATCGGAATTAAATATAAGAGACACAATGCCGACTGAAGTACAGGAAGACTGAGTCTTCCTACTGTCTATGGTTTGAGCGTTTCCTGTGTCACTAGTTTTACATTCTGATGCACCTCTGCAGGTTTACTGTATCCCTTGGACCTTCCCATTGACGATGAAACACAGAAATTGCATCGGAATTAAATATAAGAGACACAATGCCGACTTAAGTAAAGGAAGAATGAGTCTTCCTGCTGTCTATGTGTTGAGCGTTTCCTGTGTCACCAGTTTTACATTCTGATGCACCTCTGCAGGTTTACTGTATCCCTTGGACCTTCCCATTGACGATGAAACACAGAAATTGCATCGGAATTAAATATAAGAGACACAAAGCCGACTTAAGTACAGGAAGAGTAAGTCTTCATACTGTCCATAATTTGAGCGTTTTCTGTGTCACCAGTTTTACATTCCGATGCACCTCTACAGGTTTACTGTATCCCTTGGACCTTCACAGTGACGATGAAACACAGGAATTGCATCGGAATTAAATATAAGAAACACAATGCCGACTTAAGTACAGGAAGACTAAGTCTTCCTAGTGTCTATGTTTTGAGCGTTTCCTGTGTCATCAGTTTTACTTTCCGATGCACCTCTGCAGGTTTACTATATCCCTTGGACCTTCCCATTCACGATGAAACACAGAAATTTCATCGGAAATAAATATAAGAGACACAATGCCGACTTAAGTACAGGAAGACTGAGTCCTCCTACTGTCTATGTTTTGAGCGTTTCCTGTGTCACCAGTTTTACATTCCGATGCACCTCTGCAGGTTTACTGTATCCCTTGAACCTTCCCATTGACGATGAAACACAGAAATTGCATCGGAAATAAATATAAGAGACACAATGCCGACTTAAGTACAGGAAGACTGAGTCTTCCAACTGTCTAAGTATTGAGCGTTTCCTGTGTCACTAGTTTTACATTCCGATGCACCTCTGCAGGTTTACTGTATCCCTTGGACCTTCCCATTGACGATGAAACACAGAAATTGCATCGGAATTAAATATAAGAGACACAATGCCGACTTAAGTAAAGGAAGAATGACTCTTCCTACTGTCTATGTGTTGAGCGTTTCCTGTGTCACCAGTTTTACATTCTGATGCACCTCTGCAGGCTTACTGTATCCCTTGGACCTTCCCATTGACGATGAAACACAGAAATTGCATCGGAATTAAATATAAGAGACACAATGCCGACTTAAGTACAGGAAGACTAAGTCTTCCTACTGTCTATAATTTGAGCGTTTTCTGTGTCACCAGTTTTACATTCCGATGCACCTCTACAGGTTTACTGTATCCCTTGGACCTTCACAGTAACGATGAAACACAGGAATTGCATCGGAATTAAATATAAGAAACACAATGCCGACTTAAGTACTCGAAGACTAAGTCTTCCTAGTGTCTATGTTTTGAGCGTTTCCTGTGTCATCAGTTTTACTTTCCGATGCACCTCTGCAGGTTTACTATATCCCTTGGACCTTCCCATTCACGATGAAACACAGAAATTTCATTGGAAATAAATATAAGAGACACAATGCCGACTTAAGTACAGGAAGACTAAGTCATCCTACTGTCTATAATTTGAGCGTTTTCTGTGTCACCAGTTTTACATTCCGATGCACCTCTACAGGTTTACTGTATGCCTTGGACCTTAACAGTGACGATGAAACACAGGAATTGCATCGGAATTAAATATAAGAATCACAATGCCGACTTAAGTACAGGAAGACTAAGTCTTCCTAGTGTCTATGTTTTGAGCGTTTCCTGTGTCATCAGTTTTACTTTCCGATGCACCTCTGCAGGTTTACATTATCACTTGGACCTTCCTATTGACGATGAAACACAGAAATTGCATCGGAATTAAATATAAGAGACATAATGCCGACTTAAGTACAGGAAGACTGAGTCTTCCTACTGTCTATGTTTTGAGCGTTTCCTGTGTCACTAGTTTTACATTCCGATGCACCTCTGCAGGTTTACTGTATCCCTTGGACCTTCCCATTGACGATGAAACACAGAAATTGCATCGGAATTAAATATAAGAGACACAATGCCGACTTAAGTACAGGAAGAATGAGTCTTCCTACTGTCTATGTGTTGAGCGTTTCCTGTGTCACCAGTTTTACATTCTGATGCACCTCTGCAGGTTTACTGTATCCCTTGGACCTTCCCATTGACGATGAAACACAGAAATTGCATCGGAATTAAATATAAGAGACACAATGCCGACTTAAGTACAGGAAGACTAATTCTTCCTACTGTCTATAATTTGAGCGTTTTCTGTGTCACCAGTTTTACATTCCGATGCACCTCTACAGGTTTACTCTATCCCTTGGACCTTCCCAGTGACGATGAAACACAGGAATTGCATCGGAATTAAATATAAGAAACACAATGCCGACTTAAGTACAGGAAGACTAAGTCTTCCTAGTTTCTATGTTTTGAGCGTTTCCTGTGTCACCAGTTTTACTTTCCGATGCACCTCTGCAGGTTTACTGTATCCCTTGGACCTTCCCATTGACGATGAAACACAGAAATTGCATCGGAATTAAATATAAGAGACACAATGCCGACTTAAGTACAGGAAGAATGAGTCTTCCTACAGTCTATGTGTTGAGCGTTTCCTGTGTCACCAGTTTTACATTCTGATGCACCTCTGCAGGTTTACTGTATCCCTTGGACCTTCCCATTGAAGATGAAACACAGAAATTGCATCGGAATTAAATATAAGAGACCCAATGCCGACTTAAGTACAGGAAGACTAAGTCTTGCTACTGTCTATAATTTGAGAGTTTTCTGTGTCACCAGTTTTACATTCCGATGCACCTCTACAGGTTTACTGTATCCCTTGGACCTTCACAGTGACGATGAAACACAGGAATTGCCTCGGAATTAAATATAAGAAACACAATGCCGACTTAAGTACAGGAAGACTAAGTCTTCCTAGTGTCTATGTTTTGAGCGTTTCCTGTGTCACCAGTTTTACTTTCCGATGCACCTCTGCAGGTTTACTATATCCCTTGGACCTTCCCATTCACGATGAAACACAGAAATTTCATCGGAAATAAATATAAGAGAAACAATGCCGACTTAAGTACAAGAAGACTGAGTCTTCCTACTGTCTATGTTTTGAGCGGTTCCTGTGTCACCAGTTTTACTTTTCGATGCACCTCTGCAGGTTTACTATATCACTTGGACCTTCCTATTGACGATGAAACACAGAAATTGCATCGGAATTAAATATAAGAGACATAATGCCGACTTAAGTACAGGAAGACTGAGTCTTCCTACTGTCTATGTTTTGAGCGTTTCCTGTGTCACTAGTTTTACATTCCGATGCACCTCTGCAGGTTTACTGTATCCCTTGGACCTTCCCATTGACGATGAAACACAGAAATTGCATCGGAATTAAATATAAGAGACACAATGCCGACTTAAGTACAGGAAGAATGAGTCTTCCTACTGTCTATGTGTTGAGCGTTTCCTGTGTCACCAGTTTTACATTCTGATGCACCTCTGCAGGTTTACTGTATCCCTTGGACCTTCCCATTGACGATGAAACACAGAAATTGCATCGGAATTAAATATAAGAGACACAATGCCGACTTAAGTACAGGAAGACTAAGTCTTCCTACTGTCTATAATTTGAGCGTTTTCTGTGTCACCAGTTTTACATTCCGATGCACCTCTACAGGTTTACTCTATCCCTTGGACCTTCCCAGTGACGATGAAACACAGGAATTGCATCGGAATTAAATATAAGAAACACAATGCCGACTTAAGTACAGGAAGACTAAGTCTTCCTAGTTTCTATGTTTTGTGCGTTTCCTGTGTCACCAGTTTTACTTTCCGATGCACCTCTGCAGGTTTACTGTATCCCTTGGACCTTCCCATTGACGATGAAACACAGAAATTGCATCGGAATTAAATATAAGAGACACAATGCCGACTTAAGTACAGGAAGAATGAGTCTTCCTACAGTCTATGTGTTGAGCGTTTCCTGTGTCACCAGTTTTACATTCTGATGCACCTCTGCAGGTTTACTGTATCCCTTGGACCTTCCCATTGAAGATGAAACACAGAAATTGCATCGGAATTAAATATAAGAGACCCAATGCCGACTTAAGTACAGGAAGACTAAGTCTTCCTACTGTCTATAATTTGAGAGTTTTCTGTGTCACCAGTTTTACATTCCGATGCACCTCTACAGGTTTACTGTATCCCTTGGACCTTCACAGTGACGATGAAACACAGGAATTGCCTCGGAATTAAATATAAGAAACACAATGCCGACTTAAGTACAGGAAGACTAAGTCTTCCTAGTGTCTATGTTTTGAGCGTTTCCTGTGTCACCAGTTTTACTTTCCGATGCACCTCTGCAGGTTTACTATATCCCTTGGACCTTCCCATTCACGATGAAACACAGAAATTTCATCGGAAATAAATATAAGAGAAACAATGCCGACTTAAGTACAAGAAGACTGAGTCTTCCTACTGTCTATGTTTTGAGCGGTTCCTGTGTCACCAGTTTTTCATTCCGATGCACCTCTGCAGGTTTTTCTGTATCCCTTGGACCTTCCCATTGACGATGAAACACAGAAATTGCATCGGAATTAAATATAAGAGACACAATGCCGACTTAAGTACAGGAAGACTGAGTCTTCCTACTGTCTATGGTTTGAGCGTTTCCTGTGTCACTAGTTTTACATTCCGATGCACCTCTGCAGGTTTATTGTATCCCTTGGACCTTCCCATTGACGATGAAACACAGAAATTGCATCGGAATTAAATATAAGAGACACAATGCCGACTTAAGTACAGGAAGACTGAGTCTTCCTACTGTCTATGTTTTGAGCGTTTCCTGTGTCATCAGTTTTACTTTCCGATGCACCTCTGCAGGTTTACTGTATCCCTTGGACCTTCCCATTGACGATGAAACACAGAAATTTCATCGGAATTAAATATAAGAGACACAATGCCGACTTAAGTACAGGAAGAATGAGTCTTCCTACTGTCTAAGTGTTGTGCGTTTCCTGTGTCACCAGTTTTACATTCTGATGCACCTCTGCAGGTTTACTGTATCCCTTGGACCTTCCCATTGACGATGAAACACAGAAATTGCATCGGAATTAAATATGAGAGACACAATGCCGACATAAGTACAGGAAGACTAAATCTTCATACTGTCTATAATTTGAGCGTCTTCTGTGTCACCAGTTTTACATTCCGATGCACCTCTACAGGTTTACTGTATCCCTTATACCTTCACAGTGACGATGAAACACAGGAATTGCATCGGAATTAAATATAAGAAACACAATGCCGACTTAAGTACAGGAAGACTAAGTCTGCCTAGTGTCTATGTTTTGAGCGTTTCCTGTGTCATCAGTTTTACTTTCCGATGCACCTCTGCAGGTTTACTATATCCCTTGGACCTTTCCATTCACGATGAAACACAGAAATTTCATCGGAAATAAATATAAGAGACACAATGCCGACTTAAGTACAGGAAGACTGAGTCTTCCTACTGTCTATGTTTTGAGCGTTTCCTGTGTCACCAGTTTTACATTCCGATGCACTTCTAGAGGTTTACTGTATCCCTTAGACCTTCCCATTGACGATGAAACACAGAAATTGCATCGGAAATAAATATAAGAGACATAATGCCGACTTAAGTACAGGAAGACTGAGTCTTCCTACTGTCTATGTTTTGAGCGTTTCCTGTGTCACTAGTTTTACATTCCGATGCACCTCTGCAGGTTTACTGTATCCCTTGGACCTTCCCATTGACGATGAAACACAGAAATTGCATCGGAATTAAATATAAGAGAGACAATGCCGACTTAAGTACAGGAAGAATGAGTCTTCCTACTGTCTATGTGTTGAGCGTTTCCTGTGTCACCAGTTTTACATTCTGATGCACCTCTGCAGGTTTACTGTATCCCTTGGACCTTCCCATTCACGATGAAACACAGAAATTTCATCGGAAACAAATATAAGAGACACAATGCCGACTTAAGTACAGGAAGACTGAGTCTTCCTACTGTCTATGTTTTGAGCGTTTCCTGTGTCATCAGTTTTACTTTCCGATGCACCTCTGCAGGTTTACTGTATCCCTTGGACCTTCCCATTGACGATGAAACACAGAAATTTCATCGGAATTAAATATAAGAGACACAATGCCGACTTAAGTACAGGAAGAATGAGTCTTCCTACTGTCTAAGTGTTGTGCGTTTCCTGTGTCACCAGTTTTACATTCTGATGCACCTCTGCAGGTTTACTGTATCCCTTGGACCTTCCCATTGACGATGAAACACAGAAATTGCATCGGAATTAAATATGAGAGACACAATGCCGACATAAGTACAGGAAGACTAAGTCTTCATACTGTCTATAATTTGAGCGTCTTCTGTGTCACCAGTTTTACATTCCGATGCACCTCTACAGGTTTACTGTATCCCTTGGACCTTCACAGTGACGATGAAACACAGGAATTGCATCGGAATTAAATATAAGAAACACAATGCCGACTTAAGTACAGGAAGACTAAGTCTGCCTAGTGTCTATGTTTTGAGCGTTTCCTGTGTCATCAGTTTTACTTTCCGATGCACCTCTGCAGGTTTACTATATCCCTTGGACCTTCCCATTCACGATGAAACACAGAAATTTCATCGGAAATAAATATAAGAGACACAATGCCGACTTAAGTACAGGAAGACTGAGTCTTCCTACTGTCTATGTTTTGAGCGTTTCCTGTGTCACCAGTTTTACATTCCGATGCACCTCTAGAGGTTTACTGTATCCCTTAGACCTTCCCATTGACGATGAAACACAGAAATTGCATCAGAAATAAATATAAGAGACATAATGCCGACTTAAGTACAGGAAGACTGAGTCTTCCTACTGTCTATGTTTTGAGCGTTTCCTGTGTCACTAGTTTTACATTCCGATGCACCTCTGCAGGTTTACTGTATCCCTTGGACCTTCCCATTGACGATGAAACACAGAAATTGAATCGGAATTAAATATAAGAGAGACAATGCCGACTTAAGTACAGGAAGAATGAGTCTTCCTACTGTCTATGTGTTGAGCGTTTCCTGTGTCACCAGTTTTACATTCTGATGCACCTCTGCAGGTTTACTGTATCCCTTGGACCTTCCCATTCACGATGAAACACAGAAATTTCATCGGAAACAAATATAAGAGACACAATGCCGACTTAAGTACAGGAAGACTGAGTCTTCCTACTGTCTATGTTTTGAGCGTTTCCTGTGTCACCAGTTTTACATTCCGATGCACCTCTAGAGGTTTACTGTATCCCTTGGACCTTCCCATTGACGATGAAACACAGAAATTGCATCGGAAATAAATATAAGAGACACAATGCCGAATTAAGTACAGGAAGACTGAGTCCTCCTACTGTCTATGTTTTGTGCGTTTCCTGTGTCACCAGTTTTACATTCCGATGCACCTCTGCAGGTTTACTGTATCCCTTGGACCTTCCCATTGACGATGAAACACAGAAATTGCATCGGAATTAATTATAAGAGACATAATGCCGACTAAGGTACAGGAAGACTGAGTCTTCCTACTGTCTATGTTTTGAGCGTTTCCTGTGTCACCAGTTTTACAGTCTGATGCACCTCTGCAGGTTTACTGTATCCCTTGGAACTTCCCATTGACGATGAAACACAGAAATTGCATCGGAATTAAATATAAGAGACACAATGCCGACATAAGTACAGGAAGACTGAGTCATCCTACTGTCTATGATTTGAGCGTTTTCTGTGTCATCAGTTTTACATTCCGATGCACCTCTGCAGGTTTACTGTATCCCTTGGACCTTCCCATTGACGATGAATAACAGAAATTGCATCGGAATTAAATATAAGAGACACAATACCGACTTAAGTACAGGAAGACTAAGTCTTCTTACTGTCTATGTTTTGAGCGTTTCCCCTTGTAATCAGTTTTACTTTCCGATGCACCTCTGCAGGTTTACTATACCCATTGGACCTTCTCATTCACGATGAAACACAGAAATTTCATCTGAAATAAATATAAGAGACACAATGCCGACTTAAGTACAGGAAGACTGAGTCTTCCTACTGTCTATGTTTTGAGCGTTTCCTGTGTCACCAGTTTTACATTCCGATGCACCTCTGCCGATTTACTGTATCCCTTGGACCTTCCCATTGACGATGAAACACAGAAATTGCAACGGAATTAAATATAAGAGACACAATGCCGACTTAATTACAGGAAGAATGAGTCTTCCTACAGTCTATGTGTTAAGCGTTTCCTGTGTCACCAGTTTTACATTCTGATGCACCTCTGCAGGCTTACTGTATCTCTTGGACCTTCCCATTGACGATGAAACACAGAAATTGCATCGAAATTAAATATAAGAGACACAATGCCGACTTAAGTACAGGAAGACTAAGTCTTCCTACTGTCTATAATTTGAGCGTTTCCTGTGTCACCAGTTTTACATACCGATGCACCTCTACAGGTTTACTGTATCCCTTGGACCTTCACAGTGACGATGAAACACAGGAATTGCATCGGAATTAAATATAAGAAACACAATGCCGACTTACGTACAGGAAGACTAAGTCTTCCTAATGTCTATGTTTTGAGCGTTTTCTGTGTCATCAGTTTTATTTTCCGATGCACCTCTGCAGGTTTACTATATCCCTTGGACCTTCCCATTCACGATGAAACACAGAAATTTCATCGGAAATAAATATAAGAGACACAATGCCGACTTAAGTACAGGAAGACTGAGTCTTCCTACTGTCTATAATTTGAGCGCTTCCTGTGTCACCAGTTTTACATTCCGATGCTCCTTACAGGTTTACTGTATCCCTTGGACCTTCCCATTGACGATGAAACACAGAAATTGCATCGGAAATAAATATAAGAGACATAATGCCGAATTAAGTACAGGAAGACTGAGTCTTACTACTGTCTATAATTTGAGCGTTTCCTGTGTCACTAGTTTTACATTCCGATGCACCTCTGCAGGTTTACTGTATCCCTTGGACCTTCCCATTGACGATGAAACACAGAAATTGCATCGGAATTAAATATAAGAGACACAATGCCGACATAAGTACAGGAAGACTGAGTCATCCTACTGTCTATGTTTTGAGCGTTTTCTGTGTCATCAGTTTTACATTCCGATGCACCTCTGCAGGTTTACTGTATCCCTTGGACCTTCCCATTGACGATGAAAAACAGAAATTGCATCGTAATTAAATATAAGAGACACAATACCGACTTAAGTACAGGAAGACTAAGTCTTCCTACTGTCTATGTTTTGAGCGTTTCCCCTTGTAATCAGTTATACTTTCCGATGCACCTCTGCAGGTTTACTATACCCCTTGGACCTTCCCATTCACGATGAAACACAGAAATTTCATCTGAAATAAATATAAGAGACACAATGCCGACTTAAGTACAGGAAGACTGAGTCTTCCTACTGTCTATGTTTTGAGCGTTTCCTGTGTCACCAGTTTTACATTCCGATGCACCTCTGCAGGTTTACTGTATCCCTTGGACCTTCCCATTGACGATAAAACACATAAATTGCATTGGAATTAAAAATATGAGACATAATGCCGACTTAAGTACAGGAAGACTGAGTCTTCCTACTCTCTATGTTTTGAGCGTTTCCTGTGTCACTAGTTTTACATTCCGATGCACCTCTGCAGGTTTACTGTATCCCTTGGACCTTCCCATTGACGATGAAACACAGAAATTGCAACGGAATTAAATATAAGAGACACAATGCCGACTTAAGTACAGGAAGAATGAGTCTTCCTACTGTCTATGTGTTGAGCGTTTCCTGTGTCACCAGTTTTACATTCTGATGCACCTCTGCAGGCTTACTGTATCTCTTGGACCTTCCCATTGACGATGAAACACAGAAATTGCATCGAAATTAAATATAAGAGACACAATGCCGACTTAAGTACAGGAAGACTAAGTCTTCCTACTGTCTATAATTAGAGCGTTTCCTGTGTCACCAGTTTTACATACCGATGCACCTCTACAGGTTTACTGTATCCCTTGGACCTTCACAGTGACGATGAAACACAGGAATTGCATCGGAATTAAATATAAGAAACACAATGCCGACTTACGTACAGGAAGACTAAGTCTTCCTAATGTCTATGTTTTGAGCGTTTTCTGTGTCATCAGTTTTATTTTCCGATTCACCTCTGCAGGTTTACTATATCCCTTGGACCCTCCCATTCACGATGAAACACAGAAATTTCATCGGAAATAAATATAAGAGACACAATGCCGACTTAAGTACAGGAAGACTGAGTCTTCTTACTGTCTATAATTTGAGCGTTTCCTGTGTCACCAGTTTTACATTCCGATGCACCTTACAGGTTTACTGTATCCCTTGGACCTTCACAGTGACGATGAAACACAGGAATTGCATCGGAATTAAATATAAGAGACACGATGCCGACTTAAGTACAATAAGAATAAGTCTTCCTACTGTCTATGTTTTGAGCGTTTCCTGTGTCATCAGTTTTATTTTCCGATGCACCTCTGCAGGTTTACAATATCCCTTGGACTTCCCATTCACGATGAAACACAGAAATATCATCGGAAGTAAATATAAGAGACACAATGCCGACTTAAGTACAGGAAGACTGAGTCTTCCTACTGTCTATGTTTTGAGCGTTTCCTGTGTCACCACTTTTACATTCCGATGCACCTCTGCAGGTTTACTGTATCCCTTGGACCATCCCATTGACGATGAAAAACAGAAATTGCATCGGAATTAAATATAAGAGACACAATGCCGACTTAAGTACAGGAAGACTGAATCTTCCTACTGTCTATGTTTTGAGCGTTTCCTGTGTCACCAGTTTTACATTCTGATGCACCTCTGCAGCTTTTCTGTATCCCTTTTACCTTCCCATTAACGATGAAACACAGAAATTGCATCGAATTAAATATAAGAGACACAATGCCGACTTAAGTACAGGAAGAATGAGTCTTCCTACCGTCTATGTGTTGAGCGTTTCCTGTGTCACCAGTTTTAAATTCAGATGCACCTCTGCAGGTTTACTGTATCCCTTGGACCTTCCCATTGACGATAAAATACAGAAATTGCATCGGAAGGAATTATAAGTGACACAATGCCGACTTAAGTACAGGAAGAATGAGTCTTCCTACTGTCTATAATTTGAGCGTTTCCTGTGTCACCAATTTTACATTCCGATGCACCTCTACAGGTTTACTGTATCCCTTGGACCTTCACAGTGACGATGAAACACAGAAATAGCATCGGAATTAAATATAAGAGACACAATGCCGACATAAGTACAGGAAGAGTGAGTCTTCCTACTGTCTATGTTTTGAACGTTTCCTGTGTCATCAGTTTTACTTTCCGATGCACCTCTGCAGGTTTACTATATCCCTTGGACCTTCCCATTCACGATGAAACACAGAAATTTCATCGGAAATAAATATAAGAGACACAATGCCGAAGTAAGTACAGGAAGACTGAGTCTTCCTACTGTCTATGTTTTGAGCGTTTCCTGTGTCATCAGTTTTACTATCCGATGCACCTCTGCAGGTTTACTATATCCCTTGGACCTTCCCATTTACGATGAAACACAGAAATTTCATCGGAAATAAATATAAGAGACACAATGCCGACTTAAGTACAGGAAGACTGAGTCTTCCTACTGTCTATGTTTTGAGCGTTTCCTGTGTCACCAGTTTTACATTCCGATGCACCTCTGCCGATTTACTGTATCCCTTGGACCTTCCCATTGACGATGAAACACAGAAATTGCAACGGAATTAAATATAAGAGACACAATGCCGACTTAATTACAGGAAGAATGAGTCTTCCTACAGTCTATGTGTTAAGCGTTTCCTGTGTCACCAGTTTTACATTCTGATGCACCTCTGCAGGCTTACTGTATCTCTTGGACCTTCCCATTGACGATGAAACACAGAAATTGCATCGAAATTAAATATAAGAGACACAATGCCGACTTAAGTACAGGAAGACTAAGTCTTCCTACTGTCTATAATTTGAGCGTTTCCTGTGTCACCAGTTTTACATACCGATGCACCTCTACAGGTTTACTGTATCCCTTGGACCTTCACAGTGACGATGAAACACAGGAATTGCATCGGAATTAAATATAAGAAACACAATGCCGACTTACGTACAGGAAGACTAAGTCTTCCTAATGTCTATGTTTTGAGCGTTTTCTGTGTCATCAGTTTTATTTTCCGATGCACCTCTGCAGGTTTACTATATCCCTTGGACCTTCCCATTCACGATGAAACACAGAAATTTCATCGGAAATAAATATAAGAGACACAATGCCGACTTAAGTACAGGAAGACTGAGTCTTCCTACTGTCTATAATTTGAGCGTTTCCTGTGTCACCAGTTTTACATTCCGATGCTCCTTACAGGTTTACTGTATCCCTTGGACCTTCCCATTGACGATGAAACACAGAAATTGCATCGGAAATAAATATAAGAGACATAATGCCGAATTAAGTACAGGAAGACTGAGTCTTACTACTGTCTATAATTTGAGCGTTTCCTGTGTCACTAGTTTTACATTCCGATGCACCTCTGCAGGTTTACTGTATCCCTTGGACCTTCCCATTGACGATGAAACACAGAAATTGCATCGGAATTAAATATAAGAGACACAATGCCGACATAAGTACAGGAAGACTGAGTCATCCTACTGTCTATGTTTTGAGCGTTTTCTGTGTCATCAGTTTTACATTCCGATGCACCTCTGCAGGTTTACTGTATCCCTTGGACCTTCCCATTGACGATGAAAAACAGAAATTGCATCGTAATTAAATATAAGAGACACAATACCGACTTAAGTACAGGAAGACTAAGTCTTCCTACTGTCTATGTTTTGAGCGTTTCCCCTTGTAATCAGTTATACTTTCCGATGCACCTCTGCAGGTTTACTATACCCCTTGGACCTTCCCATTCACGATGAAACACAGAAATTTCATCTGAAATAAATATAAGAGACACAATGCCGACTTAAGTACAGGAAGACTGAGTCTTCCTACTGTCTATGTTTTGAGCGTTTCCTGTGTCACCAGTTTTACATTCCGATGCACCTCTGCAGGTTTACTGTATCCCTTGGACCTTCCCATTGACGATAAAACACATAAATTGCATTGGAATTAAAAATATGAGACATAATGCCGACTTAAGTACAGGAAGACTGAGTCTTCCTACTCTCTATGTTTTGAGCGTTTCCTGTGTCACTAGTTTTACATTCCGATGCACCTCTGCAGGTTTACTGTATCCCTTGGACCTTCCCATTGACGATGAAACACAGAAATTGCAACGGAATTAAATATAAGAGACACAATGCCGACTTAAGTACAGGAAGAATGAGTCTTCCTACTGTCTATGTGTTGAGCGTTTCCTGTGTCACCAGTTTTACATTCTGATGCACCTCTGCAGGCTTACTGTATCTCTTGGACCTTCCCATTGACGATGAAACACAGAAATTGCATCGAAATTAAATATAAGAGACACAATGCCGACTTAAGTACAGGAAGACTAAGTCTTCCTACTGTCTATAATTAGAGCGTTTCCTGTGTCACCAGTTTTACATACCGATGCACCTCTACAGGTTTACTGTATCCCTTGGACCTTCACAGTGACGATGAAACACAGGAATTGCATCGGAATTAAATATAAGAAACACAATGCCGACTTACGTACAGGAAGACTAAGTCTTCCTAATGTCTATGTTTTGAGCGTTTTCTGTGTCATCAGTTTTATTTTCCGATTCACCTCTGCAGGTTTACTATATCCCTTGGACCCTCCCATTCACGATGAAACACAGAAATTTCATCGGAAATAAATATAAGAGACACAATGCCGACTTAAGTACAGGAAGACTGAGTCTTCTTACTGTCTATAATTTGAGCGTTTCCTGTGTCACCAGTTTTACATTCCGATGCACCTTACAGGTTTACTGTATCCCTTGGACCTTCACAGTGACGATGAAACACAGGAATTGCATCGGAATTAAATATAAGAGACACGATGCCGACTTAAGTACAATAAGAATAAGTCTTCCTACTGTCTATGTTTTGAGCGTTTCCTGTGTCATCAGTTTTATTTTCCGATGCACCTCTGCAGGTTTACAATATCCCTTGGACTTCCCATTCACGATGAAACACAGAAATATCATCGGAAGTAAATATAAGAGACACAATGCCGACTTAAGTACAGGAAGACTGAGTCTTCCTACTGTCTATGTTTTGAGCGTTTCCTGTGTCACCACTTTTACATTCCGATGCACCTCTGCAGGTTTACTGTATCCCTTGGACCATCCCATTGACGATGAAAAACAGAAATTGCATCGGAATTAAATATAAGAGACACAATGCCGACTTAAGTACAGGAAGACTGAATCTTCCTACTGTCTATGTTTTGAGCGTTTCCTGTGTCACCAGTTTTACATTCTGATGCACCTCTGCAGCTTTTCTGTATCCCTTTTACCTTCCCATTAACGATGAAACACAGAAATTGCATCGAATTAAATATAAGAGACACAATGCCGACTTAAGTACAGGAAGAATGAGTCTTCCTACCGTCTATGTGTTGAGCGTTTCCTGTGTCACCAGTTTTAAATTCAGATGCACCTCTGCAGGTTTACTGTATCCCTTGGACCTTCCCATTGACGATAAAATACAGAAATTGCATCGGAAGGAATTATAAGTGACACAATGCCGACTTAAGTACAGGAAGAATGAGTCTTCCTACTGTCTATAATTTGAGCGTTTCCTGTGTCACCAATTTTACATTCCGATGCACCTCTACAGGTTTACTGTATCCCTTGGACCTTCACAGTGACGATGAAACACAGAAATAGCATCGGAATTAAATATAAGAGACACAATGCCGACATAAGTACAGGAAGAGTGAGTCTTCCTACTGTCTATGTTTTGAACGTTTCCTGTGTCATCAGTTTTACTTTCCGATGCACCTCTGCAGGTTTACTATATCCCTTGGACCTTCCCATTCACGATGAAACACAGAAATTTCATCGGAAATAAATATAAGAGACACAATGCCGAAGTAAGTACAGGAAGACTGAGTCTTCCTACTGTCTATGTTTTGAGCGTTTCCTGTGTCATCAGTTTTACTATCCGATGCACCTCTGCAGGTTTACTATATCCCTTGGACCTTCCCATTTACGATGAAACACAGAAATTTCATCGGAAATAAATATAAGAGACACAATGCCGACTTAAGTACAGGAAGACTGAGTCTTCCTAGTGTCTATGATTTGAGCGTTTCCTGTGTCACTAGTTTTACATTCCGATGCACCTCTGCAGGTTTACTGTATCCCTTGGACCTTCCCATTGACGATGAAACACAGAAAATGCATCGGAATTAAATATAAGAGAGACAATGCCGACTTAAGTACAGGAAGAATGAGTCTTCCTACTGTCTATGTTTTGAGCGGTTCCTGTGTCACCAGTTTTACATTCCGATGCACCTCTGCAGGTTTACTGTATCCCTTGGACCTTCCCATTGACGATGAAACACAGAAATTGCATCGGAATTAAATATAAGAGACACAAAGCCGACTTAAGTACAGGAAGACTGAGTCTTCCTACTGTCTATAATTTGAGCGTCTCCTGTGTCACTAGTTTTAGATTCCGATGCACCTCTGCAGGTTCACTGTATCCCTTGGACCTTCCCATTGACGATGAAACACAGAAATTGCATCGGAATTAAATATAAGAGACACAATGCCGACTTAAGTACAGGAAGAATGAGTCTTCCCACTGTCTATGTGTTGAGCGTTTCCTGTGTCACCAGTTTTACATTCTGATGCACATCTGCAGGTTTACTGTATCCCTTGGACCTTCCCATTGACGATGAAACACAGAAATTGCATCGGAATTAAATATAAGAGACACAATGCCGACTTAAGTACAGGAAGACTGAGTCTTCCTACTGTCTATAATTTGAGCGTTTCCTGTGTCACCAGTTTTACATTCCGATGCACCTCTACAGGTTTTCTGTATCCCTTGGACCTTCACAGTGACGATGAAACACAGGAATTGCATCGGAATTAATTATAAGAGACACAATGCCGATGAGTACAGGAAGACTAAGTCTTCCTACTGTCTATGTTTTGAGCGTTTCCTGCGTTATCAGTTTTACATTCCGATACACCTCTGCAGGTTTACTGTATCCCTTGGACCTTCCCATTGACGATGAAACACAGAAATTGCATCGGAATTAAATATAAGAGACACAATGCCGACTTAAGTACATGAAGAATGATTCTTCCTACTGTCTATGTGTTGAGCGTTTCCTGTGTCACCAGTTTTAAATCCAGATGCACCTCTGCAGGTTTACTGTATCCCTTGGACCTTCCCATTGACGATGAAATAAAGAAATTGCATCGGAAGTAATTAAAAGTGACACAATGCTGACATAAGTACACGAAGACTGAGTCTACCTACTGTCTATGTTTTGAGCGTTTCCTGTGTCATCAGTTTTACTTTCCAGGTTTACTATATCCCTTAGACCTTCCAATTCACGATGAAACACAGGAATTTCATCGGAAATAAATATAAGAGACACAATGCCGAATTAAGTACAGGAAGACTGAGTCCTCCTACTGTCTATGTTTTGAGCGTTTCCTGTGTCACCAGTTTTACATTCCGATGCACCTCTGCAGGTTTACTGTATCCCTTGGACCTTCCCATTGACGATGAAACACAGAAATTGCATCGGAATTAAATATAAGAGACACAATGCCGACTAAGGTACAGGAAGACTGAGTCTTCCTACTGTCTATGTTTTGAGCGTTTCCTGTGTCACCAGTTTTACAGTCTGATGCACCTCTGCAGGTTTACTGTATCCCTTGGAACTTCCCATTGACGATGAAACACAGAAATAGCATCGGAATTAAATATAAGAGATACAATGCCGACATAAGTACAGGAAGACTGAGTCATCCTACTGTCTATGTTTTGAGCGTTTTCTGTGTCATCAGTTTTACATTCCGATGCACCCCTGCAGGATTACTGCATCCCTTGGACCTTCCCATTGACGATGAAAAACAGAAATTGCATCGGAATTATATATAAGAGACACAATATCGACTTAAGTACAGGAAGACTAAGTCTTCCTACTGTCTATGTTTTGAGCGTTTCCCCTTGTAATCAGTTTTACTTTCCGATGCACCACTGCAGGTTTACTATACCCCTTGGACCTTCCCATTCACGATGAAACACAGAAATTTCATCTGAAATAAATATAAGAGACACAATGCCGACTTAAGTACAGGAAGACTGAGTCTTCCTACTGTCTATGTTTTGAGCGTTTCCTGTGTTACCAGTTTTACATTCCGATGCACCTCTGCAGGTTTACTGTATCCCTTGGACCTTCCCATTGACGATGAAACACAGAAATTGCATCGGAATTAAAAATATGAGACATAATGCCGACTTAAGTACAGGAAGACTGAGTCTTCCTACTGTCTATGTTTTGAGCGTTTCCTGTGTCACTAGTTTTACATTCCGATGCACCTCTGCAGGTTTACTGTATCCCTTGGACCTTCCCATTGACGATGAAACACAGAAATTGCAACGGAATTAAATATAAGAGACACAATGCCGACTTAAGTACAGGAAGAATGAGTCTTCCTACTGTCTATGTGTTGAGCGTTTCCTGTGTCACCAGTTTTACATTCTGATGCACCTCTGCAGGTTTACTGTATCTCTTGGACCTTCCCATTGACGATGAAACACAGAAATTGCATCGAAATTAAATATAAGAGACACAATGCCGACTTAAGTACAGGAAGACTAAGTCTTCCTACTGTCTATAATTTGAGCGTTTCCTGTGTCACCAGTTTTACATACCGATGCACCTCTACAGGTTTACTGTATCCCTTGGACCTTCACAGTGACGATGAAACACAGGAATTGCATCGGAATTAAATATAAGAAACACAATGCCGACTTACGTACAGGAAGACTAAGTCTTCCTAATGTCTATGTTTTGAGCGTTTTCTGTGTCATCAGTTTTATTTTCCGATGCACCTCTGCAGGTTTACTATATCCCTTGGACCTTCCCATTCACGATGAAACACAGAAATTTCATCGGAAATAAGTATAAGAGACACAATGCCGACTTAACTACAGGAAGACTGAGTCTTCCTACTGTCTATAATTTGAGCGTTTCCTGTGTCACCAGTTTTACATTCCGATGCACCTTACAGGTTTACTGTATCCCTTGGACCTTCCCATTGACGATGAAACACAGAAATTGCATCGGAATTAATTATAAGAGACATAATGCCGACTAAGGTACAGGAAGACCGAGTCTTCCTACTGTCTATGTTTTGAGCGTTCCCTGTGTCACCAGTTCTACAGTCTGATGCACCTCTGCAGATTTACTGTATCCCTTGGAACTTCCCATTGACGATGAAACACAGAAATTGCATCGGAATTAAATATAAGAGACACAATGCCGACATAAGTACAGGAAGACTGAGTCATCCTACTGTCTATGATTTGAGCGTTTTCTGTGTCATCAGTTTTACATTCCGATGCACCTCTGCAGGTTTACTGTATCCCTTGGACCTTCCCATTGACGATGAAAAACAGAAATTGCATCGGAATTAAATATAAGAGACACAATACCGACTTAAGTACAGGAAGACTAAGTCTTCCTACTGTCTATGTTTTGAGCGTTTCCCCTTGTAATCAGTTTTACTTTCCGATGCACCTCTGCAGGTTTACTATACCCATTGGACCTTCCCATTCACGATGAAACACAGAAATTTCATCTGAAATAAATATAAGAGACACAATGCTGACTTAAGTACGGGAAGACTGAGTCTTCCTACTGTCTATGTTTTGAGCGTTTCCTGCGTCACCAGTTTTACATTCCGATGCACCTCTGCAGATTTACTGTATCCCTTGGACCTTCCCATTGACGATGAAACACAGAAATTGCAACGGAATTAAATATAAGAGACACAATGCCGACTTAAGTACAGGAAGAATGAGTCTTCCTACTGTCTATGTGTTGAGCGTTTCCTGTGTCACCAGTTTTACATTCTGATGCACCTCTGCAGGCTTACTGTATCTCTTGGACCTTCCCATTGACGATGAAACACAGAAATTGCATCGAAATTAAATATAAGAGACACAATGCCGACTTAAGTACAGGAAGACTAAGTCTTCCTACTGTCTATAATTTGAGCGTTTCCTGTGTCACCAGTTTTACATACCGATGCACCTCTACAGGTTTACTGTATCCCTTGGACCTTCACAGTGACGATGAAACACAGGAATTGCATCGGAATTAAATATAAGAAACACAATGCCGACTTACGTACAGGAAGACTTAGTCTTCCTAATGTCTATGTTTTGAGCGTTTTCTGTGTCATCAGTTTTATTTTCCGATGCACCTCTGCAGGTTTACTATATCCCTTGGACCTTCCCATTCACGATGAAACACAGAAATTTCATCGGAAATAAATATAAGAGACACAATGCCGACTTAAGTACAGGAAGACTGAGTCTTCCTTCTGTCTATAATTTGAGCGTTTCCTGTGTCACCAGTTTTACATTCCGATGCTCCTTACAGGTTTACTGTATCCCTTGGACCTTCCCATTGACGATGAAACACAGAAATTGCATTGGAAATAAATATAAGAGACATAATGCCGACTTAAGTACAGGAAGACTGAGTCTTCCTACTGTCTATGTTTTGAGCGTTTCCTGTGTCACCAGTTTTACATTCCGATGCACCTCTGCAGGTTTACTGTATCCCTTGGACCTTCCCATTGACGATGAAACACAGAAATTGCATCGGAATTAAAAATATGAGACATAATGCCGACTTAAGTACAGGAAGACTGAGTCTTCCTACTGTCTATGTTTTGAGCGTTTCCCCTTGTAATCAGTTTTACTTTCCGATGCACCTCTGCAGGTTTACTATACCCCTTGGACCTTCCCATTCACGATGAAACACAGAAATTTCATCTGAAATAAATATAAGAGACACAATGCCGACTTAAGTACAGGAAGACTGAGTCTTCCTACTGTCTATGTTTTGAGCGTTTCCTGTGTCACCAGTTTTACATTCCGATGCACCTCTGCAGGTTTACTGTATCCCTTGGACCTTCCCATTGACGATGAAACACAGAAATTGCATCGGAATTAAAAATATGAGACATAATGCCGACTTAAGTACAGGAAGACTGAGTCTTCCTACTGTCTATGTTTTGAGCGTTTCCTGTGTCACTAGTTTTACATTCCGATGCACCTCTGCAGGTTTACTGTATCCCTTGGACCTTCCCATTGACGATGAAACACAGAAATTGCAACGGAATTAAATATAAGAGACACAATGCCGACTTAAGTACAGGAAGAATGAGTCTTCCTACTGTCTATGTGTTGAGCGTTTCCTGTGTCACCAGTTTTACATTCTGATGCACCTCTGCAGGCTTACTGTATCTCTTGGACCTTCCCATTGACGATGAAACACAGAAATTGCATCGAAATTAAATATAAGAGACACAATGCCGACTTAAGTACAGGAAGACTAAGTCTTCCTACTGTCTATAATTTGAGCGTTTCCTGTGTCACCAGTTTTACATACCGATGCACCTCTACAGGTTTACTGTATCCCTTGGACCTTCACAGTGACGATGAAACACAGAAATTGCATCGGAATTAAATATAAGAGACACAATGCCGACATAAGTACAGGAAGACTGAGTCTTCCTACTGTCTATGTTTTGAGCGTTTCCTGTGTCATCAGTTTTACTTTCCGATGCACCTCTGCAGGTTTACTATATCCCTTGGACCTTCCCATTCACGATGAAACACAGAAATTTCATCGTAATTAAATATAAGAGACACAATGCCGAATTAATTACAGGAAGACTGAGTCTTCCTACTGTCTATGTTTTGAGCGTTTCCTGTGTCATCAGTTTTACTATGCGATGCACCTCTGCAGGTTTACTATATCCCTTGGACCTTCCCATTTACGATGAAACACAGAAATTTCATCGGAAATAAATATAAGAGACACAATGCCGACTTAAGTACAGGAAGACTGAGTCTTCCTACTGTCTATGTTTTGAGCGTTTCCTGTGTCACTAGTTTTACATTCCGATGCACCTCTGCAGGTTTACTGTATCCCTTGGACCTTCCCATTGACGATGAAACACAGAAATTGCATCGGAATTAAATATAAGAGAGACAATGCCGACTTAAGTACAGGAAGAATGAGTCTTCCTACTGTCTATGTGTTGAGCGTTTCCTGTGTCACCAGTTTTACATTCCGATGCACCTCTACAGGTTTACTGTATCCCTTGGACTTTCACAGTGACGATGAAACACAGGAATTGCATCGGAATAAAATATAAGAAACACAATGCCGACTTAAGTACAGGAAGACTAAGTCTTCCTAGTGTCCATGTTTTGAGCGTTTCCTGTGTCATCAGTTTTACTTTCCGATGCACCTCTGCAGGTTTACTATATCCCTTGGACCTTCCCATTGACGATGAAACACAGAAATTTCATCGGAAATAAATATAAGAGAAACAATGCCGACTTAAGTACAGGAAGACTGAGTCTTCCTACTGTCTATGTTTTGAGCGGTTCCTGTGTTACCAGTTTTACATTCCGAGGCACCTCTGCAGGTTTACTGTATCCCTTGGACCTTCCCATTGACGATGAAACACAGAAATTGCATCGGAATTAAATATAAGAGACACAAAGCCGACTTAAGTACAGGAAGACTGAGTCTTCCTACTGTCTATAATTTGAGCGTCTCCTGTGTCACTAGTTTTAGATTCCGATGCACCTCTGCAGGATCACTGTATCCCTTGGACCTTCCCATTGACGATGAAACACAGAAATTGCATCGGAATTAAATATAAGAGACACAATGCCGACTTAAGTACAGGAAGAATGAGTCTTCCTACTGTCTATGTGTTGAGCGTTTCCTGTGTCACCAGTTTTACATTCTGATGCACATCTGCAGGTTTACTGTATCCCTTGGACCTTCCCATTGACGATGAAACACAGAAATTGCATCGGAATTAAATATAAGAGACACAATGCCGACTTAAGTACAGGAAGACTAAGTCTTCCTACTGTCTATAATTTGAGCGTTTTCTGTGTCACCAGTTTTACATTCCGATGAACCTCTACAGGTTTACTGTATCCCTTGGACTTTCACAGTGACGATGAAACACAGGAATTGCATCGGAATAATATATAAGAAACACAATGCCGACTTAAGTACAGGAAGACTGAGTCTTCCTACTGTCTATAATTTGAGCGTTTCCTGTGTCACCAGTTTTACATTCCGATGCACCTCTACAGGTTTTCTGTATCCCTTGGACCTTCACAGTGACGATGAAACACAGGAATTGCATCGGAATTAATTATAAGAGACACAATGCCGATGAGTACAGGAAGACTAAGTCTTCCTACTGTCTATGTTTTGAGCGTTTCCTGCGTTATCAGTTTTACATTCCGATACACCTCTGCAGGTTTACTGTATCCCTTGGACCTACCCATTGACGATGAAACACAGAAATTGCATCGGAATTAAATATAAGAGACACAATGCCGACTTAAGTACATGAAGAATGATTCTTCCTACTGTCTATGTGTTGAGCGTTTCCTGTGTCACCAGTTTTAAATCCAGATGCACCTCTGCAGGTTTACTGTATCCCTTGGACCTTCCCATTGACGATGAAATAAAGAAATTGCATCGGAAGTAATTAAAAGTGACACAATGCCGACATAAGTACACGAAGACTGAGTCTTCCTACTGTCTATGTTTTGAGCGTTTCCTGTGTCATCAGTTTTATTTTCCAGGTTTACTATATCCCTTAGACCTTCCAATTCACGATGAAACACAGAAATTTCATCGGAAATAAATATAAGAGACACAGTGCCGAATTAAGTACAGGAAGACTGAGTCCCCCTACTGTCTATGTTTTGAGCGTTTCCTGTGTCACCAGTTTTACATTCCGATGCACCTCTGCAGGTTTACTGTATCCCTTGGACCTTCCCATTGACGATGAAACACAGAAATTGCATCGGAATTAAATATAAGAGACACAATGCCGACTAAGGTACAGGAAGACTGAGTCTTCCTACTGTCTATGTTTTGAGCGTTTCCTGTGTCACCCGTTTTACAGTCTGATGCACTTCTGCAGGTTTACTGTATCCCTTGGAACTTCCTATTGACGATGAAACACAGAAATTGCATCGGAATTAAATATAAGAGACACAATGCCGACATAAGTACAGGAAGACTGAGTCATCCTACTGTCTATGTTTTGAGCGTTTTCTGTGTCATCAGTTTTACATTCCGATGCACCTCTGCAGGTTTACTGTATCCCTTGGACCTTCCCATTGACGATGAAAAACAGAAATTGCATCGGAATTAAATATAAGAGACACAATACCGACTTAAGTACAGGAAGACTAAGTCTTCCTACTGTCTATGTTTTGAGCGTTTCCCCTTGTAATCAGTTTTACTTTCCGATGCACCTCTGCAGGTTTACTATACCCCTTGGACCTTCCAATTCACGATGAAACACAGAAATTTCATCTGAAATAAATATAAGAGACACAATGCCAACTTAAGTACAGGAAGACTGAGTCTTCCTACTGTCTATGTTTTGAGCGTTTCCTGTGTCACCAGTTTTACATTCCGATGCACCTCTGCAGGTTTACTGTATCCCTTGGACCTTCCCATTCACGATGAAACACAGAAATTGCATCGGAATTAAAAATATGAGCCATAATGCCGACTTAAGTACAGGAAGACTGAGTCTTCCTACTGTCTATGTTTTGAGCGTTTCCTGTGTCACTAGTTTTACATTCCGATGCACCTCTGCAGGTTTTCTGTATCCCTTGGACCTTCCCATTGACGATGAAACACAGAAATTGCAACGGAATTAAATATAAGAGACACAATGCCGACTTAAGTAAAGGAAGAATGAGTCTTCCTACTGTCTATGTGTTGAGCGTTTCCTGTGTCACCAGTTTTACATTCTGATACACCTCTGCAGGCTTACTGTATCTCTTGGACCTTCCCATTGACGATGAAACACAGAAATTGCATCGAAATTAAATATAAGAGACACAATGCCGACTTAAGTACAGGAAGACTAAGTCTTCCTACTGTCTATAATTTGAGCGTTTCCTGGGGCACCAGTTTTACATACCGATGCACCTCTACAGGTTTACTGTATCCCTTGGACCTTCACAGTGACGATGAAACACAGGAATTGCATCGGAATTAAATATAAGAAACACAATGCCGACTTACGTACAGGAAGACTAAGTCTTCCTAATGTCTATGTTTTGAGCGTTTTCTGTGTCATCAGTTTTATTTTCCGATGCACCTCTGCAGGTCTCCTATATCCCTTGGACCTTCCCATTCACGATGAAACACAGAAATTTCATCGGAAATAAATATAAGAGACACAATGCCGACTTAAGTACAGGAAGACTGAGTCTTCCTACTGTCTATAATTTGAGCGTTTCCTGTGTCACCAGTTTTACATTCCGATGCACCTTACAGGTTTACTGTATCCCTTGGACCTTCACAGTGACGATGAAACACAGGAATTGCATCGGAATTAAATGTAAGAGACACAATGCCGACTTAAGTACAGGAAGACTAAGTCTTCCTACTGTCTATGTTTTGAGCGTTTCCTGTGTCAACAGTTTTAATTTCCGATGCACCTCTGCAGGTTTACAATATCCCTTGGACTTCCCATTCACGATGAAACATAGAAATGTCATCGGAAGTAAATATAAGAGACACAATGCCGACTTAAGTACAGGAAGACTGAGTCTTCCTACTGTCTATGTTTTGAGCGTTTCCTGTGTCACCACTTTTACATTCCGATGCACCTCTGCAGGTTTACTGTATCCCTTGGACCATCCCATTGACGATGAAAAACAGAAATTGCATCGGAATTAAATATAAGAGACACAATGCCGACTTAAGTACAGGAAGACTGAGTCTACCTACTGTCTATGTTTTGAGCGTTTCCTGTGTCACTAGTTTTACATTCCGATGCACCTCAGCAGGTTTACTGTATCCCTTGGACCTTTCCATTGACGATGAAACACAGAAATTGCATCGGAATTAAATATCAGAGACACAATGCCGACTTAAGTACAGGAAGACTAAGTCTTCCTACTGTCTATGTTTTGAGCGTTTCCTGTGTCACCAGTTTTACATTCTGATGCACCTCTGCAGGTTTTCTGTATCCCTTGGACCTTCCCATTGACGATGAAACACAGAAATTGCAACGGAATTAAATATAAGAGACACAATGCCGACTTAAGTACAGGAAGAATGAGTCTTCCTACCGTCTATGTGTTGGGCGTTTCCTGTGTCACCAGTTTTAAATTCAGATGCACCTCTGCAGGTTTTCTGTATCCCTTAGACCTTCCCATTGACGATGAAATACAGAAATTGCATCGGAAGGAATTATAAGTGACACAATGCCGACTTAAGTACAGGAAGACTGAGTCTTCCTACTGTCTATAATTTGAGCGTTTCCTGTGTCACCAGTTTTACATTCCGATGCACCTCTACTGGTTTACTGTATCCCTTGGACCTTCACAGTGACGATGAAACACAGAAATTGCATCGGAATTAAATATAAGAGACACAATGCCGACATAAGTACAGGAAGACTGAGTCTTCCTACTGTCTATGTTTTGAGCGTTTCCTGTGTCATCAGTTTTACTTTCCGATGCACCTCTGCAGGTTTACTATATCCCTTGGACCTTCCCATTCACGATGAAACACAGAAATTTCATCGGAAATAAATATAAGAGACACAATGCCGAATTAAGTACAGGAAGACTAAGTCTTCCCACTGTCTATGTTTTGAGCGTTTCCTGTGTCATCAGTTTTACTTTCCGATGCACCTCTGCAGGTTTACTATATCCCTTGGACCTTCCCATTTACGATGAAACACAGAAATTTCATCGGAAATAAATATAAGAGACACAATGCCGACTTAAGTACAGGAAGACTGAGTCTTCCTACTGTCTATAATTTGAGCGTTTCCTGTGTCACCAGTTTTACATTCCGATGCACCTCTACAGGTATACTGTATCCCTTGGACATTCACAGTGACGATGAAACACAGGAATTGCATCGGAATTAAATATAAGAGACACAATGCCGACTTAAGTACAATAAGACTAAGTCTTCCTACTGTCTATGTTTTGAGCGTTTTCTGTGTCACTAGTTTTAAATTCCGATGCACCGCTGCAGGATTACTGTATCCCTTGGACCTTCCCATTGACGATGAAACACAGAAATTGCATCGTAATTAAATATAAGAGACACAATGCCGACTTAGATACAGGAAGACTGAGTCTTCCTACTGTCTATGTTTTAAGCGTTTCCTGTGTCACCAGATTTACATTCTGATGCACTTCTGCAGGTTTACTGGATCCCTTGGAACTTCCCATTGACGATGAAACACAGAAATTGCATCGGAATTAAATATAAGAGACACAATGCCGACTTAAGTACAGGAAGACTGAGTCATCCTACTATCTATGTTTTGAGCGTTTTCTGTGTCATCAGTTTTACATTCCGATGCACCTCTGCAGGTTTACTGTATCCCTTGGACCTTCCCATTGACGATGAAAAACAGAAATTGCATCGCAAATAAATATAAGAGACACAATACCGACTAAAGTACAGGAAGACTAAGTCTTCCTACTGTCTATGTTTTGAGCGTTTCCTGTGTCATCAGTTTTACTTTCCGATGCACCTCTGCAGGTTTACTATATCCCTTGGACCTTCCCATTCACGATGAAACACAGAAATATCATCGGAAATAAATATAAGAGACACAATGCCGACTTAAGTACAGGAAGACTGAGTCTTCCTACTGTCTATGTTTTGAGCGGTTCCTGTGTCACCAGTTTTACATTCCGATGTACCTCTGCAGGTTTACTGTACCCCTTGGACCTCCATTGACGATGAAACACAGAAATTGCATCGGAATTAAATATAACAGACACAATGCCGACTTAAGTACAGGAAGACTGAGTCTTCCTACTGTCTATAATTTGAGCGTTCCCTGTGTCACCAGTTTTACATTCCGATGCACCTCTACAGCTTTACTGTATCCCTTGGACCTTCACAGTGACGATGAAACACAGAAATTGCATCCGAATTAAATATAAGAGACACAATGCCGACTTAAGTACAATAAGACTAAGTCTTCCTACTGTCTATGTTTTGAGCGTTTCCTGTGTCACCAGTTTTTCTTTCCGATGCACCTCTGCAGGTTTACTATATCCCTTGGACCTTCCCATTCACGATGAAACACAGAAATGTCATCGGAATTAAATATAAGAGACACAATGCCGACTTAAGTACAGGAAGACTGAGTCTTCCTACTGTCTATGTTTTGAGCGTTTCCTGTGTCACTAGTTTTACATTCCGATGCACCTGTGCAGGTTTACTGTATCCCTGGGACCTTCCCATTGACGATGAAAGACAGAAATTGCATCGGAATTAAATATAAGAGACGCAATGCGGACTTAAGTACAGGAAGACTGAGTCTTCCTACTGTCTATGATTTGAGCGTTTCCTGTGTCACCAGTTTTACATTCTGAAGCACCTCTGCAGGTTTTCTGTATCCCTTGGACCTTCCCATTGACGATGAAACACAGAATTTGCATCGGAATTAAATATAAGAGACACAATGCCGATCAGTACAGAAAGACTGAGTTCCTACTGTCTATGTTTTGGGCGTTTCCTGTGTCATCAGTTTTACATTCCGAGACACCTCTGCAGGTTTACTGTATCCCTTGGACCTTCCCATTGACGATGAAACACAGAAATTGCATCGGAATTAAATATAAGAGACACAATGCCGACTTAAGTACAGGAAGAATGAGTCTTCCTATTGTCTATGTGTTGAGCGTTTCCTGTGTCACCAGTTTTAAATTCAGATGCACCTCTGCAGGTTTACTGTATCCCTTGGACCTTCCCATTGACGATGAAACACAGAAATTGCATCGGAATTAAATATAAGTGACACAATGCCGACTTAAGTACAGGAATGAGTCTTCCTACTGTCTATAATTTGAGCGTTTCCTGTGTCACCAGTTTTACATTCCGATGCACCTCTACAGGTTTACTGTATCCCTTGGACCTTCACAGTGACGATGAAACAAAGAAATTGCATCGGAATTAAATATAAGAGACACAATGCCGACTTAACTACAGGAAGACTGAGTCTTCCTACTGTCTATGTTTTGAGCGTTTCCTGTGTCATCAGTTTTACTTTCCGATGCACCTCTACAGGTTTACTGTATCCCTTGGACCTTCACAGTAACGATGAAACAAAGGAATTGCATCGGAATTAAATATAAGAGACACAATGCCGACTTAAGTACAATAAGAATAAATCTTCCCACTGTCTATGTTTTGAGCGTTTCCTGTGTCATCAGTTTTAATTTCCGATGCACCTCTGCAGGTTTACTATATCCCTTGGACCTTCCCATTCACGATGAAACACAGAAATTTCATCGGAAATAAATATAAGAGACACAATGCCGACTTAAGTACAGGAAGACTGAGTTTTCCTACTGTTAATGATTTGAGCGGTTCCTGTGTCACCAGTTTTACATTCCGATGCATCTCTGCAGGTTTACTGTATCCCTTGGACCTTTCCATTGACGATGAAAAACAGAAATTGCATCGGAATTAAATATAAGAGACACAATACGGACTTAAGTACAGGAAGACTAAGTCTTCCTACTGTCTATGCTTTGAGCGTTTCCTGTGTCATCAGTTTAACTTTCCGATGCACCTCTGCAGGTTTACTATATCCCTTGGACCTTCCCATTCACGATGAAACACAGAAATTTCATCGGAAATAAATATAAGAGACACAATGCCGACTTAAGTACAGGAAGACTGAGTCTTCCTACTGTCTATGTTTTGAGCGGTTCCTGTGTCACCAGTTTTACATTCCGATGTACCTCTGCAGGTTTACTGTACCCCTTGGACCTCCATTGACGATGAAACACAGAAATTGCATCGGAATTAAATATAACAGACACAATGCCGACTTAAGTACAGGAAGACTGAGTCTTCCTACTGTCTATAATTTGAGCGTTCCCTGTGTCACCAGTTTTACATTCCGATGCACCTCTACAGCTTTACTGTATCCCTTGGACCTTCACAGTGACGATGAAACACAGAAATTGCATCCGAATTAAATATAAGAGACACAATGCCGACTTAAGTACAATAAGACTAAGTCTTCCTACTGTCTATGTTTTGAGCGTTTCCTGTGTCACCAGTTTTTCTTTCCGATGCACCTCTGCAGGTTTACTATATCCCTTGGACCTTCCCATTCACGATGAAACACAGAAATGTCATCGGAAATAAATATAAGAGACACAATGCCGACTTAAGTACAGGAAGAATGAGTCTTCCTACTGTCTATGTTTTGAGCGTTTCCTGTGTCACTAGTTTTGCATTCCGATGCACCTCTGCAGGTTTACTGTATCCCTTGGACCTTCCCATTGACGGTGAAACACAGAAATTGCATCGGAATTAAATATAAGAGACACAATGCCGACTTAAGTACAGGAAGACTGAGTCTTCCTACTGTCTATGATTTGAGCGTTTCCTGTGTCACCAGTTTTACATTCTGAAGCACCTCTGCAGGTTTTCTGTATCCCTTGGACCTTCCCATTGACGATGAAACACAGAATTTGCATCGGAATTAAATATAAGAGACACAATGCCGATCAGTACAGAAAGACTGAGTTCCTACTGTCTATGATTTGGGCGTTTCCTGTGTCATCAGTTTTACATTCCGAGACACCTCTGCAGGTTTACTGTATCCCTTGGACCTTCCCATTGACGATGAAACACAGAAATTGCATCGGAATTAAATATAAGAGACACAATGCCGACTTAAGTACAGGAA